>NC_071997.2:43605897-44855897 GCF_028885655.2 Pongo abelii | reverse complement strand
GCCAACAAATATTGAAAACAATGGAGCCAGGGTTGTGGGGCCGCCAGAAGTGTGTTTTTGGTGCAAGCAGTGAGGCCATCCTGGCAGAGGTGCTCTTGCCCAAAGATTGTTTTAATGACCTAGTTAAGAATGGCTTAGGGCAGGAAAAAAAAAAAAAAAAAAATGGCTTGTGATGAGATTGGCTGTTTTTAAACAAACATGTGAAGGACTGAGAGCAGGTGTAATGTCTACACATCATTCCTGCATTCAACCAGAAACAACTATTAAAAAGCCTATATACATTTTAATAAAATATATGACCATCAAGACAAAGGGCTAAAAGTTTTTAAGAAGAAGGTGACTAAAAAAAAAAAAAAAAAAAGCAACCAGGAATCAAATTGACATCTGATTTCTGAATAGCAACACCAGAAGCAAAAACACAATGGAATAATGTTTTTAAATTTTTTAAAGTAGCCTGAAACCATAAAACTCCTAGAGGAGAACAAAATTATAAAGTTTCATGACATTGGTGTTGGTAATGTTTTGGGGCTGGGGGTATGATACCAAAACACAGTCAACAAAAGCAAAAATGGACAAGTGGGACTATATTAAACTAAGAAGCTTCTGGGATTGCTGTGGGGGCTCACATCTGTAATCCCAGCACTTTGGGAGGCCGAGATGGCTGGATCTCTTGTGCTCAGGAGTTTGAGACCAGCCTGGGCAACATGACGAAACCTCGTCCCTACAAAAAGTACAAAAAATTAGCCAGGCCTAGTGGCCTGCCTGTGATCCCAGCTATTCGGGAGGCTGAAGTGGGAGGGTTGCTTGAGCCCAGGAGGTCTAAGCTGCAGTGAGCTGAGGAGCTGAGGGTACACCACTGCACTTCAGCCTGGGCGACAAAGTGAGACTGTGTCTCAAAAAAAAAAAGCTTCTACACAACAAAGAAAATAATAAACAGAGTGAAAAGACAATGTTAATCGTCAGGGAAATGCAAATCAAAACCACAATGAGATAGCACGTCACGCCTGTTAGGAGGTCTGTTATTCAATAAATAATAAAGAAAATAACAGATGTTGGTGAGGATGTGGAGAAAATTGGAACTCCTTTGCCCTGTTGGTGGGAATGTAGAATGGTGCAGCCACTACAGAAAACAGTATGGAGATTTTTCAAAAAATTAAAAATAGAACTATCCTAAGATCGAGCAATCTCACTTCTGGGCATTTATCCAAAAAAATTAAAAGCAGGATCTCAAAGAGGTATTTGCATTCCCATGTTCATTGCAGGGTACTCACAATATCCAAGTGGTAGAAGCAATCCCAGTGTCCACTGACAGATATGTGGATAAAGAAAACATGATGTACACATATAGTGGAATATTATGCAGCCTTAAAAAAGGAGGTCCTGTCACATGCTAAACATGGATAAACCTTAAGATATTAGACTAAATGAAATAAGCAGTCACAGAATGACAAATGGTGCACAATTCTACTTATATGAGGTATAAGATGTGAAGATGATGGGTCTGTCAGGTGAGCCTGTTGACTGATACCCACCACTAAGTGTTAGAAAGAGGTGCCAGGCCATCCACTTTCCAAGCTCTGCTTATGTATTTTTATTTTTATTTTAGAGACAGGGCCTCATTTGGTTGCCCAGGCTCTCAAACTCCTGGCCTCAATCAATCCTCCTGCCTTGGCCTCCCACAGTGCTGGGATTACAGGTGTGAACCACTGTGCCTGGTCCTCTGCTTATGTATTGAAGAACTTTTATGTTCAAAGACTGACATGATGAAAATGCCTTTTTAAAAATTGTGGTATTTCTAAAGTATAACGTAGTCTAATGTAAGAAAATAAAACATAGGACAGTTGAACATATTTAAAAGTTTTCAAGAAAAAGTTTAAGCTTAGAATTTTATATCTAATCATATTGTTACTTCAAAGTGAAAATAAAAATATTTACAGAAGATATGCCACCTAAAAACTTTGAAAGCACTCTTGGAGGAAAAATCAAATGAAATGAAAAAATTAATTTAGATCCTTTCCTCCAGTGTTCATGAAAAGAAAAACAAATTAATTTAGACTGATGCCTTACGAAATCCAGCACCTGAGCTGCAGGTATTTATTAAACTGATTTGAAAACTTATGTGCACACAAAATCCCACACATTAATGTTGTTAGCAGCTTTTTTAAAATTAATATAACCATCAGAAAGTGAAAGCAACCAAGATATTCTTCAATTGGAAAATGGATAAACAAACTGTCATCCATCCATACAATGGAGTACTATTCAGCCATTAAAAAGAATGAGCTATCAAGCCATGCAAAAACATGTGCAAATCAAATGCATATTGTTAGGTGAAGGAAACTTGTTTGAAAAGTCTCCATTTATATGGCATTCTGGAAAAGGCAAAGCTATAGAGACAGCAAACAGATGAGTGGTTGCATGGCATTTGGGAAAGGGAAAAGGTTGAGTAGGTGAGGCACAGGGCATTTTTTGGGGAAATGAAACTATTCAGAGTGATATCGTACAAGGGAATAAGTGACGTTATTAATTTGTCAAAACCTATAGAACTTTACAGTATGAAGAGTAAACTCTAATGCATGCAAATGAAATAAAAATCATTTAGGAAGTTGGAGGATACCTAGATAGGATGAAGACTGAGGTACAAGAATTTGTGCATGAAATATGTGAATGTATGAAATAACCTCACTGATCAGAGTGCTGACCAAAGTGACCTTGAAAATGAATGGAGACTATATGACTTAAAGCAAAAGGAACTGCAGACAATTACTGTACTTTAATTGGTAAAATTGTTTCCCTTAGGGGCATAGGTTAACAATTTTGAAGCCACTAAACACATATATAGATATTGATCAATTGAGTAAATGGATAGCAGATGTTGGGAGCCAGGCTTCTCACTGGTGGGAGGTTACAGACAAGTTACAGGGAAGGTTAGAATAATACATGATAAATTAGAGTAGGAGGCATCAATATGAATTCATGGGTAGCCTAATATTGATACAAATGGACACATTTATAGATATGCATATGTACATTGGGAAGCATACACATATTTTCTTGCTCTGTCAGATAAGAGGGCATGAAGATGACACTCCAGTATCAATTAGCACACCCAGTGCCCCTTGCTGTCTAACACCATTCTCTATTAAAAAGAACCAGGGCTGTTTGGAGAAGCAGCTGATTCTGGGGCTGGGGCAGGAAATATACAAGATGATCCTGGGACTTCTTGTAGTGCCAGAAAGTGAAGAAGTGCTAAACACACTCACATATAACAATGGGGCTGTGTCAAAGGGACACATGAGTCAACATAAAGAGTTCCCAACGGCTCCCAGCAATTAGAGTGAAATAATGATAACAATAATAATGCCGAATTGAATTATAATCCACGGCATAAACATCCATTGGTTCATACTAATATAAGTAAATGATTAAATAAATAAGTGTGGAAGAATAGGTAAGTTTCCTGTGCAGAAGAATTCCAAGTAATTTATGTAGATGTTCCTTCCTCAAGGAACATCTGGAGTGCAGTGGTGTGATCTCGGATCAGTGCAACTTCCGCCTCCTGGGTTCAAGTGATTCTCCTGCCTCAGCCTCCTGAGTAGCTGGGATTATAGGCGTGTACCACCATGCCTGGCTAATTTTTTGTATTTTTAGTAGAGATGGGATTTCATCATGTTGGTCAGGCTGGTCTCAAACTCCTGACCTAGTGGAGCATAACTGCACACTCCTTAGGTGTGGGCTGCAAGTAATTATTTCCTTCCAAGAGCACAATATGGCAATGGGGGTGGGAAGCATAGCTTTGTGGTGGAGAAACTGGCAAACAGTACCTTGGCCAGCTGATAAATATTAACATCAACGACAATAAGTCATTTAGATAGTATGAATCCCTGATATGATGTGATGAGAATGGCACTTTCTCTGTTGTCTTCTTCTCCAAAACTCCAAATCCCAGTCGAATCAAAAAAAAAAAAAGCAAAAACAAACAAACAAACAAAACAGCAAACTTCAACTGAGAGACATTCTACAAAACAGCAGGTCGATATTTTCCAATCTGTCAAGGTTATCAAAAACAAGAAGAGCCTGAGAAACTGTCACAGTCTACAAGAGCCTTAGAAGACATGATGATAAAATATAATGTGGTATCTTGGATGGGATCCTGAAATAGCAAAAAGACATGGGTAAAAACTAAGGACATCCGAGTAAGGGATGAATTTTAGTTAATAATAACATAGCAATATTGATTCATTAGTTGTGACAAATGTACCATACTAATGTAGGGTTTTCATAGGGAATGAGTGTGGGGCATATGCACATTATCTGTACTATCTTTGCAACTTTTCTGTAAATTTAAAACTATTCTAAAATAAAATTTCATTTAAAAATAAAATTTAAATTTAAAAAATAATATAAAAATTGCTTTTCAAACTTTTGTGTATAGTTCTATGAGTTTTAACACATGCACAGATTTGTATAATGACCACCACAATCAGGGTACAGAATAGTTCTATCGCTTTCAAAAACTCTCTCCTGCTATCCCTGTGTAGTTATACCCTTCTGCCACACATCCCCTGGCCACCACTAATTTGTTCTTCATCACTATAATATTGTCTCTTCAAAAGTATCATATAAGTGGAATCATATAGTATGTGACATTTTGAGGCTGACTTCCTTCACTCGCATTGTGCTTTTGAGATTCATTCAACTTGTTGTGGATATTTATTGCTAAGTAACATTTCATTGTATAGATATGCCACAGTTTGTTTATCCATGTACCTGTGAAGGAGATTTGGGTTGTTTCTAGTTTTTGGTGATTACAATAGAGCTACTATAAACATTCAAGTACCTTCCACACCTGTGAAAGAAATAGAGAAAAAAATCATGTACATGTCTTTGTGTGTATTACCACCACTACTTGTATTTTTCTTGGATAAACACCCAACAATGGAATAGCTAGATCATATGATAGGGTATATTTAACTTTGTAAGAGACTGCCAAGCTGTTTTCTTGAGTGGTAACACCCGTTGCTGTTCACACCAGCAGTGTATGAGAGTTCTAGTTGCTCCACTGACTCTCCAGCACTTGCTATTGTCAGTATTATTTTATTTTAGCCATTAAGATTTTAAAATTTAAGTATACCTGCATGTTTCCAGAAACAATGCATAGAATGACTTTGTGTCTTTACATTTTAAATATGTGGTGTAATACTAAATATATATATATATATATATATATAGAGAGAGAGAGAGAGAGAGAGAGAGAGAGAGAGAAAGAGTTTCACTCTGTCACCCAGGCTGTGCAGTGGCGTGATCTTGGCTCAATGCAACCTCCACCTCCCAGGTTCAAGCGATTCTCCTGCCTCAGCCTCCTGAGTAGCTGGGATTACAGGCACACACCACCATGCCTGGCTAATTTTTTGTATTTTTAGTGGAGACGGGGTTTCATCATGTTGGTCAGGCTGGTCTCAAACTCCTGACCTCATGATCTACCTGCCTCGGCCTCCCAAAGTGCTGGGATTCCAGGTGTGAGCCACTGCACCTGGCCACTGAATATATTCTTTTGATACTTGCTTTTTATTCTTTCAATGTTGCTTTTGAGATTTTTAGTGTTGATTCACATACACCTAGTTCATTCACTATAACTGCCATATGGTGTGCTATTTTACAAATATATTAAAGTATTTATGCAAGTCCCCTAGGGATGGCCATCCAGCTTGTTTCCAATCTCTTACTGCCTAAGACAGTGCTAAAATGGACATCCTGATCCATATCTTTTTGCACATAAATGTGAGACATTTATGTCCTAGTGAGAATCACTAGGACAGTGATTATCAAACCTTTTGGTCTCAAGACCCCTTTACACTTTTAAAAATCATTGAGGACCCCAAAGAGCTTTTGTTTATGCATATTATACCTGCCAGTGTTGACCCTATTTGAAACTAAAACTGAGAAAATGTTAGGTATTTATTTAATAATTTTATAAATAATGTTACTTTAATTTTTTTAAATGACATAGAAGATAAACAAGTATATGTTCATTTCTAAAACAAAACAATTAGAGAGAAGAGTGAAAGTGTCTTATACTTTTAAAAATCTCTAATGTCTAGCTTAAGAAATTGAATTCGCCTATCTGCTTCTGCATTTAATCTGTGTGATATCACATATTATTTAACTTCCAGAAAACTCAGCTGGACACTTACGATATAATGAGAATGAAAAAGCAAAATAGCATTTTAATGTTATTATGAAAATAGCTGTGGCTTCATGGACCCCTTCCGGGGCACTGGGGAGAGAAATATGAGAACTGTTGTCCCAGGCTACACACCTGGAAGAGGAATTGCTGGGCTGTGTAGTTGATACCGTCTAATTGCTTTTCTTTTTTTTATTTTTTATTTTTATTTTACTTTAAGTTCTGGGATACATGTGCTGAACGTGCAGGTTTGTTATATAGGTATACATGTGCCATGGTGGTTTGCTGCACCTATCAACCCATCATCTAGATTTTAAGCCCCACATGCATTAGGTATTTGTCCTAATGCTCTCCCTCTCCTTGCCCCCTTATTCCTGACAGGCCCCGGGTCTGTAATATTCCCCTCCCTGTGTCCATGTGTTCTCATTGTTCAACTTCCACTTATGAGTGAGAACATGCGGTGTTTGGTTTTCTGTTCCTTTGTTAGTTTGCTGAGAATGATGGTTTCCAGCTTCATCCATGTCTGTGCAAAGGACATGAACTCATTCTTTTTTATGACTGCGTAGTATTCCATGGTGTATATGTGCCACATTTTCTTTATCCAGTCTATCATTGATGGGCATTTGGGTTGGTTCCAAGTCTTTGTTATTGTAAATAGTGCTGCAATAAACATACGTGTGCATGTGTCTTTATAGTAGAATGATTTATAATCCTTTGGGTATATACCCAGTAATGGTATGGCTGGGTCAAATGGTATTTCTGGTTCTATATCCTTGAGGAATCACCACATTGTCCTCTACAATGGTTGAACTAATTTACGCTCCCACCAACAGTGTAAAAGCATTCCTATTTCTCCACGTCCTCTCCAGCATCTGTTGTTTCCAGACTTTGTAATGATCGCCATTCTGACTGGCATGAAATGGTATCTCATTGTGGTTTTGATTTGCATTTCTCTGATGGACAGTGATGATGAGCATTTTTTCATGTGTCTGTTAGCTGCATAAATGTCTTCTTTTGAGAAGTGTCTGTTCATATCCTTCGTCCACTTTTTGATGGGGTTTTTATTCTCATGAATTTGTTTAAGTTCCTTGTAGATTGCTTTTCAAATATATACTTTCACTAGCAGCATATGTGAGTTCCCACGTCCTTTTATCTTCAGCAATACTTAATGCTGTCAGGCTTTTTAATATTTGTCCGATCTGATGGGCATGAAATCGTGTCTCATTGTTGTTTTAATATGAACTTCTTTGATTATTGGTAGACTAACTCTTACACTATCTTTGCACACTTGGCCCAGGCTGCCCCTTTTGGTCTAGACCATACTCTTTGAGAGAAGGCCGATGTTTACCTCGTTCAGAGTCTGGCATGGACCTGGCACTCAATATAGTGCTTGTTATTTTAACATGTTATTATTAATGACATCATACAGACATAAAAACACTTCATCTTGTGCAGATTATTGTACCATTCTCATTGGTTTTGATTTCCTGTTACTATGTCTATCTGCCTTATAAGGAAGGCTCTGTTTTAAGGCAAGGATTATTTCTTATTCATTTCTTTTTATTCTTTCAGATTAGCTTCTTAGGAAATGTTTGTGGATATGTAATTTTTCACTTATATATCAAGGGACTTAGTCTTCCCTCAAGACCTGGACAGTCCAAGGAGGAGTGACACTCTGGTATCATTCCAGGCAGACATTTATTCTCCCTCCTTGGTCCAGCCTTGTTGCCAGCATGCTGGAGGGTCAGCACTGTGCCATGGTGGGTTACCCTCCGAGTGGCAGCATTCATTCTAGGACGGAGAGGCAACACTGCTTTCCCTAGCAAGAGAGGAAAAGCCACTTAGCCTTTCATCCTGGATGCATTTCTCATCATGGTAGACAGAATAATGGCCCCCTAAAGACGTCAAGGTCAGAGGCAGAAATGCAGAAGTTGGGGTGATAAGGGCAATGAGCCAAGCAATACAAGCATCCTCTAGATGCTGGAAAAGTCAGGGAAACAGATTCTCCTTTAGAGCCTCCAGAAAGGAAAGCAGCTCTGCCAACCCATTTTGGACTTCTGATGGCCAGAGCTGTAAGATAATTAACTTGTGTTGTTTTAACTAAGTTCATGGCAATTTGTTATAGCAGCAAAATAGAAACTAATACAATCGTATACCCAGAGACAGCATTTGCCTCCTTATAATACATGCTTATGTATGAATGCGTTTTCCTTAGAACGATCCAGTCATTTTATTTTAACCTACTTCTTCTAAGTTTGGCTTCCCTACCAGACTGTTAGAAAGCAGGCTCCTTGGCTGTCTCACCTACTATTGTGCCTATCTCCAGTGTCCTTGTCCATCTGGTTACCCGCTACAGCCCAAAAACCTGTCAGGGGCCTGGCACAAAGTAGGCTCTTGAAAAATATTTGTTGAGGGAATAGTACATCTTGACATATTGTTCCACTTATCTATTGCTGTGTAATAAACTACTTCCAAATTGTAGTGGCTTAATACAACAATATTTATCTTGCTCATGAGCTCTGCAATTTGGGCAGGCCACAGCAGGGACAGCTTGTGTCTGATCTACTTGGCATCAGCTGAGACAGCTCAAATGCTTAGGGCTGGTGTCATCTGAAAGCCCAATCACTGCCATGCTGGTTGCCAGCTGGGACCTGAGCTGGGGCTGGGGCCGGAACACATACATGTGTCTTCTCCAGGTGGCACTTGGCTTTCTTCCAAAATGGTGGCTGGGTTCCAAGGGTGAGCATCTCAAGAGACCCGTCCAAAGTTGTGTTACCTTTTAAGTCTCAGCACAGAAGTCACATAGTGCTACCTTCCCAACTGTCACAATCCCAACCAGATTCAAAGGGTGAGACGGCAGGTGGGCAACATGGATGTAGAACACATGGGATGGGACACATTGGTGCAGCCATCTTTGGGAAATGCAATCTGCCACCTACATATTCATCACTTACAGACATTTATGAAGTATGCTCCATATGCTGAACACTGGGTTTACAATGGTGAATCATACAGATGGGGTTTCTGTTGCCATGGAGTTTGCATTTCAGTTGGAGTGTTGTGGGGGGAGGATTTAGACATGTAAACAAATACATAAGATAAAACCTGTATGCATGGGTTACAAGGAGGATGCTGTTTATATACATCAGTCAGGGAAGGCCTTTCTGGGAATGTAACAACTTCCTGAGGCTGGACTAACTGGAAGAAACCATCTGGGCCAGCAACTGTGGGCAGCATGCTCCAAGCAGAGGGAATCACAAATATCATGGGATAACATTGGCATGTCAATGACACAGGAAGAAAGACCATGTGGCTAGCATGGAAAGATCTTAGGGTGCAAAGTAACGATGGAGAGGCAGGTGGGGGCCAGATCATATAAGAATATGCTGAACAACTTGGATTTGACTCCTGAGTGCAACAGAAAGCCGTTGGAGACTCTTCAGCAGCATGACCTAAGTTACATTTTTTAAAACATCATTCATTCTTCCAAAAAACAAAACTCTGGTATCCTACTTTGAAACGGAAGAGTGGAGAATTCTATCCACCACCACAATTTTCATTCATTCATTCATTCTTTTGTTCATGACACTTTGCAATTATTATATAGTCAGAAATAACATATGCATATAAATCAATATGCTGAAATTAAGTATTACAAGTTTTAAATCATGTCTTTCAATTAATACATATATATTGAATGCCCCCCTAATATTGATATTAACAAGCACTCTTTGCCTGGAGCTTGGTGGAGGAAGATAGGACAGTAAGGATCCTGGGGATGCCAATCTGTGGCTCCTACAAGCCAGGATTGGCTGTGTGTGCTTGGAAATCGCAAGCTGCAGCACTTAACCTGGATGCATTAAAATATTTTACATTTTTTTTTCTGTCTTGAGATGGGGTCACACTCTGTCACCAAGGCTGGAGTGCCTAGGGCATGATCACGTCTCACTGTAACCTGAAACTCCTGGACTTAAGCGATCCTCCCGCCTCAGCCTCCGAAAGTGTTGGGATTACATGTGTGAGCCACTGCACCTAGCCCTTTTTTACTATTTGAACATTTGACTCTAGCCTTTCCCTGCTGCCAAGACAAGGTCTAGGAGAGGCCACAGATGTGAGCTCCAGGGTGGGCTGGTTAACTATTCAGGTGGATCATGGTAAATGGAAACCCAGCTTTAATCTAGTGGTTCTGCCCCGGAAGGCCAGTGTGCGTTCACAGGTGGCCGGTAATGTCACCTGAACATTCTGCATAGATTTTCCCTGGAAAAGAGCTAGAGAAAGCGGTGTCCCTGCCACCCCACACAAATCTGCTTGATGACTGGGCCCAGTGGGGAGGGGATTTGCTCAGCATGCTGGGTGGAAGCTGCCCTGCCAGAGAACTCCAGCTTCAATTAAAGCCATTAAACAGGATGAAGCCAAGGACCATATCCCCTGTTGGGCCCCTTCCACCAGAAGTCTGAGCTAGCAGAGCTGAGCCTTGAGGAGGGGGAGTGCTGTGAAAGCCTCCAGCCAGCAAGCGTTAATGGGGCCAGCACCCACTTTCTGTTCAGCAGAGCTATGCCCAAATAAACAGCCCATTTGCCACCGCCCCCCACCCCAACCTCACCAAAAAAAGTCTCGGGTTTAAGACACAGTGGGTCAGCTTAGGAGGAAATACTCCAGAATGCACTTTACTTACAATCACTCTCTAACCAAGTCCGGTTAGGCCTCTAGGGTGACCAACCATCTGGTTTGCCCAGGACTGAGGAGTTTCCCAGGTCATGTAGTGTTAAAATTGAGGAAGTCCCAGGCACATCAGAAAGAGAGAGTCACTCCACCTCTTTACCTCAATGCCCTCCAGCTGTGACACCAAAACAAAGACCAGCTGCACTCTTTTCCCGAGCTGCTGTAACTCCTAGGAGTCACCAATTTATACCCAGTTGTCTTAGATACAAGCCCTTTCCCCTAGATTTCCCTGTAATATCATTAGCTACCATTTATTGAGTGCTTACCACCAGGAGCTGTGAAAAACACTCTCCAATTATTATTTCTATTAATCCTCTTATTAATCCTAAGAGATGAGCAACTTTATTCTTATTTTGTAGATGATGAAACTTGGGTTACAAGGGCTTCAGTAATTGCTCGAGATCACATCAAAAGCACGTGGCAGGCCGGGCATGGTGGCTCACACCTGTAATCCCAGCACTTTGGGAGGCCAAGGCAGGCGGATCACTTGAGGTCAGGGGTTTGAGACCAGCCTGGCCAACAAGGCAGAGCCCTGTCTCTACTAAAAACACAAAAATTAGCCAAGCATGGTGGCGCGTGCCTGTAATCCCAGCTACTCAGGAGCCTGAAGTATGAGAATTGCTTGAACCTGGGAGGCGGAGGTTGCAGTGAGCCAAGATCGTGCCACTGCACTCCAGCCTGAGTGACAGAGTGAGACCCTGTCTCAAAGAAAAAAATAAAATAAAATAAAAAGAAAAATAAAAGCATGTGGCAGAGCCAGGTCTCAAGTCTTTTTGACCTCAGAGCATGTGTAACTCTCATGCCATTCTGCCTTCAAAAAGGACTGACTCACTGGATGGACAGTACCTGTCCTTGGGGATGTGAGCTTATGTCTTGCTGCGACCACAGTTATATGTATATAAGATGGATGCCCTTTTTATGGGATTTGTGTTCCTCTGCTGCCCAACCTATTTTTCTGACAGGAGTCTTCTTCCCTAGCCAGAAGCAAAGTTTCTGGGGATTGGAATAAATCAGAGCCAGCTCACTGGGCCCATTTCAGACCCCATGGTGTTGCAGTGCTATAATGCACAATGGGATGGGGGCTTTGCTTTTGTGATCCTGTGTCATGTGGTTTTAGGTTTGAGGCTACCCACATCAGGCGACTGCAGATCCACTGCTGCTGCAGCCCTCCTCCTCCTCCTCCTCAAAATCCCCCGCCAGCAGCCCCTGTGGCAGCTCGGGCACCTCTGCTTGCAGTAAACATGACCTTTGCCTTCCACCGCCAACATGACATTGGCATGTCGCTGCTGATCTGTAAACACAATTGTGTTTTCAGTCTTCTGACTGAATTTTGTTACCAGGATCCTAACAGGCAGCAGGTCTCTGTTTATCTGTAAACAGCAGCCCCATTCCCCGGCAGAGAGGTTAGGATGCTGTTTGTTTTTATTACTTTACAGTAAGAGGAAAAGGTGAGTTGTGACAGGCGTCCACACTTCCCCTCCCTCTCCTGCGCATCTGCAAAGATAATCCCTCCTTCTTTCCCAGTGCACACACAGATTCATACCCTAGATCCGAGGAAGGACTGGAACAGGTCTCTTACCTTTTAGCATCTCTTGGAATGACATGGAAGAGCCTGGTGGAAATACTTCAGAGAATAAATGTCCGGTGCCGTGTAGAATGCCAGCACAATTCCCTGCATGGAGGAAAGGACTACTATGAACAGCTCCCCAGGAAACTCAGCCCAAGGCCCCAGAAGCACCAGGTTCTGCTCCTGACGGTCACTCATCGTGGGCAGCCCTGGACATAAGTGTGTGCCTTGAGAGATTTTCATATTTATGTCAGTGTGTCTTGGAGCCATTTAAAGTCTTTCTACAAAACTTGAGTTTTCTGTTTAAGTGCGTGGATTTCTCTTTCTCCAAAGTTTGTGTTCTAACCAAAAGACTATAGTCTTTTCATAGAAAGCAGAAATAATCTGGTGAAATGAAGTTCTCTAAAAAAGTTTCCAGAGTAATGATTAGCTTGTAAAATTTACAGTTGTTATATATAAACTCCAGCTTTTATTAGTTCTGGCTATGGAAAGCAAAAAGTTAAATTGGCATCTCCTCTTCAGCAAAGCTAAGTTATCAGGGACATTGTGATTTAGGAAAATTTATAGCTTCACATGTATAACAGTGTAGAGAACGTGATGGTAATTTCCCTTACCTCCTCTACCTTTGGGAAACTGGAAAAGGAAATTAAAGCATTTATTCTGATTAGATGACAAGAGCAAAAAAGACAAAATACTGGCCAGGCGCGGTGGCTCATGCCTGTAATCCCAGCACTTTGGGAGGCCGAGGCGGGTGGATCACGAGTGAGACCATCCTGGCTAACACGTGAAACCCCGTCTCTACTAAAAAAATACAAAAAAAAATTAGCCGGGCATGGTGGTGGGCGCCTGTAGTCCCAGCTACTCAGGAGGCTGAGACAGGAGAATGGCATGAGCCCGGAGGCGGAGCTTGCAGTGAGCTGAGATCGCGCCACTGCACTCCAGCCTGAGCGACAGAGCAAGATTCCATTTCAAAAAAAAAAAAAGAAAAAATACTAATAATTTAAAAAGTAAACTGCTGGAAGTTTAGGAAAAATATATGACTAATTGAATTGCAAAGAAATATTTAAAATCAAGTCTGTTCATAGGATTAATTATTCTAGTTAGTAAAATAGGAAGTTGAATGGTTATTTTTCTTCCACTGTTTGTCCTAAAGGAAACATCTTTTTAACATAATGTGATTAAAATAATTTTATAGGGTTATCAAAATTTTGTTGAGGTAGACAAATAGAATAGTGTTTTTTTTTTTTTTTTTTTTGAAACAAAATCTTACTCTGTTGCCCAGGCTGAAGTGCAGTGGTGCGATCTCAGCTCACTGCAACCTCCCCTCCCAGGCTCAAGCAATTCTCCTGCCTCTGCTGGGATTATAGGTGTGCGCCACCACACCCAACTAATTTTTTTATTTTTAGTAGAGACTGGGTTTCACCGTATTGGCCAGGCTGGTCTCGAACTCCTGACCTCAAGTGATCCACCAGCCTCAGTCCCCAAAGTGCATGAACCACTGTGCCCAGCCAATAATAGATAATTTAAGAGTAAATTCAGTTGGAATTTACAAATCTAAACTTAGAAAGTGATAAAATATCTAGTTCAACATGACTGAGCATATGTGCTTAAGTGAAATAATGAAATGCATAATTTTAAAATACATTTATAACAGCTTTGAAAACAAGACATGATGCCATCAACAGCCCAGAAATTTTAAGAGATTTGGTGGAAATTAGAGAACATGTGTGATTAGATTCACAGAGAAAACAGACATCTGATGATGCTGGTTTGCAGACTACACTTTGTGTAGCAAGAATTACAGACAATGTCCTTCAACCACAACTTCTGCTTTAGTCAGAGTTCCCATACAAATATACCCTAAGTCAAAGGTTCAAGAACCAGTGGTTTACTCTCTGGGTGAAGGAAACACCAGTTAGAAAGTGTGGCAGTGGGCTGGATGCCGTGGCTCACACCTATAATCCCAGCAGTTTGGGAGGCCAAGGCGGGCATATCACTTGGGCTCAGGAGTTCAAGACCAGCCTGGGCAACATGACGAAACCCCATCTCTACTAAAAATGCAAAAATTAGCCAGGCATGGTGGTGCGTGCCTGTAATTCCAGCTATTTGGGAGGCTGAGGCATGAGAATCACTTGAACCCGGGAGGTGGAAGTTGCAGTGAGCCGAGATCAAGCCGCTGTACTCCAGCCTGGGCAACAGAGCGAAATCCTGTCTCAAAAAAAAAAAAAAAAAAGGAAAGAAAGTGAGACAGTGAAACAGAGGCAACAAGGCAGCCAATAAAGGTGTACTATCAAGTCAGTTACCACTGTGGCCAACTGGAACTCAAGGACCCTGGAGGAAACTCTGAGAACCAGTGCTGAGTGTATGCCTCATAGTCATCCCTCTCAGGAGGCGAGGGTACGGGAGTACCATGCACCCATTTCCAACATTAATCTGTTAAATGTTGTTTCCTATAGAAGGTATTAAGAATCTTAAAGCAGCTACTATTGCTATCCCTAATGAAGTAAGGTAAATTATGCTCACAACAAATGAAAAGAGCAGAGAAAAATACAGCGTAAAAGAACCAAATGGAAATTCTAGAACTAAAATACATAATATCTAAAATTTACATGTTCAAAATGATTAACAGCCAAGTTGAGGTAACAGAGGTAAGTGAACTTGAAGATAGATCAATAGACATTAGGGAAAAAACAAAAAGCAACAAAAAATTAGACATTAAACATTATCCAATATAAGAAAGACAGAGGGAAAAAAATAGCAAAAAACTGAATAGAGCCTTAGGTAACTGTTAGATAATATCAAATGGTTTCATATATATGTAAGTGTAGCAACCCCAAGGAAAAAAAGAGAAAAGGAAGCATAAAAAATATTTTTAAAATAATGGCTAAAAATCTCTCAAAATTTGTGGAGAATGTACATTTACAGATTCAAAATGCTCAATGAACACTAAGCAGAATCAACATGAAAAAGGCCACACCAAGGCACATCATAGTCAAACTTTTGAAAACCTAAGATAAAGAGCAAATCTGGAAAGCAGCAAGAAATGACAAATTATATGCAGTGGAACAATGATGACAGTGGACTTATCATCAGAAACTACACAGGCCAGGAAAGAGTAAGAAAAGCATCTTTAAAGTACTTAAAGAAGAAACTGCCAGACCAGAATTTTATATCTGGCAAAAAATATCCTTCACAAATAAAGGTAAAATGAAGACTTCTTCGCCAGTAACTCTCACTACAAAACAAAATGCCAAAGGAATTATTTATGCTAAATGAAAATATTACCAGATATAAACAAACATTATTAAAAAGAAGTAGAAAGCATTGGAAATGGTAAATATCTGGGTAAATAAAAATACTAAGTTTTTTTGCTTCTTAATTTCTTTATAATACGTATGGCTATTAAAAGCAAAAATTGACACATTTTCTTGTGGGATTTATAACCTATACAGATATACAACATATAACAAGCCTAGGCAACATAGCGAGACCTTGTTTCTACTAAAAATAAGATTTAAAAAAAAAACAAACCAGGTGTGTGTGGTGGTGCATGCCTATAGTCCCAACTAATCAGGAGGCTGAGGGGGAGGATCCCTTGAGCCCAGGAGATTGAAGCTACAGTGAGCTATGATCACGCCACTGCACTCCAGCCTGGACAACAGAGCAAGACACTGTCTCAAAACAAAACAAAACAAAACAAAAACAAACAAAAAACAGATTGGGCGCAGTGGCTCGTGCCTGTAATCCCAGCATTCTGAGAGGCTGAAGCAGGCAAATTGTTTGAGCTCAGGAGTTCGAGACCAGCCTAGGCAACATGGGGAAACCCCGTCTCTACAAAAAAAAGTACAAAAACTAGCCGAGTGTGGTGGTTCATGCCGGTAGTCCCAACTACTCAGGAGGCTGAGATGGGAGGACTGCTTGAGCCTGGGAGGTGCAGGGTGTAATGTGTACTCCAACCTGGGTGACGGAGTGAGACCCCCGTCTCAGAAAAACAAAACAAGACAAACAAAAAACCATGACAGTCATAACATAAAGGAGATGATGGTGATAGGAACCTATACAGTTCCAAGGTTTCTGTATTTTTTCATGAAGTAGAACAAGAGTAACTGTAAGTAAACTGTAAAAAGATAAAAATGTATGTTGTAATCCCCAGGCCAACCACTAAGGGCAGAACTTGTAAAAATGAATTAAAAAGCCAGACCCACTGCTATGGACTGAACTGTGTCACCCCAAATTGATATATTGAAGGCCTAACTCCCAGTGTGGCTGTATTTGCAGTCAGGAAATAGGATTAAGCGAGGTCATTAGAGTAGAACCCTGATCCAATAGCACTGGTGTCCTTCAAGAGGAGACACCAGAGAGTTTACTCTTTCTCTCCACTATATGAGAACACAGGGACAGGCAGCAACCCGCAAGCCAGAAGGGAACCCTCACAAGAAACTGAATTGCCCAGAGCTTTGACCCTAGGCTTCCTGGCCTCCAGAACTGTGAGAATACAAATTTTCATTGTTTAAGCCATCCAATTTATAGTATTTTGTTATGGCAGCCCCCGAGCTAACTAAGACAACAATTATCTTCTTTCTTAAGAAGACACATGGAGGTCGAAAGTCAATAGACAAGAAAGTGCATACTATTCAAACAGTGAGCAGAGAATAAAGCTGAAGTGACTATAGTAATATCAGATAAAATAGATTTCAAGACAAAAAGTACTACTAGAGATAGAGGATTTGCTAATAGTAGAAAGAAAAATTCATCAGGAAGACAGTAGTCATAAATATGTATACACCAAATAACAGAGTTTCAAAATACATGAAGTAAAACTTCCCAGAATGAAAGAGAAAAAGACACAATTTTGCAATCATATTTTAAAATGTTAACACTTCTCTCCCTATCAGCAAGTATATGAAAATCAGACCAAAACAAAAAAACCATCAGCAAACACATAGACAAAACGAGTAACACCATCAACCACCTTGAACAGTCCAGCTATCAACTGCAGAACTTTTCAAGTGCACGAGGTATGTTCACCAGAATAGAATACACACTGTGCCATACAACAAGTCTCAATAAATTTTAAAAGATTAGAATAGACTGGATGTGGTGGCTCACACCTGTAATTGCAGCACTTTGGGAGGCTGAAGGGGGAGGATTGCTTGAGGCTAGGAGACCAAGACCAGACTGACAACATAGCAAGGCCCCATCTCTATAAAAAGAAAGAAAGAAAAAAGACTAAAATCATATCAACTATGCTCTCTGGCCACAATGGAATTAATTAGAAATCAATTGACCATACAAATAACTAGGAAAAAAACATACATCTGGAAATTAAGCAACATAGTTTTACACAGTGTTTACCACCCTGGGCTGGACAATTTCTTGTTGTGGGGAGCTATCCTATGCACTTAGGAAGCTCAGTAGCATCCTTGTCTATTCCTACCAGATGCCAGTTGTACCCTTCTAATTGTGACAACCAAAAATGTCTCTAGACATTGCCAACTATTCCCTGGGGGACAAATCACCCCAGTTGAGAACCATCGTTCTAAGTAATTTATAGATGGAAAAAGTAATCACATTAGAAATTAGAAAATATTTTGAATTGACATTTGTGGAATGTAGCTAAAGCTATGCTTAATGAGAAATATATAGCATTAAACTAAATGCTTATTTTAGAAAAGAAGAAAGACCTAAAATGAATGATTTAAGCTCCCATCCTAAGAAATTAGAGAAAGAAGAGCAAGTTAAACCCAAAATAAATTGAAGGAAGAAATAGTAAAAATAAGAGCAGAAATCAATGAAAAGCAAAATTAACAAAGAATAGAGAAAAAAAAAAGCTCATTCTTTGAAAGGATCAATAAAACTGGTAAAACTTTAGCAAGGCTAGTCAAGAAAAATAGAGAGAAGACACAAATTACCAAAATGAGAAATGAAAGAGGACACCACTGGATATTTTAAAAATAATAAAAATAATTTTAAAATATTTTAGGCCAGGCACAGTGGCTCATACCTGTTATTCCAGCACTTTGGGAGGTGAGGCAGGAGGATTGCTTGAGTCTAAAGTTCAAGACCAGCCTGGGCAATATGGTAAGACTCTATCTCTACAATTATTTTTTTAATTAGATGGGCATGGTGATGCACACCTGTAGTCCCAGCTACTCAGGAGGCTGAGGTGGGAGGATTGTTTGAGCCCAGGAGGTTGAGGTTGCAGTGAGCCATGTTCATGCCTCTGGCACTCCAGCCTGGGTGACAGAGCGAGGTCCTAGCTCAAAAAAAAAAACAACAAAACAAAAAACTAGAACTTTATGCCAATATAATTGAAAACTTAAATAAACAGACCAACTTCTTGAAAGACACAAATTTACAAAACTTCCTCAAGAAGAAATAGAAAATTTGAATAGCCTAATATCATATAAATATTTTGACTTCATAATTGAGAACCTTCTCACAGTAAAAATCCTAGGCCCAAATGGTTTTAGAGTAGTCCTCCCTTATCTTTTGGGGGATACATTCCAAGACCCCAGAGGGTGCCTAAAACCATAGATAGTACTGAACCCTATATATAGTATGTTTTCTCTATCTGATAATCAGGATGGCTTCTAGGTGACTAACAGTGTATAAAGGGTGGATATGCTGGACAAAGAGCTAATTCACATCCCAGGTGGGATGGAGCAGGATGGCCAGAGATTTCATCATGCTTCTTAAAATAGCATACAATTTAAAACTTATGAATTATTTACCTCTGGAATTTTCCATTTAATATTTTCAGATCACAGTTGGCCATGGGTGACTAAAACCACAGAAAGTGAAACCATGGATAAGGGGGGACTATTGTACTTATGAGTTCTATCAACCATCAGAAGAGAATGGATATCCATTCATCCCCTTTCATATGTAATATAAAAACTATGGGCACCACAAGGGCTTTGTGAACGTGATGTACAAAAAGATGTGGGCTTGAAAAAAAATCCCCAAAATAAGAAGGGGCTCTGCGTATTAACCTGTGTCTTGGGTAGTTGGGTAGCATCATCCTGGATGTGGTACCCATGTCCGTAAGCTGGCCTCATGCCTTTAACCAATAACCTAATATTTGACCATGTCATGGACCTGAATCTTCAACCCAAGAATCTCAGCCTAAATGTTAATGCAGTCCTTTTTATTGGTAAGAAATGTTGCAAATCTAGGGAAATATATTTATATGCACATACGTACATATTCATGCACATACATACACATACATATACATAAGTGTGTATTGTATATGTATATATGTGTATGTAAATATATACATTTTTATTTTATGTTAATTACCTTTCTATTGCTTGATTGGAGTAGAATTCTGCCCTTCCCCTTCCCTGCCTGCTTCCCTCCCTGTACCCATAGCTACGGATCTCCATGCTGCATGATTGGAGTTAATTGTGCACACTCATGCATGCACACACAACATCCAGGTGATAACACTCCCTTCATAATTTGTTTCATTACCTGACCTACCGGTTACTGTCTTATAGCCAATATACTGATCCATTTCATTTTTGTTTGTCTCTACCTGCCAATGTCAGCCAGCCTAACAACATTCTATGTTCCTTATTTTACAGATGAGGTTCCTAAGTTAAGAGAAACAGTGGCCTTTGCCCAAATCTACCATTCACTAGTAGGCACCGCACCTAGGCCCCTATGGACTGCATGCTGTATTCTCTCTTCCAACATTCAACCAAGGCTTGTCCTCCTCAGCTATAGTCCAAAACCATTTTCCTTCATCAAAATGTATCTGACCTAGCTAATTCTGTCAAACACTTTTGTGCTATGAAGCAGAATTTAAACTAATAGTTTAATGAGTAATGTGCATTTTCACATGAGGATGTAATATTAATCCCCAGGGAGTGAGACGGAAGATGATTTGCTGACCACATTACAGGTGTAGGTGTTTGGGGACTGTAGTGGGAGGACAGAAGAGTTCCAGTCACTCAGGGATAAGCCACCCTGCCGCATCTGAAGATCATGACTTTAGGCTCCTGGGAGTAACTGATGTTGAAAAGTCCCAGGCTTAGCAGGTCCTCCCCCACTCCTCTCTTCCAGGAAGCTCAGTCCCATAGCCAGACAGCTCTGTTACCCAACACCCAGCCTGGGAGCGGCCAGCCACACAGTTTATGCTGTCGGTGAGCTCATTAGAATGAATGAGATGAGTCAACATTCACACAAAGACCTTCTGGCCTGCAATCTGAGAAAAGGTTTAGGAAGAACAAAGCAAGGGGGAGAAATGTAACCAAGAACTATCTCTTTATTGCTTTTGAGTTGTTTAAGGGGATTTTAAGGGATTAGGGCTAAAGAAATGTTGACTGTAGGGAGAGGAGCAGGGTATCAGTTGAACAGAATAGAGGCCTTTGTGCTGACTAAGAGGAGAAGCAAATGAAAAGAATATCTCAGCAGCCTGGCTGCTCGCAGTGGGAGGGGGCTAGAAGTCAAAGGTGAATAAGAATGCCAGGTTTTCAGCCTATAGGGAAAAGTCAAAGCATAGGGACTTTTAGGGTCCCTGTTGGTTAGGAGTAGCCAGCTGAGGACTACCAGAGTTCCCCCGGCCCCTGCCTCCAATCTCCTCCCCAAATTTTTTTTTTATTTTTTAGATGGAGTCCCACTCTGTCGCCCAGGTTGGAGTGCAATGGCGCGACCTCAGCTCACTTCAACCTCTGCCTCCTGGGTTCAAGCGATTCTCCTGCCTCAGCCTCCTGAGTAGCTGGGATTACAGGTGCCTGCCACCAAGCCCAGCTGATTTTTGTATTTTTAGTAGAGACGGGGTTTCACCATTTTGGCCAGGCTGGTCTCGAACTCCTGACCTCAGGTGACCTACCTGCCTTGGCCTCCCAAAGTGCTGGGATTACAGACCTGAGCCACCACGCCTGGCCTTCCTCCCAAATTCTTGACTGAAACCCTAGGAGGAAACTCACCACAAGCACTGAACACAAAGAAGGACTAAGCCCTAGGAGACGTGGAGGCAACGTGCCAGGGAACCCAGGGAACCAAAGGGTCACAAACAACTTCAGTGAGGCATATAAGATAAATCTTAGAGTATGATAGGCTCCATCCTGTTCCTTTCATCTCTTTTCTCATTTCCTACTTCCCCGTAAGACTTTCTGTTTCTATCATTGTATCCACCTATGTCTGCCTGTCTTGATCCTCTCCCTCTTTCTCATTCGTGTCTGTCGCTCTCTTATCCCCTGGATATGCTCCCCTGCCATAGATACTATGGCTGCAACCCTCCCAACTCCCTCAAATGGATGCATGACCAAGAGGGGATTTCCACTGATGAGAAATTTCCTCACCAGCCCCTTCTGTCTCCCCACCTGCTGCACACCCACAGTCAAAGGCATAAAGAACAGATAAGGGCTCTGGGCAAAGGAATGATTTATGCTCTTCTTTCAAGTAAGCAGCCTCAGAAAGCCCAATAATACTTTCTATTTTTATCCTTCACCAGATGTTACCCTCCCATTCTTCCAGCAATCCTGCCAGGTAGAGTTTACTTTCGTTGGAAAAATTCATCATAGCTGTGGAGGCGGCACGTTGGGGGAGGGGATGCCTTACTTTTTCCCTCCATATAGACCTGTCTGCCTTGGAACTATCCGTATTCATTTCCTTTTTTAAAGCCTGTTCAGGACTTTCCTTATTGCTGGAAGTTCTCTCTCTCTGATTGGTCCTGCCATGATCAATTCTGCCTTCCCTCTGTACCATTCATTCAAAGACATGGGTTGAGGCTCTGGCGCTGCCACTGGGAAGCTGTGTGGGCTGGGGATGAGGGCTGCTTACCTCCCTTGACTCTTTTTCTCAACTTTCAGATGATGAGCTGTGAGGGAATTGTTAAGACTATAACTCTAGTTGGAGTTCCATGTGACTCCTTGGAGGACAGGGACATTTAAATCACCTGGGAAGCTTAGTAAAGCATCATCCATTCTTATCCAGGATGTGCATCAGAATCACTCATGAAGTTTTTAAAACTTAATTTCACATAAACATTGCTCCATTCCAGAAAATTCTGATGCCATGGTTTTGAGGCAGGGCTTAGAGATTTTTCTTTCTAAATTTACCTGATTATTCCTAATTGATTGACAGACCAAATGACATAGATCTCCTTGCTTGTGTCTCCAATACCAAGTGAAACGGATGTATCTAGTTATTATCTCACTATTAAGTTTACCTGAACAACCACAAGTACCAAAGAGGATAAATCTTGACAGAAAAAAGAAACCCACAGGCTCCCTCTTCTAGGCCCTGATCTTTTACTGGAAACTTGGATAACGTTTCAAATTGCAACAGCCAGAGCCAAAGACAATCTATACTCAAGCTCAGAGAGTTTAATTTATCCACTCTGACAAAAGCTTTAATAGCAGAAGTCAGGGAGAGCAACAGCCGGGTGCATGACATAAGACTAAGAAAGCAGCTTCTCCGTTTCCTCTGTGTTGTAATTTCTTGAAACGGATTGGAAGGAACTTGTTAGGTATTGAGGGTCTGTAGTGAGGTGTATGGAGGTGGTGTGGAGAGAGGTTGATCTCCAGGAGTGAAATTTATCTTAAAGAATAGGCTGCAGGTCAGGGTGGGAATGGGTAGGCAGTGCATACTCAGTTCATTATGGCTGAGACTAACATTTGCCAGGCCGTGAGATGTCGAGCCTTAGAGTTTTTGTTTTTTGTTTTTTGTTTGAGACAGAGTCTCACTCTGTTGCCAGGCTGGAGTGCAGTGGCGCGATCTCGGCTCACTGCAACCTCTGCCTCATGGGTTCAACTGATTCCCCTGCCTCAGCCTCACAAGTAGCTGGGATTACAGGCACGTGCCACCACGCCCAGCTAGTTTTTGTATTTTTAGTAGAGATGGGGTTTCACTGTGCTGGCCAGGCTGGTCTCGAACTCCTGACCTTGTGATCTGCCTGCCTCGGCCTTCCAAAGCGCTGAGATTACAGGCTTGAGCCACCGCTCCCAGCCTGAGCCTTAGAGTTTTGTCTATGCATCTCCCCCTATTTAGGTTCATACTCCTTTCTATGAAACTCTAGGACTTTCACAAATGCATCAGCCTCAAGAGGAAAGCTGAGGAGAGTGGCAGAGGGTGATTCAGAGGGATGAACAGGGACTTCATTTGATAAGACCTTTAGACTAGGATAAAGCATGTTCACCTTATAATATTTGTGTTAGTAAAGCTTCAGAGGGATTTAATGTGCTCTGATTTATGTTTCTAAAAGAATATTCTGGCTGCTGCATAGAGGATAGAATGTAGGGGATTGGCAAGAGCAGGAGAAGGGATACCCTTTAGAAAGCATGGGCTGGGCATGGTGGCTCACGCCTGTAATCTCAGCACTTTGGGAAACCAAGGAGGGTAGATCACCTGAGGTCAGGAGTTCGAGATCAGCCTGGCAAACATGGCGAAACCCTGCCTCTACTAAAAATACAAAAAAAGTAGCTGGGTATGGTGGCTCACACTTGTCATCCCAGCTACTAGGGAGGCTGAAGCAGGAAAATAACTTGAGCCCGGGAGACAGGTTGCAATGAGCCAAGATCGCACCACCGCACTCTAGCCTGGGCGACGGAGCAAGACTGTCTCAAAAAAAATGAAAGAAGCCTTTACAGATATCCAGGCTGGAGAGTCTGGTGGCTTCGACCAGAGTGGTGAGATGTGGAAATATTTTTGAGATATTTTGAGGTATTTTTATCAGACTTGCTGATGGATTGGATATGAAGAGTAAGGAAGAAAGAAATCAAGGGTGATTTCTATGTTTCTATACCTGAGGAACTGGTGGCAGGTATAATTTACTGCAATGAAGAAAACCTAGGAAGGACAGACTTGGGTGGGTGATATGAACATAGAGAATTATGAGTCCCATTTTGGCCATATTAAATTTGAGATATACTTAACTTGTCAAGTGGAGATATCAAGTAGTTAGTACAATATATGTCTGTAATTCTCATCATAGGCCAGGGCAAGAGGTATGAATTTGAGGTTCATTAGCATATAAGTAAGGTTTAAAGCGATGAACTACATTATCTGTACTGAGAGTATAGGCAGCGAAGAGATGTAAACTTGGGCTGCAGCTCTGGTTCATGCCAAAATTTCAAACAGACCAAAGCATCCATATCGGCCAGGGTCCAGTTGAGAGACTAAAACCACATTCATTATTTAAATAGATAGAACGTGATATAAAGAACTATTAACTAGACACAGTGTTGTCAATTAGCTTACAAAAAGGGTACAAATACCAACATTAAGTTATCACAGGTATAGCAACTGCAGTAAGCAGCTACCACCTCTAAGACTTAGGGAACCAAAAGAAGACACTGGAATATTGAAAACTTAGAAGCTTAGATAAGGGGCTCTACAGAGCTAAAACTCAGGCCTCTGAGCTGATGTTCCTGCCCTAGTAGGGCTGGTATCTCTGAGGTGGGTACAATGAGGCTTGTTCTTCAAATACTGGACAAAGTGCAAACTAGAGTCAGCTTCTGCCAACAGAAGGAATTGCTGCTGCCGGGATGAAGAAGCCTCCCTGGGATGATGCTCACAGGCATCAGAAGAAAACCAGCTCTAGTGCTTATATTGGTAGAGCCTAACAAGGGAGCCAGTAGGCAAAGCAAAAATGTAGTTTCCAGATTCCCAATCCTAGTATCACAAAGCTGAGTAGAGAAGGAGCTGAGAGACAATAACTTACTCACAGGCACTCTTCTACAAATATATGAATATTCATACAACAAAATAATTCTGTGTTTTGTTCCTCACAGCAACTATCCAGATAGACAGATCTTCCTACTACCCCAAAGAAAGAGATGCCAAGCCCAATGGTCATGATAGTCTTCTCTGACATATGTTAATTACTTCTCAAATGTATTCAAAATCTCATTTGAATATTCTGTTACCTAAGTACTAAATTGTGAAGTTAGCTTCTAACAAAATTTGTATACAATAGTAAGGGAGGCCGGGCATGGTGGTTCATGCTTGTAATCCCAGCATTTTGGGAGACTGAGGTGAGAGGATTGCTTGAGCCTAGGAGTTTGAGACCAGCCTGGATAGCATAATGGGATCCCATCTCTAATGAATGAATGAATGAATGAATGAATAAATAAAAATAATAAAGGAAAGGAGGAGAAAGAAGAGGAAAATAATATGTACACACACCCCCCAATGAGAAAGCAAATGCACACAGCTGTTACAGTTTGAATTCTGTAAATGGTCACAAGGCTGTAGCTGATGTTCATGAACTTCCTTCTTCCACTACCCATCCTGTTTTGTCTTCAGCCAGAACCTCAGCTGATCAGGGTCTTTACCTGGTAGAATAGCACAGATCTTCATTCTTGAAAGGTCTGAATCTTCAGTGTCTTTGACATTTTTGGTTGCTGAAGTTTTCTATTACCTTTTACTAATGAACATGAAAGTAAAGTCACGTGCCACATAATAACATTTTCGTCAGCAATGGATTGCATATATGACAGAGGTTCCATAAAATTATAATGTGGTATTCTTACTCTACTTTCTTCTATGGTTAGATATGTCTAGACACACAAATACCCTTGTGTTGCAATTGCCTATGGTATTGAGTACAGTAACTTTTTTTTTTTTTTGAGACAGAGTCTCACGCTGTCGCCAGGCTGGAGTGCAGTGGTGCGATCTTGGCTCACTGCAACCGACTCCCTGGTTCAAGTGATTCTCCTGCCTCAGCCTCCAGCGTAGTTGGGATTACAGGCACGTGCCACCACGCCTGGCTAATTTTTGTATTTTTAGTAGAGACAGGGTTTCACCATGTTGGCCAGGATGGTCTCGATTTCCTGACCTCGTGATCTGCCCACCTTGGCCTCCCAAAGTGCTGGGATTACAGGCGTGAGCCACTGCGCCCGGCCGAATACAGTAACATTCTTACAGGTTTGTAGCCCAGGAGCAATAGGCTATACCATATAGCCTGGGTACATAGGTGTATTAGGCTATAACATCTAGGTTGATGTAAGTACACTCTGTTACGTTCACACAAGGATGAAATTGCCTGACAAATTTCTCAGAATGTATCCCCATCTTAAGCAACACACAACCTGTACTTAGAGATACCTCAATGAATCTTTAATGTTCCAAACATTGACCTTCATGTTCCTGTTGTGTAGCCACAATTCAATTCCTTCTTGGTAACCAAGATCAATTACTCTATCTCCACAAAGAAGAGTAATACCCTTCCTTGTCTCTTGGGTCTTTGGCATGAGAAGCTCAAAGTGGCCAAACAGTTTCATCTAGGAAACCAGTGGAACTATAGATGTGTCTGCTGGTAGAAGCATTCTTTTAGGGGGAATAAAAATTTCAAAGTCAACAGATCTCAGGCCAGGCATGGTGGCTCACGCCTGTAACCCTAGCATTTTGGGAGACTGAGGTGGGCTGATCACCTGAGGTCAGGAGTTCAAGACCAGACTGGCAGACACAGTGAAATCCCATCTCTACTAAAAATACAAAAATGAGCCAGGCGTGGTGGTGTGTGCCTATAATCCCAGCTACTCAGGAGGCTGAGGCAGGAGAATTGCCTGAACCCGGGAGGTGGAGGTTGCAGTGAGTTGAAATTGTGCCATTGCACTCCAGCCTGGGAGACAAGAACAAAACTCCATCTCAAAAAAAAAAAAAAAAAAAAAAAAAATTGGGAATGAGAAACAAATTCTACAAGTGGGCTGTTAGATGTAATAGTAAGAGGACTCACTCCCATTTCTACCTCTTGATTTTCAGACCCATGTATCCTGGCAATGGGAGTGGTAGAAACATAAATTTATCTCCAGTTCAAAGCATATAACTCTTTCTATAATATATAATCCTATCTGTTTTATGCATTTATGTGTAGAAAAGTTTTTTTCTCTGCTTGGTCAACTGGTTATAAGGAGTGCATGAAACCACTGGAGTATACTGGTGGAGAGAAGGCAATGCAGCAGAAACTGATGTTGGAAAGAGTCTGGAGATCAAAAGCCTGAAAAGGAAAAGCAGTTTGAAGAGCTGACTAGACTTCCTGCAGAGCCTTTGCTTGCTTTGATCATCATTCAAAATTTGTAGCCTTCCATATTACTTGGTAAATGTGTCTAAATAACACATTCAAATATGGTAGATGTTATTTGTAACACCCAGAAAAGCCTACAAAGCATTGTGTCTCTTTTATTGTGGTAGGTGGTACACAGTATAGCAACTCATCTTTCACCTCAGGGATAGCCTGATGTGCTCCAGACCATTAGATACCCAGAACCTTCACTGGAGTGACAAGCCTTGAATTTCCATGAGGTTTATTTCCTACTCTCTGATTTGCATAAGTCTTATTAAGGCATCTAAATTACTGCTAATTCTAGTTCACCAGATCAGATCAACATAATGTTAACGAGATTGTAGACCAGCGTGGTATCAAGAGGATCGAGACTGTCTCCAGCATGTATTACGGCACAGAGCAAAACTGGTGAAGTCCTGAGGCAAATTTGTGAAGGTATGCTGTTGGCCCTGTGGGATAGAAGCAAGCTGCTTCTGATGGTCCTTACAAATTGGTATAGAGAGAAAAGTATTCGCTAGATCAGTAGCTACATGCCAGGTAATAGGAACTATATTGATTATTTTTTCTGGTAAAGTTTCTATATATTAAACCACAACTTGGAATAACTGCCTGATAAAGTTTATGATAATGTACAGTCATTCTCCAATATTTATCTGCCTTCTGCATGGGCAAACAGGAAAGTTAGATGTGGCTTCACCACCTCAGCATCTTTTAAGTCTTTGATGGTGGTGATAATCTCTGTAATTCTCTCAGGAATATAGTATTGTTTTTGTGTTTACTATCCTGATAAAGTAAGTTCCAGTGGCTTCCATTCGATTCTTCCAACCATCATGGTCCTTACTCCATGGGTCAGACAGCCAAGATTGGTATTCTTCTAGTTACTAAATGTGTCTATCCAATTTACATTAATTAACTGGGGAAATAACTATACAATTGGTCCATGGACACATTGGGCCATCTGTGACTTGAAATTGATTTAAGAGTCCATATGTCACCTGGCCACAATAGCCCTTATTTTATTGGTGGCACTGTGGCATTTTGAGTCTCTAGGAATCAGCATCAATTTAGAGCTAGTGCCCAGTAATTCCTGAAAGCTCTGGGTAATTCCCTTTTCTTAGTAAGTGAGAAATTCTATTAAATGATTCTTATTATCATTCTAGAAAATGGCAGAAAGTTTTTTGGGAGAAGTCTCCAGTAGGTACTTCAGCGTAATCCAACACACATGATGCCACTGTGTGCCTGGATACTAGCATCTCATTTTCCATTGGCAAGAAATGCAAGGCTGTGACCGAACCAATCCCAAAATACCATCTTTGAGAGTCTGTTTCCTTAGGCCACTTTTGCTACCAATTTCTGTATGTCAGTGACCATCCAGATGACACAATCTGCACCATTATTTAAATAGAAAAAAGATAATGTTAAAAATGCTATGTAGGTGTACATTTGTTAACTAGGTAACTAGAAGGATAAATCCTAACCTTAAAGGCATAAAAAATGTTAAGAATTACAGAAAGCTCCTATCATTCTCAGGGATGAAGGAACATAAAAAAGAGGCTGGAAATATTAATGCTTAGAAACTTAGAAAAAAGGCACCAAAGAGCTGAAACTCAAAGCTCTAAAGAGGTACTACCTAGCTGGTGTTGATATCTCTTAGCTCAGAGGAGGGTCCCTGTGAGCACAGGAACTAGACCTTTAAGGAGGGGACACCAGACAGCTGGTGCTGGTGTTTCTGAATGAGATATTATAAAGCTGGTTCTGCAAGTATTAGAAAAACTGCAAACTAGATTTAGCTGCTGCTGTTGTAATAATCCCAACCTCTTCCTTTCATTATTCCTGACTTGGAGTTTTCCCTATTGTATAGATTAAGTAATTTTTGTTTTGTTTTATTTTGTTTTGTTTTGAGACAGGGTCTGGCTCTGCCACCCAGTGCTGGAGTGCAGTGGCACGACCATGGTTCACTGCAGTCTCAACCTCCCAGGCTCATCTCAGCCTCCTGAGTAGCTGGGACTACAGGCGCATGCCACCACACCCAACAATGTTTGTATTTTTTGTAGATACAGGGTTTCACCATGTTGCCCAGGCTGGTCTCAAACCCTGGCCTCAAGTGATGCACCCACCTCTGCCTCCCAAAGTGCTAGGATTACAGGCATGAGGCACCACACCCAGCCAGATTAAATAATTTTCTAGTAGGCTCTTCATCTGTTTCATTCCTGGGGATACTGTGATCAATCAGCCACTAACAAAAAGGGGCCAAAATACCTTGATACTTGCTCTACTGCTGTTTCCCATTACTATAAATGTGCCTACCTTATCTCTGGTAGTTAAAGTCTGCCACTTGGTATCTGCTATACCCAAATCTCATCATCTTACTGAAATCTCAACTGTGCAAGTTCTATTGTCATACATACCATAAAGTTTTAAACACTGGTGTTCCCCTCATGCATATCTTTCTTAATTTCTTGGTGAAAATTGTGTCCCCTGGCTTTCTAGGGTGATGCAGTAAAAGAGGGAGATATCAACACTCTCGTCCTCTTTGTATTCCTTTTTTTTTTTTTGGCATTATGTCATCATAGATGCTGTAGCATCTCAAACTCATAAAATTATTGTTGAGTCCAAAATTCAATGAACTAAGTAAACTGTTAGAGTCACTTTCAGCTACTTAAGTAAACAGATAAAATACAGAATCTTGGGTAAGAGCACTCATATCAAATTTAGCCTGATATAAATTTGCAATCTATCCCTTGGAATCATTCCCACATATATTCTTCATGTTACTGTCAATTTATATTTGCAAAATATTGCAGTTTTTTGGAATTGTAAGCTTGTAAGTCAAACTTCATGTTTGTCCCCTAGAGCATTAAGAGATATGACTCTTATTATAGGTAGACGAAACAAAGGATAGTTGGGATGTGTCATGATATTGTTACAGTGTCTTCAAGCAATGATAAGCGATTCTCCTCAGATGTGAGAGCACAGGTTATATCAACTGGTAAACAGAAGATCAGAATGGCTTAGAGGTTCAAGATTCTCAGCTTCATCTCTACCAAGATATCCCCCTTCCAAGTCTCAGGGTCCTCCTACTTTCCAATCGATGCCCTGATATTCACGCAAGAGATTTGATAAGGCTGTAGTTGATAGTTACATAATAATTCTTCAAACTGCACTATTCAATTTTGCATCAGTTTTCATGGAAGTCAGTCCTCTGACTATAAGAAATGAGATTCCTTTTTAATATGTATTATTATTCACATGATTGTCAGTGTGCAAGAAATGAGATTCCTTAAGGCTGCCATACAAACTTTCTGGTTGTGTGACTATAACTTGATCTGGGAGTTCATAGCCCTAAACCTCTTATTATTTTCTTTCTACAAGTGTTCCAATATACTCTGAAGCAACCATCCTACTCCATAGTCTTTGTAGCCATTATTACCATCATAAATGTCAAGTACTGTAATTGTTAGTAAGCACTGACAACAAACACAGATGATAGTTGGATTATTTGCATTACCACTACACGCTGTGAATTACCTTTTTCCCATTTCTCACTGGCAAGGACCTCAGCACTGCATTCAAGTTCAAGAACAGGACCCAAACAATATCGTATCTTTGAAAGTTTGCTTCCTGGGACCATTCCTGGAAACAGAAACCATACCAGTTATTTTGGCATGGAGAATTTAATATAAAGAATTGCTAACCAAGTATTGGAGAACTGAAAAGGCAAAAAGGACACACTGAGGTATCATGAAAGTAATAGCTCCAGAGAACTACAGACCACTGCTCAGCGAAATAAAAGAGGACACAAACAAATGGAAGAACATTCCATGCTCATGGATAGGAAGAATCAATATCGTGAAAATGGCCATACTGCCCAAGGTAATTTATAGATTCAATGCCATCCCCATCAAGCTACCAATGACTTTCTTCACAGAATTGGAGAAAAAACTACTTTAAAGTTCATATGGAACAAAAAAAGAGCCCACATTGCCAAAAGAACAAAGCTGGAGGCATCATGCTACCTGACTTCAAACTATACTACAAGGCTACAGTAAACAAAACAGCATGGTACTGGTACTAAAACAGAGATATAGACCAATGGAACAGAACAGAGCCCTCAGAAATAATACCACACATCTTCAACCATCTGATCTTTGACAAACCTGACAAAAACAAGAAATGGGGAAAGGATTCCCTATATAAGAAATTGTGCTGGGAAAACTGGCTAGCCAAATGTAGAAAGCTGAAACTGGATCCCTTCCTTACACCTTATACAAAAATTAATTCAAGATAGATTAAAGACTTAAATGTTAGACCTCAAACCATAAAAACCCTAGAAGAAAAACTAGGCAATACCATTCAGGACATAGGCATGGGCAAGGACTTGATGACTAAAACACCAAAAGCAATGGCAACAAAAGCCAAAATAGACAAACAGGGTCTAATTAAACTAAAGAGCTTCTGCACAGCAAAAGAAACTACCATCAGAGTGAACAGGCAACCTACAGAATGGGAGAAAATTTTTGCAAGCTACCCATCTGACAAAGGGCTAATATCCAGAATCTACAAATAACTTAAACAAATTTACAAGAAAAAATCAAACAACCCCATCAAAAAGTGGGCAAAGGATATGAACAGACACTTCTCAAAAGAAGACATTTATGCAGCCAACAGACACATGAAAAAATGCTCATCATCACTGGCCATCAGAGAAATGCAAATCAAAACCACAATGAGATACCATCTCACACCACTTAGAATGGCAATCATTAAAAAGTCAGGAAACAACAGGTGCTGGAGAGGATGTGGAGAAATAGGAACACTTTTACACTGTTGGTGGGACTGTAAACTAGTTCAACCATTGTGGAAGACAGTGTGGCGATTCCTCAAGGATCTAGAACTAGAAATACCATTTGACCAAGCCATCCCATTACTGGGTATACACCCAAAGGATTACAAATCATGCTGCTATAAAGACACATGCACATGTATGTTTATTGTGGCACTATTCACAATAGCAAAGACTTGGAACCAACCCAAATGTCCACCAATGATAGACTGCATAAAGAAAATGTGGCACATATACACCATGGAACGCTATGCAGCCATAAAAAAGGATGAGTTCATGTCCTTTGTAGGGACATGGATGAAGCTGGAAACCATCATTCTGAGCAAACTATCGCAGGGACAGGAAACCAAACACCACATGTTCTCACTTATAGGTGGGAATGAACAATGAGAACACATGGACACAGGGTAGGGAACATCACACACCGGGGCCTGTCGTGGGGTAGGGGGAGGGGGGAGGGATAGCATTAGGAGATATACCTAATGTAAATGACGAGTTAATGGGTGCAGCACACCAACATGGCACACGTATACATATGTAACAAACCTGCACGTTGTGCACATGTACCCTAGAACTTAAAGTATAATAATTAAAGAAAAAAAAGAAAAAGAAAGTAATAGCTACAGAAAGCAGCAACCACCTAGGAATGGGATAATTAAAGGAAGAGTATTAGTATTGGGATGTGCAAATTTGAAGAAGAGTTCTATAGAGCTGGCACCAAGATGTCTGAGAAAGAGGCATTGCTGTTCTGGTGCTGGTGCCTCAAGACCTCAGAGAAGGAACCACAGGGGGCTGAGACTCAGATTTCTGAAGACGATGCATCCATCACCTGGGACTTGCTGGTGTCACTTCATGGGCACAATGAAGCTGATTCTGAGAATGTGGGGGAAAATGCAACTGAAAACCAACCACTGCCACTCGAACCAACTGTGAGAAAATGCTGTCATGATGACGCTGACAGGAAAAAGGAGCAGACAGGAAGGAGCAGATCCCTTCCCTTCCCTCAGCCTCCCAGCCTCCCACTGGCACCCCTCTGGGCAAAGTCTAATGGAGAGCCAGCGGGCAAAGCTGACAGGTGGTGTGCAAGGTCTCAGGCCCAGCTCCCAGAGCAGAGTATAGCCAGGTGCGTTGAAAATGAGCAACAGCAGCTAAATAAATGGGAACACGGGAGACCCAATATAGGAAAACTGGGAAGGCATTTCTGAAATGACAGTGAAGGGAAGCTCCAAGGTAACAGTGCAGTCTCTGTTTACCCATTCTTCTGATTTTGAACCCCAGAAGTTTAAGAACATAGTTTACAAAGGCGAAATACCCTTTGAACAGCAGGGAAGTGGGAGAAGACAAGTGGGCAAAGGCAAAAGTTTCTTCAGCTGCTGGAGGGAGGGAAAAAGAGACTGTTAACATGTAAGTAGTTTTCATTCTTATGACACTTGCAAGGCACTTCTCACAATGCTTGGCATGTAGCAAGTACTCAACAAACATAAAATACTATTTATTACTATAAGTAGTAAGTAGTAGAAGTTATAGAAAAGTACCTAGTACCAGACAGGCTCCCAGTAAATGATGATTATTCCTACTATTCATATCTGTATATGACAGAGCATAAAACTTTAGAAAAAAGAGCCCACCAAAAGGATTTATGCAGCCATAAAAAGGAATGAAATCATGTCCTTTACAGCAACGTGGATGCAGTTGGAGGTCGTTATCCTAAGTGAACTAATGCAGAAATAGAAAACCAAATATCGACGGGTGCAGTGGCTCATGGCTGTAATCCCAACACTTTGAGAAGCTGCAGCAGGAGGATTGCTTGAGCCCAGGAGTTCAAGACCAGACTGGGCAACATAGTGAGTGAGACCTTGTCTCTAAAAATAAATAAATAAAATCTAAAAAAGGAAAAAAAAAGTATTGCGTGTTCTCACTTAAAAGTGGGAGCTAAATCTTGGGTTCACATGGACATAAAAATGGGAACAATAGATACTGGGGACTCCAAAGGGAGGGGGGAAATGGCTGAAAAACTTCCTATTAGGTATTATGTTCACTATCTGGCTGATGAGATCGATAGAAGCCCAAACTTCAGCACCATGAAATATATCTTTCTAGCACCACGAAATATATCTTTCTTTTTTCTTTGAAACAGGGTTTCACTCTGTCACCCTGGCTGGAGTGCAGTGGCATGATCACAGCTCACTGCAACCTCAACCTCCTAGGCTCAAACAATCCTCCCACCTCAGACTCCCAAGTAGTTGGGATCACAGGCATGCACCATCACACCTGGCTAATTTTTTAATTTTTTGTAAAGATGGGGGTCTCACTTGGTTGCCCAGGCTGGTCTTGAACTCCTGGCCTCAAGCAATCCTCCTGCCTCAGCCTCCCAAAATGCTAGGATTACAGGCATGAGCTACTGGAACTAGCGAATATATCCTTGTAACAAACCTGCACATGTACTACCTGGATCTAAAATATAAATTGAAATTTTAAAAATATATATTTAGTAGAATCTTTGGATGTGTCAATCTGAAGAACCCCAGATCCATCCACTTTTATCCTTCCTTTAGCCATGAACTTACATTGTTGTAGGCAGAATAATGATCCCAAAAGATGTTCACATCCTAATCTCTGGAATCTGTAAGTCATTTTACATAGCAAAAGGGACATTGCAGATGTGATTAAGGATCCTGAGAGGGGGAAGCTATCTTGGATTATCCAGGTGGGCCCAATCTGATTACATGAGTCCTTCAAAATGGAGAGCCCTCCCAGGCTGTGATCAGAGGGACATGTGATAACTAAAGAGCCAGAGATATGGCAGTGTGAGGACTTAACCTGCCACTGCCAGCTTGGAAGACATAGGAAGGAGCCATGAACCAAGAAATGCAGACAGTCTTCAGGAGCTGAAAGTCAAGGAAATGAAAATGGATTGTCCCAAAGAGCTCCAGAGAGGGATGCAGCCCTGGTGACAGCTAGACCCTGCCTGATGACACCTGTGTTGGAATTTCAACCTACAGAACTGTACCATAATAAACTTGTGTTGTTTTAAGCCACTAAGTATGTCAGAAGTTTAACAATAGAAAACTAACGCAAGCATTGTAGTTCCCTTTGCTCTCTTCCTGGCTACACTTGGGGATGAGTCCCTAATCTCAGCACTGAGCACTCAGTGCTCTGATGTCCCTATACCCTGGGAATCAATTTTGGAAGTAAGCAAATGGTTACTTTTTTCCCATGTCCCCAGCAGTGGGAGAGAGAGTCCCAGGTGAGCAGGCAAACAGGGACTCAAAGGGCTCATCACCAGGCCTTGTGATGACCTCAAAGGGATGAGCATGCTTTTCTTTTTTTGAAATGGAATCTCTCTCTGTGGCCCAGGCCAGAGTGCAATGGCACGATCTTGGCTCACTGCAATCTCTGCCTCCCGGGTTCAGGCGATTCTCCTGCCTCAGCCTCCTGAGTAGCTGGAATTACCGGCGCCTGCCACCACGCCCGGCTAATTTTTATATTTTTAGTAGAGATGGGGTTTCACCTTGTTGGCCAGGCTAGTCTTGAACTCCTGATCTCAAGTGATCTGCCCACCTCGGCCTCCCAAAGTGCTGGGATTACAGGCATGAGCCACCACGCCCGGCCAAGCATGCTTTTCAACAACAGTGTCTCCTCAGCTCACCTGAGCTCCATTTCCTTCCTGGGAACATCTGGGCACTTATCCCCCTTGTTCTGCACCACAGTGACAAAACATCTACCTTTAATTTATTAAAGTGAGATTCCTCCTTGCTGTGGCCTTCAAGGCCTGTAAAGTCTGGCCTGCCTCACCAAGTTTCCTTCTGACCTCTCCTCACCTCATCGGTATGCTCCAATCTCAGCAACTCCCTCCTGTATATTTTCCGGATGACTCTCATGATTTCCCACTGCAGGGCCTTTGCACCTGTCATCCCTCTGCCTGGAACAATCTCCCTGTTCTTCATGGGTGGCTGCTTCTCATTCTTTACATCCCAGCTCAAACGTCACCACCACAGATCCCCTTTTCCCCAAGATGTTCTCTGTTAGGTTGCTGTTCATTCGCTTCACAGCACTTATTACAATTAGAAGGGAATTTGCTTTGTGTTTATTCCCTTGCCTTCTGTCCCCCTTGGAATGTAAGTTCCATGAGATCAGGGGACCTGTCTGGTTTGTTGGCTGCTCTTTTCTCAATGCCTGGAAGAGCACCTGGCAGATTACTGACATGCAATAAATGCCCATGAAAGAGAGGAAGCCAGAGAAAATAGCCTGGCTATGTCCCCGGTTCCAGGGTCCCTAACATCATCCAGGCTTTAACCCAGGCCTGTCATATTCTAGGTCATAATTGAATGCCTCCCTTGGCTTCTGAAATTACTTCTTGGTGTTATTTCTTGGCCTTGCCCTTGAACTCTTAGTAGAGCAAGTGAATCTGGTTCTGCTGATGCTTCGATAATGACCCTGTTGCATGAGTCTGGACCCAGGAGCATCATTGCTTCTGGACAGGGTCCTGTTCTGACTTTCAGCAGAGTGCTGAGTAGGCTGCCAGTTTTGGAGTCAGAGAACTGTGTTATGAATCAAGGCTATGCCACTTATTTTGTGTCTTAGTCTTCTCAGGCTGTCATAACAGAATGCCACAGACTGGTGGCTTAAACAACAGAAATTCATTTTCTCACAGTTCTGGAAGACAGAAGTCCAAGATCAAGGTGCCATCAGGGTTAGTTTCTAGCGAGGTCTCTCCTCCTGGCTTGCGGACAGCCACCTTCTCCCTGTGTCCTCACATGGTGTAGAAAGAACGAGCTCTGGTGTCTCTCTCTTCTTACAAGGACACCAGTCCCATTGGACTAGGACCCCTCCCTAATGACTTCATTTAACTTTAATGACCTCCCTAAAGGCCCTGTCTCCAAATAGTCACAGTGGGAGTTAAAGCCTCAACATATGAATTTTGGGACACAATTCAGTCCATAAAATCTTGTGACTAATGCCCACTGCACCTTGGTGGTCTTGCCTGTAAATTAAGGATGGTAACTCACTCCTCTTCATAGTTATTAAGAGCATAAATAGGGCCAAGAAACTTCATGTGTTCTGATTATTCAATACTCTACAGCGAGCTACCCAAAAACCTAGTGAATTAAAACAGCATTTTATTTTTATTTATTTATTTATTTATTTTTTTGAGACAGAGTCTCACTCTGTCACCCAGGCTGGAGTACAGTGGCACAATCTCGGCTCACTGCAACCTCTGCCTCCCGAGTTCAAGTGATTCTCCTGACTCAGCCACCCAAGTAACTGGGATTACAGGCGCACACTACCACATTTGGTTAATTTTTGTATTTTTAGTAGAGATGGGGTTTTGCCATGTTGCCCAGACTGGTCTCAAACTCTTGACCTCAAGTGATCCACCTGCCTCAGCCTCCCAAAGTGTTGAGATTACAGGTGTGAGGCATCACGCCTGGCCCTAAAACAGCATTTTTGTGCATGAGTCTGTGGTCTGGGCAGTGATTGGCAGGGACAGGTCATCTCTGCTCCATTCAGCATCATCTGGAGGGGTTGGGGCCTGGAGTCCTCTGAAGCTCACTCTCTCCCATGTTTGACACCAAAGCTGGGAATATTTGAATATCTCGGGACTGGAACAACTGGAGTTCAATGTCTCTCTCTCTCTCTCTCTCACCCCATCTCACCTCTTCTCTCCCCATCTCTCTTGTTTCTGTTTCTCTCTCTCTCTCTACCCCCCACCCTTCACCCCATCTCTCTCCATCTCTCTTGTTTCTGTAGAAAATGGCCTGAGGATAGCCAGACTTCTTAAACTTCAATACACACATCTCAAGAGAGAAAACCAGGTGGAAGCAATACCTATCACCTTTAAGACCAAGCCTTGGAAGTCAGGGATCATCACTACCCTGCATTCTATCAGCTGAGGCAGTCACAAAGGCCTGCCTGGGTTCAAGGGGAGGGGAAATAGCCTCCACCTCTTTATGGGGGAGAGATAAGGCATGTGAGACTGAAAATACTGTTGGAGCAATTTCTGGAAAATACAATGTGCTACAGGATTCAAAATGTGACTTGCTTTGGACTCAGTGTCCAGATTGTAACCCCAGCCCTTGGTGGGTCTTCTGTTCCTCATGAGAGCAGTGAAGTCTCATAGCTGCCCCCGACCACCTGCCTGGCTGGGCCCAAAAGACATAGAGAAAGGTTTCTAGCTCTGGAACCAGTGATCTCGCGTCTGTTTGCCTTCTTGGAGTTCTTGTGGTTTGTCACACTGCTGTTCATTCAGAAGGCTTTGAGGGATAAGAAACGTCTAGGATCGTTTTCTAGCTACAGTTTCTCATTCTCTTGTCTCTGGTCGACATGGATATCCCATCTGAAAGATGTTGGCCTGGCTGTGTTGGCCTAAGGGCTGGAACTGTAGCCCAGGACTTTCCACATCCTCAGTGGGAGTCCTGTGCTCAGCCACGAGCAAATCTCTCCTTCCCCTGCTTTAGCTGGGGGACCCTCCTGAGCCCCCATGCTCAACTCCATCATCACCAGCCAGCTCGCCATATCTTGCACAGGGTCCTCTGCCTCAAACAAATGCCCTTTTAATGAGAGACCTAGTGGCTCCTGTGGCCATGCTGTCTCCTCCCCTTCTTCCTTCTCTTGCTTTCCTCTCCTCCTCACTCACTTTCTCATTCTGCACCAGGCCTTGTTCAAGAATGGAGCCTTACCATGCAGCCATAAAAAAGAATGAAGTCGTGTCCTTTGCAGCAACATGGATGCAGCTGGAGGCCATTATTCTAAGCGAATTAATGCAGGAACAGAAAATCAAATACTGCGTGTTCTCCCTTATAAGTGGGAGCTAAACATTACACACGGATGCAAAGATGGGAACAACAGACACTGGGAACTACTGGTGGGGGTAGGGAGGACAGCAAGGGTTGACAAGCTGTTGGGTACTATGCTCAGTACCTGGGTGGTGGGCTCATTCATGCCTCATACCTCAGCATCATGCAATATATAACCAGGTAACAAACTCACACATGTACCCCCTAAATCTAAAAGTTAGAAAAGAAAAAAAAAAGGCCAGGCACGGTGGCTCACACCTGTAATCCCAGCACAGCACTTTGGAAGGCTGAAGCTGGTGGATCATGAGACCAGCCTGGCCAACATTGTGAAACCCCATCTCTACTAAAAATACAAAAATTAGCTGGGCGTGGTGGCGGGCGCCTGTAGTCACAGCTACTCAGGAGGCTGAGTCAGGAGAATCACTTGAACCCGGGAGGTGGAGGTTGCAGTGAGCCGAGATCATGCCACTGCACTCCAGCCTGGGCAACAGAGCAAGACTCCATCTCAAAAAAAAAAGAAAGAAAAAAACGGAATGCAGCCTTGACTCTTTCTGTTCTAGCTGCAGAGGGATCCACTGGAAGTGAGATACAACCTCCCCATTCTGGGAGAGGTGGTGGCCTGGGGCCATAGGGGCCGCCACCCCCTCTGGTTCCCTTTCTCCTGGGGCTCTGCTTGAACTGTGACAGGCTCTGGGTCCCTGAGCACTCTGTCTCACCTCTGCCTGCCCTGACTCAGAAGAAAACCCTCTTTGGGCCAGGCGCGGTGACTCACGCCTGTAATCCCAGCACTTTGGGAGGCCAAGGCCGGTGGATCACGAGGTCAGGAGTTCGGCCAACATGGTGAAATCCCTTCTCTACTAAAACCACAAAAATTAGCCGGGCGCGGTGACAGGCGCCTTGTAATCCCAGCTACTCGGGAGGCTGAGGCAGGAGATTCGCTTGAACCCAGGGGGCGGAGGTGGCAGTGAGCCGAGATCCCGCCTCTGCACTCCAGCCTGGGCGACAGAGTGAGACTCCATCTCAAAACAACAACAACCCGCTTTGTCCTTGAACTTTTTGAAAGGATCTCTGCAGATTTAAAGGAAAGCAATTGCTAGAAGGATAGCCTGAACAACTTTATGTAATTGATGTGTTTCCCTCCTACTTTGGCCACCTTCTGGCTGAAGGTAGGCTGGTGCAGGGGCTGATGAGCCCAGGGTGAAGGGAAGGAGGTCCTCGCCTCCCGCCTCTCTTGAGTGACAGCTGATGGACTTCTTGCAGATGGGGTGGGGCCGCCTTCTGGAGGACTAGGCCAGGTTCAAGGAATACAGTATTTCCGATGACCACCTTAGAGTGCCTTTCAGGTGGAGTTTCCCAACTATTGATTTGTGCGCAGTACTAACCTGATAATGTCAAGCAAGGCTGAGCTATGAAATAATTTTACAGAACAGGCTAGAAAAGGTAAATAGATACGAATGCTGCTCTGCCACCCATCGCTGGAGAGCCGACTTTCCTGGGCTTCAGTTTCCTCACCTGTCAGGTGAAGCACTGGGAAGCAAGAAAAAGGACAAGCCAGACTCAGGCTGGCAGGACAAAGGGCCCCGCCGCATGCGCTGGACGCCCCGTTCCCGACCTGAAATCCCTTCAGGAAACTGTCACCGAACTATTTCTTTCCCGAAAGCTTTGCTTCCAGTGGGTCTGGGGAGGAGGAGGGGTGGGAACTGCAGGTGGAGAGGGAGTGGGGGAGGGAAGTTCATAAACAGGCTGGCGCCACCCCTCCCCTCCCCCGGTGGCCGCCCCACTTGGAGGTCTGGGTGGGGTGCTCCTCCCGAGGGCACAGGCTGCCAAACTCCCACCCACCGCCGCCGGCGAAGCCCCCAGGAGACCACAGAGCAGAAAGAATTCAAAGGAGCCTTCTCAGGTACAGGTGTGTGCATTCCAGGCCTGCCAGCCGCCTCCCCCGCCGCCTTCCCGGGCCGTTTGTCCGAAGGCATTATGCAAAATAAAGCCGCCTTGTTTCCCGCGCCTGGTAACCCCGGGCTTCCCGGAGGCTTTCTTGGTGAGAGGCAGGATCCCAGAGCGGCGACCCGGCTGAATCACCGCGAGCCGCGAGCCTTCTTCCTGCCACTTGTTCTGGCCCACCTGGGAATTCGCAGTGGGGAGCAGAGGAAGATCAGACCCAGCTTCTACCTCAGCAAGTGTGGCCCCATAACGCCTGGGCAGTCCCTAGCCAGGGGACCGCGCCTCAAACACCTAGCACTGCGCGGGAGGAGATGGACCTGCGCCACGGCGGCGCGGGCTGGGGGATTGGAATTCAGGCCGCGAACCAACTTGCTGGAAGAGGAGTTCCATGTTGGGCCTCTAGGTGGCGCGATTCTTCCCGGGGACGCGTGGGTGAAACCCTGGATGGGCCTGCGGCTGTGGCATAGTGAGGCGTGGGAAGGGTACAGGGCACAGAGTAGCGCCACTTTTCCAAGTTAATCAAGTCCCACAAGAGCTAAAAGGCAGCCCAGAGACGATAGGTCCCCGAACTGGATTTCAGCATCTAGAGAGGCATAACAGTGGGGCAGAAAAGCCAGAGTCCTAGATCTGGTTCCAGCATGTCCCCTACTAGTGGGCTCCCTTGTCTACTCATTGATTTCCTAGTGCACCCCCGCCCTCTCTCTTCTCTGTCGGTACCAAACTGCTGAACAGGGAACACCTGGATGAATAAGAGAGCATCACTCCTCCCTCTTCCACAGAGAACACCTCCAGCTTGACTCATGGCCTAGAGAAGAAACGTGTGTTGTTTTGAGTTTTCTTGGGGAAAGCAGTTTTATAAGCAGATAATTACAATGCAGTATGATACGGTTATAATAAAGGCATGTACCAAGTTTTTTGGAAGTTCAGGGAGAGGGAAATTAACTCTTCCTGGGACGTTGAACGAGGTTTCCCAGAGGAACTGGGTCCTGATGAAGAGTAGGCGTTTGAACGACAGGAATGATAGAAATTCAGACAATAACTTCAGAATCAAAGACCTTGAAGCAAGAAAGTGCAGACAATAGTTGAAGAATGGTATTACTATTTTCAGATCATGTGAAGATCTACACTGAGAACACAAAAAGAATCATCTAAAAAAGTATTAGAGCTAATTAGACCTGATTACAAAATAACCTGAAAAAAATCAAGTTTGAATTTTTTTTTTATTCTAGAAGTAAGTAATGAGCAAAAAGGTTTTTCTTTTGGTAACAATAGCAACAACAAGCAAAAGAGCAAGAAATAAAGGTGCAGAATGTAGATGAACAAAATCTCAGCTTTTTTTTTTTTTTTTTGAGATGGAGTCTCATTCTCTCGCCCAGGCTGGAGTGCAGTGGAGCAATCTCGGCTCACTACAATCTCCGCCTCACAGGTTCACGCCATTCTCTTGCCTCAGCCTCCTGCGCCCGCCACCACGCCCGGCTAATTTTTTACATTTTTTAGTAGAGACGGGGTTTCACCATGTTAGCCAGGATGGTCTCGATCTCCTGACCTCGTGATCTGCCTGCCTCCGCCTCCCAAAGTGCTGGGATTATAGGCATGAGCCACTGCGCCTGGCCCCAGCACTTTGTATTTTTTTAGCCATCTTGTTCTGTCACCCAGGCTGGAGTGCAGTGGCATGATAGCTCAATTATTGCTCATGGCAGTCTTGAACTCGTGGGCTCAAAAAATCCTCCTGCCTCAACTTCCCGAGTAAACAAGAACGACAGGGGCATGCCACCACTCCTGTTAATTAAAAAAAAAAAATCTTTATAGAGATGGGATCTCACTCTGCTGCCTAGGCTAAAACTTCAGCACTTTCTGAAGGACACTTACAACTCTAAACGGAAAGACACAAATATACATAAAACTTTAGTGTGTAATAAGGGGAGGCACTTTCAAATCAACGTGCTATGCATTTATTCCCTAAAAAGAATAGAGAAAGAACTGGATAATCATTTGGAATAATTATAAAATAAGATCCCATCACACTCCAAAATCGGTTCCAAAAAGATTCTAGTATTTCTCCTCCCTTGCTTGTGACTTTAAATCTTCTTGCCAGAGTTCTCATGAGCCAGGCCTTGCGTCTGTAGGTAAAGGCCTCATCAAGGACGGAAACCCATGGACACTGACACTGGCGAACCCAGACTCTGCCTGAGTTCATGAGTAAGGAAAGTGAGGAGAATGTATTTGCCTTCTTTGAGGAGTCAGGCTGTTATATCCTGACACAGAAGCCTAGAATACCAGAGGTTAAAACCAGCAGATGACATTCTGCCAGATTGCTGAGGAGAGAACTTTGTACCACAGAGATCACGGTACTGTATTTCACATATATTGTCTTTCTCTGTTATGAGTTGAGTTGCATGCCCCAAAAAGATATGTTGAAGTCCTAACCCCCAATGCCTCATTCAGAAGGTAACTTTAGCCAGGCGCGGTGGCTCATGCTTATAATCCTAGCACTTTGGGAGGCTGAGGCGGGCAGATCACCTGAGGTCAGGAGTTCGAGACCAGACTGGCCAACATGATGAAACCCCGTATCTACTAAAAATACAAAATTAGCCGGGTGTGGTGGCAGGCGCCTGTAATCCCAGCTACTCAGGAGGCTGAGGCAGGAGAATCAGTTGAACCCAGGAGGTGGAAGTTGCAGTGAACCAGGATCTCACCACTGCACTCCAGCCTGGGTGACAGAGCCAGACTCTATCTCAAAAAAAAAAAAAAAAAAAAAAGAGATGGTAACTTCATTTAGAAATAGAATCATTACAGATGTAATTAGTTAAGCTAAAATGAGGACATACTCAATTACAGTGGGTCCTTAATTCAATATGACTGTTGTCTGTATAAGACGCACACAAGGGGCTGGGCACGGTGGCTCCCAGCCCTTTGGGAGGCTGAGGCGGGCGGATCAAGAGGTCAGGAGATCAAGACCATCCTGGCTGACACGGTGAAACCCCGTCTCTACTAAAAAAATACAAAGAAATTAGCAGGACATGGTGGCGGGCGCCTGTAGTCCCAGCTACTCGGGAGGCTGGGGCAGGAGACTGGAGTGAACCCGGGAGGCGGAGCTTGCAGTGAGCCAAGATCGTGCCACTGCACTCCAGCCTGGGCAACAGAGCGAGACTCCATCTCAAAAAGAAAAAGAAGAAGCACACAAGGGGCCGGGCATGGTGGCTCACTTGGCTCACGCCTATAATCCCAGCACTTTGGGAGGCTGAGGCAGGCGGATCATCTGAGGTCAGGAGTTCGAGACAAGCCTGACCAACATGGAGAAACCCCGTGCCTACTAAAAATACAAAAGTAGCCGAGCATGGTAGCACATACCTGTAATCCCAGCTACTCCGGAGGCTGAGGTAGGAGAATCGCTGGAACCTGGGAGGCGGAGGTTGCAGTGAGCCCAGATGGTGCCATTGCACTCCAGCCTGGGCAACAAGAGCGAAACTCCATCTGAAAAAAAAAAAAGCACACAAGGAGAAGCCGTGTGTAGATGGAAGCACAGATTGGAATGATGCACCTACAAGCCAAGGAATGCCAAGGGCTGCCAGCAACACCAGTAGCTAGGAAAGGGCCATGGAACAGATTCTCCCTGGGAGCCCTCCGAAGGAACCAACCCTGCCAACACCTTGATTCTGGACTTCAAACCTCCAAAACTGTGTGAGAAGAACTTTCTCCTGTTTTAAGTCCTCCAGTTTGTGGTACTTTGCTGCAACAACCCTGGGAAACCAATGCATTCTCTAAAAAAAAGAGAAATACAGTTCATGCATTATTTGAGTGAGTTCTTTTAAAGTCTACTAACCACCAAGTAAATGATATTTAATGGAGTCATTCTACTTGTATTTTTAATAAAGTGATGCTGGTAACATAAGTGTGCAAGGCTATTGGCAGGCATATGAGAGGGCTGAGCGCCCCTCTCCCCAGCCCCAACCTGTACCCTGGCTCTCCCTCAGAAGACCAAAAGGCAAGTTGGCTGCCTTCCCAGGCAGCTGCCCCCCAAGGGGAGGCCACCCAAGCTTCCTGTATTAGTTTGGGGCTGCAGTTACCTGCTGAGGAAAATGCCTCCCAAACAGCACAAGAAAAGGAAGGTAGGACATTGAGTAAAGGAGTCTGAGGGTGTGGTATTTGCCACCCAGACCAGCCATTTGCTTTAAGTCTTAATAAATGTACAGGGTAATCTCATCTATTAAGCATGGACTCAAGCTTGTGGGCAGTTTAGGTTTTCCATACACAGTGTCCTAAATGATACAATGAGAATAACCACCTGCTGTTGAAGAGAGTGGGGAAGGTCCTCTGTACATCCTGGAACCTTTATAAAGATAAGAGAGGCTACCTGGGGAAATCACACCAAAGATTTCAACTGCAGTGGGAATCTCATTGCTCCAACCCAGCCTAATAGGCTGGATGGAGCAGGTCTTTCTGGGTTCGTTCATACTGAGCCTTCTTCCTTTGTGCCTCCCCTTCCTGCCACAAAGGCTTCATATGATTGCTGCCTCTGTTTAAAATACTCTTCCCAATTTTCAAAACACTGTGTCTCCCCTGCTCCTTACCCGGCCCCCTCTTATGCGCATCCTTCAAGTCTCAGGTTTAACATCATTTTATGGAGGAATTCTCCATGTGACACCCCATTCTTTCTGCTCAAAATTCTAGATAAGGGATCGTTAAATGATAATTCTAAAACTATATGATTAAGTATGAGTTCAGGATTTCCAGGAATAAGGTAACCTAAATATACTGAAATCCTCCAGTGCAAAACAGCTTCACCGTTTACAATGCCTGGATGAGCTTACAAAAAGAAAGTCAAACAACAACAAAGGGAAATCCTTGTGAGAAGAGGCAATGCTGGGTAATCACCAGCTCTGAATCCTCAGCTGCCCTGAGGGCACTATTTCACCCCTGGTGCCTAGAGTTTAGACCACTTGCTGGGAACCAGACAAAGAGCCAGGAGTAAGATCAGAGACCCGCTTTTAAAGCTGGACCTCCACAAAGGGCTACACCATAGGGAAACAGTGAGACAAGAAAATTTAAAAATCTGTATAGGAAGAAGATAGCATGGAAAAGAGTTTGTCGTGGACTTGGTTCTAGGTAGGTTCAGGGAGAGTCTTCTCAGAAAACTCATAGTCAAAGGCCTGAGTTTCTTTAGGTGTGATGATGGTAATGTGGTTTGGGGCTTTTAATAAAGTACTTACCTATTAGATGTACACAGTGAAATATTTATAGGTACAATTATAAGATGTTGTAATTTACATGTAATGATAAGTGAGGGGGATATGGATAGAGGCTATCAGTGGAAACTAGAATGTCCATGAGTTGACAATTATTGAAACTGGGTGATGGAGAGATGGAATGTTATACTATTCCAATTTTGCATATGTTTGAAAATTTCTATCATGAGTTCACATGGTTCAAAAATATTAAATGGAAGGCCGGGCACAGTGGCTCACGCCCGTAATCCCAGCACTTTGGGAGGCCGAGGCAGGTGGATCATTTGAGGTCAGGAGTTTGGGACCAGCCTGACCAACATGGTGAAACCCCGTCTCCACTAAAAATACAAAAAAATTAACCAGGAGTGGTGATGCATGCCTGTAATCCCAGCTACTCGGGAGGCTGAGGCAGGAGAATCACTTGAACCCACGAGGCAGAGGCTGTAGTGAGCTAAGATCGCACCAATGCACTCCAGCCTGGGAGATAAAGGCAGACTCCATCTCAAAATAAATAAATATGAAATAAAATATTCATTACTTGAATATTATTAGGGACAGAAATACAAAAGAATTAATAAGTGGCCTTAGCAAAATTGCTGGATACAAAATCTTTTTAGAAAATGTAATTACATTCCTAGATACTAGAAATATACATTCAAAAATCAAATTTTAAAAATATCATTTCCAATAGCATTGAAAAACACCAAATACCTAAGACAAATCTAACAAAAGAAGAACAGAGCATTACAGAGAAAACTAAAATCATTATTGAGTAAAATTAAAATCTAAATAAATACGACATACCTCCTTCATAGATTTGAACACTCAGGTTCATAAAGATGTCAGTTTCCCCCAACATAATCTACAGATTTGATGCAATCACAATCAAAATCTCAACTGTGTGTGTGCCTGTGTGTTTATAATTGCTTAGGGTCAAGAATAACTGTAACAATCTTAAGGAAAAAGACAAAGTAGGAAGACCACTTTTGCTGATATCAAAACTTATTTTAAAGCAATTGTGATAGAATTGTGGTGTTGGCAAAGGATAAGCAAATAGACTGACGGAACAAAATGAAGAGTTCAGAAACAGACTCATATACAAATGTTCTCTTAGTATGAATACACTTATTTAGTGTATTTCTATAAATAAGAATTAGTATGAATACACAGTATATTTCTATAAACAAGAATTACAGTTGATTTTTAAGACTCAATGGAAGAATTAAATAGGAGAATATACATCAAAATGAAAACTGATGAAAGGGAGATAAATATAAAGAAATTACGAAAAATATGACTTGAAGAAAAAAAGGTGGAAAATATAATAAAGAGGTTAAGCAAAAGAAAGGATAGATGGCTGCGTGTGGTGGCTCACGCCTGTAAACTCAGCACTTTGGGAGGCCAAGGTGGGTGGATTGTCTGAGGTCAGGAGTTGAAGACCAGTCTGGCCAACATGGTGAAACCCTATTTCTACTAAAAATACAAAAAAATTAGCCGGGCGTGGTGGTGTGCACCTGTAATCCCAGCTACTCAGGAGGCTGAGGCAGGGGAATTGCTTGAACCAGGGAGGAGGAGGTTGCAGTGAGCCGAGATTGCGCCACTGCACTCTAGCCTGGGCGACAGAATGAGACGCCATCTCAAAAACAAAAACAAACAAAAAAAAGAAATGATAGAATAAGTTTTACCATATATTAAAGCAAACTCTTAGAAAAGAGAATAGAAACAATGAAGGAGAGGTGGTATTCAAAAAGATGATTGTGGCCGGGCATGGTGGCTCACGCCTGTAATCTCAGCACTTTGGGAAACCGAGGCGGGCAGATCACCTGAGGTCAAGAGTTCGAGACCAGCCTGGCCAACACAGTGAAACCCCATCTCTACAAAAATACAAAAATTAGCCAGGCATGGTGGTGGGCACCTGTAATTCCAGCTACTCGGGAGGCTGAGGCAGAATAATCTCTTGAACCTGAGAGGCAGAAGTTGCAGTGAGCCAAGACTGTGCCATTGCACTCCAGCCTAGGTGACAGAGTGAGACTCTGTCTCAAAAAAAGAAAAAAGATGATTGCTAGAATTTTTCAAAATTGATGATAAACATTGAAAAGATAAAAACTCTCATGCAGAACATATAAAAAGAACTCCATACTGAGACATATCTTAATAAATCTGAAGAACATTGAAGACAGCAAGATTATTGAAAAGTAACTAAGAATGGGTCAGAGATGGACATGAGATTAGAAAAAAAAAGTAACTAAGAAAAAAAAGAATCTCTATATAGTAATAAGAATTGCACTGGAAGCTAGCTTCCCAACAGGAACAAATGAATAGCAAAGACAGTAGAAAATATCTTCAATGTGAAGCTGTCTTCACATTGAAAAAATGAAGACCTTTGTTAGATAAGAAAAAACTGAGTGAGTTTATAGCAATAAAACTTCACTAGTGGAATTCCTAAAGTGTGTATTTCAAGAAACCAAATTTTGATGTCAAAGGATGATTTGAGATTCAAGGAGCAATTTCAGCAAAGAAAATGGTAAACAAGAGGGGAATTGTTGAACAAACATTTCCACTATAAAACAATACTAGAGGCGGGGTGTGGTGGCTCATGCCTGTAATCACAGCACTTTGGGAGGCTGAGGTGGGTGGGTCACCTGAGGTCAGGAGTTCAAGACCAGCTTGGCCAACATGGTGAAACCCCTTCTCTATTAAAAATACAAAAATTAGCCAGGTGTGGTGGTGCATGCCTGTAATCCCAACTACTCGGGAGGCTGAGGTAGGAGAATCGCTTGAACCTGGGAGGCGGAAGTTGCAGTGAGCTGAGATCACGCCACTGCACTCCAGCCTGGATGAAAGAGCAAGACTCCATCTCAAAAAATAATAATAATAGAAATAAAAGTAAGTAGTGGTAAAGCAGTGGACAACAAATAATAGCATATAAGCTGGAAGCTTGGTGATTAGAGTTAAAGCTTCCAGATACATTTGAATTGTTCAGGACCGGCCTGAAGATAATAACTCAACTTTAGCCTTTAAGTTAAAAATGCAAATTAGGCCAGCCACGGTGGCTCATGCTGGTAATCCCAGCACTTCGGGAGGCCAAGGAGGGAGGATCGCTTTGAGGCCAGGTGGGCAACATGGCAAGACCCTATTTCATAAGTAAATAAATAAATAAATAAATAAAATCACAATGCAGAAAAGGTAAGAAAAACAAAATGTAGAAAATATATGGTAGAAATAAATCTAAATGTGTAACAATATGTGGAAACAGTTTAAGCCCTCCAGTTAAGGAGCATAATTTGTCAGAGTATATGTTATTAGGAAATACACCTAAAAATAAAACCAAAAAACCTTAGAAAGTTTGAAAGTAAAATGATGTAAGCAGATATTATAGTAGATAAGAAGACTAATCCAGCTTCTGTACTTCAAGAATCATGAGTGAGTAGGAGCTCCAAGAAATTGTGTTCCAGGCTGGGTGTGGTGTCTCACACCTGTAATCCCAGCACTTTGGGAGACCGAGGCGGGTTGATCACGAGGTCAAGAGATGGAGACCATCCTGGCCAACATGGTGAAACCCCGTCTCTACTAAAAATACAAAAATTAGCTGGGCGTGGTGGTGTGCACCTGTAGTCCCAGCTACTTGGGAGGCTGAGGCAGGAGAATTGCATGAACCTGGGAGGCAGAGGGTGCAGTGAGCTGAGATCACACCACTGCACTCCAGCCTGGTGACAGAGTGAGACTCCATCTCAAAAAAAAAAAGGAATTCTGTTCCAAAACAGTAAGACTCCAGATATGATACACTTTGGTAGGAAATGCTGATCAATCTCTCAATCTTATAGGAGGTATTAGAGACCCCCAAAGACAACCCCCTAAAATTAACTAACCAGACAAAATAATTTAAAAAGCGAAATCCTGGGTGAGGGAGGAATAGGGGGCTTGGAAAATCTGGGCCCTGGGGCCTAGGGTGTCAGAAGCCAGCTCTATACATGTAGGTAGCTGAGGCCATGGTGGCAGGAGATCAGGGCCAGAATGGCAGAGAGCAGGAGGAGAGCAGTGGGAGAGTCAGGAAGTCAGACCTAACAAGCTGGCAGCAGGGATAGCATGGTGTCTATATCAGTCTGTTCAGGCTGCTATAACATAGTACCATTGATTGTGTAGCTTATAAACAACAGAAATTTATTTCTCACAGTTCTGAAACTGGAAGTCTAAGATCAGGGTGCCAGCATGGTCAGGTTCTGATGAGGACCCTCTTCTGGGTTGCTGATGGCCAACTTCTAGTTGTGCTCTTACATGGCAGAGAGGGATGAGAGCTCACTGGGATTTCCTTTTATGAGGGCATTAATCCTATTCATGAGGGCTTCAACCTCATGACCTAATCACCTCCCAAGGGCTCCAACTCTGAATATCATCAATTTGAGGGTTAGGATTCCAACATATGAATTTGGGAGAACACAAACATTCCATTCTTACTAATGCCCTTACTATCCCAGCGCTAAAATAGTATACTGATTTTTTGAAATAACAAGAAGGGTGGGGGCTGTACCTGATCCCCTGCAGAAGCAAAGGCAACTCCAATCTGAAAAACATTCCCAAAGTAGGCCTATAGCACTGTCATAAATCAAAATCAGGAATAAACTAAAAAACAAAGAACTCACAACATGTAAGAAAGAAAGCCGCTGTGAGGCAGTTTATAGAAAAAAGACAATAGATTTAGATCCCCAACTATAAAGAGTTGGAAATGTCAGGTAGAGAATACAGAAAGGCTGTGTGTGAGATGGTTAAAGAAATAAAAGATGCAATCACAAAGATGAGCATAACATAGGAAAACATCAGAAATAAAGAAGTAAACTTAAAAAAAAAAAGATGGAAATGGTAGACAGGAAAATTCCAATAATTGAAATTACAAACTCAGAGACTAATGCACAGCAAGTTAGATAGTATTCTTTTCCTAACTTTTAGTAGGATGCTTATTACATTAATTTTCATTTTTCTTTGTTTCTTTTAGTTTCTTTCTTTCTTTCTTTCTTTTTTTTTGAGGAGTTTCGCTCTTACTACCCAGGCTGGAGTACAGTGGTGCAATCTCAGCTCACTGCAACCTCCACCTCTCAGGTTCAAGCAATTCCCCTGAGTAGCTGGGATTACAGGCACCTGCCACCATGCCCAGCTAATTTTTTTGTATTTTTAGTAGATACAGGGTTTCACTATGTCGGCCAGGCTGGTCTCAAACTCCTGACCTCAGGTGATCCACCCACCTTGGCCTCCCAAAGTACTAGGATTACAGGTGTTAGCCACTGTACCTGGCCAATTTGTCTTAGTTTCTAATACAAGCATTTGAAGATCTAAATTTTTTATTTATTTTATTTATTTTTTTTTTTTTGAGACAGAGTCTCATACTGTCGCCCAGGCTGGAGTGCAGTAGTGCAATCTCAGCTCACTGCAACCTCCACCTCCTGGGCTCAAGCAATTCTCCTGCTTCAGCAGGAGAGCTTTAGCTGATTAGAGCTTTCACTGCATCTCATGATTGTTTATATTTTTGCTAAAATTAAAATTATAAATGATTTTTAATATTCAACAGATTTGGAAATCTACATTTCTTTCAATTTAAAGATTTCTTTCTTGCCGCATGAGATAATTAGATAATTAGAAGTGTGTTTTTAAGGTTCCAGGTGATTTTTGTAGTTATTTATTAATGATGTCTTACTGAAAACTGTTATTGACAAAGAACATAAAGTCTAGACCAGATTTTTGAAGTTTAGTTTTATATTATGGCGTAGTGCCTAGTCAAGTTCATAAAGCTTTCTCTTTTTTTTTTGAGACAGAGTCTCTCTCTGTCGCCCAGGCTGGGGTGCAGTGGCGCCATCTTGGCTTACTGCAACCTCTGCCTCCCGAGTTCACGCCATTCTCCTGCCTCAGCCTCCCGAGTAGCTGGGACTACAGGCACTCACCACCACACCCGGCTAATTTTTTGCATTTTTAGTACAGACAGGGTTTCACTGTGTTAGCCAGGATAGTCTCGATCTCCTGACCTCGTGATCCACTCGCCTCGGTCTCCCAAAGTGCTGGGATTACAGGCGTGAGCCACCACGCCTGGCCCTAGTTCATAAAGCTTTCTAATGTCCCTCAAGAGATGTTATATTCTCCAATCGTTTCTGTATGTGCCCATCAGATCAACCTTGTCAATAGATTTTGTTCTAATATTCTGTATTCTTAAAGATGTTTAACATTACTAATCATTAAGGAAATGCAAATTGAAACCACACACTTCACACACATTAGGATGGCTATTACTAAAAACAAACAAAGAGGTCAGGGACAGTGGCTCACGCCTGTAATCCCAGCACTTTGGGAGGCCAAGGCAGGTGGATCTCCTGAGGTCAGGAGTTTGAGACCAGCCTGGCCAACATGGTGAAACCCTGTCTCTACTAAAAATACAAAAATCAGCTGGGCATGGTGGAGGTGCCTGTAATCCCAGCTACTTAGGAGGCTGAGGCAGGGGATCATCTCTTGAACCTGGGAGACGGAGGTTGCAGTGAGCCGAGATCATGCCATTGCACTCTAGCCTGGGCGACATGAGCAAAAATCCGTCTAAAAACAAACAAACAAACAAACAGAAAATAACAAGTGTTGATTAGGATGTGGAGAAATTGAAACCCTTAGGCACTGCTGGTAGGAATTTAAAATGGTGCAGCAGCTGTGGAAAACAGTCCAGTGATTCCACAGAAAGTTAAATCAATGAGTGGATAAAGAAAATGTGGTAGATATATCTACCATGGAATACTATTCAGCCATAAAAAAGGAACGAAATAATGGCATTTGCAGCAAACTGGATGGAATTGGAGACTATTATTCTAAGTGAAGTAACTCAGAAATGGAGAACCAACCATTGTATGTTCTCACTCATAATTGAGAGCTAAGCTATGAAGACACAAAGGCATAAGAATGATACAATGGAATTTGGGGACTTGGGGAAAAGGGTGGGCGGGGGGTGAGGGATAAAACACTACACATTTGGGTACAGTGGGTGCACCACAATCTCAGAAATCACCACTAAAGAACTTATTCATGTAACCAAACACCACCTATTCCCCAAAAACCTATTTAAATACAAAATAAATTAAAACAAACAATTTAAACCATGTAGAATTACCATAGAACTCAGAAATTCCACTTTGGGTATATACCCAAAATAATTGAAAATGGGAACTCAAACAGATATTTGTACACCCAGGTTAATAGCAGTATTATTATTATTATTCTTTTTTTTTGAGATGAAGTCTCGCTCTTGTCCCCCAGGCTGGAGTGCAATGGTGCGATCTCAGCTCACTGCAACCTCTGCCTCCCGCATTCAGGTGATTCTCCTGCCTCAGCCTCCAGAGTAGCTGAGATTACAGGCGCCTGCCACCATGGCTGGCTAATTTTTGTATTTTTAGTAGAGACAGGGTTTCACCATGTTGGCCAGGCTGGTCTTGAACTCCTGACCTCTGGTGATTGGCCTGCCTCGGCCTCCCAAAGTGCTGGGATTACAGGCGTGAGCCACCGCGCCCGGCCAATAGCAGTATTAATTACAATAGCCAAAAGGTAGTTACAACCTAAATGTCCATCAACAAATGAATGGATAAACAAATGTGATATATACATAAAATGGAATGTAATTCAGCCTTAAAAAGGAATAAAATTTTGATACATACTACAACAGGGATGAAACTTAAAAGTGAAATAAGCCAGACACAAAAGGACAAACATTGTATGATTCCACTTACATGGAAAACCTAGAATAGTCCAATTCATAGAGACAGGAAGTAGAATAGTGGTAATCAAAGGGGAAATGAGGAGTTACTGCTTAATGAGTACAGACTTCCAGTTTGGCATAATGAAAAAGTTCTGGAAATAGGTGGTGGTGAAGGTTACCCAACAATGTGGATGTACTTAATGCCACTGAATTGTATACTTAAAAATGGTTAAATTGGGCCGGGCTTGGTGACTCACACCTGTAATCCCAGCACTTTGGAAGGCTAAGGTGGGCAGATCACCTGAGGTCAGGAGTTCGAGACCAGCCTGGTCAAAATGGTGAAACCCCCGTCTCTAATAAAAATACAAAAATTAGCTGGGCGTGGTGATGCACAGCTATCATCCCAGCTACTCGGGAGGCTGAAGCAGGAGAATCGCTTGAACCCAGGAGGCAGAGGTTGCAGCACGCTGAGATGGTGCCACTGCACTTCAGCCTGGACAACAGAGCGAGACTCCATTTCAAAAAAAAAAAAAAAGTTAAATTGTGAATTTTATGTTCTGTTCTGCCCCACCCCCCCACCCCCATACTCTGAGAGTGTTTTATTTCAAACTCTGATCCCTGCCCTGCGATTACAAAGAGAATACTGCTGGTTATCTCCCGCAGTCCCTGCTGTGGGAAAAACTGGTATCCGACATTCTCTGAAACATACTGCCTTTCATCTAGACTCAGAAGCTAGACATACAATTTAAAAAAGAAGAAGAGGATCCATGGCCGTGTTATACCTGCTACCTGCCTAGGACCAGCCATCAGCCATGGTTGTTGACGGTGAGACTGCTGAAAAGACCCAAGCAGGATGGGAGAGAACAAAGGTATTTCTTTCTATAGCATGATGGAGATAGAAGACTTTAAAGCTTCCAGAAGCCTCATCACCCAGGCTTCACCCCAGAAGTTATTCTTGCCATCAGGCTAGCTGAGGCTTCGGGGCCTCTCCGTGTGCCTCTTCATATTCTTCCCCTGGTTTCAGCTGAGGGCCAGGGATCACAACTGTCTTAAGGATGGTGCTTAGCGGGTGCCCATGGGGGAACGATCTTGCCATGCATTCTCCAGCTTCCATAGGGGTTTGTCAGGTGCTTTTCAAATACAACATACTCCAGGACATTCTTGGGTACATCTTCCTGTCCATACATCAACCGGCCAAACCAGTCACAGATGGCCAGAGTCTGCTGGGTGTGCCTACGGTGACCTAGCCGTATAAGTTGCCCTGGTTCATCAGACTTGAACAGTGAACCTGAACCATATGGTAGGGCTCTAAAGATTCCACGAAGCTCCAGCGGATGGTCTTATATTTGATTTCTCAGATCATGTCTGGAAAACAGTGTTCAGTTACCAAGGTATGCAGTCAGTCATGTGTGAGTTGTTTAGACAAAAGTGAGCTTCAGTAAATACATCCTTAGCTTTTTCAGGGAAGTCCTTTGTTTTAAAATTGTCATCATACTCTTTTATCTTCTGGATTGACAATTGTGATGCCATATTCTTCTTCATTTGTTCAGTTCTCTGTTTCAGTCCTTCCTTTGAAAGAGATGGCATGTGAGCATCACCCTCAGGAGGAACATAGGCATCAAAGATACCAGCTGTACAGGCCAGAAGTATGGGACGATCCAGATGTTCTGGAGGAATAACCAGTCCTGCTTTCCGGGCATGTTCCATAAACTCCTTTTGTGTTTTGTATTTAGGTTGATAAATAGGAGGTGTGAAACGTTTTTTAGCTCTTACTGGAACTATAGCTGCAGACTGAGTCACCAGAACTGGCTGCCGAGATCACCAGCCCAAAACCCTTGATAAAAGAGACAACCCCTGAGATATGGGGGTTGCCATTTTGTTCACGCAAAGGCTGCCGGGAAGGTTTTTTTTGTTGGTTTTTGTTTTTGTTTTTGTTTTTTTAGACGGAGTCTCGCTCTGTCGCCCAGGCTGCAGTGCAGTGGCACGATCTCGGCTCACTGCAATCTCCACCTCCAGGGTTTACGCCATTCTCCTGCCTCAGCCTCCCGAGTAGCTGGGACTAGAGGCGCCTGCCACCACGCCCAGCTAATTTTTTCTGTATTTTTAGTAGAGATGGAGTTTCGTCATGTTGGCCAGGCTGGCCTCAAACTCATGATCTCAGATAATCCACCCACTTTGGCGTCCAAAAGTGCTGGGATGACAGGTATGAGCCGCTATGCCCGGCCAATGTTCTGTATATTTTATCACAATTTTTAACAACGAATGAAGGGCCAGGCATGGTGGTTCACACTTGTAATCCTAACACTTTGGGAGGCTGAGGTGGAAGGATCACTTGAGGCCAGGAGTTTGCAACCAGGCTGGGGCAACATAGGAAGAACCTGTTTCTAAAAAAAAAAAAAATTAATTAGCTGGGTGTGGTGGCACATGCTCCTGGTCCCAGCTACTTGGGAGGCTGAGGTGGGAGGATCACTTGAGCCCAGGAGATGGAGGCTGCAATGAGCTGTGATCACGCCACTGCACTCCAGCCTGGGCTACAAAAAAGAAAAAAAAAAAAAAAGGAAGAACTGATACATGCCACAATGCAGATGAACCTCTAAAACATGATAAATGAAGGAAGCCAGACACAAAAGGTCACATATTACATGATTCCATTTATATGAAATATCCAGAATAGGCAAACCCATAAAGTCAGACAGCAGATTAGTGGTTTACCACGGCCTGAGCAGAAGGGAAGACAGAGAGTGATTGCTAATGGGAATGAAATCTCCTTTGCGGGTAATTAAAATATTTTGGAACTAGATAGAGGTGGTGGTTGTACAACATTATGAATATACTAAATGCCACTGAATCATACACTTTAAAATGGTTAATTTTATATTACGTGAATTTTACCTCAAGTTAAAAAAAAAACTTACTTGATGCTACACATTAGTTGGGATTGAAAAAGAAAAAGAAATAAATACTTGAGAATAAAGACAAAACGTGGAGACTCTGTAACGACTAAAGAAATTGAATGACGGGCCGGGCGCGGTGGCTCAAGCCTGTAATCCCAGCACTTCGGGAGACCGAGGTGGGCAGATCACGAGGTCAGGAGATGGAGACCATCCTGGCTAACACGGTGAAACCCCGTCTCTACTAAAAATACAAAAAAATTAGCCGGGCGTGGTGGTGGGCGCTTGTAGTCCCAGCTACTCAGGAGGCTGAGGCAGGAGAATACTGTGAACCCGGGAGGCGGAGCTTGCTGTGAGCCAAGATTGCGCCACTGCACTCCAGCCTGGGCGACAGAGCCAGACTCCGTCTCAAAAAAAAAAAAAAAAAAAGAAAAAAGAAAAAAAGAAAGAAAGAAATTGAATGACTATTTGAGAATCTTTCCACAAAGAATACACTAAACCCAAGTGGATTTACAAGTGAATTCTTCCGAATGTTCCAATACCCAAATGTGTAGTTGAGTGGAAATGTCAGAAAAAGTTTTAATGGCTGGAGAGCAGAGTGTGGGATGGGGTGGTGCTTGGTGAAAGGTGGGCTGGAGAAAATGGACAAAAACCAGTCATGATAAGAGTCTATCACGGGGTTTGGACTATCTTAAGGGGCCTTAGGAAGATTTTGATGGGTCTGAGCAGGAGAGTGAAATACTACTTTTGAACCTCTGCCTTATGTGGTGGGTTTGACTGTAAATAATGCTCTCAATAAGCGTTATGAGTATAACGTTTAAATTTTTAAAATTTATTTTAAAAATATCCTTGGCCGGGCGCAGTGGCTTACGCCTATAATCCCAGCACTTTGGGAGGCTGAGGCAGGCAGATCACCTGAGGTTGGGAGTTTGAGACCAGCCTGACCAACATGGTGAAACCACATCTCTACTAAAAATACAAAATGAGCCGGGCATGGTGGCGCCTGTAATCCCAGCTACTCGAGAGGCTGAGGCAGGAGAATCGCTTGAACCCGGGAGGCAGAGATTACGGTGAGCCGAGATGGCGCCATTGCACTCCAGTCTGGGCAACAAGAGCGAAACTACGTCTCAAAAAACAAAACAAAAAATCCTTGCACAAGGGCCATGCTAATATTCTTGGCATCATTCTAATTTTACTATATGTGCTGCTGAAGCAGATACTACATACCTTTTATAAGCTTTATTAACCAATGCCTTTTGTTTGCTCTTTTCATTTTTTCTTCTATTCTTTTATTTATGTATTTTTAAATATTCTTTCTAGAGACAGGGTCTTGCTTTATCACCCAGGCTGGAGTTCAGTGGTGTGATCTCGGCTCACAGCAACCTCTGGCTCCCGGTTCAAGCGATTCTTGGCTTACTACAGCCTTAAACTTTTAGGTTCAAGTGATCTTACCACCTTAGCCTCCCAAGTAGGTGGGACTGCAGGCACGCACCACCATGCCTGGCTAATTTTTTTGTATATTTTGTAGAGAGGGGGCTTCCACCATGTTGCCAAGGCTGGTCTCAAACTCCTGGGCTCAAACAATCCACCCACCTTGGCCTCCCAAAGTGCTGGGATTATAGGCATGAGCCATCACACCTGGCATCTCCCATTCCTTTAAATGCAATCTAAGACATAATGACCAGAAGTTTTAAAAATAAGTTTTAGTTTATTAATATTAATTCATCCTTTTAAACTGTTGACATGATTATTAATTCTGTCCTAACCATGATTTTATTTTATTATTTTTTTTGAGACAGAGTCTCGTTCTGTTGCCCAGGCTGGAGTGCAGTGGCGCAATATTGGCTCACTGCAACCTCTGCCTCCCAAGGTTCAAGCTCCTGCCTCAGCCTTCTGAGCAGCTGGGACTACAGGCACATGCCACCACCCCTGGCTAATTTTTGTATTTTTAGCAGAGACAGGATTTTACCATGTTAGTCTTGAACTCCTGACCTCAAGTGATCCACCTGCCTTGGTCTCCCAAAGTGCTGTGATTACAGGCGTGAGCCACTGCACCTGGCCTTTAACCATGATTTTTAAACATAACTTGTTTTTTGTCTCTTTTTTCTAACTTGTTATTTTTGTATTTTTAACATTTATTTATTTATTTAGAGACAGGGTCTCACTTTGTAACCCAGGCTGGCATGATCATAGCTCACTGCAGCCTTGAACTCCCAGACCGAAGTGATCCTCCTGCCTCAGTCTCTGGAGTAGCTAGGACCACAGGCACAGACTGTCACAGCTGGCTAATTTTTTTTTTTTTTTAATTTTCAATAGAGACAAGGGCTCACTATATTGCCCAGGCTATTCTCAAACTCCTGAGCTCAAGTGGTCCTCCCACCTTGGCCTCCCAAAGTGTTGGGATTACATGTGTGAGCCATCACGCCTGGCCTCTAACTTTTTATTTTGGAAAATTATAAATATGCTCAGTTAGAAGGAATGCTGTAATGAAATCTCATGTATACAACATCCAGCTTCAACAAATTTCAAGTAATGGACAATCTCTTTCATCTATACTGTCACCTACTTCTTTACTCTCATTACTTTGAAATAAAACCTAGACATTGTATCAGTTTATTTGTAAATATTTTATTATTAAACATAATCATGTTCCATTATAAAATGAGATTACCAAACTTCAATTCTCAGGTGTCCGTTATACATGTTTGTATATCATACTCATTGAAGATATTCCAAAATTATCTTTAAAAATAAAATGTGGGCTGGGCACAGTGGCTCACACTTTTAATACCAGCACTTTGGGAGGCCTAGGTGGGAGGATTACTTGAAGCCAGGAGTTCAAGACTGGCCTGGACAACATAGCAATATGTCATCTCTATTTTCTTTTTAAGGTAATTAATTAATTAAAATAAAATAAAATGTGACATGTATATTTGGAACTTTGTTCACAGATGTCAGGAAAAATTATAAAATGCACCATTACCCATTTGAAAATAGCTTTTAACCTGGTTTCATCAACAAGGTGTCTCTAAGAGAAAGAGTAACAGATATAATTAAAAATTATTTGTTAACTTTGTAAAAGCCTTTTTGATATATTTCTCAGGAACTGAGAGAAGGAATAACACTAATAACTTGGAACACATTATTTTCTTCATTGAATGGTCTCTATTTCTTTGAATTTTTTTGTTTTTTGTTTTTTGTTTTTGCTTTTCATATGTTGACTTGCTTTAATCCTCACAACCTACCCAAGGGCTATTGAGAATCCCACTCCATCATGTTTCAGCATTGTATAATTGGTATGGTTGTCTCCCTGAGTTCTATCCCCTCCAACAAAGAGGTAGTATCCAAAATTGCCACCTGTCTGGTCCAAGCCATGATGACTTCAAGCCTTCATTATTATAATAAACTTCTTTTACTTTTTTTTTGACACAGGGTCTTGCTCTGTCACACAGGCTGGAGTACGGTGGCATGGTCACAGCTCACTACAGCCTCAACTTCTGGGGCTCAAGTGATCCTCCCACCTCAGCCCTCAGGGTAGGTGGGACTACAAGTGCATGCGCCACCACATCCAGCTAATTTTTAAACTTTTTCGTAGAGACAGGGTAGGGTCTCACCATGTTGCTCAGGCTGGTCTGGAACTCCTGGGCTCAAGCGATCCTCCCATCTTGGCCACCCAAAGTCCTGGCATGACAGGCATGAACTATATGTATGGTCAATAAAAGACTTTCAAGCAAAATTATATTAGGATAAGATTGTGGGAGAAAAAAAGAAATATAAAATTTCCAATTTTACAAAATTGTTTATGTATTTGTCAGTGGCTGATAAATACAAAAGTCATTGTGGAATTTAGATAACATTGGATAAATACAAATTGGCGAAACAATCATATTTTAAAATTATGTATGTATGTATATGTGTTTATGTATTCAAAAATCACATTTTTCAAACTAAACAAATTAAAAAATTGTAATGTCTATTATACGAAATAGTATATAGTTTTAAAAAATTCTATCACAGGGTACATGAACCAAAAATGTTGGAAGCCATTCCTCTAGATGGCCTATCTTCAGGAAAGCATAGAATCTTGGGAACTCCTCTCCCCTAACATCTGCCTTGAAATATCTACTGATTTTAAAAATTCTTTTTTTCAAGATTTCCTACCACAATGAGCCACTTGATCCACCTCATCAGTTTTAGGCCCTCTTCCTTTTCTGTTCAACAGTGCACTCGTCCCTGCCTCCATCTCTCCTGCCCTTCCCCAAACTCCCTTCCCATCATCCTAAAACCCAAGACCCTCTCAGCCTGGTTGGAACTCTAAGCTGCCTGTAAACTTGAAAGGATTTATACCTCCATGACTAAAATGAACTTTTACTGCCATCATCTAAGTCACTTAATTGAAAAGTACATTTGTCCATTGGTATCCAAGAGGGACTGGCTCCAGGAACTCCCTCAAATACCAAAATCTGTGGATGCTCAAGTCCCTTATATAAAATGGCATAGTATTTTGCATATAACCTACACACATCCTCCTGTATACTCTAAATCATCTTTAGATTATTTGTAGTACCTAATACAATGTAAATGCTATGTAAACCATTGTAGTACTGTATTGTTTAGGGAATAGTGACAGGAAAAAAATCTGCATGTTCAGTACAGACTTTTTTTCTTTTTTTGAGACAAGATCTGGCTCTATCACCCAGGCTGGAGTGCAGTGGCGCAATCTCACCTCACTGCAACCTCCACCTCCCAGGCTCAAGCCATCCTCCCACCTAAGCCTCCTGAGTAGCTGATAGCTGGGACTATAGGTGCACACTACCATGCCCAGCTAATTTTTGTATTTTTTTGTAGAGATGGGTTTTGTCATGTTACCCAGGCTGGTCTTGAACTCTCGTGAGCTCAAGTGGTCCTCTCAACTCCGTCTTCCACAGTGCTGCGATTACATGCGTGAGCCACCACACATGGACAGACGCAATTTTTTTCTCCAATTTTTTTTTTCTTTTTTCTTTCTCCAGTGTCAGTGTTGATCCAAATATTTCCAATCTGCAGTTGGTTGAATCCACCAGTGCAGAACCCACAGAAACAGAGATCTGACTGTATTGGACCTTGAATCATTCAGGTTATATCCAGAACAGTCCATGTCGCCTCCTGTATTTTTGTCTATGAATGACCTAAGGCTGAAGGCTGACTTTGACCTCGAGGTGAGTGCCTGAAGGCACCAGGTATCACAGCCCTTCAGGGCCACTCTTGTTTAATATCTCTCAATGGTGCCAAATACTGTGGACAACAGAATGCAATCTCCCAATTTCCCTCCTTGACTGGGCCAACCTTATCTTCCTAACTCAGTTAAGGTCACTTTCCTCTTCTCCTTTCTCACTAAACTCAATCACCCCACTGTCCTTCAGCCTCTGGTACAGGTCTAGCTCTCTTGTGCCCCTCTCCTCTGCCTTCACCTTCAAGGTCCTTTAGCCTGAAGTGTTTTCCAGACTCCTTCAGTGATTGGCTGCCTCTTTTTCTTCGGGTTTGTTGCAATTTGACAGTAACTGTCAAGATGTAAGATATCTACCTATGAGCCCATATGAACAAATATTCATATAGTAGCCCATAACATTAAAAGGATGATTATTGCAACATTTTTTATTTTTATTTTTTACACAGAGTCTCGCTGTGTCACCCAGGCTGGAGTGCAGTGATGCAATCATAGCTCACTGCAGCCTTGAACTCTTGAACTCAAGTGATTCTCCCACCTTAGCCTCCCTGGTAGCTGGAACTATAGACGTGCCACCACTCTTCACTAATTTTTTATTTATTTTTATTTGTTATAGAGATGGGTCTAAGTATGTTGCCCAGGCTGATCTTGAACACCTGTACTCAAGAAATCCTCCCGCCTTGGCTTCCCAAAGCACTGGGATCACAGACATGAGTCACCACACCCAGCTCAGCATTTTTTTGTTTGTTTGTTTGAGACAAGGTCTTGCTCTGTTGCACAGGCTGAAGTGCAGTGACACAATCATGACTTGTTGCAGCCTTGATTTCCCCAGGCTCAAGCAATCCTCCTGCCTCAGCCTCCTGTGTAGCTGGGACTACAGGCATGTGCCACCACACCGAGCTAATTTTTAAATTTTTTTGTAGAGATGGGCGGGGTCTCACCATGTTGCTCAGGCTGATCTTGAACTCCTGGGCTCAAGCGATTCTCCTGCCTTGGCCTCCCAAAGTGCTGGGATTACAGGTGAAAGCCACTACACCAGCCTTTTTTTTTTCTTTTTTAATAGATAAGGGTTTTCGCTATGGTGCCCAGGCTTGTCTCAAATTCCTAGGCTCAAGCAGTCCTCCTACCTCTACCTCCCAAAGTGCTAAGATTATAGGCATGAGCCACGACGCCCAGCCAGGCCATTTTTTAAGAGAAAAAAATGGTTAAGAATTTAAATACCCTTCAAGAAAGGAATGGTAAAATGGTTGTACATATGCAGCCATTAAAAAGAGTGAAGTAGATCAGTAAGTCCTGGCATGGGTAGAGGTCCATGGTACTGAATATTGCATGTAAAAGAAGAAAATCACAGCACATATAGAGTGTGTAGTCCCATTTATGTAAATACCACAAAGCCACCAGCCTGTGTGGATATAGAAAAAGTTCCAGAAAGCCTCACACCAAGCAGGAGTGGAAGAATAGGAGAAAGGACATTTTTCTTTTCCTCTACTTATTTCTATTTTGTGTGAGCACTTTACAGTAACTGTGTGTTTACGTACTAATATAAATTTGAGGTAAATTTGAAGGCAAGGAGCTATCTGCAAATTGGTGTCATGCTAGAGAAATATAACCTTCCAAAGAGATACCACGAGTTTAAAGCAACCTCCCTGGCACCTGCCTTGAGCTGAGCAGGTAAGATGTGACCCATTGCCTTGGTGCTGGAATTGTCAGCTAGACGCTTATTGTCCATGGCCAGGCACAGTGGCTTATGCCTGTAAACCCAGCACCTTTGGAGGCCGAGGCAGGTGGATCACTTGAGGCCAGGCGGGTGGATCACTTGAGGCCAGGAGTTTGAGACCGGCCTGGTCAACATGGTGAGGCCCCATCTCTACTAAAAATACAAAAAATTAGCTGGACGTGGTGGTGGGCACCTGTAATCCCAGCTACTTGGGAGGCTGAAGGAGGCTGAGGCAGGGGAATTGCTTGAGCCCGGGAGGCAGAGGTTTCAGTGAGCTGGGATCATGCCACTGCACTCCAGCCTGGGCGACAGAGCAAGACTCTGTCTCAAAAAAAAAAAAACAAACACTTATCATCCAGAACAGGATCACATCTTTTGACATAAAGCTGTTGGATGGCACAGGCGGGGCCACCATGTGCGTGGATGTCATCACGGTTAGTGTGTTAGGCCACTCTTGCATTGTTGTAAGGAAATACCTGAGGCTAGTAACTTGTAATAAAAAGAAGTTTAATTGGCTCACGGTCTGCAGGCAGTATAAGAAGGCTGGTGCCAGCATTCATTTCTGGTGAGGGCCTCAGGAAGCTTACTTCTCGAAGTATTATGTTGGTGCAAAAGTAATTGCTGTTTTTGCCATTACTTTTAATGGCAAGTAAAAGTATTACTTTTGCACCAACCTAGTAAGTACTTACTGGCTGAAGGTGAAGTGGGGAGCAAGTGTCTCACATGGTAACAGCAGGAGCAAGTGGTGGTGGTGGGGGAAGCTCTGCACACTTTTAAACAACCAGATCTCAAGAGAACTCGCTATCTCAAGGACAGCACCAAAGGGATGGCACTAAACCATTCATGAGAAATCGTCCCCATGGTCCAATCACCTTCCACCAGGCCCCACCTCCAACTTTGGGAATTACAATTCAACATGAGGTTTAACAAGGACAACATCCAAACCCTACAGTTAGAAATGGTTCACTTCTTCTTGCCGGGGTTCCCAGCCAAGGCAAAGCTTGTTTTCCTTCCCTGGGGCAAGAGAGGGAAATGGGGAGAGTGGCAGGGGCCAGGAGATGAGAAAATAGAATTGGAAGAATAAATGAATCAGGAGAATAAAGAAGAGAGGAGAAGAACAAAGGGGAGCAGATGGGAGAAGAGAGAAGGGAACGGTATGGGACAGGCAAGAGCAGAGGAGAGGAGAAGAAGGTGGAGAGGAAATGTGAAGGGAAAGGAAGGAAAAGGAAAGGAGGAACTATGAGGGGAGAGGAGGAGAGGAGAGGAATTCTTATCACTCAAATTTTAGGTCAAAGAGGTGCACTTGAGAAAGGATGGAAAGAAAGAAGGGAAGACAAAAAGGAAGAGGGAAAAAAAATGAAAACTCAACCTGATGGTGACTACTATTTTAATTTCTAAGCCAAGTAGGAGAAGATAAATATACACTATAGGTTGTTTCTGAACAGCTGATATTTGGGAATGCTTTGTTTTCCGACCTCTGCCAGTCTAAATAAACCAAGGCATCTATTGCTGCATAACAAATTAGCCCAAAACTTAGTAGCTCAAAACAACAAACATGTATTATCTCACACAGTTTGTAAGAATCAGGAATCCAAGGGTTGCTTAGCTGGGTAATTCTGGCTCAGAGTTTCTCATGAGGTTGAAGTCAAGATAACAGCCAGGGCTGCAGTCATCTGAAGGCTTGACTGGGGCTGGAGAATCAGATGCTTCATCTACACTGACTACAGGCCTCAGCTCCTTGCCAGCTGGTCCTCTCTGTAGGACTGCTTGAGTATCCTCATGACATGGCAGCAAGCTTCCCCCAGAAGGAGTGATCCAAGAGAGCAAGGTAGAAGTCACAATGTCTTTTATGACTTACCTTGGAAGTCACAGATCATCACTTCTACCCTATTCAGCTGACCGTACCCACCTTTTATGCAGTGTGGAAGGGAACTACAGAACAACATGAATATCAGAATCTGTGGATCATTCAAGGCCATCTTGGAGGCTGGTAATCACACAAGGCAGAAGAAAAAATTCTTTTTTTTTGAGACAGAGTCTCACTGCTCACTGTCACCTAGGCTGGACTACAGTGGCACAATCACGGCTGACAGCAGCTGCAACCTGCTGGGCTCAAGTGATCTCCCCACCTCAGCCTCCCAGATAATTTGGACTATAGACACTCACCACCATGCCTAGCTAATTTTATTTTATTTTAGTAGAAACAAAATCTCGCTATGTTGCCCAGGCTGGTCTCGAACTCCTGGGCTCAAGCAATCCTCCCACCTCAGCCTCCCAAAGTGCTGGGATTACAAACACCTCACCTGGTCTAACAGATAAATTTCTGATGAGCGGTCTCTTCTCTAGTTGTTTACAGTGACTCAAGAATTAGTCTTGTCAAATCTCTCTGGGATGCTTATCACTCAGCAGTTTCTCTTTTAGCTGTATTCTCTGGAGATATGTGTACTAATGGACAAGAATATCCCTAAAAGCATTGTTCTTGGACAAAAAATATTTGCTAGCCCAAACACCATTCAGCAATTAACCACATAAGTTGTGCTATATTTATATGACATAATACTCCAACTATAAACCCACTATCATGATTAACCAACTATGACCATATGCAACCTAGATGAATCTCACAATGTTGAAAAAAAGAAGCCAGACCAATATATACTGTATTAGTTCCCAGTTAGATAAAGCTTAAAACACTCAAATCTAAACTAAAATGTTCAGGGCTGCCTACTTAGGTGATAAAACTATAAATAAAACAATGAACTTATCAGCATAAAACTCAGGGGAGTGACTTCTTTTTTGGGGTGATGGAAGGTGTTACAATCAGGAAGGGACAGGATGAAGCTTCTGACAAAGTTTTATTTCTTTGAGTGCTGATTACAAGTGTTTCCTTTTAAATAATACCTTAAGCCATAGATTTATGTGTTGGGCACTTTTCTGTATATGTATCATTTCATAATAAAAGGGCTTAAAAAAATCTTAATGCTCCAAGATCCTGTCTTAGAAAATAATCAACAATGATGATAATAATAATCAGCCTATAATGTGCACGTAGGCCCCATCCCTCTGCAGTGTGGGTGATGGGGATTTGCAGCGAGTAGGGAGAAGTTTGTACCCTCAAATCAGTGACACACAGTGAACCCTGACCCCTGGTGCCCACGGCTGCAGAGCCTCACGTTTGTACTCTGGGAACTGAATTCCTATTGTGGTGACCTCTGAGCTTCTCCTTCCAGAAACCTTGGTCCTGGAGGAATTTCAATCTGGTTCTGCCATCATGGGTCTTCTTTGCCTGCTCCCTCCCACCCCTTCCAATCCTAGCTTTTCTGAATTTCTTTTGTTAAGCTGACAGAAGCCATAATTGAGCCTCCTGACAAGAACTGGACTGTGCTTTTCTCTCTCTTTTCCTTTTTTGCAATCTACAATGAGCCTTCCAAGTTCATTACTGCAGATGGTCCTGGTCAGGACCCAGGGCCCGATGGCAGAAGCTTATTATCCAGCCTCAGGGACAGTGAGAACTGGCTGGCAGCCACAGTCATTTTGAAGCAGTCATGTCCAATTAGAAGAAACATTAGGCACTTTCCTTCTGGAGGCCCATTAACAAATTAGTCGTACCACAAACTGAGAGAGACTGGATGGGACCAAATACCTTTTGACCACTGGATAATTTGATAATTTGGAGAAGAAACAGTGCAGAACACTGCTGTGTGTGTGTGTGTGTGTGTGTGTGTGTGTGTGTGTGTGTATGTGTTGGAGGTATGAGATAGCAGGAGGTTTGGGAGGAGGATTTGACCCCATATGCCTGTGCCACCCAGGAATGAAATCTTTCTAATACTAAGGTATGCCTGTTACTGGGTTAAAATGGTCTGGGATTTGGCAAGAATGGCTGTCTTTTTTTGTGGTCAGTATTTCATCCATGCTGGACTTGCTGGATTGTAGAAGCTGGCACTGTGTCCTTATGAATTTTTGTTAGGTTTTAGTTCCAGGAAGTTTGTGGGAAGAGGGTTGGGGAATCCAATGCCCCATGTACCCGCTGTGATAAAATAATCTTAATTCACTATTTTAAAATTATGTTGGGTTTTTAAAATATTGGTTGTAAATGGCTTGCTCAGGAAAAGTACTAATTAGACCTCTGAGATTTTTTAAATTCCAAAGTCTGAACCACAAATAAGTTTTTGTTGCTAAGGAAACCACTGCATTCAAATTACCATCGCAAATTTAAATTGCCATTTTAGGTTCATTTGCAATAGAGCAAAAGATTGGAGCAACTCCTCTAAAAGGGAGAGAGAGAAAGGAAGATGAAATAAAGAGGAAAGGATGTTACTGGTGAGAACACAATTCCTATTTTTGATCAATAGCTGAAGAACTATGAAAATCTAGAAGCAGAGGACTGCAAAGAAGGCATGACAGGTTATCAATCCTGAAGTCTCCCATTAGAAAGATTCTTAGAGATTTTCTGCCAACTCCTATTCAGTGCAGGAGTGTTCTTTTTATTTACTATAGATCTTACACATATAAACAAATAATAAGAGAATCTTATAAAAAACTTCATGCCAATGTGTTCAACAACCTAGATAAAAAGGATGGGTTCCTTCAAAAACATAATGTATCTTCTCTGTCATAAGATTAGAATTAAAAGAATGAAAATTATAAAAAATCAAAATAAAAAAGTAACGTATCAAAACTAACCCAAGGAGAAATTTAAAAACCCAAAAAGCTTCATATTTATTAAATATGTTGAATTATTATTATTATTTTTTGAGACAGAGTCTCGCTTTGTCACCCAGGCTTGAGTGAGTGCAGTGGCATGATTTTGGCTCACTGCAGCCTCCGCTTCCTGGGTTCAAGTGATTCTCCTGCCTCAGCCTCCTGAGTAGCTGGGATTACAGGCGCCTGCTACCACGCCCGGCTAATTTTTGTATGTTTAGTAGAGGTGGGGTTTCACCATGTTGGCCAGGCTGGTTTCAAACTCCTAACCTCAGAAGATCCACCCACCTCAGCCTCCTAAATTGCTGGGATTACAGGCATGAGCCACTGGGCCTGGCCAAGAAAGTTATTTCTAAAAAGCAGTGCTGAAACTGTGTATCTTTTAAGGAAAAAAATGTAATCCCAACCCAATCTCACTCCATATGTAAAATTAATTTGAAATTAATCACAGACAAAGCATAAAAACCAAAACCAGAAAGCTTCCAGAAACAAAACACAACAAAAAGCAATCGTGAAGTTATCAAAGATTTCTTGAACAGGGCACAAAAAATGTTAAAGAAGAAATAAATAAATTTGACTTTATAGATACTTCTATTCTCCAAAGATAATAAAAGGGCAAGCCACAGACTGGGAGAAAATATTCACAACATGTATATGTAGCAAATGTCTTTAATACCAATAAGAAAGAGTTCAGGCCGGGCACGTGGCCCAAGTCTGTAATCCCAGCACTTTGGGAGGCTGAGGTGGAAAGATCACCTGAGGTCAGGATTTTGAGACCAGCCTGACCAACATGGTGAAACTCTGTCTCTACTAAAAATACAAAACTTAGCCAGATACGGTGGTGGGCATCTGTAATCCCAGGTACTCGGGAGGCTGAGGCAGGTGAGTTGCTTAAACCTGGGAGGCAGAGGTTGCAGTGAGCAAAGACCACGCCATTACACTCCAGCCTGGGTGACAAGAGCAAAACTCTGTCTCAAAAATAAATAAGTAAATTAATTCATAATAATAATTCATAAAAATTAATAATAAGAAAACCAACCCTTTTTTTTTTGAGATGAGGTCTTGCTATGTTGCCCAGGCTGTTTTGGAACTCCTGAGCTCAAGTGATCTGCTTGCCTTGCAAGTGATCAGCTCAGGCTGCAGTGCAGTAGCTGTAGCCTCGACCTCCAGGGCTCAAGAGATCCTCCCACCTCAGCCTCCCAAGTAGCTGTGGAGGCCAGAGGATCACTTGAGCTTGTGTGGAAATTATATGTGTGATTTCCATGCACATAATCTCTTTAATATTCCCAACCATTCCGTGAGGTATCTGCTTGTATTCTCATCCTGGAGACAAGAAAGTGAGATTCAAAAAGGTTCAGAGAACGTCTCAATAATCCCTCCCAAAGTGCTGGGATTACAGGCATGTGCCACCATGCCCAGCCCCCAACCCAATTTTTAAATGGTCAAAATTTTGACCAGAAACCACCAAAAAAGATATGCAAATGGCCCATAAACACATGAAGTTATGTTCAACATCATGAGTCATCAAGGAAATGCATATGAAAACCACAATAATAGCTAAGTGTTAAAAGACTGATAATTACAAGCGTTGACAAGGATGTGGAACAATGAGAACTTCATACACAGATCATGGGAGGGTAAAACGGTATAACCACCTTTGAACACCGATTGTTAAGTTTCATATAAAAATGACACGGCTGGGTGCTGTGGCTCACACCTGGAATCCCAGGACTTTGGGAGGCCAAGGTGGGTGGATCACAAGGTCAGGAGTTCAAGACCAGCCTGGCCAAGATGGTGAAACCCTGTCTCTACTAAAAATACAAAAATTAGCCAGGAATGGTAGCAGGCGCCTGTAATCCCAGCTACTCGGGAGGCTGAGGCAGAGACTTGCTCAAAGAGAATTGCTCGAACCTGGGAGGCAGAGGTTGCAGAGGGCCGAGATTGCACCACTGCACTCCACCCTGGGCCACAGAGAGAGATTCCATCTCAAAAAAAAAGACAAAAACACCTATATTATGATCCAGCAAATTCCACTTCTAGGTAGCAGCAGATGTCCACAAAATCACTTCCATAGAAATGTTTATATAATAGTAGCCGCCATGTTCTGAATGTGTCCCTCCAAAATTCATGTATTGGAAACTTATTTTATTTTATTATTATTTTTTAAAGACAGGGTCTCACTCTGTTGCCCAGGCTGGAGTGCAGTGGTGCGATCATGGCTCAGTGTAGCCTTCACCTCTGGGGCTCAAGCAATCTTCCTGCCTCAGGCTCCTGAGTAGCTGAGACCACAAGTGCACACCACTATGCCTGGCTAGTTGTTTAATTTTTGTAAAGATAGGTTCTCACTGTATTGCCTGGGCTGGTCTTGAGCTCCTCGGCTCAAGCCATCCTCCCGCCTAGGCCCCCCAAAGTGCTGGGATTACAGGCATGAGCCACCATGCCTGGCCATGTTTTGGAAACTTAATCCCTAATGCAACAGTGTTGAGAGGCAGGGCCTTTGGGGAGGTGATTAGATCAGGAGAGCTCTGCTTGCATGAGTAGATTAATGCTGTTATAAATGGGCTTGATGGAGGAAATTGGACCTGTTTTTTCCTTTCCACTTTCCACCATGTGAAGACACAGTGTTCCTCCCCTCTGGAAGATGCAGTGTTCAAGGCTCCCTCTCGGAAGCAGAGAGCAGCTCTCACCAGATGCTGATGCCTTGATCATGGACTTTCCAGCCTCCAGAACCCTGAGAAATAAACTTCTGTTCTTTATAAGTTACCCGGTCTAGCATTCTAATATTATAGCAGCAAAAACAGACTAAAACAGTCGCTTTATTCGTAATAGCCAAAAACTGGAAATCAACCAAATGTCCATCAATGGGGGACTAGATAAAGAATCTGACGTACATCTACACAGTAGAATATTACTCAGCAAGAAAAGAAAAAACGATGAATTATTGACACATGCAATAACACAGATGAATCTCACAATTATCATGCTGAGTGAAAGAAGCCAGACAAAAAGACTACACTGTGTATTTCATTTATATAAAGTTCTATAGCAAGCAAAACTGATCTGTGGTGACAGAAATAAGATCTGCCATGAGCTGGGTGAGCAGTCACCACAAAGGGGCAGGAGGGAGCTCTGTGAGGTGAAGGAAGTGTTCTACATCTTGACTGGATGGTGGGTAAATGGCTTTATAAGTACCAAAACATAGCCAACTGACTACCAAAACGGGTCCCTGTCCTGTACATAACTATACCTCACTCAAGGTTTTTTTGTTTGTTTGGTTGGTTGTTTTTTGTTTGTTTGTTTGTTTGTTTTGAGACGGAGTCTGGCGCTATTGCCCAGGCTGGAGTGCAATGGTGTGATCTCGGCTCCCTGCAACCTCTGCCTCCCGGGTTCAAGCAATTCTCCTGCCTCAGCCTCCCAAGTAGCTGAGATTACAGGCATGTGCCACCACACCTGGCTGATTTTTGTATTTTTTAGTAGAGACAGGGTTTCACCATGTTGGTCAGGCTGGTCTCGAACTCCTGACCTCAGGTGATCCACCTGCCTCAGCCTCCCAAAGTGCTGGGATTACAGGCATGAGCCACTGCACCTGGCCTTCAAGTTTTATTTATTAATTTTTACATGGGTGGGACCAGATTAGAAAGATGTGTGAAGACTGAAGAGGAGCTTGTGTTGTATCCTGCAGCCAATAAGAAACCACTATAGTTGCTTACCAGAGAGTGATAGGATGAAATTAATCAGAATCATTTAAATTCACCAAATAGTTGTTGGGGCAAGGCATTGTGCGAGATAGTGCAGCAATTCTGATGGAAATAATACAAATAAAAGTCATTTATTCTTGTTACATTTTACCTGTTCCACAACCAATGCACTTCCAAGTACACTGAGTAGAGTGGACATCACCCCCAAACAACCTGCTAAGGTAGAGGAGGAAGGTTTCTACATCCCTTTTATATAGGAGATAACTGATGCTCAGATTGACAAGTGAGGAAGTAAGGACTAGACATTCAGTTTACAAATTCAGCTCTTTTGTAATGTACACTTACACAGAGTTTAACAACCTACAAAGGATTCTCACACATATAATCCCTTTAATATTACCAACCACCCCACGAGGTATCTGCTTGTATCCTCATCCTGGGGACAAAGAAAGTGAGATTCAAAAAAGTTCGGAGAATTTCTCAAGAACCCAGAGCTAGTCAAGTTCAGAGGCTAGTACTGGGACCTGGTTTTTGTGATTCCACATCTAACCTGGCACCACCTCACGGCCTCTCTGAGTCCTTGTTCAATGGATCAGAACTTTGTCAGGTCCAGAGCTACAGCTTCTGTGTGAGCCATCTCTGCTGAAGCTCCTCACAGCCCACTCAGACCTAGGGATAGCCATTGTGGCCAGACTCGGGTCCCTTGACTCCTTCCACTCTTTTTTTTTTTTTTTTTTAAATTAAGAGACAAGAGTCTTGCTCTGTCACCCAGGCTGGTGGTACCTCCGCCTTCCAGGTTCAAGTGATTCTCCTGCCTCATCCTCCAGAGTAGCTGAAACTACAGGCACCCGCCACCACGCCCGACTAATTTTTTTGTATTTTTAGTAGAGACAGGGTTTCACCATATTGGCCAGGATGGTCTCGATCTCTGACCTCGTGATCCACCCACCTCGGCCTCCCAAAGTGTGCTGGGATTACAGGTGTGAACCACCACACCCGGCAAAGTCCTTCCACTCTTTTCTTTCTTTTTTTTTTTTTGAGACAGGGTCTCACTCTGTTGCTCAGGCTGGAATGCAGTAGCTGCAGCCTCAACCTCCAGGGCTCAAGGGATCCTCCCACTTCAGCTTCCCAAGTAGCTGGGACCACAAACACATACCACAATGCCCAGCTAATTTTGTTTTTGTTTTTGTTTTTATGTAGAGAGGGACACTCAATACATTGGCCAGGCTGGTCTTGACTCCTAAGCTCAAGTGATCCATCCGCCTCGGCCTCTCAAAGTGCTGGGATTACAGACATGAGCCACAGCACCCCACCAACTCCTTTCACTCTTAAAACTGTCAAAAACAGGCCGGGCGCGGTGGCTTATGCCTGTAATCCCAGCACTTTGGGAGGCTGAGGTGGGCAGATCACGAGGTCAGGAAATCGAGACCATCCTGGCTAACATGGTGAAACCCCATTTCTACTAAAAATACAAAAAATTAGCCGGGCGTGGTGGTGGGCACCTGTAGTCTCAGCTACTCGGGAGGCTGAGACAGGAGAATGGCGTGAACCCGGGAAAGTGGAGCTTGCAGTGAGCTGAGATGGCGCCACTGCACTCCAGCCTGGGCGACAGAGCGAGACTCCGTCTCAAAAAAAAAAAAAAAAAAAACTGTCAAAAATAAAAAAAAGTAAATATGAGTGGCGATGGATATGCTAATTAGCTTGATTACGGTGATCATTTCACAATGTATATATACATAAAAACATCACATCGCACACCTAAAATATATACAATATTTATTTTTCAATTATGCCTCAATAAAGCTGAAAAAAATCATTTAATATGAAAGGACTTTTCTGACCGGGCATGGTGGCTCATGCCTGTAATTCCAGGACTTTGGGAGGCCGAGGCAGATGGATTCCCTGAGCCCAGGAGTTTGAGACCAGCCTGGGCAATATGGCAAAACTATGTCTCTACAAAAAAATACAAAAATTACCTGGACATTGTGGCTTGAGTCTGTAGTCCCAGCTACTCAGGAGGCTGAGGTGAGAGTATCTTCTAAGCCCAGGAGGTCAAGGCTGCAGTGAGCCGAGATCATGACACTGCACTCCAGCCTGGGTGACAGAGCGAGACCCTGTCTCAAAAAAAAGAAAGAAAGAGAGAGAGAGGGAGTGAGGGAGAGAGGGAGGGAGGGAGGGAAGGAGGGAGGGATGGAGGGAAAGAAAAGGAAAGAAAAGAAAAAGAAAGGACTTTTCCTTTCTGGCTTAGACTAGGTTTTATTCATCTCAATTTCCCCTTCTCTCTCTCTCTCATTACCCCAAATCTTTATTTATTTATTTATTTTAATGGAACACTCCAGGAATTTGCATGTCATCCTGGTGCAGAGGCCATGCTAATTTTCTCTGTATTGTTCTAATTTTCAGTACATGTGCTGTGGAAGCAAGCCTAAATCTTCATTGGTTTTTTAAAAATTATTGTAAAAGTATACATTCTTATTGTAGAAACAAAACCAAACCAAAGAAATATAAACATTTATGACTTAGATTTGAGGGGAGTGGTAAATGCCTCTAATTTCATACGGAGTCATTTACAATGGAAACAAATTACATGACACTGCTGTAAAAAGTGTTGTTGTTGTTAAAAAAAGTGACACCCTGGCTGGGTCTGGTGGCTCACTCCTATAATCCCAGCACTTTGGGAGGCAGAGGCAGGCGGATGACGAGGTCAAGAGATCGAGACCATCCTGGCCAACATGGTGAAACCCTGTCTCTACTAAAAATACAAAAATTAGCCAGGTGTGGGGGTGCATGCCTGTAGTCCCAGCTACTTGGGAGGCTGAGGCAGGAGAATTGCTTGAACCCAGGAGGCAGAGGTTGCAGTGAGCTGAGATCGCACCATTGCACTCCAGCCTGGGTGACAGAGCAACAGTCCATCTCAAAAAAAAGAGAAAGAAAGAAAAAGTGACATCTTGCCTGCTTAACTAGTCTCCATCATCATTGGAGCCCTGAAGCCATGTGAGTTTGCAACCCCTTCTGTATGCTCAGTCCTCATCCTTGGACTGGTTACTCCCCTCATTGGAGTGGAGGAAAATTCCAGCTAACATTTACAGGTCCATGCTATGAACTAAGTGCCTTTCCATGTATTATGTCATCAGATCCCAGGGACTAGCCTTAGAGGAAAGGCACTGCTCTCCTTATTTTTCAGATAAGGACATGGGGAGTTGAAGCTCAAGGTCATGTAGTCTGTGCAAGGTCAACACTAATGAATACAGGATTCTAGTCAAATGTAGAAAATTAATTCTGAACCCTGTGCATTTAACTCTAGACTGTACCGCCTCCCTAAAGAGACCCAAACCATGCCTTGTAGCGATCCTGAAGGATAAAGGCAGGTCCAGCAGAGGGTCTAACATCCAGGGAAACCTCCCTGGAGAGCTTGGGCTTCACTAGGGATCCTTGGCTCCAGATGGAATAAGTCCTGAATGGGTGCCTTTCGGGTTGGGTGACAAGCTAAGGGAAAGATATTCTGGGGGGAGGGGATGGGACAATAGGAAAGCAAAGTCTCTTTAGCACCCTCCATGTTGATGATTTCTATTTTTATAATCGTCAAGTTTCCTTTCCTTCCTTCCTCCCTCCCTTCCTTCCTTTCTTCTTTCTCAATCTCTCCTTTTTCATCCAACTGAAACCTGTGGGAAATGCTGGTATCTTCCTGAGCTGAAACCTTTTAAAAATTTTTTAATCTGATTTCAGAGAGGCATGTGTTGATCCCTCCATTGTCTATGATGGAACAAAATCTCAGACCCGTAATTATCTCTTCTCCTGGCAGGCCTTAAGATGAAACAGACAGGAAGACCTGAGCGGATTCTTCTCAGATGCCACCTCTTAGCACTGGGCTTTGCGAGCCTGTTATTTGGGGCGCTGCAGAAGGCAAGGCCCTATCCCGCCAAGGATCAATGGGAAAATAAGCAGTTGCTTGTGAATAGACTGCGGTCTCCTGCAGTTGTCAGGCCTCCTTGGTAATGGCTATTTATCCCCACTTAATTGCTACCTGGGTTCCCCTCATTCTGTGCTGGCTGGCACTTCCCACCACTGCCACCCTGGGCAAACTCAGGGCAGCCTGCAGAGGTGCAGCATGTCTGCCCACCAGCCCCTTCACAGAAGCTGAAGATGCTGGTGACCTCAGCAAGGGTGCATTGGTGACACCACCCTTTACTGCCTCTCTCCTGAGTGGTGTTACCCTGATCATCAATGCCTCGTGACAACTGTACTGGCTCAGCCTTGAGATCTGCTTGCCAGCCATGCTGTGTCCGGGGGTTCGTGGGTAGACTTGAGTGATAGTCCTTCTATCTGACAACAAACAGTCTGAAGCTGAAAGAAAAAAAAGAAAAGAAAAGAAAAGTGTGTTCCTGGAAAGTGGAAGAGCCCAGAGAACTTCAGAGAAAGGGCCTCTAAGCCCATCCATGTCTGGATCTCTTGTTATGTGATATGATAAATGGATACCCTTAAAATAAGAGAGAAAAACATATTAGCACCTAAGTAAAAATCCCACACAAAATATGATAAACCAAACCACACATTACAGCATGAGTAAATTTGACAAATATAAACTAGCTTGAACTTGGAAAACCAAATCCTGTAATTTATAAGCATCAAGAAGAGACAACTCACAGAATGGGAGAAAATATTTGTACATTACCTACTAGACAGTGGCCTAGTGTCCAAAATATATAAAGAACAATGACAGCTTAACAATAGAAAAACAATGCTAGCCTGACAAAGGCAAGGCAAAAACAAAAAAAAACAAAAAAAGATAATCCGATTTAAAAAGATTTGAACAGGCATTTCTACAAAGAAATTTACAAATGGGGCAGGGCATAGTGGCTCACACCTGTAATCCCAGTACTTTGGGAGGCTGAGGAGGGACGAACCCTTGAGACCAGAAGTTTGAGACCAGCCTGAGCAACATAGCAAGACCTCATCTTTACTAAAAGAAAAAAATTAGCTGGGCATGGTGGTTGGTGCCAGTAGTTCCCACTACTTGGGAGGCTGAGGTGGGATGATGGCTTGAGTTCAGGAATTCGAGGCTGCAGTGGGCTGTGACTGAGCCACTGTACTCCAGCTTGGGCAACAGAACAAGTCCGTGTCTCAAAAAATAAATTAAATAAATAAATAATGCAAATGACCAATAAGCACATCAAACAATGTTCAACACAATCACTGGGAAAACGTAAATCAAAATTACAATGGACTACCATTTCACATCCACCAGGATGGCTATAATCAGACATATAGACAATAGTAAGCATAGGCAAGGAAAAATCATACGTTCTCATACATTGCTGCTGAGAATGTAAAATGGTGCAGCCACTTACATGCTGGAAAAAGTATGGCAGTGCCTCAAAAGTCAAACATGGAATTACTATACAATCCTATGCATAGAGCAGCATTTCCACTCTTAGTTCATGAGAACTTAAAACGTTATGTCCATGCAAAAGCTTGAACACGAATATTCACAGCAGCATTATTTACAGTAGCCAGCAAGTAGAAACAACCCAAATGTCTATCATCAGATGAATGGATAAATAAAATGTAGTACAGGTTGAGTATTCCAAATTTGAAAATCTGAAATATCAAATCCGAAGCTTTTTGAGCACGGACATGATGCTCTTTTATATGTTGAATGTTCAAACATTCAACATATAAACATATAAACATATGCTTTCAAACATTGCTGTTCAACATCATCTAATTATCAATAACTTATGTTTTTATTTTCTGAGGTGACCACAAATCACATTATTCTTGATGGATTAATTGATTCATGACCTCCTAAAAGACAAAAATGGAAAGAAGTTCAGAGAACAAATAGCATTAATTATTCCAATTTTAATTAATAAGAATATAAAACATTTTTCCTAAGCAACAAGGAAAATAATAGTCATGTCAGTAGACCTGGAGACACCTCTGTTTGATGATGTGAGGAGTGACTTTAAGACTCAGACATGACACAAAGACTTATGTTTTTATTTGTTCACTTACTCATCTCTCAAACCACTACTGGTTGTTAGTTTGTGCTGGGCCCTGGGGAGAGACTGTGATGATGCTCAAAGGAAATGTTGACTGGGAATTTTTGATTTTTGGATTTCGGATGCTCCACCAGTAAGTATAATGCAAATATTCCCAAATTTTTAAAAAATCCCAAATTTGAGGCCGGGCACGGTGGCTCAAGGCCTGTAATCCCATCACTTTGGGAGGCCAAGGCAGGTGGATCACCTGACGTCAGGAGTTCGAGACCAGCCTGACCAACATGGAGAAACCCCGTTTCTACTAAAAATACAAAATTAGCCGGGTGTGGTGGCGCATGCCTGTAATCCCAGCTACTTGGGAGGCTGAGACAGGAGAATCGCTTGAACCCGGGAGGTGGAGGTTGTGGTGAGCCAAGATAGTGCCATTGCACTCCAGCCTGGGCAACAAGAGTGAAACTCTGTCTCAAAAAAAAAAAAAAAAAAATCCTAAATTTGAAACATTTCTGGTCCCAAGCATTTTGAATAAAGCCTATTCAACCTGTATATTCATACAATGGAATATTACAGAGTAATGAAAACGAATTTGGTATGATACATCTACAATGTGGATAAGCCTTAAAAACGTTATGCTACAGGTAGGCATGGTAGCTCAAGCCTGTAATACCAATACTCTGGGAGGCCAAAGCAGGTGGATCACTTGAGATCAGGAGTTCGAGACCAGCCTGGTCAACATGGTGAAACTCCGTCTCTACTGAAAATACAAAAATTAGCCAGGCATGGTGGCACACGCCTGTAATCCCAGCTACTTGGGAGGCTGGGGCACGAGAATCTCTTCAACCTGGGAGGCGGAGGTCACAGTGAGCCAAGATCACTGAGCACTCTGTCTCAAAAAAACAAAACAAAACAAATTATGCTAAGTGAAAGAAGCCAGTTACAAAAGGCCAACATGTATGACTCCATTTACATTCATGTGAAATGTCCAGAATAGGCAAATCCATGGAGACAGAAAGTACATTAGTGATTGCCAGGGGCTGGGGGAGGAAGAAATGGGGAGTGACTACTAATGAGTATGAGGTGTTTTTTTTTTTTTCTTTGAGACGGAGTTTCGCTCTATCACCCAGGCTGGAGCGCAGTGGCACGATCTCAGCTCACTGCAACCTTCACCTCCCGAGTTCAAGAGTATAAGGTTTTTTGGGGAGTTGATGAAAGGTTCTCAAATTAGACAGTGGGGATGATTGCACAACTTTATGAATACACTAAAAGCCACCAAGTAGTACACTTCTAAAGCATGACTTTTATGGTATGCAAATTATATATCAATTTTTTTAAGTCTGAAGCACAGTTCTCACTCTCAAATAGCTGACAGTCTTCAGTGTTCAAACATTGCTGTTCAACATCATCTAATTATCAATAACATGTTTTTATTTTCTGAGGTGACCACAAATCACATTATTCTTGATGAATTGATTCATGACCTTCTAAAAGACAAAAATGGGAAGAAGTTCAGAGAATAAATAGCATCAATTATTCAGATTTTAATTAATAAGAATATAAAACATTTTTCCTAAGCAACAAGGAAAATAATAGTCATGTCAGTAGACCTGGAGACACCTCCATTCGATGATGTGAGGAGTGACTTTAAGACTCAAACATGACACAAAGACTCTCATGTTTTTATTTTTTCACTTACGCATTTCTCAAACCACTACTGGTTGTTAGTATGTGCTGGGCCCTGGGGAGAGACTGGTAGTTTCCTCAAGGACCTCAGTGTCTAACGTAAGGAGTAAACCTGTGACCAAATTCTTGTAGTGCTGATGATAATGTGCTAGAAGGGCCATCACAGCAATGTTCTAGGCCCAGCAGGACCTGACCGACAGTGCAATTGTTTTTACGCAGATATTCTCAAAGGGCCCAGAATCAGCCCAGCATTTGACTGCATTTCCTCTCTTACCAGCAGCATTTTCTCCAAGTATATGTTATGACCCCAAATCGTCAACTGACAGCACAATCATGACCTCTACAGTGTATTAAAAATGTGAAGTAAGTAGCCATGGACAGTGGCACATCACCTGTGGGACCCGCTACTTGGGAGGCTCAGCCCAGGAGGATTGCTTGAACCCAGGACTTCAAGGGTGCCTTGCACTGTACTATGATTGTACCTGTGAATAGCCATTGCATTCTAACCTAGGCAACATAGCTAGACCCTGTCTTTTAAAAAATTAGCCTGGAGTGGTGGTGCACCTGTAGTCCTAGCTACAAGGGAAGCTGAGATGGGAGGATCCTTGAGCCCAGGAATTTGAGGCTGCAGTCAACTATGATGACACTACTGCACTCCAGCCTGGTTGGCAGAGCAAGAGTCTGTCTTAAGAAAAACAAATAAATAAAAATTAAAGTTTTAAATAAATCAGCAAAATATAAAAAATAGTGGCCGGGCGTGGTGGCTCACGCCTGTAATCCCAGCACTTTGGGAAGCTGAGGTGGGCAGATCACGAGGTCAGGAGATTGAGACCATTCTGGCTAACACGATGAAACCCCGTCTGTACTAAAAATACAAAAAATCAGCCGGGCGTGGTGGCGGGTGCCTGTAGTCCCAGCTACTCGGGAGGCTGAGGCAGGAGAATGGCGTGAACTCGGGAGGTGGAGATTGCAGTGAGCCGAGATCGTGCCACTGCCCTGCAGCCTGGGCGACAGAGCGAGACTCCGTCTCAAAAATAAAAAAAAAAGTGGCCAGGTACAGTGGCTCATGCTTGTAACCCCAGCAACTCAGGAGGCCAAAGTGGGAGAATCACTTGAGGCCAGGAGTTCAAGATCAGTCTGGGCAACATAGCAAGACCCCGTTCTCTACAAAAAAAAAAAAAAATAGTTTATAAAAATAAATAAATAAATATGTAATAACAATTAAAAGGTTTTAAATAAAAATCAAAATGTCTAGTTTCTTTTAAAAATCTGGGCTGGGCCAGGTGTGGTGACTCATGCCTGTAATCCCAGCACTTTGGGAGGCCGAGGCAGGTGGATAACTTGAGATCAGGAGTTCGAGACCAGCCTAGCCAACAGGGTGAAACCCCATCTCTACTAAAATACAAAAATTGGCCAGGTGTGGTGGCACGCACCTATAATCCCAGCTACTTGGGAGGCTGAGACCGGAGAATAGCTTGAACCTGGGAGGCGGAGTTTGCAGTGAGCAGAGATCACACCACTGCACTCCAGCCTGGGCGACAGAGCAAGACTCTGTCTCAAAAAGAAAAAAAAAATTTGGACTGAGTGTGGTGGCTTACTCCTGTAATCCAGGCACTTTGGGAGGTGGATTGCTTGAACCCAGGAGTTTGAGACCAGCCTGGGCAACATGCAAAACCCCATCTCCACAAAAATACAAAAAGTAGTTGGGAATGGTGGCATGTGCCTATAGTCCCAGCTAATTGAAAGGCTCAAGAGGGAGGACTACTTGAGCTCAGGAGTTCAAAGCTGTAGTGAGTTATGATCATGCCACTGCACTCCAGCCTGGGCAAAAGAGCAATATACTGTGTCTAAAATAAATAAATAAATAAATAAAATATTTTTTTAAGAACCTGGCAGTGTTGGACTTCTGTACTGGCATATAACTCCAAGCTAGCATAGAATAGTAGCTGTTTCCACTGACCAGATGCACAAATGGGCCAAGACTTTCATAACCTGCCTAGGATCAATGAGCTGGGTGATGGGTTCAAGGGGCTGCATTATGCTGTCATCTCTTCTTTGCATATATTTCTAGATGTCTATAATAACAGGTTTAAAGCAAATGAAAAATTCAGGGTATGCATTCTTCAATTGGCCACAGTCTCCACCCTGTGCTACTGTAATTGAGGCAGAGTGTTAGTTTCCATTCACTGGAATTGAGCTACTCTTTTTCTTCGTAGTATTAAAAGTCTACTGATGGCCGGGTGTGGTGGCTCACACCTGTATCCCAGCACTTCGGGAGGCCGAGGCAGATGGATCATTTGAGGCCAAGAGTTTGAGACCATCCTGGCCAACATGGTGAAACCCCGTCTCTACTAAAATACAAAAGATTGGCCAGGCATGATGGTGCGTGCCTGTAGTCCCAGCTACTAGGGAGGCTGAGGCAGGCAGGGGAATTGCGTGAACCCAGGATGCAGAGATTGCAGTGAGCTGACATCACGCCATTGCACTCCATCCTGGTGACAGAACAAGACTCCATCTCGAAAAAAAAAAAAAGTCTACTGACATGTTTTTCACACCTCTCCTATTTGCCTCATTTTCTTTTCCTGTGCGTGGCTCCTGTACACTCCTTCAAGTACACTGTCTCTAAAAGAAGTCTTAAGCAGAGGGCACAGCCTGGTGGCCAATGGCCAAACTCTGCCCACAGATGTGTTTTGCTTGGCCCAAAGAATGTTTTCCTTAATAAGAATGCCACAGGTGGGCATCACTTGCTAGTTTTCCTAGTCCCTGCCTCCCACTACCTTATGATCCTCTGGCCCAATACACATTTATGTTCCTTACCTTGTCCCTGTAGGCATCTGAATTTTAGAATCTAAGACAAGAAAGACAGTGATTGTATTCAGGATTTCTACTGGTATATGGATGGACCCTGCTAATCTTCAAGAGTCGTAGAAGTCCTGTCTGCCATTAATCCTTTCCATTTAGGGATTGTTGTAAATATCTTCTATTTGGGATGTTTAAAACAGCTCTTTATCTTTCTTAATTTTTGACTAAATGAGCAGCTATGTTCTGCGCAATATTGGTCATCATCATCACCTCCATCTCTGGCTATGTCTCATTATTATTAAATGTTCAACAGAAGCGGGTGAAAGTGAGTAACTAACTCAATGTGACCAAATATAGTTTATACTCAAGAAAATGCAGACAGTCCATGATCACTTCAAAAACTTACAAGCTTCCCAGTAGAGGGGAAAAAATGCAACACCAAATAGGTTTAAGATATTATTATATCTCTACTGAGTTGATTTTAAAAATTAAAAGGGTAACATTCTGTGATTATGAGAAACAGGTTCACTTGCACATCACTTGGTAGCTGCAAATTGGTTGGATCAGGTAAGTAACTTGCAAATATTATAATAGGTTCGGTTAGGTAATTTCACTGGAAGATAAACCCTCCTCAAAAAATAACCAAAAATGAAGTGGACAAAGATATTTCTACTAGTGCCATTTATAAGATACAAAAAAAACTGTAAGCAAACCCCAATGCCAAAAATAAGTGATAGACTAAGAAAACTTTCATTTATTATCATTATTATTAGAGATGAGGTCTTGCCGTGTCTCCCAGGCTGGAGTGCAGTGGAGCCATCATAGCTCACTGCAGCCTTGAACTCCGGGGCTCAAGTGATCCTCTCACTTCAGCCTCCTGAGTAGTTAGGACTACAGATGCACACCATCATGCCTGGCTAATTTTTTATTTTTTGTAGAGATAGGGTTTCACCATGTTTCCCAGGCTGGTCTTGAACTCCTGGCCTCAAGCCATCTTCCTACCTCAGCCTCCCAAAGTGTTGGGATCACAGATATAACATGGTTTTGATGTTTGTCCCTTCCATATCTCATGTTGAAATGCGAGTCCAAATGTTGGATGTGGGGCCTAGTAGGATGTTTGGGTCATAAGGGTGGATCCTTCATTAATGACTTGGTTCCCTCCCACTGGTAATGAGATCTGGCTGTTTGAAAGATTCTAGGACCTCCCCCTTCTCGCTCTTGCTTTTTCTCTCACTGTATGACACCCCTGCACTTGTTCACCCTTTGTCTTCCACCATGATCGTGTTTCTTTTTTTTCTTTTTTCTTTTCTTTTTTTTTTTCTTTGTCTTTTTGAGATGGAGTCTCTTTCTATCACCCAGGCTAGAGTACAGTGACATGATCTCGGCTGACTGCAACCTCCACCTTCAAGGTTCAAGTGATTCTCCTGCTTCAGCCTCCTGAGTAGCTGGGACTACAGGTGCATGCCAACATGCTCAGCTAGTTTTTGTATTTTTAGTAGAGACAGGGTTTTGCCATGTTGGCCAGGCTGGTCTTGAACTCCTGCCCTCAGGTGATCTGCCCACCTTGGTCTCCCAGAGTGCTGAGATTACGGATGTGAGCCACCACACCTGGCACCCATTATCATGAGTGTCTTTAGGCTTTACCAAAAGGTGACCAGATACTGGTGCCATGTTTGTATAGCCTGTAGAACTATGATCCAAATAAACCTCTTTTTAAATAAATTACCCAGCCTCAGGCATTCCTTTAGAGCAATACAAATGGACTGACACAGAAAACTGGTACTGAGGAGTGGGGTGCTGCTATAAAGATATCTGAAGACGTGGAAGCAGCTTTGGAACTGTGTAATGGCAGAGATTGGAAGAGTTTGGAGGTTACAGAAGAAAACAGGAAGATGAGGGAAACTTTGGAATGTCTTAGAGACTGGGTAAATGGTTGTGAAAAAAATGCTGATGAAATATCAACAGTAAAGGCCAGTCTGAGGAAGTCTCAGATGGAAATGAGGAAATTCTCAAACTGGAAAAAAAAAAAGAAACCCTTGAATTGGTTGTGCCTTAGCAAAGAGCTTGGCTGGATTGTGTCCACAGGAATTTGTGGAAGTTTTAACTTAACAGTGGAGGAGGAATTTTTTTTTTCTTCTTTTTTGAGACAGAGTCTCATTCTGTCACCCAGGCTGGAGTGCAATGGCACGATCTCGGCTCACTGCAACCTCCACCTCCCCAGTTCAAGCTATTCTCCTGCCTCAGCATCCCAAGTAGCTGGGATTACAGACGGCCACCACCACGTCTGGCTAATTTTTTATGTTTTTAGTAGAGACAGGGTTTCGCCATGTTGGCCAGGCTGGTCTCAAACTCTGATGTCAGGTGATCCACCTGCCTTGGCCTCCAAAAGTGCTGGGATTACAGGCATGAGTCACCATGCCTGGCCAGGTGGAAGAAATTTCTAAGCTGCAACGTGTTCAAGATGAAGATGTGGCCTGGTCAAACAACCTATGGTCAGGTACAGGAGGAAAGCAATGACTTAAAGTTGGAACTTATAATTAAAAGGGAAGCAGAGTACAAAAATTTGGAATATTTGCATCCTGGCCCTATAGTAGAGAAGGACAAAGCATTTTCAGGGCTGGGTGTGGTGGCTCATGGTGAAACCCTGTCTCTACTGAAAATACAAAAATTAGCCGGATGTGGTGATGTGTGCCTATAATCCCAGCTACTCAGGAGGCTGAGGCAGGAGAATTGCTGGAAGCTGGGAGGCAGAGGCTGTAGTGAGCTGAGAACGTGCCACTGTACTCTAGCCTGGGTAACAGAGTGAGATTCCGTCTCAGAAAAAAAAAAAGAATATAACAAAAAACGTAAATATGTATATATCTCTGTCTCAAAGCTTGAACCACAGCACCCCCTGGCACATAAAAAAAACTATAAATCTCTGATTGTTCTTTAATTATTTCTATGTTTATGTCATATCAGCTCAGGTCAATTGTAAACACACGTTTTAGGAATAGTGAATGGCATCACCATAATTTATATAGTGTGTAACCTACCCAACTGTTCCTGCCTGTCCTGATTATGGTTAGTTTTATATGCGGAGGTTAAAAGGTTTTGCTGTGATGCTCCTTCTGTATTCTTTAAGTTTTCTGATCTTCCTGCTCTTCCTAAGAAATACAGAGAACAATCCCACTTCTCAGAATGATCTGAAGCTATCCTGCCACCTTTTAAGTAGACTGCTATTGATTAATTTATCGAATAACTCATTTAGCAAACATGATTTGGGTAACAACTACAGGCCAGGTTCTGGTGCCCAAGCAATGAAAAGAATAAGATTCCCCAACTGCAAAAGAACCAACATAAAATTGTCCTCATGGGGATTAGAAAATTAAAATTAAAAAATCAAAAATATCTCTCCTTTCTTTTTTCCTTAAAGAGAAAACAGTTGTCAAAAATCATTTTTTTTTTTTTTTGAGACAGAGTCTCACTATGTTGCCCAGGCTGAAGTGCAGTGGCTATTGACAGGTACAATAATCACACACTATAGCCTCGGCTCAACTCCTGGGCTCAACTCCTCAATCCTCCTGCCTCAGCCTACTGAGTAGCTGGGACTACAGGTGTGTACCACTATGCCCAACTGTCTTCTTTATGTTCTATTTAAAATAATACACAAACTTCCTACAGCTTTTTGAAACTACTCATAGTTAGTATCTATTCCCTCCTTTCTTTTATCTACAAAATGAGGTTAAAGATGTGAATAATCTACATCCGATTAGCAGCAAGCTACTTAACCAGAAAATACCAAAGAGGTGGTTGGGAGCAGTTCACGAGCAAATAAATTTGGAAAATGAGTCAAGTCATATTCCATCTTGGGGATTTACATGCATATTCACTTATTAAAGGGCCTGAAAAATAATTTTTTAACTTTGGCTAATCCAGAATTTCCAAAACATAGCTGACAATAGAACCATTTTTTTCGTAGATTTTCCAGCACTAACTTTAGGGACTGGTGAAGTGTGAGCCATAGGCACTCTGCATGAGAATCACCTGAGGGTAACTTTATCAAAATCTTGCAAAGAGACTTTCAAGGGTTTAAGTTAACATTTAGATCATTAATGCTTTACAAGTAATAGTGTGTTAATGGCCAGCAGAACTAGTAGCCAGAGAGCCGAAATGGGCAGGGTGAGTGGAGCAATGTCCCTAGGAAACTCCAGGCTGATGACAATAGGACTGAATTAGGAATCAAGCACCTAAATTTTAGCCCTGGTGTCCCCTCAAACTCATGTTTCATCTTGGGGAAGCCACTTTCCTCCCAGGACCATCTGTTAAGGGAGGGGTTGAATTAGACTGGATGGCACTACCCCTATAGGGTGTGGAAATACGTGAGGCCATTTTTGCTTGTCAGTGACTAGGAGGGTCACCACTGACATGGAGCATGGAAAAGGACTATGGATGCTAGAGATTTGTGGCATGACAGATAGTTTCACACCTTGAAGGTTGCATGATTTTCTGATGTTCCTCTGGACATTCACATAGGAGGTTAAAAAAAAAAACCAAAAACCTGATTATCTCAGATACCAATGATCCAAGCCTACAACCTAATCCCAAACTGTACATAAATGGTTTAGTATGCACTAAAATTTCCAGGAATGCAACTACATTGCAAATCCAGAGAGAGTTGTACTTGATATATTCTGAACTTTGCCAAGACTTTGGAATATTGCATCACTACTCATAGGTTTTAATTAAATTACCAATATTTCAAGTCTGTATCAGTCTTCGCTTGTAGCTATAGCATTCACGTTGACTCTATGTAGGGGTGTAAGCATCTGAAAGTTATGTCATCTAGAGCAGGCTAAAGTGTCAGTATGCTGATAAAGAGTCTGTACTAGACTGTTTCTGTTAACATCTTGCTTCTTTCATCCAAAAAGTCTTCGGCCGGGTGTGGTGGCTCACACCTGTAATTCCAGCACTTTGGGAGGCTGAGGCAGGTGGATCACCTGAGGTCAGGAGTTCGAGACTAGCCTGACCAACATGGTGAATCCCCATTTCTACTAAAAATACAAAAATTATCCCTGGCGTGGGGGTGCTACTTGGGAGGCTGAGGCAGGAGAATTGCTTGAATCTGGGAAGCAGAGGTTGCAGTGAGCCAAGATCATGCCATTGCACTCTAGCCTGGGGGACAAGACCCAAACTCCATCCTCCTTCCAAAAATAAAAAAATTAGCCAGGTGTGGTGGCACATGCCTTTAATCCCAGCTGCTTGGGAGGCTGAGGATGGAAAATTGCTTGAACCCGGGAGGCAGAGGTTGCAGTGAACCAAGATCGCAACACTGCACTCCAGCCTGGGAGACAGAGGAAGACTCTGTCTCAAAAAAAGAAAAACAAAAAAGTCGACCGGGCGCCGTGGCTCACGCCTGTAATCCCAACACTTTGGGAAGCTGAGGCAGGCGGTTCATGAGATCAGGAGATCGAGACCATCCTGGCTAACACGGTGAAACCCTGTCTCTACTAAAAATACAAAAAAAAAAAAAAAAAAATTAGCCAGGTGTGCTGGCACGCGCCTGTAGTCCCAGCTACTCAGGAGACTGAGGCAGGAGAATTGCTTGAACCCCGGAGGCAGAGGTTGCAGTGAGCCGAGACTGCGCCACTGCATTCCAGCCTGGGCGACAGGGTGAGACTCTGTCTCAAAAAAGAAAACAAACAAAAAAGTCTTTAAAAATATATATTTTTTAATAAAGACAGGGTCTCACTATGTTGTCCAGGCTGGTCTTGAACTCCTGGGTTCAAGCTAGCCTCCTGTCTTGGCATGAACCACTGTGCCTGGTAAAGAAAGTCTTGCTTGATGGAGACTAAAAAAAATGTCAGCAAAACTAGTGTGCTTAGGATGTATTGGTTTTTATTCTGGTGTAAGCTTTTTACCTCATTGCAGATCAGTAACAATTTATTTTATGTTTATAGCATATTATTATTTTATAGTCATGTATATAAACTTTATTATAGATATTATAGATGTATTTTATTTCAGAAAAGGAAAGAGGACATAACAAATATTGGTTATGAAAAAAGAAAACTGGGCACAATGGGATTAATATCATTGGATCTAAGGGTGGATTGCCAAGGGCAGGAGCAGGGCATGGCAGGGTTGGGTGAGGGGCTTTCGTATGCCAAAGCATCTTTAGCTACCCCACTCAGTTCTCTGATAAGGATAATTGAGAAATCTCAACTTGGCATAAAGTGAGTGCAGGTCAGTTGCCACTTTGGGACACCTCTTTCAAACAGAACACAGGCCATGAGCCCCATCTATGTAGAAAGTCTGGGGCACTCTGCTAGTGAAGTCTAAGTTCTTTTTCAGACTTTTTGTTCCCAGTTTATTTCTACATCTTTCAGGATTTGCAATTCTATGTCTTGACCTATCAGTATAGCTACCCAAGTTACAGAAAGAATTGATGCTACTCTATCAGGCAGCAATTCAATGCTTTTCCCACCCCTAAAATAAAGATAATTACCTCCTTCATTTCTCTGTCCCCTGAATGTGTACTGGGAAATTGATGGGAGTAAAGTTTCTTTACATAGTCAATGCAATTCAGCCCAGCAAGAGTTAAAGCTGGCTTCCTGTCTCTGCTGGGGAGCCAGGCTGGATGGGGCTCCTCCTGAACTGGGCGCAGATGCCGCCATGCTTTGTTGATTACAATCTCCCACACCAAGGAGGCTTTGACTAGGTTTGACATAATCAGCTCACAGCCTCTGCCTGCACTCTTTCACAAACAGGCCATTTTCACATCTTTTTCATGGAATCCGACAAGCGGAAAAATAATTAATGTTACCTCAGCCCAACAATGACCCTGGCTCTGATTCAAAAAGAAGGCATGTTGCATAAACTGCCCTTTAATTGAGGGTTGGGGGCAGACCCCACATACTCCTGTATCGGTTCTGCCTCCCTGGCCAAGGATGATTAAGGCTTTCCTAAGATTGAGGACCCATGGTCACTGAGTAGTACTCAGTTTCAGGTTCAAAGAGCTTCCGTGAAAGAATTCTGTTCGTGGTATTTAGCAAGCACAGACCTGTTGTGTTGGTCAGAGAATTCCAGATGATACTGTTGCTTGTTCCCATTTTACTGATAAAAACAAAGTGACTTCCTCTTTGCAGAAAACACAAAATTAGAACCCACAACTATTTTTCAATGTTTCTTTTCTTCTCTTGAAAAAGAAAATACAAATATTTTTTATTGTGGAATTCTATGTGGTTACCTTCACTGCTGTTGTGAAATGGTGCAGTCACTTTGGAAAATAATCTGTAAATTTCTCAAATGGTTAAATGTAGAGTTACTATTTGATCCAGCAATTCCACTTCTAGATACATATCCAAGAGAAATGAAAACACATTCACACAAAAAGCTGTACCTGAATATTCATAGCAGTATTATTCATAATAACCAGGAAGTGAATACAACACAAATGTACATCAGTTGATAAATGGATAAACAAAATGTGGTATATCCATGCAATGGAATAGTATTTGATCATAAAAAGGAATGAAGTACTGATAGAGGTTATAACATGGGTGAACCTTCAAAACATGCTAAGAAGTCTGTCACACACACACAAAATGCATATTATTTTATTTATACGAAATATTCAGAATGGGCAGATATAAAGAGATAGATTAGTGGTTGTTTCAGGCTAAGGAGCATAAAGCATTGAGGGGTGAATAGCTAAGGAATGTGACATTTATTTTTGAAATGATGAAAATATTCTAGGGCCAGGCTCAGTGGCTCATGCCTGTAATTTTAGCACTTTGGGAGGCCAAGGAGGGCGATCACCTGAGGTCAGGAGTTTGAGACCAGCCTGGCCAACATGGCAAAACCTTGTCTCTATTAAAAATACAAAAATTAGCTGGGCGTGGTGGCAGGCACCTGTAATCCCAGCTACTTGGGAGGCTAAGGCAGGAGAATTGCGTGAACCTGGGAGGCAGAGTGCACTGCACTCCAGCCTGGGTGACAGAGTGAGACGCCGTCTCAAAAAAAAAGAAAAAATTCTAAAACTGATTATGGTATTTGTTACACAACTCTATACTAAACTATACTAAAAATTATTAAACTGTACACTTAACAAAAAGTGTAAAGTGCACCTCAATCTTACTCTAGAAAAATAATTGTCAAATTGTGGGCCAAGAGCCCTGAAGATTCCGAAGGTTTTGCAGGGGTATCTGTGAGTTTTTACCTTTTCAACTATATACTCATGTGAGACTGGACTTCCTAAATCATTCAGCTTAAAATATCATGAATTTCCTTATATAATTTAGTAATAAAACATAGTACAATGGATTGAATAAAAAAGCAGAGATAAGAATCAAAGTGTCAATTTTTGACGAAGCCATAAGAAATCTTCAATAATTTGAAAAGAAATAGAGTTAACATGGTCACCAGAGAAAATCTGGTAAATATGGAAAAGTAAAAAAGACAGTAAATGTCTTTCAGGATCTGACCAACCACAGAGAACCACTGATAGCATGTGGGCATGCTTCCATCTGGTCTTTTTCTGCCTCCTTGAGTCCCACCCACATCTTGTGAAGTGGTGAAGCTGTGGCAAGGGACCCAGCTCTGCTGAGCAAGCCCCTTCCCTCTTTATCTTTCCACCATTCTCTTACAAGTAGAATAGCCAATATCTGCTTGCTTCAGGGTGGCAGAATCCCATTTATAACCGCTTAAGACTATGTTTACTTACTGAATACGAAAGTAGCACATGATCATTCTAAAAAAATATTGTGTGTGTGCATCTGTGCATCATGAATGTATAAAGCAGAAAGCAGGCTGATACGGTGTACTGGATCCAGGTGGCAAGTGCAAACACATCTCTTAAACTTGCCAACCCCAAATCCCTCAAAATGATAGAAAAGTGGCTTAACGATAAGTTTATTATAGCAAATGAGAACAGATGTCACTAACAGACCAGAAATCATGAAGAATTCCCAGAAGACAGAACGTAGAATGGAAACAGATGAATGAGAGGAGAAACTCCAAACATACTCTGTCAAAAACTACAGATAAAAGAAATCCAGAGAAACACCAAATTCCAAGTCAAATAATAGATTCACTCTCTTGTCTGCAATTCTTAAATACAAAAGCTTCTCAAAACAGAAAGATTTTTTCCCCCTAAGTTTGGTACAAACTCATTTGCATCAAAATCTGACCAGGACTGATGTAAAGCCATTTGTAGATTTTATTTATCTCACTTTGTGTGAATATTCATTTCTTTCTTTGCAAAAAAAGTTAATATGTGTGATTACAGGATGCTACCCTAGACCCACTGGGAGCATTATGAAATATCAGTAGATGCTATGCTAGTTAACACTGAGTTTCAACTTGATTGGATTGAAGGATGCAAAGTATTGATCCTGGGTTTTCTGTGAGGATGTTTCCAAAGGAGATTAACATTTGAGGCAGTGGGCTGGGGAAGGCAGACCCACCCTTAATCTGGTGGGCACAACCTAATCAGCTGCCAGCAAATATAAAGCAGGCAGAAAAATGTGGAAAGGCGAGATAGGCCTAGCCTCCCAGCCTACATCTTTCTCCCATGGTGGATGCTTCCTGCCCTCAAACATCAGACTCCAAGTTCTTCAGTTTTGAAACTCAGACTGGCTCTGCTTGCTCCTCAAGCTTGCAGACAGCCTATTGTGGGACTTTGTGATTTTGTAAGTTAATATTTAATAAACTCCCATATATATATGTATATATATATAATATATCTCCTATTAGATCTGTCCCTCTAGGGAACCCTGACTAATATAGATACTATGAACATCCTTCTCTTTTTTTTTTTTGGAGACAGAGTCTTACTCTGTCACCCAGGCTGGAGTGCAGTGGCATGATCATAGTTCACTGCATCCTCAAACTCCTGGGCTCAAGTGATCCTCCCATCTCAGCCTCCTGGGTAGCTGAGACCACAGGCTCACACCATCACACCTGGTTAATTTTTTTTGAAACAATCTTCCTAAATCAAAAAAATTAGGCCGGGTACGGTGGCTCATGCCTGTAATCCCACACTTTGGGAGGCTGAGGTGGGAGGATCACCTGAGACCAGGAGTTCGAGACCATCCTGGCTAACATGGTGAAACCCCATCTCTACTAAAAATACAAAAATTAGCTAGGCGTGGTGGCAGATGCCTGTAGTCCCAGCTACTCAGGAGGCTGAGGCAGGAGAATTGCTTGAACCCAGGAGGCGGAGGTTGCAGTGAGTTGAGATCAAGCTACTGCACTCCAGCCTGGGCAACGGAGCAACACTCTGTCTGAAAAATAAATAAGTAAATAAATAAATAAGTCAATAATAAAATAAAATAAAATCCAAAAAGTTTAGAATTTCAGCATACAACTGGATCCTAGAGATTTGGATAAAGAATGTGGGCTTATGATGATATCAGAAGAGGTATCTAGGATAAAATAAAAGTTAGATTTTCAACAATAGGAAAATGAATAAACAAGTGGGTATATATGCCCATGAATTAAAAGGAAATTAAAGGCATGCATATTGGAAAGGAAGAAATAAACTGCCCCTATTTGCAGAGGACAAAACTGTCTAGAGAATCCCCAAGGAATCCACCAAAAAAGAAAAATGCCAAGAACTAATAAGTGAATTTAGTAGGTTTTCAGGATTCAAAGTCAACATACAAAAAGGAATCATGCTAGAAAGCATATACTAGTGATGAGCAATTGGAAACAGAAATTTAAAACACAATACCATTTATAATTGCTCAAAACTAGAGGAAATACTGTGTATAAATCTAACAAAACATATACAGCATCTGTATGATAGAAACTGTGAAATACAGATGAAAAAGTTTAAAAAAAGCCTAAATTAATAGTGAGATATACCATGTTCATTAGTTTGAAGACTAACCATAAAAGTGTCGATTATGTCCAAACTGATCTATCAAAGCCTCAACAGGATTCTTTGTAGATATAGACAAGCTGACTCTGAAATTTACACAGGGAAGCAAAGGAACTAGAATAGCTAAAACAATTTTGGAAAAGAATAAAATGGGAGGAATCAAATTACCTGACTTTAAGACTTACTTATTATATGGTAACAGTAATTAAGACAGTGTGGTATTGGCAGAGGAACAGACACTTGTGATCACTGGAACAGAACAGAGTACAAAAATTGGCCCATATATTCACCAACAGATTTTTGACAAAGGTGCAAAAGTGATTCAATGGAGGAAGGATAACCTTTATAATAAATAGTCTTGAAACAATTGGATATTTATAGGTTAAAAAAAGAACGTTGGCTGGGTGCAGTGGCTCATAACTATAATCCCAGGATCCCAGTGCTTTGGAAGGCTGAGGTGGGAGGATTACTTGAGTCCAGGAATTTGAGATCACCCTGGGCAACATGGCAAGACCCCATCTCTATAAAATATAAAAAATTGGGTGGGCACAGTGGCTCATGCCTGTAATCCCAGCACTTTGGGAGGACAAGGCGGGGAGACCACTTGAGGTCAGGAGTTTGAGACCAGCCTGGCCAACATGGTGAAACCCCGTCTCTACAAAGAATACAAAAATTAGCCAGGCGTGGTGGCTCATGCCTGTAATCCCAGCTCCTCGGGAGGCTGAGGCAGGATAATCACTTGAACTTGGGAGGTGGAGGCTGCAATGAGCCTCTAGCCTGGGCGACAGAACAAGACTCCATCTAAAATAAAAATAAAAATTAAAAAATTAAATCAAAAATTAGCTGGGCATGGTGGTGCATGCCTGTGGTCACAGCTATCAGAAAGTGAGAGGATTGCTTCAGCCTAGGAGGTGGAGGCTGCAGTGAGCCATGATCATGTCACTGCACTTAGCCTGGGCAATACAGTGAGACCCTGTCTTAAAAAAACAAACAAATGAAAAAAAAACCTTGACCTACACCCCTCACACTTCATGCAAAAATTATCTCAAAATGGATCATATTCCCAAATGCCAAACAAAAAACCATAGAGCTCTTAAAATAAAATCTTCATAGCCTAGGATTAGGTGAAGAGTTCTCAGACATGATAACAAAGACATGATTTACAAGACCAAAAAAAAATCAATAAATTCCTCTTCATCAAAATTAAAGACTTTGCTCTGTGAAAGATTCTGTTAAGAGAATAAAAAGACAAACAACAGACTGTAATAAAAGGTCTGCAAATCACACAACCAACAAAGAACTTCCTGCAGAATGTATAAAGAATTCTCTAAATTCAACAGAAAAGAAAAAAACTCCAATCAGAAAACAGAAAAAAAAACACTTTACCAAGGAGTATATATGTATGGCAAACATGCAGATAAAAAAAAAATTCACATCATTAGTCATTAGAGAAATGCGAATTTCCCTAATGATGAAATATTACTAAAAGCTATGATGATATATTACTACACATCTATAAGAATGATTAAAAGAAAAAAATATTAGCCAGGCGCAGTGGCTCACGCCTGTAATCCCAGCACTTTGGGAGGCCGAGGCGGGCAGATCACGAGGTCAGGAGATTGAGACCATCCTGGCTAACATGGTGAAACCCTGTCTCTACTAAAAATATAAAAAACTAGCCAGGCATGGTGGTGGGCACCTGTAGTCCCAGCTACTTGGGAGGCTGAGGCAGGAGAATGGTGTGAACCTGGGAGGTGGAGGTTGCAGTGAGCTGAGATCATGCCTCTGCACTCCAGCCTGGGTGATAGAGTGACGCTCCATCTCAAAAAAAAAAAAGAAAGAGAGAGAAAGAGAGAAAGAAAGAAAGAAAAAAAAAGAAAGAAAGAAAGAAAGAAAAGGGAAAGATTAGTAATACCAAGTGCTGGTGAGATGTGGAGCAACTGGATCTTTCATACATCACTCATGGGAATGTAATATGATTTAGCTACTCAGCAGTTCAGCTGTTTATGATAAAGTTTAAACATACTCATTACTTACCTAGCAGTGAAAGTCCTGGCTATTTATCCCAGAGAAATCAGAACTTACATTCATACACACAAAAGGAATGAAGCATCGCTACATGCAGTAACTTGGATGCATCTCAAGGGCATAATGCTGAGTGGGAAAAAAAAAAAAAACAGGCAGGGTGTGGTGGCTCACGTCTGTAATTCAAGCACTTCAGGAGGCCGAGGTGGGTAGATCACTTGAGGTCAGGAATTTGAGACCATCCTGGCCAACATGGCAAAACCCCATCTCTACTAAAAATACAAAAATTAACCAGGCATGGTGGTGCACATCTGTAATCCCAGCCACTCAGGGGGCTGAGACACGAGAATCGCTTGAACCCGGGAGTCAGAGGTTGCAGTGAGCCCAGATTGTGCCACTGCACTCCAGCCTGGGTGACAGAGCAAGACTCTATCTCAAAAAAACAAAACAAAACAAAACAAAAACAATAAAGTGACAAAATTATAGTGATGGAGAACACATCAATGGTTGCCAGCGTTGTAAGTAATGGACCAATTCTGTATCCTGGTTTTGGTAATAACTACTGGACTCTACACATGACAAAATTTCATATAACTATTCACACACACACACACACACACACACACACACACACACACACCAGAGTACATATAAACTGGCAAAATCCAATAAGATCTTTACTTGAATTAATATTATTACACCAACCTTAATTTTCTGGCTTTGATGATGTGCTATGCTTATATGTATAAGATATTATTATTAGAGGATGCTAGGCAAATGGTATACTAGAACATTCTGTACTATTTTACACTTTCTCATGAGTCTGAAACTTTTAAAATATAAAAAGTTATTTTTAAAAAGCGACGGAATAATAACTGCAAAACTTCAAAAAGTAGTCACCAAGGGAGAGATTCAGGAAATTGAATAGATAAGAAATATACATACAGATGTAAGTTATTGGTTTTGTTGTAGTTCTAGGTTCACTGGTGGGTTCATGGCTGTTCACTGTTTTATAATGTTTTATGTAGATACAGATGTTGATGTAGATATTTCTAGAGATCTAGATGTAGATGTAGCTATAAATGCAGCCATAAGCTGGGGGCAGTGGCTCATATCTATAATCCCAGCATTTTGGGAGGCCGAGACGGGCAGATCACCTGAGGTCAGGAGTTCGAGACCAGCCTGCCTGACATGGTGAGACCCCATCTCTACTAAAAAAAAAAATACAAAATTAGCCGGGCCTGGTGGTGCATGCCTGAAGTCCCAGCTACTCAAGAGGCAAGGCTGGAGAATAGCTTGAACCCGGGAGGCAGAGGTTGCAGTGAGCTGAGATTGCGCCAATGCACTCCAGCCTGGGCAACAAGAGGGAAACTCCATCTCAAAAATAAATAAATAAAAGTAGCCATAGGCATAGAGACCGAGTTAGAGACAGAGATCTCACACATAATCTTCCCTGCACATCAAAACAATGTTTTCGGACCTAATGAAGAAAAATAATTTTAATAAGAAGTTGTAAACCAGTATTGTGATAGCAGCCCATTCTCGCTTTTTTTTTTAAAAGCTCTATTCCTATATGCACATATATGGGTGTAAATGTACAGGAAAAGGCAGAAAGAATACAAGCTGAAAGACTAGTCAAGAGTTCTGGGGAGAATACTGGGATTGTGCATAGACAGAGAAGGGGAGAAGTAAGAGAGGAGAGTGAATTGGGATATTCCCCCTTTACTCTCTACATTTTATATTTTAAAAACTTTTCCAAGATAATGTATTTGTATAAATTAGGCTTCACTGCACCACTGCTATTATATGTTCTTGCTGAAAAAGACATTTATAAGGCATGGGGATGTGCCTTCTGCCCACAGTGCTTCTAATAAAACCATCACCTATGGACTTAAAGTATGCCTTATTCATTTTTATTCACATAGCATTGCTGCTGTTGCTGCTTCCTTTTTTGGTTTTTTTTGTTTGTTTGTTTTTGAGACAGAGTCTCACTCTGTCACTCAGGCTGGAGTGCAGTGGCCAGATCTCGGCTCACTGCAAACTCCACCTCCCTGGTTCAAGTGATTATCCCATCTTAGCCTCCCCAGTAGCTGTAATTACAGGCATGCCACCACCACACCAGGCTAATTTTTGTATTTTTAGTAGAGATGAGGTTTCACTACATTGGAAAGTCTGATCTCAAACTCCTGACCTTAAGTGATCCAACCGCCTCGGCCTCCCAAAGTGCTGGGATTACAGGCATGAGCCACGGCGCCCGACCCACATAGCATTGCTTCTGACTAAGAAACTGACTTTACAGCAAACAAGGACTGTACTGGGCTATGATCATAGAATTTGCTTGTCTTATCATGTTCCCATCATCCTGAAGCAAGGGTTTCATAGAGCAGTTATTAGCCTTTTTGAAGACTCAGTTTTATCATCTACTGGATGACAATACCTGGGCAGTGCTAGGGCAATGTGTACTATGGCACATTGATATAGCTCAATGTGTTATCCATTGTGATGGTTAATACTGAGTGTCAACTTGATTGGATTGAAGGATGCAAAGCATTGATCCTGGGTAAGGAGATTAACATTTGAGTCAGTGGGCTGGGAAAGGCAGACCCACCCCTAATCTGGGTGGGCATAATCTAATCAGCTGCCAGCTGCCAGCAAGACCAGAATAAAAGCAGGCAGAAGAATGTAGAGAGATCAAACTGGCTTAGCCTCCCAGCCTACATCTTTTTCCCATGCTGGATGCTTCCTGCCCTCAAACATCGGACTCCAAGTTCTTCAGCTTTAGGACTTGGACTGGCTTCCTTGCTCCTCAGCTTGCAGATGGACTATTCTAGAACCTGTGATTGTGTAAGTTAATACTCCTTAATCAATTCCCCTTTTTATATACATCTATCCTATTAGTTCTGTCCCTCTAAAGAACCCTGACAGCCAGGCAAGGTGGCTCACGCCTGTAATCCCAGCACTTTGGGAGGCCAAGGCAGGTGGATCACCTGAGGTCAGGAGTTCGAGACCAGCCTTGCCAACGTAGTGAAACCCCATCTCTACTAAAAATAGTCGGAGGTTGCAGTGAGCTGCGATTGCACCACTGCACCCTAGCCTGGGTGACAGAGTGAGACTCCATCTCAAAACAACAACAACAAAGCCCAAAAAAACAAAACAAAAGAGTAGCACCTCTAAAATATGACTCCATAGAACAGCAACATAAAAGGTACTCCACAGCTTTGAAATTCCTGAGTTCCTTAATTCAGTCCTCAGGAATTTGGTTTCTATTAGTAAAATACAAAAGTAGTTTTAAAAAGTTGAATAGAAATAGTCCCTACCAGTATAGATACTTGGTGTTGATCTTGCTTATCTGAGGTTAAAATCAAAGATATTAAAGCTTTAAATGGCCATCAAATTGCCTTTTTACCTGGGCAACTTGAGTGTCTTCTGAGGCTCACTTCTGCTTGAGAGAATGAGAAATCTCTGCTGTAGATGTACAGATTGAGATGTGATTAAGATAGACATGGCAGGAAATTCACTACTTCCAAGGACCGTGATGTCACGATGATGTAGCCTATCAACGCCCATAAGGATGGGACCACATCCCTGGAGGCAAGAGGCTAGGGCTCTTTTGAAAGGTAGAGGCATTTCTTGCACCAATAGGATGGTGAAAATGTAGGTCCTCATGTGCAAAGACATCATTACTCCAACATTAGTAGATTTGGTTTGCTCAAGTCTTTATTTTAACAGTGGTAATAAATTTGTGATTATTCATCATCAACTCCCCTACTAACCACTGTTGGCCTTTTAAATTTAATTTAATTTAATTTTGAGACAGGGTCTTACTGTGTCACCCAGGCTGGAGTGCAGTGGTGCAATCTCAGCTCACTGCAGGCTCTACCTCCCAGGCTCGCTCGATCCTCCTACCTCTGCCTCCCCAGTAGCTGGGACTAGAGGCACACTACAATACCTGGCTAATTTTTTGTAAAGACAGGGTTTCAGACCATATTACTGAGGCTGGTCTTGAACTCCTGAGCTCTAGCAATCTGCCGACCTCGGCCTTCCAAAGTGCTGGGATTACAGATGTGAGCCACTGCACCTGGCCTGTTGGCCTTTTAAAGAGACAAGACTTGTTAAGACTTGTGTCTTTGCAAAGTCGCTTTCCTGTTGGATGAGTTTTCACCTGCCAAAAACTTCCACTGTATCTCTCACCTGGACCTGTTTTTCCTCACTCTGGAAATCTTTCTCCATTTAATCAAAATCAAATGTACCAGCCAGGCATGGTGGCACGCATCTGTAGTCCCAATTACTCAGGAAGCTAAGGCTGGTGGATCATCAGAGCCCAGGAAGGAGGTAGAGGTTGCAATGAATCATTTTGGTGCCATTGCACTGCAGCCTGGGTGACAGAGATCATTGACCTCTCCCCAGGGCCTGGCTGTCTATCATCTAAGGTGACTGGCTGTTTGACTGATAATTCAACCCTATTTATGTGGCAGTAGATGGTAAATTTACAGCAATGATAATGCACAAAATGTGATAGTTCCTACGACATTAACACTAATCCTCACAGCAGCACTGTGAGGTGGGTTGAATTGTTTCCATTTCATTTTATTTTTTTATTTTTGAGACAGTGTTGCTGTGTCACGCAGGCTGGAGTGTAGTGGCGCAATCTCGGCTGACTGCAGCCTCTGCCTCCCAGGTTCAAGCGATTCTCTTGCCTCAGCCTCCCAAGTAGCTGGGATTACAGGTGTGCACTACCACACCTGGCTACTTTTTGTATTTTAGTAAAAATGGGGTTTTGCTATGTTGGGCAGGCTGGTCTTGAACTCCTGACCTCGTTTGAGCTGCCCGCCTTGGCCTCCCAATATGCTGGGATTACAGGCGTAAGCCACTGTGCCTAGCCTGTATCTATTTTAAAGGAATCACAAAATACGAAAACAGAAAAGAGGGTTAGAATGGAGGGTTGTCTGCTCCCAAAGCCATACTTGTCTGAAAATCTCAGTGAGGTTTTACAGCTTGCTATAATAACCAGTGCCCACAAATGGCTTTGTAGCAGGTATCTTTGGAAATCATAATCTTAAATCATGATTTCCCAAATCTGACCAAAGATAAGAATTTATCTGGCTGGGTGTGGGGGTTCACACCTGTAATCCCAGCACTTTGGGAGCCTGAGGTGGGAGGATTGCTTGAGCCTAGGAGTTTGAGATCAGTCTGGGCAACATAGTGAGATCCCATCTCTATATAAATAAAAAATAAAGAAAAGAATTTATCTGTAAACCAAATTAAAAATACAGGCTCCAGGAAGGCTGGGCACGGTGGCTCATGCCTGTAATCCCAGCACTTTGGGAGGCCGCGACAGGGGGATTGTCTGAGGTCAAGAATTTGAGACCAGCCTGGGCAACATGGTGAAACCCCGTCTCTACCAAAAATATAAAAAAGTAGCTGGGTGTGGTGGCAGGTGCCTGTAATACCAGCTACTCAGGAGGCTGAGACAGGAGAATTGCTTGAACCTGGGAGGTGGAGGTTGCAGTGAGCCCAGATCATGCCATTGCACTCCAGCCTAGGCGACAGAGCGAGACTCTGTCTCAAAACGAAACAAAAAAACAGTCTCCCGGGGTACAGGCCAGACCACTGAATTCAAGTCTTCAGCTCAGAGGCCAGGGAAGCTGTGCCTTTAGTCTTGCATTCCCATGTGGGAACCACTGTTATAGTTGAAGGAGCACCTTATCAGTTGGATTTCTACCAGCTTGAGAGTTGGGTAAGGTAAATTATTGGAGAATGGTAGGGGGTCCTTAGGAGTCTCCAAAATCTCATCAAGTAGAATCCTCCAGCCACTGGGCAGGGAACACTGTGGAAGTAAAGTCAGGAAATGAGAGTGCAGAGGTACAGGTTTCCCATCCAGAGGTTTGATCTTGCCTAAAATTCTGCAAATGACTAAATCATGATCTTTTCTTTGAATGAGAATTGTGGAGTCAGACCATCTGAATTTGTACCTGGTTCCCCTAGCTTCTAAACTTTGTGAGCTTGGACAAATTACCTAACTTCTCTATGCCCTGGCTTTCCCATTTATGAAACAGAAATGATAATTGTTAATTACCACCTAAGGATGTTGTCAGAATTTTAAAATATAATACTTAATATTGTGTCTAGCACATAGTAGGCATCCAACAAATATTATTAGTTATTATGGGGTTAGATAATAATATCAAGTAATAATAAAACTCAGTTCTACATAATGCTTATAGCACAGAAGACTGAACTTCTAAAATACTTCTGGGCATTGCATCAGGTGCTTTACACATAATTTTAAAAACTTCTTATTCTAAATTATAGACCCATAGAAAGTTGCAAAAATATGGAATAATTCTCATTAGAAACAAAACAAACAAAATAAAACAATGACAAAAAAAAGTTGCCAAAATAATACAGAGAAGAAAACGCCTGTGTCCTATTTTCCCAGCTTCTTCCAGTGTACCATCTTACACACACACATGTATTTTATATATATATATAGTTTTGTTTTTGAGATGGAGTTTCACTCTTGTTGCCCAGGCTGGAGTGCAATGGCGCGATCTTGGCTTACTGCAACCTCTGCCTCCCAGGTTCAAGCGATTCTCCTGCCTTAGCCTCCTGAGTAGCTGGGATTACAGGCACACACCATCATGCCTGGCTAATTTTTGTATTTTTAGTAGAGTCAGGGTTTCACCATGTTGGCCAGTCTGGTCTCAAACTCCTGACTTCAGGAGATCCACCCGCCTTGGCTTCCCAAAGTGCTAGGAATACAGGTGTGAGCCACCACGCCCTGCCTATAATATATATATTTTTAGATGAAACTTTCCAGAAGAAGAAACTGAGGCTGACAACTGAAGCAACTTACCTAACAACAGACAAACTCAAGGTCTCCAACTAAAGAGAAAAACTGCCTTTAACTTTTTGGCGTAGGGGAGTAGCTGACAGGAAAGTGACAATCAGAAACCAAAGCCTGCTTCCCCCGCCCAAACCCATTATTGAGGTATTATTGACAAATAAAAATAGTGTATATCCAAGGCACACAAGGTGATGTTTTGATATACATATACACTGTGAACTGATCACTACAATCAAACTAACATATCCATCACTTTACCTAGTTAAATTTTATTTTTATTTTTATGTGGGGAGAACACTTAACCCTACTCTCTGTGCAAATTTTAAGAATACAATACATTATGGGTCGGGCGCGGTGGCTCACGCCTGTAATCCCAACACTTTGGGAGGCCGAGACGGGTGGATCACAAGGTCAGGAGATCGAGACCATCCTGGCTAACACGGTGAAACCCTGTCTCTACTAAAAATACAAAAAAATTAGCAGGGTGTGCTGGCGGGCGCCTGTAGTCCCAGCTACTCAGGAGGCTGAGGCAGGAGAATGGCGTGAACCCGGAGGTGGGGCTTGCAGTGAGCAGAGATCGCGCCACTGCACTCCAGCTGGGGCGACAGAATGAGACTCCATCTCAAAAAAAAAAAAAAAAAAAAAAAAGAGGATGCAATACGTTATTAACCACCATTGCTATGCCATACATTAGATCGTCAGAACTGAATCATCTTACAACTGAAGACGCATACCCTGTGATCAATAGCTCCCTTTTCACCACCTTCAAAAAGCCTCCTTTTGAAGAGGACTGAGTACTCTCACCTGCAAAATGCTTCACCTATTCAGAGATGGTTACATATTTTATCACATTCAATTCCTGAAAACAGCCCTGTGAGATAGCAGGGTAGATAATGTTATTATTTCAACTTGACATAGTCTAAGGTCACATGGCAGACTCAGATAGAGCTGCCTTTAAACATGTCCAGAAAAATTGTTACATTAACAGGTACTGAGTCTACCTTTTCATCCTATAATCTCAATACCAACAGAAAATAAACCAGCAAGTTGTCATCTATAAATGAACATTTTGTGGGGAGAACAGAACACCTGGTATGCTGAATATGTGGAAACTCTTACTCATTTCTTTCTAAACTCTTCTGAAATGATAGAAAAATCATGTACGAATGAGGCAACAGACTCTTGTGAACTTATGGTTTCAGCCTGGAAGCCACAGCACAGGAACTACAGGGAGGAAAAATTGTTCTGGGCTTTTAGATGCCCAAACGCCTCCAAAGACACCTTCATACTGGAAATCATAAAAGTGAGTTTGGCTCCCTCTTTAAAGCCCAAGGACCAAACTGGATTTACTGTTTGAGTGCAGGAAACTTTACCAAGATTATGGAAACAGAAAAGAATTCAAGATTAACACATACTGTACATTTCAGTACAGGTGGCAGGACAATTAGAAATCTAGTTAAGCTATGGAAAATCTTCATAAATCTGGGAAGGATTTAGGTCTTGGTGTGCTTTGGTGTAACCCATCATCAGATGCATGTTGTACTCGGTCTCCGTGCATCCAGACTCCCCAGGTGCCGGGGAGATGATGTAAAGGGAAGAATAAAGAAGCGATTTTCTCTGATCCACCTTTTGTGTGGAGCAAACAATTAGGTGGCACTGGTGCCTGGAAGGGGGAACTGAGTAAGTCTCTGAATGCTGCCTTGCGTTAACGTTCTAAAAGTTTCATGCTTTCCTTTTAAAAGCAATTAAGAGCATTCTCATGAAATAAAAAAATAGCTAAGGGAAAAGGAAAAAAAATTCAAAAGCAAAGACAACCCTTGACCATGGCGGCTCCAGCCATCTCACTGACATATTCTCTAAAATAAAATAAAATAAAATAATTATATATTTATTTATAAACAATATATATTATATTCATATATATTATATTCATGTATATATTATATTCATATATATATATATTAGAGACAAGGTCTCATTCTGTTGCCAGACTGGAGTGTACAGGTGGAACTACAGACATGTCCCCCCATGCTTAGCTAGTTTATTTAGTTTTTATTTGTAGAGATGAGGTCTTGCTACGTTAATAGTTTTAACTGACCGTGAATTGAGCCATGGTCTGCCTACCTATAAAACCTATTCTGCTTCAGCTGTGCCAAATCAGGGCTTTATTTTATCTGTAATCTTGGCCAAGTTTTAACACATTTTTTCTAAGTGCCAGAGGGTAGACATTTTAGGCTTTTTATTATTTTTATTGTTTTTTTTTTTTTGACGGAGTTTTGCTTTTGTTGCCCATTCTGGAGTGCAATGAGGCGATCTTGGCTAACTGCAACCTCCACCTCCTGGGTTCAAGTGATTCTCCTGCCTCAGCCTCCTGAGTAGTTGGGATCACAGGCGCCCGCTACCAAACCCAGCTAATTTTTGTATTTTTAGTAGAGACGGGGTTTCACCATGTTGGCCAGGCTGGTCTCCAGCTCCCAACGTCAGGTGATCCACTCGCTTCTGCTTCCCAGAGTGCTGAGATCATAGGTGTGAGCCACTGTGCCTGGCCACATTTTAGGTTTTGAGGAGTACATGGCCTCTGTCCACTACTCAGCCATGCAGTGTCAGTGCCAAAGCATCCATAGACAGTACACAAAATGAATCAGAGACGATGTGTTCTGGTAAAACTTTATTTATAGACATTGAAAATTAAATTTTATATAATTTTCTTTTCTTTTCTTTTTTCAGACGGAGTTTCGCTCTTGTCACCCAGGTTGGAGTGCAGTGGTGCAATCTCGGCTCACTGCAACCTCCACCTCCAAGGTTCAAGATAGTCTCTTGCCTCAGCCTCCTGAGTAGCTGGGATTACAGGTGCCTGCCACCATGCCCAGCTAATTTTTGTATTTTTAGTAGAGAGGGGGTTTTACCATGTTAGCCAGTCTGGTCTCGAACTCCTGACCTCAGGCGATCCACACACCTTGGCCTCCCAAAGTGCTGGGATTACTGGCATGAGCCACTGTGCCCAGCCATAATTTTCTTTTCCTTAATTTAAAAAAATACGCAGCTGGGCACGGTGGCTCACAGCTGTAATCCTAGCATTTTGGAAGGCCGAGACAGACGGATCACTTGAGGTCAGGAGTTCGAAACCAGCCTGGCCAATATGGTGAAACCCCGTCTCTACTAAAAATACAAAAAAATTATCCAAGCATGGTGGTGCATGCCTGTAATCCCAGCTACTCAGGAGGCTGAGGCAGGAGAATCACTTGAATCCAGGAAGTGGAGGTTGAAGTGAGCCAAGATCATGCCACTGCACTCCAGCGTGGGCGACAGAGCAAGACTCTGTCTCAAAAAATAAAAAATATGGAATGCTTCATGAATTTGCATGTCATGCTTGCGCAGGAGCCATACCAAACTTCTCTGTATCATTCAAATTTTAGTATATGTGCTGCCGAAGCGAGTACAAAATTTTATATAATTTGTATGTGTCAATAAAGAGTACTCATCTGATTTCTTCCAACCATTTAACAATGTAAGAATCATTAACTCAGGCTGTGCAAAAACAGGCAGTGGATGGGATCTGGCGCTGTGGTTTACTAACTCCTGATCTAGACCTACCCTGCCTTCTTAAATCTCTTCTAGAGGGATCCTATTAAGTCGGGGAAGATGGAGTTTCCCCAAGTTTGTGCGGCAGTCTGTTTTCCAACTTGCTAGGCCCCAGATCCTGTCTTCTAGATGTTTTGACTTTTTTTTTTTTTTTTTTTTGAAACAGAGTCTCACTCTGTTGCCCAGGCTGGAGTGCAGTGGCATGATTTCAGCTCACTGCAGCCTCCACCTCCCGGGTTCAAGCAATTCTCATGTCTCAGCCTACCAAGTAGCCGGGACTACAGGCATGTGCCAAGATGCCTGGCTAATTTTTGTATTTTTAGTGGAGACAGGGTTTCACTGTGTTGGCCAGGTTGGTCTCGAACTCCTGACCTCAGGTGATTTGCCTACCTCAGCCTCCCAAAGTGTTAGGATTACAGGCGTGAGCCACTGCGCCCAGCCAAGATGTTCTTTCTGTGTCACCTGTCAGGCTCTGACAATCAGCTACCATGTTCCAGCATCACTTGAACCCTTTTAATAGGATTCCTCTTCCACTCAACGAAGCCTGTTCTGAAGCATGGATAAAATATAACAGAACACATACACTTAAATTAGTTGGTTGAATTTTTATGGCATGTAAAATGGCTGATTTTTTTTAAATAAACAAAAAGAAGAAAGAATATACACTTAAGAGTGGCTTATAAAGAAGCTTTAAAATCCGGATCTTGAAGCTCTCAACAGGGCGCTAGTTGTTCTGCTCTGGGTAGTTCCAGCTGCATTTTGCAGAGGGTGCGGATATGTTTGCCCAGAAACAGGCTTGCAGAGAGGCTAATTCTGGCTTCAAGAGTTGTTTCTCCTGACCAAGAGGATTGAGGAAAGAAAGCCCCCTGCCCTCTTTATCAGGGATTTCCTGTGGGTAGAATGAAAGACTGCTTTAGGGTACTTTGGGAGTAGATTTTTATCTGCTTTGGCAGTCTCTCAAATGAAAGACCAGAAAACACACCTTGAATGTCAGAAAAAGGAGTTTCCTGCAGAGAGCTTTGCAAATCTTTTGTAATTCCAGTGGAGTCCTGGGGATTGTGCCCAGTGCCTTAGAGCAGAAATTTCAAACCTGCCGGGTGTGGGTGAGCACCGGCCTTCCAGGTACCTCCCCAAGCCAAAAAGTCAATACCAGGAAAGGAAGAGATGGGTTTTGCCTTGTTTTTGCCTTGTCTTGGGGTGAGCCCAACAGTGAGAGGGAAACCCTAGTACAGATGCAAACAAAAGGGCCCACGACATCCTATAGCCCAGTCCTGGAGAGGGGGCAAAAGAAAAGGCAAGGCCCAAAATGCACTAGTAGTAGGGCCTTCCTTGACCAAGGAGAATGCAGATTTACTGGGGGCTGCTTCCAGAGTAACATGTACAAATTCCTATGCCGTGGGGTGGAGCTCACGCTACATTCTCTCTCTCTCTGCAGGCGAAGGTACTTATGCCTCAGGTCCATACCGAAAAAGGGTTGAGGTAGGGAGAAAGGAAGGTCAAGGCAGACCCTCCTCTTATTAAAGTGAACTGAAGTGTAGACCGAAGCCATGAGCCTTACAGAGAAGCAGCTAAATGCAGGCACTGGTACTGGTCTGACCAGACCTGAGCCCTTCTCTGCAAGGTTTTGCCAGGAGTTAGGGGATTTTGTTTGTTTGGTTGGGCTGGCTGGTTGTTGGTTAGTTGTTCCAGTAGTAGGAAATGTTTAGAGCCTCAAAAACAAGCCGAATTTCTTTCGCAGTCCTTTTTCCTTGCAAAAGCCCGGCAGGCAATCAGAGGTAGGAGTTCATTATTCTGACAGGAACCAATTATCAACAGTTAGCAGAGGACAGGCAAAAGCCCAGAGGGAAAAGGGTCCTTTCTCCCTTGAACACTGAATAAATTGAATTCAAGAGATAGTTTAACCTAGTAAGTGTTCCTAAATTGTCGTTAGGATGCAAAGGTGAGTCCCCCATGATATAGCAAATAAATATGCTTTTCATTTTTCAGAAGATGAACCTGATGTCTAGAGTTCAAGAAAGATATGCAACCATTGAGTGACAGAACTAGCTGCACTGGGATCGATAAGCAGAGAAACAGAAAAGAAAATACACTCCCCATAATAAACTGTAAACATGAAACAGAGCAGAACAGCAAAGAGGAAGAAAAATAGTAAGCTGACAAGTTAGATCAAACCTATGTGTTGGGACAATAAATGTGGGTATAAAAAGCTCACCCATGGGCCAGATGTGGTGGCTCACACCTGTAATCCCAGTATTTTGGGAGGCTGAGGGCGGGGGCGGTGGATCATTTGAGGTCGGGAGTTCGAGGCCAGCTTGGCCAAAATGGTGAAACCCCATCTCTATTAAAAATACAAAAATCAGCCAGGCGTAGTAGTCCACACCGGTAATCTCAGCTACTTTGGAGGCTGAAGCAGGAGACTCGCTTGAGGAGAATTGCTTGAACCTGGGAGGCAGAGGTTGCAGTGAGCCAAAATTGTACCACTGCACTCTAGTCTGAGCAACTCCATCTCAAAACGTACACACAAGCAAACAAGAAAAAGTTCACCCACGAAAGAGAAAAATTCTTAGAATGCCTCAGACACAGTTTTTCAGCATATGCTTTATGCTTTGTTTCCTTATTCTCTTACTATATAGTCAATTACATTAACAGATTTTCTGATGTTGAATCATCCCTTAATAATTAGAATCCACTCTATTTTGCCATGATATGTGATCTTTTGATACATTACTAAATTCAACCTGATAATCATTTAAAACTGTTTTGAACCATGAAAGGTCTGAGATTTTTAACCCACTTGCAAGCTAACAAGTTAGCCTGCTATAGTGTCATGCATATTGACAAAATACGAGACTCCTGGGTCAGAGGCAAAGGACTTCATTACTCACAGCATAGCAAGCGGTGTAAACATCATGCTCCCTTGGATTCCCTTGCCCCACAAGTACCACAGGGACAAAGTGAAGGGGCCGGAATGGATGCTATACACACAGCAGGGCTTGTGCCATAGCTAAGCAACTCCAAGCTTAGGGAGACTGAATCTTTTATAAAGAGAAGTTAACAAAGCTACTAGAGGGAAACATTATTTGTATCACAGTAGACAGCAAGCAAACCTGTGTTCTGCTCAGGATAGAGATTCTATCACTATCTTCCGAAGTTGTTGATTGTACAAACATCTTCAAAAATATAGTCTGGGGCTGGGCACGGTGGCTCACGCCTGTAATCCCAACACTTTGGGAGGCCGAGGCGGGTGGATCACCTGAGGTCAGGAGTTTGATACCAGCCTGACCAACGTGGTGAAACCCTGTCTCTACTAAAAAAATACAAAAATTAGCTGGGTACGGTGATGGGCGCCTGTAATCCCAGCTACTCGGGAGACTGAGGCAGGAGAATCGCTCGAATCCCGGGAGGTGGAGGTTGCGGTTGCAGTGAACTGAGATCGCACCATCACACTCCAGCCTGGGGCACAAGAGTGAGACTGTCTCAAAAAAAAAAAAAAAAAAAAGAAAATGTAGTCTGGAACAAAAGGGCAGTTAGTACCTCTATTTGTAAGACATACAGAAACACAAGAGACCCATAGAGTGTCTCCCAACAGAATTTTGTATACATTGGCATATATTTATAAATGAAATTTATCTATAGTTTTTTTTTTTTGGAGAGCTATTCAGTTTGAGAGGAATCAGTATTTTGCTAGCTCCATAGAAAATATTAATACATTATCATATTTGTACAGGTTTAAAGAAAACATTGGGATAATATAGTCTTCAAAGCATTATAGAGCTTACTTATATAATTGTCTTGGTCTAGTACCTTTCTCGGGTATACATTTTTGACCACCATTTGAATTTCTTCAATGGGTATTGATCTTTCAGAACTCCTGCCTCATCAGTGTCTGTTTTTTTGTTTTTTTGATTTGTTTTGTTTTGTTTGTTTGTTTGTTTGAGATGGTGTCTTGCTCTGTCACCCAGGCTGGGGTGCAATGTCGTGATCTCGGCTCCCTGCAACCTCCGCCTCCCTGGTTCAAGCAACTCTCCTGCCTCAGCCTCCAGAGTAGCTAAGACTATAGGCACCCACCACCGTGCCCACCACCACCCCCAGCTAATTTTTGTAGTTTTAGTAGAGATGGGGTTTCACCATGTTGGCCAGGCTGGTCCTAAACTCCTGACCTCAGGTGATCTGCCCGCCTCAGCCTCCCAAAGGGTTGGGATTACAGGCATGAGCCACCATGCCCGGCTGAGGCTGTAATAATTTACTAAGTAGACTCATGCAACCCTGGATCCAACTTTAGCCCATGCTAAATAATGTTAAGATATCAGAAACATTTGGCATATGACAGATGCAAGATGGATGCAAGATTCCTTTCATATCCACATTTAGCTTTCCAGTTAAGCAAGTGTAAAACAGTGAAGGGCTTGAATCATAGTAATATGTTATAGACTTAATCTGGTAATAACTAGCAATTCCCATTCTAGAGGTGGTCTTTCTATTGGAGAAAATCAAAATAGCCTTTAGTATTTGATATGGAAGTATTTATGTGACAATGCTGTATTTTTCTTAATTTAAGAAACAGAGGAAATTGGAGGCAGTTTGCATTCATCAGGCAGGGGTAGCTATAGACCTTTACCGCTCTGCCTGGAGGGTATGCTAAATCTCAAAATGCATGCCACAGGTTTTATCTGCTGATAACTTTACCATTTATTACCCCACAGGTCATTACTAGTTCTCTCCAATAGTGACACGATAATAATGGAGAGCAAGAAGTAGATATCCATACATGTCTTTATAAAATAAAATATGAGAAAGCAGAAAATAAATCTTCAAAACTTACAGGGCTGCTTACCTAGTGAAGTTTCTATAGGTCACATAATCTGAAGTTTGACAAAATATGCCCTCTAATGTGACAGATTCCAATCATCTGCACCCCCTACAATGAAGAAAGAAGTACAGTGCTTGATGGGTCAACATATGCAGTAATCCCCCATCCATGGTTTCGCTTTCCATAGTTTCAATTACTTCAGGTCAATTGAGGTCCAAAAATAGTTGAGTACAAACTGGCTGCAGGGCTCCCACCTATAATCCCAGGTACTCGGGAGGTGGAGGCAGAAGGATTGCTTGAGGCCAGGAGTTCAAGATAAGCCTTGGCCGGGTGTGATGGCTCACGCCTGTAATTCCAACACTTTGGGAAGCACAGGCAGGCAAATCACCTGAGGTCAGGGATTCGGGACCAGTCTGGCCAACATGGCAAAACCCCACCTCTACTAAAAAATACAAAAAAATTAGCTGGGCATGGTGGTGGATGCCTGTAATCCCAGCTACTCGGGAGGCTGAGGCAGGAGAATCACTTGAATCTGGAAGGTGGAGGTTTCAATGAGCCAAGATCATGCCACTACACTCTAGCCTGGGCGACAGAGTGAGGTTCCATCTCAAAAAAACAAAAACAAAACAAAACAAAAAACAAAACACAAAAAACAAAAAACCAGCCTGGACAACATAGCTGAGACCTTGTTTCTAAAATAAATAAATAAATAATGTTTTTAAAAATAGGTGAATACACGCTGGGCATGGTGGCTCATGCCTGTAATCCCAACACTTTGGGAGGCCAAGGCGGTCGGATGACTTGTGGTCAGGAGTTCGAGACCAGCCTGGTCAACATAGTGAAACCCTGTCTCTACTAAAAATACAAAAAAATAGCCAGGGGTGGTGGCGGGTGTCTGTAATCCCAGCTACTCGGGAGGCTGAGGCAGGAGAATCATTTGAACCTGGGAAGCAGAGGTTGCAGTAGGCAGAGATTGCGGCACAACACTCCAGCCTGGTCAACAGAGCAAGACTCTGTCTCAAATAAATAAATAAATAATAGGTGAGTACAGTACAATAAGATATTTAGAGAGGGGGGAGGGAGAGGTTACATTTGCATAACTTTGTTACAGCATATTGTTATAATTGTTCTATTTTATTATTGTTGTTAATCTTGTACTGTGCCTAATTTATAAAATAAATTTTATCATAGGTATGTATGTATGTATAAGAAAAAGCACAGTGGCCGGGTGTGGTGGCTCACACCTGTAATCCCAGCACTTTGGGAGGCCGAGGCAGGCAGATCACCTGAGGTCAGGAGTTCAAGGCCAGCCTGGCCAACATGGTGAAACCCTGTCTCTACTAAAATACAAAACTATCCAGGCATGATGGCGGGTGCCTGTAATCCCAGCTACTGGGGAGGCTGAGATGGGAGAATCGCTTGAACGCGGGAGATGGTGGTTGCGGTGAGCTGAGATCGTGCCGCTGCACTCCAGCCTGGGAGGCTGAGCAAGACTCCATCTCAAAAAAAAAAGAAAAGAAAAGAAAAAACATAGTATATATAGGATTCAGAACTATCTGTGGTTTTATGGATCCATTGGGGGTCTTGGAACATATCCCCTGTGGATAAGGGGAGATTACTGTAGTTATTTGTTTGTCCTGCCCCAAGGATAAATCTATAATCTGACACCCTTGAGTGAAGTCCAGAGAAAGAGGAAATTCTCTAGCTTACCCCAAATTGTATAACAAGTAGCTCTGCCACCCTATCTCAAGATATACTTCATGCTTCATGTGTCTAAAGTAGATAAGAAGGCTTTATGGAGTCTACGACAAGCTTTAGCAGAATAATTGTGGAAGTCACTAAAATTTTAGAATGAAAGCATGCCCCTTTCAATATATAATTCTTCTCCTTTCAAGATGCAATTCTTTTTTTCTTTTTGAAACAGAGTCTTGCTGTGTGGCTCAGGCTGGAGTGCAGTGGCGTGATAGCTCACTGCAACCTCCACCTCCTGGGTTCAAGCGATTCTCCTGCCTCAGCCTCCCAAGTAGCTGGGATTACAGGCATGCACAACCATGCCCGGCAAATTTTTGTATTTTTAGTAGAGATGGGGTTTTGCCATGTTGGCCAGGCTGGTCTTGAACTCCTGACCTCAGGTGATCCACCTGCCTTGGCCTCCCAAAGTGTTGGGATTACAGGCGTTAGCCATTGTGCCCAGCGCAATTCTTAAGTATGAAATCTGACACACTAAATGCCCACTTGTGAGGTGCCAGTTGAACGTGGGACCTGAGCTACCCGTCATAGGCATTAGGTGCTATTAGATATACCTCACCTAACTCAGCAGCAACATTTCATCGAGTTGCAATGAAAGAAAAAAGTAAGCCTTGTGTAGTAGGCTGATTATGAAGCGGTCTTCCCACTACATGGGTGGGAGCACACACCTGTGAGTGCAAAAAGCTGGCTGTAAAGGAAGTCGATTTATTATTAAAAAAAAAAAATTAGCTCTGATTTATAGATATCTGACTTATCTCCGATTTATAGCTATCTGTGCACAGTATTCCAGCATCAACCAGGAGTGTCTGACTTCAGCCTTACTTCACATAGAAGCAGCCCTGAAAGACAATAGAGAGGGGAAATTCTCCCAGAAAATAAAACTTCAAGCAATAGATATCAATGTAGAAGAGAAGGTACAACATGAAAATCTTACTGATTCCTGAGCAGCAGTGAATGGTCAATCATATATTCAGTCTGTAAATGCTTTTTAGGTACTCAACTATATACCAAACACAGATCTACACTAAGTACACTGAATAAACAGGTCAGATGATGTCTTTATTCATGGAGTTTATATTCTCATGAGAAGACCACCATCACCAAGCTGGTCTGACTACAGCCACTAACCACCAAGTTTTCCGTTGACATTGACAACCCTGAGTCTTCAGTATGATACCATAATACTTCAAGGGCACTTGGTTTCTAGTTGGTCACATGGTATCTTTTCCATAATGGGGGAAGGATAAATTTGTCTTTGCAGAAATAACTTTTTCTAGATTTGGATTTTTTTTTTTAATAGAGATTTTTGTTTGTTTGTTTGTTTGAGACAGAGTCTCACTCTGTCGCCCAGGCTGGAGTACAGTGGCATGATCTCAGCTTACTGCAACCTCCACATCCCGGGTTCCAGCGATTCTCCTGCCTCAGCTTCCTGAGTAGCTGGGATTACAGGCATCTACCACCATGCCCGACTAATTTTTGTATTTTTAGTAGAGACAGGGTTTCACCATGTTGGCCAGGCTGGTCTCAAACTCCTAACCTCAGGTGATCTGCCTGCCTCAGCCTCCCAAAGTGCTGGGATTACAGGCATGAGCCACCGCGCCCAGCCTAGATTTGGATTTGTGTTCTGCATTTCATGCCTGTACCAGGAATACCACCTATGTACTTTACTGAATGAATATTATACACTGTGGCAGTAAACCATACAACATACAACATCACCTTCCACAAAGAAATTCACTTCATAGGCTGGGAGCAGTGGCTCACGCCTGTAATCCCAGCACTTTGGGAGGCCAAGGCGGGTGGATCTCATGAGGTCAGAAGTTCGAGACCAACCTGGGTAACATGGTGAAATCTTATCACTACTAAAAATACAAAACAATTAGCCGATCTTGGTGGCACGCACCTGTAATCTCAGCTACTCATGAGGCTGAGGCAGGAGAATGGCTTGAACCAAGGAGGTGGAGGTTGCAGTGAGCCAAGGTGGTGCCACTGCACTCCAGCCTGGATGACAGAGTGAGACTCTGTCTAAAAAAAAAAAAGAAATTCACTTCATAATAAACAAAGTAAGCAAATGAGATGACACCCAAAGGATTTATTGGTCCTCCCATGTTCCCCATCAGTCAGAAAGAGCTGCTCTTGTAGAATGTTATTCAACACTCAGTTTAAGAAACTAACCTGCTGGTGTAGAATGGAAGTATGTTTAAAAAAGAAAAGAAAAAGAAAAAAGAAATTAACTTGGAGTCAACATCTTGAAGGTTGGAATATTATCTTACAAGATGCCAGCAAAAGTAATGGCGCTCTTTCTCGCAAAGCAAAAATAAAATGACCAGAGAACCAAGGGGTGGAGCTTGGGAATCATATCTCTCATAATTATACCAAATGAGAGACTTAACAATGTTTGCTTCCCATTCCAAAAGCTCTGGGCTCTGATGATTTAGAAAAAGGAAGGATTTTGCTTATATTAAGGACACAATAATGATTCAAACTGAATTGGGAGCTAAGACAGCCCCTTGTCCATTTTGAGGTCTCAAAGAAAGGAAGGAAGGAAGAGAGGAATGGGAGAAGAGGAAAGGAGAAAATGGAGAGTGAGAAAGATGGAGAGGAGTAGGAGAGGCAGGAAGATCAAGGTTTTCTTATAGTTCTGGAGGTTGGTTTTTTGTTGTTGTTGTTTTCTTTTTTCTTTTTCTTCTTTTTTCTTTTTTCTTTTTTTTTGAGATGGAGTATTTCTCTGTCACCCAGGCTGGAGTGCAGTGGTGCGATCTCAGCTCACTGCAACTTCCGCCTCCTGGGTTCAAGTGATTCTCCTGCCTCAGCCTCCCAAGTAGCTGGGATTACAGGCACCGCCACCATGTCCAGCTAACTTTTGTATTTTTGTAGAGACGGGGTTTCACCATGTTGGCCAGGCTGGTCTTGAACTCCTGGCCTCAGGTGATCCACCTGTCTCGGCCTCCGAGTGCTGAGATTACAGGCATGAGCCACAGCGCCCAGCCAAGTTCTGGAGGTTGGAAGTCTAAGACCAGGGTGCCCATATGGTTGGGTTCTGGTGAGGGCCCTTTTCCTGGCTTGCAATAGCCAACATCTGGCTGCATCCTCACACCACAGAGAGAGACAGAAAGAGCAAGAGTGTCTCTTCTTATAAGAACACTAATCCTGTCAGGAGGTCCCCAACCTCATGTTCTCATCTATACCTAATTATCTCCCAAAGCCCCCGTTTCCAAATCCCAACACATTGAGGGTTAGGGCTTCAACATATGAATTTTGGGGGAAAGAAATCTGGCCCATAGTACCATCTTAATTAAGTGATGAAATCCACCAATAACAGGACAAATTGATATCACATGTCTTCTAATATGATGCAATAAGAACAAGATTACTTCTGTGCTATTCCTGCTAAAAATACGTAACCTGAATCTGTTCATGAGAAAAATATGAAACAAATCCAAATTTAAGTACATTCTGCATGTCATGAGTGACATGTTCTCCTCAAAAATGTCACTCATGAAAGACATGGAAACTGAAGAATGGCCCCAAATTGATGAAGACTTAAGAGATGTGACAACTAAACATTATGTGTGATCCTGGATTGGATCCCAGACCAGAAAAAATTGTTGGTTACAAAGAACATTATTAAGAGAACTAGCAGTGGGGTGCGGTGGCTCACGCCTGTAATCCCAACACCTTGTGAAGCTGAAGAGGGTGGGCGCCTTGAGCTTCAAGCTCCTTGAGTTCAGGAGTTTGAGAGCAGCCTGGGCAACATGGTGAAACCCCGTCTCTACAAAAATTAGCGGGGCATGGAGGCATGTACCGGTAGTCCCAGTTACTCGGGGGCTGAGGTGGGAGGATTGCTTGAGCCTGGGAGATCGAGGCTGTAGTGAACCTAGATTGCAACACTGCACTCCAGTCTGGGTGACAGAGCAAACCCTGTTTCAAAAAGAAAAAAAAAAAAAGAGAGAGAGAGAGAACTAGCAAAATTTGAAATGGGTCTATGGATTAGTTGCAGTACTTTATCATTATGAATTTCCTGGTTTTGGTAGTTGTATTGTGATTATGTAGCAGAGTATGTTTCTTTGAGGAAAATATACATACTGAAGTATTTATAGGTAATGAAGTGTCATATCTGCAAAGTTCTCTGAAATGATTCAGGGAGAGACAGAGGTTAAATGTTAATGGGAAATCTGGGTGAAGAATATACAGGAATCTTTGTATGATTCCATGCAACTTTTTTATATACATGAAATTATTTCAAAATAGATAGTTAAAAACAAACATTGACCTATATAGTGTGTTGGGAAAAAAAGTAACCCCCCGAAAACAAACAAACAAACAAAAAGATGAGTTTATACCAGATTAGGGGGTAGTAAGTAAGCTTGAGTTTGACCAGAAGACAAACACTGTAATTGGTATTGCGTATTATGAAGGCGCTCAACTATGAGTCAACAGCAGAGTGGGAATACTGGATGCAGTGTTCCTGCAGTAACCAGAGACCCTCAGAAAGGGCCATCATTCTCACATCTTGATAGCACCTCCAGCTGACAGTGGAAGCACACATAAATTCTCTTTGGAGGAAAGCCAGGATTCTCACAGATTTACATCAACCAAATATGAATTCACAATAAAGGAAATTGACACATAAAGAGACAAGTCATAATAAATGACAATAAGCTGAAATCATCAATAGATTTAGACTTCTAAAGACTTCAAATATTGGAGTTATCAGATATAGAGTATAAAATATGTACAAAAGGTTTATAAAATAAAAGATGGAATTGTAAGGCTAAGTGAACAATAAGAGACTATCCAAGATGCCAATGCCAAATTGAAAAAGAAACAAATAGAAGTTTTTGAAATTAAAAATGGTACTCCTGAAATTTAAAAATCAATGGAAGATAAGTTGGAGTCCAGGGATAAAAGAAAAGAGAAATAGTGACTTGGAAGGTGGAGATAAAAATATTATGGGTCAGGTAACTCAGAGAGACAAGGATTTGAAACATATGATAGAGTGGTTAAATATATGGAATGAGAAATGTAACATACATGTAATCATAGTCTCAGAAGCAGCGAATGGAGGAGAGGTAATATGTACATAAATTATGACTAAGAAGTTTCCAGAACAGTTAAAAGTCATGAGTCCACAAAGGAGGACAACATACACCAAGCAAGGTAAACAAAAATAAACTCACATCTATATATATTTTAGTGAAACTGTAGAATACCAAAGGCAAAGATAACATCTTCAAAGCAGCCAGAGAGAGAAAACCATTCCTCTCAAAGAGATAAGAGTTATTCAGACAGCTGTTAACAAAGGCCAGAAGATATGGAATAACATCTCCAAATGGTTGAAAGAAACAAAAGTCAACCTAGATTTCTGTGTCCTGAAAATTTACTGTCTTTCAATATAAGGGCAAAATTAAGCATTTCTATGCTAATAAAATCTTAGGGAGTTTATGGCCAAGAGAACTTCACCAAAAGAACCGTTATTAAAAGAAGAGGCCAGGTGCGGTGGCTCACGCCTGTAATCCCAGCACTTTGGGAGGCCGAGGAGGGTGGATCACGAGGTCAGGAGATCAAGACCATCCTGGCTAACACGGTGAACCTCCATCTCTACTAAAAATACAAAAAGTTAGCCGGGCATGGTGGTGGGCGCCTGTGGTCCCAGCTACTTGGGAGGCTGAGGCAGGAGAATGGCGTGAACCCAGGGGGCGGAGCTTGCAGTGAGCCGAGATTGTGCCACTGCACTCCAGCCTGGGTGACAGAGTGAGACTCTGTCTCAAAAAAAAAAAAAAAAATCAAAACAAAGTTGTTGTTTTTTTTTTAAATACAGCTGTATGGCCAGGAGAAGTGGCTCACACCTGTGATCCAGCACTTTGAGAGGCTGAGGCAGGAGTACTCTTTGAGGCCGGGAGTTGAAAACCAGCTGTGGTAACATAGTGAGATCCCACCTCTATTAAAAAAAAAAAAAAAATTAAAAGACAGAGAAAAGGCTGGGCTTGGTGGCTCACAGCTGTGATTCTAGCACTTTAGGAGGCTGAGGTGGGCGGATCATGAGGTCAAGAGATCGAGACCATCCTGCCCAACATGGTGAAACCCTGTCTCTACTAAAAATACAAAAATTAGCTGGGCGTGGTGACATGTGCCTGTAGTCCCAGCTACTCGGGAGGCTGAGGCAGGAGAATTGCTTGAACCCAGCAGGAGGATGTGCAGTGAGCCGAGATTGTGCCACTGCACTCCAGCCTGGCGACAGAGAGAGACTCCATCACAAAAAAAAAAAAAAAAAAAAAAAAAAAAAAAAAAAAAAAAAGACAGGGTAAAAAGTATAGCTGTAAGATTTACTTCAGCAAGAAGGGAATGACACCTGAAGAAATGCAAAAAAGGATAGAACACAGGCCGGGCACAGTGACTCATGCCCGTAATCTCAGCACTTTGGGAGGCTGAGGCAGGCAGATCATCTGAGGTCAGGAGTTCCAGACCAGCCTGGCTAACATGGCAAAATCCCATCTCTACTAAAAATACAAAAATTAGCCAGACATGGTGGCACTCACCTGTGGTCCCAGCTACTTGGGAGGCAGAGACACAAGAATTGCTTGAACCCAGAGGGGCAGAGGTTGCAGTGAGCCAATAACAGACCACTGCACTCTAGTCTGGGTGCCAGAGCAAGAATCCATCTCAAAAAAAAAAAGGGATAATGGGATAGTGAGCAAAGAAAGTAATGAACACTTAGGTAAATCTAAACAAATATTGCCCTCATAAAATAATAAAAATACTGTTTAAGGACAAGGGAACTACTTGTTTTCCTCCCAACCCCAATACACACAGCTTCACCACCAAAATCTGCCTTGTAAGCCATTAGGATTTATCCCATGTGCCCTGGCTCTATTTAGTCAATCATCAAGAAATCTGAGATTTCTCCATCATCCCAAATCACCTGGACTCACACTTGTAAGCTTCTGTACTGCTTTTTATCTGACATTATCTCCTTAAACCTCTAACACTTCCTCCACCATTCTATTTTTGTTTGTTTGAGACAGGGTCTCTATTGTCCAGGCTGAGTGCAGTGGTACAATCTCAGCTAATCAGAGCCTCCACTTCCCAGGCTCAAACTATTCTCCCACCTCAGCCTCCTGAGTAGCTGGGACTGCAGGCATGCACCACCAAGAAGCCTGGCTAAATTTTTTTTTTTTTTTTTTGGTAGAGACAGGGTCTTGCTATGTTGCCCAGGCTGATCTTGAACTCCTAAGCTCAAGAGATCCTCCCGCCTCGGCCTTCCAGGGTGCTGGGGTTTGTAATCCACAGCACCCAGCTTTTCCACCATTCTTACTTGTTTCCTACTTTCAGTTGATAACTTGGGGAGCCCTCTCTTCCTCTCACACCCCATATCCAATGCATCCGCAACTGTTGTGTCAACAGTTATATCAGGTCTCTGGGGTGATATTCGGCCAAGGGGGTAATCTGGAGCAATCCATGGCTGGATGAAATTTGGGAACCCCAGGTGCCAGTCTGCCCCACTCCCTGCATGCCTTGTTGCCATGCCTCAGAAAATTGAGGAAATCAAGCACTTTCTGCTTACTGCCTGGCGAAAGGATGCCAAATCTGTCAAGATCAAGAAAAAGAAGGGCAGGCTGGGTGTGGTGACTCATGCCTGTAATCCGAGCACTTTGGGAGGCTGAGGAGGGTGGATCACGAGGTCAGGAGTTCAAGACCAGCCTGGCCAATATGGTGAAACCTTGTCTCTGCTAAAAATACAAAAATTAGCCCGGCATGGTGGCATGTGCCTGTAGTCCCAGCTACTCAGGAGGCTGAGTCAGGAGAATTGCTTGAACTTGGGAGGCGGAGGTTACAGTGAGCCAAGATTGCACCACTGCACTTCAGCCTAGGGGCAGTGTGAGACTCTGTCTCAATAAATAAATAAATAAATAAATAAATAAATAAGAAAGAAAAGAAGGACAATGTGAAATTTGAAGTTCAATGCAGCAGATACCTGTACACCATGGTTATAGGGAAAAAGAGAAGGCAGAGAAACTGAAGCAGTCCCTGCCCCCTGATTTGGCAGTGAAGGAGCTGAAATGAACCACACACACTGATTTGAACTGTATTAAAATACTAACACACACACACAAACAAATAACTATATCAGTTCTTCCTTTAAAATACATCCAGGGCCAGGTGTGGTGGCTCACGTCTGTAATCCCAGCACTTTGGGAGGCCAAAGTGGGTGGATCACTTGAGGTCAGGAGGTTTTTTTTTTTTTTTTTTTTTTTGAGACAGAGTCTCGCTCTGTTGCCCAGGCTGAAGTGCAGTGGCACGATCTTGGCTCACTGCAACCTCTGCCTCCTAGGTTCAAGCGATTCTTTTGCCTCAGCCTCCCAAGTAGCTGGGACTACAGGCATACACCACTAAGCCCAGCTAATTTTTGTATTTTTTTTTTTTTTAGTAGAGACGGCATTTCACCATATTGGCCAGGCTGGTCTTGAACTCCTGACCTCGTGATCCGCCTGCCTCGGCCTCCCAAAGTGCTGGGATTACAGGCGTGAGCCACCGCGCCCGGCCGAGCTCAGGAGTTTGACCAGCCTGGCCAATATGGTGAAACCCCGTCTCCACTAAAAATACAAAAAATTAGCTGGGCATGGTGGCAGGAGCCTGTAGTACCAGCTACTGGGGAAGTTGAGGCAGCAGAATTGCTTGAACTCGGGAGGCGGAGGTTGCAGTGAGCCGTCATCACACCACTGCACTCCAGCCTGGGCAACAAGAGCGAAACTCCATTTCAATCAATCAATCAATCAATCAATCAATCAATCAATCCAGACTCTGACCAGAATGTCTTCTTCCCTTCCACTGCTACCACCTTGATCCAAACGACTGCTGTCTCCTCACAGCCTCCTGCCTGTTTCGCCTATCTCAGCCCTGTCTCCCTACCACTCAGTCTCAGACTCCGTAAGCCTGATTTATTGTTCTAAAGCTCAAGTCAGATCCTTCCTCTCCACCTTTTTTTTTTTTTTTTTTTTTGATTCAGAGTCTCACTCTGTCGCCTAGGCTGGGACGCGGTGGTGTGATCTCGGCTCCCTGCAACCTCTGCCTCCTGGGTTCAAGCAATTCTCCTGCCTCAGCCTCCTGAGTAGCTGGGTTGGCTAATTTTTGTATTTTTAGTAGAGACGGGGTTTCACCATGTTAGCCAGGCTGGTCTCGAACTCCTGACCTCGTGATCCGCCCACCTCGGCCTCCCAAAGTGCTGGGATTACAGGCACGACCCATGGTGCCTGGCCTTTTTTTTCTTTTTTTTTTTTTTTCAGAAGGAGTCTTGCTTTGTTGCCAGGCTGGAGTGCAGTGGTGTGATCTCTGCTCACTGCAACCGGGTTCAAGTGATTCTCCTGCCTCAGCCTCCCGAGTAGCTGAGACTACAGGCGGGCACCACCACACCCAGCTAATTTGTGTATTTTTCTGTTGTTGTTGTTTTTTTTTTGAGACGGAGTCTTGCTCTGTTGCCCAGGCTGGAGTGCAGTGGCGCAATCTTGGCTCACTGCAAGCTCTGCCTCCCAGGTTCACGCCATTCTCCTGCCTCAGCCTCCTGAGTAGCTGGGACTACAGGCGCCCACCACCAAGCCCGGCTAATTTTTTTTGTATTTTTAGTAGAGACGGAATTTCACCATGTTAGCCAGGATGGTCTCGATCTCCTGACCTCGTGATCCGCCTGCCTCGGCCTCCCAAAGTACTAGATTACAGGCGTGAGCCACTGCACCCAGCCCTAATTTTTCTTAGTAGAGACGGGGTTTCACCATGTTGGCCAGGATGGTCTGGATCTCTTGACCTCGTGATCTGCCGGCCACGGCCTCCCGAAGTGCTGGGATTACAGGCATGAGCCACCGCGCCCGGCCTTTCCTCTCCCCACTTAAGAAACATCCTACTGTTGCTTATCATCTCAGAGTAAAAGCCACAGTGCTTACAATAGCGATTAAGCTTTACACCTTCCGTCTTCCTGCGCACCTTCTCTGAGCTCATCCCTATCACGTGCTTGTCATGCTCCACCCACCCAAGCATTCTAAGTATGCTTCCATCTCAGGGCCTTCGCATTTGCTCCACCCTCTGCCTTAAATGTTCTTCTTGATAACCCAGCGGGAATTGTACATGAGCTGACGTATTTATGCTGCATCACGGTCACTGTCATCTTACCATATCAAACTGAAAATGTCGCTGCTATCTGGACAGTAAGACATGTTTTATTGAGTAAATGATTTTTCTCTGTTTCTGTGCTTCCGCACTAGTGGTTTGTTCAGTAATAAATATGTGTGACCAGGCCGGGCGCAGTGGCTCACACCTGTAATCCTAGCATTTTGGGAGGCCGAGGCAGGCGGATTGCCTGAGCTCAGGAGTTCGAGACCAGCCTGGGCAACACGGTGAAACCCTGTCTCTACTAAAATACAAAGAATTAGCCGGACATGGCGGCATGTGCCTGTAGTCCCAGCTACTCGGGAGGCTGAGGCAGAAGAATTGCTTGAACCGGAGAGGCAGAGGTTGCAGGGAGCCGAGATTTGCCACTGCACTCCAGCCTGGGCGACAGAGTGAGACTACGTCTCCAAAAAATAAAAATAAAAATAAATAAATATGTGTGACCTTTTATCTGACAAAATAAAAAAAACAAAAGGAAATAAATAAAAACTTGAGTCGTTGTTTTTCTGGCCTGTTCACTGCCCCTTCCCACTGCAGCACGCTGCCCATGTTTGACCCATCTGGAATGCCTTCTCCTTATCCATTTGGGAGCTTCAGGGAGGCCTTCCACAAAGCCCCAGACCTCAGGCCAAAATCTTAGGGAGTTTATGGCCAAGAGAACTTCACCAAAAGAACCATTATTAAAAGAAGAGGCCAGGCGCGGTGGTTCAAGCCTGTAATCCCAGCACTTTGGGAGGCCTTGTTCTATCTATAGCAACACTCTGAATATTTCCTTTATGGAATCATAGAGTTATTTATACAGTTATTTTCTTAATGACTATCTCTCCTTTTGGAAATACTTTCATTTGTATTTTAAAATTTTAAATTGTAGTAATTTATTTATTTATGTATTTCTTTATTTTGAGACAGAGTCTCACTCTGTTGCCCAGGCTCACCACAACCTCCACCTCCTGGATTCAAGCAATTCTCCTGCCTCAGCCTCCTGAGTAGCTGGGATTACAGGCGTGCACTACCATACCTGGCTAATTTTTGTATTTTTAGTAGAGACGGGGTTTCACCATGTTGGCCAGGCTGGCCTTGAACTCCTGACCTCAGGTGATTTGCCGGCCTCAGCCTACCAAAGTGCTGGGATTACAGGCGTGAGCCACTGCGCCGGGCCAAATTGTAGTAATTTATTTTTGAATAGGAAAATATTTACATCGTTCACACTGTCAATGATGTACCAAAGGCTATGCATTGAAGCCTCCTTCCCACTCTTCTCCCAGCCCCTCCACTCACCTCTCCAGGATGTCCATATAACTAGATTCTTGTGTTTCTACAAATAATATTTTATGCATATGTAAACAAACATACACCTATTCTTCCTCTTCCCCACCACTTTTTCTTTTTTTTGCACAAATGGTACTAAATTATATACATTGGTCTTTTTGCTGTCTCCCCTCTCCTGTTGCCTCATGCCTTGTATTCATCTTAGTTATTTATTTAATTCATTTTAGCGACATCTCAAGAAAATAAAGACAAATCCCCATTTCATTTGTCATGTTTAACTAGAAGTTAAATGGAATTTTCTTGTTCTCACTTTTTTTTTTTCCTGGACAATCCCTACTGCAGAACTCATTTCTTTTTTTAATCGCTCATGGGCAGTGTAAAGGAAGGATCTATGTGTTTATCTTCTACCCAACCACTTAAGATTGGCAAATATGGCCAGGTGTGGTGGCTCACGCCTGTAATCCCAGCACTTTGGGAGGCTGAGATGGGCGGATCCCTTAAGCCCAGGAGTTCAGGACTAGCTTGGCCAACGTGGTGAAACCTCATCTCTACTAAAAATAGAAAAAAATTCCAGGCGTGGTGGTACACACCTGTAGTCCTAGTTACCCGGGAGGCTGAGATGGGAAGATCACCTGAGCCCGGGAGGTTGAGGCTGCAGTGATTGAGTCATGGTTGCGTCACCGCACTCCAGCCTGGATGACAGAGAAAGGCCCTGTCTCAGCTGGGCGCGGTGGCTGGCACCTGTAATCCCAGCACTTTGGGAGGCTGAGGTGGGGGATCACTTGAGGTCAGGAGTTTGAGGCCACCCTGGCAAACTTGGTGAAATCCCTTCTTTCCTAAAAATACAAAAAAAATTAGTTGGACTTGGTCATGCACACCTGTAATCCCAGCTACTTGGGAGGCCGAGACAGGAGAATCGCTTGAACCCAGGAGGCAGAGATTGCAGTGAGCTGAGATCGCGCCACTGCACTTCAGCCTGGGTGAGGCGACAGAGTGAGACTCTTTCTCAAAAAAGAAAAAAAAAAAAAGGAAGACCTTGTTTCAAAAATAATAATAATTTTAAAATGAAAAAATTAGCCAGGCATGGTGGTACACACCTGTAGTCCTAGCTAATTGGGAGGCTAAGGTGGGAGGATTGCTTGAGCTCAGGAGGTCAAGACTACAGTAAGCAGTGATCATGCAAGCGCACTCCAGCCTGGGCAACAGAGCAGGACCTTGTCTCAAAAAAAATTTTTTTGGGGCCAGACACGGTGGCTCACGCCCATGATCCCAGCACTTTTGGAGGCTGAGGCGAGCAGATCACCTGAGGTCAGGAGTTCAAAACCAGCCTGGCCAACATGGTGAAACCCCCTCTCTACAAAAATTAGCTGGGCATGATGGCGGGTGCCTGTAATCCCAGCAACTTGAGAGGCTGAGGCAGGAGAATCACCTGAACCCAGGAGGCGGTGAGCTGAGAGCTCGCCATTGCACTCCAGCCTGGGCGACAAGAGCGAAACACCGTGTCAAAAAGAAAAATTGTTGATTTTGGGCCAGGCACAGTGGCTCACGCCTATAATCCCAACACTTTGGGAGTCCCAGACGGGCGGATTGCCTGAGGTCAAGAGTTCAAAACCAGCCTGTTCAACATGATGAAACCCCGTCTCTACTAAAAATACAAAAATTAGCTGGGCGTGGTGGTGAGTCCCTGTAATTCCAGCTACTTGGGAGGCTGAGGCAGGAGAATCACCTGAACCTGGGAGGTGGAGGTTGCAGTGAGCCAAGGCCATGTCACTGTACTCCAGCCTGGGTGACAGAGTGAGGCTCCATCTCAAAAATAAATAAATAAATAAAAACAAAAACAACCAAAAGAAAAATTTTGTTAATTTTGCAGTGATCTAGAAATTTTGAGTTAAAAAGCCATTAATTTTTGAAAAATTCTCAGCCATTATTATGTCAAATATTTCTTCTGTTCCTTTCTCGCTTTCTTCTCTTTTTGGTATTCCTACTACATGTAAGTTATACTTTTCATAATTGTTCCACAGTTCTTGGATCTTGGATAGTCTGTTCTATCTTTTTCATCATATCTTCCCTTTTCATTTCAGTTTTAGAAGTTCTATTGACATATCTTTTTTTTTTTTTTTTTGACACAGAGTCTCACTCTGTCGCCCAGGTTGGAATGCAGTGGCACGATCTTGGCTCACTGCAACCCCACCTCCTGGGTTCAAGCAATTCTTCTGCTTCAGCTTCCCGAGTAGCTGGGAGTACAGGTGCACCCCACCACGCCCAGCTAATTTTTGTATTTTTAGTAGAGACGGGGTTTCACCATATTGGCCAGGCTGGTCTCGAACTCCTGACCTCGTGGTCTGCTGCCTCGGCCTCCCAAAGTGCTGGGATTACAGGCGTGAGCCACCGCACCCAACCGACATATCTTTAAGCTCACGGATTCTTCCCTTGGTCATGTCCAGTCTACAGATGAGCAGATGAGCCCATCAAATGCATTCTACCTTTCTCTGTCTCTCTTTTTTTTTTGAGAAGGACTCTCACTCTGTCACCCAGGCTGGAGTGCAGTGGCACGATCTCTGCTCACTGAAACCTCTGCCTCCTGGGTTCCAGCGATTCTTCTGCCTCAGCCTCCCAAGTCACTGGGACTACACATTCCACCACATCCGGCTAATTTTTTTTATTTTTTATTTTATTTTTAGTAGAGATGGGGTTTCGCTGTGTTAGCCAAGATGGTCTTGATCTCCTGACCTCGTGATCTGCCTGCCTCGGCCTCCCAAAGTGCTGGGATTACAGGTGTGAGCCACCACGCCCGGCCTCTACCTTTCTCTTTTTTTAATTTTTTAATTTTTTAATTTTTGTTTTGCTATCCCTCCCCCCTCCCCCTACCTTTCTCTTGCAGTGTTTTTAATTTCCAGCATTTCTTTCTGATTCTTTCTTAGAGTTTCCATCTTTCTGCTTGCATTACTTCTCTGTTCTTGCATGGTGTTCACTTTTTCCATTAGAGGCCTTAGCATGTTAATCATAGTTATTTTAAATTCCAGGTCTGATCATTCCAAAATCTCTGTCATATCTGAGTCTGGTTCTGATGCTTGCTTTATGTCTCCAAATTTCATTTTTTGCCATTTAGCATGCCTTATACATTTTTTGTTGAGACCTAGACATGATGTTTCACATTAAAGAAACTGAGGTAGACAGGCCTTTAGGGTAATGCTTTATGATTATTTGGCTAGGAGTTAGGCTGTGTTTACTTTTTATTGTAGCTGTATGTGTTAGAGGTTAAAATTATTTTCCAATGTCCTTGTTTGGCTAGGAGTTAGGCTGTGTTTACTGTTGTTGTAGCTGTATGTGTTATGGGTTAAAATTATTTTCCAATGTTCTTGTTTTTGTCTCCCCTGATTGCTTTTCTTTCTTTTCTCTCTTTCTCTCTCTTTCTCTCTTTCTTTCTTTTCTTTTCTTTTCTTTCCTTTTCTTTTCCTTCCTCCCTCCCCTCCCCTCCCTCCCTCCTTCTCTCTCTCTCTCTTTCTTTCTTTTTCTTTTTTCAGTCTCACTCTGTCACCCAGGCTAGAGTGCAGTGGCATGATCTTGGCTCACTGAAACCTCCACTTCCACCTCCCGGGTTTAAGCAATTCTCCTGCCTCAGCGTCCCAAGTAGCTGGGATTAGAGGTGTGCACCACCACACCCGGCTAATTTTTGTATTTTTAATAGAGATGAGTTTTCGTCATGTTGGCCAGACTGGTCTCAAACTCCTGGCCTCAAGTGATCCACCCACCTCGGTCTTCCAAGTGCTGGGGTTACAGATGTGAGCCACAGTGCCTGGCCATGTATCCCCTGTTTTCTTTGGGTTTCTCTAGTGACAACTTCTGAAAATAGAGTCTGAGCCTTGCCGTTCTTTTAAACGTAATCCACTGTTATACAGGAGGCCGATTATTGTAGTGGTAAGGTGTTGGGGAAGAGGAAGTATTCTATAATCCTATGAGCAGGTCTTTTGGCAAGCCTGTGCCTCTGGGCTGTGACCTTCATAAGAGCTTCTCAGCATTTTTTTCTTTTTCTTTTTTTTTTTAGATGGAGTTTGACTCTTGTTTCCCAGGCTGGAGTGCAATGGCATGATCTCAGCTCACCACAACCTCCGCCTCCCAGGTTCAAGCGATTCTCATGCCTCAGCTTCCCCAGTAGCTGGGATTATAGGCATGCAGCATCACACCCAGCTAATTTTGTACTTTTAGTGGAGACGGGGTTTCTCCGTGTTGGTCAGGCTGGTCTCAAACTCCCGACCTCAGGTGATCCACCTGCCTCAGCCTCCCAAAGTGCTGAGATTACAGGCGTGAGTTTTTAACTCTTTAAGTTTGTCCACAGGCTGAAAGCCTCCTGCAATTTGTCAATTACAGTTTAAGTTTTTCTATCAGTACAGGCTTCAGCTACTGGTAAGATGTGGTTCTCTGTGGTTCTCAGTAACCACCTCTTTCTCTGGTATTTGGGATGGCAGTTTGCCCTGTGACCTCGATTCTCTGATGGATCCAAGAAAAGTTGTTAGTTTGTTCAGTTTTTTTCTTGTCGTAAGCACAAAAGTGATAACTTCCAAGCTTTTTTACATGTCAGACCAGAAACTAGAAGCCCCTTAATTAATATTTCTACCTCAGTGATTCATAACTTAAATTTCTAGTCTAGGTTTTTCCTTTGAGCTCCTGATCTATCTACACTTCCACTCAAATATCTCAGAGGTAACTCAGTGCAATGTGTCAAGACCAAATTTATGATTTCTCCTCCCCAAAACAACTAATTTTTCAATTTCCCCTCCTCAGAAATGGCCCTCCTCCCAGCTCAATTCCCAGGCCACAGAATACATCTCTGATGGCTTCCTCACCATATCCAATGCCTTACCAAGTCTTGTTGATTTTAATTCCTTGATATCTCTCAAAAGAATCCATGCCTCTTTCTGTTGTCACTATCCTGGTTCAAGTCACTTACCAACAACTGTAATAACTTCTTACATTTGTCCACCCCATCCCTGAAGACTCCCCTACCTCACCCACCCATTCAAAATGTAAATCTGATGATGTGCCACCATGTTGTTCCTGTGTCCCCCAGCCCTCTGTGACAGAGACTTTGTATAAGTGCTGCTCCCTCTGGAAACGCCCTTTCCCTTCCTGTCTCCTGGTTCACCCATGACCACTTCTTCAGATCTCAATTCAAGCTGCCTGCCCTCAGGGAAACCTTTTCTAACTCCCCAGGCTAGATTCCTGTCCCTCCTTTTATACACTCGCAGAAGTCTGCCTGGCCCCTTCATGGCACTTACGCTGCTCTGTAATGACATATTCATTTGTGAATTTATTCAGTGGAAGTCTGTCTCCCCAATTAGAGACAAGTCTAATTTCCTTCTCCCCAAGAGAGAAGGAAACAAGTCTATCTTACTCACCATTTATCTCCAGCCCCTAACATAAGGCCTCGTACAAAGTAGGTGCTATGAAAGTTTTATTAAATGACTAAATTAAATCTGTCTTCCACATCCTGATACCTCCCAGATGTACATAGCCAGCCTGGTCCCCTCTCCTAATCTCAATCTATAGGTTGCAGCTCCTGCTACAAAGTTCCTCCTGGTGATCCACAAAGAATCCTACCTCCTCTGCAGGGCCCGGACCTGGTGAACACCACCACCTTTTACCTGTTGCTTCAGGCAGAACCTGATGCTCATCTCAAACCCTTCCTTCTCCCTCAACTACCACGTTCGGAAACCACAAAGTCTGTTCCCTCCTATCTCCTCAATATCTCCCAAACCTGCCCATTGTTTTCTTCCACAGCATCCCTACCCTACTTTAGACCACGGTCACCTCTTGCTTATATTTCTACAGTAGCCTCCAGAATGGTCTCTTTAGGAAATCTTGTCCCTCCAAAGGATTATTGACAAAGAACTCTATTTGAAACACAAATTTCATTCTTATTTTATTGTTTATTTATTTTATTTTTTGAGACAGGGTCTCACTCTGTCACCCAGGTTGGACTGCAGTGGTGCGATCATGGCTCACTGCAGGCTTGACCTCCCTGGCTAAAGCGATCCTCCCACCTCAGCCTCCTCGGTAGCTGGGACTACAGGTCTGTGCCACCAGGCTTGGCTAATTTTTTGTATTTTTTTTTTTTATAGACGGGGTTTCACCATGTTGCCCAGACAGGTCTCAGAGTTCTGGGCTCAAGCGATCTGCCTGTCTCCACCTCCCAAAGTGCTAGGATTACAGGCTTGAGCCACCACACCCAACCCAAATTTCATTCTTAAAATGAATTTATTTTTTTCTTTTCTTTTCTTTCTTTTTTCTGAGACAGAGTCTTGTTTTGTTGCCGAGGCCGGAGTGCAGTGGCACGATCTCAGCTCACTGCAACCTCCACCTCCTGGGTTCAACTGATTCTCCTGCCTCAGCCTCCTGAGTAGCTGAGACTATAGGCACACGTCGCCACACCTGGCTAATTTTTTTGTATTTTTGGTAGAGACAGGGTTTCATCATGTTGGCCAGGCTAGTCTTGAACTCCTGACCTCAAGTGATCCACCTGCCTTGGCTTCCCAAAATGCTGGGATTACAGGCATGAGCCACCATGCCCAGCCTAAAATGAATTTAATTCTTAAAATTAGATGACTGGGTGTGGTGGCTTGGTGTGGTGGCCTGTAATCCCAGAACTTTGGGAGACCAAGGCTTCAGTTCAAGACCAGCCTGAGCAACATAGTGAGACCACCTCTCCCCCCGTTTTTTGTTTGTTTGTTTTTGTTTTTGTTTTTTTGAGACAGAGCCTTCCTCTGTCGCCCAGGCTGGAGTGCAGTGGCGTGATCTCAGCTCACTGCAACCTCCGCCTCCTGGGTTCAAGCGATTCTCCTGCCTCAACCTCCTGAGTAGCTGGGACTACAGGCATGTGCCACCATGCACCGCTAATTTTTGTATTTTTAGTAGAGATGGGGGTTTCACCATATTGGCCAGGCTGGTCTCGAACTCCTGACCTCAGGTGATCTGCCCGCCTTGGCCTCCCAAAGTGCTGGGATTACAGACATGAGCCACCACGTACCAGCCCTACCTCCCCTTTAAAAAAATTTTTTTTTTTTGAGACAGAGTCTTGCTCTGTCACCAGGCTGGAATGCAGTGGTGCGATCTCAGCTCACTGCAATCTCTGACTCCCTAGTTCAAGCGATTCTCCTGCCTCAGCCTCCCGAGTAGCTGGGATTATAGGCGCATGCCACCACACCCAGCTAATTTTTGTATTTTTAGTACAGATGGGGTTTCACCATGTTGGCCAGGATGGTTTCAATCTCCTGACCTCATGATCCACCCACCTTGACCTCCCAGAATGCTGGGATTACAGGCCTGAGCCACTATACCCAGCCGGAAAAAAAAAAAAAAATTTAAAGAAAAAAAAATTAGATTCTCACTTCCTTTCTATTCTGTTCTATCCCATTCTATTTACTTCTGTTTACTTAATGGGCTTTGCAGACCGTAGAGCCACCTCCCAGCCTCCACTTCCCTTCCCTGCCTGAGACTCTGCTGTGGGCTGGCCTGCCTCCCTGGGCAGCTTCTTCCAGTTCTCCACAGGAGCTGTGTTCTTTCATGTCCCAGCCTCTGCATGGCTTCTTCCACCCACACTTAGTCCCTCCCCTTAGCACCCTTTGTCTGGCTAACCCCTACTCAGGTCAGGGTGTGGGGACTCTCCCAGAGAGTCCCACTGCCCCCCACACTTCCCTGATCAAGGCGCTTGTCACCCTGCTGCCAGCCCCTCTTTGCTTCTTTGCTCCCACTGGAATATAAGCGCCATCCTTACTGGGGCATTGCTTTTGGCTGTGTCTCCCAGTAGGTATAGTAAGCATTTAGTAAAAATCGCAGAGCAAATGAAGGAACACTAAATTCAGAAACATCAGAATGAATCATGATGCTGCCTCTCTAGGGAAATCCTGGCATGTAAGATGTTAAAAAGGAAGATTACTGCCACACAAGTGCTATCCCCACAACTGCTTCAGTAATGGCAAAACCCTATCATGGTAGGACACATGTGTTCTCACTAGTTCCTGAATCAAGAAAGGTAGATCTAGCGGAACATCAGCGCATAATCTGAGCAGGCTATGAAAGAGGCTGGGGTCCATGGCTGACTTTACTGTGATGTGTAGCTGGCATCGTTGGCTGCATGGCAGTTAATCCCATTGTAGGAAAGGTTTTTAAAAGCTTTACTTCAGTGGCAATCTTTTGGCTCTTGCCACCAGTCTGTGGGAAAAGGTGCACTGTAACAGCTGCTGTGAATGTTTTCTTACTTTCCCAAAACCTAGTAAAGGCGGAGAGGAGAACTTGAAAGTCTTCTACCTAAGCGAATGCTGGGGGGCAACTGAAGGGTTGATGATCAAAGACTCCAGGTGTTTGGCGGAGGCTCTCAAGTATAGGAGGACACAGGGTAGCTATGAAAATAGGAAGGGAGAAGTAGTGTGTGAGGAAATGGAGATGGCTGAGTTCTAAATCCAGGCTAAACACAGCAAAAATTCTTGAGATTTTACCCATCTTATAAAACGAAAGGAGAAAGATAACTTTGTCTGTTTCCTCTACCCAAGAATGCCAGTCTGGCAAGTGGGTGTATCATAAACAAAAGTCATGGGAACATGGATGCCCTGAGCATCAGTTTCTCCAAAAGAGGAGGAGGAACTAAGTACCTTTCTCTTAGGATCAATACGACAGTGATCTCATTTAGACAGAGGCTTTTTCACAAACTAGGATGATGGCCAGGCACAGTGGCTCTTGCATGTAATCCCAGCATTTTTGGAAGCCGAGGCAGGCAGACCATTTGAGGCTGGGAGTTTGAGACCAGACTGGCCAACATGGGGAAACCCTGTCTCTACTAAAAATACAAAAATTAGCCGGGCATGGTGGCAGGTGCCTGTAATCCCAGCTACTTGGGAGGCTGAGGCAAGAGAATCACTTGAACCCAGGAAGCAGAGGTTGCAGTGAGCCAAGATCGTGCCACTGCACTCCAGCCTGGGCGACAGAGCCAGATCCTGTCTCAAAAAAAAAAAAAAAAAAGGATGAGACAGGCTAAGACACACATGGATGAGATTGCCCTTGAGTGTGGCTGGGTGAATCACATCATGGCCCTCACAGGTCCCTCATGCCCTGCTGGCTTCTCACCTCTAGAAATCATCCTATTTATAATATCTGTATTTTGTTTTGAATCAAAGGCTCAGTTAAGGCAGAAAAAAAATCTATAAAATGCAGCCTGAGGGAGTTGGTGGGGTGGGGAGGGGCTAGGATGTTCAGGGACAGCTGTTCTGGAAAACGGGCCTTACAGTTGAAGCCAGGCCAGGCACGGCGCTCATGCCTATAATCCCGACACTTTGGGGGGCTGAGGTGGGTGAATTGCTTGAGCCAAGGAGTTCAAGACCAGCCTAGGCAACATAGTGAGACCCTGTCTCTATTAAAAAAAAAAAAAAAGAAAAGAGTTGAAGCCAGAGAAGACATGTGGCATTGAGCTCTTGTGGCAGAAGGAAGAATGGCAAAGACCCGTAAAAAGACAAGTTTGGGATGTTTGAGGGGCTACAGATGGTGAGTGGTTGGGAGCATGTAAGGCAGAGGCAGGAGGGGCAGGAGCTATGGTTCATGCAGGACCACAGAAGAACCTGGGAGTTTGCTCGCCAGTAGACCATTCCAAAAGGTTTTAAGCAGGAAAACAATATAATCGTCTCTATATGTACAAATATCACACTGGCTTCCGAGTGGCGAGTGACCTTGGAATAGTAGAAAGGAATGAAATGTGAACAGGAAGGAGCCAAGAGTTGTGGCTGGGAGCCCAGTGAGGAAGCTGCCATGGTCCTCCAGCCAACAGAGGCGGTGATGGCAGCTGAATCCCTGAGACGTCACGGAGCAGTTCTTTTTTTTTGAAACCTTTTTGAGACAGAGTCTCGCTCTGCCGCCCAGGCTAGAGTGCAGTGGCGCGATCTCGGCTTACTGCAACCTCTGCCTCCCAGGTTCCAGCAATTCTCCTGCCTCAGCCTCCCAAGTAGCTGGGATTACAGGCGCCCGCCACCACACCCGGCTAATTTTTGTATTTTTTTTTAGTAGTGACAGGGTTTCACTGTTAGGCTGGTCTTGAACTCCTGACCTCAGGTGATCTGCCCATCTCGGCCTCCCAAAGTGCTGGGATTACAGGCATGAGCCACCGCGCCCAGCCACTTTTTTTTTTTTTTTTTTTTTTAAACGGAGTCTTGCTCTGTCGCCCAGGCTGGAGTGCAGTGGCACGATCTCGGCTCACTGCAAGCTCCATCTCCCGGGTTCACACCATTCTCCTGCCTCAGCCTCCTGAGTAGCTGAGACTACAGGCGCCTGCCACCACGCCTGGCTAATTTTTTTTATTTTTAGTAGAGACGGGGTTTCACCATGTTAGCCGGGATGGTCTCGATCTATGGAGCAGTTCTTGTTTCAGGCTTGAATGTGGGGTGTGAGACAGAAATAGAGGAAGCAAAATAAGAGTTAGTAGGTGTTTGGGACATTGATTAACTGACTTACCTGGTAACTGCAGTTGTTGATGAATGAGTGGACTTCTCTTTCCCGTGAGATTTCCATCCTGGTGGCTATTTGCCAAGACTGCTACTCTGTTCTTACCTTTCCGTAATACAAGGCTAACACACTCACTGCCCAGCGTTGTTGGACAAACAAAATGCAAAATGGATAATACTGATGTCAAACTTTCTGAGAAGAGACAAGTGGAGTAGACACAGAGGCCCTTCTTGTTGTTTCGGTTAGGCCAACACACAGGTGAATGTTACCCCTCCCATCAAGCCTGTGGAGTAGATATTGCTATCATCATTTCACTGAGGGGAAGACTGAGGCCCAGGACAGAGTTTGTGTAACTGGGCTATGGCCACAGTGTTTGTGAGTGGGCTTAGGTGTTCAGAGTTGAAGGTGAGCAGTGGTAGAGTAGGGTCAGTTGACATAATCCTTAGAGATGGGAGGGAAAAGAGGACACCAGGCTTGTTAATGCCCTGCTTTCTAATTCCAGTACAGAACAGAGGGACCCCTGCACTGTGGTTTACTGAATGAGTTTCAAGGAAGTAAAGGGGGGTGGGGGGAGTGGGGAGACTCCAACACACTCCAACAAAGGAGGTAGCCTTGAACCTCCTTTGAAGGGCAATGCAAAGAAGTCAGTCTCTCCACACACGACTGGGGTTGAAAGCTGAGAGCCAGGAGTGTAGACACCGATACTGATGCTGATGCTGACTGGTTAGCTTGAATAGAATGTGCCTGGAGGCTGGAAGGGCTGAGGGAACTGACTCTAAGCATGTGCAAAGGCCTGAGGCCGTGAAGCAAGTTCCGCATGACTTGACCCAGTCGCTTCTACAGAAGCACCGTGGCTTTGTACACCCGAAACCATCCTGGTCTGTCTTCTCCCAGCAGAAGCTGCAGCCTCTCGGCCAGGCCTGGGGAGCTGTCCTCTACTCTTCCAGGAGGTTAAACCATTTTGTCTCCCATCAGAGCCTCATAGCTAGGTGGGGAAGCTCAGAGCAGCCCCAGGGATCCTCTCTGTCCTGGGCACATCTGTTACTGCCCTTCATCATGCTTGCTAAGGGTCTGTCTCTTTTTCTGGGTAGTGAGCAACTTACGTCAGAGAATGGGTCTTAGTCATCTTAGTATCCTCAAAGCCCAGCCCAATGCATAGTGCCCAGAGGAGATTTGCTGAGTCAGTGGATACACTTCTTATGAGACTCAGGCTCCCAACCAGCATCCCCATCATCTGGCTTTCCTGGGCAGCTTCAGAGCATGAGACCTGAGCCACTGACCTGGCTGCTAGCTGATCCTGAGGAGGAGGACATGCCAAGAAACAGCGACTTCCCTTCCTGTCTTCACAAAAAGGAGCCCCAGACCCAAAATCCAACCTCAGGAAGCATACAGAAAAAATGCCAGGAAGGAAACATTACTGAATTGGGGCAGCAGGAGCCTGGGTTCCAGGCCCAAGTCTGGAACCAACAAACTGTATGGCTTTTGGCAAGTCACTTAACCTCTTTGTGCCTCTCCCTTCTCCACTTTGAAACAGAGAGGCACTATTGTAGGTTAAGGTCAGGAGGATTCTGACATCACACAGCCTAATTTTGAATCCCTGTTACACCACTTACCTGCAGCAACCACTTAGATCTGACCATGGCCCAGTTATACAAACTCCCCAGACCTTAGTATTCTATTGATGAGATGGATAATAACAGTATCTATTTCATAGAGTTGTTGGGATGTTAGTACAGCTAGTTTATATTTCATATGTGCTGTAGGGTAGTGCCTGGCACCTGATAAATGAGTTGTCATTATTGTAATGTTATTATTGTAATGTTGTCTTTTTAAAAATGATGACTGCTATTCATGCCTCCCAGGGTTTTGGTGATGATCTCCTGACATCATGAATAAAAAAGTAGGGAGGAATTCAGTAGGTATCTGGTCTTCTGTGGCCTTTTTTTGTTTTAAAATCTCACAAGAAATTCCTTCTTTTTTCAGCGGAGCCAGCACCCAGCACACACCCCAGCTGACAGCTTTCCATGACAAAGGCAAGACCACCAGGTCTCTAGCCCTGAAGCCAGCAAGTCTCCAGTCTCAGGAAAACACGGGAAGGAGGGGAGGGTTCATTAACAACCTCAAGGTTTAACTACTAGAGCAGCTAAAGAAAATAAAAACCCATTAGACCCTGAGGATTTAGGATCTTTCCAAGTCTGGAAAGTCTCTGGAGGGAAGAGAAGCAGTTTGGGACTTTGTTCTGAGGTTCAGAGCAAAGCTTGGCCCATTTTGTCCTGGGAGGGACTTGGGGACTTGTGAGTGCCCTCGGGGGATGGAGAGGGTGGTGGGGGGGAGGGGTACAAAGGCACACAGTTCTGAAGCCTCTGGCCTCCCAGGCTGCTGTTTTTCCAGTAAGTTCAAGAATGGGATGAAGAATCTAAAAGTGTCAAGAAAGAAATCTGAAACCTGCTTATTAATTCCTCACCTTCTCCTTTGCCGTCTTACTCTGAATGGTTCACTAGGTCCTAAAGGCTGGAAGGCAGCTACTTAAAGTTATAAATGTGCTGCTAAATGTCCTATTATACACAGAACAACCTCTACAACAGAGAATTATCCAGCCCCAAATATCAGTACCGCTGATGATTGAGAAACCTTGGTCTAGTTAGAGGCAGGTTTCCAGCTATTTCCTTGGAAATGATGGGCTGCATGCAGTCCCCCTGAGGACCACACCCCAGGATGCAGAGCTCTCCTTGAGGCATGAAGCCTCAAAGCACATTTCTTTCTGTAGTAGATTTTTTGCTGCACTGAAATTCAATTTAATCTAAATAACAGAATCGTTAATCTATTAGAAATAAACGGGCGGGGCGCGGTGGCTCACCCCTGTAATCTCAGCACTTTGGGAGGCCGAGGCGTGTGAATCACTGGCAGTCAGGAGTTCGAGACCAGCCTGACCAACATGGCAAAACCCTATTTCTACTAAAAATACAAAAATTAGCCGGGCGTGGTGGCATGCGCCCTAGTCCCAGATACTCAGGATGCCAAGGGAGAACTGCTTGAACCCACGAGGCGGAGGTTGCAGTGATGCAGTGAGCCAAGATTGCACCACTGCACTCCAGCCTGGACAACAGAGTGAGACTCCAAAAAAAAAAAAAACAAAACCAAAATGCTCATATGCCTAAAGATCCTCCTGAAGAGTAATTGTTTTATTCCAGCCCTTTCAGATGTGGGTAGGTGGAATGAGAAAACCAATCATTTGCTCTCCCCACAGTGGTTTGTTGCCACGCTGCTCACATCTCTAGTTCTTTAGGACAAGGAAGCTGAAGACAGGAAAGCAGTAATACCCAGGAAGCCAGAAGTGATCCCACTTTAAGTTTATTTCATGTGATTCTTCTTCTCAGCATGCAGTGAACTTTCTTGGGAAAAACTTTTCTTTGCTGCCCCAGTTTACATTATAAATTAATTTACAAATATAGAGTTGTGCTAGAAACAATATTTATATAAGTCCATGATATTTTCATATACAAAAATATCCATAGAAACCGTTTTTTTGTACACATACTGTGGGAGTAGGTAGTCTTTGGTTGTCTTTCTGCATAATGTTAAAAAAGTAATGGTGATGTCATTTGTACCTCAATAAGCTGTTTAAAAAAATAATTTTCTGTATGTATATTTCAAAATAAAAAAATTTTAAAGTAATGCTGTGAGAGTCTCAGGGTGAAAAAATACACAGGGAATTTTAATTTTTTTTACAATGTGCTTCTGTTCCTGTTTCTAAAAAAGTTAAAACCCCAAACTAGCCACGCTCACATCCAAAAACATGGTACAAAGGCAACTCATAGGACGATAAATTCATTTTTGTGGAACACCGTTCCCATAAATTTGACATCTATCTGCATTTTAATGAACACTTTTTGAATAAAAAATTTTTTTGAGACAGGGTCTCACTTTGTCACCCAGGCTGTCAAATACAGTAGCATGATCTCAGCTCACTGCAGCCTCGATCTCCCAGGTTCAAGTGATCCTCCTACCTCAGCCCCCCAAGTAGCTGGGACTACAGGTGCACACCACCACACCTAGCTAATTTTTGTTATTTTTTGTGGAGATGGGGTTTCACCATGTTGCCCAGGCTGGTCTCAAACTCCTGAGCTTAAGCGCTCTGCCCACTTAGGCTTCCCAAAGGGTTGGGATTACAGGCTTGAGCCACTGTGCTGGCCCTGAATGAATTCTGTCATTCGGCAACTGGTGGATGAATGCACCAGGCACTCTACTGGGCACTAGAAGGTTGACCATAAAAATTATTCAAATGATACCTCTGAGAAGTAAGAGAGTGCTAATATAAATAAGATTAAATATATCTTTTTAAAAACTGACCACAAACAGTTTATTGTATTAACAACTATAAAATCCCATTTCTCCATTGTTTTAAAACTATTTTGTAGACACAGAGTCTTGCTGTGCTGCTCAGGCTGGTCTCAAACTCCTGGACTCAAGCGATCCTCCCACCTCAGTCTCCTAAGTGTTGGGATTACTGGTGTGAACCATTGCACCTGGCCTAAAATTCCATTTAAGAGTTTTTTTTTTTTGGCTAGGTGTGATGGCTCATGCCTTTAATCCCAGTGCTTTGGGAGGCAGAAGTGGGCAGATCGCTTGAGCCCAGGAGTTCAAGACCAGCCTAGGCAACACAGTGAAACCCCATCTCTACACAAAAAACAAAAAAACTAGCTAGGTTTGGGGGCGTGCACCTGTAGTCCGAGCTACTCGGGAGGCTGAGATAGGAGGATGGCTTGAACCCAGGAGATTGAGGCTGCAGTGAGCTTTGTGGTTTTTTTCTTTTTTTTGAGACCCCCATAAAAAAATTTAAAAAAAAAATTTAAAAATTATTTTAAAATAAAAAAATTTAAATTTAAAATTTTACAAATTAAAAAGTCAAAATATTAATTAAAAAATTTAAAAAATTAGCTGGGCATGGTGCACACCTGTGAGCCCAGCTACTGGGGTGGGTTGGGGGAGCTGAGAAGGGGCCACTGTTTAAACCTGGGAAGGTTGAGTCTGCAATGAGCCAAAATCTCACTACTGCACTTCAGCCTGGTTAAGAGAGGCAGACCGTCTCAAAAAACAAAACAAACAAAACAAAACAACAATAAAAAACCCACACACACACAAAAGCTATTTTTAATAAAATTCTAATAATACTTTGTTAGAAAAGGAAAGATTCAGGATACAAGCTAAAAGGGAGAGGATGCCAGGCTAACCATTACAAACTAGGACAATGGTCACCCCAGATCTTGGACTATGGCAGCAGGATTCAGACAGAGGTGCCGCCCGGGGGAACACACCAGATGACTTTTATTTTCAACTAGAATCTTTGGTCAAATGAGATCTAGCTCCATTCCTTCCCTCTATATACTTACAACTGGCTATGGAGGCTGGTTTCTTGGTTTCGCAGGAAGTAGAACACAGAAGTTACAAGCACCAGCTCTGGAACCAGATTATCTGGGTCTGATCCTGGCTCCAGTTTACTATCAGTCTCACCTTGGAAAGTGGTCACAACTTTTTTTTAGCCACCTGTGCACATTTGAGCTTGCAATCCTGGTATACAGTGATGACTAAAATAGACAAAGTGACCTAACATCCTGAAGTTTCACTTCCCTTACATGGAAAATGGGGGTAGTAATAATACCCACCACCCAAGGTTTCTGAGAGGATTAAATGAATACATGACAAGTGCCGAGAACAGTGCCTGGCACACAGGGCTGCTTGTGCCATTTTATTGCCATTAGAATATACCATGTACCAGACAGAGGTGATTTGTGAGCTGCCTATGCATAGCTCAAGGATTTGTGGTGTTGCCTAGGACAGTATGATAAACAACCAAAAAAAAATCTTCAGAGGCAAATGACACAAAGCTGGAGGTTTCCTATAAAAATTCAGATACCTGGCTCTTCTATAAAAATCAGAATGCTGGCTGGGCGCAGTGGCTCACGCCTGTAATTCCAGCACTTTGGGAGGCTGAGGCGGGTGGATCACCTGAGGTCAGGAGTTTGAGACCAGCCTGGCCAACAAGGCGAAACCCTATCTCTACTAAAAATACAAAACATTAGCTGGGTGTGGTGGCAGGCACCTGTAATCCCAGCTACTCGGAAGACTGAGGCAGGAAAGGAGGTTGCAGCGCCACTGCACTCCAGCCTGGGCGACAGAGCGACACTCTTGTCAGAAAAAAAAAAAAAAAAAAAAATCAGAATGCTGCCAGGGGAGAGAAAGAACCAGCTGTTCCCAGCAGCCTTCCACTAGTCAGTACCAACTACCCTCTACTGCTTCAGTTGCCAACTGATGTTAGTTTTCTCACCCAGTAACTTCGTTGACTTATGTTTTTTTAGCCGTCTGCACACATTTGAGCTTGCAATCCTGGCATACAGTGATAAACAAAATAGACATCGTCCCCGCCCTCACGGGGCTCACAGGCTACCTATCACAGAAGACAGTGAAACGGATTTCTCTCTGGAGAGGCCCACATGCAGAGAAACCTGTAAGAGCTCGCTAGGTTGTAGCAAGAGTTATCTACTACACCCTTGTTACTCCAAGTGTGGTCAAAGGACCACGAGATCACCCAGGAACTCGACAGAAACGCAGAACTCAGGTCCTACCCCAGACCTACTGACTTGGAATCTGCATTCTGATCAGCATGTGTGCACGCCTCAGGTGTGCATACTGAAGTCTGAGAGTCTGCTCTACACCTCGGAGCCTTCTCGGGGGTAGATGAGGCTGTTGACCATGCTAAAGTTGTGGAAAGGGCTGCTGAAGGGGCTGCTTTGGCCCCCGCTGGTGCTGGCAGGGAAAGGGCTGTAATAGGAAGATCTCTGGCCGGTGCTATTGCTGGTGCTATTGCTCAGTTGCAAGGCGTCTGCTGAGGCCTCTGAGATGGAGGTTGGGGGGAACATGCCGCTGGAGGGCAGCTGGGCCCCCTGGATCCCTAGGTGGCGGCTGCCAGGGAGAGCCCGCTGGGTACTCACACTGCTGCTGACACTCAAGGAGCTGAGGCTGCTGAAGAAAGTGTTGAGACAAGGGGTGGAGGTGAGCATGGGTCCTCCAGGAGATGAGGCAGTACTCTTGGTGCCCTCCGGAGGCTCTGGGGAGTGGGAAGGCCTCAGCAAAGTGGAGGGGCTCTCTTCTTCTGGCTTCCCACCCACTCCAGACCCCAATCCTGAGGAGAGCCCTTCTTCGGACTTTGATGTCCCAGCAGCCACTGTGGAGCCATTGCTGGCCTCAGAGCGGCGCTTTCGCTTCCGACGGAAGTTCCCATTGTCAAACATTTTCTCGCAGTTCGGATCAAGAGTCCAATAATTACCCTTTCCTGAGAAGATGAGAAAGACGAAGTTAGAGAAGGACCTATTCTATGCCTGTGTACGCAGTTTCATTTCTGGGAGGAGGAGAGCAGACTCTCATTAGATGCTGACAAAGATGCTCAATTCACTCTAATATTCAAACCAATCCTCTTTTGGGGAAAGTGTTACTCTTTGCTTCAGAGAAAAATCCAGAACAAAGATGTTCTGGCCACCTTTACCTCCTCCTGGTGGTGTCTACTACTTAAATCTGAAGACCTCATTCCATTTCTGAGACACTTATAATTAAATCATGTAACACCTTCACTAATTCTAGATCCAAATTGTATGACCTTGCAAAGTCATGGAATTCTGATGCTACTTAAAGTTGAGCCTTAGACTGGGCCAATGTAGTGAGATCTCGTGTCTACAAAAAAAAAAAAAAGTTGAGCCTCCATTTATTTATTTATAAAATAGAGATAAGGATAGTACTAATTTAGTGGATTGACTGTGAGGATTAACTATTTCAGCATAGTAGCTGGCACACAGTAAGCAGTGCAAAAACAGCACTTATAATTATTATTCTTTGAAAGTGCATAATTCCCCACCTCTGAGAAAAATGTCCCACTGGAGAAAGGCAATTTCAAAATGACAAAAAAAATTATTACTGAGCAATTGTTTTAACCATGCATTGGATGGCATAAATTTTGAGTGTGAGGAAGCTCCTGGAATCTACATCCCCTCCTCATTTTGGGCAGGACCTGCCCCTACAAATCCTGCAAATGTTTCACCCATTGGGTAAATAAATTTCAGACACCAGGGCCTCATTTTTCTGCATGTAATGCTAGTTTTGTTCTATTTGCCACAAGTGAGGTAGAAAAGATCTATCATCTTGGAGGATTTTATCTCCCAAAAGCTTTTTTCACTTCTGGCAAAAGAATCCGATGTTTTACAGTACTGTAGAATGCTTATCTTGTGGTAAGTGCTTTACACGGATAACCTCAGCTACTCCTCACAGCTTTATGGCGATAGACAATATTACTCCTTCCACTTTTCAGATAGGAGAACTGGGGTGCAGACTGGTTAGTAACTTGTCATATTCCTAGTTAGCCATGATAGGATGTAAACAGGCTGGCTCCAGACTCAGCATTAAAAAAACAATTATTTATTTATTTATATTCTCTGAGACAAGGTCTCCCTCTGTCACCCAGGCTGGAGTACAGTGGCGTAACATTGGTTCACTGCAGCCTTGACCTCCTGGCCTCAAGCGATCCTCCCACCTCAGCCTCCCAGAGTAGCTGGTATGACAGGAGTATACCACTATGAATGGCTAAAAGATTCAGCATTCTTGCTGGGTGCGGTGGCTCACGCCTATAATCCTAGCACTTTGGCAGGCCGAAACGGGTGGGTCACTTGAGTTTAGGAGTTCAAGACCAGCCTGGATAACATGGGGAAAGCCCATCTCTACATAAAATACAAATTAGCCGGGCACTGTGGCATGCTCCGGTAGTCCCAGCTACTTGGGAGGCTAAGGCAGCAAAATTGTTTGAACTGGTGAGGCAGAGGTTGCAGTGAGATTGCGCCACTGCACTCTAGCCTGGGCGACAGGAGTGAAACTTTCTTAAAAAAAAAAAAAAAAACACCTCAGCATTCTTAACTAACCACTGGGCTAAGCTCCCTCCACTTGAACCATGTTCTGCAAATAGTTCCAGGAAAAAAAATTACATAACTAGAATTTCAATAATATCTCTACCTATCTGGATATGTATATTGTGCCAAGTTGCTACCAACTTTTTTGACAAAAAACTAGCCATAGACCCCTGAACTTTTAGGGTGAAGTCTAGAGGAGTTTACATGACAATTTACATGATAATTTTGGGTGGTACAGAAGCCAAATCAAGAGGATGCATCTTCTAGAACTGCATATCCTGCCCAATACAGTAGCCACTAGCCACACATGATTACTGGGCACTTGAAATATGGCTAGTCAAATTGAGATGTAGTGTAAAATACACATGAGATTTTGAAGACTTAGTACCGAGAAAATAACAAAGAATCTCATTAGTAATTTTTATATTTGTTATATGTTGAAACAATATTTCGGATTATTTAGTTTGTATCGTATTTCCATTGGAGAGTGCTGGTCTACAGTGACTTCAGGGATGAGCTCATTCTGAGCTCCAGAATAGTCACATAATTTACACAAAATCCTGGATCTCTGTAATGTGCAACTAAAATGGTTTCATCTCTTTTCTCTTTTTCCTCTCACAATCCCCTTCCCTTTCCTTGTTCTGGGTTCCTTCTGAAAACCTCAAGTAGGATTCTCTCTTCTTGTTAATCATTTCTCCACCTCTACCTCTCAGAAAAGGTTAACACTCACTCCACTGTAACACAGACCTCCTCACTCCAGGAGCAATTGGGCTTAGACCAGAACGCAGCAAATGTGGGATATTCATTTCTAAATTTCTAACTAGTTAAGGTACCCAAACTGCAATTTGCAGGACCTCCCTGCTAAAGTTCTCCCATCCCAGACCCCCGTCTCATGATGCCCGTGCCACTATCTCTAGAGGTAGGCACCGTACTTGCTCTATTCAGGACACAGTGAACCTTTCTGGAACCCGATGAGGAGGAAGTGCACCTAGGGACAGCCTGGCTGGACCCCAGTTCTCCCACCGGGTCTTCTGCGAAACGTGATGGAAATCCCAGCTCACGTGGATCCCTTTATAACCATCCCTTATCTGAGAGCTCACTTGTAAGTAGACCCTCCCTTCAAAAGGCCTAAGGAACACCACCCAGGGGTAGCCTTCTGTTCTGGGATACAGATTATTTTCGTTTCTCTAATTGGCCGGCCTCTGCGAATGTGGATGTAAAGGTCAAGCTCCTTTCTCACTGAGTCTTCCTTCCGAAGATCTCCTGCTCCTTCCCTTTGTCCTCTGGGTTGGGTGGTTATTTCTCCATCCGCTCCCACCCGCAGCCTGGACAAGAAGACTCCTGGCAGATCTTCCAGCCGCACACCGACCCCTGCGCCGGCCCTCGCGCCCCGCGCCCGCCCTCCCCGGCTGAGAAGCACCTGCCAGCGGCCCTCACCTGGGTCGTCCTCGTCGCGGGGCACCTTCTTGAAGCAGTCGTTGAGCGACAGGTTGTGGCGGATGGAGTTCTGCCAGCCGGCCTTGCTGCGCTGGTAGAAGGGGAAGCTATCGGCGACGAACTGGTAGATGTGGCTGAGAGTGAGTTTGCGCTCGGGTGCGCTCTGAATGGCCATGGCGATGAGCGCCGAATACGAGTAGGGCGGCCGCACCATCTTCATCAGGTCCTCGCGGCTGGCCATGGACAGCCAGCCCAGCTCCCCGGGCCCCGCGGGCGCGGCGGGCGAGGCGGGCGCGGCGGACGCGGGCTGCGCGAAGGGCCGCTGAGAGCAGCCGAAGGTGCCGGCGGCGGGCGGTGGCTGCAGGAAGGGCCCGGCCGCGGCCCCGGGGGGCGGTGGCGGCGGCGGCGGCGGGGCGCCCAGGTACGCGGCGGCGGCTGCGGCGGCGGCGGAGGGCGGGCCTCCCACACCGGGCCCGTTGAGCCACAGGTAGGGGTTGGCGGCGGCGGCCGGCGGCGCGGCGTAGTCGGCCAGCCCGTAAGGCGCCCTGGCTGCCGGGGGGGCGCCCGGGGCGGCGGCGGTAGCGGCGGGCGGGGGCAGGCCGGGCTGCGAATACACTCCGAAGTTGTCGCCGCAGTAGAGGGCCATGTCGGCGGCCGTGGGCGGCTGCGGCGCGGCCGCGGCGAGGGGCGAGCGGGGCTGGTCTCGCCGCTTGGGCGAGAGCATCCCTTTGGGGGCCAACCCTGCGGCTCCGCCTTCACCCGCGCTGGGCGCCCGGTGCTCCGGGCCGGGGTCAGGCGGGTGCTTGCGGAGCGCCTGCTAGCCGGCCTCTTATAACCGAGCCCGGCGCGGCTCCTCCTGGGCCGGCCCGGAGCGGGGCGGTGGCCGCGGGCCTGGGCTCTCCACGCCCCCGCCACGCCCCACCTGCCCGCGCGCCCAAACCCGGAGCCAGCCCGCCCCGCCCCTACCGCCCCTCTGCCCGGGCCCGGGAGCCTCGGGGAGGCCGGCGCCTCCAGGTTTCGGGCAAAAAGCAGCACCCCATTCCTAGCCCACGTTTCTTAACATCATAAGTAAAGCCACGAATATTAAAGAGAAGATAACCCGAACAGTACGAATGATTTCTAAAAAGTTAACTTGGGGTGGCCGCTCGGGCCACCTGCCTAGTCGTCCTTTTGGCTTTTCTACGTCTTTCCTCCTAACCTTTTGTGATCGAGTTGCGGGATTCACGTCCAGTCTCAACCGATCGGCTTCCAGTCGAAAATAATCGATGTGATTTACAACGCTTTAGGGTATACGGTAGAGGTTATTAACAGGCCCCCTTGGCGTGTCCTCTTCTCCTCGGGGATTCTGTGATTGGAGGAACGGAAATCAATGTTGAGTTTTTCTAACCAAACTGTAGGTTCGCTCACATTCGGGAAGCATTTATTCGTTTTCTGTGCGGTTTGTACGGGCTTTCGTTGTGATTTGTTATCTTCAAAAACATAAAGGTGAATGTTTTCAAAGACATTTAGATAAGTAGCTTCGGAATTAGCATTTTAAACCCGAAAGTTTCAAAGTTTTAAGTAATTTAAACTGTGCAAGAAGGGCTCATTTACAAAAACAGTCTCATCTAACGGGCAAGTCTATGACTTGCCTTCTACTTTTGCTAAGTTTTTTAGTGCGTCTCCCTGCCTGGGAAACAAATAAAACCTGTAAAATACTGTGGTGACCTCACTTTCCACGTAATCATCCTCGATTGGCTCGAAACAACATTAAGAAAATTGTTTCTTTTACTATTAAAAGTATTCCTAAATGTGTTCTTAATACGTGACAGGTCTGAGGTTTTCATTTAACCGAGAGGGAGAGGGAAAACGTTTTTTTCTATTTGCCAATTGCCGACTGGCAGTTCAGAATATTCAATCATTCGGAAACTTCCCATCTCCTCCAAGGCATTTATTTTCATGATGAAATTAGTTATGTATTTTGGAGGATTTTTTTCTTCTGGTGTGTCACCTCTTGAAAATGAAATCCAAAAATATTTAATCAGCAAATTTGGATACCTAAAATGCAAATCACACTTCACATGTCACTATTTAGTCGTCTTTTCTGGGACCAGAAAGAAATTATTGTCAACCCTTTAAAGCACTGTTTCTATTCAATCTCCTGGAAAATGCTGTAGAAAAGAATAGTGTTTGTCTTAATTGTCTTATTTTGGTTCAAGGATCTAAAACGTTTTCATAATTTAGATAAGCCCAGTGTTGTTTTTTTCTTCCTAAATGGTCTAAAATGAAATGAAAAATTTTTTTAAATAAGGATGACAACTATGAAAGGAAATTGGAAATTGGAAAACTTTTTTTTTTTTTTTTTGAGATGAAGTCTTGCTCTGTTGTCCAGGGTGCAATGGCGTGATCTCGGGCTCACCACAACTTCCACCTACGGAGTTCAAGCGATTCTACTGCCTCAGCCTCCCAAGTAGCTGGGATTACAGGCGCCCGCCACCACGCCCAGCTAATTTTTGTATTTTTAGTAGAGACGGGGTTTCACCATGCTGGCCAGGCTGATCTCGAACTCCTGACCTCCGATGATCCACCCGCCTCGGTTTCCCAAAGTGCTGGGATTACAGGCATGAGCCACCGCACCCAGCTTGGAAAACATTTTAAAATAAGTTATAATACAAAAATTTAATATTTGTTCTTAAATGTAAAGGTCTAAACTAAAAAGAGAAATTCCAAAAGAAAAGCTGGGAACCTAGATGGCAATAAATTACGAAAAATTTGAAACCGTCTCCCTTTAGTAATTTATGTCCTTAAAAATATAATAATGTATCTTATCTTTTCGCAGATTGCTTGCCCATACATACTTTTTAGTTTTTCTTTAGAATCAAATTCTTAGCCCAATAGCTCCAAATTATTCTGAATGAGAGACCATGATGTCAGATTATTCTTTCTTGTTTTGATTAAAGGTTCTCCCTGCGTGGGGTATTTTGTTTCTTAACTGTACGTTAGTGTGTGTGTGTGTGTGTGTGTGTGTGTGTGTACCTTAGTTTTATTTAAAAATGACAGAGCCACCTAGCGACTCTTCACCTCTGTTACAGCATTCATCTCTGTAGGGATCTGTGGGGTGGACGCCCCCTCTAGGGGTTTGGAAGTTACATTTTCATATCTATTTTCAGTCATGTATTAATTAGATATAATTTTTATTGGTCATGGCCTAAATTATTGAATATCAAAATCAAAATAATGTTTTTCATCCCTGTTTTTTAATTAAAAAAAGCATTTGATGAGCTTAAACATAAAAACTGTTTAAAATGCAAATTCTCTGTAATAATGTTTTGTTAAATTGCCTTTTACAATATAATCAAGGCAATTGATTAAGACACCTATGCCAGTGTAAAATAAGAATAGCCTCACCAACAAGGTGCAACCCCGTCTCTACTAAAAATACAAAAATTAGCCAGGCGTGGTGGCAGGCACCTGTAGTTCCAGCTACTCGGGAGGCTGAGACAGGAGAATTGCTTGAACCCAGGAGGCAGAGGTTGCAGTGAGCTGAGATCGCACCATTGCACTCCAGCCTGGGCGACCCAGCGAGACTCCGTCTCAAAAAAAAAAAAATAGACAGTTGCAGACCGGGCAGGGGGCTCACGGCTGTAATCCCAGTACTTTGCGAGGCCAAGGTGGGCGGATCACTTGAGGTCAGGAGTTAGAGACCAGCCTGGCCAACATGGTGAAACCCATCTCTACTAAAATACAAAAATTAGCCGGGTGTGGTGGTGGGCATCTGTAATTCTAGCTACTGGGGAGGCCGAGGCAGGAGAATCGCTTGAACCTGGAAGGTGGAGGTTGCAGTGAGCTGAGGTTGCACCACTGCACTCACTCTGGGCGATGGAGAGAGACTCCGTCGCAAAAAAAAAAAAAAAAAAAAAAAAAGAATAGTAGACAGTTGCATGTTTTCTTCACTGGAAAATAAAACATTTTGGGAAATTATTCAACCCAAAGAAAATATTAATTTTCCACTGCTGTTTGGCAACATTCTTGTTGCTTCTTTGAAATGGCAGAGCAGCAATAGTGAATTATAATGGAATGTAGTCATTTTTAATAAATACTGTAATGGAATGTAAAATGTATTACAATCATTAATTTCCAGCATCCTGGAAATATTGGCACATTAGTGTTTGTTAATATTTTTACATATTTCCAAAGGAAGAAAACAGTAATACAAATTGAGAACAGCCTCAGTGCTCTTAACTTTGAATGACTGCTAACTTGGACCAACATCATGCTGGGCACAGAATCAGTCCTTCCTGTCTCAGCACCGTGATTTACTCATATCTGTGAAAAAACCCCACAAATAGCAATCTACCCATGTCTCCTGTCTAGCTTTCTACCTTGCACTAGTTAGTATACCTCTCCGACATCTTCAAGTATGTACATCAGAAGCTCTTTGAAGATGAATCTTTGTGTGTAATTATTATTATTATTATATATTTTTTGAGAGGGAGTCTCACTCTGTCACCCAGGCACGGAGGGCAGCTCGGCTCACTGCAAGCTCCACCTCTCGGGTTCAAGTGATTCTCTTGTTTCAGCCTTGCAAGTAGCTGGGATTACAGGCGCCCGCCACCACACCAGGCTAATTTTTTGTATTGTTTTTAGTAGAGACAGGGTGTTACCACATTGCCCAGGCAGGTCTCAAACTCTGGACCTCAAGTGATCTGCCTGCCTGGGCCTCCCAAAGTGCTGGGATTACAGGTGTGAGCTGCTGCACCCAGCCTTATAATTTACTTTTTAAAAACACCTTGCACACTATAGAATAAGCAAATATCAATTTTGAAATATCAATATCTGTTGAATTAATAAGTGGCTACTTACAAATGACTCATTGGAACAGAAATGAGCCTATTCAAGGAAGTGTAAAAGTACACACCCACAAAACAAACAAATCCCAAAATGGGACCTGGAAAAAATTTCTATAGCAAAAAAGAGTAGAAGCATTATCCAATTTTGGAGAAAGTGCCCCATTCTGAAAATAATTTACTAGAGTGGTGGGAAGATTTTAGAAAACGTCTGCTTTTTGTTTTCAGTACAATGTAAGAAAGTTTGGCCTTTATGAAACAAGACGTTAGGATAAGATGAAAAACAGGCAAACTTTGGTACAAGTAGAGATGAAAAAGGAGGTGAGAAAAGAATGCAAGAAAACTTGAATTGTGATAGAATACAGCTTTTAGAGTAAGAGACCAAAATATGTAAAGTTAATTAGTGCATTTATTGTTTTGAGGAAAGAATACTTTATTTAAGGAAAGATGTTGAGATAACTGAAGCTGGATCCACTATCTGATTCCTTATTTGGTGTCTTTTTTTTTTTTTTTTTTGAGACAGAGTCTCATCCCATCACTCAAGCTGGAGTGCAGTGGCATGATCTTGACTCACTGCAACCTCTGCCTCCCAGGTTCAAGCAATTCTGCTGCCTCAGCCTCCCAAGTAGCTGGAATTACAGGCACCCACCAACATGCCCAGCTAATTTTCGTATTTTTAGTAGAGATAGGGTTACACCATGTTGGCCAGGCTGGTCTCTAACGCCTGACCTCAAGTGATCTGCTTGCCTCAACCTCCCAAAGTGCTGGGATTATAGATAGGAGTAAGCCTCTGCACCTGGCCTGGTGTCATTATTTTCCAACTTCTTTTTTTTCTTTTGAAACTAAGTTTTGCTCTTGTTGCCTAGGCTGGAGTGCAATGGCGCGATCTCGGCTCACCAGAACCTCTGCCTCCTGGACTCGTCATTCTCCTGCCTCAGCCTCTTGAGTAACTAGGATTACAGGTGCCTGCCACCATGCCTGGCTAATTTTTTGTATTTTTAGTAGAGACTGGGTGTCACTGTGTTGGTCAGGCTTGTTTCGAACTCCTGACCTCATGATCTGCCTGCCTGCGTTGGCCTCCCAAAGTGCTCGTACTACAGGCGTGAGCCACCTCACCCAGCCTATTTTTTTCCAACTTCTGACCACTTGGTTCTCATTTTAAAGTTGGTAGTGTCATTAGAGAGGGGCAAACTGAACAGCCTCTCTCCCGTTCCTTTGATACCTCAAAGGCTGTGACATGCAGACTGAAACAGAACTCAGAAGGACTATTTATTTGCTCCTTTAACAAATATTTACATTTTACTTACCGAGTCTAGTGTTCGTGGGAAACTGAGGCAGCCCTTTCCCCCCATGAAAGCAAGCTTTCTACTAATGTGGCATTTGTTTTCTGTTCCACGAGTCCCTTTCTCTTCCAAGCTCTTCATGTTGACATTAACCAAACTACCCCTGCCAGTCACCCCACTCAGCTACCTGGGAGTTGGGAAGACTGGAGTGAGCTACAAATACAGAGTGGACAAAAATGAAACCCAGGGCGTGCAGAAGCAGGGGTATGGCCCAGGAATCACCCAGCCATATACCAGCCAACACTGGAGACCCATGGCCCTTTTTCCACTGCAAACATTAGGCATATGAAGTCTAGCAAAAAGGATGAATCCTGAGCATTCTTGAAGCCTAAGCGTCTGAGGATCCCATGGAAGTTCCATACACTTAATCCAGAAAAATAAGAGAAAAAAATGATCAGCCAAAATACTGATGCTCCAGCAATTCCTGTGCCTGAGCAAAGGCTGTTAATCTGTGGTTCCTCTGCTTGAACCTGAAGCCCCCTCCTCTTGTGAGTCTCCCTCCTCCCATATCTCTGGAATGCTTCCTGGCCCCTGGCTCCAGCTGATTAACCTCATTCTTGAGCTTCCTCAGCTAACTTCTCACACTCCTCCTTCTGCTTTTTCCCCAGCCTCCCAGTGAGTCTTCAGCTTTCCTCCAAGATCCGAGGTCCGAGATCTTTTCTGAAAGCTCTGCCCAGACTGAAAAATGGCTCCCCCAGGATCCTCCCATGGTGTCCTCCCCTGCGGGGATCTCCACTGAAGGCTGCATTTCCCTCCACTCCTCCCACCTCAGGGCCAGAAGGCAGATTGGTATCATCTGTGCTCACTAATGCCCCTGCCCGAACATTCTTTCTCCTCTCTCTTACCAAAAACTCCTTCAAGTCTTTTAGCTGTCCTGCCTTCTCTCCCTCCTCCTCCTTCATTAGACTTCACTCTCTGGTCCACACTCTTCCAGTCTCCCCCAAGCCCTCCATCATGATGGGGTGACCCAGCATCCTCCCGATGACTCATCAATTGTCCCGGCCCCCCATTTTCAATAACCAACACTTCTGTAGTTTAGCCACCCACTATCCCAGATGTTCTCCGAGAATGGGGATTGTTTCTTTTTGCTCATATATTTTTAGAGCTAACAGTTATGACACATGTACTAAAAACCTGGCACTGTGCTCAGCACCCTACATGCATTGTCCCATTTAATTCTCACAGTGATCCTATGGCATAAGAACTGTTATTCCACATTTTACAGAAAAAGCAACAGACATAAAGAGATTAAGTAACTTCACTGGGGTCCCCCAACTTATAAGTATGCAGCTGGGGTTCAAACCTAGGCAGTCTGTCTGGAGAGCACATGCTATTAGAACGCAGCTCGAACTGCCTCCCCCATGATTTCCCCAGGCTTAGTCCACTGCCTGACTTTAATGCATCTTCAACTGTTGTTTGTTGCTTGAATAAATTAAAAAGCATTAAATGGTATTTTTTAAAACGATATAAAAAATTTTTGCATGCAGACGTGTACAGGGCGAAGAGCATGTGGAGATACAGGAAGACAACCCTCTGCAAGCCCAGAGAGAGGCCCTCAGGGAAAACCAATCTGCCAACACTGTGATCTTGGACTTCTAGCCCCAAGAACTATGAGGAAATGCATTTCTGTTCTTTTTTTTTTTTTTTTTTTTTTTGTGAGATAGAGTCTGGCTCTGTTGCCCAGGCTGGGGTGCAATGGCGCGATCTTGGCTTATTGCAACCTCCGCCTCCCGGGTTCAAGCAATTCTTCTGCCTCAGCCTCCCAAGTAGCTGGGATTACAGGCATCCACCACAACACCCAGCTAATTTTTGTATTTTTAATAGAGACGGGGTTTTGCCATGTTGGCCAGGCTGGTCCTGAACTCCTGACCTCTGGTGATCCGTCCACCTCGGCCTCCCAAAGTGCTGGTATTACAGGCGTAAGCCACCGTGCCTGGCCACATTTCTGTTCTTTAAGCCATCCAGTCTATGTGATACTTTGTTGTGGCAGCCCTAGCAAACTATTATATAGGTGGGTTTCCATTCCTTCCTCTCTTTTAAAAATTTTAATTACTGTTTTTTTTTCTTTAGAGACAGAGTCTTGCTCTGTTGCCCAGACTGGAGTACAGTGGTGAGATATAGCTCAATGTAGCCTCAGATCCCTGGGCTCAAGCCATCCTGCCACCTAAGCCTCCCAAGTAGCTAGGACTACAGGCACATACCACCATGCCTGGCTAATTTTTTATTTTTATTTTTGTAGAACTGGAGTCTCACTATGTTGCCCAGGCTGGTCTCAAACTCCTGGCCTCAAGCCATCCTCCGTCCTTGGCCTCCCAAAGTGCTGGGATTATAGGTGTGAGCCACCATGCCTGGGCCATCGGCAGAATTCTCTGAAAACCTGCTTTCCTCCTTTGTTCCTGATCTCTATGGAGGGTCCCTTTTTGATCTAGTTATCTAAGCCAGAGAATTAAGGGTCTTCTACCTCAGTGACCAAGTTGTGCCATGATAGCACTTTACTCTCTGTCCCACTGGCAGCATTGAGGTTCATCCACCTTCATTCCCTCCTGGATTACTGCTATCAGTCCCTTGTTGGCCTCCCTGCCTCCTCTTGTGCCTTCCAGTCCTCTCTCTACACCACCCTCATAATGATCTGCTAAGAGGGCAGATCCAGTCATGAGTCTCCCATGCTTCCAACTCTCAGTGACTCCCACTGCTTGACACATGTGATCCTAGCAGAGGCAGCTCATTTAGCCAGCCTTGTTCACGCTCTGTGCTGGCTTCATACTCTTCTAAAGCTCACTGTTTTGCCAAACAGGCATCATATCATTCATTCTGATATCCTCTTCATGAGTTTTGCTGATTCTCTACGCCACTTATGTTATTAATTACTTGATGTTTTTCTTTTAATAGATTCAATTTTTAAACTGAAATTCCATTTCCTCCCCACCCTTTTTTTTTTTTTTTTTTTTTTTTGCAGATGAGGTCTCTGTCACCCAGGCTAGAGTGCAGTGGCACGATCTTGGCTCACTGGAACCTCTACCTCCTGAGTTTGAGCGATCCTCCCACCTCAGCTTCCAGGTGTGTGCCACTATACCTGGCTAAGTTTTGGTATTTTTGGTAGAGACAGAGTTTTGCTATGTTACCCAGGACAGTCTTGAACTCCTGAACACAAGCGATCTGCCTGCAACAGCCTCCCAAAGTGCTGGGATTAGAGGCGTGAGCCACCACACCTGGCCCCATTTTTTGAAAAAGAAACTATACAGCATTACTGTAAGTTAAAAATTTGAAAAGATCATTTGCCATAAACAGAAGGTAAACAATATAAATAGATCATTAATTGTACTGATAAAATTGTTTCCTGGCTGGGCACTGTGGCTCACTGCCTGTAATCCCAGCACTTTGGGAGGTGGAGGTGGGCAGATCACTTGAGGTAAGGAGTTCAAGACCAGCCTGGCCAACATGGTGAAACCTTGGCTCTACTAAAAATACAAAAATTAGCTGGGTGTAGTGGTGCACGCCTATAATCTCAGCTACTTGGGAGGCTGAGGCATGAGAATCACTTGAACCCGGGAGGCGGAGGTTGCAGTGAGCTGAGATCGCTCCATTATACTCTAGCCTGGGCGACAAGAGCGAAACTCTGTCTCAAAAAAAAAAAAAAAATTGTTTCCTTATGTAATGTTTCAAATGTTTTAAAATGTAAGCATAAATACTGTAATACAAGTTAATTTCATTGATTACTAAAAATCCAACCTAAAAATAGATCTTCAATAAGAATAGAACTATTATGATCAGTATAGAAACAAAGTGATATTAAATTTAATGAGGATTATTTTCAAATTATGTTCTAAATTAGTAAAACAAATTCCGTTTTATGAACTTTTTAAAACCAGCATGCCAGGCACCGTGGCTCACACCTGTGATCCTAACACTTTGGGAGGCCGAGGTGGGCAGATTGCCTGAGCTCAGGAGTTTGATACCAGCCTGGGCAACATGTTGAAATCCCATCTCTACTAAAATACAAAAAAATTAGCCAGGTGTGGTGGCATGCACCTGTAGTCCCAGCTACTCGAGAGGCTGAGGCACAAGAATTGCTTGAACCTGAGAGGCAGAGGTTGCAGTGAGCTGAGATAGTGCCCCTGCCCTCTAGCCTGGGGGACAGAGCAAGACTTTGTCTCAAAAAGCAAACAAACAAAAAAACCAGCATGAAGAATTGCAGCTCTCATGTGTCTATATGGGAATGGAAAAAGGTATTTAATTGCCCCATTTGATAGGTTTGGCTAACTTTTTATTTTATTTTTATTTTTTCTTTTGAGACAGAGTCTCCCTCTGTCACCCAGGCTGGAGTGTAGTGGCGCCATCTCGGCTCACTGCAGCCTCGACCTCCCTGGCTCAAGTGATCCTCCCACCTCAGCCTCCCAAGTAGCTGGGACCACAGGCACATGCCACCACTCCCAGCTAACCTTTTAATTTTTTTGTATTTAAGTAGAGGCAGGGTCTCACTATGTTGCCCAGGCTAATCTTGAACTCCTGGGCTAAAGCGATACTCCCACTTCGGCCTCCCAAAGTGCTGGGAGTATAGGCATGAGCCACTGTGCCTGGCCTTGCTACCTTTTATTCAAGAAATATTTGCTTCCAAAAGCCATCTTAAGTAATCCTAGGATCTGTTGTGAATTTATGTAGATATTAGGTTGGCGTAAAAATAACTGAAGTTTTTGCCATTGAAAGTTTTTTGCCATTACTGTTAATGGCAAAAACTGCAATTACTTTTGCACCAACCTAAGTATAATCCCAGATAATATCCAAAAAGGAATAGAGAAACGATTTCTTGTCCCTGACTACTGTTACTGGACAATGATTATGACAATCTTTTGTCTTGGCCGGGCGCAGTGGCCCACACCTATAATCCTAGCACTTTGGGAGGCCGAGGTGGGCGGATTACTTGAGACCAGCCTGACCAATATGGTGAAACCCTGTCTCTACTAAAAATACAAAAGTTAGCCTGGTGTGGTGGTGCGTGGCTGTAATCCCAGCTACTCAAGAAACTGAGGCACGAGCTGAAACTGGGAGATGGAGGTTGCAGTGAGCTGAGATCATGCTACTGCACTCCAGCCTCGATGACAGAGTGAGACTGCCTCACTCTTTCTTTCTTTCTTTCTTTCATAGAAAGAGAAAGAAAGAAAAGAGAGAGAAAGAAAGGAGGGAGGGAGGAAGGAAGGAAGGAAAGAGAAAGAAAGGAGGGAGGGAGAGACTGTCTCACAAAAGAAACAAGGAAGGAAGGAAAGGAATGGATTATAGAAAGAAAGAAAAAGAAAGAAAGAGAAAGAAAGAGACTGTCTCACGAAATAAAGAGAAATAAAAGAAAGAAATAAAAGGGAAAGAAGGAAAGAAAGGAAGGAAATCTTTTGTCAGCTGTGTCAAACGGTTTTCATGCCCTGCAAAATGTTTTCAGTAAGCATTTCAGGTGAGTTTATGACCAGGTTCATTTATGAATACAAGAAATATCTATTGAGCATGCCAGACCTTGGCTCTAGCTGTAGGTATAGGTGATAAACAATGAATCCAGGCTGGGCGCGGTAGCGCACACCTATAATCCTAGCACTTTGGGAGGCCAAGGCGGGTGGATCACGAGGTCAGGAGTTCAAGACCAGCCTGGCCAAGATGGTCTCTATTAAAAATACAAAAATTAGCCGGGCGTGGTGGCGGGTGACTGTAATCCCAGCTACTCGGGAGGCTGAGGCAGAGAGTTGCTTGAACGAGGGAGGCGGAGGTTGCAGCGAGCCGAGATCGCACCACTGCACTCCAGCCTGGGAGACAGAACGAGACTCCATCTCAAAAAAAAAAAAAAAAAAAAAAAGATAAACAACGAATCCCTGCTCCCACAGAGCTTCAGACAAGAAGATTCCCAGTCTGCATGACCCAGGGGACCAAGTGACTCAGTGGCCACAGCCACCCCCTGCCCAGGCTTAACAATTTCGAAGGTCACTTTATCATGCCTGGAAAAACTGAAATAAGCTTGTCTTTTAAGACTAAATTAGGCTTTCAAATGAGCAGAACTTATCTACAAGATATGCTAATTTGCAAATCCTCACCCAGTCATGCCCATGATCTTTATGAAGATAGAATTTCTTCTGGAAAGACTGAATTCTTCTCCTCTCTTACAGAAAGGCATGGGCCGGGTGCAGTGGCTCATGTCTGTAATCTCAGCACTTTGGGATGCTGAGGTGGGAGGATCACTTGAGCCTTGGAGGTGGAGGCTACAGTAAGCTGTGATTGTACCATTGCACACTCCAGCGTAGGTGATAGAGCAAGACCCTGTCTCAAAAAAATCAAACCAAATCAAATCAGTGGCTTCATTAATTTGCTGGCCTACATTATATATAAAATATCTTTGTATAAGCAACAGATATATTTTACTGACTTCCCATACCTCTTCTTAACCAGCTTCCAATTGAATCCAGACTCATTCTTCTAGTCCCAGCTCTCACAGCCTTTGTATCCTACAGCCCTCTGCTTTGTTTCTACTTTTAAAAATTGGTGATTGCCTTTCATATAATAGGAACCCATAGATGTTTTTGATGATGATGATGATGATGATGATGACTATGACAACAACTAAGATACCACTGCTGCTGCTGCTGTTGTCGACCGCGATAATATTGCTGACAACCTTGATTGTATGGCTGCTTCCTGATTCTAGATCTACGTGGATCAACCCCACTAGCCAGGGTTGAGATTGGAGAAGCTGAACTGACCTAATTTTCCAACCAGTGCTTCCCAGTCCTAGTGTGGAGTCCTTCAGGGGGTTTGTTAAAATGCAGATTCCTTGGCACCGCCCAAGAGCGAAGTCTCCAAGAGAGTCTGTATCTCTAGGGTGGGATGCCTGCAGGCTATGTACTTTTTAACCTCTTCCTTCCTCCCCCACAGTGATTCTGACACTGTCGAGTTTGGGAGCTTAATTAACTATTTAAAACCTTTAAAATGAAAAGAAATGTTGCTTTATTGACATAAATGATAAACTAGTGATTCCCAAGTTGGGGAGATCTGAGAGGAACATCAGAATCAAAAAGTTTTTTGTTTTTTTTTTTTTTTGGTCTGAGACAGATTCTTTCTGTGTTGCCCAGGATGGAGTGCAGTGGCACAAACACGGCTGCCACTGCAGCCTTGACCTCCGCGGCTCAAGCGATCCTCCCACCTCATTCTCCCGAGTAGCTGGGACCACAGGTGTGCGCTACCACACCAGGCTAATTTAAAATTTTTTTTTGTAGTGACAAGGACTCCCTGTGTTGCCCAGGCTGGCCTCAAACTTCTGGGCTCAAGCGATCCTCTTGTCTCAGCCTCCCAAAGTGTTGGGATTACAGGCATGAGCCACCATGCACAGCACACACTTTTTCAATATTGAGTATAATCAAAGTTTACTAAACTTATAGGTGAAAAAGGTATTTTATTGTTTTAACTTCCTCTTGTTTAATTATGAGTAAGTTTCTGTATCTCCTCATATATTCTTTTTCTGTGATCAATGTCCTTTGCATGTTTTTGTTGGGTTGTTTGAAGTTTTTATTTTTATTTTTTTGGGGGACGGAGTCTCACTGTCACCTAGGCTGGAGTGCAGTGGCACGATCTCAGCTCACTGCAACCTCCACCTCCTAGGTTCAAGCAATTCTCCTGCCTCAGGCTCCCGAGTAGCCATCATGCCCGGCTAATTTTTGTATTTTTTTAGTAGAAGTGGGGTTTCACCATGTTGGCCAGGCTGGTCTCGACCTCCTGACCTTGTGATCCACCCACTCGGCCTCCCAAAGTGCTGGGATTACAGGCGTGAGCCACCGCACCCAGCTAGGGTTGTTTGAATTTTTGTTACACATTGACAAGAATCTTTGCATTAGCCCTGTGATGGGCAAACTACATGGCTTCTGTAAGCTTTGGTTTTCTCATCTGGAGAATAAGAACAATAATGCTAATGCTAATAGTAATTGTAACTTATATTGGCCACTTACTGCAGGTACTTTTCTAAGCAATTCTCTCATGTCAGGGCTGCTAGTCCATATGGTGCCTTGGCACAAATAAGAAAAAGGTACCTTTTCCTTGGGCTAGTACCACCATGTGGTGGGGCACAGGGCTCGAGAGCAGGCACTGGATTTCGGCCTTACTTATTCCCGTAGTAGTTTGCCTTCCTTCAGGCGCAAGCTGCCCAATCATTCACAGCAGCCCTGTCTCATTTAATTTTTATAAACAATCCTATAAAGAAGGGACTATTATCCTCATTTTAGTTCACTTCTCCAGTACCACACAGTAAATTAGTGGCAAATTCAGAGCCTATGATTAATTGTTGTGCTGTATGGCACCTACACAAAGGGTTGAAGTTTGAAGTCAGTATCAATCAGGACAGTCCTCATGAAGCACTCAGCACAGTGCCTGATGGGTAGTAAATGCTTAATAAAATGTATGGGATATTAGCCTTTAGTCTGTCGTGCGTTGCAAATATTGTTTTCCAGTTTCATCATTTGGCATTTGATTTTGCTTGTGGTGTTTGCTAACCCACACAATTTTTTTTTCTTCGAGATGGAGTCTTGCTCTGTCGCCTAGGCTGGAGTGAAGTGGCACAATCTTAGCTCACTGCAACCTCCACCTCCTGGGTTCAAGTGATTCTCCTGCCTCAGCCTCTCAAGTAGCTGGGATTACAGGCGCGTGCCACCATGCCTGGCTAATTTTTTATTTTTATTACAGATGAGGTTTCACCAGGCTGGTCTGGAACTCCTGACCTCGTGATCTGCCCGCCTCAGCCTCCCAAAGTGCTGGGATTACAGGCGTGATCCACAGCGCCCAGCCCTACACAATTTTTATATAATCAAATTTCTTTATCTTTTCCGTTATGACTTTTGTTATGACTTTTGTTTTGGTTGGCATTGTAAAGACAAAATAATTGAATAAGATAACCTCTCTTGTGTTAATTAAGGAACAGGCAAACTTAGAAAGACCCCAAAATACAAGATGACAGTGAGCTTTTCTCATGGAACAGTCTAGACTAGGGAGGTGGTTCTTCTCCTCTGGGCTCCTAGGAACCCAGGCACCTTCTCTGTTAAGATTCTCTCACCTCTTGTCCTCAACCCCACCACAGCAGCTGGCTTCCTAGTACCAAATGTATGCTCCTACCCCTGGGAAAGCAAAGGGATAGGGGCCGGGAGCAGTGGCTCACGCCTGTAATCCCAGCATTGTGGGAGGCCGAGGCAGGTGGGCCACCTGAGGTCAGGAGTTTGAGACCAGCCTGGCCAACATGGTGAAACCCATCTCTATTAAAAATACAAAAAGTAGGCCGGGTGCGGTGGCTCACGCCTGTAATCCCAGCACTCTGGGAGGCCAAGGCGGGTGGATCACAAGGTCAGGAGATCGAGACCACAGTGAAACCCTGTCCCTACTAAAAATACAAAAAAAAAAAAAAAAAATTAGCCGGGCGTGGTGGTGGGCGCCTGTAGTCCCAGCTACTCGGGAGGCTGAGGCAGGAGAATGGCATGAACCCGGGAGGTGGAGCTTGCAGTGAGCCGAGATCGCGCCATTGCACTCCAGCCTGGGCAACAGAGCGAGACTCTGTCTCAAAAAAAAAAAAAAAAAAAAAAAAAAAAAATTAGCTGGATGTGGTCGCAGGCGCGTAATCCCAGCTACTCGGGAGGCTGAGGCAGGAGAATTGCTTGAACCTGGGAGGCAGAGGTTGCAGTGAATGGAGATCGTGCCACTGCACTCTGTCCTGGGCAACAGAGCAAGACTCCGTCTCAAAAAAAAAAAAAAAAAAAGTAAAAAGAAAAAGAAAAAAGTGAAAGGATAGGAAGTGAAAATAAGCATTAATAATTTCCCTCAAAGAAAGTGACATGGATTTCTCCTTAAATTCACCGGAACTTAGTCACATGGCCCCACCTCGTTGCAAAGGGCACTGGGAAGTGCAGTCTTAAACTGGGCATGCTGTGCCTGCTGAAAGGTGTACTGCGGCAGCCATGCCAGGGAAGCAGAGAATACTAGGGCACAACTGACCGTCAGTACCACACCTCTCCAAACCCTGCGTATGTGAAATTCCTGCCTCCCTGAACGTCCTTCTGGATCTTTTCCTTAGCTACAAGAATTACAGTTCTTGTAGATGCAGATTCTGCTTTTTGTTTTTTGCCCCAAGCTTTTTTGTTGGGGATAATAATAAGAGACAATTCAGAGTTAGAAAAGAGAGGCCAGGCGTGGTGGCTCACACTTGTAATCCCAGCAATTTGGGAGGCCCAGGCAGGTGGATCACCTGAGGTCAGGAGTTTGAGACCAGCCTGACCAACATGGTGAAACCCCTGTCTCAACTAAAAATACAAAATTAGCCACATGTGGTGATGCATGCCTGTAGTCCCAGCTACTCGGGAGGCTGAGCCAGGGGAATCACTTGAACCCAGGAGGCCGAGGCTGCTGAAGTGAACTGAGATCGCACCACTGCACTCCAGCCTGGGCAAGACAGAGCAAGACTCCGTCTCAATAAAAAAAGAAAGAAAAGAGAGAGAGAAAGAATACTCTTTTCCTCCTGAGGGTCTTGGGAAATTCCCCTTCTTTGGTCTGACCACCTTTCCAGCCTTTCAGCCAGTTAATTGCTGCTGCTCCTCCGAGGCTCACAGCCTCATCCTCAGGCAGCCCTGGCTCTTCCTCACCTCCCCAAAGTAGCTGAGGGATCCTTGATAATAGTCTCATGTTAATCTTTATTCATAGCTCATTCACAGTTGGTAACTAGGATGTGTTTCTGTGACTATTTGGTTGAGGCTTGCCTGAGAGGGTTGTGGACTGTGGACTTCCAGGGCAGAGGCTGTGTCTCTTTTGCTCATTTCTAGGAATAGAACCCAGTCCTGGGTACAGAGTAGGTACTCAATAAATATTTCCTCCACAAATGAATAAATTGTGAGAGAGGAAGGCAGAGAGCCCTGAGAGAATGAAGGAGGCTAACACAAAATTAGTTGATGTCTTAGGATGCCATGGGTACCCTGTCAGGGCTGAGAGCAGGGGGCTGAGAATTGGGGATGGGGTGGGTATAGCCTGGACAGATCTGGTGGAAACCAAGGTACTGAATACTACAGTCTGCAGCCATCCATAGACAGGGCAAAACCTCTTCAGGGCAGAGGGGTGTTGGTAAGAAATGCCCACTCTACTATATTCCACTCTACTCTGTTCCACTCTACTGTACTCTATTCCATTTTACCCAACTCCACCCTACTTTACTCTACTGTACTCCACTCTACTCTGTTCCACTCTACTGTACTCTACTCCACTCTACCCTACTCTACTGTCCCCCACTCTACTATCCTGTCCTCTCCTCTCCTCCACTCTGCTCTACTGCATTCTACTGTACTTTACTGTAATCTACTGTCTTCTACTCTACTGCACCCCCTCTACTATACTGTACTGTACTCTACTGTACTCTACTCCACTATACTGTATTCTATTCTACTATACTGTACTATACTCCACTCTGTTCTACTGTACTGTACTTTACTGTCCTCTACTCCACTCTGCTCTACCCTACTCTACTCTACTCCACTCTACTCTGCTGTACTCCACTCTACTCTACTGTACTATACTCTACTGTATTCTACTCTAATCTACTGTACCCTACCACCTTTTACTGTTTTCTACTCTATTGTACTCCACTGTACTCTACTGTACTCCACTCAGCCCTACTCTATTGTACTGTACTCTAGTCTATTCAACTCTACTGTACTCTACCCTACTCTAGTGTGCTCTACTCTACTGTACTTTACTCTACTGTACTTCACTCTATACTGTACGGTACTGTATCCTACTCTACCCTGCTCTATTGTACTCTACTGTAGTCTACTCTACTGTGATCTATTGTGCTATACTTTACTGTACTCCACTCTACTCTGTGTGGGTAGAGGCCTCTGTCCCTTTAGAAGATGCATGGATGCTTAATAAATAATTGTTGAATTAATGAAATGTTACTTGTTGGACTTTTCCTAGCCTTTCTGTGAAATAAAATTACAGTTCCATGACTTCATTCGTTTTTCTGGAACAAAGTTAAATCTTCTGTCAGATATTTATTTCAAGAATTTACTATTACTTAATCTAAAAGTGACACTAACATTTAAGAAAAATATAAATTAGAAGTGGTGGTAAAACAAAAGTAATTAAGATGCCATGATTTCCCTATTGTCATTACACTTTGACATTATTATTGAGTGTTGTCAGGTGTCCTAGTCAATAAAGTATAGCATATTGACTATCAAAATTAAACTGCTGAGGCACTGTTTCATTTTGGACAGATAGGAGCTATATTATTTCTAATGTGTCCATTTATATCTATTGCTGACCAATAAAGAATTTTTGCATTTAATCAACTCGAGACATTCAAGTACTTTATCATAGACCATCTTCCTGTTTGCTGTTTAGATTTTCTCCTGTTAAATAATTTCGACAAGGTGAAAGAAAAAAAAAAAGAAACAAAACAGAATGGGTGAGCTAGCAGTTCTTCCTTCCAATCCTCAGTCTATTCCTTTGCATAACCAATGCACTGTTGACTTTTGCAAAAATTAATAGGAGAGCAAGGTTTGGTTCTAACTTTCCCATATTAATGCACCTATTAGATTTTTTTTTTTATTTTTGAGACAGGGTCTCACTCTGTCGCCCAGGCTGGGGTACAGTGGCACAATCTTGGCTCACTGAAACCTCCACCTCCCAGGTTCAAGTGATTCTCCTGCTTCAGCCTCCCAAGTAGCTGCGATTACAGGCATGTGCCACCACACCTGGATAATTTTTGTATTTTAGTAAAGACAGTGTTTCATCATGTTGGCCAGTCTGGTCTCAAACTCCTGGCCTCAAGTGATCCACCTGTCTCAGCCTCCCAAAATGCTGAGATTACAGGTGTGAGCCACCGTGCCTGGCCTACCTGCTAAATTTTATTGCTTGAAATTAGTTCACTTTTATTGTTGACATTCTTTACGAAGAGTACTTGGAGGAAAGTCTTTTGAAAAGAAGACTTGTAATATTTGTTGTACCTGATGATGCTTTTGTACTATTTGTTCAGTAGTAAGTCTCTGGCAGAATATTTGAATGGCAGCCACTTCAAAATAGGCAAATTGTTCCCCCTACTGAGCATGTGAAAATGCATCTCAGTATCTCTGTATTTTCAGATCTTGTCTGGCAAAAACATTAGATCTGAAAAGAGGAGTAATTTCAAGATTAAAGAAAGCATTGGGCAAAGACTAGGAGGACCAAGGCTAGTAGCGCCAGCCTCAGATGATTTGCACATGAAAGCCGCCTTTCCGTCTGCAGCTTTATGCATTTCCAAAAGACACTCAAATCAGGGGCTCAGCTTGATCTTCTGCCTCCCGCTCAGCACTTCAGAAAGAGACAAGGAGCTGTGGCATTAGCCCAACACCTTTGTCAGGTGCGTTTTCTCTATTGTTCGCCAAATGGCGAGGGATTAAGATGAGGGGGTCAGGGTGGCAATTTTTTTATGATTCTTCCTAAGCCAGAAGAGACACTTTTCTTAGAGAGTTGTGGAAAGGAATGCAGACTGCTGAGTGCTTTGGGAAACTTGTTTCAAAACACCTGGAGTGTGTGTGTCTAATCCATACTGTAAAACAGCTGACTTCTGCTTCCTGAAAGCCAACTCCCCTGTCCACCCCAGCCCCTTCCCTTCCACAAGGTTATTCCTCTGCCCCCTACAGCCTTGCTCTTTTAATCTTAGAAATAAAAGGAGTTCCACCACCCACAGCTATGAGGGGGACGCAGTCACCTTTATTTACATGAATGAGAGAGCTCTGTCACTTCCTACCCCCACCACTGAGGTGCCCATCAAGCGGGGGAGTTAGATTTTGGAAATGCCTCGCCCGTCAAACTGACAAGGTCTGCAATAGAGACAGTTTTTTTTCTTTTCTCTTTTTTTTTTCAGACAGAGTCTTGCTCTGTTGCCAGGCTGGAGTGCAGTGGCGCAATCTCGGCTCACTGCAACCTCCGCCTCCCGGGTTCAAGCGATTCCCCTGCCTCAGCCTCCCAAGTAGCTGTGACTACAGGTGCATGCCACCATGCCCGGCTAATTCTTATATTTTTAGTAGAGACACGGTTTCACCATGTTGACCAGGATGGTCTTCTCCATCTCTTGACCTCGTGATCCGCCTGCCTTGACCTCCCAAAGTGCTGAGATTACAGGCATGAGCCACCACACCTGGCCTGAGATAGAGACAGTTTATGTGAATATGGGCCCCAGGCTTCTGGGGAGTTGATTGCCTATGGTCTCTTTGGCGCAGTTATTCTTCAGCACCTTTGGGAAAGGTTCTGTAGAAATACAAGGAATTGAAGCTTGCTTCTCCAGTTGTACCTGGCCGCCATTTATTGATCAATTTAGTCTCTCAGAAGTCCTGCAAGCTACAGAGGTGACTGTATTACACAACACAATGCATAATTTTACATTTTAAAAGTGAGTAGGGGCCGGGCGCAGTGGCTCATGCCTGTAATCCCAGCACTTTGGGAGGCTGAAGTGGGTGGATCATGAGGTCAGGAGTTCAAGACCAGCCTAGCCAAGATGGTGAAACCCCATCTCTACTAAAAATACAAAAATTAGCCGGGCGCAGTGGCAGGCACCTGTAATCCCAGCTACTTGGGAGGCTGAGGTAGAAGAATCACTTAAACCCGGGGGGTGGAGGTTGCAGTGAACTGAGATTGCAACATTGCACTCCAGCCTGGGCGACACAGTGAGACTCTGTCTGAAATAAATAAATAAATAAATAAATAAAAATAAAAAATAAATAAATAAAAGTGAGTAGGATCTTGGGAATTTTTTCCTCAATTTGGGGTTGTTGGGGGAGGCACTCAAATTCCTTGTGCATCTGGCTTCTCTGTTAACCCTAAGAAATGGTAGCTGCCAATAGGCTGCTCAGAGATTAAAACTTTTTAAAATCTCCACATATAGCATTGAATGCCCAGAGATTTAAGGCTGAATGAAGGGGTTTTTGAACATCTCAAAAACAAAACTGTTTCTGTAAGTAGTATGTAAGGGCTTAGAATCAGTCATGCCTCAGAGAGGAAGAAAAGGAACCAAGATGACATTGGATGGTCATCTCTGTTCTGTCTACAATGTGCAGAGACATTGGTGCTTAGGGCCTCATTTTAGAGACCTTGGAAAACTGTGTTCCAAGAGATGTCCAGTGCACAGACAAATCCTGGGTGATGACCTGTTAGCCCATAGGGAGCCTTTCTTCCAAGATTGTCATGCTAACTGCCACACCGGGGTAAAGTCTTGGAGCTCCAGGGCTATGACACAGTTGGCTACTGCCATGTTTCCTGGTCTAACACTGCACCTAACACATAATTGGCCAGTGGGGATTGCTTGCTGTGAAATCCTTGCGGCTGTATCCTATTGTTAATCAATCAGAGGGTCTGATGATGGTGTACCTCTTCAGATGTTCCTTTAGCTTCCTAAAAATCTGTTTCTGTAAAAGGTAAGGAGTATTTATTTTTAATCTCAAGCTTATCCTTGAAGGAGCCTATAATTGATGATGGCACTGAAGGTTGAAGTTTGCTTTTATTCAACTGTTTTCACCTACAAAATATACATTATGGCTTATTTGATGATGCACCCTTCTTTGGCAGATTGTGGGCTTTCTGCAGGAAATAGACAAGTTCAGATGTGAGAAAACTGCATATTCTTGACCTGTTCTCCACTCTTGATCCTCCCATGTAAATCCTACATCACTTTACTCTAAAGATTTTAAGTAAAGATTACTGAAAATATTTTAAGTATTTAAAATATGTAATCTTACTGTAAAGATTACTGTAAAGATTTTAAGTATGTGCGCAGTGGCTCACACCTGTAATCCCAGCACTTTGGGAGGCCAAGGTGGGCAGATCACCAGGTTAGGAGTTCGAGACCAGACTGGCCAACATAGTGAAACCCCGTCTCTACTAAAAATACAAAAATTAGCCAGGCATTGTGGTGCACCTCTGTAGTCTCAGCTACTCAGGGGGCTGAGGCAGGAGAATCGCTTGAACCTGGGAGGCAGAGATTGTGGTGAGCTGAGATCACACCACTGCACTCCATCCTGGGCAACAGAGCAAGACTCTGTCTCAAAAAAAAAAAAAAAAAGAAAGAAAAAAGATTTTACATAAAAGGGGGGAATATTGAAGCTGTTTTCCTGCTAAAGTCATTCCAGGTTGAAATTTAAAATAATTTTCTTTCTTTTCTTTTTCAGAGACAGGGTCTCACTCTGTTGCCTAGGCTGGAGAGCCATGGCACGATCATAGCTCACTGTAGCCTCTAATGTCTGGGCTCAAGTAATCATCCCTCCTCATCCTCCCAAGTAGCTAAGGCTACAAATGAGTATCACCACATCCAGCTAATTTTTAATTCTTTTGTAGAGATGGAGTCTCACTATGTTGCCAAGGTTGGTCTCAAAATTCTGGCCTCAAGCGATCCTCCTGCCTTGGCTTCCCAGAGTGCCGAGATTACAGGTGTGAGCTACCATGCCTGGCCCTAAATTTAAGATAATTTCCTAAATAAGCACTTTCAACAACATGAATAAGCAGTATTCTGTTAACTCAGTGCTTTGTAACATTCTGGTGCATAAATAAGATTAATCCCAGATAGGCCAGGTGCGATGGCTTACACCTGTAATCCTAGCATTTTGGGAGGCCAAAGTGGGCAGATCACCTGAGGTCAGGAGTTCGAGAACAGCCTGGCCAACATGGCGAAACCATGTCTCTACTAAAAACACAGAAATTAGCCGACTATGGTGGCATTCGCCTGTAGTCCCAGCTACTCAGGAGGCTGAGGCAGGAGAATCACTTGAACCCAGGAGGTGGAGGTTGCAGTGAGTGAAGACCATGACATTGCACACTCTAGCCTGGGCTACAGAGTGAGACTCCATCTGGAAAAAAAAAAAAAAGATAAATCCCAGATAATAAATTTTAAAATGCATAGGAAGAAACTGTATAAATCTAAGTCATGCAGGGCTTTGCCCTAGTTTAGGTTTGGAGTTCCTAGAATCCTACGAGCTGGATGCAGTTGGATTGAAGAATGAAGTCTAATTATGAAATGAATTGGAGAAACCGCTACTGGAATCCCCCTGTGGAAAACGGAAAATACAATTGCTAGAAAGAATAGCATCTAGAAACTAGGAACATGCAATCCAATGAACCCCTGTTACCAAGAAGATCAATTGAGAGCATATCTCAACTGATCCAGGGTCTCCAGACTGCAGAGAAATTCAGGGAGGAGTTATCACAGATAATAACCAATTCACTATTTATGCCAAGCCCGAGCAATAGCTCTAGCTTGGCCCTGCTGCTGAGCACTGGGCATTTCTAACTCTGCATCACCCAAGGAAGAAGTAGTGGGGAAAGTGAGCTGGCTTTCTCTGTAAAAAGATGACATGATTTGGCTGTGTCCCAACCCAAATCTCACCTTGAATTGTAATAATCCCCATGTGTCAAGGGTGGGGCCAGGTGGAGATAATTGAATCATGGGGACAGTTTCCCGTATGCCATTCTCCTGGTAATGAATAAGTCTCCCAATATCTGATGGTTTAGTAAACTGGAGTTCTCCTGCACAAGCTCTCTTGCCTGCTGCTATGTAAGATGTGCTTTGCATCTGCTTTGCCTTCCACCATGATTGTGAGGCCTCCCTAGCCACGTGGAGCTGTAAGTCCATTAAACCTCTTTCCTTTATAAATTACCCAGTCTCAGGTATGCCTTTATTAGCAGTGTGAGAACAGACTAATACAGGAGAAGAGCATTTCTTTAGAGGCATCTTAAAAAACAGTTGACTTTATGAAGCACCATCTCTATATCCCAAAAAGAGATTAACAGCATTTGACTAGCTAAGATGTGATGATATCCAAGAGGCTACCTCAGCAGGAAAATGCTAAAGAAAATTCAAAATAATGCAGAAACAGTTGTAGGTGCCATCATCCTTAGGTAGAAATATTCATCTCTTACATATGCTGACGAGAAGTCTCTTATAAGGGTCACAGGAATATTTTCTGCAGTAGGCTCTAGGAATTATGCAGCCAATATTTGAGTATGGTGTTTTCATGGGCTGTATTAGTAGACAGGGAGGAGACTCAAACTTGATGAAGGACTTGTCTTTTATTACAAGGTTACAGATAATAATGACAAAAAGTAAACCAAACTAGCAGGGTTACAGGCAAAATTCAGAACATGAAAAAATATAACTGGTACTTTTGTGCTGATCTCATCTCAGGAGTGGGGGATGTCAAATACTAAAACATATTTTACTTACTTCTTTTTTTCCCACCCATGAGACCTTGTGGCAAAAGGGTACCACGAAGTCTCCTGAAATGATAGTAGACCCACTTCCATGTGGTGCAAGCTAAAACATGGCTTGATTCTTATTTATTTGTTTATTTATTTATTTATTTTGAGATAGAGTCTTGCTCTGTCACCCAGGCTGGAGTGCAGTGGCCCGATCTCAGCTCACTGCAACCTTCACCTCCTGGGTTCAAGCAATTCTCCTGCCTCAGCCTCCTGAGTAGCTGGGATTACAAGCGACCGCCACAATGTCGGCTGGTTTTGTATTTTTAGTAGAGACAGGGTTTCACCATGTTGGCCAGGCTGGTCTCGAACTCCTGACCTCAGGTGATCTGCCTGCCTCGGACTCCCAAAGTGCTGGGATTACAGGCATGAGCCACTGCACTTGGCCAAACATGGCTTGATTCTTATTGCAGCGGTGCAGCCCTGAGAAAGTGGAAATCTTTTGTTTTCTGCAAAGTGCCTATGCAGGATCTCCATGGAGATGGTGACAGGGACTCTAGGTGACACCCATCCTCAGTCATCACAAAGCTCTGTGGGGAAAGCTTGAATCCAATGATGAGCATAATTATAATATCAACAACAGTAAAATGTCAACGGTATCCACTGTTGTTCTTATTGCTGCTGCAAACATTTGTATGGGGTTTCACGGAAGAGGAAAATTTATCCCATTTGAACCTCCAAAGAGATTTGCCTAAGAAGGCAGAGCCAGTGACTGGCAGAGCTGAGCCTTATAATGACATCTCCCAATGCCAGGACCAGTGGGATTGTGCCTGAAGGAGACTCTAGATTTTATTTATTTATTTCAAAGAAAAAAAATGTATTGCATTTATTTTTATTTATTTCTTAAAAGACACTTTTTTCTGGCTGGATGCAGTGGCTCATGCCTGTAGTCCCAGCACTTTGGGAGGCTGAGGTGTACAGATTGCTTAAGTCCAGGAGTTCAAGACCAGCCTGGGCAACATGGTGAAACCCCATCTCCACTAAAAATACAAGAAATTAGCCAGGTGTGGTGGCGCATGCCTGTAGTCCTAGCTACTCAGGGGGCTGAGGCGGGACAATCGCCTCAGCCCAGGAAGTCGAGGCTACAATGAGTCCTGATCATGCCACTGTACTCTAGCCTGGGCGACAGTGAAACCCTGTCTCAAAAAAAAAAAAAATTTTTTTTCTACTTTTATTTTAGATTCAGGGAAAACGTGCAGATTTGTTACCTGGGTATATTGTGTGATGCTGAGGTTTGGAGTACAAATGATCCCCTCACCCAGGTACTGAGTATAGTACCAAACAGTTAGTTGCTAAACCGTTGCCTCTCTCCCTCCCTTCCTCCTCTAGTAGTCCCCAGAGTCTGTTGTTCCCATGTGTACTCATGTTTAGCGCCCATTTATAAGAGATAACATGCAGTATTTGGTTTTCAGTTCCTGTATTAATTCTCTTAGGATAATGGCTTCCAGCTGCAACCATGTTTCCGGAAAGGACGTGATTTTATTCTTTTTTTTATGGCTAGACTCTAGATTTTGTATGTTTCGAGGTTTATGCTGCATCTGCTTTTTTTTCTTGCTTCTAGTGCATTGCCTCCCATTGTTCCTCCCTGTCCTTTGACTTTCTTTCCATCTCTCTCTCTTTCTTTCTTCTTTCATTCCTTTCTTTCCCTTCCTCCCTTCCTCCCTTCCTCCCTTCCTCCCTTCCTCCCTTCCTCCCTTCCTCCCTTCCTCCCTTCCTCCCTTCCTCCCTTCCTCCCTTCCTCCCTTCCTTCCTTCCTTCCTTCCTTCCTGTTTTCTTTCTTTCCTTTTTTGAGGAGTCTCGCTCTGTTGCCCAGGCTGGAGTACAGTGGCACGATCTCAGCTCACTGCAACCTCCGCGTCCCGGGTTCAAGCGATTATCCTGCCTCAGCCTCCCGAGTAGCTGGGATTACAGGCATGAACCAACATACTCGACTAATTTTTGTATTTTTAGTAGAGATGGGATTTCACCATGTTGGCCAGGCTGGTCTCAAACTCCTGACCTCAGGTGATCCACCTGCCTCAGCCTCCCAAAGTGGGAGCCACTGCACCCGGCATTTTTTATTCTTTCATTCAGGTATAATTGACATAAAATCAACTGCACATATTTAAAAGTGCACAATTTGATAAATAAATATATATATATGTACATGTGGAACTATTGCCACAATCAAGATAGCAAACATTTCCATCAGCCCCCAAAATGTCGTCATGTCCCTCTGTAACCCCTCCCATCCCTAATGCAAACACCTCAGAGGCTCCTACTGATCTGCTTTTAGATTAGTGTGCATTTTCTAAAACTTTATATAAATTGAATCATATAATTTAAAAGTCTGACTCCTTTCGTTCAGCACAATTATTTAGATTCATCCTTGCTGTTGTGTGAGTCAATAACTTCATAGTCCATTCCTCTTTATTATTTTATTGTTGAGTATCCCCCACTGTATGGATATACTACAGTTTGTTTACCCATTCACCTGTTGATGGACATTTACACAGTTTCCAGTTTGGGGCTATTACAGGTTGAACATCCTTAATCCAAAAATCTGGAATGCAAAATGCTCTAAAATTCAAAACTTTTTGAGCACTGAGATGATGCCAGAAACAGAAAATTTTGCACCTGACATCTTTGCTTTCTGATGGTTCAATGTATACAAACTTTGTTTCATGCACAATTTTTTTTTTTTTTTTGAGACAGAGTCTTGCTCAATCACCCAGGCTGGAGTGCAGTGGTGCAATCTCGGCTCACTGCAACCTTTGCCTCCCATGTTCAAGCAATTCTCGTGCCTCGGCCTCCCGAGAAGCTGGGATTACAGGCGTGCGCCACCATGCCTGGCTAATTTTTGTATTTCTAGTAGAGATGGGGTTTCACCACATTGGCTAGGCTGGTCTTGAACTCCTGATCTCAAGTGATCCGCCCACCTCGGCCTCCCAAAGTGCTGGGATTACAGGCGTGAGCCACCATGCCCGGCCTCATACACAAAATTGCTAAAAAATATTTTATAAAATTACCTTCGGGCTATGTGTATAAGGTGTACATGAAACGGAAATGAATGTTCTAGACTTGGGTCTCATCCTCAAGATATCTCATTGTGTATATGCAAATATTCCAAAATTAGAAACAGTCAAAATCTGAAACACTTTTTGTCCCAAGGATTTTGGATAAGCGATATTCAACCTGTGCATACAAAGCTGCCATGAGCATTTGTGTACAGGTCTTTGTATGGACATATGCTTTCCTTCCTCTTGGATAAATGCCTAGGAATGGAATGGCAGGCATGTGCTTAAATTTGAGACACTACCAGACTTTTTTCCAGAGTGATTGTGCCATCTACATTCCCAGCAGGGGTATTTGTGAGTTCTGGTTCTTCCACATCTTCACCAGTATTTGATGTGGACAGTCCTGTTAATTTTAACCATTGTAAATACGTATGTAAGGATATCTCATTGTGGTTTTAATTTGCATTTCTCTGATGACTAATAATGCTGCCTCTTTTTGTTGATCACTTTTTTTTCTGTGCACATGCAAACTTACATTTAAAAAATTTAATATAATTATGATCGGGTGTGGTGGCTCATGCCTGTAATCCCAGCACTTTGGGAGGCTGAGGTGGGCATATCACTTGAGCCTAGGAGTTTGAGACCAGCCTGGCCAACATAGTGAGATTCCATTTCTACAAAAATACAAAAATTAGCCAGGATCATGGACTATACCTGCGGTTCCAGCTACTCAGGAGGCTGAGGTGGGAGATGGCTTCAGCCTGGGGGGTCAAGACTGCAGTGAGCTGAGATCGCGCCGCTACACTCAAGCCTGGGTGACACAGCGAGACCCTATCTCAAAAAAAAAAAAACAAAAAAAACAAAGTCACACATCAAAGACGACATAAGACTAAAATAATAACCATGGATAGTAGGGAGAGAAACACAGAAGCATCTTTAAAGTGCAGAGGGATGGCCTAAAAGGAAAAATAACTCAAGCGTTCATTTATTTTTTTGTTTTTAAATTTTATTTATTTATTTATTTATTTTTTGAGACAGGCCTTACTCCAATGCCCAGGCTGGAGTTCAGTGGGGGCAATCTTGGCTCACTGCAGCCTCGACCTCCTGGGCTCAAGCAATCCTCCCACCTTAGGCTCCTGAGTAGCTGGGACTATAGGCGTGCTCCGCCGTGCCAGGCTGATTTTTGTATTGTTGTAGAGACAGGGTCTCAGTATGTTGTCCAGGCTGGTCTCAAACTCCTAGGCTCAAGCGGTTTACCTGCCTCGGCCTCCCAAAGTGCTGGGATTACAGGCGTTAGCCACCACATCTGGCCAAGGAAAATAACCCAAGTGTTCACTAATTGATGACTGGATAAATAAAAGTGGTATAGCCATACAAAGGAATATTATTCGGCAATAAATGGGAATGAAGTGCTGATACGTGCTACAGCATGAATGAACCTTGAAAACATGATGCTGGCTGGAGGCAGTGGCTCACGCCTGTAATCCTGGCACTTTGGGAGGCCTAGGCAGGCGGATCACGAGGTCAGGAGATCGAGACCATCCTGGCTAACACAGTGAAACCCCGTCTCTACTAAAAATAAAAAATAAAAAAAAATTAGCCGGGCGTGGTGGTGGGCGCCTGTAGTCCCAGCTACTCGGGAGGCTGAGGCAGGAGAATGGTGTGAACCTGGGAGGCGGATGTTGCAGTGAGCCGAGATCACACCACTGCACTATAGCCTGGGCGACAGAGTGAGACTCCGTCTCAAAAAGAAAGAAAACATGATGCTAAAGACCACATATTGTAGGATTCAACTTACATGTAACATTCAGGATAGGCAAATGCATAGAGACAGAAATAGATTAGTGGGTGCTGGAAGGAATTAGTGATTAGTGGGCGGTGGAAAAAATGGGTAGTGACTGCTAGTGGGCATGGAATTTCTTTTTGGCGTGATGACAATGTTTTCAACTGCCTTCTAGCGTCCATTTACTGTTCCAAAATATTACTTCTAATCATTTAGCCATTATAGCTTTGTTGTTTTGGATGCTAAAATCTCTTGTTTTCAGGAGTCATCTGACTCAATGGAAATGTCTTTTGGAATGGGTATACTTTATTGCTAACACATCAGTTATCAGAGAATCCCTTGCTAGGGATCAGCTGGCTGACAGTCTGTGAGACTCTCTCCAGCCAAGCTTGCCAGTCAATGATGCAGCTTCCTTCTCACCTGTCCTTCAAAGGCCAACAACAGGTAGTGGAAACAATTCTTTTCAGGTGGCCAAGGAGTGAGGCGGCTTGGAAAACACATACCTCTCCCCATAAGAGAGGTAACAAAGGATGAGCTCTCATGTTTGCCTGCAAACATTAATGCACATGGATAAAAAGCTAGGCTTTCACAAAGCTCAAGGCCCTCCATCTGTCATCAGCTGGGCCAGGAGATGGGGATCCCACCTGGACCATCCCTCTTCCTCATGACTCTTTACCAGCCGGGCCTCTGAAAACCATAAATAAAGACCACTGCGAATGGCTTCTCTGTCTGACCCTTTAACCTGAAATAAAAATAAAGCTTGGAGAATGTAATCCTGACTCAAGGCTCCTTCTGGGCTTCTCCTTCCCTTACCTGTTGACAGGTGCCTGCCAGACCTCGCAGTTACCTTTGATTTAGCTGTAATGGCATCTCCACACTTAGCAGAGGTCTGCCCTGTAATCCTCTCTGAAGCTTAAGTCAATTTATATGGTAACCTGAGAGCCATTTCCTGCTTCCAGATGATGTCACTGTCTGTTAACACATACTGGAATGACCACTAAACTCACGCTTAGGGCGACAGAGCAGTAGATCACTCTCAAAGCCAGAGCTGGGTTAAAACAAATATCATATGCATTTTCAAAAGGAAAAGGAAGCTTGATTCCCATTCACTTTTTTTTTTTTGGTAAATCTCTAAGATACTTCAATACTTGTTTTCAGAGAACCAAGAGTGGATTTTCTGAATGAAAATCTGCACATGAAAAGTCTAAGTGTATTTATAGAGATAAGGGTGGCAAATTTGAAACTGGGTCAGAAATCGTGGATATAATCATCCAAATTTCCAATTGAATTTTAAATCATGTATTTTTCTCAATTCAGTGCCTTCTCCCCTGAAATGCATTTGCATTAATAAAAGTTACTCTCCCACCCTGCGTTCATTAGTTTCAGCACAGTTCTGGGTAAAAAAGAATTCTAAGTGTCTTTGTTCCCAATTTACTTGGGGTTCTGAAGTGCTAAACAGTACCTCCTAAACATTGCAAAATTATGACCATTTTGTCATAGGATAGATGCGTGTGTGTGTGTGTTCATTTTGCTTTGTTTTAAATGTGGGAAAATAATTAAAAGAATCTTTGGCTTTAACTTTTCTGAATGTACCTAATTCCATAGGGTCAATGTTTCTTCTTCCCTACTGTGTTGGTTTCCTATTTCTGTTGTAATAAGTTACCACAAATTTGGTAGCTTCAGCAACACAAATTTACTCTTTACAGTGCTGGAGGCCAACAGTCTAAAATCAGGGTGTCAGTAGTGCCGCATTCCTTCCAGAAGTTTTAGGGAAGAATCAATTTCCTTGCCTCCATTTCTAGGTTTGTGGCCCCACCCTCCATCTTCAAAGTGCACCACACCAACCTCTTCTGTCTTCAGCTTTTCCTGACTGACCCTCCTCCCTCACTCTTAGAATGACCCTTGTGATTACATTGGACCCACCCGGATAATCCAGGATAATCTCCCATTGCAAGATCCTTAACTTTATCCCATCTGCAAAATCCCCTTTACCATGGAGAGGTAGCATATTCATAGCTTCTGGGATTAGGAGGAAGGCATCTTTGAGGGGTCATGGTTCAAACTACCACACCTACTACCACAAGTATTTAAAACCTGTGAACTGGAAGTGGGGCCGCCACCAGGCAATGGCTGAGATGCAGAGGAAGAAGTGTTTACACACCTGGAGCATTCTCATTGTAGCTCTTTCCAGGAGTGAGTTCTCCTGTCTGGCTCTGGGCCCAAAGCCTTCTCCCCAGTGGGCCGTCCCTCAGCCTGGTCTTAGAAAATGCAGGCACTGCCCTGTTCCTTGGTGTGGGATGACCGAAAGAGCACTGGACTTGGAGTGACTTTACAAAAGACTAATTAACCTCTCCGAGGAGCAGCTTCCTCACATGGAAAAGAGGAATAGCACACTCCTCACTGCCGCCAGGGGTGAAAAAGGTTGGTGCTAAGAGTGCTTTATAAACTGTAAAGGACTGTGCAAATGTACATTCTAGTGAACTCATTTTAGGGTATAAATTATGTAACCAAGAGATGGTTCACAGTAGAAGGGTCTTGAGGCCCCATCTTTCTTTCTTTCTTTTTTATATTTTTGAGACAGAGTCTCACTCTGTCACCCCAGCTGGAGTGCAGTGGTGCAATCTTGGCTGACTGCAACCTCCACCTCCCAGGTTCAAGCAATTCTCCTGCCTCAGCCTCCCAAGTAGTTGGGATTACAGGTGTGTGCCACCACGCCTGGCTAATTTTTTAATTTTTAGTAGAGACGGGGTTTCACAATGTTGGCCAGGCTGGTCTCGAATTCCTGGCCTCAAGTGATCCACCCGCCCTGGCCTCCCAAAGTGCTGGGATTACAGGCATGAGCCACCACACCTGGCCGAGATTCCACCTTTCTAAACTGTCTGGTCAGATGTGGCCTCTGAGGCTCATCTGATTTCACAGGTCACATAGTTCATCACTGGCTGGGCTGTGCCTGGAACTCAGATATCCTGATTCCTGGTTCTGCATTCTTTCCATTACACCCCTACATAAGGATAATGCATTAGACTTGGAACACAATGAGCTATTCACTGGGCTTCTCTCCTGAGGTCTGCCCCAGGTCCTCCACCATCACCACCAACAGGAGCACTCCTTCTGTAATGCTGATCAATGAGCAATTCAGGCCCAGGTGTGGCAGCCCCACAGTTTCTCACCTCAAGTCTGTGACTCTTTCCTGTTTCTCACAACCAGATGTTCGTCCAAATAATCTCTTGCCAATTCCTTGTTTTCACCTTTTCTCAGCAGTTCCCTGGTTGTCTCTGCTTCCAAACCCAGCCACTGTCACTCCATTTGTCACCTATGGAATGATCAGTATCTAATAAACTTTGCATTTACACAGCTCTGGTATTTACATGTCTCACTTCTTTTTAAAAATTTTAATAAATTGGCCGGGCGTGGTGGCTCACACCTGTAATCACACTTTGGGAGGCCGAGGCAGGTGTATCACCTGAGGTCAGGAGTTCAAGACCAGCCATGGTCAACATGGTGAAACCTTTTCTCTACTAAAAATACAAAAAATTAGCCAGATGTGGTGGTGGGCACCTGTAATCCCAGCTACTCAGGAGGCTGAAGCAGGAGAATCACTTGAGCGTGGGAGGCACAGGTTGCAGTAAGCCCACATCACGCCATTGCACTCCAGCCTGGGCAACAAGAGCGAAGCTCTATCAAAAAAAAAAAATTAAATTATATTAAGTTACATACATTAAATTCACCATTTTAATGTTCACTTCCGTGAGTTTTCACAAACACATACAGATGTATAACCACTGTCATAGTTAAGATACAAAATAGTCTGGGTGCAGTGGCTCACACCTATAATCCCAGCACTTTGGGAGGCCCAGGCAGGAGGATTGCCTGAGCCCAGAAGTTCCAGACCAGCCTGGACAACATGGCGAGACTTCGTCTCTACAAAAACTACAAAAATTAGCCAGGCATGGTGGCATATGCCTGCAGTCCCAGCTACTTGGGAGGCTGAGGTGGGAGGATCACTTGAGCCTGGGAAGTTGAAGCGGCAATGAGCTGTGATCACGTCACTGCTCTCCAGCCCTGGTGACAGAGCGAGACCCTGTTTCAAAAAAAAAAAAAAAAAAAATGCCCAGCGTGGTGGCTCATGCCTGTAATCCGAACACTTTGGGAGGCCTAGGTGGTTGGATCACTTGAGGTCAGGAGTTTGAGACCAGCTTGGCCAACATGGTGAAATACCAATCTACTAAAAAAATTAGCTGGGTGTGGTGGCAGGTGCCTATAATCCCACCTACTCAAGAGGCATGAGAATCGCTTGAACCCGGGAGGTGGAGGTTGCAGTGAGCTGAGATTACGCCATCGCACTCCAGCCTGGGTGACAGAGTTAGACTCCATCTCAAAAAAAAAAAAATTCTTTCAAGGAACATGCTTTTGTGTCATATCTAGGAAATCATTTTCTATTCCAAAGTCACAAATATTTTTTCCTACAACTTTTATAGTGTTAGATTTTATGATCCATGCTTAGTTAATTTTTGCGTAGGATGTGAGGTATAAATTGAGATTCGTTTCTCTCTCTCTCTTTTTTTTTTGCATTAGGATGTACAGTTCTTTCAGCATCATTTGTTGGAATGTCTTTTCTTTCTTCATTAAATTGCTTTTGCAACTTTGTAGAAAATGAATGAGTTGTATATATGTATCTCTAATTCTCTATTTGCTATTTTGTTCCATTGATTTGTCATGAATACAGTAGCTTTATAATGAGACTCAACTCAAGTAGTGTCTTTCAACTTTGTTATTTTAAAAAATTGTTTTGATTATTTTAGTGTCTTTGCCTTTCCATATAAATTTTAGAATCAGCATATTGAGTTTTACAAAAACTCTTGCTGGAATTTTGATTGACATGGTAATAAAGCTATAAGTCAATTTAGAGATAATTGGCATCTGAACAATATTGAGTTGGCCACGCATAAGGGCTCTCACATCTGTAATCCCAGCACTTTGGGAGGCCGAGGCAGGTAGATTGCTTGAGCTCAGGAGTTTAAGACCACTGTGGATAACATGGTGAAACCCCATCTCTACAAAGAAATAGAAAAATTAGCCTGATGTGTTGGAGGGGAGGGGCACACGCCTGTAGTCCCAGCTACTTGGGAGGCTGAGGTGGGAGGATGGCTTGAGCCTGGGAGGCAGAGGTTGCAGTAAGCCAAGAGTGTGCCACTGTACTCCAGCCTGGGTGACGGAGTGAGCCCCTGTCTCAAAAACAAACAATATCGAGTCTTCCAATGCATGAACACAGTATTTATCTCCATTTATTTAGGTCTTTCTGGATTTCTTTCATCAGTGTTTTGTGGTTTACAGCATGCAGACATTGCATGTATTTTGTTAAAAATTTTTTTCTATTTGATTGTTTTGTTTATTTTATTTATTTATTTATTTATTTATTTATTTTTAAGACGGACTCTTGCTCTGTTTCCCAGGCTGGAGTGCAGTGGCACGACCCTGGCTCACTGCAACCCCTGCCTCCTGGGTTCAAGCGATTCTCCTGCCTCAGCCTCCTTAGTAGCTGGGATTACAGGCTCATGCCTCTATGCCTGGCTAATTTTTGTATTTTTAGTAGAGATGGGGTTTTGCCATGTTTGGCCAGTCTGATCTTGAACTCCTGACCCCAGGTGATCTGCCCACCTTGGCCTCCCAAGTATTTGATGTTTTTTGAAGCTATTCTGTTTTTTTTTTTTGTTTTTTTTTTTTTTTGAGACAGAGTCTCGTTCTGTTGCCCAGGCTGGAATGCAGTGGCATGATCTCGGCTCACTGCAACCTCTGCCTCCCAGGTTCAAGTGATTCTCCTGCCTCAGCCTCCTGAGTGGCTGGGATTACAGGCACATGCCACCATGCCTGGCTAATTTTTGTATTTTTTTAGTAGAGACGGGGTTTCACCATGTTGGCCAGGCTGGTCTTGAACTCCTGACCTCAGGTGATCCACCCGCCTCGGCCTCCCAAAGTGCTGGGATTACAGGTGTGAGCCACCGTGCCCAGCCTTAAGTTTCTTTAGTTAGAAGATGAGATCATTAATGTAGATAAATTGATTGACAGAATACAGGATGCTTAGTTACATTTTAATTTCAGATAAATAATGAATGATTTTTAGTATAAGTATATCCCAAATATTTCATGAGACATACTTTAAAAAATCATATTTTACCTGAAATTCAAATCCAGCTGGGTATCCTGTATTTTTTTTTTTTTTTTTTTTTTGAGACGGAGTCTTGCCATGTTGCCAGGCTGGAGTGCAATGGCACGATCTCGGCTCACTGCAACCTCCGCCTCCCAGGTTCAAACGATTCTCCTGCCTCAGCCTCCTGAGTAGCTGGGATTACAGGCACACGCCACCATGCCTGGTTTTTATTTTTAGTAGAGATGGAGTTTTACCATGTTGGCCAGGCTGGTCGCGAACTCCTGACCTCGTGATCCACCTGCCTCGGCCTCCCAAAGTGCTGGGATTACAGGCATGAGTCACCGTGCCCAGCTGGTGTCTTGTATTTTTATGTGAAATCTGACAATTCTAATTTAATACTTTTTTCTGTTTTTAGAGACATGATCTCACTCTGTTGCCCAGGCTGGAGTGCAGTGGCATGATCATGGCTCACTGCAGCCTTGAACTCCTGGGCTCAAGTGATCCCCCCGCCTCAGCCTCCCAAGTAGCTGGGACTCCAGGTGTGCTCATGGATCTGGTTTTGGAACCTGTGTTTTGTGACACACGCTACTCTTCCCTCCATCATCACCATGGTCACACCACCTATAGAAAGTTCTAAGATCGTAGCAGCAGGAACACGGGGTGTTTCCTAACTGGTGGAAAGCAGCAGACCCACTGGATGTACTGTCATCTTTTCTTTTTTTAAAAAAAATTGTTTAGCCAGGCACGGTAGCTTACGCCTGTAATCCCAACACTTTGGGAGGCTGAGGCGGGCAAATCACCTGAGGTCAGGAGTTCGAGACCAGCCTGACCAACATGGAGAAACCCCGTCTCTACTAAAAGTAAAAAATTAGCGGGGCATGGTGGTGCATGCCTGTAATCCTAGCTACTCGGGAGGCTGAGGCAGAAGAATCACTTGAACATGGGAGGTAGAGGTTGCAGTGAGCCGAGATCGCGCCATTGCACTCCAGCCTGGGCAACAACATCAAAACTCTGTCTCAAAAAAAAAAAAAAATTTAGGTTACCAAAATTACTGAACAAATATACTGGAGTTTACCTTCCATTTGACATGCTTGACAGCATGAATCAATTTCCATTAAACTTGAGTCAATTTCCATTAAACTCAAGCCAATTTCCATTGACATAAATTGGGTACTTTAGGGAGGTAAATATATTCTCCAGGGCTAGATCTCCATTCTTTTTTTTTTTTTTTTTCGGTGGAGGGGGGATGGAATCTCACTCTGTCACCCACACTGGAGTGCAGTGGCATAGTCTTGGCTCACTGCAGCCTCCACCTCCTGGGTTCCTGCCTCAGCCTCCTGAGTAGCTGGGACTACAGGCACATGCCACCACATCCGGCTAATTTTTTATTTTTAGTAGAGATGGGGTTTCACCATGTTGGCCAGGCTGGTCTTGAACTCCTGACCTTAGGTGATCCGCCTGCCTCAGCCTCCCAAAGTGCTGGGATTACAGGCATGAGGCACAGCACTTGGCCTAGATCTCCATTCTTTAGCAGAACCTATATTACCAAGAAGTGGGAGAAAAGAAGGCAGCTACTCAACCGAAGTCTGAATCAAATGAAGACAAATTCTTCTCAAGATTTATGCAATTGCAGCAGTAAGAGCATATGTAACTCCAGAAAATTATCCTGTATTTGCAAATCATTTATTTTGAAACTACTTCTCTTTCTTTGGAGGGGGAGGTGTTAGAAATCCCAACCAAAAGGAATTCTTTTTTGTTTGTTTTTTGCCATTGCTGGTTGTCTCTCCTGGAATGCCCCTTCCTGCCTCTCTCTTGTAATAGCTCACCCAAATCCTGCCCATTCTTTGAGACTTAGCCTAAATATCCTCCTTTCCACAGCCTACCTTTTCAGACTTACTATGGAGTTAGAGTTGATCCAGCAAATTGGTCATTTGGTGAATTGATTTTCAGCCCACTGGCCAGCTGGGTGCATGATATTACAACAAATCAATCTTGGAAGCCAGATGTCATTCAAATGAGGAGAAGAAATGACATCCTGGGGCCATAAAGGGGAAAACAGTTCTCAAGTGTTGGTTCCCTGGCTGCTGGGATGGGTGAGAAATCTCACCTACCAAAGCAGGTACTGAGAAAGAGATGCAGGTATGAGGAGAGAGTACTGCCGATGCAGAAGCAGTAAAAAATTTCTTTTTAATTTCTTTGTGCTATTAAACATATATGTAAGTAATTTCAATAAGCTTTTATTAAACATCGTAGCAGCAGGGAATCATTTAACATCTCCCATGCCAGCAGGTCGCTAATATAGTTTCAGCCTATTTGGGACACTAGTCAGTCCTGAATGAAGACTATGCATTGAAAATCTGGGGCAATTGGAGAAGGTTTCTGGGAAAGATAGCATTTGAGCTGTGTGGCCTCTAAAGAAGGGAGAATGGAAGTTTCCAATAGAATGAACAGCGTGGAGGTAAAAAGAGACAACAGCCAGTGAAAAAAAAGAAATTTCTGTAGGGACAGGAGTGGTAGCTGAGGCTGCAAAAGTGGGAGGTTGGGTTAGGAGTTTAGGAAGGCCTAAAAGTTGTAAGAAGCCAGGATCTTTCTGGTTGGCAGTGGGACTCCGTCAACTCATCCAGGGTCTATGGGGGGCATACAGAGACACAGAGACAATATCTTGCATTGTACAGCAGCTCAATCAGCATCTGATTCATTTTTTTTAAAGCCTGTTGAGGTTTCTTGGCCATCTCACCAAGGGTAGGCAGTGATCCGTGCATAAATCAAGCAGTGTGAGAAGATGGATCATTAAGAGAAGGGGCTCTGTTTATCCACAAACACCTTGACAACTTGCAGTGATGGAAAAGGAGACACAGGTAAACTGTCAGGTGGAACAGGCAACAGTCACATCACAATGCTTCTCTTAACTCTCTCAACCTTATCTGTTCTTTTCCTTGTGTTTCTGCAGCTCTGGAACTGCTGAGTTTTCTGTGTAAATGACACAGATGCAGAGATCATTTCAAGGTATGACTTTGGGCAGATGTTTGGGTGCTACCAAATATAACCCAGGCCGTTTAAAATCCAGGAACAACCCTAAGAGAAATAAGGATATCAGAGTTTCTGGTGTGTGCCTCTATGCAGTATCTGTCTGTTGTTCAGAACTATGCCCAAGTCCTTATTTTGTCCTCTGATAACTCAGTATATCTCACAAATAGAATAGACAGTCAATATTCAATAAAATCAGGCTTCTCATGGTGGTTATTTAAATCTATAGCTGATATTAGGATACTTCTCATGGAAATATAAAATGAGAAAGACTATGGAAGAAAGAACTGGACAGAAAAGAGGCTTCAATTTTTTTTTTTTTTTTTTTTTTTTTTGAGACGGAGTTTTGCTCTTGTTGCCCAGGCTGTAGTGCAATGCCGTGATCTCGGCTCACCACAACCCCTCCTGGGTTCAAGCGATTCTCCTGCCTCAGCCTCCCAAGTAGCTGGGACTACAGTCATGTGCCACCACGCCCAGCTAATTTTGTATTTTTAGTAGAGATGGGTTTTCTTCATGTTGGTCAGGCTGGTCTCGAACTCCCGACCTCAGTTGATCCACCCGCCTTGGCCTCCCAAAGTGCTGGGATTACAGGCGTGAGCCACCGGGCCTGGCTTTTTTTTTTTTTTTTTTTGACAGCGTCTCACTTTTTTGCCCAGGCTGGAGTGCAGTGGCACAATCTTGGCTCACTGCCACCTCTGCCTCCCAGATTCAAGTGATTCTCCTGCCTCAGCCTCCCGAGTAGCTGGGATTATAGGCACGTGCCACCACGCTGAGCTAATTTTTCTATTTTTAGTAGAAACAGGGTTTCACCACCTTGTCTAGGCTGGTCTCAAACCCCTGACCTCAGGTGATCCACCCTCCTTAGCCTCCCAAACTGCTGGGATTACAGACGTGAGCCATGGCATCTGGCCTAGGCTTGAATATTTTATATACTTAATTAACATTGATACAGATCATCAGTGAAGTGTTTCTTTTAAAATAAAGTTTGTACAGTAAACTATTATAAATGAATATGTGTATATTATAGAAATAACCTATATAGTTCCACCAATCTAATACAACTGTTAGCATTTCGGTGATTCCCTTTCAGGCTTTTTTTTTTAACACATTGTTTTGAGATCTTTCTTAAATAAGAAGAAAACAAATTCCTGTTAAAAGTATGAAGGAGGCTGAGTGTGGTGGCTCACACCTGTAATCTCAGCAATTTGGAAGGCCGAGGGGGCAGACCACTTGAGGCCAGGAGTTTGAGACCAGCCTGGCCAACACAGTGAGGCCCTGTCTCTGTCTCTCTCTCTATATATTTTAATAATAAAAAAAAAAGTGTCAAGGAGCAGTTGGAATCTCGAGAATGACTCTTAAAATGAGTGAAAATCCTCTTGGCCTGATGTATACACCCACAGAAATTCTTTGATATCTGGAATCCTTAGAATAAAATGGACTTCAGCTTTTATTTCCTCAGCCAGCATTTACTGAGCCCTCTTCTGAGACTTACAAGTGCTAACTAAGCCCAAGGTAACTTAGCAGTCACCACGTGCTCTAGGTCACTGAATGTGAAAATGAGAAAATACACGGAGTCAAGCTTATAAGAGCTGGAATGCAGGGCGTTCATTAGGCAAAGCTACCAGTTAGCAGAGAATTTGAGTAAGGACAGGGACAATGACCAAGTCTGAAGGATAAATGGAAACGATGGAGAGAAAATAAATATTTTTTTCAGTTTCCAGGGGGAAAAAATGTATGGCTAATGCTCAAAGACATAACTGGATTACATGTTGTAAGAGCTTTGGGCATGACCAAACACAGCCCCTTCAGGTTGACTCCCTCCAGCTTCTGGCCCATGGGGGTTGGACAGCAGAGGCAGACCTAGCGGGGAGCCAATTTCCTTCCCGGGAGCCCTGCTTCTCCTGAATAGGGAACAGTGTCCATTGTCTACTCTTGCCACAGCTACCCTAGACATGAATAATATCCCCCTCATTTATTTAGGGCAGCTGTGGTCCAGAGAGGTCCACGAACCTCCGAAAGTCCCTGCAGCTCAGTAAGTGTTGAAGCCAGGATTCAAACATGTCCTCTCTGCTCTTGAAAAGAGAAATGCCTCAACTCTCAGTAAACCACTGCACTACTGGGTGGGTGTGAGAAAATATCAATCACATTATCAGATTCCTTAAAAACCATATCTGCAAATCAAAGATATGTCGTATCAAAGATATGTCATATCAAAGATATATTTCCATGTCGTAGTCAGCCAGATAGATCTACAATGAGTAGCTAACCACTGGAACCAGTGTCACCTTCAATCATAATGACAAGTATTTGATTTATTTTATGGTTGTGCAAGGTGAGAAATAAAAGGCTTGAGTCTTTGAGAACCCATGCTGCTATGGGCTGCTGCTTTAGAGGGATACTAGAGACATCTCCGTTCATTTCTAGGATTTCTGATTTAGGATAAGAGTACTTTTGACTTAACCAGGCCAACAAGGGTGGGGTAAGGATTCCTTGAATAGTGACTCCTGCTCCCAGTGGCTTATCTCCACTTTGAAATTAATGGGGCCTCAGGGCCTTGCAGTTAGGGGTGACACAAAAACGTACGAAGAGAAGATTTCACATTTTCGTGCATTGCCAATGATATAAAGTCATGGAAGAGAAACAAAAGAAAGTAGGAAGCTTTAAGACTAGAAAAAGTAGTAGAAATTATCTCCATCAGCCTTTCCTCTCAGCCTCCCAAGTCAGATAAAAGACCTCTTTTTGCATACATGTAATCTGCAGGATCTTTAATTTGTGATGACATTTGAGTAGGGAACAAGGGGAACATTGTGAAGGGTTAAACAAAATGCTGTGACTTTTAGTTAATATTATTATGATTCTTATTTTCAGTAGTGTAGAAGTGTTGCGTTTAAATGCTGTTACCGAAAGATTAAAACTTTACTCCATTAAGAAAAAAAATGACAGGGGACTCCAAAAAGCCCACAGTGTATCTCAGAACCTCTACATTTCATGGTGTTTATTACCAGAAGCCTTTCAGAAAGCAATGAGTTCGTTCTGAGCTTCTTAAAGTTTTGGGAAGGGCAGCCGAAGAATGCCATGATAGTTTCATTAAGGAATATAGAGAGTAGATTTTCACTAGAGAGGAAGTGAGACGAGCTGTCTGGGGGAAAAGCAAACACTTCACACTTCAAGGGGGACTGAAATTTCTCTCTTGCCCTGCTTCTCTTCTCCCATGACCCCTGAGGTTCGTGATGCACCTTAGCTGAAGTACAGATCAAAGGAGAGGGTGACTTTTGACACAAACTGAAACCGTCCAGTTGTTTAATTATCTCTTTATGTGAAAGGCCAGGTTTTACTTTGCCTGTCTGTCAGTATAGGCAGGTGGTTATTGGAAAATAACCCGGAAGGGACAGGTTTATGTTACCTAACAGAGCAAAAGTGAGCCAATAGCAGGACATCTTGAAATTAATTGCCCATTTGGGAATAATTTTTATGAACAAAAATTTTTCTTAGGCATATGGAATGTAGGCCCAGCACTTTCAATTTAGGATCTGATGCTAAATGCATGCTTAGGTTTTAAAATAAAGTTCTACAATTAAATTGATAAATACCTTACTTACTCTAAAAGATTATGTGGCTGTGTTGCAGACATTAATCTAAAAAATTCTCTGCTAGGGCTGGGTGCGGTAGCTCACGCCTGTAATCCCAGCACTTCGGGAGGCTGAGGCGGGTGGATCACGAGGTCAGGAGATGGAGACCATCCTGGCTAACACGGTGAAACCCCGTCTCTAAAAAAATTAGCTGGGCATGGTGGCGGGCGCCTGTAGTCCCAGCTACTCAGGAGGCTGAGGCAGGAGAATGGCGTGAACCCAGGAGGCAGAGGTTGCAGTGAGCCGAGGTCGCGCCACTGCATTCCAGCCTGGGCGACAGAGCGAGACTCTGTATTAAAAAAAAAAATTCTCTGCTAGTTCTGCTTGATCATCCTCTTTATCAGGTTTAAATTTTTATTTTTACCTTTTTAGTTTTTAAAAAACGATTCAGAGATGGCGGTCTCATTATGTTGCCCAGGCTGGTCTGAAACTCCTGGCCTCAAGCAATCCTCCTGCCTTAGCTTCCCAAAGTGCTGGGATTACAGGCATGAGCCACTGCACCTGGCCAGATTTAAGTTTTAAGGACATGAAGAGATGTGGCAAATTCAGCCCTGTTCCAGGGTGAAGTAAACATTTCCATTTGCAGTGGGGACACTCTACAAATACTGGTCTGAAGCCAAATTCAGGCCAAAGCCAGGAAGGCAACATGGTAGCTGAAAAAGTGTGTGGGTTCTTAAGCCAGACAAGTCATGGGCCACTTCCCAGCTGTGTGACCTTGGGTAAGGTAGTTAAATTCTTTGATCCTCAGTTTCCTCATCGGTAAAATTTGTGTTCTGATACATTGCAGGATTGTCATGAGGATTATTGGTAATATACATGGAGCGGGAAGCACATGATCACTTTTTAAGGGAACTTGCAACAGTGGCAAATTCTCGGGACTATACTCTATCGTAGTTCACCAGTGAGCACCCTAATTTGAAATGCAAGCCCAGCAAATTTTGGGATCATAAGAATTGTGACTTCTGGTCAAATTTTGACCCACCAATTAGATATTATGATCTAAGTAAAGTGTGTATGAAGCATTTTTAAATCCAAAGTCTCCTGCAAAGAGTGACAAGAAGAGATAACCATATTGTCAACAATTTGTGTTTTTCTTAGGTGAACAAGTAGACTGCTTTTGTAGCAAGGGTGTAACCTATCCCAACTACTCTTTAAATGGACCTGTTTTATGCCTCTAATACTATATGGATGCCGAGCATATTCTGTAGGAAATCTACAAATCAGTTCAAGGACAAGTTTAGGCTTGAAAATTAAAGGTCTGCACATTAGCTGAGGCATCAGTTTAGTGAAATGATGAAGCTAAAATTTTGTTTGTGTTTTATAAAACTGAAGGATTTGTTGTGGTGACTTTAGTTTGAAACACAGAATATAAAAAAGGAAAATCTATTCTTATGGTAAATATAGGTGATGATGACAGTACACGAGAGAATATACCATATTTGTGTCTATGGAAGTAGAAAGAGAGAAGGAGGGCACTCTTGCACCAGGAGTTATAAAATGCAAATCGAAGGAAAAACATTTGCTTCACAGAGAATCTCACCAATTGTAAATCTATAGAACTTCTTATCACTGGGGTCAATGGATTCAGGGGTTCTGGGAACTCCTTGAAGGTGCAGGTATGATTTTTTTTCTTTTAATGGAAATATCCACATTTCTGGAGAAAGTCCATGGCTTTCATCAGATTGTTTTTTTAAGTATGGGGGTAGGCAGCAGCTTTTGCTTTAAATATTTACCTTTTTAAAACATTTCAAATGGGTTTGTGATACCTATTAATGAAAACTGTTAAAAATAGACTGTTAGTAGCCCTTGTATTATATATAGTTGGTCAATGAGCACTGTGATTTTATTTACTTATTTATTTGGAGACAGAGTTGTGCTCTTGTTGCCCAGGCTGGAGTGCAGTGATGCAATCTCAGCTCACTGCAACCTCCGTCTCCTGGGTTCAAGCGATTCTCCTGCCTCAGCCTCTGAAGTAGCTGGAATTACAGGGGTGTGCCACCACGCCCAGCTAATTTTTTCTATTTTTAGTAGAGACACGGTTTCATCATGTTGGCCAGGCTGGTCTCGAACTCCTGACCTCAGGTGATCCACCCACCTTGGCCTCCCAAAGTGCAGGGATTACAGGTGTGAGCCACCGTGCCTGGCTGAGCACTGTGATTTTAAATGCAAGTCCAGTGAATTTGGGAATCATAAGAGTTGTGCCTTCTGGTCAAATTTCAACCCACCATTTGGATATAATGCTGTAAGTGAAGGGAGAAATAAGATAGTAGCAGTTTATATTGTTGCTGATGATGAATAAGATAATATATGCAAAAAAATAAAAGAATAGAAAGGTGATATATGCAGAACAAACATTCTTCCTTCAGGTAATGGTGCAGTACAGACGTCAAGTGCATGGCATTGAGCCTAGAGGGCCCGAGTTGAAGTCCTGCCTCTGTTACTGTTGTGTGGTTTTAGACACGGATTCACCCTTGTTAGGATGATGAGAGCTGGTTCTCGTGAGAATACTGTGAGAATGGAATGGGGCAGTGCATGTGGATTCTTAGAACAGCTTCTAGCTCAGAGGAAATGCTCACAGATGTCTGCTGTGGTCAGAAGGGAAGAATCTGCCACAGGAAGTCTCCAAAAGAAACAGCAGGGCATTATCCTTTTAGTATCTCCTGTGAGCTTCAGGGCCTGTTGAGCTGGACATTATCAGTTGTTTTAGGTAGAACAAATAAAACTCATTGAGTGTGGTCACCACCATCAGTAGGCTTGGAAATGTGCCTCCCAGCTGGTTTTCTTGCGGTACCTCCCACAGATTCTGACCACTTAGGGCAGAGCATTACCCTGGATCAGCACAAAAGTGGCTACTGACACCAGCTGTCAGAACCCAGTAACTGAACTGAATTCACTGAAGATGCTGGAGGTCACAAAGCAGAGTGGCTAAGTCAGCTGGGTTAGACGCTCAGCACAGCAGTTCACTAGCTGTGTAACTTAGGGCAAGTTACTTAACTCTCTGAGCATCTGCAGGATGGGGTTGATAACAGGAACCCCCTCTTTGCCCTCTCATGAGGATGAAAGGAGTTAATTCGTGCACCACGTTTTGCACTGTCTGGCACCTAGTGTTAAATGACAGATGCTAAGTAGCATGAGTTAATAAGCTCTAACTGCCCTGTGCTGAGTTTTGTATATGAATAGCTCTTGTAAAGTAGTTCTGAGGTAGGTGCTGGTACATCTGTCTTTTACCGAAGAGGAATCTGGGGCACAAAGACTTTGAGAAAGTTACCCGAGATCAGGCAGCTTGAGAGGGTCAGATTCATCTCTAGGGGTCCCCATTGTACCCACTGCATCCAGGGGCAGGTCCCTGTTAGATCAGAAGAGTCCTATGTGCCCACCACTGGACTTGGGGGTCCCAAGTCTCTCTATATTCAAGTTGGAGGGAAGAAGAGGGAGTAAATCCCTTGGCTGCAGAAACTGTCCCTGGATCACTCAGATCTCATATGTACAAAATGGACACAAAAGCGATATCTTAGGTTTTTCTAGCACTTTCTGTGTGTAGGCACCTAGAAATATGTGCATAAGATATTTGTGCACATATGTCATAATTAATGGGTGCAATAACGATGATTCAGTGTTTTGGCATCTAGTTATTGGGGGCCCTTGTATTATGCAGATTCAAACCTGTGCACCAAGAGGCATCAATGCAGGGGACCCTGCATGCTGCAGTGTAACCCTGAAGGATTACAAACACAGAAGTGCATCCTGGAGGCAAGCATGCTGGAGGAGCATGCAGAGGAATGATGCTTTCAACACTGTGCTAGGGAGAAGGCCAGAGCACTCCCTCCGGAAAAATCCACCTGCAGCATTCCGATGAGGTGGTATGGTTTGCCTAAGGCACTGTTTAGAGGAAGTTTCAAAGGACTAGCCTGGGAATTGAAGAACTCCCCAACCTTTTTTTTTTTTTTTTTTTTTGAGACACAGTCTCCCTCTGTTGCCCAGGCTGGAGTGCAGTGGCGTGATCTCGGCTCACTGCAAGCTCCGCCTCCCAGGTTCAAGCAGTTCTCCTGCCTCAGCCTCCTGAGTAGCTGGGACTACAAGTGTGTGCCACCACGTCTGGGTAATTTTTTGTATTTTTAGTAGAGATGGGGTTTCACCGTGTTAGCCAGGATGGTCTCGATCTCCTGACCTCGTGACTCCCCACCCTTCTTGCAGCCCCCTGTGCACTCACTAATCTATTGAATTATGCTCAAAAGGTGTTGTTCTGGAAATATGTGTAGAAATAAATTCAACATTCAAGACTTCACAAGTAACAATGGAGGAAAGGAAATAACAAGGCACAAGGACATCTTGCAGCAAGCCCTAAAACACTGACCATCTTCTTCAAATGTTTACAACATTGAAGTGTACGTGATGTTGTCATGGGTGTCACTTCTTCCAGCCTCAAGAAGGGAATGGCCTACAGGACATGAAGAATTGGCAGTATTTGAAAGCCTGACACTGGTATTAGATGGAAGTTTAGAGCTCTTTGAATTCAAACATTCATTTGGATGTCTCATGGCATCTCAAACTGAACATGGCCCATGCATAAACTAGGAAGAAAATCAAGGATGTAATTACTCTAAAAAATCAGGGCAGTGGTTACCTCTATGGGATACCTGTGATCAGGAGGAACAATGAGGGTGAGTGATTTACGGGGTTTTATTTCTTGACATGGGTAGTGGTTAGATGCATGCAATGCATTAGAGTAATTCATTAAACTTGGCCTGGCATGTGTGGTGGCTCACGGCTGTAATCCCAGCACTTTGGGAGGCCAAGGTGGGAGGACCACTTGAGCCTAGGAGTTCGAGACCAGCCTGGGCAACATAGGGAGACCCTATCTGTACAAAAAATAAATATGTTGTATTTGTATATACATTATTTCCATTGCTCTGTTGGCTTCTATATTTGCATATTTTAATACTTGCTTCTTTCTGTGAACTTTGTCACAGTAAGCAACAATAAAAAGGTCTGTTCATCCACATAAGCCTGGTCTTTTGCCATTCTTCACCATTTCAGTAATTGGCACCACCTTCCCTCCAAGTGACTAAGGTCTAAAACCTGGGACTCCCTTCTCCTTCCTTTCCCTAACCCTGCCTCTGATGAAATGGATCCCTCCATTCATCACTTGTTCCCAAAGCTCTCCCCTCCCTCTGGGCCTCGCTGTCTCCACTGCTGCCACTCTGTCATCCTCTAAACTCCCTACATGCACCCTTCCTCCCCACACAGATGGTAAACTTTTATAAAAACGTTTTATTTTGAAAATGATTATAGATTTACAGGAAGCTGCAAGAATAGAAGAGAGAGGTCTCACAGATCCTTCATCCAGCTTCCCCCAATGTCACTGTTTTACATAACTATATTATACTGTCAGTACCAGGAAATGGACATGGGTACAATCCATGGAGCTTATTCAGATTTCAGTTTTACCTGCACTCATTTTTGTGTGCTGTGTGTGTATCAGTCTGTGTAATTTTATCCTAAGTGTGGATTCATATAGCTACCACTGCAATCAAGATACAGAATTGTTCTATCACCAGGTACCCTTTATCTATCACCTTGTGCTACCCTTTATAGTCATATCCAGTCTACTTCTCCTCCCCTGTCCCTAACCCCAGGCAACCATTAATCTCAATAATTTTGTCATTTTGAGAGTGTCGTATAAATGGAATCATGCATATGCGACCTTTTGAAGTTGGCTTTTTTTTCTTAGCATAATGCCCTAGAGATCCATCCAAGTGGTCATGTGTATCAGTGTTTCTTTTTATTGCTGTGTAATATTCTATAGTATGAATGTAGAATAATCTTTTTAAAGCAGATTGGTCCCAGCTACTTGGGAGGCTGAGGGAGGAGAATTGCTTGAACCCAGGAGGTGGAGGTTGCATTGAGCTAAGATGGCGCTACTGCACTCCAGCCTGGGAGACAGAATAAGACTCTGTCTAAAAAAAAAATCCAAAAAGCAGACAACAGCAGATTGGAGCCTGTCACTTCCATGTTCAAATGGAGCTTTCCTACGGCACTAAGAACAAACCATATGCTCCTCACCTAGCGGGCCTCCCTGCCTGGCTGGCAGCTGCCTCCCTATCTTCTCTCTCTCTTTTTTTTTGAGATGGAGTCTCACTTTGTCACCCAGGGTGGAGTGCAGTGGCACAATCTCAGCTCATTGCAACCTCCGCCTCCTGGGTTCAAGCGATTCTCCTGCCTCAGCCTCCCGTATAGCTGGGACTACAGTCATGTGCTACCACGCCCAGCTGATTTTGTATTTTTAGCAGAGATGGTATTTCACCATGTTGGCCAGACTGGTCTCAAACTCCTGACCTCAAGTCATCTGCCCGCCTTGGCCTCCCAAAATGCTGGAGTTATAGGCGTGAGCCACCATGCCCGACCCCTGTCTTCTCTTGATACCTGTCCCATCCCCTTCATACACACGGGCCTCTGTCATTCCTAAAACCCACCCGGCTGTTTCTCTGTGCTGCTCACCAGGATGACTCCCCCCACCTCTCCTTGTCTTCCAGTCCCTGCTGAAATGTCACCTCCTCAGAGGGGTCTTGCCTGCACTTTCCTGTACAAATGCTGACACCCACCCCTGTTTTTCTGCTTATTTTCTCCCTTGCATTAATTGTACTTTGTCAGAATTTAATTTTTTGTCTGCTTGTTTAGTGTCTGATACTCTGACCCCTAGTACAGTGACCAGTGTGTAACAGACACTGAGAAAGAAATAAGCTGAATAAAGGAGTTGATTTGTCTCTGAAAGAGGATGCTGATGTAACATCCACCTGTGTAACATCCACCCCTCTGGGTAATCAAGTGTTGGAATCTAAGCTATTACAGGCATGGGATTAATAATGTACTTGTGTATGCCTGGCCTTTTTCCAGAAAGGGATTCAAGGTGGCTTGCAAAACTGCAGATGATGCAACCAGATAAAAATTAATGAGTGAAAATAAGAATGGGAAAAGATGAAGCAAGCCCACACCCGGAAGAAAATAAGAGTAGGGAAAGATGAAGATGGCCCACGCCCGGCAGGTGGGATGCAGGGCTGGCAGGACCCCTGGTTGGCTGCTCTTCAGCAGCCAGCAACCTAGTGCCTGTGGCTGGACAAGCAAAGGAAGACACAAGCAAGGTGGCTTCAGGTCATGATGAAGGATATGAAGAAAATAAAAGTTAAACATGGTCCATGAAATTAAAAGCAAGCATATATATACATATATATTTTTTTTTTTTTTCCTGAAGAAACAGTTATTCCTGATTCTGGGAATTGAGAGAAAGATTTACCATGAGCCTTAATTTTTTTTTTTTTTCATCACGACCTGAGTCATAGTGTGATCCTAGCTCACTGCAGCCTCAGACTCCTGGGCTCAAGTGATTCTCCCGCTTCAGTCTCCCAAAGTGCTGGAATTACAGGTGTGAGGCAGTGCCCTTGGCCAAGTCTTTTTTTTTTTTTTTTTTGAGACGGAGTCTCGCTCTGTTGCCCAGACTGGAGTGCAGTGGCACAATTTCAGCTCACAATCTCAGCAACTTCTGCCTCCTGTGTTCAAGCGATTATCTTGCCTCAGCCTCCTGAGTAGCTGGGATCACAGGCGCCCACAACCACGCCCAGCTAATTTTTGTATTTTTAGTAGAGATGGGGTTTCACCGTGTTGGCCAGGCTGGTCTCGAACTCCTGGCCTCAAGTGATCCACTTGCCTCAGCCTCCCAAAGTGCTGGGATTACAGGCATGAGCCACCGCACCCGCCGGAGATGACTCTTTTATGTCATGGCGTTACTAAGCGCATTATGGAAGCACCCGCAACAGAGTCATCTGGGTGCTTCAGCAGCGGCTGCCAGGCGGTGAGTGTTTCATGGTGTTGCTCACAGCAGGTTGGGAATGTGTTTTTGGTAAGGACCCTGACCTAAAGAGATGTGGTTGAATAGGGTCCTCTCCAAATTCATATCCATTTGGAATCGCAGGTCATGAGCTTATTCGGAAATATGGTCTTTGCAGGTGTAATTAAGGTAAGAATTGAGATGATATCATGCCGGATTAGAGTGGGATGTAAATCCAGTGAGTGTCCTTATAAGAGATGGAAAAGGGCCAGCTGTGGTGGCTCAACTCTGTAATCCCAATGAGAGGTGACAGCATGCTGGCAGCCCTCGCTCGCTCTGGGCGCCTCCTCGGCCTTGACGCCCACTCTGGCCGCACTTGAGGAGCCCTTCGGCCCGCCGCTGCACTGTGGGAGCCGGCTCCCTCAGCTTGCGGGGAGGTGTGGAGGGAGAGGTGCGGGCGGGAACCGGGGCTGCGCGCGGCGCTTGCGGGCCAGCGCGAGTTCCGGGTGGGCGTGGGCTCCGCCGGCCCTGCACTCGGAGCGGCTGGCCGGCTGGCCCCTCCGGCCGGGGCAGTGAGGGGCTTAGCACCTGGGCCAGCAGCTATTGTGCTCAACTTCTCGCAGAGCCTTAGCTGCCTCCGCGCCAGGCAGGGCTTGGGACCTGCAGCCGGCCATGCCTGAGCCTCCCCGCTCCGCCGTGGGCTCCTGCGCGGCCCGAGCCTCCCCGACGAGCGCCGCCCCCTGCTCCAAGGCGCCCGGTCCCATCGACCACCCAAGGGCTGAAGAGTGCAGGCAGGCGCACAGCGGGGACTGGCAGGCAGCTCCACCTGGGGCCCCGGTGCAGGATCCACTGGGTGAAGCCAGCTGGGCTCCTGAGTCTAGTGGGGACTTGGAGAATCTTTATGTCTAGCTAAGGGATTGTAAATACACCAATCAGTACTCTGTATCTAGCTCAAGGTTTGTAAACACACCAATCAGCACCCTGTGTCTAGCTCAGGGTTTGTGAATACACCAATAGGCACTCTGTATCTAGTTACTCTGGTGGGGACTTAGAGAACCTTTATGCCTAGCTAAGGGATTGTAAATACACCAACAGACACTCTGTATCTAGCTAATCTAGTGGGGAGGTGGATAACTTTTGTGTCTAGCTCAGGGATTTAAACGCACCAATCAGCACCCTGTCAAAACAGACCAATCAGCTCTCTGTAAAACAGACCAATCGGCTCTCTGTAAAATGGACCAATCAGCAGCATGTGGGTGGGGCCAGATAAGAGAATAAAAGCAGGCTGTGGCACTAGTAGTGGTAACCTGTTTGGGTTCCTTTTCACAGTGTGGTGGTTTTGTTCTTTTGCTTTTTGCAATAAATCTTGCTGGTCCTCAGTTTTTGGGTCCACCCTGCGTTTATGAGCTGTAACACTCACTGCGAAGGTCCGTAGCTTCGCTCCTGAAGCCAGCGAGACCACGAACCCACCGGGAGGAACAAACAACTCCAGACGCCTCGCCTTAAGAGCTGTAACATTCACCGCCAAGGTCTGCAGCTTAACTCCTGAGCCAGCGAGACCACGAACCCACCACAAGAAAGAAACTGAACACGTCCGAACATCAGAAGGAACAAACTCCAGGCACGCCGCCTTTAAGAACTGTAACACTCACTGCGAGGGTCCGCGGCTTCATTCTTGAAGTCAGTGAGACCAAGAACCCACCAATTCCGCACACACCAACACTTGGATAGGCTAAGGCAGGAGGATTACTTAAGCCCAGGAGTTTGAGACCAGCTGGGCAACATGGTGAAACCCCATCTCTACAACAAATACAGCAACAAAAAATGAGCTGGCCATGTTGGTGCATGTCTGCAGTCCCAGCTACCCAACAGGTGGGAGGATTGCTTGAGCCCAAGAGGTCAAGGCTGTAGTGAGCCATGATCGTGCTACTGTACTCCAGCCTGGGTGACAAAGCAAGACCCTGTCTTCGGAAAAAAAAAAAGTATTGAAAAAATAGGAGAGAGTTGGAAAAGGACTCACAGAGAAGACAGCCATGAGAAGACTGAAGTAGGTAGAGATTGAAGTCATGCTGCCACAAGCCAAGGAACATCTGAGGACACCAGAAGCTGAAAAGGGCAAGGAAGAGACGAGGGAGGCTCTCCAAGAGCCTTCAGAGGGAGCATGCCCTTGCTGATACATAGATTTTGGTCTTCTAGCCTCCGGAATTGTAAGTGAATACATTTTCTGTTACCTTGAGCCACCAAATTAGTGGTAACTTGTTCTGGTAGCAACAGCTTTCCACTCCTGGGGGAAACGAATGCAAGGGACGTCCCCCTCTAGAGGGTTTAACTGCTCAGGCCATCACTACCATGCTCAGACAGCTGATAATGATGGCAGAGGAAATAAATTTGATAGAGAGCCCCAAGAAAGTGTGCCCAGTCTAGGTGAGGGATGGGAGTATTACAGAATACATGGTCTCATCCATTAATCATTAAAGAAGGCAGACTCACTTTGCAAAGCTTATTGAAGGAAAGTGAAACTTGTGAGGGAAATCAGATGGTCAAGACTCAATACTAGAAGTAAACTTGTAGTATTTGGAAGAAGGTAGCCTAAGATGGGGCAACTCAGGGCCTGAAACAAGCCAGGCACATTTTAACACAGGAAAGGTAGAGTGGGATGCAGGACAGAGACCAGGCAAGGAGTGGACCAGCTTTGAGACTGCTCCCTCACCCCCAACAAAGGCTGTTACCAGGTGCTCTGTAAGAGAGTAGATATCCCTGTGTGGGCTGAAATTGATTGATTGATTGACAGGGTCTCGCTCTGTTGCCCAGGCTGGAGTGCAGTAATGGGATCATAGCTCGCTGCAACCTTGAACTTCTGGGCTCAATTGATCCTCCTACCTCTGCCTCCCTAGTAGCTAGGACTACAAATACGTGCCACCACACCTGGATAATTTTTGTACTTTTTGTAGAGATGGGGTCTCGCTATGTTGCCCAGGCTGGTCTTGAACTCTTGGCCTCATATGATTCTCCCAATTTGGCCTCCCAAAGCTCTGAGATTATGGGTGTGAGCCACCATGTCTGGCCAAAATATGTTTATTGAGCATCCACTTTGTGTGCCAGACTCAGATCTAGCATGGAATATCGAAGGGCCCAATGCAGTTCTTACCCTCACAGAGCTGGTAATAATGTATCAGGAATATTTTGGTTGCAAGTAACAGAAAACTCAACATAAACGGACTTAAACAATAAAAGGAACATATTATTTCCAGTAATTCACAAGGCATTTGGGGCTTCCAGCACCATTCAGCCAGGCTCCTACTTGGTTTCTTTGTGATTCTCTTAGGCCTTCTCTCTTCTGTGTGTCAGTTCCAGCCTAGGGTTGACTTCTTTTTTGTTCATGGTTTCAGGATGGTTACCAGCAGTATCTGCAGGTGTTTGCTTTACACTGGGGAGTTGGGAGGGGGCATTCTCCTGCAATTATACATCCACATGATTGAATCCACAGATCCAAGCTCATCCCTGACTCAATTATAAGGCAAAGGAAATAAGATATCCTGATTGGTTTAGACCAGTGCTACTCTTAAGTGTGGCCTCCCGGCCAGCAGTATCAGCATCCCCTGGGAATTTGCTAGAAGTGCAAATCCTTGGGATCAGAAGTGGAATCAGCAACTCTGTAGGGAGGGCTCAGCAACCTGTGCTCAGCAAGCCCTCCAGGTGATTCTAGTGCACGCCGTAGTTTACTGTTGAACTAATCAGATCCCATCTGTGGAGCTGGTGGGGCAGGTTATTCTACCCAAATTCAATGGTGGAAGGATGGAATGGATATTGGGGAGGCAATCATAGCCCCTATCCTTAGTGATTAAGGCAAATATCATAGTTTATTGCATTCTTTATTGAATTCTTAATTGGTGCCACGTCACTGTGCTAATCAATTTACATGCATGTTCTCATTTAATTCTCACAGCAAACCTGTGAGGTAGGTAATATTATTGTCTACAAGAATTGAGAAAACTGAGGCCCAATGTAAAGTAACTTATTTAAGGCTTTGTCGCTAAGTGTCAAGGCTGGAAATTGAACTCCCGTGAACTGACCCCAGAGGCTGTGTACAAATAAACAGCCAGCCACCAGGACATGTGATAAGCATATGACTGACAGACGAAGTCCAGTTGCCTCAGGAGTACCACAAAGGCACCTAGCATGCTCTAGTGGGCATGAAGGAGAGCTTCCTGGAAGAAGTGACAAGATGGTGAGGAGTTTGCTAGCCAGATGAAGAGGAGGAGGAACTGTCTAAAGGCCTAGAGCCAAGAGATGGCTTAGCATGTCTGAGGGTGTGATTTGAAGTGGTGCTGTGAGTGGGAGGAAAGAGGGGTGACTGAGAGGTGAGCAGCGACTAGAACTAGAAGGGCCATGTGGACTAAGTGAGGAGGTTCAACTTTATCCTTAGGGCAGTAGGGCACATCTGAGGTTCTGACCAGCATGAATACATTGAACTTGGCCTTTAGGAAAATTGAGCAGAGGCAGAAAAGCTATTTGGAAACCCATTGTATGGGTCCATCTCACTAGAAATGATGGTGCCTGGGCAAAGGGCAGAGAAATTGGGCATGGATATATAAATCCTATCTATGTATCTATCTATCTATCTATAGATAGATATACATAACATACACACACACACATATACACACACACACACACACACACACGCATATATATAGTTGGGTTTTGGCAGAAGTGGGGGATATGGATGGCTACAATTTATTGAGCTGTACCAGGTGCTTTGTATGTACTATTTCTAATTAATTCAACTACTCTACAAGGTAGGCATTTTTATCTGCATTTTCTGAAAGGGGATGAGGATATAAATTACCTGCCCAGGAATCGCACTAACAAATGATAGAACACTGAGTTTAGGCTGGGCGCAGTGGCTCACACCTGTAATCCCAGCACTTTGGGAGTCTGAGGCAGGTGGATCACTTCAGGTCAGGAGTTCAAAACTAGTCTGGCCATCATGGTGAAACCCCATCTCTACTAAAAATACAAAATTAGCTGGGTGTGGTGACGTGTGCCTGTAATCCCAGTTACCCGGGAGGCTGAGGCAGGAGAATCGCTTGAACCTGGAAGGCGGAGGTTGCAGTGAGCCAAGATTGTGCCACTGCACTCCAGCCTAGGTGACAGAGTGAGACTCCATCTCAAAAACACAAAAAAAGGACACTGAGTTTAAACCTACATCTGTGTTTTCTGCATAGAGTCATCATTAGGAATGGCTACGAACCAGGTTTGTGTGCATTATTTCTAATTCTTCATGAAGTTATATTTATGTGATTGTATATATTATACATACATTATATGAATAGGTAAACCTGTCCTTTGTTCACTAATAAATTCCCAATGATTGGTACGTAGCAGGTGCTTAATAAATATTGGAAGAAAGGAAGGAAGGGGCTGGGCGCGGTGGCTCATGCCTGTAATCCCAGCACTTTGGGAGGCCGAGGCAGGTGGATCACCTGAGGTCAGGAGTTCAAGACCAGCCTGGCCAACATGGGGAAACCCTGTATCTACAAAAATACAAAAATTAGCTGGATATGATGGTGTGTGCCTATAATCCCAGCTACTCGGGAGGCTGAGGTGGGAGAATCGTTTGAACCCGGGAGGCGGAGGTTGCAGTGAGCTGAGATCGTGCCATTGCTCTCCAGCCTGAGCAACAGAGTGAGACTCCATCTCAAAACAAACAAACAAACGGAAGGAAGGGAGAAAGGAAGAAAATGATATGAAAGCTGTTACACATAGGTGGTTAAATGGTTTTAACCAATGACACAGTTACACTCAAGATTTTGCTGGGAAGAGTAGGGAAAAACAAAATTTTATCTCTAAATACTACATATTACAAATGAATACAAATAGGAAATATCTGAGAGCTGAAGATAAACATATATATACATATTTGAGCTATTTAATATATAATAATAAAGGAATTGGTAAATGGTTTGTATCTATGTAATTTGTCTTGAAGTTTTTTTATTAATGTTTTTGGGGTTGCCTTATGTCTAATATTGCTGGAATATACACAGAGGAGCCCAGTGAAAATAAACTTTCATTTATTTCTAATTATTTTCTAAACCAGAGTAATGGAATAGATAGAGGGTCACTTGACTGCTTGCAAAAATGCTTCACACAAAGATATAGTCAGACAAAATGGGATTCTGAAAGACTCGGCCATGGGCAAAATATCTTCAAGGTCTTCCTCAGTTGTTTCCAAACTTTAGGGCACAAAATAATTCCCTTGAGAGCTTGTTTAAAATGATGATTCCTGTGCCTCACTCCAGCCTCCCTCATCAAATTCTGACTTGGAAGATATGAAGTGGGGACTTGATATTCTGTATTCTTAGCAGTCAGCCCTGGAAACCCAAGGACCACACTTTAAGATCCATCAACTTACTTTGAAAGTGTTTGTGACCAGAAACATCAGGCTTTTTCTCAACCTCTTGCTGCCAGGTTTGCGTTGAGGTAGGGGGGGGTTGACCTCAAAGTGACTGACCGATCTGTCAACATGATTTCTGGGGAAGGTGCTCCTCTCTGCACTTCAATTCCAATGCAATGGCATGAGGGAGATTCTCTCATAGATTACGCCTCCCACACCAGGTCAGACAGGGAGAGAATTGGGGTGTGACTTACTGATCACCTTGCCCTTTCAACATCTAAATGGCCCGACCCAGCACTGACCCTGGACTCATGTCCCAAAAAGCATTTGAAAGAATTTAGAAAAGCTGACAGAAGTACGAGAAGACAAAATAAGCTGTTAATATGTTGCAGAAACTGTTAGAATAAGATCTTTTAGGGGCAGTATCCTTCTTCCAGTTATTTTGGGCGTAGGTCGCATTATCATAACTACCATCGTCATCATCAACAACAGCAATCAGTAGTTATGGAGCACTCAAAGGATGAGGGCTGTTTTTCTTGTAAAGACAGGATGTCTGTTGCTCAGGCTGGTCTCAAACTCCTGGCATTAAGCAATCCTCCCATCTCAGCCTCCCAAAGTGCTAGGATTATAGGTTTGAGCCCCTCTCCCTGGCCTAGGGCTGTTATTTTGTATTCCATTTCCAGGCCTTTGGGTCAAAGGATTTTATTCAGGTATCCCCAAGGCTACCAAAATTATTTTAGACATTTTCACAGAAATGGTTTCTCGCATGGACATGGACATCCTTCTGTTTCTGTTCATTTGAAAATCTACCTTATTTTCTTTAAAGACATGCTAGCATTTCATAGTATGCGTGTACTCATATTTTCTTTTCTTCCTATTGTTTGCCTATAAATTCCCTGGCATGCACCCATATTTTTAAAATCAGTTTCTGCTGGTGTAGATTTGGGTTGTTGCAGGTTTTTGCTAATTCAAGCAGTGCCATGACAAACCATGTCATGCCTGTCTTTGCACAAGTGAGTGATCATTGATGTAAGACCAACACCTAGAAGTGTAATTGCTAGGTCAAAGGGTAGAGTCATTTACATTTTTGGGAGATACCTCCAATTGCCTTCAAAAAAGTTATGGTGGTTTATACTTATATCGATAGTGATGAGCAAGTGCCTATTTCCTCATGTCAGTACTGGAAAATTACATTTTAAACGTTCTTTTGGCACTCCGATAGGTGGAAAATCGCATCTTGTGTTCATTTGCACTCCTTTTATTTACAACAATGTGTTTATGGGTCATTTGTATATTTTTATTCTGTGAAATGCCTAATCCTTTGCTAAACATATGAAAATATTAAAATTACTTTAAACAGAGGTTAATTTAAAAAATATTTTTAAGTTTTAAAATAGTAAGCTTTATTAGCAAAATGTATGATGTGAAGGTACTGAACATGTCATGTCTCATTTATGTCGTGTCATTTGATCCCACAGCCATAGAATAGAAAGAAGCTGATAATCAGGATGAAGTTTTAAAATGGTTTTTGAGTCTTGTGGAAAAAATTGAAGCTTTTCTGAACAAAAAAATAAAATAAATTAAGAATTGCAGTCTCTCTACCAGTCACTATGCTAGACATGACGACTGTTCTACCATTGGATCTTCTCAACAATTATTTGGTGCTGTTATGATTCTCACCCTCACTTTTTTTTTTTAGATGGAGTGTTGCTCTTGTCGCCAGGCTAGAGTGCAGTGGTGTGATGTCGGCTCACTGCAACCTCCACCTCTCAGGTTCAAGCCGTTCTCCTGCCTCAGCCTCCCGAGTAGCTGGGATTACAGGTGCCCACTACCATGCCCAGCTAATTTTTTGTATTTTTAGTAGAGATGGGGTTTCACCATGTTGACCAGGCTGGTCTTGAACTCCTGACCTCAGGTGATCCGCCTGCCTCGGCCTCCCAAAGTGCTGGGATTATAGGCGTGAGCCACCACGCCTGGCCTTTTTTTTTGAGACAGAGTCTCACTCTATTGCCCAGTCTGAAGTGCAATGGTGCAATCTAGGCTTACTGCAGCCTCCACCTCCCAAGTTCAAGTGATTCTCCTGCCTCAGCCTCCTGAGTAGCTGGGACTAGAGGCGCCCACCACCACACTTGGCTAATTTTGTATTTTTAGTAGTGACGGGGTTTCACCAGGTTTGCCAGGCTGGACACGAACTCCTGACCTCAAGTGATCCGCCTGGCTTGGCCTCCCAAAATGTTGGGATTACAGGCGTGAGCCATCGTACCCGGCCTAACTCTCATTTTTAAAGAGAATGCTTTCCCCTTTCTGCTGAGGAGATCTGACAACACAAAAATGAAGCAGGCAAAGATGATGCCAGTGACACTTTCTGAGTTCCCAACCACAGCATAGCCTTGACGATGCACTGTGTTTGTCAGAGCTCCTCAGCAGAAAGGGGAGAGCATTCTCTTTAAAAGCGAGGGTGAGAATCATAACAGCATCAAAGAAGTGTAGAGAAGATGCAGTGGTAGAAGAGTCGCCATGTCTAGCCTAGTGACTGGTAGACAGACTGTAATTCTTAATTTATTTTCTTATTCCGAAAAGCTTCAGTTTTTTCCACAAGACTCAAAAACTGTTTCAAAAATTCATCCTGATTATCAGCTTCTTTATCTTTTCTTTTCTTTTCTTTTTTTTTTTTTTTTTTTGAGATGAAGTCTCGCTCTGTCACCCAGACTGGAGTGCAGTGGCGCGAAGTCGGCTCACTGCAAGCTCTGCCTCCCGGGTTCACACCGTTCTTCTGCCTCAGCCTCCTGGTAGCTGGGACTACAGGCACCTGCCACCACGTCCGGCTAATTTTTTGTATTTTTAGTAGAGACGGGGTTTCACCGTGTTAGCCAGGATGGTCTCGATCTCCTGACCTCGTGATCCGCCCGCCTCGGCCTCCCAGAGTGCTGGGATTACAGGCGTGAGCCACCATGCCGGCCAATTATCAGCTGCTTTCTATGAGATTTCAATTGAATTGAATGACATTTCCTTCTTACTGGGAGAGGCAGTCTGAGAAACTGATTGGATACTGAAACACTGGGATGTTGAATAGGATGTCAGTGACTTCCATCCAAAGATCATTAGGGATCCACCTGGAATTGAACAAATTGAGTTTATTTCTAGTAGCAAATAGGGAAAACACATACAATGGGAAGCTTTTGGAATGGGGTGTTAGAAAGTATCTATAATTGGGCTGGGCGTGGTGGCTCATTCCTGTAATCCCAGCACTTTGGGAGGCTGAGGTGAGTGGATCATGAGGTCAGGAGTTCAAGACCAGCCTGGCCAACATGGTGAAACCCCATCTCTACTAAAAATACAAAAATTAGCTGGGTATGGTAGCATGCGCCTGTAATCCCAGCTACTCGAGAGGCTGAGGCAGGAGAATCACTTGAACCTGGGAGGCAGAGGTTGCAGTGAGCCGAGATCGCGCCACTGCACTATAACCTGGGCAACAGAGCAAGGCTCCATCTCAAAAAAAAAAAAAAAAAAAAAAAGCATCTATAATTGGCTGGGGACAGTGGCTCATGCCTATAACCCCAGCACTTTGGGAAGCTGGGGCTGGTGAATTGCTTGAGCCTAGGAGTTAGAGACCAGCCTGCCCAACATGGCAAATCCCTGTCCCTATAGAAAATACAAAAATTAGCTGGGCTTGGTGGCATATACCTGTGGTCCCAACTACTTGGGAGGTTGAGGGGGGAGGATTGCCTGAGCCAGGGAGGTTGAGGCTGTAGTGAGCCATGATTGCATCACTGCATTCAGCCTGTGTGACAGAGTAAGACCGTGTGTCAAAAAAAAAAAAAAAATCTGTTAATCTATTACAGGATTTGAGCTTGTGTCAGGTGATTTGGGGGAGGGTTTAAGAGAGTCGGGTTTTGCTCTGGATTATATGCTGTCTGGAAGCAGATGTAACTCTGTGATCTTATTTTTTATTTATTTATTTTTTTGACATGGAGTCTTGCTTTTTCGCCCAGGCTGGAGTGAAGTGGCGCAATCTCGGCTCACTGCAATCTCCGCCCCCTGGGTTCAAGCTATTCTCCTGCCTCAGTCTCCCGAGTAGCTGGGATTACAGGCACCTGCTACCACGCCCGGCTAATTTTTGTATTTTTAGTGGAGATGGGGTTTCGCCATGTTGGCTAGGCTGGTCTCAAACTTCTGACCTCAGTTGATCTACCCACCTTGGCCTTCCAGAGTGCTAGGATTACAGGCGTGAGCCACCATGCCTGGCCTGATTGTTCTTATCTATAAGGCAGGAGGAGTAAGTCAAGGCTAAAGAAGCAGCAGTTACCATTAGGCTGGATAGGGCAGTTTTTGGTTATTTTTGTGTCTGTCTTGGACAATGTTCATGTTTTGTCTGTGTTGAGACATGGTTATGGAGGAGTCTTGTTTTTGTTTTCATCCTTCATGGTCACAATGTTCTTGTCTGATGTTGATGCTCTGTGAAGTTGTTTATGCCCCGTAGGAGACCACCAGAGCTTCCAGATCAGGAGCCACTTTTCTATTAGAATGTTTTAGAAATTATTTAAAATAAAAACCATCCCCCAAATTCCAGCATATAGATTGCCCTCTTTAGACCTTTTTCTGACCTTTTTCTCATCATGTATGCAGAGGCCATAGACACTGTGGTTGAAAGTGTGAACTCTGATTCCAGGCAGCTGAGGCTGGAATCCTGCTCCTGTCACTTCTTAACTGTGTGTGAACCTGAGCAAGTTATTTACTGTGATGGCTAATTTTATGTATCAGCTTGCCTGGGCTAAGGGATGCCCAGATAGCTGGTAAAACACTATTTCTGGGTATGTCTCTGGGGGCATTTCCAGAAGAGATTAGCATTTCAATTAGTAGACCAAGTACAGGTGAATACCCTTCTCAATGTGGGCAGGTATCATCCAATCCACTGGGGACCTAAATAGAACAAAAAAGCAGAAAAAGGGCAAATTTGCTGTCTTGCTGTTCAAGCTGAGACATCTGTCTTCTCCTGCCCTTACGTACATGGGTGCTTCTGGTTCTCGGGCCTTCAGACTCAGACTGAATTACACCACCAGTTTACCTGGTTCTCCAGCTTACTGATGGCAAAGCGTGGGACTTCTTATCCTCTATAATCATGTGAGCCAATTCCTATAATCTCTCTCCATGTATAGGTATGTATGGATATATATATATGTGTGTGTGTGTGTGTATATATGTGTGTGTATATATATACATGTGTGTGTATATATACATATATACATATATACGTGTATATACGTATATATACACACACACACACATACAGGTTCTGTTTCTCTGGAGAACCCACTTACAAAATGGGAAGAATAAAAAGGACCTATACTGTACAGTTAGGGTGATTTTTTTTTTTTTTGGTGAGACAGAGTCTCTTTCTGTTGCCCAGGCTGGAGTGCAGTGGTGCTATCTTGGCTCACTGCAGGCTCCGCCTCCCAGGTTCATGCCATTCTTCTGCCTCAGCCTCCCGAGTAGCTAGGACTGCAGGTGCCCACCACCACGCCCAGCTAATTTTTTGTATTTTTAGTAGAGACGGGGTTTCACTGTGTTAGCCAGGATGGTCTCGATCTCCTGACCTCGTGATCTACCCACCTCGGCCTCCCAAAGTGCTGGGATTACAGGTGTGAGCCACCGCGCCCGGCCTTTTTTTTTTTTTTTGAGATGGAGTCTCACTCTGTCTTTAAGGCTGAAGCGCAGTGGCACAATCTTGGGATGGAGTCTCACTCTGTCTTTAAGGCTGAAGCGCAGTGGCACAATCTTGGCTCACTGCATCCTCAGCCTCCCACGTTCAAGCAATTCTCCTGCCTCAGCCTCTGGAGTAGCTGAGATTATAGGTGTGCACCACCACGCCTGGCTAATTTTTTTTTTTTTTTTTTTTTTTGAGACAGAGTTTGGCTCTTGTTGCCTAGGCTGTAGTGCAATGGCACGATCTCAGCTCACTGCAACCTCCGCCTCCTGGGTTCAAGCGATTCTCCTGCCTTAGCCTGCCAAGTAGCTGGGATTACAGGCGTGCACCACCACTCCCGACTAATTTTGTATTTTTATTAGAGATGAGGTTTCACCATGTTGGCCAGGCTGGTCTTAAACTCCTGACCTCAGATGATCCACCCACCTCAAAAAGGGTGTTGGGATTACAGGCGTGAGCCATACGCTCGGCCTAGGGTGATGATTAAGTGAATCAAATCCACACAAAGCTGTCAGGACCATACCCAGCACAGAAGATTGCCCTGTTGTTACTGTTACTACTGAATGTCCAGTCAATTCTCAAGTGCCCGGGGAGTTGTAGGAGCCTCTGGCTGTTGTCATTTCTTCTTTTTTGAGATGGAGTCTCACTCTGTCACCCAGGCTGGAGTGCATTGCTACGATCTCAGCTCACTGCAACCTCCGCCTCCCGGGTTCAAGCAATTCTCCTGTCTCGGCGTCCCGAGTAGCTGGGACTACAGGCGCATGCCACCATGCCCAGCTAATTTTTTGTATTTTTAGTAGAGACCGGGTTTCACCATATTAGTCAGGCTGGCTGTGAACTCCTGACCTCAGGTGATCCACCTGCTTCAGCCTCCCAAAGTACTGGGATTATAGAAGTGAGCCACTGTGCCTGGCCATCATTTCTTCTGTATTCTCTTCTTTCCTGTCTGTGCGGCATACTTACCCCACATAGGTCCTTTTGAAAGGTCCCTTTCATCATGTTAACTGTTGAATGACATGTTCCATGCTCACTCTCATTTATTGAGCATGTACTGTACATCAGGCATTGAGCTGGTCAGGGTATTCCCAGAGTTTTACTTTATTCTCCTGCAGGGCAGGCATTTTTAGCCCTACTTTACCACTTCAGAAGGAAACTGAAGAGAGAATATAAGTAACTTACCCAAAGACACACAGTTTGTAAGTGGTAAAGCTGAGTTCAAGTGCAAAATCATCTGACTCTAAAACTTTTTCCTCTCTGCATTTAGCCTCCCCCAAGAAAGTCCAGCACTGAAGGTCTTCATTGCACAGCCCCAGATGCCTTTCCAGCCTGACTTTTAAATATCCCCTATACAGTCAAAGAGCATTATGGAGGGTCTAGCAGGCTCAGAGGAAGTCAAAAGAAAAGAGGCAGTTCAAATATTTTTTTGTGAGGGGAAGCAAAAAAAAAAAAACACAACTAAACAAAGACATGGACATGGCATAAAGTAAGTGACAAATATCTGCTGAAGTGTCATAAATGTTCAGAGAAGAGGGATGTGGGTGAGAATGAGCAGTCAGGAAGTGGTTCCCACCAGAAGCCAGGGAATGGCTGAGGCTTCAGGGGTGGACCAAATTTGGACAAGAGAAGGATGCTCCTCATCTAACACTTGATTTCATCGCTACCTGTTCTCTGCCATTTCTTCAGTCTCCCTCAACTCCAGATGACCCTGGCCTGCCTCTGTATTTCCCTGCATGTGCTTTCTTTGGACACTTCCTGCTTCTTCTCCCTCCCAGTGTGTAAAGTGCTGGATGGCAGGAACAGAGTTTTTCATCTTTTATCATCATCCACCAACACCTTCCTTCCTATGACCACACACACACATACACACACACTCACATACACACAGTATCTAGCACCGTGCCTCGCTCACCTAAGACAGTCAATACTTGTGTGTTGAATAAATGAAGCAAAAGGTCCCGAGTTCTTATCTCAGTTTAACAATTTCATAGGTTCTTTTGGTATCATTTCTCAGGTACTGTGCACATCCACTGCCCCGAAAGCATCCCAGACCAGGCCTTGATTGGCTGTCTGCTTCTGTCTATCCCTGGAAGATTTTGGGCCCTAGCTGCCCGCTCTATAAATAGTAGGGGTGGCCCAGCCATGGTCCTCCTACCCATGCATAAGAATCACAGAATCTCCAATAAAGCTTGTTAAAAGTCCAGGGTTGGCTTCATTTCCCAGAGATTCTGACACAAGTGTGGCAGCAGAAATCTGGATTTTAACATGTATCCCAGGGGACTCTGAAGAACAGGGTCATTGGGCTGCCCTTGGAGAAACCCTATGCTAGGTGACACAGCTAGTTTCTATGAATCTAGAATGGAAAAGGATGACAGACCCTGTGTGTGGGGCTCCCAAAGGCATCCAGTTGGGGACAGACCTCTCTGAAGCACAATCACTTCTTAATTTTCAGAGCCATCCACTTGAAACCTAATGACCCAGTGTGTTTGCAGCGGTGGGACAATCAGCGTCCCCGATCCCTCCTGGAGATGTGCTGATTCCTCAGGGCCCCTTAACGGAATGGATTCCTCTCGCCTTCCCTGCTGTGCGGCAGGGGCTGATCCTGAATTAACTCAAGATCTGTTTTTTGTTTGTTTGTTCTTCAGGTGAAGGGGTTTCTATTTCTGATGAGGGCCCTCCTGGCTAAGACATCTCTTTTGGAAAGGCAGTGTTTGCTAAGCTCTTGGAGGCTCCAGGATCCTGGAGAGGGAGCAATATCCCCACTGAGCTGGGGAGGAGGCCTTTGTAGTGTCGACTTGCTGTTTGTGTTTCAGGCTCTAAGGGAAGGGTTGCTCCTAATTAAAGGCATAAATGCTTTAATCCCTGGCCTGAGGGCTTCCCATAGCGAATTAGCCGTATTAGGAAGGAAATGGATTGTAATCCCTTTAATAAAAGCCTGGAGGAACTGGAGGGCTTCTGATTGGGGAGAAGAATTTCCTCCTGTGATTTAACAATATTAACATACTGAATTTGCATAGGCAGAAATTTGGGGCCCAGCTCTCTCCAGGCTATGGTGGGAGATGTGGGAGTCACTCTCATATGACTTGGGGTGTTCTTGTTCCTATTTCTATTGAATGAATGAAGGTTACAATAATTAAACTCTTACAGCATACCAGACTAGGTGCTAAGTAATTGATCTTTTTCTTCTTTCGTTTTCACATCCAACCCTGTTGTATATGTATTGGGCTATTTTCTCAATATAGATCTATAGATTTAGAGGTGAATATCCTCATTGGAGGTAGCAGGGGAGAAGGAGGAATGATGCTTGTTGAGGGCGTTTGGTGTGCCCCTGCTTTGTATAATCTATTTATTGGATCTTGTCCACACACCTTTTTTGCATCCTTTAAAATAACATTCATTTTAACATAACCGTGCTTCTGGAAATACACTCATATTTCTATATGAGTGTTTTTTGAATAATATAATTGGGTTTATCTTACACAATTTGAACCCAAAATTTGTATGTGATTTAAACTTTAAAGAAACAAAAGCAGGATTTGCTTTCTGGGTTATTTTTCGTCTCTTACATATGTAGGAAAGATCCTCCCTTACCTGCTGCTAAAGGAGACAATGAGAACCATGAAAACATTTACCCATTTGAACTTCAGAAAAATCACATGTATTGCATTGTAAAAAACTTAAAAATTGGTACAACATGATGTTTTGCAGTGTTTCAGGCAAGCTCACTCAAGTTCAGTTAACTATGTGGTAGTCTGGGGTGGAGGAAACCTGTGCAGGCATTGAGGATTTCAATCTCAATGAAGAGGGCACTGAGCTCCTGGGAGTGAAGTGACTTGTCCACACTACCATAACCAGTGGGTGGCTGAGCTGAGGGCCCAGCCACTCCTGCAGCTTGTTGCACTAACGTTGCTGCATTGGCACTGAAGCTAAGAGATTCTGCAGAAACATGCCGGGCGCAGTGGCTCACGCCTGTAATCCCAGCACTTTGGGAGGCTGAGGTGGGCAGATCATGAAGTCAGGAGTTCGAGACCAGCCTGACCAACATGGTGAAACCCCTTCTCTACTAAAAATACACAAATTAGCTGGGCGTGGTGGCACACACCTGTAATCCCAGCTACTCAGGAAAATCGCTTGAACCCAGCAGGCAGAGATTACAGTGAGCTGAGATCGTGCCACTGCACTCCAGCCTGGGTGACAGAGTGAGACTGTCTCAAAAAAAAAAAAAAAAAAAAGAAACCTGACTGCAGTGAAGGTGGCACACAAAGGGGGCCAAAAAGAGGCTCGAGTACATGGACCAGCAAGGCCTGTGAGCACAAGTGCCAGTGACCTTATCATCCTTCTGGCCTGATTTCCCTCCTGCTGCCCTTGAACACTCCATTTGGGAGGCACAGAATGCCTTTTAGTGCCAGGGCAGGGTTGCTCTGCAGGGCTACTTGGGAGGCTGTAGTACCTAAATTAGGGATATTATCCATCCTCTCTGATAGCTTCAAGTACCACTTATATCGTCAGCAATTCCAGAGTGTATAACATGTTCAGAACTTTCTTCTTTGAACTATAAATCCTTCTGCCCATGTGTTTACTCACCTCTTCTTGGAAACCACACAGGCTCCACAACTGGAATAGGACCCCAACTGCACTCATAGATTTATTCCTGCTATTAGTCCATTTTCTGTTGCTTATAACAGAATTCTTGAAACTGGGTGATTCATAAAGAAAAGTAATTTATTTCTCACGGTTATAAAGGCTGCGGAGTCCAAGGTCAAGGGGCCATATCTGGTGACAGCCTTCTTGCTGGTGGGGACCCATCAGAGTCCCAGAGCAGAGCAGAGCAGAGCATCACCTGGTGAGGGGCTGAGCATGCTAACGTGCTAGCTCAGGTCTCTTTTCCTCTTCTTATAAAGACACCAGTTGCCCTCCCATGATAACCCATTAATCTATTAACCCATTAATTCATGAAGAGCCCTCATGACCCAGTCGCCTTGTAAAGTCCCCACCTCTCAATGCTGCCACATAGATTAAATTTCAGCGGGAGTTTTGGAGCATAGATTAAATTTTAGCGTGAGTTTTGGAGGGGACAATATTCAAACCATAGCACTTCCCAAACCGATGCCTCCTTCTGCCTTTCCCACCTCATCAAAGGACCATCAAGCTCCAATGGCTTATTTGAGAAATCTGGGAATCTTTTTGACCCTACTCTGTCTTGCCACTGCCTTTTTCTGGTAATGATTAAATCCTATGCAGTCTACTTTCCTAATGTCCCTTGAACCTACTCACTTCTCTCCATATCTACTGCCATCTCATCCAACTGTCCCAGCCATCATCATCATCATCCAGTGGCCTACAATGGATAAAGTCAAAGTTCTTCCCATACCTTGCTTGATGAGGCAGCATCCCCTCTCCAGCCTCATCTGGAGCTGCCCCTGTCCCTCCTGGCTCTGTTCCAGCAGAGCAGCCTCTCTCCTATACATGGGAAGTCTATTTCCTGCCCTAGGGCAGTGAACAGAAGTCTCCTTCCCCTTTAGAACTGAGTTAAAATGTCATTACTTGAGGCAAGTTTTCTCTGACCGGATCCCAAGAGTGGATCAACCTCTGATACTCCACATTTCTCCTTCATAGCACTTGTCAAAATTGTAATGAAAGACTCACTTGTGTGATTATTTGCATATTTATCTCCCATCGTACTGTAACTTCGTAAGGACAGAGACCATTTCTATTTTATTTCGTTACCATAATTCCAGGCCCTTGCACAATGCCTGAGATATAGCAGGAACTCAAAAAATATGGGGGCAAATATTGGTATGAAGAACCCCAAGCACCTTCACAGACATATCTGTTGACTTCCTACGCTCTTTTTAGGTAGGTGTTACCTCTGTTTTACAGATGCTCAAACTGCCTTTTATTAATCTTACATGATTTACCCAAAGACATGAGGATAGCAAGTATCAGAATTTGAATTCAGGACTCCAAAAATGTACTTGGTAATATTTTTCTGAAAAATACATACTTGGGGCACAAAAATCATTTATGCCCCAGCTGTCCCCTCCACTCATATCCCTGTGGCCACTCTGTTCTTTGCCTTAGCCTTTGCCATCTCTTTCAGTTTTATTTAATTCACAAGCACTTCTTAAATCCCCATGCTTAAGTGTCAGTGCACTGAAGAATAAAAAGTAAGATCCAGCTCTTTCCCTCAAGAATCCCAGAGTTAGTTAGGAGAAATAACTACGTAAGCACTCCAACCTTGAATTTGTAGGTATTGTTTCAGCTGGCGGTTACAGAAACTCAACTGAAATTGGCTTTAGCAAGAAAAGGAATGTACTGGCTCACATAAACTGCGAAGTGTAGATGTAGATCAAGCTTGCTTCAGGCATGGTTATATCCAGGGGCTCAGTGTTAGTCAAAATGCTGTTGCTGTTTCTATCTCTGGGGTATTCTTTGTGCTGATTTTATTATTTGCCTGGCTTTCTCTACACAGTGGCTTCAGGCAGCTTCAGGCTCACATGGTTCTTAGTGTCTGCTGTTTCAGCTCTTCCTTCCCAAGAGCCAGGGATGGCACTCATCAGTCCAGCTTGGATCATGAGCCTCCCCCTGAATCAATCACTGTGGCCTAAAGAGTGGAATATTCTGGTGGCAACATGCCCATTTAGAGTTGGAGTAGGATCAGCACCACTCACGCCATGTGATCCCCAAAGGGGAGTATCTTAGTCCATTTTTTGTTGCTATAACAGAATACCACAGACTAGATAATTTATAAAAAACAGAAGTTTAAGGCTGGGCCTGGTGGCTCACGCCTGTAATCCTAGCTCTTTGGGAGGCCAAGGTGGGCAGATGACTTGAGTTCAGGAGTTCCAGACCAGCCTAGCCAACGTGGTGAAACCTCATCTCTACTAAAAATACAAAAAAAGTTACTTTGGCATGGTGGTGCATGCCAATAATCCTAGTTACTCAGGAGGCTGAGGTGGGACGATTGCTTGAACCCAAGAGGTGGATGTTGCAGTGAACCAAGATCACGCCACTGCACACGCCAGCCTGGGCAACAGAGCAAGACTCTATCTCAATTGAAAACAACAACAACAACAAAAGCCAGAAGTTTATTTGGCTCACGGTTTTGGAGGTTAGGATGTTCAAGGGCATGGCAGCAGCTTCTGGCAAGGCCTTTCATACTGTATCATAACATGGTACAAAAATGGGAGGGCAAGCGAGTGTGTGCAAAAGTGGCGAAACATGAGGGGCTGCCTCACTTTACAACAGCTGGCTCTTGGGTTAGCTAATCCAGTCCTGAGAGAGCGATAACTCATTCACTATGGTGAGAATTAGCACAGTCCCAAGAGAGTGGCATTAATCCCTCTTAACCACCTCATCAAATCTTAAAGGCCTCACCTCCCAACACTGCCATGCTGGGGACCAAATTTCTAACACATGAATTCTGTGGACACACTCAAAGAAAGGCAAGAAATAATTCTCTGAGGGGAAGTTGGCATTTCATTAAAGAAAGAAGAGGAATGCCAGAGATTCCCAGCCAACTCAATCTCTTGACCTTGCCCATCATTCACTCCTTTCTAGGCACATGGCTGGTTGTTCTTGTTCTCAGTGGTTCCTGCCTTTAGGCTTTGCACTAGCTGATTGCTGTGTCTGGAACCCCTTATCCTCAGATCTTTGCATGGCTGGTTCTTTCCCATGCTTCAGATCTCTGCTATAACATCACCCTCTCAGAGAGACCTTCTTGGACCTCCCATCTGAAGTGCCCACTAGTCATCCTCTTGTGCATCACCTGGCTTGTTTGCTGTATCTAATGGAGGGTGACCTGCTTATTACTGTGTTTGCTCTATGTTTTCATCTCACCAGAACGTAAGCAGAGATTTCCGTCTATTTTTGTTGTTCTTGAATCTATAAAGTTCAGAACAATGCCCAAACACAAAATAAGTGCTCAGCAAATATTGGTTAGATAAATGAGTCTATGGTGGCACCTAGTGAGATAAAGGAAAGCTTTATAGAGGAGGTGTCCCTTAAAGAAGGTGGATTATTAAAATTATATATATAATATATATAACATGTATTTAATATTATATATAAAATTAAATATACGTATTTGTATATAATTACATAAAATATATAAAATATACATAAATATATACACAATTTCATATATATAACAGTTTACCATTTTAATCACTTTTAAGTGCATAACTCAGTGGCACTAAGTACATTCACAATGGGCAACCATCACCACCATCCATTCCCAGAACTTTTTTTAATATTCTGAAACAGAAGCTTCATATCCATTAAACAATAACTCCCCATTCCTCTCCTCAGTCTCTGGCAACTATCATTCTACTTTCTATCTCTATGAATTGTACTTCTCTAGGTACCTCGCAGAAGTGGAATCATGCAGCATTTTTCTTTTTGTGACTGGCTTATTTCGCTTTATTTTGCTTAGCATAATGTCCTCAAGGTTTATCCATGCTGTAGCACGTGTCAGAATTTTTTTTTTTTTTTTTTTTTTAATTTTGTTTTGAGACAGTCTCGCTCTGTTATACAGGCTGGAGTGCAGTGGTGTGATCTCAGCTCACTGCAATCTCTGCCTCCCGAGTTGAAGCAATTCTTCTGCCTCAGCCTCCCGAGTAGCTGGGACTACAGGCACGCACCACCATGCCCGGCTAATTTTTGTATTTTTAGTAGAGACGGGGTTTCACCATGTTAGTCAGGCTGGTCTGGAACTCCTCACCTCAGGCAAATGCCTGCCTCGGCCTCCCAAGTTGCTGGGATTACAGGCGTGAGCCACTGTGCCTGGACTCCCTTTTAAGGCTGAATAATATTCCATTGTACATATATACCAAATCCATTCATCTCTGAAGGACATTTAAGTTGTTTCTACCTTTTGACTATTGTGAATCATGCTGTTGTGAACACTGGTATACAGGTATCCATTTGAGCCCTTGCTTTCAATTCTTTTTTATTTATAACTAGAAGTGGAATTTCTCCACATCCTCATCAACGCTTGTTTCTGTATTTTTTTTTTATTGTAGCCACACACTATGAATGTCAAAAAGTATGACATTTTGACAATTTTGAGCCAGCCTTTCAGGCAACAGAGGCCTGGGTGGCAGTCTATGGTGTGAAGTGGATTTAGTCACATGCGGTCTGATGTTGTAAACCACATGGGCTCTATTTATCTTCTCTCCTAGGACTAGAAAGATTCTGTAGAGTATTGGAAAGCATTGGTCCCCAAGACCTTCCAATGCTGCCAGGATTCATGTTGGCTCTGGTGAGCCAGGGACGGGGGAACTGACCTGCAGTCAGCCCGAGCAGCCACCTACTCACCTCACAATGACAGGGACCCTCATCATACGGGTCGGAGCTCAACTCAAAGACAGGCGTGGCAGTGGGACACAGCAACAGGACTCTCCATGTGGCAAGGGCACCTGGAGGTGGGAGGGCAGGAGCGTTGTCTTGCCCTGGCAGAAGAAGGGGTAGGCTCTGTCTGCGTGGCAGCTGGTCCCCAGCCCTAGGAGAGAAGCTGTCAGTGAGCAAAAGGGAGGGGATACAGATGTTGGTTGAGGTCTGGGCACCACCCTGCTGGGCCACAGTCTGCTGAAGGGAGTGGGGCTTAGGGGAGGGTTCCCTGGGAATGCAGTGGAGTACCCCTCAAGGATCTAGGGGCCATGTACACAAGGAGTCTGTGCGGCGAGGCCCTCGCTAGGACTTTAGGGCTGGAAGGGAGGGGTCAGTGTTAGGCCTACAAACTACTGTTGTTCAACTGGGAATGCAGAGTCTTGCAACTTTCTTCACCTTGGATACTCCCCTCTGAATCAAGGTGGCTCTGAGTCCTAGGCCTGGGCCTTCCTCCGTTCAGGGGAAGTGCTGAGGCCTGGTTCAGAGGAACATGTGAGCTGGAGCCAGTTCATACTGGCTCACAAGAGCCCATCCTGTGCATATCTGTGCAACTCAGTGCCAATGACATTATGTTGATAGCCTGAAATGAGCCATGACAGGAGCATCTACACCACAGAAATTGGCAGATGCTATAAACCCAGGGCCTATTTTCCCTGAAAACGTGGTTGTTAAACATTTACCAGCACTTCACTTGCCCTAGGATCAGCTATGCCTCTCAAACAGTAAACCTGATCAGTAAATGTGATCTTCTAAACAGCCCTCATTCCTCCTGAGTCCTGCTCCAGCCCCTTTGTCCCAGGGGCCCTGGTATCACCACCAACCCCTTGATGATGGAGTGACATGTGGGGTAGGAGCCCAGGGAAGATGGGGAGGAGTGGGCTAAGAAAGCTGGGGCAGCCATGGTTGGCTGGCACAGCTTGAAGATAGTGGCTACTTTCCTTGTGTGTGGCACAGCAGGGCTAAACAACTTGTCTGTGTCTAGGTCTTTTGCCATGGCAGGTGTGAAATACCCGGGACAGGTGAGTGATGTGGGTTTCTGTCCCCTGTGAAGGTCTCAGGGTTGGGTAGCCTCATCAAGGCCCTGGAAGGGCCAGGCTCCTTGAGGCTCCTTCTGCTCATCTTTCTGGAATGATAGTTTTGGGGTTTTTTTTGGTTGTTGTTGTTTTGTTTTGTTTTGTTTTTATTTTGTTTTGTTTGTTTGTTTTGTACAAGAAGAAGAAGAGAACTGAGTTCTCTTTTTTATAATTTTCTGGGGGTTCAGTTATTTACTCAGCATGCAATTATTAGTCACCCACAGAGTGCCAGGCCCTGTGCTGGGCTTTGGGACTGCAGAGATGTCTAAGTACACTAAACGTGATCTAGTGTACTTCATTAAATCCATCACAGTACACCCTGTAAGTGCTGTTGTGGAGGGTTGTAAGAAACAAGGAAAGGGTTTAACTCTTGGGAGGTGGAGAGTAAAAGGGTGGGAGAGATGTTTTGGGGAAGTGACATTCAGTCTGGGTCTTGGAGGATAGGTAGGAGTTTGCTAGTCTGTGAGGAGGGCAACTTGCATTTCCATCAGGAGATAGGAAAGAGCACATGCCAGGCCCATGCGAGTGGGAAGAAGTAAGGCTGGAGTAGAGAAGGCAGGAAGGTAGTGGGATGGTAAAAGTGGGTCACAGCCAGATCATTTGGGCTCTGAATGTCAGGCCCCAAAGTTGGCCTTTGTCCTACAAACAGCAAGAAGCCATTGAATGGCTTTAAGCGGAGGAGTGACGAGAGGGAATCTCTTGTTTTATATTCTCCTTGTGCTTTAGGACCCTGTGGATTTAGACATATACCAAAGCTCCCACATGGTCGACTATCAGCCCTACGGGAAGCACAGATACTCCAGGGTCACGCCGCAAGAGGTAGGAAGGCATGCAAGTCCTGTCATTCAATCAACTGTCCACTGAAATCCTCTCTGTTGCTCCATTTGTATTACAAATGTGGACATTTGGGCACTTGTTAGAACAATATCCACTGCCAGGAGATGTGACTTAGAGATCTTTTATGTGCATGTGCATGTATGTGTGTGTATTTTTTTTTTTTTTTTTTTTTTTTTTTTGAGAAGGAGTCTTACTCTATCACCCAGGCTGGAGTGCAGTGGCGCGATCTCGGCTCACTACAACCTCTTCTGCCCGCCCAGACTCAAGCGATTCTCCTGCCTCAACTTCCTGAGTAGCTGGGATTACAGGCGCCTGCCACTGGGTCAGCTAATTTTTGTATTTTTAGTAGAGATGGGATTTCACCATCTTGGCCAGGCTGATCCTGAACTCCTGACCTCGTGATCCACCTGCCTCGGCCTCCCAAAGTGCTAGGATTACAGGCGTGAGCCACCGTGGCCGGCCATGTGTGTATGTTTTCAAATGTATGTCAAATATGTCATGCATACAAAAGATTGTAAATAATACACATTTAGAGTTTAAATTACACTGATGAACACCGATGTAACCATTACAGACAGCTTAAAACATGGCACATTAACATTAGCAGTACCTTGTAGCCTCTTGGGTAACCCACAAACTTACCCCTCCTCCCATCTCCAGAAGTGGTTAATCATTCCCTTGTAGGCCAGGCGCAGTGGCTCACACCTGTAATCCCAGCATTTTGGGAGGCAGAGGCGGGCAGGAGTTGAGACCAGGGGTTTGAGACCAGGAGTTTGAGGCCAGCAGTTCGAGACCAGCCTGGCTGACATGGTGAAATCCCGTCTCTACAAAAAATACAAAAATTAGCCTGGCATGTTGGTGCACGCTTATATTTTCAGCTGCCTGGAAGGCCGAGAAATGAGAATCGCTTGAACCTGGGAGGCAGGGTGAGACTCTATCCCCCGCAAAAAAAATCATTCCCTTATGTGTTTTTCTAAAAACTCATTTTACCTTATATGTATATATTCCTTGGTTTTGCCTTTTTGAACTTTATTACATATTGGATTTGTACCCTTCCACAACTGTCACTTTTTGCTAAACATTATGGCATATTATTCATTTTCTGCTGCATAGTATTACATTGCATGAATATGCCACAGTGTACCGTATTTGTCTCTTCTGTATCTGTCTCTTCTTATTGGTGGACATTTGGGTGCTTTATTCCTACTCTTCCCACTCCCAAATGCTGCATTGAAGATGAGATAAGTCACATCCTAATGTTCAAGAGTTTATCCATTCCAGGAGTGGAATTGTTTGTCATGGAGTATTAGGTAAAATCACTGTTTTCCAAAGCAGTTGTACCAATTTACATTATGGCCAGCAGGAGACGGTTACTTCTGTTGCTCTGCAATCTTGCCATTGCAAAAATTAAAATGGCAGACGTTTTAATTTTTGCCAATTTGGTGGGTGCAAAATCATATATTCCTGTGGTCATAATTTTCATTTCACTGACTATTAATGAGGTTGGACACCTTTTCATTTGTTGATGGATATTTGTTATTTTATAAAATGTCTGTTCATGTCTTTTGCTCATTTTTCTACTGGATTGTTTGTCTTTTCCTTATTAATTTGTAGGAGTTCTAAAAAATATTCTAAGCATTTTTACTTTTTTTTTTTTTTTTTGAGAAGGAGTGTGGCTCTGTTGCCCAGGCTGGAGTGTAGTGGTGCGATCTCAGCTCACTGCAACCTCCGTGTCCCGGGTTCAAGCGATTCTCCTGCCTCAGCCTCCCAAGTAGCTGGGATTACAGGTGCCTGCCACCACGCCCAGCTAATTTTTGTATTTTTAGTAGAGACAAGGTTTCACCATGTTGGCCAGGCTGGTCTCGAACTCCTGTCCTCAAGTGATCCACTCACCTCAGCCTACCAAAGTGCTGGGATTACAGGCATGAGCTACCACACCTGGCCCTAAGCATTTTTCATTTGTCAGTTATACATGTGGATAAACTCTTCTCCAGTTTGTGGTTTGTCTTTGCACTAAGTATTTCAGGGAGTGTGAATTCTAATTTTTAATGTAGTTAGATTTATCAGTTTTCTCCTTTATCATTTTCTCTTTTCAAGATTGCTTAAAATTCTTTTCCTGTCCTGAGGTTTCCCCACTAAAAAAAGATCTAAACAAACAAAGATGGATTAATTTCTGAGATGTTATTTAATGGAAGCAAAGTGTGGGATGGAATATAATATTCATCATTTCTGTGCAAACCAAGGGAAGAAGATATACACATACATGTTCATATGCACATCAAATATTTCTAGAGAGATACAAAAAGCACTGATAGCAGTGGTTGTCTCTGGAGATGGGAACCGAGGGAGGAGGACAGTGGAAAACAGACTTAGGTTTCACTTTATATATATACATATATATATATACACACATATATATACACATATATATACATATATGCACATATACATATATACACATATACACATACACATATATACACACATATATACATATATACACACATATATACATATATACACACATATATACATATATACACATATATACACACATATACACATATATATACATATATATACACATATATATATATATATATACACATATGTATATATATATATACATATAATTTTTTTTTTTTTTTGAGAGGGAGTCTCGCTCTGTGGTCCCGGCTGGAGTGCAGTGGCGCGATCTCGGCTCACTGCAAGCTCCGCCTTCCTGGGTTCACGCCATTCTCCTGCCTCAGCCTCCCGAGTAGCTGGGACTACAGGCACCTGCCACCACGCCCGGCTAATTTTTTGTATTTTTAGTAGAGATGGGGTTTCACCGTGTTAGCCAGGATGGTCTTGATCTCCTGAGCTTGTGATCCACCCGCCTCGGCCTCCCAAAGTGCTGGGATTACAGGCGTGAGCCACCGCACCCGGCCACGTTTCACTTTAAACCCTTTTGTGTAATTTCAGTATTCCCTCTGTTGTATATGTTACCATTCAAGGACTAATTTAAAGTTTTAAGAAAATAAAGAAGGGTGTTCTCTGTCTTGGATGCTTCCAAGAAAAGCTACATCATCTCTCATCTCTCTCACCCCTCCATTCATGTGTGATTTGTTTCCACAGCAGGCAAAGCTCGATGCTCAACTCCGGGACAAAGAGTTTTACAGGCCCATCCCTAACCCCAACCCCAAGCTAACGGATGGGTACCCTGCTTTCAAAAGACCCCACATGACTGCCAAAGACCTGGGACTCCCCGGCTTCTTCCCATCACAGGAACGTGAGGCCACAAGGGAGGATGAGTGCAAGTTCACCAGCACCTGCCATTTCACATATCCAGCTTCCCACTATCTGCACCTGGTCCAGGGTGACCCCAACCAGGTCCTCCAGAGTGCTGACTTCCCGTGCCTCCTGGATCCCAAACACCAGCCTGCTGCAGAGGTGGCCAAAGGCTACCTGCTACTGCCAGGGTGTCCCTGTCTTCATCACCATATAGTTAAGGTCCCCATCTTGAACCGGTGGGGACCCTTGATGCCATTTTACCAGTAGGAAGGATGAAAATACCTTCCAAAGGCTCTTCCAAGGGCATGTGGAAATCCTATGACCTTGGAGTGCAGAGAGGAGAACTGAAAATAAAACTGGAAAGATGTTCCAACTGCACCGGGACCCTGGGATCATGTTCATTTTACCTCCCTCCCTGGGCTGCCCTGGGCGACAGCATGCCCATTGCAGAGGGAGGAAGAGAGAGGGGGAGGGGAAATTAGTGTGTATTTAGAACTGAAGTTTGTGTCATGTTTCATTATAAATAAGAATCCTGGCCTGGTGCAGTGGCTCATGCCTATAATCCCAGCACTTTGGGAAGCCAAGGCAGGTGGATCACCTGCTTTGAACAGGAGTTCGAGACCAGTCTGGCCAACATGGTGAAACCCCATCTCTATTAAAAATACAAAAATTAGCCAGGCGTGGTGGCTTACACCTGTAGTCCCAGCTACTCAGGAGGCTAAGGCACGAGAATCACTCAAACCCAGAAGGCAGAGGTTGCAGTGAGCTGAGATCGCGCCACTGCACTCCAGCCTGGGCAAAAGAGTGAGCCTCAGTCTCAGGGGAAAAAAAAAGTCCTGTTGTAAAGATTCTTACCGTTTTAAGCACTTATTTAAAAAGTGGGGAAAAGTGTGTTTGCCACAGTCATCTAGATACTGGGTGCGATCGCAAAACCTGAGGTGCTGTTGGATAACTTTTCCCCTCAATATTCTTATTTCAGTTTATCCACCACTCCTACCTTGTAGCAATCAACAGCAACAGTTTAAAGGGCATTGTTTCACACTTTTCTTGCTCAGTGGAATGCATGTAAACATACATACGTATGAGTCAGTGAGGAAATAGGTTAAGCTGCTATAACAAAGAGAACCAAAACACAGTAGCTTGACCAACATGCTAGTTTATTTCTCTGTTGTCTAATAGTTCAGAGGTAGACAGTTAGGAGGGTAGAACATGTTTGTTGTGGCTTCTATCTCTAGGTCCAAGGTGGACTGAATTATGTATCCCACAAATGCATATGTTGAAACTCTAACCCCCAATGTGATTGTATTTGGAGATAAAGCTTTTAGGAGGTAATTAAGGTTAATTGAGGTCGTAAGAGTAGAGCCTTATTCCAGCAGGACACCTCTTCTAATAGGCATCCTTATTAGAAGAGGAAGAGAGAGATTTCTCCATCCATGTGCGTGCACTGAGGGAGGACGCTCTGAAGGCAGCTGTGTCCAAGCCAGGAAGAGAGCCCCGACCAGAGACCAAACCCTGCTGGACCTTGAACTTGGACTTTCCAGCCTCCAGAACTGTGAGAAAATAAATTTCTGTTGTTTTAGTTGCCCAGTCTGTGGTATTTTGTTATGGCAGCCCAAGCTGACTGATACAGTGGCTGATTCAGTTGTTGACATTTTTCAGTTAGCAGAAAGAAGAAAACCCTGGGGATACAGATACTTTTCTTTTAGGAGCACAATGCAGAGATTATATTCTTCGCTTACTCTCTTGTCCCCTTGGTCAGAGCTTAGTTATACAGCCATACCAAACCTTGAGGAAGGCCAGAAAGTATAATCTTTATTCTGGATGGCCGTGTCCCCAGCTACAAATGAGGGGTTTATTAGTTTAGAAGGAGAGGATAGATTTTGGTTGTGACTATCCAGCTTTGCCCAATACATGAGAAATCTTTTGCTTTGGGATCATACTGTACACCAGTGTTTCCCCCAGGGAATCTTATTAAAATGCAAGTTTTGGTTCTGTAGTTCTGGGGTGTACATTCTGTATTTCCAACAAGCTCCCACTATTCTATTTCCTACTTCTATGAGATCAACTTTTTAAAAGACTCCACAGATGAGTGAGAACATGCATGATGCCAGTGCTGCAGGACTGTAGGGCACACTGGAGTAGCCAGGCTGGACGCAATACTCTGCAGGCTGATTTTCCCCCGACTTATAGATCTAATTATTTTTAATGACTACCTAATATTCCATTGAATTGATGGATATTGATGTATTACAATTTTATTATTAGTGGATAGCCATGCTTTTCCATTTTTTCCTGTACGCATAGTGCTGCGATAACTATTCATGAACATATATCCTTACCTATTGATGTTTTTATTTCTGTTAAGACAGACTCTTATAAGTAGAATTGCTGGTAAAACGGTATGGATGTTTAGTGTTAATAGAGACTAAGAGAATTTGTTCAGAAGAGTCGAGTCAAAAGTCCCCATCCCACCGCAGTGGGTGATAGTGTCTCTTTTCCTGTCTCCTCACCAGCACATGGATATTATTAATCTTTAATTTTTGCTAATTTGATGGGTGAAAAATGGTATCATCACTTTTTTTTTTTTTGAGATGGAGTCTCATTCTGTCACCAGGCTGGAGTGCAGTGGCATGATCTCAGTTCACTGCAAACTCTGCCTCCTGGGTTCAAGTGATTCTCCTGCCTCAGTCTCCTGAGTAGCTGGGACTACAGGCGTGTGCTACCACACCCAGCTAATTTTTGTATTTTTAGTAGAGACAGGTTTCACCATATTGGCCAGGATGGTCTCAATCTCTTGACCTCGTGATCCACCTGCCTCAGCCTCCCAAAGTGCTGGGATTACAGCCATGAGCCACGGTGCCCGGCCCTTATCATGGTTTTAATTTGCAATTACCCGTGTACTAGCCAGGCATGAAATTTTTTCTATATTATTCGTCCTTGGGTTTCCTAGTCCCATCTTTTTCTCTTGAGTTTTATTTCTTCTCATCAATTTTTTTTTTTTTTTTTTTTGAGACGGAGTTTCGCTCTTGTTGCCCAGGCCGGAGTGCAATGGCGCAATTTTGGCTCACCGCAACCTCTGCCTCCCAGGTTCAAGCGATTCTCCTGTCTCACCCTCCCTAGTAGCTGGAATTACAGGCATGCGCCACCACGCCTGGCTAATTTTGTATTTTTAGTAGGGACAGGGTTTCTCCATGTTGGTCAGGCTGGTCTCGAACTCCTGACCTCAGGTGATCTGCCCTCCTTGGCCTCCCAAAGTGCTGAGATTACAAGCGTGAGCCACCGCGCCTGGCTCTTCTCATCAATTTGTGGGAGCTCTTTGTACATTGATATGTTAGCCCTTTTATCTAGTAAATGTTCCAAATATGTTCCTCTTTAGTTGTAATTATGAAATTTTAGATACGTAATGTGATAATATTTTTTCTAACATAAAATTAATAATGCCTTCAGTAGAAAATACTGCAAAGTGAAGAAAAATTTGAAAGAAGACAAGGAGACCACCGATAAAATCCCACTACTCAGTGATAACTACTGTTAACATTTTGATGCCAGGGTGGCAGGATAAAGGTTACAATCTTGATTTTTTGTTTTGTTTTGTTTTTTGTTTTTTTGAGAAAGGATTTCACTCTTATTGTCCAGGCTGGAGTGTGATGGCGCCATCTCAGCTCACTGCAACCTCCACCTCCCGGGTTCAAGTGATTCTCCTGCCTCAGTCTCTGAAGTAGCTGGGATTACAGGTGCATGCCACCAAGCCCAGCTAATTTTTGTATTTTTAATAGAGATGGGGTTTTGCCATGTTTGCCAGGCTGGTCTCAAACTCCTGACCTCAGGTGATCCACCCGCCTTGGCCTCCCAAAATGCTGGGATTACGGGTGTGAGCCAGCACACCCGGCCAAAATCTTGATTTTGGAATCAGACAAAACTGAGGCTTCACCTATGCCTTAATTTACTATTTACTAGCTAAGAGATGTTCTAGAAAATCTCTCTGAACCTCAATTCTCTCATCTGTAAGAGGCATTAATAATGCTCCTATCTTATGAGTGAACACTGAACAGTGCCTGAGATAGTCAGTGAGACCTTTTATACACATATTTACAAAGTTCACACTGAATTCTGTAATTATTTTTGTTTTTCTGTTTTTAGGCAATAATACATTCTATTAAGGTATTTTTTCATGCCTACTTTCTATTTCTTGTATCATCCCCCTGGTTGATTTCTTTCTTTTTAAAAATTTATTATTTAAAAAATTACCACATAATAATTGTACATATTTGTAGGGTACATGGTGATGTTTTGATATATGCAGTGTGTAGTGGTCTAATCAGAGTTCGATGATTAATACTGAGTGTCAACTTGATTGGATTGAAGGATGCAAAGTATTGATCTTGGGTGTGTCTGTGAGGGTGTTGCCAAAAGGAGACTAACATTTGAATCAGTGGGCTGGAAAAGGCAGACCGACCCTTAATCTGGGTGGGTACCATCTAATCAGCTGCCAGCTTGGCTAGAATATAAAGCAGGTAGAAAAATGTGGAAAGACTAGACTGGCCTAGCCTCCCAGCCTACATCCTTCTCCCGTGCTGGATGCTTCCTGCCCTCGAACATGGACTCCAAGTTCTTCAGTTTTGGGACTTGGACTGGCTTCCTCGCTCCTCAGGTGGCCTGTTGTGGGACCTTGTGATTGAGTTAATAATAAACTCCCATATATATATGGATATATTATATATCGATGGATATCCATATATATATAATATATATAATATATCCACATATATAATATATATATATAGGATATCCATATATATATCCTATCAGTTCTGTCCCTCTAGATAACCCTGACTAATATACAGAGTAACCAGTATATTCATCACCTCAAACATTTATCATTTCTTTATCTTGGGAACATTCAGAATCCTCTCTTCTAGCTGTTTGAAAGTATATGATAAATTGTTGTTGGCTCTAGTCACTCTGTCGTGCTGTAGAATAGTAAAGCTTATTTCTCTTATCTAGCTATAATTTTGTATCCTTTAACCAATCTCTCCCTATTTTCCTTCCCCTCCTACCCTTCCCAGCCCGTAATAACCACTATTCTACTTTCTATTTCTGTGAGATCAAGTTTTTAAAAGACTTCATATATGGCCAGGCGCAGTGGCTCATGCCTGTAATCCCAGCACTTTCGGAGGCCAAGGCGGGTAGATCACCTGAGGTTGGGAGTTCAAGACCAGCCTGACCAACATGGAGAAACCCCGTCTCTACTAAAAATACAAAAAATTGGCCAGGCGTGGTGGCTCATGCCTGTAATCCCAGCTACTGGGGAGGCTGAGGCAGGAGAATCACTTGAACCCGGGAGACAGAGGTTGCGGTGAGCCGAGGTTGCGCCATTGCACTCCAACCTGGGCGACAGAGCGAGACTCCATCTCAAAAAAAATAAAATAAAATAAAATAAAAATACTTCATATATGAGTGAGAACATGTAATTTTTGTCTTTCTGTGCCTGGCTTCTTTTGCTTACCATAATGTCCTCCAGGTTCATCCATGTCAGGATTTTATTCCTTTTTGTGGCTGAAGAGTTTTTCCATTTGAATATATACCACATTTCTTTAACCATTCGTCTGTTGATGGGCGCTTAGGTTGATTGATATTTTGGCTGTTGTGAATAGTGCTGCAATAAATATGGGACTGCAGATGCCTCTCTAATATACTGGTTTCCTTTCCTTTGAAGAAATACCCAGTGGTAGGATTGCTGGATCATATTGAATACTGTAATTTTAAATCCTGCTTGATTTTAATTGCATTAACTATCAACATTCCCACTCAACCTTAAAACTTTATATACATCATTGCGTGAATCTTAAAACTTTATAAACATCACTGCATGAACATACCATAATTTACTATTGTTAGCTATTCAAGATTTTTTCCATTATGCATTTTCTCTTGCAAATAACGGGATGTTTTTTACAATATAAACCTTTTCTCTGTAATTAGGTTGAAAAGGAGTAGCAGGCCAGGTGCAGTGGCTCATGCCTGTAATCCCAGCACTTTGGGAGGCACAGACGGGTGGATCATCTGAGGTCAGGAGTTCAAGACCAGCCTGGCCAACATGGCGAAACCCTGTCTTACTAAAAATACAAAAATGAGCCAGGCGTGGTGGTGGGTGCCTGTAATCCTGCCTACTTGGGGCTGAGGCAGGGAAAATCACTTGAACTCAGGAGGTGGAGGTTGCAGTGAGCTGAGATTGCACCATTGCATTCCAGCCTGGGCGACAGAGAGAGACTCTGTCTCAAAAAAAAAAAAAAAAAAGTAAAAAAAGAAGAGGAGAAGCAAAGTTACTGGGTCAAAATGTATGAACACATTCTTGAAGCATATTACCAATTACTACTTTCTAATCAGATGTATTTTTAATATTAAGAAATGGTTACTAATTTTGTTAGGTGTGATGAGGGAATTTTGGTTATGTTTAAGCATTTATTATCTATTAGAGATCATTTTCTTTTGAAATATTAACTGAAGAGTTGATGTCTGAAATTTATTTTGAAAAAGCTCTAGCAAAAGAAACAGCGTTGATGGGGGTAGGAAATAGGTCAAACAATATCGGTGACAAAATAAAAATTGTTGGGTGACAGGTGTTTGCAAGTTCATGATCCTACTCTCTCTGCTTTTGGGTATGTTTGAAATTATCCACAATAAAACATTAAAATGGAAGGAAGGCAGGCAGGCAGGCAGAGGGGAAGGGAAGGGAGGAAAAGGAAGGAGGGAAGAAGTGAGGCAGAAAAGAAAAGGAAAGAACAAAGAAAGATGTATCTCTTTAGAATACTACTAGCCATTTATGAGAGTAATTAATTCACAGTGTCCTTATCATCCCTGTTATTCTCAAGAAAGAAAAAATGAAAGAGAAAAGAAAGGAAGAAGACTATTAGTTTGATAAGAGTAGTCTCTTTGATCCCTGGTGAGGTGGAATAACTTTTCAAAGACCCTTTATCTCTTCATCAGTTGTAAAATGCTTCCTGGTCAGTACATTCCTTTCTCCCTATCTTGTTACAATCTTTAGTGAATCTGTTTTATCCATAACATGCCTTCTAAGATGTCTATAAAAGAAAGTATCTACAAAAGAAAGCTTACTACATCTCAATGCTTGTTAATAATTTTTTTTTCAGTGACAGGTCATGTGGATCAGCTGATGGTTTTAACACATGGAATTTCTACAAAATGTTTTAGCTGAGGTGAAAACATTAGTAACAATACATATTTGCTGCACACACCACACATATTATTTCGTCCTCATATTCAGATGAAGAAACAGAGGTTGAGGGAGGTTAAGTACCTGGCTCAAGTCCACATGTAACAAAGCCAGAATTTAAATCCCAGATTTGATTCCAACCCTAAAGTTTTAGTCATTTTTGAAAACTTGCAGGTTACTTTATTCTAAATAAAAGTTTTATTCTAAAACTTTTATTTTTATTTTTATTTATTTATTTTTTGAAACAGAGTTTTCCTCTGTCACCCAGGCTGGAGTGCAATGGCACGATCTCAGCTCACTGCAACCTCTGCCTTTCATGCTCAAGCGATTCTCTTGCCTCAGCCTCCCAAGTAGCTGGGATTACAGGTGCGTGCTAATTTTTTGTATTTTTGGTAGAGACTGGGTTTTGCCATGTTGGCCAGGGTGGTCTTGAACTCCTGACCTCGGATGATCCACCCACCTCGGCCTCCCAAAGTGATGAGATTACAGGCGTGAGCCACCGTGCCCGGCCTATTCTAAAACTTTAATAAAAACGGTTGTTTTGCTCCCTAATGTCCAAGTTTCATTGATTAATAGCTATCGGTGTGAACAACTACCTGGACCAAGAAGATCAGCTGGATTCAGAGATATCCTTCACTAGTTCTTAATCTGAGATGTTCAGAAACTTCCTTGGAAATGTCTATTTCTGGAGAGACCATCGCTCGCTCTCCCCTAGGTGGACAGAGCAAGAAGGTGAGCCATGACCTGGATCTGCTGGAGCAGGACAGGACAGTGGTAGGGGAGCCCAGGAAGGGATCAGGCAGGCACAGGAGAGAAGGATGAGTTGAGACCCCAACACGCTGCTTTTGAGGCGCTTGCCGCACCTTCCCACAGGAGGCTGAGGAAACGGCTCTGAGAAATAGCTACTAAAGTCCTAAGATTTTGCCTCAGAAATCTCCTTCGGATTTGGCCCTCCATTCAGACCCCACTGCAGCAGGCTTCCTCTGTGGCACCCAGGAACGGCCCCTGCAGTCCTCCCCATTTTAACCCTAGAGGAATCATAAAACAGAAGTCTGATTACATATTCATCATCTCCCTGTATAACCACCACGTGGGGGTTCCCACAGCGTAAGGCCCTTCCTAGGAGGCAGCAACCCCTCCCTCCAACCCCATCTCAACCTGCGCTACACTTATACCCCTCTCCCACCTCCTGTCTTCCACTTGCTGTTACTTTTTGTAAACAACTCTTTCTCCTGGTTTCCCCCGGTTTCCCCCAGCTGACAGCTTACACAGCCTCTTCTGAAGAATCCTGTCTTGACAACCCTCTGTCCTTAACAGTTTGCTCTCTCTGTGTGTTCTTAAGTCCCTTTGTTCCTGCATCTTTCAGAGGGGGGCTGTGAGGAGTCCATGAGTGAATACCCGGTGCCTGTCCTGGCAAACAGTGACTGCTCAATCATTGTGAGCTATGTTTTATTTTATTAAACAAATTTTTTTTTGAGACAGAGTCTCGCTCCATCGCCAGGCGTGATCTCAGCTCACTGCAACCTCCACCTCCCAGGTCCAAGCGATTCTCGTGCTTCAGCCTCCAGAGTAGCTAGGATTACAGGTGTTAGCACAACTAAGTTCCTCTTCAAAACTTAACTCCCTGTTTATAAATTGTAAGGTTATAAGCTAGCTCTTCTCCCTGCTTTCCCGTTTCTCCACTTTGGCCTTCAAAGTCCTCATCTCACTACCTTATTTAGAAAGAGTTTCAAACTTCCTTCTGTTCTGTAACCAACCCCCTTGCTGTGCCCGTACATGTCCAGACATGCCTAGGCATGCCTTCCCTCCTGCCTAGTTAGTAACAGACAGTCTCTCCTCCCCACTCCTCTTGTAGCAAATTGCACGTTTACCCTATTTGGAGAATTTTAAGTCTTAGCCAATCAGGTCAGCTTAGATTGTGAGGTCCAACTCCAGCCGATGGGGAAAGGACACAGAAACAGGAACTGCATTAGGGATAAAAACCCTTTCTCTCCTTTGTTGGGGTGCTCTTGTGATCGTGGCTGACGCAGGCAGCACACTTCTGTAGAAGTAATTGCCTTACTGAGAAAACTTTTTGCCTGAGTGCTGGTTCTTCTTTGTGGCACCGAGCACTTGTTTCTAACAGAGACATGTGCCACTGCGCCCGGTTAATTTTTCTATTTTTAGTAGAGACGGGATTCTGCCATGTTGGCCAGGCTGGTCTGAAACTCCTGACCTCAAGTGATTTGCCCACCTCGGCCTCCCAAAGTGCTGGATTACAGGTGTTAGCCACCACGCCTGGCCATATTTAATTTTAATGTGTATTATCTTTAGAATAATTTCTTTTTGAAAATCTTTTGGAGTGTTTTACTTTCTTTCTTGCTCTTGAAACCTGGCATATAGCAGGTGCTCAACAAATACTGAAGGAAGGAACGACGGTGAGAGAGAAAAACGGTTTTCCAAGGGCCTGCACAGGAAAGATACAGAAGGGCTCCAGGTGTCTTCTGCAACTGCCCCCAGCAGCTTCAGGCTCCACGCAGGGAGCAAGGAAGCTCTCAGTACCTGGCAATATCAGGTAAAGTGACTCGGACAGACATTCCTGAGAATGGTTTACAACTTTGCCCACTGAATTCTACTTTCTGCAACTGAAGTTGCCTTTGGGGAAAAGCAGGACAATAGGAACTCCAAATTGGGTTTGGGTGGTGTCTTGATTAACCCGTGTCTTCCTAGTCCCAGCTCTGCCCTGGTCCAATAGCTGTGTTTAGTGAATAGATCCAGGGGGAGCCTGCTTTGGTCAACAGACATTTTAATAGTCTCAGAATAAAACTCTTCACTCTTCACCTAGTTTATTGCTGGGCAGAGCATGGCCGGATTCCAGCAGCCATCCCCATCTGCCTTCATTCCTCTTGTATTTTTTAGGGTCCCCTGAAGTTCCTCAATATGAGGCTGAGAGCAGAGAATTGGGAGCAGATATCCTGGAACTAGACTCACAATGTCATGCAATGTGCCAGCCCCCATGTTGGGCTGAGCACATACCTTATCTGATTCAATACCTACCTTCACCATTGAGTGAATACAGCCATCAGGCCTACGTTGTAGTGGAGAAAACCAAGGCCTCAGGTGACTTGGCCAAATGTCACACAGGTGGTAGCTGAGCTGTGATTGGCTGAGCTGGGTTTGGCTTTCTCCTCCCATAAAAATCTCATTTTGACCTTTCGTTTTCTCATGTGTAGAAGGAGGATAATTATACCCATCTCACAAGATACAAAAAAGAAATTACATGAATGCACTTAACATTTTTAAAGGGGTAATACAGTGTTTCTTTCTATTATTAATATAAAAGAGAATTGATTGACACTTATTTTCCCACCCTTACTTGTAGATTGTGTGCTGCCCCCCACCAATGTGATGTCAACTCTATGGATGCTTTTGTCTTTTCTTGGCCTTGGGAGGGACCCCGTGGCAGAGGCTGCAGAGACAGGACTGGGGGCTTGAAGGTAATGCCAATAGCTTTTTTATGTTATATATATATTTCAGAGCTTACAAAACATGGCCACAGAAGGTATCATCTTCCAACTTCATTTCTTCTCTGTGACACAGGAATTCTTACACTCATTTCACAGAAAGCACCAGCAACCAAGGGGTGAGGGTTTAGGCCCCAGGCTTCCATGGTAGTGTGCCGTCTTCCAGATCAAGTGGTCACTCACAGTTGATCTTTGACTCTGAGAGTTCCTAGCAGGGGATGGCAGTGGAGTGCCTGGGTCAAATGCTGATTCCTCAGTTCTGCCAGGTCTGGATGGAGAGTCATTAGATCTGGTGTGAACTCCAGTAATCTGTTGTTTTATATGGTTCACTGGTGGCTGAGTCACTGGTGCCACGTGAATCACACATTGAGAAATAGCAGAAGAGGATGCACAGCCCCTGGAAGTCTTGGACAGACAGTGGCAAGTCTTTGCTGGAGATAAACTGTAACTAGGGAGTTAGGGTAAGGTGGATCAGAGCATGCGCAGATTGAAATATCTTTTACAGCTGGGGCGTGGTGGCTCACACCTGTAATCTTAGCACTTTGGGAGGCTGAGGTGGGTGGATCACCTGAGGTCAGGAGTTCGAGACCAGCCTGGCCAACGTGGTAAAACCCCGTCTCTACTAAAAATACAAAAAATTAGTTGGGTGTGGTGGTGGACACCTGTAATCTCAGCTACTTGGGAGGCTGAGGCAGGACAATTGCTTGAACCCAGGAGGCAGAGGTTGCAGTGAGCCAAGATCAAGCCATTGCACTCTAGCATGGGCAGCAAAAGCAAAACTGCATCTCAAAAAAAAAAAAAAAAAAAAAAGAAAAGAAATATCTTTTACTAGTCCATTTTGTGTTGCTATAAAAGAACACATGAGACTGGGTAATTTATATAAGAAAGAAGTATATTTAGTTCATGGTTCTGCAGGCTGAGAAGTTCAAAGACATGGCTCTGGCTCCTGAAGAGGGCTTTTATGCTGTGTCATAATATGGCAGAGAAAGTCAAAGGGTAAGTGGACTCAAGCGAAGAAAAGAAAACATGAAGAGTGTCTTGGCTTTATAACAACCTACTCTTCTGGGAATGAATTCATTTCCAGTCCCTTGAGAGCAAGGACTCACTCACTTCCTCAAGAACAGCACCAAGCCATTCATGAGGGACCTGCCCCCATGACTCAGACACTTCCCGGTAGGCCCCACCTCTTCATACTGCCACACTGGGGATCAAATTTCAACATGAGATTTGGTGCAGATAAACCATATCCAAACCATAGTGTATCTCAAGAATGTTTTGGGGCCCGGAGTGGTGGCTCATGCCTGTAATTCCAGCACTTTGGGAGGCTGATGTGTGACAATCTCTTGAGCCCAGGAGTTCAAGAGCAGCCTGGGCAACAAAGCAAGACCCTGTTTCTATTTTTAAAAAATTAAAAAGGATGTTTTGGCTTTGCAACACTGCAGAACATGTCCATTAATTTCCAAACATTAAAGAATATATATTCCATTTGTATAGGATGCCTAGAGTAGTCAGACTCAGAGACAGGAGGGAGAATGGTGGTTGTGAGGGGTTGGGGAAGGAAGAAATGGGGAGTTATTATTCAATGGTACAGAGTTTCATTTTGGGAGGTTGAAAAGTTCTGGAGAGATGGATGGTGATGATGATTGCACTACAGTGTGAATGTACTTAATGTCATAGATCTCTACACTTAAAAATAGTTAAAATGGTAAATTTTATGTGTGTATTTTACCACAACAAATATATATATATAAAAACACACACTGACACAAACACACATAAAAAGAAAGTTTTTCTCAGTATGACATAAAATCTGGGAAACTACAAATTAAAAAATTAAATTAATACATTGCCTACATAATAATCAAACTTCCTGCATGGAAAAAACCCCATAAAATAAAAAGGCAGGCCAGGTGCAGTGCTCATGCTTGTAATCCTAATACTTTGGGAGGCTGAGGCCGACAGATCCCTTGAGTCCAGGAGTTCAATACCAGCCTGGGCGACCTGGTGAAACCCCATCTCTACCAAAAGTACAAAAATTAGCCAGGCATGGTGGTGTGCTCCTGCAGTCCTAGCTACTTGGGAGACTGAGGTGGGAAAATCGCTTGAACCCGGGAGGTGGAGGCTGCAGTGAGCCGAGATCATGCCACAGCACTCCAGCCTGAGTGACAGAGTGAGACCCTCCCAAGAAAAAAAAAAAAAAATTAAAAGGCAAAGAACAAAGTAGGAAAATATTTGCAACATAAATAACACATCTGAGTTCTTTATACTATGAAGAAACAGACCCACAATGCTGGAGAAAAATGATTTTTTATTCAATCATTTTTCTCTCATTTAGCACATACATATTTAACACCTGTGTACCAGGCACAATTCTAAGTACTGGGAATATAGCAGAAATGAAAATGATAATAAGACAAGGAGATTCCATTCTAATTGGGGAAAATGACAATAAATAAAATGAGGGAAATGTGGCATGTTGAAAGGTTGTAAGTGGCGTGGAGAAAGACAAAGCAGGCAAGGAGGATGTCAGAGTTATGACACCAGGTTCCTCAGAGCAGGTGGCATTTGAGCAACACCTTGGAGAAGGGGAGCCCTTCGCACGAGGAGGACTGGGACTGAAGGAACAGGAAGGGCAGACCCTGGGGAGGTGCCTGGGAGGCAGTGTCAGGGTGGTTACAAGGTTTCTCAGGACTGTCTAGGTGCAGGTAAGCCCTTACAAAGGCTGTGACTCTTATTTCGAGTGAGACGGGAGCCACTGCAAAGTAATGAACAAAGGGTGACATAACCTGGTTTCAGTTTTATTATTTATTTTTATTTTTTATTTTTTTGAGACAGAGTCTCACTCTTTTCCCCAAGCTGGAGTGCAGTGGTGGGATCTCGGCTCGCTGCAACCTCTGCCTCCCGGGTTCAAGCAATTCTCCTGTCTCAGCCTCCCGAGTAGCTGAGATTACAGGTGCATGCCACCACACCCAGCTAATTTGTGTAATTTTAGTAGCGATGGGGTTTCACCATATTGGCAAGGCTGGTCTTGAACTCCTGACCTCAAGTGATCCACCTGCCTTGGCCTTCCAAATTGCTGAGATTACAGGTGTGAGCCACCATGCCCAGCCTGGTTTCTGTTTTAGAAGAATCACTTTGACCACTGGATTGAGAAAAGACAGAGGGGACAAAGGGAGAAGCAGGATAATCCAGGTGAGAGGTAGGGGTGGCATGGACCACAGCAATCACTGTGGAGGTGGAGAAGATGGAGAAATGGTTGGATTTTGATTGTGTGTGAAGGCAGAGCCTGAGATTTCTTGACAGATTGGCTTTGGAGTACATGAGAGAAAGAGACATTGATGATGACTCCATTTTTTGGCTTGTGCAAACTGGAAAGGTGACCTGCTTTTCACTGAGATGGAGAAAATGATAGTCCAAATGGGTTTGGGGAAGATCAGTTTGGTTTTGGAAATGTTAAGTTTGAAATGCCTCTAGGATTTGAGGAGGCAGCTGGCTACAAAGGGCAGAGTCCAGGAGAGAGGTCAGGGCCTGGAGACAGATCCTCAGGAATTAACAGCATATGGATGGCACTGAAAATCAGGAGACTCGGTCCCTTGCCAAGGAGTGGAAGTGGTCTGAGGACTGAGGTCTAGGGCAGGTCGAAGTTGAAAGGTCAGGCAGATGGAGGGAGCTTTGAGGTGGGACAAAAACCATAGGCGTCTGGTGTTCTGGAGATCACGTGAAGAAAGGTGACAGGGAGGAGGGAGCAACCTGTGGATCAGCAGCGTCAGATGCTGTTGCTGGGCCAGGACTGAGGACTTAGCACTGGATGTATTAATAGCAACAAGGTTATTATTGGTGACCCGCAAGGAGCCTGGGGGTGAAAACCTGAAAGAGATAACCAAGTGCTCTTAACAACGCTCACATAAAACTTGAAAATGCTCGATAAAATACACACATAAAATTTACCATTTTAACTTTAACTTTATAGGTATAGACAGGCACTATTATCATCCTGATTTTATAGATGAGAAAATTGAGGCACAGAAAGGTCAGACGGCTAGTGAATGGTGGAGCCAGGATTTGAACCCTAGTAGTCTATGTCAAGATTATAAGGACTGCTGCGTGCAGTGGCTCACATCTGTAATCTCAGTGCTTTGGGAGGCCAAGGTGGGAGGATTGCTTGAGCCCAGGAGTCCAAGACCAGCCTTGGCAACATAGTGAGACCTCCATCTCTACAAAAAATAAAAAAGCCAGATTTAGTGGTATGTGTCTATAGTCCCAGCTACTTGGGAGGCTGAGGCAGGAGGATCCCTTGAGCCCTGGAGGTTGAGGCTTCAGTGAGCCAAGATTGTACTACTGCATTCTTGCCTGAGAAATAAAGGAAGACCCTGTCTCTGAAAAGAGAGAGAGAGAGATTATAAACACTATGAAAAAAAAAAATGCAAGCCAGGTGCGGCAGTTCATGCCTGTAATCCTAGCACTTTGGGAGACTGAGGTGGACGGATCACTTGAGGTCACGAGTTCGAGACCAGTCTGGCCAACATGGTGAAACAACATCTCTACTAAAAATACAACAATTAGCCATGTGTGGTGGTGGGCACCTGTAATCTCAGCTACTAGGGAGGCTGAGGCAGGAGAATCGCTTGAACCCAGGAGGCTGAGGTTGCAGTGAGCCGTGATCGTGCCACTGCACTCCAGCTTGGGCCACAGAGTAAGACTCCGTCTCAGAAAAAAAAAAAAAAGAAAAAAAAATGGAGACCTCTCTGAGACCCAAATGACAGGAGAAACTCTGGGCAGAAGCTCTTTGGTGGCAAGCACAAGGCCATCTGATGAAGAGTGCTGGGTGTGCTCATGGAACAGGAAGGCCAGTATATTGGCTGTGGTGACTGAGAAAGAATTGAGTTATGGACTGAGTGAATATCTGACTGCCTTGAGCTGTGGTTCTCTCCTGGCGTGATGACTTCTCCAGGTGGCAGGGCATGCACTGCCACATCCTATCCCAGTACATGACCTTTCTGTTCTTGAGGATATTCTTCCTTAGGTTGAGCTCTGCTAGATTCTCCCCAATAGCCATCTTCTCTTCTGTATTAACAGACACCTAAGATTTTTGCTGAGCAATGGCCACTTGGAATAAAGACTACATTTCCCAGCTTCCCTTGCATAAAACACGGCCATGTGACTAGATCCCAGCCAATGGGCCATAAGCAAAAATGGTATATGCCTCTTCCCAGGCCATGCCCTTCCCCTTCTGCATCCTGGTGCTTGGACAAGTTATGAGCCTAGTTGGACCTCGTGGATAAGGGCCCTGCCCTAGGGATGGTGAAATGGCAGTGAGAAGGAGGTTGGATTTTTGAGTGGTACACAGCAGTCTCGTCAGGTCTAGAGTGTCCCGCAGAATAAAATAAACCCCAATTGTTTAAGCCAATGTTTCTCAAGCTTACCTGTACATTAGAATCACCTGTGGAGCTTAAAAAATATATATACTGATCCTTGTCCCTTCTCCTAAATTTCTGATTTAATTGGCCTGAGGTATAGCCTGGCATTGGATAATTTTTTGAGACAGAATCTCCCTCTGTCGCCCAGGCTGGAGTGCAGTGGCACAATCTCGGCTCACTGCAACCTCCGCCTCCTGGGTTCAAGCAATTTTCCTGCCTCAGCTTCCCAACAGCTGGGATTACAGGCACCTGCCACCATGCCCGGCTAATTTTTTGTATTTTTAGTAGAGACGGGGTTTCACCAAGTTGGCCAGACTGGTCTCAAACTCCTGACCTCAGGTGATCCACCCACCTTGGCCTCCTAAAGTGCTGGGATTACAGGCGTGAGCCACTGGTGGCTCCTGGCTGGCATTGGATATTTAAAAATCTCCCCAGCCACGGTTGAGAACCCTTGGTTTATGTCACTGGTAATTTGGGTTTCTGTTAAACACTTAAAACTGTATCCTGATGTGTCCAAGCTCAGGTGGGTCTTGGCTCTTAAAAGCTATGCCTTGAGAACAGAGTCAAACTGCTCTCACTGGACAGGCCTTCAAATGAAAAGTCAGGCCCAGGCGCAGTGGCTCATGACTGTAATCTCAGCATTTTAGGAGGCCAAGATGGGAGGATAGCTTGAGCCCAGGAGTTCAAGACCAGCCTGAACAACATGGTGAAACCCTGTCTCTACAAAAAATACAAAAATTATCCAGGTATGGTGGTGCATGCCTGTAGTCCCAGCTACTCGAGGGCTGAGGTGGATTGCTTGAGACCAAGAGGTCACAGTTGCAGTGAGTCATGATTGTGCCACTGCACTCCAGCCTGGGGAACAGAGTGAGATCTCATCTCTACAAAACAACAACAACAACAACAGCAAATTAGCTGGGTGTGATGATGCGTGCCTGTAGTCCCAGCTGCTTGGGAGGCTGAGGTGGGAGGATTACTTGAGGCCAGGAGGTTGAGGCTGCAGTGAGTCATTATCATGCCACCGAACTCTGTCCTGGGCAAAAGAGTGAGACCATGTCTCAAAAAACAAACAAAAAAACCCCCCAAAGTCAGGTGACAGGCCTCTTCCTAATTATGTCGTGTTCATCGCTTCACTGGGATGAGGGCCGATCAGGAGGATATTCACCAAGATTGTGATACTGGAGGAGAGACCTGAGAGGAAGGGTTTCCAGGGGGTGAGGGTTCAGGTGGGTAGAGGAAGTAAGGGGGTAACAGACAGACAAGCTAGGGAGCATGGCAGCTTGAGAAAAGGCCAGGAGTTCATTTGTTACTCCTGAAAAGCAGAATGGGCACATGTGGGTTCTCAAGAATTAAGGCTCAACTGGGTAAGTTGGTGGAGGGTCTTGTGTGCCAAGCTCATGAGTTTGACTTTGAACCTGAGGATGTCCAGGGACTTTCAGAGGATGTTAAGCAGGGAAGAAATAGCATGGCCAGATTTATGTTATAAAATATTCTGTCATGACAGCATGAGTTGGTTCAAGACTGGAGGTGGGCAGACCAGTTCTGAGGTCCCATGAGAGGTGGTAGGGACCAATGAATGCAACCTGCTTGTGTCTGAAGTTTTGCCAGATGTCTCACATTGTTGATTTAAGTTTCCAACAAACCTACAGTTCTCATTGTCAACATTTGTATTGCTTCGAAGCTAGTTCCTACTCAGCCTGCATTTGTCCATCCAGAGCTCAGGGATCCGGGGGAATGGTTGTAGGTCCCCTCTAGAATAGTCCCTTCCTCTTAGGAGTTGCTTGGGAGATGTTAGTAGAATGAACCATGGCCCAGGTGTATTTTATCTTGTTAGTGCCAGCCTGTCCCAGAAGCAGTCAGGGTAGGGCCAGTACAGGAGAAGGGTTGAAATAAATCTAAAACTTCAGCACACACAGTCTATTGCAAATATTGCTTGTGTGAATTACTTTGGGTTCCTGTTAAAACATGAATTCTGGTCCAGCAGGTCTGGAGTAGAACCTGAGATACTGCATTTCTGCAGCTGCTTCTGGTCCTGTGGCCACTATGAAAGGGGAGGCATGTGGTTCTCAGCTTTGACTGCACTTTGGAATCATCAGGAGGCTTAAAAAAATCCTGAGGCCTGGGCTCCACACCCACAGGTTGTGATTTACAGGGCTGGAGTGCTGCCTGGGTATTGGCTTTTTTTTTTTTTAAGGTCACATTATTATTTTACTATGCCATCAAGATTGAGAAGCAGTGCCTTAGAATCACCTATGAGTGTTTAAAAGGTAGGTTCTTAAAACTTTTGATTCTTTAAATCTTAGAAGTAGTGGATGGGTGGTGCATACCTATAGTCCCAGTTACTGGGGAAGCTGAGATAGGAAGATCTCTCCAGGCCAGGAGTTGGAGGTTGCAGTGTACTATGATCACACTTGTGAATAGTCACTGCACTCCAGCCTGGGCAACATAATATGACTTCCTCTCTGAAAAAAAAGAAAGAGGCCGGGCACAGTGGCTCACACCTGTAATCCCAGCACTTTGGGAGGCTGAGGCAGGAAGATCACTTGAGGCCAGGAGTTCGAGACCACCCTGGCCAATGTGGCAAAACCCTGTCTCTATTAAAAATACAAAAAATTAGCTAGGTGTGGTGGTGCACGCCTGTAGTCCCAGCTACTCAGGAGGCTGAGTCAGGAGAATCTCTTGAACCCAGGAGGTGGAGGTTGCAGTGAGCTGAGATCGCACCATTGGACTCCAGCCTGGGCAACAAGAGTGAAACTCCATCTCAAAACAAAAAACAAACAAAAGCCCCCAAAATTAGCTGGGCGTTGTGGCACATGCCTGTAATCTCAGCTACTCAGGAGGCTGAGGCAGGAGAGTTGCTTGAATGCAGGAGGCAGAGGTTGCAGTGAGCTGAGATTGTGACACCACACTCTGGCCTGAGCATCTCAAAAAAAAAAAAAAAAAAAAAAAAGTAAATGAATAAAAGAAAGGAAGAAAAACAACTTGAAAGAAGCCTTGCAAGAAATGTGCACTATAGCAAGCACTCTTGGAGAATCTACTGCAGGTAAACAGCCGTTACACTTGGAAAAGGAGCCTGTGGGTCGTGGTGATGCCAGAGTGCAGTGATTATGGTGAAGCTGCCTAAGGGTCATGGTTATTGGAATTAGATAGAGCTGATTGGACCTCCAGGCTAGTATTTTCCAGCAACCCTATAATAGTGGGTCAATCACATTTAAAAAACCCTTAACTCTTTTACTTGCCTTTCCCACTAAGATTAACATTTACCTGTGTGATTATTTTTAAAGAATAGATTCCCAAAGTGGAATTTTCAAGAGAAATTATCTTTCAAATTTAGACAGATACTGACAAAAAAAATCATAAAGATACATTTCTAACAACAGCCTATGAGATAATCCTTTATCAGACTTTTGCTTGCACACATAAATCTTTTAAATGTTTTCCACGTGATAACAGAAAAATGGAATCCACTGTTGGTTTCGTTTGTATTTCTTCCTTTCCTTTTTTTTTTTTTTTTTTTTTAGACGGAGTCTTGCTCTGTTGCCCAGGCTGGAGTGCAGAGGCGAGTGATCTTGGCTTACAGCAACCTCCGCCTCCCAGGTTCAAGCAATTCTCCTGCCTCAGCCTCCCGAGTAGCTGGGACTACAGGCGTGCACCACCACACCCAGCTAATTTTTGTATTTTTAGTAGAGATGGGGTTTCACCATGTTGGCCAGGATGGTCTCGATCTCTTGACCTCGTGATCCGTCCGCCTCAGCCTCCTAAAGTGCTGGGATTACAGGCGTGAGCCACCGCGCCCAGCCTGTATTTCTGATGAGTAGCTAAATAGAGTTCTTTTCATTTTTTTTAAACTACTTACAATTCACCTATGATTTGCCTGATTATACCCATTGCATGGAAATCCTTTGATTCAGTAAGCCTCAGTTTCCTCCTCCGTAAAATAAGGGCCATAGTAAATCCCAAGGTTATTGAAGGTATTCTATGAGATACCACGAATATAAACTGCCTAGTATAGGACGTGGTATGCAGCAGGCCTTCCAGAAACGTTGGTTTTTGAAACTTACTCAGGAGCTGGCTGCCCAGCAGGTCTGCGCCCCAGACGAATCCATTAGTCCCGAGGGCGGAGTGAGTGGTAATTAACCTAGGAGAGAGAGGGACCCCTCCCTTCCCTCCTCCTCCTTGGACAGCATCTCCCGCACGCCACACCTCTATCGCCGGTGGTTCTCATGCCCACCCACCCTCCCGCATCTGTCACAAGAGGATCAGTCACCCCACTGGACTGACTCGGTGACACTCAGTCCCCTACCCTCCATCCCACGGCCCTTGCCGGGGAACGCAGAGCGCCGCGGGCCCGCGGAGCCCCCGCTTTGCCTCGGCGTCTGTCGTCCCCACTTGGCCACCCTGAGCTCTTCTTCCTCCGGGGCCAGGTTTTTGTACCGACAATTCCTGCCGCCGTTCCCAGCTGCGCCCGAGCCAGATTCCCTGCCCCAGCCCCGAGAATCCAGACCGGCATCCTCCTATCTTTCATCTCCAAACCCTCTGGCCACGCTGCGCCCCGGCTCCCCGCTGATTCCTGTAGACCGGCAGCTAGGGTCAAAGGCCTGGGAGAAAGGAGGCATTCCCAGCCCTCCTCCACCCCCTGGGCAGCCCGAAACCCCTATACAACAAAGGCGTTTCTTGACTACTTGAATAATAACCATCCTTTTATATTTGCAAAATACGTTGTCCTCACCCAGTCAAATGCCAGCCTCTAGTCCTTGTCATAGGCATATTCAATGTCCACATTTATGCATAAACATTATAAAGTTTTTATTGCTGCGTGTTTTACTAAAGGGTTTTTTTCTGTGCCTTTCTCTCGCATCATATAATAATAAGAAAAATAAGTCACACATATTTGTATGACCCTTTAACTCATAGCTGTCACGTAGTCCTCAGAATAACCCTACAACAGGACTGTGCCCATTTTAGAATTGAGAGAACTGAAGTTATTTCATTTTGTTTCCGTTTATTGAATTCTATTTACTAGGTTCTACACTAAATATTATATTTATTGTTTAATCTTCAAAATGTGCTGTTTGCAATGAGGAAACAGATTGGAGAGCTGAAGGAAAATTGTAAACAAGGAAGAAGTAATGCAGCCAGCCCTAATTCCAAAGCCCAGCGCTGTCCTGTCACCTGTTACTCCTCTAAAATGCTCTCTGAATTGGGGATTATTCAGAAAAGTGGGGATTGTTATGCTAACAAGGGCAATGCAGTGATAACTGTATTATTACAAGCTTCCTGTTAGGCTGTTGTAGTTATTTTAATTATTGCATTGGTTTTGTTTTGTTTTTTCATATAAAACAGTGTGATGAAAATATCTGCTTTGCAGAGATCCTATTAGAATTAAATGAGACTGTAAAATAAACTATAAAGCAGAATACAAATATGAGATCAATTAAGATATTATAAACACTGGCCAGGGGCAGTGGCTCACACCTGTAATCCCGGAACTTTGGGAGGCTGAGGTGGGTGGATCAGTTGAGGCCAGGAGTTTGAGACCAGCCTGGCCCACATGGTGAAATCCCATCTCTACTAAAAATACAAAAAATTAGCCAGGTGTGGTGGCGCATGCTTGTAATCCCAGCTACTTGGGAGGCTGAGGCAGGAGAATCCTTGAACCCGGGAGGCAGAGGTTGCAGTGAGCCGAGATCATGCCATTGCACTCCAGACCAGCCTGGGTAACAAGAGTGAAACACCATCTCAAAAAAAAAAAAAAAAAGATATTGTAAATGTTGTTTATTGGTTTCCTTTTTCTTAATTTTAAAATCTAATTTATTAATCACATTGGATTAAAGTATTATCTGCATTGGAAAGAACTCAAACAATGCTGAGATGCATATTGAAGTTAATAATCTTCTCCACCCTCTCCAACTCTATCCTTGTAAGGTAACTAGTGTAGCATTTGGTGAGAATCCTTCTGAGACTTCCTCTATGCCCATGAAAAATTCCATTTAAACAGATGTAGAAACTCTTTTACGTGGTTGCAGTTGTACTGTTCACACTTCTCTGCAACTTGAATTTTTCATTTATCTGCTTAATAAACCATTTAGTAATTCCACTTGTGCTACTGACTCATTGCGTTATGTATAGTATGAATATATCTTCACTTATTCAGCTGGGCTTTTTTTGTTTGTTTTGTTTTGAGACGGAGTCTCGCTCTGTGGCCCAGGCTGGAGTGCAGTGGCGTGATCTCGGCTTGCCCGAGCTCTTCTTCCTCCTGGGCCAGGTCTTTGTACTGACAATTCCTGCTACCACCTCCAGGGTTCAAGTGGTTCTCCGGCCTCAGCCTCTCCAGTAGCTGGGACTACAAGAGCACACTAGCATGCCTGGCTAATTTTTGTATTTTTTCTTTTAGTAGAGACGAGGTTCCACCATGTTGGTGAGGCTAGACTGCTGTTTTCTTCAGTATGTCATGAAAAGATCCTTTTGGAGAAAGAGCACCCTTTCTCCTTCATTCCTTCTCAGTATCAATATCAAACCCTGTCACTCCCTTGGGGCAAGTCACAGTCCCTTGTGACCTTTCTGGGTGGTGAAAATTCTCCTAGGCTCTTCCTGGGAGGCGGTAGAGCTCTATGCCAGCAAATTCGGCACTGTTTCCTCTCCTCTTCCTACTCACATGCTTGCAGCTAGCAAGAGAGGAGCTGGTCCCAAAGTGGCTGCCATCGTTTATGACAGTGTTCTCTAGGTACTCTAAAAGCTAACATCATTTGAGAAAGCAGCAGTTTGTTCCCAAAGAGCCACTCACTATAGCACCCCTTGAAGTCCTTTAAAACTCAACACTACAGAGCACTGATAGAAGACCCTCCTGTGGTTGTTGGGAGCTAGCACATGGTCAGCTGCTGGACAAAGAAGGGATGGCTTTCAGCTTCCACTGCCCTGCTCAGTCCCTCTGACCTCTTGCTGGATAAAGGCTAATGGCCCCTGTCTGATTTCATCTCCAACTCTTTCTCCCTCTCGTCAACGCTCTTCCTCAGCCACCATAGTGATCTTGTGATTTAAAAAAAAAAAAAATTAGAGATAGGGATCTCACTATGGTGCCCAGTGTAGTCTTGAATTCCTGGGCTTAAGCAATCCTCCTCCCTCGACCTCCCAATGTGTTGGGATTATAGGAGTGAGCCTCTGTGTCCAGCCTATAGTGATCTTAAAATCTCTGATGTCCTTCCTCAGTTCAGTAATTTTCTACAGCTTCCGATTTTCTAATAATACCTTAACTGTTTACCAACAAAGTCCTGGAATACTCATCCATCATCTTCAAAAAGGGATATCTGTCATTTCTTCTGTCCCCAAACTGCACCCTCCTCTGGATTCTATAAAAGCGTCCACACCAGAAACTCAGGAGCCATCTTCTCCTTTACCTGTATTTAGTGAATTCCAGTATCCTGGCCTTTCTGACTCAAAAATAATTCTCAAGTTGGTCTACTTCTCCCCACCCCACCTTTGAGAGCTCTCTTTTTTAATCCTGCCCTCCCTCCATGCCTTTGCATGGGCTGTTCTCTCTGTTCCCTCTCCCTTCCCCAACCTTTTCTTAGTCCCCCAGAACATGAAGAAGAATCAGAAAAGAAAGCTACTCAGCTGCTCCAAAGAGGGAGGCACCAAGTAAGGGATTAGGGATTAGGGATACTGAGAGTTGTTAGAAGTAGAGTTGTTGGAAGTAGCCAGGCACATACTGTTCCTGTATTTGTTTCTTGTTTGTTTATTTTGAGACAAAGTCTTACTCTGTAGTCCAGGCTGGAGTGCAGTGGTGTAATCATGGCTCACTGTAGCCTCAACCTCCCAGGCTCAGGTGATCCTTCCACTTCAGCCTCCCAGGCAGCTGGAACTCTAAGCATGCGCCACCATGCCCGGCTAATTTTTCTATTTTTTTTGGAGAGATGGGATTTCGCCATGTTGCCCAGGCTGGTCTCAAACTCCTGGGCTTAAGAGATCCTCCCACCTCGGCCTCCCAAAGTGCTGGGATTATAGACGTGAGCCACTGCGCCCGGCCTATTTGTTGTTTTAAGTCATTGTCCACGTGAGAAATTTAAAAGCAGTTCATGGCATGTGGGACTTTGTATGGTTGAATTTTGCAATATCTGGCATGTTTAGATTATGTTGACATGCTTGTTCTTGTGATGTGTTGAACGTTTGAGGGGAGGGAGGAATACTTTTACATGTTGAAAAATGTTCTTTATCTCAGCCCTCAACTGTCTGCTACATTCATGTGCCACATAACAATGTTTTAGTCAACGAGGGAACACATACACAACAGTGGTACCATAAGATTATAATACCGGGGCCAGGCACGGTGAGCACTTTTAGAGGCCGAGGCGGGTGGATCACCTGAGGTCAGGAGTTCGAGACCAGCCTGACCAACATGATGAAACCCTGTCTCTACTAAAAATACAAAAATTAGCTGGGCCTGGTGGCAGGCACCTATAATCCCAGCTACTCCAGAGGCTGAGGCACGAGAATCGCTTGAACCTAGGAGGTGGAGCTTAGAGTGAGCTGAGGTCGTGCCACTACACTCCAGCCTGGGTGACAGAGTGAGACTTCATCTCAAAAAAAAAAAAAAAGTTTATAATACTGTATTTTTACTGTCCCGTTTCTGTGTTTAGACACACAAATACTTACCATTGTGTTACCATGGCCTACAGTATTCGGTATACATCATGCTGTGCCATCTAGGTTTGTGTAATGCACTTTGTGATGTTCACAGGATGAAATCACCTAACAATGCATTTCTCAGACCTTTAAGCAAGGCATGACTGTCACCTGGTGACAGCTACTGTAGTTGCAGGGAAAGGCTCTCCAGGGGGAAGTCTCGCGAGGCAGTGCCTGGACAATCTAGTTATGGGGGATCATAGATGTTCCCAGCAGTGAGCCAAAGAACATCCAGAGTCCCCGCTTAGCCCTTGACTTCTCCACTATGGCTAGTAGTTAAGACTGGGAGCTTGTTCTATCTCCACTCTCTCAGAGAAAAATGGCCCAGAAATAAAATAGCGTTTGTTGTAAATGCATCCAGAGAAAGATGTCAGTAAGAAAAACCCCCACATCATCCTAACATCATAAAAGTCTGCTTTTCTGTCTGCTCCTGGGAGGCAAACAGCAGACTAGGTAGCTAGTTTTCAAAACTTCTCATGGGCTTCCTATCCCCGGACCAGCCCTCAGGCTAGTCCTACTGCCTCCCTGAAGGGTTAATCAGGAGAGCCCTGTGCTCTTTCCTGGTAGGAGAATCGTTTGAACTCAGGAGGTGGAGGTTGCAGTGAACCGAGATGGTGCCACTGGACTCCGGCCTGGGCAACAGAGGGAGACTCCGTCTCAAAAACAAGCAAGCAAACAAACAAAAAACTTGTGAGATTTGATGTTTTCGTCTGTTTTTAGCATCAGGATTCTTTTTTGAGACAGGGTCTCACTCTGTCGCCCAGGCTGGAGTGCAGTGGTACAACCACAGCTCACTGCAACCTCTGCCTGTTGGGCTCAAGCGATTCTCTCACCTCAGCCTCCGGAGTAGCTGGGACTCCAGGCATGCACCACAACAGCTGGCTAATTTTTGTATCTTTTGTAGAGATGGGGTCTTGCCGTGTTGCCCAAGCTGGTATCTAACTCCTGAGCTCAAGCAATTCACCTGCCTTGACTTCCCAAAGTGCTGGGATTGCAGGTGTGAGCCACTGTGCCCAGCTAGCATCAGGATTTTTAAGCCATCTTTCCTCCTTCACTTTTGCCAAATTTTCATTGTAGCAGGGGTTATATCTATGTTCCTCAAGTTCAATTCTACAAATATGTAATCAAGCACCAGGCTTTATGCTGGATGTTGCTGGACTACAAGAAGCTGTCCCCTTACTTTCTGAGATCTTAGAAACGAACAAGGGGGAGCTGATCTTCATCAGAGTTGCTGGCTCCTCTGCACCCTGAGAATAAGTATTATCAAATACAATGTGCTAAAAGCAGAGGCAAGGGCAGGGGATGGAAAGATGCCAGAAAAACAACAGAACTTAAAGGGAGTAGTGGGGTTTGGACTCAGTAGAAAGGGCTGTGGGTGAGAACACAGGGGTCTCCATTCTGACTACTGTTATGGACTTAAGTGTTGCTGGCCCAGTCTCTTAACTTCCCCAGCCCTATGCCTGCTTTCCTGCTGGTGGTCAGCAAAGGCAAACCCAGGTTAAAATGAAAGAAAACCTGATTACATCATGTAAGAATTTAATCCCTAGACAGCTTGGTGCAAGCAGGTAGACAGAACACTGACTAGGAATCTAAATACCTAGGTTTTGATCCCAGTTCTGCTCTTGCTGTCTTTGTGGCCTTGGACAAATCACAGCACCTTTCTGGACCTGGATTTGACTGTAAATAGAATGGGAATAGTAGTGTCTGCCATGGCTAGCTCCTAGGGAGGTCCTGGGGATCAAAGGATCTTTGGGGGACTGAGTGGGGTGTGCTGCCAGAAGTCAACAAACCTTCACCTCTGGCTGGGGTAAAGAGGAAGGGAGAAAAGGAACAGCAACTAAAGCAGGCTGACCAAGAGATGAAGATGACGGGGGTGAGTTTGCCAGGAACCAAGCAGAAGCTGGGGAAGGAAGTGGTTTGAGCAGCACTGCTGCGAGTGAGTCTGGATATACAGTCAGCCACGAAGATCTGGGAAGTGTTTTTCCAGTGTACAAGTTGCTCATAACCTTGCATGGTAGACATTACTTGTTTGTAATACGGAGATGCTAAGCATTTTGACCTTTCTAGATTGTGTCTAGCTGGTTCATGCCCCGTTAGCCCAGCTTGCCACATGCCTCGATGTGGCACATGTCAGTTACACCTCGGTATCAATACAACTAGCACCACCACAGCCCTTTTCTCTGAGAGCTCTCCCTTTAGGGGAAAGTCCTCTATATTCCCAGTCCTTGGCACAGGGTAGGCACTGAGCAAATGTCTGTCAATTATGGATCTTGTGAATTTTGAAAGGGCCTGCCAAGTCTTTGGGAAATGATGAAAAAGATACCTGTCTGAAATGGGTTAGGAAGAAGTTTTCTTGAGGATAGGTTTATGACTCTTCCTAGATCTATGATCCCATTTTATAAATTAGAAAATCTACCATTTTGGGACTAACTCCTCAAAATAAGAGTCAACCATACTTAATTTAAAAAAAGTTTTATTAAATCATTTAGACTTGAAAGAAGTCACAATAGTTAACACACTTAAGTGTGTTCTGTACACCACCAACCCAAATGGATTGATTTCAGAATTTTTATAAATAAAACATAAACATATTTACAGTGAAAAATAAAAACATGTTAGCAAGTTAGATGATTAAACTGTTACCTATAATCAGTTTGGGGGAAGTACCAACCTACAGGATTACATATAAGACACTTAAGATTTCATTAGGCTTAAAAAGTCCATAGTTGAAGAAGTTAGTTGTAATATATATGATCCATTTCTTAATACGGCTTTTTTCCTCCCAAAACTAGACCTTTCAACCAATTTACATAAAAAGCTTCATTTTCCCTTTATTGGAGGTAAAAGTACAAAAAGCTCTAAACCCACCCTAGAACCATCTAAGGAATAAAGCTACTGAATGCTACAAATAGGACTATAAAACTATGGACATAAACCGTTATACAGTTTGTGCTACTTGTCCTCCAAAATAGTGCAGATTCCTAATTTACCCGCCAGGGACAAAAATGGAGTCAGCTTTTTCTAGAAATCAGTTTCAAAATCATCATATCTCTAGAAAGCATATTTCTAGAACAATACAGTTATCACATAGGGGGACTTTCCTTCTGTATTATAAAAATATATCCATTTTAGTTCTCACTATATATATATTAGGCATTGCCGCTACCTCCTTAGGCAAATGGTGAGGGCTATAAAGCTTGGCCAGCAGCCAGTTTCAAGAGACTAACAAAGGACAAAGATAGCCCTTTCCTTATGTATAGCAAAACTCAAGAGTTGGCTCACATTAGGTTATGCCCCCAAATCCAGCTTAAATTTGATATAAAAAAAAGTAGTCCACAAGAAAATTGAGCAAAGAACAAACTTTTCAAGTCTGCAATTTTCGACAGGCATGTTCTAAGAAGTAGGCTATTATCTGTGTCACCTATTAGGGTTGCTAGCACAACTTAAGGCTAATTGCTTGGCAAAGGGCTATGGGAGTTGTTGGACTGTCTTGAATGTTTTGTTCCCGATGAACTCAAGGAGCGAGACCTCTGTCTGAGCACTGTTTTTCCTGGAAAGTCCAAGTCCTCAAATACAGCATTTTCAATGATGTTTGTAGCTTCAGGTCGTTCCATAGGGGATGGAGAGAGCATGTCTTGAACCATCACATACTGAAATATAAAAATTGTTTTGTGATAAAACGGCCAGGTTTGATCACTGTACAGTTTTTAAAATCAGTGCTGGCAAAATTTTTCTGTATATATTTTAAGTTTTTGAGCCATATTCGAGTTTTCAAGTCTCTGATACAACTACTCAGCTCTGCCATCGATGCACAAAAGCAGCCAGAGACAATTTGTAAATTAATGGGCATGGCTGTGTTCCAGTAAAACTTTATTATAAAAATAGGTGGCAGGATGGATTTGACCTGTGGGCACTAGTTTGCCAACCCTCATTCCAAAAAAACATGGACAATTTTTGGGTAATTTGATTTTCTAACACATTATAAAGGATTATTTAATCACATCCTTGAAACACAGATATGATTTTCAAAAATCATCTTACAATTGCATGTAAATCTACAATTATCTCAATAAAAATTTTAATTAGAAAAAATTATGGCAGAGATCAGCAACCAGTGCCTTTTCTTGGTTTTTAAACATCTCTCTGAACATAACATGTACTCTTATGAGCCACCCTGGGCATAGATACATCAAGTTTGCAAAATACATGACAATTTTTAGTAAAACAGATTTAAGTATATGTAGGTATTAATATATTGTTATAAAGTCCATTTTTTAATGCAACTCTTCATTATACTTACAATACTGAAAGATAAATTTTGACTTTTTCCAATTTGAAAATGAACACATACTAACTCACTTCAACTTAATTACTTAAGGAAATTCAAGATTTATCAATATATAAATTTCACAGGTGCTATAGTGTGGAACACTGGACATTAGGCTGAAGGAGCCAGGCCCCAGCTCCAGTGTTTGGTTTTAACAAATTCTGGGCTCTTAGGAGCAGGTCTCTTTCCTCTCTAGACCTTTGGCTTCCTCATCTGTAAAATAGGGAAACTGAGTCGACTGCTAAGGACCGCTTAACGTTCTAAAGATGATTCTAAAGAAGATAAAAGATGAGAATTACACATACCTCACAAGGATATTTCTGAGTAAATAATGGTGGAAATTTGAGATTTCTTACATCAGTTAAGGTCTAAAAAGAAAAAAAGTATTACTTATTAAAAGTTTATTTTGACATATGACATGACAATATTTTTTGATACTCTAACAAAATGACTAAGAGGTTGTACATTTATCAAATGGAAAATTTATCAATAGCTTTTCCTGATTTAATAACTACATATGTTTCCTGAGCACAGATGTACACTCTGTCAAATATCCTCAAAATATAGGAGAAATATATATGTATATACAGTTGGTCTTCCACATCCAAAGATTCAACCAACCACAGAATGAAAATATTTTAAAAATTTAAAAATAGATGGTTGCATCTGTCCTGGACAGATACAGATTTTTTTTTTCTTGTCATTATTCCCTCAACAATACAGTATAATACTTATTTACATAGAATTTACATTATGTTAGGTACTGTAATTTACAGAATATTTAAAATACACAGAAGAATATATGTAGGTTCTATACAAATATTACACCATTTTATATAAGGGACTTGAGCATCTGCAGATTTGGTATCCACAGGGAGTCCTAGAACCAATCCCCTGTGGATACCAAGATGACTATATATGTGTGTGTGTGTGTGTGTATATATATATGTATGTGTGGCGGGGGGAAGGGAGAGGGAGAGAGAGAAAGGGCCATATTAAAGCACAAAGAAAATACTGGAAATCTTTGTTTCTATGGAGTTGCCTATTCTGAATATTTCATAAAAAACTGAATCATACAAAAGTGGACTTTTGTGTCTGGCTTTTTTCACTCAGCATGTTTTCAAGATTCATCTACGTTGCGGCACATATTAGTATTTCTTTCCTTGTAATGGTTGAATACTTTCCATCGTATAAAATACCACACTTTGTTTTCCCATTTATCAGTTGATGAGCATTTGCGTGGTTTCTACTTTTGGATATTAGAAATAATGCTCATACGAACAGTTGTATACAAGTTTTTGTCTATGTTTTCATTTCCCTTGAGTACATACCTAGGAACAGAATTACTGGATCCTATGGTAATACTATGTTTAACTGTTTAAGGAACTCCCAGACTGTTTTCTAAAGCAACTGTACCATTTTACATTCCACCAGCAAGGTATGAGGGTTCTAATTTCTCCACATCCTAGCCAACACTTGCTATTTTCTTTTCTTTTCTTTTTTATTACAGATACCTGAGGTTGTGCTGAGTGGTATCTCATTGTGGTTTTGATTTGCATTTCCCTAGTGCCTAACGATGCTGAGCATCTTTTCACATGCTTATTGGCCATTTGTTTATCCTCTTTGGAGAAAGGTCTATTGCTTTGCCCCTTTTTAAAATGAGTTGTCTTTTTGTTGAGTTGTAATAGTTCTTTATATATTCTGAATTCTAGACACTTTTCAGATATAGGATTTACAAATATTTTCTCCCATTCTGTGAGCTGCCTTTTCACTATTTTATTTAATTAATTTATTTCGAGATAGGGTCTCATGTTGCCCAGGCTATTTGCAGGAATAATCATAGCTTACTGTAGCTGTGAACTCCTGGTCTCAAGGAATTCCTCTTGCCTCAAGCTTCCCACATAGCTGGGACTACAGGCACGTGCTACTGCGTCCACCTTGTCTTTTCACTTTCTTGATAGTGTTCTCTGAGGCATTTATCACTATATAAATTTTGATGCCATCTGATTCTTGATCCTTTACTTAGGTTAGACCTGTTTTATTTTCCTTTCTGGAAGCTTTTAGGGCCTTTATTTCTGGTGTTCTGAAATTTAGTTATTTTGACTGTTTTTTTCTTTTTCTTTTTTTTTCATTTGTTGTACAGAACATTTGGTAGGTTCTTTCAGTTACAGGGTATGAGTCATTTCGCTCTATGTGAGAACTATATCCTGTTCTACCATAGCCAGAGATCAATAAGTAAGATCTAAAACTGATAAAATAAGAAATAGTGACAAGAGCCTAAACTTTGAAAATATGGAGGTAAGTACCAGGGACAACAACTAGAAGAGGTGAGGGTAGCTACTTATGAAAGATAGGGAAGAATGTGACAGAGGCCCACTTTATTTACTTTCAGAGACAGGGTCTTGCTGTGTTGCCCAGGCTGGAGTGCAGTGGCACAATGATAGTTTACTGTAATGTAACCACCTCGAACTCCTGGGCTCAAGTGATCTTCTTGCCTTAGCCTCCCAAGGCATGTGCTACCATGCCTTGCTAATTTTTAAATTTTTTGTAGAGATGGGGGTCTTACTATGTTGCCCAGGCTGGTCTTGAACTCCTGGCCTCAAGTGATCTTCCTGCTTGAGCCTCCCAAAGTGTTGGGATTAGAGGTGTGAGCCACCATGCCTGGCCCAGAGGGCTACTTTTTTTTTTTTTTTTTTTTTTGAGATGGAGTCTTCGCTCTGTTGCCCAGGCTGCTGGAGTGCAGTGGCATGATCTTGGCTCACTGCAAGCTCCGCCTCCCTGGTTCATGCCATTCTCCTGCCTCAGCCTCCCGAGTAGCTAGGACTACAGGCACCCGCCACCATGCCTGGCTAATTTTTTGTATTTTTAGTAGAGATGGGGTTTCACTGTGTTAGCCAGGATGGTCTTGATCTCCTGACCTTGTGATCCACCCGCCTTGGCCTCCCAAAGTGCTGGGATTACAGGCGTGAGCCACCGCGCCCGGCCCAGAAGGCTACTTTAAAACGACTTTCAGTCATCCCTATAATCCCAGCACTTCGGGAGGCCAAGGCAGGAGGATCACTTGAGCCCAGGAGTTTGAGACCAGCCTGGGCAACATAGGCAGAGTCCATTTCTACAAAATGAATAAAATAAAATTAGCCAGGCATGGTGGCACATGCCTGTGGTCCCAGCTACTGGGGAGACCAAGATGGGAGGATGGCTTGAGCCCAGGAGGTTGAGGCTGCAGTGAGCTGTGATCGCACCACTGCACTCCAGCCTGAGTGAGAGCACGACCTTGTCTTAAAAAAAAAAAAAAAGACTTTCAGTACTATCTGCTTTAAAGGCTGTGGTCATGGTTTATTTTGAGAAGAAAAAAACCTAATTATGCATAATCTGCCAGCTTTTAAATATATGAGTGTGTGGCTCCCATTACCTTGTGGTTCCCCTAGATTTTTACTTATTACAAACTTACTTAGTGCAAAACATTGTTAAATTATGATGAATTTAAGCAAAAACTAAGAACAAACAATCCAACCAAACAAGTTTTTGAAGACTGAACTTTAAATGGAAGCAAATAGTCTAGAACTCCCTCCCTGTGTTACTCACACTACCTCTTTCACTTTTAGTTAACCAGTCTGCTGGTATTAAGAACAACTAAGTCTTTGAAAAAATGTTAGATTATTTTCTGTTTGAACCTTTTTTTCTGAGTAGGGAGGTACTTACCCTGACTCTCTCCATCTGAGTGCTGAATGGGTACAGCAATTCAAATAGAATCAGGCCTAAAGAAAAGATGTCCACTTTATGAGAATAGCTGTTTCCATGAATCTGAAATCCCATATAAAGAAAATTTAAAAATTAACATAGAGACAGTACAGTTGATATTATAGCATTATTGAATCCCAAAGTTTACTTAGTCACTTCTTGGTTTAAATGCAAGTACATGTGTAAAAATGTTAGCAAAGAGTTAATCTTCCAAGTCTCTTTTCTTCACTACTACACCAAGAGTAATTAAACTACTCAGCATTACAGAAGGAAAGCCCAGGTATAGCTCTGAGATATGCATCAGTAAAACAGGCCCCTCGGAAACCTGGAGACTTGCCATGCTAAAAAAGTTTGTGGGAGCCAGCAAAATCTGCTTGACTACCCCTGAGGTGAGGTTTTTCAAAGGGAATGCTATCTAAAGCAAATCTCTCATTTCTAATCATCTTAGTCCTAACCCATTTTTATGAGAAAATCTTCATTACTCCAAACCACTAATCAACTGTAGTTAGCCTTCATTAGGGCACTTAATTATGGATACTTTGCATTCTTGGTTGTATTTTTCATGTGTATATTTCTTATTCTTCACAACTAGATTATCAAGTCCTGGAGGAAGGGAAATGCTTCTTTTGTGTTGCTATCGTCCAGCACTGGGACTAAGTATAGAGAAGGCCCTCAATAAATACTTAGTTGTTAAATGAACAAATGAATTACAACAGAACTACACGATTAAAGAAAGCATTATTTAAATTAAAATTGACCTTTTGGTGACTCAGAAGAAACCCTTTATTTGTGAACATTTCTTTAGGGATATAACTGGACATTTGAGAAACAGCCAAAGAAGGGAACTTTGGAAATGCTCCAGTACTTCTTAACTGGGGAGTAGAGGTGGTCGCAGGGCAGTTGCCAAGGTTTATGATCCCTTCACAACTTCCCCTCTAAACTGTACTTGGCATCTGTCTCCCTGGCCTTCTGCACAGCCTACCTGCCTTTGTGCTTATAGAAGAGCAGATGGAAAGCTTCAGTGACCACATCAGTGGCGTCACCCTCTTTCTTTCCAAGAGACTGTAGCAATCTGAACCCTGTCTCACTTATCCCTGGGGTTTTGGAAGTGTTAAATGTGCAAAAACAAATCTTATAGGGGAACTGAAAAGGACACCCTCACACACTATTTGGAGAATATAAATAAACACAAATTTGTAAGAAGCAACTTGGCAATAAATGTTTACTCCTGCTTAATGATCCCATCTAATTTTACCCACCCTAGGGCAGATGGAAATGTGTACAGACATTTGGGTACGGGGATAGTCACCCAAGTGATATTCCTAATAGCAAAACTTACAAGTAATTAAAATGTCCCAAATGAATGTTGAATACTATGCAGCTGGAAATATTTTCTAAGAATATTTAATAATATGGGAAATGCTTATATTTTAATATTGTATCCAAAATGTTAGAGTAGAATTCCAATTTTATTTTCTAAAGTAAGGTGTAAATACATATATATAGGTATACACACAGAGAGACAGAGAAAATGAAATAACTGCTGTTAATGTCTTAGAGATATTTTTGGTAAGTGATTTTTACTTTTTTGTTATATGTCCCTATACTTTCTGTATTCCCTAGAGGACAGATTGATATGTAATGTGTTACTAAATTTATTTATTGTTTCTAACATCATTAAATATATTTAAAAAAAGAATTGTACCCTCATGAATGCATGAAAAGTTATATTTACAAAACATCTAAAAAATAAGGAATTAGGAGGTAGAATATATCCTTTGAGTTTGAATTGTTTAATCGCTGTGCAAATCTAGAACTTAACCTGTGTTTCTTCGTAATTACAACCAAGAACAAAGTCACCATGGGTCCTGCTCATTTATTTCAAGGATGAGAAAATTAAGAGAGTTCTAATAATAAATAATTTTAAAACAATGTTTTAGTATAGCTTCTAAGGCTTGGGTAAGATTGTACAATTCATACAGCCAAACTATTTTGAGCGACTTTTTAAGGAGCACTTTATAAAGTGACAGTTTCTACGTTTAAAGAGGATTAAGAAGATAATTAAGACTGTCCATTTTTAACTACCAAATTTTAACCACTATACATTGCCTTAAATTTTCTATAGGTATCCTAATTTTCTAGTATTTTCAACAATACCAAATATAGCTTCAGTTGTCATCAACCTCTTCCTTTCTCAAATGGCAACCCATTTCCAAGACACACACACACACAGCAGCCACAAGCCACACTACAGTCAGCACAGAAGTGTGTATGGGGTGGCCAGGACTACCTGGTGTTCATCTTTTCACTAGCGTTCACCTTCACTCATCCACCAAACACTTATGAAACTATGCCACATTCTAGGTGTTAAGAGTAGAAAGAAAGACAAGCTAAGTCCCTATACTGATAGTTTATATTTTACAGGGAAAGAAAAAAGAATCTCAAAGAGTTAAAAATGCTGTAAAAAGAAACTAGTGTAATGGGATGGACCCTGGCAGGGAGTGAAGGGAGAAGCATCTCTTTTAAATAGGGCTGGGTGGAACGGGCTTTCCAAGTCATGAGCCTTCATTAATAAGCATCCAGATAGAATTCCTTTTATTTGTTTTCACAATATTTAAAATGTAAAAGTATTATTTCCAGCCTCTTAAATAATAATAAATTTTTAAAAACACAATTAAAACTTTTTTTTTTTTTTTTTTTCTTTTTGAGACAGAGTTTCACTCTTGTTGCCCAGGCTGGAGTGCAATGGCAAGATCTCGGCTCACTGCAGCCTCCCCTCCCCCTCCTGGGTTCAAGCAATTCTCCTGCCTCAGCCTCCCGAGTAGCTGGGATTACAGGTGCTTGCCATCATGCCCGGCTAATTTTTATATTTTCAGTAGAGATGGAGTTTCACCACGTTGGCCAGGCTGGTCTAGAACTCCTGACCTCAGATGGTCTGCCTGCTTTGGCTTCCCAAAGTGCTGGGATTACAGGTGTCAGCCACCATGCCTGGCCAAAAAAAACTTTTTTTTTTTTTAAAGGGGTTTCACTCTGTCACCCAGGCTGGAGCACAGTGGCATGACCTTGGCTCACTGCAACCTCCACCTCCCAGCCTCAAGCGATCCTTTCTACTTTAGTCTCTCAAGTAGCTGGGACCACAGGCATACACCACCATGCCCAGCTAATTTTTCTATTTTTTGTAGAGATGGGGTTTCGCCATGTTGCCCAGGCTGGTCTTGAACTCTGAAGCTCAAGCAATCCACCTGTCCCAAAGTGCTGGGATTACAGGCATGAGCCACCATGCCCAACCAAAACTGTTTTTAATATCAATTCTGCTATATGACTGTAGAAAAATTGGAACATACAGAAAAGTCCAAAATAGATTAAAATTCATTCAAACTCCCACTACTCAGAAGCAATGACTGTTGATATTTTATGGCTCTTCTAGTCTTTTTTTCCTATAGATGGAAATATGTATTTATAGTATTTTGATATTTCACACAGTTTTAATTTTTCCTTTCACCAGGCCTTGGCCAGATCATTTGAGCAGGATGATTCAATTACCAGGGCCAATAGATTTATTTTATTTATTTTTCTACGTAAGCCAGTTTGGATAATTTTGGTTGCAACCAATTGACTATATATGAAAGTCTCTTATAAATAAAAATCTCTTCTGTATCTCTTCTAATTTCTAAATTTATTTGTGATTTTCCCCCCTTAAGTAGGTATCTATGCTAGAGAGGATTATCTTTATTTTAAACTATTAGAAACAACCATGGTGATGCTATTTTACTGTTTCACCAGTATCAATTCTTACGTTTGTTTTCCATCTTCTTGGCTCCTCCCTGCCTTCTACCGAGCAGAATTCTAATCTCTTATACAGTAATGTGCTATGTAATGAAGGCCTGAACATAAATTTATCTCCAAATGGAACTTTGAAAACTTCCTATAGATTTCACTATTTTTCATTTCTTTCATTTTTAAAAAAAGTTTTTTACATTTTCTTTTAAGATGGGGGTCTCACTATTTTGCCCAGGCTGGCCTGGAACTCCTGGGCTCAAGTGATCCTCTCACCTCACCGTCCTGAGTGAGATTATAGGCTCAAGCCACAGTGCCCAGCTTCTTTCATCATTTTCTTAATACTTTGTATGAGTATTTTTACTTCATTATTGACCTGATAGTTATTTTTTAAAAATCTTTGTTTTTTTAAGTTCCAGGGTACATGTGTAGGATGTGCAGGTTTGTTACATAGGTAAACATGTGCCATGGTGGTTTGCTGCACTTATCAACCCATCAGCTATTGACCTGGTAGTTATTTAGGAGGGTTTTAAAATTTCCAGTTGGCCAGGCACAGTGGCTCACGCCTGTAATCCCAGCACTTTGGGAGGCCAAGGTAGGAGGATTGCTTGATCCCAAGAGTTCAAGACCAGCCTAGGCAACATAGTGAGACCTCGTCTCCACAAAAAACAAAAAAATTATCTGAGCATGGCGGTGTGGACCTGTAATCCCAGCTACTTGGAAGGCTGAGGTGGGAGGATCACTTGAGCCCAGGAGGCAGAGGCCACGGTGAGCCAAGATCACAAGACTATACTCCAGCCTGGGTGACAAAGTAAGACCCTGTCTCAAAAAAATAAGATAATAAAATTTCCAGCCAGCAAAACAGAAGCAAAAACAAAAATAAAAACAGACAGAATTATAAAAATCAATTTATAAACCACTGTACCCTTCTTTTAATGTATTATAATCATAAAAAGGCATTTACAATATCTATGATATTTCTTTGTGGCCTAGAAGTTCAAAATGAAAGTATATATAATTATAATTTATTCATCAATAAATGTTCAAATAGCAACTATATATAAAGCTTAGTATTTTTTTTTACCTAGCTTCCCTTTCTAACCTTTTTTTTTTTTTTTTATAATTATAATCCAATCTGAAGTTTCCCTTTCATGGGGATATTTAAACACATCTATTTATTTGTTGTCATAACTAATATTTGGCTTTAGCATCACTTGTATTTCCATATCCTTTCCCTTTGCTGCAGTTTGTGTTTGTCGTCTGTAGTGATACAGAGGTAGAAATATTGTTTTATTATTCTATTTGCCAAATTTAGCTACATCAAGTACAAATCCCTACTCCCATCTTTATTTTCCGTGTTCTTACCGTCGTCCATTTCCTGATCCTTGTTAATTTAATATAGGACTCACAAACTCAGCTTATAATGATAAGCATACTTAAAATTATTTGTCTTTTACTAGGAATACATTTTGGATTTTATTCTCATTTTGGTATCAATATTCAGAAGAACCATTGGCACTATCGTTCATTGGGTTTGATGCTTATTGCCAATTTTTATATGTTTCTCATCTCAAATTAACTTTTAATAGGTAACACATTCCCATGGCTCAAAAAGAACTAACAGTAAAAGTTCCCTCTCGCTCTGTCCCTCACTGGCCTAGCCCCATCAGTCACTTCCTCTCTGCCACTGCCCCCATAGCCATTTGTTTCTTACACATCATTCCAGAGTTTTTTTATGTAAACATAAGCAAATGTATATATATCTTTTCCTCCTTTACACAAAAGGTGTACACATTTCTGCATTTTGTTTTTTTCACTTAAGAGACTTTTTTGACTCTTACATATGTAAAAATGCTTGATTTCTTTTTTCTTTTTTTTTGAGACAGTCTCGCTCTTTTGCCCAGGCTGGAGTGCAGTGGTGGGATCTTGGCTCACTGCAACCTCCTTCAAAGATGAAATACAAAATAAAAATTCACATTGTAAAAAAGAAACACTTGACTAATGTAAACAATGCAAACACTTCAAAAGGATGCTCTATGACAGTAAAACAAAGTTGCCCTCCTCAGAGGCAGTTCCTATTACTGGTCTCTGATATAATCTTTCAAAGATAATCAAATCCAGTGGTTCTTGAAGTATGGTCCATGGATTCCTGGGGACCCTAACACCCTTTCAAGAGGTCTGTAAGTTCAAGACTATTTTCATAATAATACTAAGATATAATTTTTCCTTGTGTTGACATTTGCACTGACAGAACCTAAGCATGAATCAAACGAACAGTGCCAAGCTGTACCAGTAGCAATTACATTCCTCAGCACCACGTGCTCACAGGCAAAACCAAAAAACATTTCACTTAAAATGTCCTTAGCAGTAAAAATTATTAATCTATTAAATCTCAACCTTTAAATATACACCTTTTTAACGATCTGACAAAATGGAAAATATTCAGAAAAACATTTATGCTCCATACCAAAGTACAATATTTGCCTCCAAGTCTGATACCTTGGATATGCTAATGACCCTGATCCAATCACTAAATAGTGTATGTATTAAAACGACAATATGTACCCCATAAATATGTACAATTGAGTCAATTTAAAAAACAAACTAATTTTAAGAAGTTGAGACCTGCTGATGTAAGCACAGATTAGCTTGTATCATTAGCACTTGCGCAATTATTTGAGTTAAAATATACGCTAGCTGCCCTTTTCATAGAACACCATTTGATTTGAAAGAATAATTGGTAGACAAACTACAGTTATTGAGACTTGGATACTTGAGAGATAGTTTCTTTTCTTTCTTTTTTTTTTTGAGATGGAGTCTTGCTCTGTCACCCAGGCTGAAGTGCAGAAGTGCAATCTGGGCTCACTGCAACCTCTGCCTCCCGAGTTCAAGCAATTCTCATCCCTCAGCCTCCTGAGTAGCTGGGACTACAGGTGTGTGTTACCATGCCCGGGTAATTTTTGTATTTTTACTAGAGACAGGGTTTCACCATGTTGGCCATGCTGGTCTCGAACTCCTGGCCTCAGGTAATCTGCCTGCCTCGGCCTCCCAAAGTGCTGGGATTATTGGTGTGAGCCACTGCGACTGGCCGAGGACACTTTCTTAAAGATGAATAATGAGACTGGGCATGGTGGCTCACGCCTGTGATCCTAGCACCTTGGGAGGCTGAGGTTCAAGGACTGCTTGCGGCCAGAAGTTCAAAACCAGTCTGGGTAACACAGCAAGACCTCATCTCCAAAAAAAAAAAAATACATTTTTTTTTTTTAAAGAGAAAAAAAAGATGAACAATGTGAGAATGGCATTTCAAGGAAAACTAACAGTATTTGTTGCCAATGATAAAAGTTGAGCTTTTAAGTGAAAATTAAAATTTTGGAAGATTTGAATCTACCAGTGGGAATTTGATAGCCTCCTAATAACGTACATAAAGCCTTTTTTGGTGAGATTCGTGGTTTTATTAACCAAAGTGACTTTTTATATTACATAATGAACTGTGATGACTTTTGGAACAGTTGCCAAACTTAGGGAACCGATAGTTTCCAAATGACTAATGCACAATATAAAGTCAAGCATGGGTAAAAAGATCCATTCAAAGTACAAAATGGACCAAGGGATGTTAAAAGTACCAGAGTACAAAATATTCATGAATGGTTTTAGATTTCACAGTGTAAATGACTTTTAAGAAACTAACACTTACTAAGTTTTGATATACTATCAAAGAAAAATATCTACAATTACTTGAAATGAAATATTGCTCTTTTTTCCAACTACGTATCTGTGTAAGGCCAGATTTCCTCATGTACTTCAGCCAAAATAACATGCTGCAACAGATTGAACACAATAGCAGATAGAAGAATGTAGCACTTTTATAAGTCAGCTTTAAAGAGACTGGCAAAAACGTAAACAAATGTCACTCTAATTTTTTTTTTTTGCAGGGGAATTGCTGCCTCTAATTTTTTTCTGTTTTAGAAAATAGTTGTTTTTCATAAAAATATCTTAAGATGTGATGGGTTTAATTCTGTTATTTAATTGATTTAATAAAGTTTTATAAGTTTCTCTTTTAACTTCTAATATAACAAATATTGATAGAAAAAATTTTGTTAAGAAAACCTTTTGGGTTCTCAGTTATTTCTACAAGTAGGTACCCCAAAACGTCTGAGACCCGCTGCTCTAAGCATAGAGAAGCTTGTGAAGATCATTTGCCTGGTGGTGGCTGAGCATGCTCGCCTGATGCTTCCAGGATGCCCTGCTCCCCCAGCTCTTCCAGTCCCTGCCCTGATTACAGTGCTTTTCCTGTGAAGGCCAAGCAGCCCACAAGGCAACACCTGCCGGCCTGTGTGCCTGTATTTCCTACTATGGTACATGCTGGAAGTTGCCTAGGAATGACCACAAAGGGGCAGCTCAGTATAGTACCTCTGGGTCTAGCTGGCTCTGAAAACAGTTCCAACACAGTCTACACAAGGCAAACTGGAGTTAAATTTGGGAGGGTGGCATTCAAAGTCTCTTTCTAAATTCCTGGTTGCTGTCAGGTGCTTGTTCAGGGGGTGAGTGCATTTTATGCGTTGTATTTTTCTTAATCGAGCCCCAACTCAGGTTGTAGAAACTACATCTTAGCTGTGTCACTATTCCACTACTGCAACACTACTGCCAGTTTTCATAATTTTCAGACTTACTGAGTTTTAGATTACTGGCTATTTTAATGAAAACATGAGAAGAGATTCATCAGGTACATCTGCTGCTGTGCTAATAAGTAAAAGTCTGAAAAACTCACCTGCTCTGGGCTCATATACAGTTTGGTCCCTACTTGTCCTGTGTGTCTGGCATAAGCTGGCATTGGTGTCAGAACCGTCTGCTCTTCCTCATCCTGGTCCATTGCAGTCACTAACCCAAAGTCTCCAACTTTGACCACATCATCCATTGTAAAGAATATGTTGGATGGCTGGAAAGAATACAACAGACAAAAGTGCAGTGGGTGTGCATGGAGGCGAAAAAGTAAAGAGAATTATTTAAATGACTACAAAGAAAAAATACAACAAACTAGATATTTTCAAGCATATTTCTTTTTAAAATGGGCTAACAGGAAAATAGTGACAATTTTTCCATGCCAGACAAGTACTGCTAGTAAAGAAAAGGGAAGGGTAGCAAAGAGTGCTAGTATTTATTGAACATCTACTTAAACCCTTTGAGGTGCACATTCCCTAGGGATCATGGTACTTAATCCTCAATCTTATTATTCTATATATTCTTCCCAGGCAAGCATCTCTACACTTATGACTGAAAGCCTTAATAATTATAACTAATAATAACTAGTTCATAAATAGAACTTGCAATGTGCTAGGCACTGTGCAAAGCAGTTTACTACTACTAACTCATGTACTACAACCCCATTAGATGAGTACTAACCCCATTTTACAGACATAGAAAGTGAGGCCCAGAAGTTAAACAAATTGCCCAAGGTTACCCAGCTAGCAAGTGGTGAAGCATGTATTCAGACCTGAGCAGTCTGGCTCTGAGGAAAGGACCTTGTGATCCACTGCCACGTGCCCAGATTTCAGTCCAGTTCTTGCTCTATCGTAGCTAATTACTATTTGGTGAATGAATGAAACAGACTGATCTTTTGGTTTGCATCTGAGAGGGGGATATAGATTATCAGAAGGGATAAGAGCTCTTCACTACTACTCTATGCTGCCTCTCATAAAACCTCTATGTTCTCAAGGCTACATCTACTCCCAGATCTCTGCCCTGAGTTCTAAACTCATATGACACTGTTTATTGAGTACACCTAACCAGAGGTCTCAAGGGCTCCTTCAACCCAAGGTGCCCTACATGAAATACATCATCTTTCCCTCAGTCTACTCTACTCTGCGGGTAATATGACCACCATTCATAGCCCTTGAAGTAAGGAAAAGGAAGCCATTTAGCTCATGAAATTGAATTTCATCATGTTTCAAATACTACCAGAAAATAACATTGCATTCCCAAACTCTAAAATACCATTAAACAATTTTGACTTGGAAGCATGAAGTTATTGTGTATAAGATCTATGGTAATAATCTGCAGCTCTCCAATAAATAACTTTGTACCAGAGGCAATAATAGACTATCCTGCATTAAATGTCATCTTTCTTCCCAACTCCCAACATCTGATGGCAGCTGTTATTTACTGAACCCTATAATAGACAAGCTTTTTGGCTCTCCAGTATCTAACTCCCTGTGCTTCCACCAGAAGTATCTTGAATTTACTTTGGGAACTTCCTTCTTGCTGACTGTGCAGCAAAACCCCATGGTTAGTGTGGAAGGCATCCATGCTCTACAAATTGCTTAGGCCAATCCACAGAATCCCATTGCCTGGCTAGGGATTGGGCTTGTTGGGGGATGGGTAGGTGTCCTTGGTTTAAGTAGAATAAAAACTTCTGATAAATACTGGGAAAAAGCAATACTTTTCTCTCCACCCTCTACCCCACCAACTCCAAAAGACTTAAATAGAAACAAGAAATGGGGAGGAGAGAAACCAGGTTCTGGCTAAATCACTTGATCTCAGCTAAAACTTTACCTGAATTCTCAACAGTTTAGCCACGTGGGCCAACAGATTTCCTTTTCTAGTTAAGCCAGTATAAACGCTTTTGAGTGCAAAGAAAATAAAATTCAAAATAAATGGTATGACCATCTAGAACATTCAGATATTGTACTGAGACTATAACAGGTAAAAGAAACAGATATGGTTCATACCCCATAGAAACCACAGAATAAATAATCCAGGTGTGATGAGAATAATGAAGAAGGACCAGGTTTCTGTCAGAACAGTGTATATCAAGAGGAACTGAGAAAAGCTCAGAGTGGAGAAAATAGAAGACTAGAAGTTAGTCTGAAGGGGCAGGAGCCAAAGTCCTGAAGACAAAAATGTGACCAAAATATAACAGGGGGAGAGGGCCTAGAAGGTTTAACATTGAGCTCAAAGATTTAGGTCAGAACGTAGCAAAATGTACAGCTTTTTCACCCAGGAACAAAAATCTTGGCTTTTTTTTTTTTTTTTTTTTTGGTTGGGGGGCACACTAGAAATCTTTAAAAGGAATTATCTTCTATTTAGAAAGGAATAAACCTTTCTGATTTCTAGAAAAACTAACAGGAATATTAACTTTCTTCTTGCAGTTTTTCTGGTGCATAGACAATTACAGAAAAATTTTTAGACAACATTGTAGCATTAAATGGATATTTACCAATATCTCATTTACATTATAAAATTAGCAGAAGAATATTCATTATTAGTGAAAACATGATTCACTGTCTTTCAAGTTGGCATTTGTGTGTACAGCAAGTGTTAAGTACAAGAAGAATGTGTATTTCAGCTAGTTGTTTCACACGTAGTGATAAGCGTTTACTATATTCAAACATAAATGCTAGTATTCTCTCAAATTAGGGGTGTGTGGTCTCCTGTAAACTGTCTTCTCCAATCCAACCAAATAATTCATCTCTGAACTTTTCATTCAGTGCAGAACAATTCTTGGCAATCAGTTTGGGCCCACGTCAAAAATCACTGAAGCATAATGATTTATATGACTAAATAACAATTATATTAAAAAATAAGAATTATTTCTAATTTCTATTCTTGTTACCCTAAAACTCTTAAAATATACCAAAGAATTTGAAAACCTACTGCTGATTTTAGAAGAAAATAACTTGTGTCCAAATAGCTACTTTTGTGCCTGAAACAAGTCTGTGGTTACATAAAACTGAAAAGATTTACAATAGATCCACATCTATCAAGACTCTAAGCTACTTTCATCAGAAAAGTATTTTATACATTCACTCCACATCTACTGGTGACGGCTAAGAGTATATGGAATGTGGGAAATTAGTGAAATAAAAGTTCCATGTATTTATTTTTAGAAACACTACTACGGAAATGTCATGTTTTAGTAAGACTCAAGTAATTTTGCATATTACTACAAAATTCACTACTGAATATTTTGAAAATAGAATCCAAGGTTTTAGAGCTATAAACAATCATCTGGTTAACTATTTGCTACCTTTCCCCATTCAGCTTCTTACCCCTTCCCCCAAAGTCTAAACAGTTCAGAAATAGAAGCAAAAGTATGGAGATGTGCCCCAATTCAAGCTGGCTAATGAAGGAACCCATGTCTCTCCTTCCATTTGGATCCCTTTCACCATGCTGCTTCAGAGCCCTGGAGGTACTGGTGTCAGGGTTACTCAAAACCATAGAAAAAAAACCGAAAACCAAAAACCAAAAAAAAAAAACAGGCCATATCTGCTCATGGTGGATTTTGCCTAAAGATTCTTTTTTCTTTTTTTCCCTCACCTGGACTACTGAGAATACCTTTTCCAGTAAAATGAACACAAACACATTACCGAAGACAATGAATGCATGGTTTGCCTAAAGCTTTCAGACATAAGACTTCTTATTCTTGCAGCAGGCCACTTCAAGGCTACTTTCTCAGACCTCTGCTCTCAGATGCTTTTACTCTCGCAAGTACTGCTCTGAATCACAAAACATCAGCTTGAAACCCGAAGGGTGATGCTCCACAAATACAGACCTTGAGGTCCCTGTGCATCAGTCCTTTACTGTGAAGAAACTCCACTGCCTCTGCGATCTGCAGGAAGATGTGCAGACACATGCTCCTCTCTCTCTCCTCTATGGTACATCGTCCATTCATCCAGTCTTTGAGGTTTTCTTTTCTGCACAGCTGCATTTGAATGTAAAGATACACCTTTGGTGAACTGGGCTGGAGTTTTTCTGTGGTGTTTTTAGTGAGATCTAAACTTAAAGTGGTTGGTCTCGGAGGAGAAATAGACAATGTAGCTTCAGAAGATTTGCTACTGGTGGGCTTGAAAGCAGTTAGTTTATTAGCACAATGGTTGCCAATATACAATCGATTAGTTTTCGGCTCTTCTTTACTGGAAGCATTATCACAGCCAGAATCTTCAAATACTATTGAAGAGGAGGTTCTCTCCCTTGACCTTACATAAGGAGAAGCTTCAGAAGGACGAAGTTCAAAGGAGTGCCCCTCATGATTGCCATCCATAGTACCATCTTCCACATCACAGTCTGTAAGGCAACTGTCCTGGAGGTTGTATGCTGCATCCACTGACTCACTGGTGTCCTCATGGTCCATTCCTGAGAATTCCAGTGGTGAGAACTGGCTCTCAGATGAACTTGTCTGGTCACAGGAAATCCCTACTGAAAAAGACCTGCTTCTTTGTGGTGAAGGAGCTATGATTTCAATATGTTCTTTTGTAGAGAAAGGATCCATTCTGCGTATTTTAACTGATGGTGCATCCATTGGGCTAGGAGAGCTGAGTGGCCAGTCTGTGCTAAAAGTGGGAGAAATACAAAGGGGTAAGAGTGAATATATATTGATTAAAGTACCTGAACTGCACCCTCTGTTTAAAAAGCTTCAACTATAATAAGGCCACTTACCAAATGACAAACAACAAAACATATAAACTAAATAAAAACATGCAATGTGAGATAGAGAACATCACATTCCATTCATTCCTTCTAAAAAACTTAATTTTAAAGCTTAATTTTATATATGAAGCAGTTACCTGGGACTGTCAGGGGCTGCTAGGGGCTGCCAGAGGCTGCCAGAGCAGCCAAAGCAGCCAAAGCCTTTTATGCAAAGTGAGGACAGGATTCCTTGGTGGCTGTGATTCTGAAGCCCTAATCTAAATTAGGGCAGCGCCTCACAAGGCCTTGAGATTCGGGGCCACTTCACTTGGACCTTCTATGGCTTAGTTATTGGTTGAGTCTATAATAAGCACCACTTTAACAAGGTACCTCATGTGGATCTAATGTTGCTTAGATACCTGTAGGTAGGAGTTTCACTCCAGTTGTTTGGTGGCACTCTATCTACACATGCTTCCTTTTTCTTCTCTAATAGTTTTTAAAGGGCCTTCCTTCCTATAGCACATACAGTTAATATGGGCAATATATTCAGTCTAAGTTTATGTATTTTTAACTGCAAATAGTTCAAAACTACTTAAAAAGGAGTTGTAAACTGTTAACTGCTAAGAGAAGAACTAAATAACAAACATTTTTTAAAAATGGAGACAGAAGCAGATACCTTATACTGAGAAAAGTCACTATAAATCCCTCAATCAATCACAATGTATAGAGTCCTATCAACTAATAATTTTTTAAAATGTAAGTTCTCTCTTATTTTTTCTAAGAGACAGGGTCTCACTATGTTGCTCAGGTTGGTCTTGAACTCCTGGGCTCAAGCCATCTTCCCACCTCGGCCTCTCAAAGTGCTGGGATTACAGGCATGAGCCACCCCTGTATGTTTTCAAAATCTACATCAAAATTTCACAAGTGGCTAGAGAACTTTTCAAAACATGAAATAAACAACAGAACTCTGCTGTTTCTTTTCTTTAAAAAAAAAACAAAACCCTGAAGTTATAAAACTGATATTGTAATCACACAAGGAAAAAAACTAGCTTAAGTGTATGTGTAACAAAGTTAGTTACCTTTCGTCTTTCAGCCAAATTTCATCCATCTTTTCTTGCCACTTCTCTGGTGGTGCTTCAAGCCAGGCATTGAAATACCTAACAATGCCTGGGTGTTCAAGCTTGGCTAAGGCTTTAACTTCTCGCATTACCTTTTCCCGAGCCAATTCCCTGAAAGAGAGAAAATATTTAAGGTGATGGATATTCCAGTTACCCTGATTTGATCTTTATAAATTATATGACTTATACCCCTAAAATATGTAGATGTCTTATATATCAATAAAAAAGGAAAATTAAAGAAATAAAATTAGCCTGAAAAACAGAGAAAGTAAGACAACACTGAAGGCTGTTGATATCTGAAGAAGTATTCATATCTAACAGTGAAAACAGAAAAATAATAAAATAGGATCTTTTCTTGAAACTAAAATTAGAAACAGATGAGTTAGCCTAGGTTATACTTCTTTTTTTTTTTTTGAGACAGGTCTCGCTCTGTCACCCAGGCTGGAGTGCAGTGGCACAATCTCGGCTGTCTGCAACCTCCGCCTCCCTGGTTCAAGTGATTCTCATGCCTCAGCCTCCTGAGTAGCTGGGATTACAGATGCGCACCACCACACCCAGCTAATTTTGTGTTTTTGGTAGAGACAGGGTTTCACCATGTTGGTCAGGCTGGTCTCGAACTCCTAACCTCAGGTGATCCACCTGCCTTGGCCTCCCAAAGTGCTGGGATTACAAGTGTGAGCCACCGTGCCCGGCCAGCCTAGGGTATACTTCCAAAAGGCCAGACAAGTCCTGTATTTTAAAAAATACAAGTATTTCAGTTTTGTTTGTTTGTTTTTCTCTTCTGGAAATAAATGCTACAAGCGCATCTACTGCACATACAAATAAAGTTTTAAAATCCCAACTTCTTTGCTTGGCATTTAAGGTGCTACAAGCCATCTTTTTTTTTTTTTTCTGAAACAGAGTCTAACTCTGTCACCCATGCTGGAGTACAGTGATGCGATCTCAGCTCACTGTAACCTCCACCTGCCTTTTAGTAGAGATGAGATTTTGTCATGTTGGTCAGGCTGGTCTCAAACTCCTGGCCTCAATTGATCCACCCGCCTAGGACTCCCAAAGTGCTGGGATTACAAGCATGAGCCACTGTACCTGGCCAACCTATCTTTTTCTTCCTCTCTTCCATCCTCCCCTATTCTTACCCTTTGTTCCATCTATTCCAGAACTCTCACCATTCTCCATACCACCTCCAAGTGCTTGTGACAGCCTTTGCTCAGGCCATTTCATGCACTTGGCCATCCCTCCCCACCTGTCTCCTACTGAGGGAAAGGCTACTCTTGAGCACCCAGAGCAAATGCCGCCATTTCTATGAAGCTTGACTTCCTTGACTGCCTTTTGGCCACATCCGCTCTTCTTCATGAGAAGCTATTAATATTTACTAAGATAAGGCAAAGGTCAAAATCTTTCTTGCTTTGTATTTACTTGAGTGTACATACAGAAGCACCAAAAAGGTACAGGCTTCTTGAGGGCAGAAATCTTGCTTAGTTTTTATCACTTATGTAGTGCCTGGCACATATGAATATTTAAGCTACTCAAAAGTTATTTACCAAAAGAAAAAAATTAGTTCCCTAGTACCCAAACCATCCAACTCCTGTACCTACCAGACAGGAATTTGAAAAAACTGTGACTACCAGATATGACGACAGCACAACAATTAGTGTGCATTTAATCAAGAATCAACAAGAGGCCAGGCACAGTGGCTCACGCCTGCAATCCCAGCACTTTGGGAGGGCAAGACGGGTGGATCATTTGAGGTCAGGAGTTTGAGACCAACCTGGCCAACATGGTGAAACACTGTCTCTACTAAAAATAGAAAAATTAGCCAGGTGTGGTGGTACATACCTGTAATCCCAGCACTTTGGGAGGCCAAAGCAGGTGCATCACCTGAGGTCAGGAGTTTGAGACCAGCCTGGCCAACACAGTGAAACCCCATCTCTACTAAAAATACAAAATTAGCTGGGTGTGGTGGTGCGTGTCTGTAATCCCAGCTACTCGGGAGGCTGAGGCATGAGAATCACTTGAACCAGGGAGGCGGAGGTTGCAGAGAGCTGAGATTGTGCCATTGCACTCCAGCCTGGGTGACAATGCGAGACCCTGTCTCAAAAAAAAAAAAAAGCAACAAGAGCCTTCTACATAGTAAGAATAAAAGGTATTGCTGGAACCCTATCATCTTAAGCATCATACTGTTCTGAGCCAGAAATCACACTTCTAGGAATCTATCCTAAGGAAATAGATACTGTCAAAACGTACATAAAAAGATGAATACTGCAAAGTTTTTTTTTTATAGTAAAGTTATTTCTAATTGTAACAAATTAGAAACCAAATTGTTTAACAGTAAGAAATGGTTAAACAAAATATGGCACGTGTATTAAATGGACTATTACCAAGCCATAAAATACTTTTAATATATTTTAGGATTCTAATAACATATTCTTAATAACATGAAAAATATAGAGGATATGATGAAGAAAGCAACAGACAAAACTGTACAGTACTGGCAACTGACTACCAGTTAGGTAAATATATCACCAGAAAACAAAATCAAAAGTAAATAGTCTAAAGTGTTAATAGTTATTACCGGGTAGAGACAATATAATTCAAATATTTTTGTTCTAGTACTTTTCCTTATTTACACAAAAATATAGAATATTTTAAAATGCTGCAATTTGTTGAAGTCTACAGTTATTATAAGCCACTAAACGAAAGTCCTGAGTTAATAATAAAAAACAAGGGCATATTTTAAAAGCAGATAGAAAGCAACCTATAGAGAAAACAACTTTGAGACAGCTGGTTAACTGGCAGCACTTAGAACCTAAGATTTGAAAGGTCTGAAACTGTTTTCTTTGGTGTTTACAGAGTACAGTAAGAAGGATATTTTACCTATGAGATTAGATCACACTGTGCTGATTTCAAGTTTATTGAAGGTAACACCCATTACCTATTGGGGAGACGGATCCTCTTGATAGCATAATTGCAGTCATCTACTTTGTTTTTAGCTTCAAAAACAACTCCAAAGCCACCACGTCCCAGGCATTGAATTGGCTCAAAATCAGTTAGATATCTTTAAAAAGAGGTAAAATTTATAAAGGTTTGCAATAGTTTTAAATTTTGTGGTAAGGTGAAAATCAGTTCAATCCTATGACACATAAAAATGTATAAACTCATAGAACTCATCTTAATAAATAGTATATTTTGAATTTGATTAACAGCATTTTTAGTCCTTTTGTTTGTATAAATGAAGCACATTCTTATGTTTCCTAGAAAATTAAAAATAAAAAAGATGTGTTTAATTGGGAATCACTTGTTAATCACTTGTTCTTACAGCTATTGCACTAGTGATGTGTGCTGTCCAATACTTCCTATCATCTACCAAAATATCATATTCCTAATTCTCATATCTTTTACATTCTGTGACATTTTGTACTCAATTACAGAAAATGTGTTTTATCTTAGCTAATTACCTGTAAATTTTATGGGAAAATTTTAATCAATCCTATTATACCTAGGTACTATTTTAGCCATAAACCTTCCTAGGAACCAAAGCTGACATGGGTTGGGTTGCCCCGCGAGTCAGTGTACTTACCACTGGAGGTACCAAGTCAGACAGAAGCCAACTCACCATCTGTCACTCACAGGGGCCTCCACTAAGCAGCCTGTTTCTCCCTTTAGTGCTAACTTCACTGACCTGCACTGTATAATCCAGTCAATTTGCACCATGCTGTCTCTCAATTCAAGGTTTTGCTTCTGCTGTCTGCTCCACTGGGATGGCCTTCCTCTTTGCACTTAATGAACCCTATTCTTCTTTCATTCTGCTCATCTCACCACCTCTGTAAGGCTTTCTTGGAACCCTGTCTCGACATTCCTGTAACACTCTGCACATAATACTTTGAAGCATTTAATCTTAATTTTTTGCAATTATTTGTAAGCAGCTCCCTTCTCCCACCGCCACTGTATTATGGGGGCCATGAATGCAGAAAATCATTCTTGTTTCTCTTTGTATTTCCAATGGGTGGGCACTACCTGACAAACCGAAAGTCTAACAAATGTCTGTTGAATAAATGCATGAATTAATGAATAAATTAGATGATGTCTGATATCCCTTATAAGGGTAAGTTTATGACTTACATACTCATTATTTACTTTATGACTTACTTTATGACTTATATACTCATTAATTTAGTAGTTGCCTCAGCTGGTTAAAGCATGGAGTTAAGGAGAAGCAACAGATTTCAACGTTCCATGGGCCAATTCCTTTCATAGAAAATGAAGAGTAATAATCTGTATTCCTAAAAATAGCCAGTCAAGGTACCTCAGTACAAATCAGTCTCCCCAAATGCAAAAGACCGCAAAGTTCATATCCTATTCCTGGAGGGCCAGCTGAATTATCTTCCCATATTAAGGAAAACACCTATATAAAAATGGATTATCTTCTAAAAAGAGTAACATCTTATATGTGATTACAGACCCTAGAAATATAAGTATCATCTTGCCTAAGTTGTCAGCTGATAAATGACAGAGCTGAGATTTGAACTCATGACTGAATGCAGAGTTCATGTTCTTAACAGTGCCTAGGACATCACCGCCACTAAAAAACATTAGGTATTATTATAGAACTCCTGTATTAAAAAAAAAAAGACCCAAGAGCTGCATTCTTCATATTGAATAAAGTTAAAGAAAAACTGACTTAAGTCTAATTCAATTTTGAGTATATTATTCTAATTTTCTTGACAACAGCCTGACAAATACATCTTTATTCATGATACCGCATTTATTCTACTCCCCAAACCTCATCTCTACTTGCCGACCTCTCACAATTTAAAATTCAATTCAAATATGACTTCATTTATGATGTCCTCCTAGATCATCAAAAACAGATTTAGTGATCTGGTTCATGGCTTTCTTCTTATATGCTTGTTTTACCCAGTAGTATCTTTCCCATAGACTTTAAGCTTCTCCAGGATACGAGCAGTCTTTCTATTTCTCCCAAAGCCTGAAATATTGTCCTGCACACAGCTGTTCAGAATAAATGTTTAATGAACAATGAATGACTTCAGTAGTAGGCTACCTCGTGGGAGTTGTTGGATCCTTTATTCTTTCTCTCACTGCCTGCTGGTGTTGACAGTCACTGATATATTAGTATTTTTATTAGCAAGGGTATTAAAGTAGCCTTTAGCATTTGTTAATCACCTAGTAAATTTTGCTTTGTTTATGAAATTGACTGTTTTTACGTGTTCCCCACCATCCTGAAGCAGCTGGTTTTGATAGAAAGGTAGAATGGCCTTTTAAGACTCCATTACACTGCCAGGTAGGTACCTTGCAGGGCTGGGCCAGGGTTCTCCAGAAAGCTCGATATGCTCTGAATCAGTGTCTAATATATTATAGCATGGTTTCTCCCATAGCCAATATTTACAGGTCCAGGGATCAAGGGATGGAAATGGGAGTGGCATCACCCACCATTACCACCTAGTGATCCACTGGCAACACTTGCTTCCTGTTCCTGTGACCTTATGTTCGGCAGGCCTAGAGGTCTTTGTCTAAGAGAGAGGAACACTTCCACCAGGAGATACAACAGCAACTTTGAACTCCTCATGTCTTTCAGTCAACAAAGAAGACAGCTACTGTGCTGGCTGGGTGACTAATCCTGACTACTAAGGGGAAATTGGATTGCTGTTTCACAGTGGAGGTATAAGAAAGAGTAGGTCTGAAATACACGAGATCCCTTAGGGATCTCTTTGTATAATCATGCCTTGTGATTAACGTCAATGGAAAACTACAACAATCCAATCCATGCAGAACTACCAATCTCCCAGACCCTTCAGGACTGTGGATTTGGGTCACTCTACCAGATAAAGAATTACAACTGGCTGAGGTGTTCTCCAATGGGAAAGGGAATATGGGATGGATAGAGGAAGAAGGTACTTATAACTACCAGCTGTGACCACATGACCAGTGTCAAAAATGAGAACTGTAATTGTCACAAGTATTTCCTTAAGTTGTTGTGAATATGCTTGTGCATCTATATCTATCCAGAAGTAGATATATAAAGATATATGCCTATGTATAAGGTATATACGCACATCTTGTCATTTCTGTTTCCTTGGAGGGCCCTAATATACATATTTATCTATTATTTTCAATCTTTTCTGCCATAAAATCATTACCCTATATATTAAGCAGTATAGTTCCACATCTTTTCCTTGTCCCCATATCACTAAAGTGATAAGAAGTATGCTATCAAGACAAAGAGAAAAGTAGGTATAATCCATGTAATATGAAAAATAAACCATAACACCATTTCCAGTTATCACAATGCATCAAAGGTGACATTTTATACTTGAGAGATTGCTAATAGCTTCTCTACTTTTATTTAAACTGCTTACTTTTAGCTAATCCATCTCCCCCTTCTGCTTTTAAAAACTATCTGTTCTATTAGTGTTTTTTCCCCTATATTTCTACTTCCTATTACAGATAGAACAATAATGAAAATAAATGAGGATTCAGAAACATGTGGAGAGTCATTATCACACTCTTATAAACATAATTATTATCTGGTACTATAAATGCTAATCCTAGTACATAGTAGACCCTAAATAACTAAATTACTTGAATAAGAACTTAATTTGGTAGCTGAAATTCTAAATTCCTATAACACTCTATTTTTATCTTTCTTAGGGTATATACCACTTTTAATACATTTAAGTTACTTGAATTTATTTATTTATTGAGGGTTAAGTCTGTTTTATTTTTCTAGATATTCACACATTAAAAAAAAGTTAAACAAGATCTTAGGTCATTTCTTCTTTGATTCAAATGGTTGTATTTTACAAGATTCTTACCGTGATATATATCCAGAGTTTTTTATGTCATTCCAGCTACTGTCATTGGCTTCACCACTTACAGAATCATATTTATTTTCAGTTTGACACTGAGTTTCTGACTCCTTCCTTTGCTGATAAGGTGAAAAACAAAATCACTACCAGTACAAAGCTGAACTGAAGTTAGCTAACAATTTTAGGTTATAAAATAAACAACACTGAAAAATACATAAGTAGCATCAAGAAAAAAGCATTATGAAAACAAAATGCAGCATTTTGCTATATTATAAAAGAAAAAAAGTTTATCTTCCCATTGCTATCCCTCCAGTCTTTGAGGGCATTTTGTTTCTTTATAATGTGGGTATGTCATATGTACAGCATGATACGTAACTAGATAGAAAGACAATGCACACATGTAAGCATAAACACAAACTCCTGGGCAAGACTAGAGTAATTTCTTTTGACAAAATGAGGTAGGATAAAAAAGCAAACAAACAAAAAACCTAGTAACAATAACAACAACAAAAAGACTAGAGAGATTTCCTTCCTAACCAATTTCATAGATTGCATTAAAATGCTTTTAATAACAGGAAATTAAATTAGGCAATGCCTCTTTACCAGCATCTCCTAAAAGATGTTTTAGAGGATGTTAATAATTATCATGGTCAAATCGGGGCACTGTGGATCACCTGTTTAGTCACTGATTCTTTCAACAAATCTTTACTGAGCTCCAATTATGTGCCAAGCACTGTGTAAGGGGCTGAGGAGATGGTGGTAAACAGTGTAGACTGGTCCTTGTCCTTAAGAATGTACAGTCTAGGCCAGGCATGGTGGCTTATGTCTGTAATCCCAACACTTTGGAAAGCTGAGGTGGGCAGATCACTTGAGGCCAGGAGTTCCAGACCAGCCTGACCAACATAATGAAACCCCATCTCTACAAAAAATACAAAAATTAGCTGGGTGTGGTGGTATATGCCAATAGTCCCAGCTACTCGGGAGGCTGAAGAACAAGAATTGCTTGAACCCAGGAGGTGGGAGGTTGCAGTGAGCTGAGATTGCACCACTGCATTCCAGCTTGGGTGACAGAGTGAGACGAGTGAGACCCTGTCTCTAAAAAAAAAAAAAAAAAAGAATGTACAGTCTAGAGGTAGAGACAGAAATTAGGAATTACCTATTAAATATTTTAGTAAATACTCTAGTAAGGGGAGTACAGAGTGTAGACATAGGCAGGAAATCTAACTCAGAAATAAGAGGTTAAAGAAGACTTCCCAGGGGACGTGTCAACTAATTTCAAACTAAAAGATATTACCCAGGAGTTAATTATTTGAGAGGGAAGGGAGAGGAGGTAGGGAACAAGATTCCAAGGCGAGGTTAGAGGGATGAGCACCACCAGGCTAAGCGAGAGCACGGTCTACAGGAAGGACTGAAAGCAGCTCAGCCTAGTGGCTGAGCATGGTGGAGGGGAGGAAGGGATTAGGGTACCGGTGAGGGATGGGTCATGTGCAGGCAGGGTACGAATCATTCAGAACCTTGCATGTTCTAAGAAGGTTGGACTTGAGCCTAACAATGGGGAGGAGGGTCAGGTATTAGAGGTTTTTAAGCCCAGAAATGCAGCTAGAGTTAGGGTGTGGAGAATGGACTGGAGATAGCCTGAGGACTAGGGGCACAGAGGCCAGTTAGAAGTTATTTCAGGGATTCAGGAGAGGTGTGATGATGGTATTTGTGCTGGGGAAATGAAAACTGACACATAGAGAAGAAGAAAAATGTGAAGATATCTAGGAGGAAGGATTTGACAGAACTTGGTGACTGATAAGGGAGAGCAAAATGATTCATGGCTTTGGTGACTGCATATGGCAGTACATTTCTTTGAGAGAGAAAAATGCTAAAACAGGCTGGGGAGGGGAATGGGAGTGGAAATGAGGACAGTCTGAGATATGGCTCATTTGAAGTACCTGTGTAGCACTTGCTAGATAGCTGTTCCAGAGAAACAGATTTGGGAACCATTAGTATATAAGAAGATTGGAGCTGGGAAAGTAGGGAAGACCATCCAAGGAGAGTTTGTGGGATGAACAGTGAAAAGAGGGAGCCCTGAGGAATACCAACAATACTGAGAGGATGAGAGAGATCAGGTCCTGAAGCATCCACATCACACCCAAGGAGACCAGAAGAGCATGGTGTCAAGGAAGTCAGGCAAAAAAGGTCAAAGGGAGATGTTCAACAGTGTCAATTACAAAGAGGTTCAGTTAGAGAAGGACTGAAAAATGTCCATTACATTTAACACAAGGAAGATCACTGAGAACTTTGGCAAGAGTAGCTTCGGTGGAGCAGTAGGGATGGAAGCCAGACTGCAGTGGGTTGAGAGGCAAATGGGAGGTGGGGAAGTGGAAACCAGACAGTAAGCAACCATGATTCTTACCCTGTGAGGATGAGGATGGAAAAGCCTGCGCACAATAAAAGTTGTTGCTATGATGCAAAACAAAATTGTTGCAACTATTTCTTTCCACCAGTGTAAGAGAAGAACAGGATCCTTTTTGCGGATATTCTTGTTGTAATTTGGGTTGTCGAGGAATCTGACTGTAATCTGTGTGCTTCGTTTGTTCCTTTCCCTCTTGTAGTATGGTAGATAATAACCATTATCTTCAAATAGAAACATTAAAATGGTTTTTTTTAAAGGTAATTGAAAATAGGCCCATCTTTAACTATTAAAACTTATCTATTTTCCTGACTTATCACACTAATTCCTTTTAAGTTTTGTCTCTCCTCTTTAACATATTTTAAACATCTTAATTTGTCTCATTTTTCTCCCGTAAATATAGACATTTTCCTTTATCCTATAAGCACATTAAATTTTCTTTAAGTAATAAGACTAGAAAAAAATCTTAAAGGCTACTACATTCATAACCTCATTAATAATTCAATTCTTTAAATATAAGAATTAATACTCAATCTTCCTTCGGGGTATTTTTAGCTTTCCTTTTGCTTGGTTATCAATAAAATACCAAATTTTACCACCAATCATTCTTCACAAAATGAAAGGAAAACATCCATGCTGTTTGGTTCAGTTTAGGCTGTCAAAATGAGTTTGTCCCAGAAAAATAGCCTGTCTTTTTTTGTCTTCTATTTTGTACTATGTGGTCAGATTACACAATTCTCTTTTATCTTGCCTTTTTTTTTTTTTTTTTTTTTGAGACAGGGTGTTGCTCTGTTGCCCAGGCTGGAGTGCAGTGATCTTGCCTCACAGCAACCTCTGTCTCCTGGACTCAGGTGATCACCTGCCTCAGCCTCCTGAGTAGCTAGGACTACAGATGTGTACCACAATGCCTGGCTAATTTTTGTATTTTTAGTAGAGACGGGGTTTCACCATGTTGGCCAGGCTGGTCTTGAACTCCTGACCTCAAGTGATCCGCCCGCCTCGGCCTCCCAAAGTGCTAGGATTACAGGCATGAGCCACCACGCCCAGCCTACCTTGTCTTTTGATCAATATCAAGATAAAGGGGCCGGGCGCGGTGGCTCACGCCTGTAATCCAGGCACTTTGGGAGGCCGAGGCGGGTGGATCACGAGGTCAAGAGTTCGAGAACAGCCTGGCCAATATGGTGAAACCCCGTCTCTACTAAAAATACAAAAATTAGCTGGGCGTGGTGGTGTGCATCTGTAGTCCCAGCTACTCAGGTGGCTAAGGCAGAAGAATCTCTTGAACCCAGGAGGTAGAGGTTGTAGTGAGCCGAGATTGTGCCACTGCACTCCAGCCTGGGTGACAGAGCAAGACTCCATCTCAAAAAAAAAAAAAAAAAAAAAAAAAAGGCTGCTGTTTCTAGTTCAGAGCCATTTTTTTTTAAAATCAATTTAACTTATATAATAATTTTACAGTGCTAACATCTAGGGTAACTGATGAGGAGTCTATATGTTTACCTGATACAGATTTGAGGACTTCTTAATTACACAACTGTTTAAAAGGCTTTCATATCTGAATATATCCTAACTTCAAAAAACTGCTGCTTACTAAATAGAAAATGTATTTCATGCCAAATTTCACCTATTCTTGACTTTTGCACTAATTTCTCTTGTCTGAGTAAGAAGTAAAATAACCTCATTGTGCATCATTTTCATGTAGTTTTATGAAAAACACATTTTCTTCATTATACAGGCAACTATACAGCCTACATAATATAGGCTGATAAATAAGAGCTAATAACAAGAACCAATGTTTACTGACACTATGTGCCACGTATGATGTTAACTGAGACTTTGCATGCATTATCTCATTTAGGCCTCACAACAACTCAATACATAGATATTAGGATTATTATTCTAATTTTATAGATAAAGAAATTGAGACACAGGGGAGTTAGATGTGCCCAACCTAGCATGTGGCAAAAATGGATCTGAACCCTGGCAACCTAACTTTGGAGCTTGTATGCTTAGTAATCATTCATGAAATTGTCTCCCAAGATGTTTTATTGTCTATACTCTAATTGACTTTTCTTCATTTGAATTCTATTAATTAATTTCAAATTAAAAAATAAAATAAATAAAACTTAGTATTTTCACTTACCATATGGATACTGCAAGATTGAAAGTGCACCATTACTATATTCTTCATGAGAAAACTTATCATTACTGAGACATTTGTCAAATTCATCAGATCCTACCAAGACAGGAGTTCTGGAAGGAGAATCTAAAAGAAAATTATTATTTTCTTAATAATATTTCTTAAGTCTTAACTGTTATGACTTGAATAAAAATGCACATGCTTAATTGAATAAACTGATATTCAACCATAATTCATTCAAACATATAAGTTAAACAAATGGCCCAGGGCTCTTGCCTTTGAAAAACACACAGTTTTACAGAGAATCTGAGTCGTTGAAACAAACAATTAAAATATGACATGACATATGTAGTAAAAAACACGTACAAGGTATAGAAAGATAATGAAAGAAGTAGGTGCACAGTATTTGATTTCTATTCATTCATGTCTCAAAGAATATGATGTGCTAACCAGATAACTTTTGCCTAAATAGTCTTAATATAAATATGTTAAGAGCTAAATGTTACTTTGGCATGGTCAGCGAATGATTAAGAGTTTTTCTAAGTTGTACAGAGAAATATTTGATTAACATTTTTATAGAAGCAACTGCTGCTTCCAAGAAATAATGCTGTAAATGAAAATAAAAATTCATTATTAACATCTGAAATACCATCATGGTTTATCAATAAAATATAAAGTATATAACAGTTCTTATCTCTGCAGTATTCAAAACTAGGGCAAAGACAGTCAGGATTAGGTCTCTGAACACTAACAGTATTTAGAAAAGTTTACAAATTCACTTACGAATTAAGGGTTTCCATTTGATTGTTGGCAAAGGAATAATTGCGTTTTCATTATTGACAGATTCCAAAGCCTTGGGACTTGAAGGAAACTTTTCTGAAATTCTGACTGATGACTGCAGATACAGCTGGCCTCTATACATTCCTGAATCAACCAGAACATTGTCGATTATGCATTGATTTTTTTAAAAAGGTTTTTTAATTAAATAAAATTACATTAATTCCAGTTATTTCTACATATATCACAAAACTCTTGTCAAAGAAGAAACATGCTTGAAGCACTCAAAGATAAACTCAATGGTTATTCAACAAAAACAGGGAGGGAAAGTTACACAAAAGGTCCATATGATATTTCTCACTGAATAATAGCATATTTTCAGTAATACAGGAAAACTGTTCCAGTAGAAAAATTCAAAGATAGGAAGTCACTGTACTCTCACAAAACAAATAGCTTAGACTAAGTAACTTTCTCAAGAAAGTTTACCTAAACACCTATAATTCTAGAAATATTGCTAACAATTCAGTTAAATACTATCATAACACAAATGACATGTTATTCCTTCAAATTCTTGCTTTTCATTCAAACTGACAGATGGATGGCACATTGTCAGAGCTTATAGAATTTTATGAGTATTTGATGATCCAGACTAGTTCAAATAATTAGATCCAAGAGTTTTTAAAATTTATAATACTAAAGGCTTTCAGTTGCCCAGAAGCACACCAGAATTTTATTTTTTAGATCAGTTGTACAGATGCACTGATAAAAAAGAAATAATCTAATCTTAAAGAGGGGAGGGGCACAAACTAATATGGATGCAAATACAAATATAGAAAATTATAGACTTTGAGGATATATACCTAACTATATATTTTATATGTAATACATATATGTAATTACATATAAATAATTATATATATATAAACAGAGTGTTGTCCTGTCACCCAGGCAGGAGTGCAGTGACATGATTATAGTTTGGGGTAGCCTCTAACTCCTGGGGTCAAGCGATCCTCCCATCTCAGCCTTTGGAGTAGCTAGGATTACAGGTGCATGCCACCATTCTTGGCTAATGAGTAATTTGAAATCATGTTATATAATAAGAATATTTCTAAGCCTTTCTAATATAGATCTCAGAGAAAAAGAATATGCGACAGTAATTAAAAATTTCAGAATCAGGCTGCGCATGGTGGCTCACGCCTGTAATCCCAGCACTTTGGGAAGCCGAGGTGGGTGGATCACCTGAGGTCAGGCGCACTATATTCTGGCCAATGTGGTGAAATCCCATCTCTACTAAAAATACAAAAATTAGCTGGGCATGGTGGCAGGTGCCTGTAATCCCAGCTACTCAGGAGGCTGAGGCAGGAGAATCGCTTGAACCCAGGAGGCGGAGGTTGCAGTGAGCAGAGATCATGCCATCGCACCCTAGCCTGGGCAACAAGAGTGAAACTCCATCTCCAACAACAACAACAAAAAAATTTTCAGAATTGGACAAATGGAAAAGTAGCAGGAATGGAAATCAAAGTATAAATCTCAAGGGCAACCTAAATCAGAGATGATATTAGGATTTAAAACTACTACAGGCACTCCTGAAGTAGGAAGGAACAATGTAAGAAGACAATCTAGATATCAATGTGTACTATCATTAGATAAGATACATTTACTCACCCAAGTAAACACTGTTTTCTGTGGCTCCTCTGGCAGCTTCTACAATGTCTTCTTCATCTTCTAAAACATCATCATTAGATGTATAACTTGTATCATCAAAAAGACTGATGGGAATGACTTTCCCATCCTTAAGTAACCAGGCAGATGCAATTGGAGTACAAAACTAAACAAAAATGGAAAAAAGGTCTTAAATAATTCAAGCAGTAATATGGTTCCAACCCATAAAATACCATTTAAAATCACAAATTTCTAAAAGCACAGAGAACAAGCTGAGAGCCCCAAGTAGTAGTAATTTCGTTCCACCCAATCAATAAGTTTGGTCAGACTGGGAGAGGAAGAACCGTATTTATAAATCCTCAGTGGTGTTAGGTACCTGGTACTCCCATTCCAGATGTCCTCCCTTCTTACTGAATGCCATAACTTTCCAGTCAGCAACCGAAACCTTTATCACTATGTCCATTATGGCAGCTTCCTGTTCTTCCACATCTGAAATAATTTTAGACTCTTCTGTGTTCTCATTGGGCTTAAAGGTGCTTTCAATAAATCCGGCTCTCGTTTCCATGTCTGGAATATACCGAAGTTCAAAGTGGCCAACACTGAAATTCCACCTTAAATTTACAAAGGTGTGTTTTAGAAATTTACATTTAAAGAAAGGGACAAAATAATATAGAACTCTTCTAGATTGAAGAAGCAAATGGTAAAATTATGTGATGAGAAAACGAAGAACTCAACATAACCTTCTGGAAAAGAGTGCTCTACTGATTTGTGCCACAAGAGGGCCCACAAGAACTTTGTCCTGACCCTTCAGACAATGGTTTTGAGGGTTGTGGACTGACTGATGTGTCCCTTACAACAGCTAAGGGACAGATTTTCTCTCAAAAATCTACAAATGTTTGTACTTCTACATCAGAGTGATTTTCCCCGAACACATCAATGTCACCTTAAAATGATGTAGCACACAGTCTGCCTTACCTCTTAATTAAAGGCAGGATACATTTCATTTAAGTGCAGCAAAATTAATATGCCCTAACAAACCAGTGTAAAAGTCAAGATGAATGCACCAGTCTTAAATTCATAATAAAACATGGCCTCAAAAAGGCAATGTGATCCAGGATACCTCAGCCTCAATCTTGGATGTCCACTGCACAAGATGTGGCAAGTCATTTACCCTTTCCTAAGTAAGTTTCAGCAGTCTTATCCATAAAGTGGCAGTAATAATGTTTCCTCTATAATTAGTAAATAGAAAAATCACTCAACTACTGAGAGTATTGTGTCTTTTCACTCAGATATAAAATGGCATAGTTAAGAATTCTGACATTTATGGAAATAATTATATTTTAAAGAATCATGGATCTTAGAAACCCAGATCCTTCCTATTCTGGTAACTCAAAATTCTGTTAAGTTGGACATCTGCTGCTATGGTGGCTGAGCTCCCAGTAAGCACTCAAACACTTAAAAAAACAAAATCCAGTCAGGATAAAGAAGGTCAAGTTGTCTGTAAATGCAAAGCCCTATTCATAGTCCAAACTAGAAAGAATAAATGCATTCTTAACTGAGTTTGAGAAAACAGTTTTCAGGAAAGGAAACTGAATTACACTGCATCAGATCAGACAAAACCCGAAAGTCTGGTTCATTTTCAAAAGATAAAGATGGAATCTAAAGTTATTTTTACTACACAGGCAATTTAAAACTTAAATATTAGGTTTAAAAAAAAAAACAAGCATTTGATGTAGAATCAGCATATCTAATCTAGGTATCACATTTTTTAATCACATATTTAAATATAAAAATTACATAAGGGGTTCATTATTTAAAGAAGGAAACAGAAAGGTATTAGGCTAAATAAATGTTTTAATACTTCAAGAAAATTGAGTAAAATGATTATTATTTTAAAATTGAGATAAACTATGAAACTACCTACTAGACATAATTAGAGAGTCAAATAGGTTCAAGCTCAAAGAAACACATCAATTTTGTCTTAACATCTTTCTGTATTCAAAGAACTTTGAATGATGAGATTGCTATAAAAAATATCATTAGGCCAGGCGCCGTGGCTCATGCCTGTAATCCCAGCACTTTGGGAGTCTGAGGTGGGTGGATCACCTGAGGTTGGGAGTTCGAGACCAGCCTGACCAACGTGGAGAAACCCCAACTCTCCTAAAAATACAAAATTAGCCGGGCATGGTGGTGCATGCCTGTCATCCCAGCTACTTAGGAGGCTGAGGCAGGGGAATCGCTTGAACCCGGGAGGTGGCTGTTGTGGTGAGCTAAGATCATGCCATTGCACTCCAGCCTGGGCAACAAGAGTGAAACTCGGTCTCAAAAAAAAAAAAAAAAATCATTAACCTGAGACTAAACTAATAAATAGTCATCATATGAGAACCCCTGTGGTTATCATATCCTGAAGCATATGGTGAGAAGTTCAGTTCAGAATTTGTTAATAACCATGAAACCACTTTTATTTTAGGACCCACATTGGATCACCTGATGTCGGGAGTTTGACACCAGCCTGGCCAATATGGTGAAACCCCGTCTCTACTAAAAATACAAAAATTAGTTGGGTGTGGTGGCACGTGCCTGTAATCCCAGGTACTCGGGAGGCAGAGGCAGGAGAATTGCTTGAACCCAGGAGGCAGAGGTTGCAGTGAGCCAATATCGCGCCACTGTACTCAAGCCTGGGTGACGGAGCAAGACTCCGTATCAAAAAAATATATATATATATGCTTTTAAGGCAACAAAATAGTCAAAATCTCCACAAACAGAAATCTGATAAATTTTGGTATTAGGTGTATTTCTAAATAATACCAACAGCAACACTATCTGAATACACACTTCTCATTGCCACTGCGAGGTCCGACAGCTCTAACAGTTTTTTGGGTACGCTGTAGAAGCAGGATGTCTTCCTCTTGTTCCATTTCATCACTATCCCATTGGCGACAACCCAGAGCTGAACAGATATACCTCACCTGAAAAGACAAAATTAGATACAAAATTAGTAAAAGGAGACAACTCATAAGAGATCAGAGATATTAAAGGAATCTGTAATTTTTAAAAAGTGAAAGGAAACTAAGGAAATGTGTATGAAGTACTCAAGTAATAAGAAGCATCAGTTAGCTTACTAACTCCTAAAATGAGTTATTTAGAACAATGACAGTACCAATGAATATTTATTTCAGGGAATGATTTTAAGGATTTACATAATTTTAGCTTTACTTTGGAGATTTCCATGGAATATACAAGAAGAAATGGATAGCTACTTGTGATAGCTTTTCTACAATATCATTAATAAAATTTCAGGTGAGTTAAAAAAAATCAACCTTAGAGTTTCTGTATAACAAAAGTGTTTGGTTTTTAAACATTTGAAACTTTTCTGAGAGCTTTTTGTATTCAAAAGTAACTGCCTCAAATTTTCCCTAAAAGAAAAAAGGAAGACTTAATATGATCCAAACTAAAATCCTCACGAAAAGAAGCATACCTTCTACAGTACCAGAATTATGTAGCAGCACATCAAATCAGAAAACCAGATGATCAGGTTCAATCCTGTTGTTTACAGATGAGACTACCGAAGTAAACAGAGATTGAAGTGCTTTGCTCAAAAAACGGCCAGATAGGATGGCATGGCCTCCTCAATACAATGCAGATGCAGGTGGGTGGAGAAGGCAGAAAAGCATCTGCAAGAGCAAGAAAGTGCTATGGGCCTAACACTTAGATAAGGAATTGTTAAAGTTGAAAAATTCAAGAGTAAAAAGACCATGTTTCTATTCTTCCTTATTTTAGTCCAAGTCTGTATATAAACCGTTTACACGTCAAAGTGTTAAAGGTTTACAAAGATTTTTATTTTTTACCTTATTAGAAAGGATGCTTTTATTTATTTATTTTTATTTCATTATTTTTTTTGAGACAGAGTCTCGCTCTGTCGCCCAGGCTGGAGTGCAGTGGCACGATCGTGGCTCACTGCAAGCTCTGCCTCCCGGGTTCACACCATTCTCCTGCCTCAGTGGGACCTGCCTCTAGTTGGGACCACAGGTGCCTGCCACCGTGCCTGGCTAATTATTTATTTATTTATTTTTTTAATGGAGTCTATTATTTATTTTTATTATTATTATTTTTAATGATGTCTCACTCTGTTGCACAGGTCGGAGTACAGTGGTGTGATCTCAGCTCACTGCAACCTCCAGCTCCCAGGTTCAAGTGATTCTCATACCTCAGCCTCCTGAGTAGCTGGGACTACAGGCTACAGGCATGCATGCGCCACCATCCCCAGCTGATTTTTTTATTTTTAGTAGAGATGGGGTTTCACCATGTTGGCCAGGCTGGTCTCGAACTCCTGGCCTCAAGTGATCCACCCACCTTGGCCTCCCAAGGTGGTAGGATTACAAGTGTGAGCCACCTTGCCTGGTTGAAAGGATGTTTTTAATTAGTTACTGTTGATAATGGATTTATAAGACCCAATCTTAGAAGCAGATTATATTATGATTATATCCTAAGAGCTAATGTTGGAGAAAGTCTAGATTATTAACAGCATGACTTTGTTGTCAGATAGATCTAAGTTAAATGTGACCCTGGAAGTTTCTGAACCTTTTAAAGTCTCAGTTTCTTCATCTGTAAAATGAGTATAAACTTTCCTCTTGGATCACCTTATTATAGGATCAAACCCTATAAATGAGTAGTATCAATTATTCTTATCATTAGGATTACTATTAATCTTTAGAAGGTTCTTCATCTGTCAAAATGTAAAAAAAAAAAAAAAAGTTACACTTAGGAAGACTGTGAAGATTGCAAAATAATGTATAAAAAAAAGCACCTGAGGCTGGGCACGGTGGCCCCTGCTTACAATCACAGCACTTTGGGAGGCTGAGGTGGGCAGATCACTTAAGGCCAGAAGCTGGATACCACCCTGGCCAACACGGTAAAACCCTGTCTCTACTAAGAATACAAAAATTAGCCAAGCATGGTGGCACGTGCCTGTAATCCTAGCTACTCAGGAGGCTGAGGCACGAGAATCGCTTGAACCCACTTGAACCTGAGGGGGTGTGGAATGGGGTGGGGGATGGGGATTGCCATGAGCTGAGATCAGCCTGGGCAACAGAGTGAGACTCTGTCTCCAAAAAAATAAAAAAACACACCTGAGACACAGTAGACCATATTTATGAATTCTCTTCCTCTGCTATTCCTGGCTCTGCCATTTATTCTGTTATTAGTTTCCCCTTCCTACCTCACAGTTCTCTTATTAAAACAAATGACAACCTCAGGGGAAAATTACAATAAACCTCAACTAGTAATAAGTGTAGTTTAATAAATTACTTTTTCTATCTTAATTTATTCTGATTTCCCCAAAGTAAATTCAGCATTTTCACTTACCTTTCCACTATATGCACTGAGTCCATATGTAGTGAGAGATTTTCCTCCAACCAAAACAACATCATCTCCAAATTTATAAGAAGATTCAAGAAGTGATTCAACTGTGAAAGGAACTGTTTCCATGCTCTCACGGTCTCGGTCCCACTGGAAGAGGTCTCCATCCAGGGAAGGAATGATCATCTTATTCCCAAATACCTAAAACAGAAGCTAACTTTTTAAAAGGGCCATAACATTAATTATTATTTTTTCTTACTTCTCCCAGAAAAATGGAAGTGTCATACCTTTAAAGAATAATAGTAATTAAGAGCTGGAGTCTTGATCCTGATGTACTCCAGCCTCCTTCTGAGTAGCACATGAAGCAGTGCAGTCCATCAACCAAAAGTAATTTAAAAGAACTGCCAATCACTAGGCCCTACACATAGTACTCTAGTAAGATCTTTCTCAAACTCAGTTTACCATGGGCCAAAAGGGTCCCATAATGGTAGATGAGTTACCAAAAGAGAGTTTTATGATCAAGTGAGTTCAAGAAGAGGTTACTATAGGAGCTCTTATAGCCATTAGTATGTTAATGTGTAACATGATTATGTGTAATATGTGTAATATGAATATTTAATGTGTAAATAGATAATATATGCTGTATTTTCTAGGGCTATTTTTATCAAGGCCAATTACTGTCATAGACTCAGCTCCAAGGAACACAGGTTTAGAGATATTGATTCAAGTAGTGTCCCATCCCTTCTTTTATTTGCTTTCTCAAATCTGCAATAAGCTAGAAGCCTGATAAGTAAGCTTACTGGTTTTGTGTTCTCAGTTGCCCTTCCTTCTTTTAACAATGCTTATTAAGGGCCTACCTATGGCCTGGCACATTCTGATGGTTGGGATAGATCAGTGAGCAAAACAAACAAATCACTGCCTTCGTGAAGCTTAAACTCTGGTGTCACGAGATAAACAACTTAATAAATAAGTAAATTATATGGTATGTTAGGTGATAAAAGCCATAAAAAAAATGGAACAAGATAAAGGGAGAATGGTAAATACGCATGGGGTGAAGAGGGGATTATCAATAAAGAGCTTAGGGTAGACCCCACTGAGAAAGTAACATTTGGGCAAAGTCTTAACATGAGAGAGTTAACCAGGCCAGGCCAGGCTTTGAAAAGGCTCTTAGATGGAAACATACCCATCATGTTTGAAAAACCACAAGGAAAGTGAACAGGCTGAGAGGCAAGAGTGGAGGCAGAGAGAGCAGGCGGAAGGTAAGAGATTAGTTGATAAGCAGTCAAGCTGTTTAAGGTAGTCAGGTTTGGGATATAATTGAAAGGTAAAGCCAACAGGATTTCATGGTGGATTCTCTTTATGGCATGAGCAAAAGAAAGGAGTCCAGGATAATTCCAAGACTTCTGGCCAAGAATATCTTATCTCTTCAGTAAGAGTTTTAGTACATGTCTTTGTGACATTGACCTTTGGCATTTAAAAAACGCATAATTTGACCTACATCAATTAATGACACAACTAGTTTCCTGATTATCCAGGCTCAAAACTTTAGGAAACAGGGATACGAGAGAAGTAAGAGTTAACAAAATTTTTCTACATAGTTTTTTGTTCTTTAAGCAGCAGACTGCTTTCTTTAAAGGGATACTTACTTGAAAACTCGCATACAGTAACTGAGAGTTCTCATTTGGTGTTCAACTCACACATCTACTTTGCCCCAAACCTGGGGCTTTGGAAGACAGATTAAAAACCACTATTCTAATTCACTTCTTTCTTTCATTTTCCTTATAAGTTCAAATCCTTATTATCTCCTGCTTGAACTACTATAATAGCCTCTTTACAGTTCTTAACTGGAAATTTCCTTAATCTTGTATGTATCTTCCAGATTAATCTCTTTGAGTCAGAGTTAAGCTTGTTATGACACTATTCAAAAATCTTCAACAGCTATTACCTTCTTACTAAAGACCCCAAATCCTAAAGATCCAAAATCCTTTAGAGGATATTCAAAGTCCTCTAAAACTGACCTTAAATAAACCTTTCATCCCTGTCTTTTACTTCTCCCCCAGTGGGTGGAAATCAGGCATGGTTATTTAAACACAACATTTAATGTTACTGATATTGTTCAGTTATGTCATTGTCAATGTCATTTCTTCTTTCTGGAACATCCTTCTGTACCAACTTTGTCAACAGAAATCCTATCTAGCCTTCAACCTAGCATCACGTATTTTTTTGCTTTGAAATCTAAGAAAATTTCGGTAATATAAGTTTGCTGACAAAAATCTTCCCATTCCTTAACTTTCCTTTTTGTTGTAACTATAATCGGAGACACCGTGATATCCTCAAAAATTGTTCACTGTACCTCCAAGAAATACTTACCCGGTCAGCTAATGTTTATATTTATGTTTATACAGTGGCTGTAAAAGTAGTGCACTCATACCCAGTGCCCAAATTTTGTCATCTAATTTCATTCTCCACCAAAAGGAACCAGGGCTCCTCAGAGAAATGGCAGATTCCAGGGCTGGGGCAGTGTAGATGCAAGATGAGCCTTTACCATCTTATTCTTTCAAAAAACAAGGATGTGCTTGAAAAGGGTGAGGGCATGCCACTGGCCAAATCTGGGACAATTAAGCACCAAAATAATTAAGTACTGAATTTTTAAAAATAGGAATTCACATGTTCATACCAATAGCAAACAGATAAAATAAATAATATATGAGGGAAAAGGAAGGGCTGGAGTTGGAAAAATCAGCATTTTGCCACCGTCACAGTAAAGACTGGGTCATACCAGAGTCAGCAATGGTGCTAAACTGAGGTGGAAACTTTGATGAAGAACAGAATATCTACATGTTCTAGGGTGTCTCCTTACAGCGTACTTATTCGTTACAAGAAATTAAAAAACAGAAGTTATATATTATATAGTGGAGATAATACCTTGATTGGATAACCAAAAGTAAAAATCATCAATGAGAGTTAGATGCCCTGAGAGAGACTGCATCACCTATGTAGTATTCCAGCCAAGAATGCACAACCTGAATCTCAGCACAAAGAAACATCAGGCAAGCACAAAGTAAGGAAAATTCCATTTTAAAAATAAAATAACAGAGATACCATATTCTTCAAAAATGTCAATGTCAGATAAAGAAAGGCTGTGGAAAAAAAAAAACTAGATTAAAAGAGGCTAATGTGACAAATAAATGCAATATCTGACCCTAGACTAGATGCTGTACTAGGCGTAGAGGATGCTATAAAGGATATTATTAGGTCAACTGACAAAACTTGAATATGGATGGTAAGGCATTGTATTAATATAAATTGATAATGCTTATAACTTTTGTAATTATGTAAGAGAATATCTCTATTAGGAAATATACACTGATGTATTTAAGAGTAAAGGGCCATGATGCATATTTAACTTATCCTCAAGTATTTCAAGAAAAACAAGTGTGTATGAGGGAATGGGGGAGAAGAGTGAGAGTGGGCAAGAGGACACGGGCAAACATATAAAGCAGGCAACCAGGTTGGGGTAGGTAAAGTCTGAGCACATAAGGTTTTTTTTTTTTCCTTTTTTGGTACCACGTTTATTGTACAACTGTCTGTAGTTTGAAATTACTTCCAAACAAGAGTTTAAAAACAACAGAAAGGTACTCAAGAGTCTTGCAGGAGCTCTATAATCAAACTCAAGACCATACCATTAAATGAAGGTTTACCATAATTCTAGACATTTAAGGGTTCCTATTACTCCTTACTGAAAAAACATTTGATTTTCAGTAAGTTCTCAAGTGACATTGGTATATACCTCACCTAATATTACCTTAGAGTCTTAGCATAACTATTTTATTCTTTGTTTCCTTCTATTTCCTGATAATAGATAACAAATTTTATTCTCAAAAATTAAAACCTTTATTTTTATCTTTTGTAGAATGTCCAACTTGAAGTTGCCATTAGAACAAATTTAGGTCAGAGTATGCACATACCCTATAATAACAATAAGTAGTATTTAGCCGATATGATCTTCTATTTTGAGTTACATATCAGATAGAAAATCAAGTATTTACCATTATCTACCTCCATATTATGTTAAATATTCTACATTTTATTTACCAGAACACTAGATTCAAATAATAAAGTTAAAAATAGATATTTTAATTGGTCATCTCAACAGTAGTATTAGGTTAAAGTATAAACAGAGAAAGCAGGTGTGCATGACTAGAAGAGGAAGAGGAGTTAAGTGTGTCTGCAGTAAACAGACAGTGTTTATTTTGACTTATTTCCTCTTCCATTAAAAACCTCTTTTCCTCTAAAGCAGTAGTGGGTCCTCAGGGAATACAATGTCTCCTAAGTGCAAAAATCAACTGCCAAACTAATATGAAATAAATCCATTTTTGCCCTAAGGATGGTCTCTGCACCTCCAAAAGTAAAACCAACCAATCAACCAACAGACTGACCAACCAACCTTATCTTCAATTAAAAATATAGTTTAAAGAACCAAGATTTGATGATTGACTTATCATATCAAATCTTATGAGAAAACTGCCTTATTTTAAAAGTTAAATGCTCAACAGCATTAACTCAGTAAGTGCAAAACACAAAACAACAACAAGGCATTATGATTCAATAATGAATCATCATGTCGTATTTCTGGATTATGATTTTAAAAGTTCACTTTTAAATAGCTGCTCTTCACTAATTGGTTGCTTATGAGTCATACACATGGCCTGCTGACCTTTGTGCCAATCTTGTCAAGTCTTTCAGGCTGCATATGTGAAAGCAGATGGAGCTTTTCCTTGAGAGCCACAGAAGCAATATATGCATGCAGTTCAGGTACAGAGATGACATCACCCTTCACAATAGCATTACCTCACCCCCTAAGCATAGGAATGAGTCACCCGATAGTCAGCTGCAATCTCTTGGTAGAAAAAAATGTAGGTTATGGTGATGCATTTTCACATCCCACTGATTTGTTCATGTAAACAGCTATTTGTTCTGATTCGCTGCTCTGCATCTCAAACTCATTGTGTGACTTGCTTCTCCCTTAAGTCATTTTAAAAAGTCTAAATTTTTGTATTTATTTTCTTTGTTTTTTCCCTGTTCATAATTTAAAATAAAGGTGCTAGCAAACTCCCAGAGTCTATCTGTGTAATCATAAAGCAGTTTAGTAAAGTAATTCCGTTTCTGTTTCTTAAAATCTAAGTGGTACAATGTACACCAGTGGCACTTGCAATCAGGGATTTCTATCTGAAATTAAAATGTGAAAATAAGAACTTTAATTTTAAAGTGGAGGAAGGAATTTCATATGAGAAAATAAAGGAAGTACTACTACTAAAATGAGCACTACCAGCAGTAAAAAACAAAAATTCCTCTAACTATAAGAAAAATGTTTCCCATTTGATTCTTCCCTATTTTTCTATGCAGCCAACCCCTCTCCCCAACTAATTCACACACTCTTTGGGGTACATTCAACTTTAACTTGTTATAAAAAATTTCAAACATATAGAATGTGGAGATTAATAAATCCCCATGTATCTATCATCCAGTTTCAAGAATTATCAACATTTTGCCAACTGTTTCATCTATCTCCACTCACCTACTATATACTTGTTTACTGGAGTAAAATCATCAAATTTTAAAATTTCTCCTATTATCTCAAAGATCTACTTTATGATGAGGAATTCCAAGTCTACATATTACATCTGATTCTTTTCCCTCCACAAAGGAGCTTCTTTCAAACCCTTTGTTATGCACTGATTTACTTGAGAAACCAGATTATTTGTTCTATAGAATGTCCCACAGTCAGGATTCTACATGTCATTTAACTTCTTCCTTTATTTCCTATATTTCCTGAAAAGTATGATTAGACTTGGAGCTTTGATCTGATGCAGGTTCAATTGTTTCGACAAGAAGCCCTCGTATCTGGTGCTATGCACTTCCTATTACATTAGGGGTCTACAAACTACAGCCCATGAGCCAAATCCAGCCTAATGCCTGTTTTGTAAGTAAAGTTTTATTGGAACACAGCCACACATTCATTCATTTATGTATCTGTCTATGACTGCTTTCTAGCTGCAACTAAAGGCCACATGGTCCTCAAAGCCTAAGATAAGTACCATCTGGCCCTTTACAGGAAAAGTTGGCTGGCCCCTATGCTATACCATATTAGGAGGCACATAGTGTTTGCATGCCCCACTTTTAATGATGTTACTATCAATCACTTGAGTTTGGGGGAGTCGGCCTGATCCCTCCATTTAAAGTGTCCCATCAACTTTTTACCATTTTAGTATTGCTTGATGGCCTACTATTTCAATAAAAGAACTAGAATAGCAATTTCTAATTTTGTCATTCTTTCTGCATTTATTAGTTAAGATTTTTCTTTTTTCTTTTTTCTTTTTTTTTGCTTTTCTTTTTTTGAGATGGAGTCTTGCTCTGTCGCCCAGGCTGGAGTGTAGTGGCGCAATCTCGGGTCACTGCAACCTCCGCCTCCCAGGTTCAAGTGATTCTCCTGCCTCAGCCTCCCAAGTAGGTGAGACTACAGGCACCCACCACCATGTCCGGCTAATTTTTTGTATTTTTAGTAGAGATGAGGTTTCACCACGTTAGCCAGGGTGGTCTCAGTCTCCTGACCTCGTGATCTGCCTGCCTCAGCCTCTCAAAGTGCTGGGATTACAGGCGTGAGCCACTACTCCCGGCCTAGTTAGGATTTTTCTATAAAGAACTTTTCCTCATTCGGTTTTGGAAGCCAGATCTGCACACACTAGCATTTTCTTGATTAGTGACTCAGGCATTAAACACTCTCAAATCCCAAAAATTGTATCCAGAAGTAACTCACCCACTATAAAACTGAAAATTGAAAAGGGTTCAGGAGACTTGATGAGACCAGTGTGTTCCCTAACCAGGAAAGAGGGAAAAGGAACACACTGGCCCTGATAGTTAACAAAAGCCAAGTTCTGTGTATAAGCTAAGAAACAACAAGGTTTAAAAAGGAGAAGAGTGGGTAAGAAAAAGAATGTGGCAAGATGCAGACTCACCAAGTGTAGAGATAAGGAAGAATGAACATGGGCCATGAAGAAAGACAGTGTAAAACACCAATTATCCTAGAATAGTTATGAAAGGGGCACACACCCCTGCCCCACCTAAGAACCCCAGGGAGCATTTCTAGGATAATACAATAACATTCTTACAATAATGATCCCAAGGAATAAATAAAAAGATACAACTCATTAAGATTGGGAAGATGTGAAATACATGAATACACCATTAATGTTCTCACTTGTAAGTGGGAGTTGAACAATGAGATCACATGGACACACGGAGGGGAACAACACATACTGGGGCCTGTCGGGGGTGGGGAGCAAGGGGAGGAAGAGCATTAGAACAAACACCTAATGCATGTGGGGTTTAAAACCTAGATGATGGGTTGATAGGTACAGCAAACCACCATGACACATGTATACCTATGTAACAAACCTGCACATTCTGCTATATCCTGGAACTTAAAGTAAAGAAAAAAAAAGAAAAGAAAAAGAAAAATATGCCATTAAAAATGCTAAATTGTTGACTTTTTTATTATCTGGAAGTCTCCTTTGCCTAGAACAATTACTTTCCTAGCCATACTAGTTGTTTTGCAAACCAAGGTGATGGGGCAACAGCACATATCCAAAATACAAAATCAAGATGTATCCATACCAACCAGACCAGCTGACTGCACCTCATCCAGCCCCATCCCCTGGGTCCCTGACTCTACTACTCATTTACTATGTGACCTCGGATAAAAACGAACACTTCACTGTTTTACAAAATGTCTCACGTTTCCTTATTTCACTTGATTCTCAAAATCGCTCTCCACAACTAACTTAAAAGGGATTCCTTTTTGGTCTCCAACCATTGACTAATGCTTTTATCACTTTGGGCATCCACAGGCTTCCTGCTTTTTCCCACTGCTTTCCAAGTTCCCCAATTGACAGTGGAAAGGGTTTTCTGATGTTCTGTTTTGCTACAAAACTTTCAATAAGACTAACGAATCAAGGAGTTGTTTGAAGAGGCATTTGCATTATAAGTCAGTTATCTCTAATTATGGAAGTATTTATATTTGTACATATTCATAAAGTCTTCACACCAAGTAGCAGATGCGAAAATCTGAAGGAAAGCAGGATAATCTCTAAAATCCTACTAAAACAAATCTATCATTGAAACACTTTTTCTCTCAATTTTCTCTGACTTATCAGTCTCTCTCAATTTTAAAATGTTGGACCTTAAAGCTTTGGTCATAGGTCTTCTCACGCTACTTTCTTTCAAGGTGATCGATCTTCTCAGTTCCCATGACACAAGCAATTTTAATTTTAACTTCAGCCCAGACTTTTCTTCTGTCAGCACAAGACCCATAAAGTCAAATGCCTTCTTTAGCATCTCTGCTTGGAGAGCTCTCATGGTCTCTCCGAACTCATATCTAAACAATGCATGTTCTTCCTTTCTATACCTGTTTTTTTTTTTTTTTTAATTATACTTTAAGTTTTAGGGTACATGTGCACAATGTGCAGGTTAGTTACATACGTATACATGTGCCATGCTGGTGTGCTGCACCCATTAACTCGTCATTTAGCATTAGGTATATCTCCTAAAGCTATCCCTCCCCCCTCCCCCCACCCCACAACAGTCCCCAGAGTGTGATGTTCCCCTTCCTGTGTCCATGTGTTCTCATTGTTCAATTCCCATCTATGAGTGAGAACATGCGGTGTTTGGTTTTTTGTCCTTGCGATAGTTTACTGAGAATGATGATTTCCAATTTCATCCATGTCCCTACGAAGGACATGAACTCATCATTTTTTATGGCTGCATAGTATTCCATGGTGTATATGTGCCACATTTTCTTAATCCAGTCTATCATTGTTGGACATTTGGGTTGGTTCCAAGTCTTTGCCATTGTGAAAAGTGCTGCAATAAACATACGTGTGCATGTGTCTTTATAGCAGCATGATTTATAGTCCTTTGGGTATATACCCAGTAATGGGATGGCTAGGTCAAATGGTATTTCTAGTTCTAGATCCCTGAGGAATCGCCACACTGACTTCCACAATGGTTGAACTAGTTTACAGTCCCACCAACAGTGTAAAAGTGTTCCTATTTCTCCACATCCTCTCCAGCACCTGTTGTTTCCTGACTTTTTAATGATTGCCATTCTAACTGGTGTGAGATGGTATCTCATTGTGGTTTTGATTTGCATTTCTCTGATGGCCAGTGATGATGAGCATTTTTTCATGTGTCTTTTGGCAGCATAAATGTCTTCTTTTGAGAAGTGTCTGTTCATATCCTTTGCCCACTTTTTGATGGGGTTGTTTGTTTTTTTCTTGTAAATTTGTTTGAGTTCATTGTAGATTCTGGATATTAGCCCTTTGTCAGATGAGTAGGTTGTGAAAATTTTCTCCCATTCTGTAGGTTGCCTGTTCACTCTGATGGTAGTTTCTTTTGCTGTGCAGAAGCTCTTTAGTTTAATTAGATCCCATTTGTCAATTTTGGCTGTTGTTGCCATTGCTTTTGGTGTTTTAGACATGAAGTCCTTGCCCATGCCTATGTCCTGAATGGTGATGCCTAGGTTTTCTTCTAGGGTTTTTATGGTTTTAGGTCTAACGTTTAAGTCTTTAATCCATCTTGAATTAATTTTTGTATGAGGTGTAAGGAAGGGATCCAGTTTCAGCTTTCTACATATGGCTAGCCAGTTTTCCCAGCACCATTTATTAAATAGGGAATCCTTTCCCCATTGCTTGTTTTTCTCAGGTTTGTCAAAGATCAGATAGTTGTAGATACACGGCGTTATTTCTGAGGGCTCTCTTCTGTTCCATTGATCTATGTCTCTGTTTTGGTACCAGTACCATGCTGTTTTGGTTACTGTAGCCTTGTAGTATAGTTTGAAGTCAGGTAGCGTGATGCCTCCAGCTTTGTTCTTTTGGCTTAGGATTGACTTGGCGATGCGGGCTCTTTTTTGGTTCCATATGAACTTTCAAGTAGTTTTTTCCAATTCTGTGAAGAAAGTCATTGGTAGCTTGATGGGGATGGCATTGAATCTATAAATTACCTTGGGTAGTATGGCCATTTTCACGATATTGATTCTTCCTACCCATGAGCATGGAATGTTCTTCCATTTGTTTGTATCCTCTTTTATTTCCTTGAGCAGTGGTTTGTAGTTCTCCTTGAAGAGGTCCTTCACGTCCCTTGTAAGTTGGATTCCTAAGTATTTTATTCTCTTTGAAGCGATTGTGAATGGGAGTTCACTCATGATTTGGCTCTCTGTCTGTCTGTTATTGGTGTATAAGAATGCTTGTGATTTTTGTACATTGATTTTGTATCCTGAGACTTTGCTGAAGTTGCTTATCAGCTTAAGGAGATTTTGGGCTGAGACAATGGGGTTTTCTAGATATACAATCATGTCATCTGCAAACAGGGACAATTTGACTTCCTCTTTTCCTAATTGAATACCCTTTATTTCCTTCTCCTGCCTAATTGTCCTGGCCAGAACTTCCAACACTATGTTGAATAGGAGTGGTGAGAGAGGGCATCCCTGTCTTGTGCCAGTTTTCAAAGGGAATGCTTCCAGTTTTTGCCCATTCAGTATGATATTGGCTGTGGGTTTGTCATAGATAGCTCTTATTATTTTGAGATACGTCCCATCAACACCTAATTTATTGAGAGTTTTTAGCATGAAGGGTTGCTGAATTTTGTCAAACGCCTTTTCTGCATCTATTGAGATAATCATGTGGTTTTTGTCTTTGGTTCTGTTTATATGCTGGATTACATTTATTGATTTGCGTATATTGAACCAGCCTTGCATCCCAGGGATGAAGCCCACTTGATCATGGTGGATAAGCTTTTTGATGTGCTGCTGGATTCGGTTTGCCAGTATTTTATTGAGGATTTTTGCATCAATGTTCATCAAGGATATTGGTCTAAAATTCTCTTTTTTGGTTGTGTCTCTGCCCAGCTTTGGTATCAGGATGATGCTGGCCTCATAAAATGAGTTAGGGAGGATTCCCTCTTTTTCTATTGATTGGAATAGTTTCAGAAGGAATGGTACCAGTTCCTCCTTGTACCTCTGGTAGAATTCGGCTGTGAATCCATCTGGTCCTGGACTCTTTTTGGTTGGTAAGCTATTGATTATTGCCACAATTTCAGATCCTGTTATTGGTCTATTCAGAGATTCAACTTCTTCCTGCTTTAGTCTTGGGAGAGTGTATGTGTCGAGGAATTTATCCATTTCTTCTAGATTTTCTAGTTTATTTGCGTAGAGGTGTTTGTAGTATTCTCTGATGGTAGTTTGTATTTCTGTGGGATCGGTGGTGATATCCCCTTTATCATTTTTTATTGCGTCTATTTGATTCTTCTCTCTTTTTCTATACCTGTTCTTAATTTACTACTAAATCCTCCTTTGGTCTTGTAATTTTATCTTCCTCATTAAACGTCTTTTGAATCCATCACTTTACTTCACTCATTTCCACTGTCTCCATCCAGTCTATCAACTCCATCTGGATGACTACCATACAGTCTCTTAACTAGTGTGGGAGACTAGAAATAGTCTCCCAATTTCTGCTGTTGTTCCAGTCCATTTTCTACAGTCAGAGTGATCTCTTCCACTTAAACCTTCAATGGTTTCTCATGGCTCAGGATAAAATCTGAAATGTCTAATATAGCTTACTAGACCCTGCATAACCTGGTCCTGGCCTACCTCAATGGGCTCATTTCGGCTACTCTCTCCCAACCCTCATTCCTGTTGCCATCCTCAACTTCTCTCAGTTGCCCGAACATGCCATGGTAATTCTCGCCTTAAGGCCTTGACATAGGCTATTTCCTCTCGCAGCACAATCCTCTCCCTCCTCTCTATCCATCTCTTGCCTCAGTAACTCCTGTTCATACAAGAGAGGCCTTCTTTGACCATCAGGCTAGGTAAGCACTTATGCTTGTTAGAGTCTTTCTTTGTGCTCTATCCTGCCTTGTGCCAGTTACCACACTCAATTGCATTATTTGTACTATAATTATTTCATATTTGCCTCCCTAGCTGGCTCCACACAGTACCTTATAAGTCCTAGAAAGTTCTAGAAAGGCAGGAATCACATCTGTCCTGGGCAGTGCACAATTCTGCACGCCTCCCTCCTGCAATCCTGAATTCAGTTTTGGATGTGTTAAGTTTTGGTGCCTGTGACTATCCCACTAGGGTTGTCCTAGAAGCAGTTTAGGTGCTCAAAATGTGCTGAGCTACATGCTAAGTATGCTCTATGCAAGATGTCTTTGAATAATTAATCTCCATAAAGCACATGAAGAATTAGTAGTAGAGAAAATACAAATAAATTGGTAAGCATTAAGGTATTTTAAAAAGCATTAAATGTTGGAAAGAGGGAAAGACGTAAGTACAAAGATCTTGGGTTGAGTCTCACCTTTACTATATCAGACAAATCTCTGAATCTTTTTGATCCCCAATTTTATCATCCAAAAAATTAGGGTTAATAAGAATATTTACTTCACAGGGCTATGTAAATTACTAAGAATAGATATCACTTTACAAACTATAAAATGCTACTCAAACAACAGTTTATGATCCAGGGCTGCTTACTTTGAACTTCTAAGGTAATTTGTATGTGTTTATGTGTATATATACATGTATACTTATGAAAGAAAAAAGTTAAAAGCAAAAATATAAACTCAGTCTAGCTCATGTGACTACCTATATAATTCATTGTGAGCTTTATTTTATTCTCTGTTGGAAACTTCAGGAGAGAACTATTATTCATGAATACAAAATTTCAAAAATAACAAAAGCTTTTTGAATTCTAGAGAATACCTGCTCCAGAAGTAAATTAAAGGGGGGAGCAGACAGAAAGTTTAATTATGCAAGGTCAGTTATTTCTTTCCCAAACATGGATTCACATCTGTTTAAAAACAAGGCCTCAAAACCAAATAAAGATTAATTCAGTGTAGAATTAAGTATATCAAACTGCTGCAGTTTTTGATTTATCAGAAAGCTCTATCAAGCCTAAAATTCTTTGACTGTAACATAACAACTCTAATGGATTGAAAGTACTTTATTAATCAATAAAGACAATCAATGCTAAAGAAAAATTAACAAGTATATGTCTGTATATTTTAATTCTTCAAAAATGATACACTTGAATGGAACATAAACAGTAAATCTTAATTAACCAAAATGAGCAACTGACTGCACTAACAGATGTCAGAATTGACTATTTGTGACTTAAAAAAAAAGATGCTTCAACATTGTTGTATTATGGAAATATATATTTTTACTTCCCTGGAAACACTGGGGAAAGTAAAAGGAAGACTGTTTGATAAAAGTAAAGGGTCTCCAGGAATTATACCTGAAAGACAAGGGAAGGGGCATCACCATTAGATGATGATGCCCTAACGGGAGGGGTAATGAGATTGTTCAGCAGATCTGGGTATTAGTCAGATTGCATCCCAAGTGATATGCTATATGCTTAAATGTTGAGAAAAACCTCTGCAATGATTTGGTATTTATCTTAAAAAATGTAAATTAGTACTCAAGAGCAGAGAAATATCAAGTTGATAACAATTGTTTAATTCTTTTTTTTCACTAATTTAATCAACCTATAAAACAAAATGCCTCAAGGAAAACTACCAGACTAGCTTTTTAAGCATACTTCTCACAGTCATGATAAAAGAACACTGATTTCAATAACTATCTCTGCCTTCACCTAGATTAATATATATTCATGACATAAACAATGTATATGAAGAGTCAATTTCCTAAAAAAAAATAAAAAATAAAAAAACCAGGGCCAAATCAGTTTCTCCTTTGGTGACATGCAATGCTGGGATAAATTAGCTTAGTTCACAGCACTGCTTTCAGCCATGCTAAGGGATTAATATAACAAAATTAAATTAAAGCACTGTTTCATTTCTATAATTAAAAGAAAAGCAATTAACCCAGGCAATTATTTAAATATTGGCTTGCTACATGATTGACAGCTATGCTTCAAAATAAACTGCCATCTTAGATGACACAGACTCAAAATGTGCTAGTTCGCGTGCAAATGAAAAACTGCAAAACAACTTGGACAGCTTTCAGTAAAAGTAAGAGAAGCTTTAAAAGAGATTACAGATTCTCTTTTAATAAATACTTAAAAGGGTCTACTAATAGACTCTTTCTAAACAAAGCAGTAACCAGTAAAGCTGTACCCTTTTCAAAGGCAGTCCCACTTTTCAAAGCCCTTATATTAGTGGAATGCATGCAGTCTGATATGGGGAGGGGGAGGAGGCTGGAGAGCACCAGCATCAGAGCTGCCTGTTTCTGCACCTGTCTGAAACAGAAAGGCGGTGTCCCTTGGGGAGAAACATGCCTAAAATAAAGCAAAACCCCAAACCTTATCTAAGTTTAGACGAGAGTTGTTTGTTCTTCTTAAGAGGAAATAAAGGGCATATTTAACAGAAAACCAAAACAGAAAACAAATATGGTATCTCTAAATAAAGATAAAGGTATTCATCTAAGTACAAATTAGTTATATATACACAATTACAATATGCATTCTGAATAACAAAAGGAAGGTCTTCATATTTAAAAATGAGTTCTAAGACATAAAGAAGTAGATAGTTCAATCTACTTAGATTTGGTGAAGTGATCCAAATGTAGCCCAGAGATCCTAAAGAAAAAACGATGCTCATGTGTTACAAAACAAAATTTTAAGACAATCAGTGAGGAATCACAGACAAATTTCCTTAGTGCTTTTCTCAAGGTTGAATCTGAATATAAATTACTAGAGGAAAGCAAATCAGATTTCACATCAGGTGGTCCTTCTGAAAATTAAAAACAAAATTCTTAGCTACTATTAACTGGAAAAAATATTACACTTAGAACCTAAGCACATCTGTTAAAGCTAATAGAGTGAACTTTAGGTGCATTATTTATTCTAAGACACACAAACATGCACCTTAATGGTTTTAGCTTGGTTATGTATCCACACTCTTCAGGAGATAGTGGCAAATGAGATGTGTGTCCCAAGGTACACAATTCATACAATTCATTCTAAATATAATTTAAAACATCTGTTCTTAGTGGAACTGTCAATTTCCCTTATCTTCCAGGAGCTTATTTTTTCCATTGACATAATCAAAATCCCACTAAAGCAACAAAATACACTATTTTGTAAGCCTTTTGGATTAGAAAAGGTTAAGAACATCAGAGCAAGCCAGGAGGCAAGTATGTACCTAATGGTAATTCCTAGTGAATTTGTTCTTTATTTTCAGAAGAATCCTTAAATGTAGTAAAAGGGAAAGTTCAAAAATTTCTCCAGATAATTTACTTGGGTGTTTCATGTATGTGACTGTACCTGACGCATGAAGTTAGAGTATCTTTAGAGATGTAGTCCAATTCTATAACTTTACAGAGAAGGAAATTAAAGCTCTACTGGTTAAATAATTTAGCCAGTTCACACAGTAAGTTAATGGAAGAATTAAGACTAAAACTGAAGCTCCTGAATCCTAGTCCCTCCTCCACAATACCACACAGTCTAAGAAGTTCCTGTGTGGCTTTACTATTCCAGCAAAAGTACATGTGATTCATAATCAATTCCTTTATCAATAACTTAAAAATTATTATACAGTCTATCAAATCCTTTATCCTTCACCTTCTCAGATTAATAAGTAACTTTGATAGTTGCAGAGAATACATCTTCTCTGGTCTTCTGAGGTTAATCTGTTTCCTCGTCATAAGACAGGGTTGTGCTATGTGGCCCAGGCTGGCCTCAAACTCCTGGGCTCAACTGGGCCCAGCCTCCTGAGTAGCTGGGACGACTACTCAGGAGGCACGTGCCAATGTGCCCAACTTTCATACCATTCTTGATGAAAGCTTGGAGAAACCGACATTCTAATACAGGAGTCCCCACAGGAAGCCATGAACCTATTTATTGTTACCTGGGAGGTGACACCTGCTATATATCCATGCCAGCTCTTTCTGCCTGCTACAACTGGCCCTCTTCCCTACACCAGCCTTTACAACCAAACACTGGGTTTCTGAGAGAGGAAGTTAACTACTTCTCACAAAGTTAACTATTATGAAGGTTAAGGACCTTAAGAAAACACTGCACCAGATGCATTTTGAAGGTAGTATTACTCTATGCATCCAGTTCACAGCATTTCAAATGGCAGTATTTGATTTTTTTTTTTTTTTGAGACAGGGTCTCACTCTGTCACCCAGGCTGGAGTGCAGTGGTGTGACCTGACTCACCGCAACCTCCATCTCCCAGGCCCAAGTGATCCTCCCACCTCAGCCTCCCGAGTAGCTGGAACTACAGGTGCATGTCACCACACCTGGCTAATTTTTGTATTTTTTTTCTTGTATTTTGTATTTTTTGTAGAGATGGGGTTTCGCCATGTTGCCCAGGCTGGTCTAGAACTCTTGACCTCAAGCAATCCACCTGCCTTGGCTTCCCAAAGTGCTGGGATTACAGGTGTGAACCACCGTGCCCAGCCTTGATGATCCTTTTGTGGTGTTTTGTCCAACTTTTTTCTTCTAAATCTGAACTGGACAAATGTTCAACTTTTGAACATAACTTCTAGATGCTGAGCAGCACACACCTTGCTGAATAACAGATGACTCACGCTCACAATACAGTCTTCTCTCCTTGCTAATATGTTTATAATTTCACAAATATCCTTACATTTCTATCACATACCAATTAAGTAATTTTCAAAGTATGGTTTGTGGACTCTTTCAGGGGTGCAAAATAGCACACAGTTTTCAAACAAGATGTGATTTGCCTTTTCACTGGGTTGTTATTTGCCCTGAAGGTATAAAAGCAATGCTGACTAAAACTGCCTGTGCCTTCGCACAATTCAGGAACCAAACTAAGAATACAATGGTATTCTTCACTGTCATACACCTGAACTAAAGGAAAAAAAAACAGAGACAGTTGCACTTACAAATGTTCTTGATGAAGCAATAAAAATGACTGATTTCATTAAATCTTGACCCTGAGTAACACATCTTTTTATTATTCTGCATGACTAATTAGGAAGTAGGTAACAAGCCTTTCTCCACATGCTAAAGCATGTCTTGAGAAAAAGCACTTCTGGAACTGAGTTGTGAGCTGAACTAGCAGCTTTGTTCATTGAGCTCCAATTTTACTCAAAAGTCAACTGGGTATTAGGTAGACATTTTCTAAAAAATGAACAAAGTGAACTTTTTACTTCAAAGAACACATCTGACAGTATTTGTGATAAAATTTATGTTTTTAAGTGAATTCTAGAATACTGGAAAACCTGGGCCAGGCATGGTGGCTCATGCCTGTAATTCCAGCACTTTGGGAGGCTGAGGCAGGAGGATAGCTTGAGCCCAGCAGTTCGAGATCAGCCTGGGCAAAATAAGAAAGCCCCATCTCTACAAAAAAAAAAAAAAAAAAAAAAAAAGGTAGCTGAGCTTGGTGGCAAGCGCCTAGAGTCTTAGCTACTTAGGAGGCTGAGGTGGAAGGACTGCTTGAGCCCAGGAGTTGGAGGCTACTGTGAGCTATGATCATGCCACTGCACTCCAGCCTGGGCAACAGAGTGAGACCCTGTCTCTAAAAGACAAAAAACAAAAGAAAACAAAAAAACTTGCATCTGCCAATTTGCGCTTCACAGCTTCCCAGTACTTACAGACTTTTCTGATGAGATCAGTGGTAACAGCAACAAATTTGTTTCTTTTTTTTTTTTAAATATTCTATAAGGAAATATGCCAACATTTAAAAGATCTATGTAACTCAGTCAATACTTTCTAAGTTATAAAATCATGCATGAGTAAAAGGCAAGACAGACCAATGGATGTTAGTGTTCAGAGTATAAAATGTTCATTGATATGGTTTCTGATTCCACACTGCAACTAACCTTTAAAAAACTTCCACTTGTTTTGGCAGAGTATTAAAAAAGAATGGCCTCAATTATTTGAAAAGGCTACTAGAATATTCCTGCCTTTTCCAACTACATTTGTATGTGGCTGGATTTTCTTCTTTATGTAGTTAAATCAAAACAATGCAATATATTTAAGGCAGACGTGGATACAACTGTTTTCTATTAAACCAGAAATTTAAGAGACTTGCAAAAATGTAAAATGCCACTTTTCTCATTAAATTTTTTGTATTAAAGAATATAGTTATTATTCACAAAAATGTTATGTTATTGTAGAGTGGGTTTATTGTTATTTCTTTAATAAAATACATGTTTTTTAAACATTTGTTTTAGGCTGGTCGTGGTGGCTTATGCCTGTAATCCCAGCACTTTGAGAGGCCAAGGTGGGAAGATCACTTGAGCCCAGGGGTTCGAGACCAGCCTAGGCAATATCGAGACTCTGTCTCCACAAAAAAAAAATTAGCTGGGCATGGTGGTGCATGTCTGTAGTCCCAGCTACTCAGGAGGCTGAGGCAGGAGGATTGCTTGAGCCCAGGATTCAAGGCTGCAGAGAGATATGATCACACCATTGCACTCCAGCCTGAAAAAAAGCTCTTTAGAGCCCTCAATAATTTTTTAGAGTATAAACAGGTCCTGAGACCAAACAGTCTGAGAACCACTGTAGTCTATGAAGAGCCGAGTTTGTAAAGAAAGGGAGGTATATACAAGGTGGCAAAAGGGCTTCAGAGCAGGCAGAATGGAGTAGTCATGCAATCTCGGGCTCAATTCCAACCTCATCATATATATAGCTGGTCAGCAACCTCAAGCAAATTTATTTGAGCTGCAATTTCCTCTTTACAAAATGGGACCAACGTATCAACCTCAGAAGGGTTACTATGAGGATTACACTGTGTAAGGAGCATCGAGTATGTTACAATGCTGGGAACAACATTATATCATCAGTATCTCTACATATTAAACATCCTCTCTCAAGAAATGGTCCCAAGAATTTGGGGCAGCAGTAAAATCTAGTTAATCTATCATTTTATCACAGCTGTTTCAATACCTTTAGATTTTCTTTTTTTTTTTTCTATGAAGTAGAAAATGAAAATCTAGATAATGCAGAGGTATCAGGATTCTTTTCCTGCATGAAAAGCGACCAGTGAGCTCTCTGAATAGGCTTTTGATTTAACATTTCTGTTGTTGTTGTTGTTGTTTGAGATGGGAGTCTTGCACCGTCGCCTGGGCTGGTGCGCAGTGGCACGATCTTGGCTCGCTGCAACCTCCGCCTCCCAAGTTCAAGTGATTCTCCTGCCTCAGCCTCCCAAGTAGCTAGGATTACAGGGGCCTGCCACCACACCTTGCTAATTTTTTGTATTTAGACGGGGTTTTACTATGTTGGCCAGGCTGGTCTCAAACTCCTGACCTTGTGATCCACCCGCCTCGGCCTCCCAAAGTGCTGGGATTACAGGCATGAGTCACCACGCCCGGCCTACGATTCAACATTTCAAAGCAAAAATTTTATCCAAAAGATCTAGGACTGGGGGTAGGTGGGTGAGAGAGGACACTGAAAACAAGAGAGCCCTAATAAACCACAGAAAATGGTGCGAACTAAAGACAGTAAGAATGTTGAACTGTAGTTTTAAAAACAGCTAATATAACTGCTATCTGTAAGAAAACCTTCAAATACAACTAGCTGCTTATAACTCAAACACACTTACTAGCACTCAGGTTATTACAACTATTTGCATTCTACTTTGCCATACCATGCAACTTATCTTTTTGTACCTATGTATATTTCAGTTTGCAAACACACACATGCTTTGAACCACTACAACACACTGTGATATTACCTCAGATGTAAGCAGCTTACAGTCTTCTCATTTTGCTGATCATCTCTTATGTCTAGTTTAAAAATAAAGTAAAACATGCATACCCAAGAATAATCCCAGCAGAAGAAAAATAAACAAGTTTATCTTAAGTAGTAATTCACTTGAATACCATACTCAATTATAAACTTAATGTAACTTAGAATCAAATTGCTATTTGCATTAATAATTCATAATACAATAGAAGTTCTCTATTCTCAAAATGTATTTTCAGTATACTGAGAAATAGTAGCCACTTATAAAGTCTACTCAGGGTTTAGCACACAGCAAATGTGGAAGTTTGGCAGTGTTGTTTCCTTAAGTATCAGTTTGGGTGCACCAGAAAAGATTCGGGCTGGGTTTACTGGAAAGCACAGGAAAGTCTGTTATTATAGATGGGTCACTGGTAGCAGTTTCCCATTGGAAAGTTTGGTCACCAATATTCAGGTCATTCTCAAACCCCTCATGTACGATTTTGTCTTTTCCATACTTAATATCAGCTAGGAAGCTTTTTAAAGAAAAAGACTGATGACAAAAGAGAAAAAAGACTACCCTAGGGAGTGTCCTACAGGAACAACTCGATATAAAAGAAGGCCACGGGCATTCTGGAAAACAGAGGTGACTGCTTCAATGTTAGTAGTCACCACTCAAAAGATGGACTTATTTTTAAATAATTTAAACAACAGACTAAAGCTCCAGAAAAGGAGAGAGACTTAATCCATCAGAATTGAAACTAAAGGTGAGGAAAATCAGCTTCTCTTATTTAATCTCCCCCATCTGTACCCCATGAGGGCAGGCTGTGTCCTCACTTTATTGATGAGAAGCAACTAAAGCTCTGAGGGGCTTGAAGTCATGTGCCAGAGTAATTTTGGAAGCGAGGTCTCTTTGAATCTATGCTCTTTCCCCTCTACTATTCTAGAACTCCAAATTATTAAGTACACTTTTTCTGCAAATAATCAAATTTGCCTGGAATTACATTACAAAAAAATTTCGGATGAATTCTGCTTATAATTAGGGAACAATAATTTATGGGATTTTGCAGCACAGATTTCTAACTAGTAAAATTCAATAAAGTTTTTATTTATATTTATCTTATTATTCCTAGAGACCTTGTGATGATAATAAACAATAATTTATAGCTCACATAATGTGCTTTGCTGATATGGCAGATAGTATCCTCAGCTGCTCACTTATAGGATTAACTCACTTAATGCCCCAAGTAATCCTAAGATGATGTTATTATCCATCTCATTTCACAAGAGGGGAACTGAGGAATAGAAAAGTTAAGTAATTGCCCTAAAGGGATACAACCTGTAAGAGGCAGACAGGCCTCAAACCTGGGCAATAGGGCCCCAAACTTCTTAATATCAGCAATTACTCATTAGAATTAAGTTTTCCAGTCAACAGTTAACAGAAAATTCTTACCTCTGGTTTGCTAAGGCTGGATGACACCAAGGAACCGGATCCCACATCCAAATCCCACTGCTTTTTACCATGATTTTCAGGATCCAAGGCAGAAATTCTCCCATCTAAAGTGCTGATAATTACTAATGACCTGTAAATATTAAAAATATTTTAAAAATTAAACAGATATCTAAGATATTGGGCACTTATCCCACATACTCAAAAGAAAACCAGCCCATGTCCAGGCCTCTATTCGTAGAAAGGAAGAGGGGGCCTTCTACCACTCTTGCCACCACTGTCTTTGGACCAAGACAATTTCAATATGCCCTTTATCTGTTTAAGTAACTTATGAAAAGCCCCTGACTCATAGGTCACCCTTCATCCCACACTCTAATTCCCATAAGGAACACAATGTCCTCTGGTATGTCCTCTTCTACCTACATACCTCCTGAAAGCCTTTCCCCTGAAACACTGTCTTCCCTGATCGTTCACTTATCTTCTTGCTCTCATAGAAACCGGGCTTTCCCTGAGGACATTGCTTCCCTACAGAAGCACAGAGAATTTTTTTCTCCCATAACCCTCGCTCAGAATGGGGTAAGTGGACTCCATGTATCTCGTTGCCATTTCCAGACCACTTTTTTCCTCTCCTCTCTGAAAATCCTCAGGATCAGACTGTTTTGTCCCTTACCCCTCCTAGTAGACATCTAATTGACCCTTAGGTAACTAGCCCCATCCTGGAGGATTTCAGCTGCTGGTTTACTGTCACTACCTGACATATTTAACATACTTCTGCCTCAATTCTTTGGGTTTTCAATATCTGTCTACCTTGCTTCAGCTGCTCCTGTGGTCAGACTCTAGACCTTGTCATTACAAATCACCGCAACCCCCTAACCACCAACCCCTCTCTTTTCAGCTCACTTCCTCTACTTCCCTGACTCCAAGAAACTTCTGACCCTACGAGAACCTACAAGCCACTGATACTACGACCTTCACTACCACCATGCCCTCACTTCTTTCTTAACCAGTTAAAATCCCACAGTCCTTCATCTTAAGCACTACTTTGCACACACCTCAACTCCCTACCCTGCCTCTCACATGTCACACTCTGGAAGAACTGGTTAAAGTCAATCTTCTCCCCTTTCTCACTCCTACATCTGTGCAGTTGAACGTATCTGAAGAGAAACATACCATGTTGACTATCCTCACTTTAATTAATGACCACCAACCTCAAAAAGGCTACTAACAATGCTCAACAATCATAACACCCTTCCCTAGTCTATCCATTATGCCACTGAACCATGTTAACCATTCATGTGTCCCCGCTCCTCAAACTTCTGATGCCAGCTCTTTCAAGCTCACATATCTTGGTGACTGTGCTTCCTATTTCATAGGGAAAAACAGGAGAAATCAGCTTGTTTCCTCCTACCACCTCTATCTATTCAACAGTACCTGGACCATGAGTTCCACCTTCCCTCCTGTTAGTGCAAGTGAACTGTCCACACTCCCATCTACCACCAACACCTCCACTTAAGCAACAGAGCTCCCCCTTACGCATTCGTGAGGTCTTGCTCCTGCAAATGTCTCCTGTCACTCCCACACCATCAGTCATTCCCTCTCTACTAGAATATTCCCATCAGCATTTGCTATAAACTGAACTTTTGTGTCCCCACCAAAAAATTCATAAGTTGAAACCTAATCCCCAAGGTGATCATACCAGGAGGTGGGGCTTTGGGAGGTGATTAGTTCATGAAGGTGGGGTCCTCACTTATGATATTAATGCCTTTATAAAAGCAGCCCCAGAGATGCCCTCGCCCCTTCCACCATGTAGGAGTGCTTCTGTGAAGAATCAGTCTTCACCAGATACTGAATCTGCCAGTACCTTGATCTTGAACTTCCCAGCCTCTGGAACTATGAGAAATAAAGGTCTGTTGTCTATAAACCGCCCAGTCTACAGTATTTTGTTATAGCAGCATTCAAACCTGCTACTATTTTCCCCAACTTAAAAACCAAACCAGATCAAACAAAATGAATCCTTCTCCTCCTCGAGCATCCAATGTACTTCTTGCCCCTCTGCAACAAAACTCCTTGAAAGAGTTGTTATATACTGTCTCCAAATCTCTTCCTCTCCTTCTATGTTGAACTATTTCTAATCAAGTTCTCGCCCCTACCACCTCACTAAAATGGTTCTTGTCAGAGTCAAGAATGACCTTCACACTGATAAATCCCATGGTCAGGTCTTGCTTCACTTGACCACACAGCAGCACCTGACCAGCCATTTCTGCCCTCCATGAAACACACTCTATATGGCTTCCAGAACAACACGCTCCTTTTTTTTTTTTTGGACTCAGTTCTATGCTATTCTCTCTCAGTTTCATTTTCTGGTTCCTTCTTATCTTTCCTATCTCTTAAAATAGTCTCTACCTACATGTAATTTTTTTGGTGATCTCATCCAGTCTCGTAGCTTTAAATACCATCTATATCCTGGCAACTCCCCAATTTATATCTGGTTTCAGGCCTCTCCCCTGAACTGCAGACATACATATCTAACCACCTACCTGATTTAGATTGTCTAACAGGCTTTTCAGAGTTTGCATATCCATAGACAGACTCCCCCCAACTCTTCAAATACATCATGCAAAATTTTTGCTTAGGGCCTTTGCATCCACTGTTCCTTCTGCCTGGAACATACACCTCCAGCTACAGAGCAGACTCTCCATACATTATTTATTTGCTTTTATGTATTTATTTATTTTTTGAGACAGAGTTGCGCTTTTGTCGCCCAGGCTGGAGTGCAATGGCGCAATCTCAGCTCACTGCAACCTCTGCCTCCTGGGTTTAAGCAAGTCTCCCACCTCAGTCTCCCAAGTAGCTGGGATTACAGGTGCCCACCACCACACCCGGCTAATTTTTATATTTTTAGTAGAGATGGGGTTTCACCATGTTGGCCAGGCTGGTCTCGAACTCCTGACCTGAGGTGATCCGCCCACCTCAGCCTCCCAAAGTGCTGGGATTACAGGTGTGAGCCACCGTACCCGGCCTAAATAGTTGTTTAAAGGATGATTTGTACAGTTGTTCTAGGAATTCATTAGGTGTATTTATCAGCTTTAAAGACCATGCACATTGTAAGCATGTATAGTTATATGCCTGGTCAGGAATACAAGATGCAACTTTATCTCTTCTATATCACTTGATGCACAATGTATATAAATTCAAAGTAAAGCTGCAAGTTGACCAAGACTCTCTTGCATTACAAGCCAGCTGTAGTATTCATTATGGGCTCCTCCCCACAAGCATGTCTCTGGAATGGAGGCACCCCTTCTGCTGTGGTTGGAATTAAGAAGCACCACCGGAGCAATAAAGATTTGCTACTATACCTAATCACAGTCTAAGAGAGAGGTGCTCATTGGCATAATGTAGATCAAGAAAAACATCAAGTAGACAGATGCTGCTGAAAAACAAAGTCCTTAGGCTGAATGCAGAGATGACCAGAGGATAGCAATGAGATACAGCATTTAGTGCACTATTCACAAGAGCAAAGACATGGAATCAGTCTAGTGCCCATCAGCAGTAAACTGGATAAAGAAAATGTGGTACATATATACCATAGAATACTATGCAACCATAAAAAGATGAAATCATGTCCTTTGCAGCAACATAGAGGGAGCTGGAAGCCACAATCCTAAGTGAATTAACACAGGAACAGAAAGTAAAATACTGCACGTTCTCACTTATAAGTGGAAGCTAAATATTGAACACACATGGACATAAACATGGGAGCAATAGATACTGCAGACTACTGGCAGGGGGTGAGTTGAAAAACTACCATTGGGGCCAGGTGCGGTGGCTCACGAGGTCAGGAGATCGAGACCATCCTGGCCAACATGGTGAAACCCCATCTCTACTAAATACAAAAAAAAATTAGCCGGGCATGGTGGTGCATGCCTGTAGTCCCACCTACTCAGGAGGCTAAGGCAGGGGAATTGCTTGAACCCAGGAGGCAGAGGTTGCAGTGAGCCAAGATCACGCCACTGCGCTCCAGCCCGGCAACACAGCGACACTCCATCTCAAAAAAAAAAAAAAAGAAAAACTACCATTGGGTACTAACTACCTGGGTGTAATATACTATGTAACAAATCAGCACATGTACTTACTGTATCTGAAATAAAAGTTGAACTTAAAAAAAGATATGGCATTTAGAACAAACACAGCCAGGTGCAGTGGCTTTCCTTTGTAAACCCAACACTCAGGGAGACTGACGCAGGAGAACTGCTTGGAGGGCCAGGAGTTTCAGACCAGCCTGTGCAACATACTGAGACTCCAAATACACAAAAAATACTTTAAAAATTAGCCCGGTATGGTGGCGGATGCCTGTAGTCCCAGCTACTCAGAGGCTGAGGTGGGAGGATAGCTTGTGCCCAGGAGGTCGAGGCTGCAGTGAACTGTGATTGCACCACTGCAGTCCAGCCTAAGTGTTAGAGTGAAATGCTGTCTCCAGAAAGAAGAAGAAACATAAACAGAGATAAAAAGTGAAAAATGAACACCTCCCAAAATAGGAAGAATATAAGGTTATTTATCTCCCCAAGACCCACTTGCCCTATTTTGAGGGTTCCAAGATCAAGATGAAAAACTCTTAACTTATTCAAGAATTGAAGGAACTGCAGAGACAGCTTTTCCAGTGGAAAGAATCAAAGCCTAAGTCAGACCTGGGTGTACGTCCCCATGGCTCTCCTCTTATTCTCCTCATGGCTTCATTCGAGTTATTTTTTCATAGGCAAAATATGGTTATTTCACCTATCTCAGTGTAACCCAAGTGTACCTGATCATAAAAATAATCTGGAGTGCTTGTTAAAAACCATTAAAGGTTCCCATGTCTCATCCTAAGAGGGAGACTGGGAGAATGTAGCCTAACAAGCAACCCAGGTGAGTCTCATAAGACCAGTTGTGCAAACACTGTTTTACCTTAGCCATTTCCATAGAGAAAAATTAAATTTATGACGTGGATGAAGAAGGCATATTGAACATCTCTGTCAGTAAACACTTTGGAGACTTCTATCTCTCACTTACATTTTGCTGTAGCATTTATTTGGATGATTCCTCAGCAAGCCCTGATCTCTCACCCATGATCCAATCCTTGGAAGCCACTCTCAAGAAAGATTTTCAATGGTTTCCTAACTGCCAGATTCACTCCCCTCATCAGGCCTGTCCTCACAAAAGCCACCGTTGTGGCCAGCTCCTCATTCTGGACATCCTTCTTTCCTGGTTTCTACAGGACCAGTACCTCCTGGGTCCTCATCTATCATTCTTTTTTTTTTTTTTTTTTGGGACAGAATCTTGCTCTGTTGCCCAATGGTGCGATCTCTGCTCAATAGCAACCTCCGCCTCCCAGGTTCAAGTGATTCTCCTGCCTCAGCCTCCCAAGTAGCTGGGATTACAGGCGCCCACCACCATGCCCAGCTAATTTTTGTATTTTTTAGTAGAGGTGGGGGTTCACCATGTTGGCCAGGCTGGTCTTGAGCTCCTGACCTCAGGTGATCCGCCCGCTTCAGCCTCCTAAAGTGCTGGGATTATAGGCGTGAGCCACCGTGCCCGGCCTCACCTGTCATCCTTATAGTTTTCTATCTATAGAGCAGGCATTTTCCTGTTTGTGCTACATGTTCTACCTAGATGGTCAATGTCTATAGCTTCACCTCCATCTGTAGTATGACAGCCCCCCAAACCTGTACAGGATTTGTAGTTCACCATCTCTCCCCTATCCTAGTTCTGCATCTTCAGCAGGATCTACTTGTTATCACCATAACAGTCTCAGGAAACTTCTTTCCCACAATCTATTCCTGCCACTTAAAAGCGTAGCCATCCATCCTATTACCTAACATTTAAATCAGACATCAACTCTTTGTGCTCCCTCACCCTCTACATTTAAACAACAGCCATGTACTCTTAATTCTATTTCTGAAGCTTCTCTTAAATCTTTTCTGGCCGGGTGCGGTGACTCACGCCTGTAATCCCAGAACTTTGGGAGGCCAAGGTGGATGGATCACCTGACATCAGGAGTTCAAGACCAGCCCGGCCAACATGGTGAAACCCTATCTCTACTAAAAAATACAAAAGCAAGCCGGGTGTGGTGGCATGCACCTGTAATCCCAGCTACTTGGGAGGCTGAGACAGGAGAATCACTTGAACCTGGGAGGCGGAGGTTGCAGTAAGCTGAGATTGCACCACTGCACTCCAGCCTGCATGACAGAGTGAGACTCCGTCTCAAAAAAAAAAAAAAAAAAAAATTTTCCTTCTTCATTACCACAGCTCTTGCTCTAGAAGATTCTCATTTCTCATCAGAACACCTTAAAATGCTTTCTAACACATTTTCCTGCCTCAGGTTTCTTTCCCCTCTCTTCTTCCCACCGTTTTGTTTCTGTAATAGAGATCTGATAAACTTCCAAGGTTCCCTGTGCCCACTGAAGAAGAAAGGTCACACTGCTTGGTGTGGCACATAAAACCTTTCACAATTTGGTTTCAGTGTACTTTCCTAATCTCATTTTTCTGCCTCTTCTACCAGCCCAACTCCCTCTCCCCTCTCCTTCCCAGCTCCACACTCCCCCCTTTCCATGGGGTGAACTTTTCAAAAGTTCTCTTGCCTATATTTTCCCCCATGTCTTAAATTATTCCACCTGCCAAATGAACACTGTGTATAATAAATTCTCCCATCTTTAGAGGAAATACTTAAGAACCAATCAAAATATTCAACATTTCTTGAAAGAACTGTAATTACTATATAAGGTTTTATGTAATTCTAGTTTAAAGCAAAGGAACTTGACTTTTTAATGTACCTTCTATTAAATATTTAATTTCCATTAGGTTATTTTAAAATACTGGCAGTCTCATGGATCCCCATTTTTATCTTTGCAGATCTGTAGGGATCCTGGAGCCCTGGCTTAGGAACCACTGCTCTGTGCTCACTGTACAAACTCCCTGCTCTGTGCCCTTGCTCACACTATTCTGTTGCCTACACTGTCCTTGATATTTTTCTCATTCCGGGACTCAGTAACTTGCCACTTCCATTCTTTTCACTCTTACACTACTTTTATGTCACTCATTATCAATTCGAGGATAGTTAATTCTTTAACACAATGATCTGTCAGGCTTGGAGCTTCGTACGGAAAAGACATTTATCTACTCTCAGGGCCTAACAGTACCTGGGCCCCAGTAAAACTACATAAATGTTTGTTGAATGAATAAACCTTGGTAGGACAAATATATTGTCTACATAAAACAATCACCACCAAAAAAGCTGAGAAGATGGGAAAAGATGTGATTTACCTAAGGTTATGCACCAAATACAAAATTTTGAACAGAAGCAGAAATTCAGGTTTTTAACTCGTTATTCTGTTAACTGTAAGTTTGCATAAGTGGCAACTACTATATTACTACAACATGCAGCTTTTTATTCCTCTCAGAAATCTCACAGATGTCATTCATCCTGTAATTGCTCTGATTATGTCCTCAATCCAGGAGAAATGACTTTATGCCACAATGAATACGCAATAAAAAAAGAAAAACTGTGCTGACTTAAGTTACCCAGAACACCTGCCTATTCACAGTTAAGTTTATCAAATTCTGATAAGTGTATGCTAAATTTCTTCATAAAATCATTTTAAAGGAACTTTATTTCCTGTGGAAGTTTCCGACGTGAAAGAAGACAAGCAGGTGATAGGAGAATATTGTATGGATTAAATAGTTTCTACATTAACAACTGCTTATTTTAAAATTTCAAATATCCTTTCTGGGGGTTGGGGGGAGGGCAGTACTTCAGAAAACTATAAATGTGATTTGGTTGAACCTGTTTTTTTGGTGTAGCCGAGAATCCTTTGCCCAAACTTGTGCTCTCACTAAAGGAGGCATATGTTCTTGTTTAGAAACAAACTAGTACTGATTAGACTATACTTCCTGGTCCTCACCTACTAAGTAAATCTTCAAGTCAAACTTCCTTTACTTAAATGTATGACAAGACTAGCCATGCGCCAAATCATAACAAATATATCAAAAATTACCAACTATACTTTATAACTTTGACATATCAGCTAGACCTTAAAGACATACAATCTAAGTTTTCAGTGGTACAGGTTTAACATAAGCGTAACAGATATCCTTTTCCTGTTACATTAAAACATTTTTGAAAGTACCTTTTCTACTCTATTCTGTAATTTTTTTTTTTTTTTTTTTTTTGAGGCAGAGTCTCACTCTGTCACCCAGGCTGGAGTGCAGTGGCATGATCTCGGCTCACAGCAAACTCTGCATCCCGGGTTCAATTGATTCTCCTGCCTCAGCCTCCTGAGTAGCTGGGACTACAGGCGTGTGCCACCATGCCTGGCTAATTTTTGTATTTTTAGTAGAGATAGGGTTTCACCATGTTAGCCAGGCTGGTCTCGAACTCTTGACCTCAGGTGATCCGCCTGCCTTGGCTTCCCAAAGTGCTGTGATTACGGGCGTGAGCCACCAACCCCGGCCCTATGAAAGATTTTTAATCAAAATGGTCATTTACAAATAGAATGGAATTACACACACAAATTTATCTCCTCCCCTCACATTTAGCTCTGCAACTTACAAGTTTTCTCCTTTGTATTTTAAAACAATTTGTAATAAAAATGTATAAGAAGTTCCCCTCTTACAAAAAAGGAGAAAAGCAAATGGAGTTATCAGGCAATGTTTAGGGAGTAAAGAGACACGCTGAAGCTACAGCTCACAGCAACTGATAAAGACAGGTCCTCTCTGCAATCTGGAAGATGCCTATGAACGCAGGTACCTGAGATCAGATAAAAAGCAATCTCCCATGCCTGTCCACATAGTCTAAGCACAGTCCTGGCATCAATTAAGCTAAAGACAATTGCAGACACAAAGGATAGTTCATTACTTGCCTGAAGTATATTTATTTTGGCTTATTACTTGCTTTGAAAGTTCTGTGTAAATTCTTCTTTAAAGGTGATTGTTAGTTAACTTTAAAAGTCTGGAGTTGGGTGAGTGAATAGGAATAGGACTATATGACTGAGCTTCCTTTCAACATGGTATTCTGATATGCTACTATTCAAAGGTCCTAGTAGTTAAAAAAACAAAAAAAAAAAGATTATAAATCTGAAAGTCTGAGGAAGACCAGACTTCTGTGCCTTTGTTTCACATCAGATCACTTTGTAAAAGGACAGAGAAAAAAAAATTATACCATCTTATATTTGCAAATATTTTCATGTTATCTCATTTAATTAAAAAAATCAGTTTGCAGATGCACAGATTGAAGAAGCACCAGAGATTAATGTCAAATTTAGAAATACTTTTGTTGAAGAGGAATTAGAGCCAGAGGAAAAAGGAACATGTACTTTGCAAATTAGTGACACTTAAGAGAAAACTAGTTCTTTAGAACTTCTGAGATTGTCGGAATGACTTCCCAACCCATCCCAAGAACCCCAAGTAACACTTTGCAATTTGCTATTTGTGTTGAAGTCAGAAGACTGGTAACTCACAAAATTACGTAAACATATGTAAAATCTAACAGTGAGGTGATGAGACTTTCTTCCCAACTTTCTGCAATGACCATCCCACTTAAATATCAACTAATGTAATGTTTAGCAGAAGAAAATGGACAACGAGATTGGTACCAGAAAAACAAGTTTATTTTAGCAAACTTTTAAAGAAAATAAATAGCTTATTCACTCATTCACATGCTTGATATGCAGAGTAAGCACTTAGAATGAGACTTGAAAATTCCATCAAGAGAAAAAAAATCAATGAACCGGTGAATCTCGGATTGCTTCTTGAGTATCAAAAGACAACATGTAAAAATAAAGATAATTCCGCACCTCCTTCTTTTTAAAAGTTTTGCCAGTACTGCAGTTCTTCACAGCTGTTCATAATAAACACTTGGTTAATTCAAATCTGTTCCCCTAATACTCCTTGAAACAAACAGAATTACTGGTCTATTATTACTGAACTAATTAATATTCTCTGGGTTTTTATCTTAAGAGCATTTAGAAAAAACTTTTATAAACTGCGTATTTATCTCCTGTTGACTATCAACTTATTCAAGGTTTCTCAAACATTCCACACTATCTTAAGTCCACGCTACAAGGCAGACCCCAAAACTGGGCTCTATCTCTTCCTAGCCAATTCTGTTTGGTGATCATGTATGCTCTTCAAGCCAAAATTGCTGTTTTCACTGCAATTTATGAGAAAGAAATGATCTTCCTGTTTGCTAAGTGGATCTTCTCTAACTACCTTCATCTCATCATCTGTTCCTTTCATTTTCCTTTTTTTTCTTTTTTTTGAGATGGAGTTTTGCTCTTGTTGCCCAGGTTGGAGTGCAGTGTCATGATCTCAGCTCACTGCAACCTCCGCCTCCCAGGTTTTCAAGCGATTCTCCTGCCTCGGCCTCCCGAGTAGCTCGGATTACAGGCACCCGCCACCATGCCTGGCTAATTTTTTGTATTTTTAGTAGAGATGGGGTTTCAACGTGTTGGCCAGGCCGGTCTCAAACTCCTGACCTCAGGTGATCCACCCGCCTTGGCCTCCCAAAGTGCTGGGATAACAGGCTGAGCCAATGCGCCCAGCCCCTTTCATTTTCATTCTGTCTACACAGGCTCCCTCTTTTCAGTATATAAGTAAGTTCGGAGGTTCCTTCTCCTAAAAATTACCTCATCAGTGAGGAAAGGAGGGAGTGGGGCGGAAGGGCCTGAATCTTTAACCTCTTGCAATTTGAGTATTGTCTCTGCCGCTTCATTTAAATTCTTTAAGTGTGCTCATCACCAAATCTCTTTCTTCCCAGTCCTCCTCCTGTACCTCCAACCTAGCCAGCTGTATTTCTGTCTCCTTTGCTGGCTCATCTTCCTCCCTAAAATAAAAGGCATTTCCTGAGGTTTTCTCATGAGCTTTCCCTTTCCCACAGCTTCAACTATTCATATTTACGCTGCCCTCTCACTGGCTCTAGTCATTCATTTCCACCCACCTACCTAATGTCTCCCTCTGGACGTCCTGCCTGCACTCCGAGTCACATGTCCAACACCAAACCCCTTACCTTTTCTTCCCTGCTCCCTTAAACCTCTTTTCTCAACTTCTGGCCACGCAGTCTCAATCTCTGGACAAGGGTACCAAGAAAGGAAGAATGCATTCACTTGCCAGGAACCTAGATTTTGCATCAAATATCTCAACTCTGTCCCCTCTGTCCTATACCACTTTACACTAAACCTCTCATCTGAACTGCTATAACACTCTCCTTTTGGTATTCTTAACTCAAGTTTTCAGTACACACTATTGCTAGAGAAACATTCCTTAGGTGTAATTTTGATCAAGCGTGGCACTCAGGATACTCTACCCAACATTTCTCAAACTTTAACATGCATGTGAATCACACGGTGATCTTGTTAAAATGCAGATGTTCTCATTCAGGGAGTGTGGGGTGGTGCCTGACTCTGGAGTTTTAACATACTCCCAAGTGACGATGATGCTATTAGCATCAGACTATATACATATACAGTCGGCTCTAACCTATTTTTTCTATCCTCATCTACTTCTCCCTGCCTAGCATACATATGTGCATGTCTATATCGCTTACGTACACACACACACACACACACACACAAATAGACATATACAGAGACAAAATGTTTTCCAAACATAATCTCCGGCCTCTGTGCCTCTTGCTGTTTCCTCAAGTCCGGTAACTTTCCATTACAATTTTACCCATTTTTCAGGAACCAACTCATTCTGCCACAACCTTCTCTTATCTTCTTACCTACCCTCACTCCCATACCTCACCTAGTAGAACACCACAAAAACCTTGGGACATCCCTGACACTGGCACTCTTTCTGGTCTGTAATGTTGTTATAGGTCTTCCTCGTTTCATCCGTATTGTTAGACTGCACACTCTCCTGGAAGGCAGGAACTACCTGCCTAACCTCTGCCACCCAGGGCATCCCTGGGCTCTTGTTAATCAGTAAGTACCTGTTGAAGTGGATTTGAATTCTAAGAAAAACAAAACGTCTCAACTCTACTTCATGTAATTCATTTTGAGCAGGAGCTTCAGAAATTTCTTTATGATAAACAAAAACACTCTTCCAGGAAAATTGACTTATTAGCAAACCTAAGAAAACTTTGTTTTATATATATATTTTTACAAATGTTTATATACTCAAATGGTGCCTAGAGAATTTTAGTACTTATCCTATTTATCGTAGTCTCCAGATATATAGATCAAAGTTCTAATATTAATTTAAAATTAAATCTAACTTGTTACGATCTAGTAATGACTATAAGTCTAAAATATGTTCCAATCCAGAGCGCAGCCTTCCCTGGTTTAATTTACTTAATGCTCCCTTTAACACTCCATTTATAAAATGGGACATCACCTCCACGGGTGTGATAAGATTGGCTGTCCCCAAAATTTACTGTTAACATGCCTTACATTGTGTCTAGACTTTGAAAAGTGCTTTAAAACAATCACCTTGAAGTAACATTTTTTGAATGCGGAGAAACTCAAAGAAAACCCTATATTAAATGTTTATACAGTAAACCCCTTATTCAAGAACCTAACCATGGCTCTTAGGTTCGAGAAACAATATTCAAGAATCTGACCATAGCTCTTAAACTTTAGCCTGCAAGAATTATCCGGCGTGCTTGTTAAACACGCAGATGCCAGGCTCTTACCCAGGGAATGTCTGATTCAGTAAAACTGGGGTGGGGCCTAGAAAACTGTAGATTTCACCAGCATCCCCAGGTGATTCGCATGCAGGTGTTCCGCAGATCTCAATTAGAAACACACTGATCTCAATCCTTGTCCGGGGGCACTACAGAGTTGTGTTTGAAAGAAAATGCAGACGTCTTTTGCTAAAGTCCTTTCTCAAAACAGCTGTCACGCCAGCACAGACAGGAGGTGATGTGCGTAAGGAAAAAGAGGGAAAGGTTCCTTGGAAGAGAATCAGTGCCCGAAAACAATGAAAGAGGGGAAGTGGCGTTTCTTTGCAACCCTGGAATTCCATTCTCCCGCACCTGCGAGGATGCTGCTCTGACCCGTCGGCCAGGACCAGGCCCTCGGGAGCCGAGCCCAGGCAGGTCGCTGGTCGGGGGATGGGAGGGCGTCGTGGCCCCGCGCTCGTCCCCAGGTCGCCAGCTGCCCTCCGCAGCCGAGGGAAGACGCCCGCCCGGGTTCCGGATCTACGCCCCCCTACACCATATCCTCCGCGGCTCGCGCGCGTAAACAAGTTGCCTCCCCCGGGTCGGCAGCCCCTCACCTGCCGCGCGGTCGCAACTCTGTCTCATCGTCTGGTTCAGGACCCCGCGGCTCCTGCTCGCCCGCGGCTGCCGGCAGCGCCTCACCGTCCTCCACAGTCACCTCGGCCGCAGCCACGGCGCCCGCCGCCGGTACTCGCGTCGCTGAGGTGGGAGCAGCGGCCGCCCCGAGGCCGAACGCCGCCTCCGCCGTCGGCGCTGGGAGGCCACGGGCGCGCCCCGCGGCCACCGTCCTTGCCGCGAACCCCAGCAGCAGCAGCAGCAGCAGCAGCAGCGCCCGTACCAGCAGCCCCGGGCTGATGGCGCGCTCCATCAGCGGCCCGCCCCGCGCGCAGGCATGGAGGCGCAGCCACTGACGCCTGCCTCTTCCGCCGCTTGGAGCTCCCAAGAGGGCAAGGACGTGCTAGGGACCCTACCGCCGCCCCGACGGCCCGGACAGCCAGCAGTGTTCCCCTGGCCACGTCTCAGCCCGGCCTCTGCCGCTGCCACCTGAGCGACAGCCTATCTCGGACATCGCCCATTGAGCAAACTTTCCGCGCGTCTGCTCGCTCATTGGCTGCGGCCGCTGTCACTCCATGTTCCCAGGCTGGCCTTGTTGGGAAAGGTGGACTTTCCCTGGTTGTCAACATCGCACCTACCAATCAAATCGTAATCTCGTCGTTCGAGGCCCGTCCCTCTTCCTGACGCAATTACCAATGAGAAATGCTCCTCCCCGACGTCTTTTTACCTGATTGGTGCGCTCATCAGTTCCCGGAATACCTTTCCTACAACAGATTGGCCATCGCGGTGGTTGGCCTCGCCCCACAAAGCGAGGCGCTGGAGAAGACTTGAAGATCATTGGTGGAAGTGGATGTCCCTCAAAGGTCTGCGCTAACTGCCTCTTGATTGGTTGGAAGCGGCACTTACTACGTGGCGGATTCTGACTGTGAAGAGTACCGTCCCAAGTGAAGAGTGGGAGGCAAGTCCCTTGTGACCGGGAGGAGGTCGACCTTAAAGGAGCTGGCATTGTAGCTCTTCTAAAGCCTAGTCTACTTAGGAAGGCAAAAGCGAAACAGGAAGAAGTGGCCACAGAAGTCGTGTGGTCCCTAGAAGTAGAAGGGTAAGGAGGGTGCAGGAGATGGTTTACTTGTGGCCGCAACGGTGCTCAGAAGTCCGCTTGTTAGAGATGGCAGTGACCTGCGACAATCCAGTCTGCCCGACACGCCTCCCGCCTCCTTAGGAACGGGAAGGAGCCCCGGCCCGGTGCACTGACGTAGTTTGCCTGAGATCACGTAGCTGATTGGTCACAGAATCATGACTTTAATTCATGTCTTCCGCCTCTGACCTGGCACGCTTTGTACCTCACCAAAGACAGTGATGAAACTGCAAAAGGGCAGAGTGGAGAAGACTGGAATGTTCAGCCAAGGCATTTGAACTTTTAATACTGCAAGTCAAGACTTCCTGAAGATTTTTGAGCAGATGAGTGAAGTGATAAGAAAATGCATCTTCAGCAGTTACAGCATCAACGATGAGGAGACTGGCCGGGAGGCTATTACCCGCATCAAAACCAGTGAACATTTAAAAAAATTTTTTTTTAGAGAGAGGGTCTTGCTCTTTTGCCCAGACTGGAGTGCAGTGGCTTGACCATAGTTCACTATAACCTTGAATTCCTGCGTTCAAGCGATCTTCCTTCCTCAGCTTCCGGAGTAGCTGGGACTACAGATGCGTGCCACCATGCCAGGCCAATTTTTAATTTTGTTTTGTAAAGGTGGGGTTTCTGTGTTGCCCAGGTTGATCTCAAACTCCTGTCCTCAAGCCATCCTCCCGCCTCAGCCTCCCAAAGTGCTGCAATTTACGGGCATTAGCCACCGCACCTGGTCCAAAACCGGTGAAGATTTGTTAAGGTGTTGGCAATATGGGTATACCTAGATTATCCTTCATCTGCTAAAAGCATGCTCTAATCTCTCCCCAGCCCAAAACAAACAAGAAACCCCTCTTCCCCTTCCAGCTCCTACCACGTGTCTTTGCTCCTCTGTATGGCAAAAGTCAAGTGTTCAAAATTCCTTATCTTCAATTCCTCTTCCTCCATTCCCAAGTACACTACAGTCAGGCATTCACACCACCAAAACTGCTCTTGCTGAGGCCACCAGTGCTGTATTCAAAGGATAATCTTTGTTTTATCAGCTGTATTTGATCCAGCAACTCAAGTTTTTCCTGTTTAGAACACCTTTCACCGGTCTTCTTGCTTCTCCATAGTGCTGGTCATAACCCTCAAAAGGTCCCCCAGTTCACTCAGGATAAAAGCCAAGTCCTTACAATAGACTACAGGGTGCTACAACATCTGGTTCCTATGGCTTTTCTGATCTCATTTCATACTGTCTTTGCTCACTCCATTGGGCCAATCAAGTCCCACCTTGGGGGTTTTCCTTTGTTGTTTTGCCTGCCTAGGAAACTCCCCAGGTATATGAGTTTGCTAGAGTTGCCCTAACAAATACCACAGACCATGTGGCCTGAACAAAACTAGTTTATTTTCTCGAAGTTCTGGAGGCTAGAAGTCCAAGATCAAGGTGGGATTCTGAGGCGTCTCTCCTTGGCTTGCCGATGGCAGCCCTCTTACTTCTTCCTCTTCCCTCTGGTGTCTCTTCCTATTCTTCTAACACCAGTCAGATTGGAGTATGGGGCTACCTTTAGCAGCCTCATTTTAACTTAATCACTGCTTTAAAGATCTTATCTCCAAATACAGTATAGTTATATTCTGAAGCACTAAAGGTTGAGACTTCAACATGTAAATTTTGGAGGGACACAATTTAGCACATAACACCCAGGTACCCACAAGATGTGTTCCCTCACTTTATTTGAGGCTTTGCTAATCCCAGTGAAGTCCCTCCTCACTACCTTATTTAAAATTAAAACCTCCACCACCTTCCTTCCTTTATTTCTCTCCTGCTTTATTTCTGCTTAGCAGATACATACATTACAAATATGTAAATACTGTAATTTACATATTTGTTTTGTTTATTGTCTGCTCTGTTTCCTTCCACTTGCATGTAAATTCTGTGAAGATTTGCTCATTGATGTATTCGAAGACATAAAACAGTGCAAAGTGTTTAGCAAGCATTTAATAAATGTTTGTTGAATGAATGAATGAATACCTGAGGACAGAGGGAAAGAGACAACTGGAAAGGAAGAGACTGCAGTTGCTGTAGACAGAGGGGGTTGATTACGAGAGCAAGATTCCAGAGTATCTGGAGGAAAAGGGGCAGCTCTGCCTTCCATGTTGAAAGTAGAGCGTAGGAGGTACTCCTAGAGAGTAAGTTATTTTGAAAAGTAGAGAAAACAGATGAGCGAACTCAAACCAATTGACCATTATCTACTCAACAAAATAGGAGATAAAATCGCCCACCTAAAAGGGATTATGCTAGTTGGTATGAGGAAGGTGTCAGAAAATTAACATAAGATGAAAAAATGATTGTTAACTACCTGTTTGAAATTAGTGTATATATTTTAGTGGGCCTGGTCTTCATGGTTTTGTAATTTTTTCAAAAAATGATCATGGCATGAACAAGGCTATTAATCTGAGCTAATGAATTAGGAGTCTACTTGCCACCTGTAAATACTGTGGAAGTTTTATTTATTCACTTAACATTCAGGGATTCCACATGACCACCTGCAAATAATGAGAATAAAGATATGAACAAAATAGATGTGGTTCCTGCCCTTCTGAAGGTTAACACCTATATAGTTAGGGAGACAGACATTAACAATCACACATATATTATTAAAACTAAGATAAGTGCTATGATGAAAAAGGCACAGGCAGAAGAGCACAGTGGTGGAAAATGCCAGTAAGGAGAGTCAAGCTTTATACTTGGGAACAAAACACAAATTTTCCATTTTGGAAAAAAAAGCCTGAATCGAAGTGTGCTGACTGGGAAAATAAATTAACGAGAGAAAAGAGAGTCTACCTGCTTTAGGACAGCATGGAGGTTCACAGTGACTTTGTGGGAACTCTGGAACCTGGGTGCCTCAGGGAAATGTAAGAAAGTGGGGACCGGGCATGAGAGCTGGCCAGTAAGCTGGGCCAGGAAAAGAAGCTGGTGCTCAGGTACCCTGAGCCAGGGTTGCCCAAAACAACCAAGATTCTACAACTGAGTGTGGCCCAGAAAATCAGCAAAATAGGTCTGAGATTTAGAAACAGTAAGTTCAATCCCTTAACAGAGAGAAACTGCATCTGTTGAAATGATATTTGATTGTGAATAACAAAAACCTTGCCATATAGTTGGTGAAGCAAGAAGTGGGTTTATTTTTTTTAATGACACCACAGCTCTACAGTGATGTTTTATTTAAACTTATGCTCCTCTATTTCTCCATGCTTCATGGGTGACTTTGTTCCTTTTGCCTATCGTCTCACTGTTTTGGGATGGCAACTCCAGTATCATTTCTTTATTATAGGTAGGACAAAGAGGAATGACAAAAGGCATGTAACCGCCTGAATTTGCCCCTATCAAAGAGCTCTCCAGGAAGCACCACCAAGGAATTTTCACTGACATTTCCCAGGCCAGACCATGCTACTGCTAAACAAAATGAAGATTCTGCTAGTGAGGATGAAAGGAAGAATGTGTAATCAGTTTTCTTGAAGTATAGTACATGTACAATAAACTGAACCTATTGGAAATATACATTTGGATGAGTTTTGACAGATGTATATACCACAGTCAAGATACAGAACATTGTGATCACTCCAAGAGATTCCTTGTGTCCCTTTGTGGTCACTCCCTCCTACCCGAGGCCCCTAGGTAACCACTGATCTGTTTTCCATCACAATAGATTAGTCTGCATATTCTAGCATCTTTAATAAATGCAGTCATACAATATGTACTTTTGTGTCTTACTTTTTTCACTCCATATAATGTTTTTAAATTTACTCACATTGTTGAATGTAGCAATACTTAGTTGCTTTTTATTGCTGAGTAGTATTCTGCTTTATTTGTTCCACGTCTCTTTATCCATTCACTTGCTGGAGTACATTTGGTATATTTTCAATTTTTGGCCATTACAAATAAAGCTACTATGAGAACATTTATGTATGTACAGGTCTTTTTGTAGGTTTTTATTTCTCTTGGGTAAATACCTAGATGTGGAATAACTAGCTCATATAGTAGATGGATGTTTAACTTTATAAGACTCTGCCAAGCATTTTCACAAAGTGGTGTACCATTTTATACCCCCACCAGTGGTGCATGAGAGTTCAAGTTGTTCTATATCCTCACCAACATTTGGTAATTGTCTTTTTAATTCTAACTATTCTAGTAGATATGTGATGGCATTTCATTGTAGCTTTGGTTTGCATATCCCTGACGACTAATGATTTTGAACATCTTTTAATGTGCTTGTTGGACATTATATATCATCTTTTGTAAAATGTCTATTAAAAGTGTTTATAAAGAGAGGAATGTTTATGGGTAGGCACTCTTGAAGAGTTTGCCACACAGTGAAATTTTGTTGTGTTGTACCAGTTAGCTATTGGCATAACAATGCTGTGTAAGCAAACATCCCAAATTCAGTGGCTTAAAACAGCAAAAATGTATACTCTGACACCGTTCACCTGGAGTTGCCTGATCTAGCTAGAGCACGATTTTCTTATGGCAATGGAAGAAACACAATTAAGATGGGTGGAAACTTACATGGCCTCTTAAAACTAGTATCAGAACTGGAGCACTTATTATTGGAGCAGGATGGACTAAAGCAAGGCATATGATTAGGCCTAACATCAAAGAGGCAGGACAACATGCCCTGCCTCTAGTGAAAGAAACTGCAAAGTCATGTGACAAAGGGCATGGAACTAAAATGTAACTGTAGCAAGGGATTAGCTTATCAATGTTTCTTAAAGTGTGGCCCTGGACTGACTTCATCAGAAGTTCAAGGAATGGGGTCCAGGAATCTGCAGATTTTCCTTTTTTTTGAGATGGAGTTTCGCTCTTGTTGCCCCGGCTGGAGTGCAATGGTGCAGTCTTGGCTCACCGCAACTTCCACCTCCTGGGTTCAAGCTATTCCCCTGCCTCAGCCTCCTGAGTAGCTGGGATTACAGGAAGGTGCCATCATGCCCGGCTAATTTTGTATTTTTAGTAGAGACAGGGTTTCTCCATGTTGGTCAGGCTGGTCTCAAACTCCCAACCTTAGGTGATCTACCCACCTCAGCCTCCTAGAGTGCTGGGATTACAGGCATGAGCCACCGCGCCCGGTCTGAATCTGCAGTTTTAACAAACACCCTAGAAGACTCTACCACAAGTACTATAAGAGTAATCAGTTATATCTGTTCCTGAACCTAGCATGAACAATTGCTCCACAATTGCTTCACAATTGTTCATGCTAGGTTCACGAACAGATATAACTGATGGCACATAATGAGATACTACTCCATATATATTAGAATAGCTATTTTTAAAAATACAATATCAAGTGCTGGCAAGAATATATGAGCAATTCCTCATACATTGCTGGTCTGAAGGTAAAGTGGTACAACTATCTTGGAAACGGCTTGGCAATTTCTATTACAGTTAAACATACACTTACCATATGACATGGTTTGGCTCTGTGTCCCCACCCAAATCTCATCTCAAATTGTAATCCCCACATATTGAGGGAAGGACCTGTTGGGAGGCGATTAAATCATGGGGGTGATCCCCCCATGCTGTTCTTGTAATAGTGATCACAAGAGCTGATGATTTTAAAGTGTGGCACTTCCTTGTGCTTTCTCTCTCCTGCCACCTTGTGAAGAAGGTATTTGCTTCTCATTTGACTTCCACCATGATTGTAAGTCTCCCGAGGCCTCCCCAGCAATGTGGGACTGTGAGTCAATTAAACCTCTTTCTTTTATCAATTACCTATCTCAGGTAGTATTTTTTTATTTTTATTCTTTTGAGACAGAGTCTCGCTTTATCTCCCAGGCTGGAGTGCCGCAGCATGATCTCGGCTAACTGCAACCTCCCCCTCCCAGGTTCAAGTGATTCTCTTGCCTCAGCCTCCCAAGTAGCTGGGATTATAGATGTGTGCCACCACACCCAGCTAATTTTTGTATTTGTAGTAGAGGTGGGGTTTCGCCGTGCTGGCCAGGTTGGTGTTGAACTCCTGACCTCAAGTGATGCACCCGACTTGGCCTCCCAAAGTGCTAGGATTACAGATGTGAGCCACTGTGCCCTGCCCTCAGGTATTATCTTTGCAGGAGTGTGAAAACGGACTAATACACCATATGACTCAACAATCCCACTCCTAAGTTTTTACCTAAGAGATAAAAACGTATATTTGTAAAAAGGCCTGTAGGCAAATGTTTATAGAAGCTTTTTTACATAATTGCCCCAAACTGGAAATGTCATAATGTCTATCCACTAGTTAATGGGTAAACAAATTATAGTGCATTCATATGCTGGAATACTACTCAGCAGTAAAAAGGGACAACCTACTGATGATATGAATGACAAGGGTGCATTTTGAAAGTGTCGAACCAAGTAAAAGAAGCCAGATACAGAATATTACATACTTTATGATTCCATGTATTGACATCTGCAAAAGATAAAACCATAGTGCCAAAGGAGATGAGATTGACTAGCGAAGGACACAAGGAACCTTTCTTAGGTGATGGAAAGATCCCAAATCTTATTGGTGGTGGTGGTGATGTCAGTATATAAGTTTGTCAAACTCATAGAAGTGTATACCTAAGAAGAGTGAATTTTACTGTATATAAATCATATATTAATAGACCTGACTTAAACAAAAAGCAATACAGACTTTTTCTCCTCCACTTTGCCCCAAAAAAGGCAGAAGGATGTGAAAACAGATTTTGTTTGTTTAAAAACTGAAATTTCAAAGATTTTAACCAGTGAAGTGACAAGACAAACACAAAAAATTAAATGTAGCTTGCTTTGATGTGACATATGACATATCAATAAGGAGTTTTGGGGTGCACTTTTAAGCACTAGAAGTTGAATAACAAGGATGGAAAGAGGAATTCAGGAGGTTCTGCTTAAAAAATGCAGAGCACATAGCAACAAGCCTGGTCTTCTGGTGGCTATTTCAACCTTTAAAAGGACAATTATAGTTGGATCATGTGTAAAATGGGCCTGAAATATCCAAATTCCTTCACGAAAGACAAGGGGTTATTGTAACCATAGCAAGGAAGCAGCTTATCGATGTTTCTTAAAGTGTGGTCCTGGACTGACTTAATCAAAAGTTCAGGGAATGGGGTCCAGGAATCTGCAGTTTTAACAAACACTCTAGGAGACTCTTATGTGTACTAAAAGCGGAGGAACATGGCACTTTGGACTTAATATGTTTGATAAATTGTGGATTTTGTGAAATTCATAATTTTTCTATATGCCTATAATTTATTTACATGTGCATAGTTTATATCAGCAATTCTTAACATTGAAGTGCCACTTGAGAGTCCATTATCACTCCCAGCAATCCCCTGCCAATTCAGAGGCCTTTAATTTCTCTTTTACGATGTACTAGAAAATTCTTCCTGGCCATAGCAAACTCATCTCAGATGTTTGCAACTTGACTGTGGGTCATGGCCACTTCACTGTAGTCACTGCATAGAACTCCTAGACACAGCCCCTAAGTAGGAGGCTGCTCTTCACCCACAGCTTCCAACCAAACTTTATTCTCTATACCCACCACACAAGACTGCATGTGCAGATCAAACTTTGCTGAAAGGATGGGCTAATTAAAGCAGGAACTCCGAAAATTAATGCTGCCCTCGGGGGTCCCCTCGCATGCATGCTTCTATTCCTAACCCGGCTTTCTGTCCTCTATTCTTCTGTCTTGGATACATTTACTTTCACTTCTTTTCACCTTCTTACCCACAGAAATTGGTCTCAGTCCAGGACTCACTGCCTCCCTCATTGTATTTTTCAGCTATTGTCACAATAATTCTTTATAACAAGCTACCCTAAAACTTTAACAATAGTTTGTAATACTATTTGTTTAACAATAGTAATGTATTCATCTTCATAAGTCTGCATGTCATTTGGGGCTTGGCTCCAAACTAAGCTGGACCTAGGTCTACTCCACTGGTCTCTCATCCTCCTTGGAAGAATGGTCTACCTGGAGCATGTTCTTCTCATGGCAATAATAGAAATACAAGAGGGCAAGGCCAGCCACACATACGTATTTCAAGTCTCTGCCTTCCTATGTCTATGAACAGCTCTGTAGCTAAAGTATGTCACATGGCCAAGTTCAAAGTGCAAGGATGGGAAAGCACACTCCACATACCATGAGGTCACAGCTAGAGTGTGGATGCGTATGCTGCCACAGGGGAGAGAAGCATTGTGACCATACATTCAGTCAGCCATACCCGTCATGAGTATTTCTTTCCTGTCTGAGTAACTAAGTCTAGAGAAATGCCTTAGTGCTTCACAAGGACAGTAGTTGATAATTATAAACCCTTGAATTTATATAGTCTGGTCCAGTCCTGGGCCAATATGGATGATCCATTCTGTTCCTTTTGGTGAGTGCTCCAAAAGGGGGATTTGCAAGCATGTATGCATAAATGCAGAAACAAATGCTAACACATGTGCCTGTGCACACTTATATACATGAGCATGTGTACATGTGAACTCTTAAGTACAAACAAGAGGATTTTCCTAACTGCTTTATAAATTGCAAAGAATTCTATTTCATAATGATTTCAGGACTTCACATTGTACTGAGAAATATCAGTGCCTTTTCTTCAAACTTGCCTCTTCCTTCTTCATAACCAAACTCCAGGAGCCAGATCTCTGGACCTCTAAATAGCAAATTCTCTTAAATGCACAAAGCCCCTTGCAAAGCTTTGAGAATGCCGCTGTAAAATTCTTACCCAAAGTCTTCATTACTTTCATTTTCTGTCTAGGGGGAAGAAAGGGAGTAATTTTATTTCTCCAGTTGTTTGTAATTCTTTGAATTCAGGAAGAAATAGAGGCAATGTAGAGCATAGCGCTGACCCTGGAACTGCCAAGTAACTTGCTGTGTGCTCTGAAACAATCTGCTTCTCCTCTATAAGTCTCACAGTGTTTTAGGTGGCATCTTGGACCAGGCACTGCCTTGGTTACTTACACCAGGGACTCTCAGCGGCCATTTGTACCAGGTGGACTCTGAAGTCTGTTTCTTCTAGTGTTCTCATTGGGCACTTACACCAAGGGCTGTCTTTAGTCACTTCATTTCCATTTTCTTTAATGTTCTGCCTCTTTTCTCTGTAGAGAATGTTTACACAATTTTATAATCAGAATAATCTAAACAACCAGGTGGCAATAGTAAGCACAAATGTGAAGTATCACTTTGTATCACTAACAATAGATAAAATTATTTCACATGGTGGACACCAGCATATTCGTAATGGTCAGCAAATGTAGAATAAGTTTCAAATTTCTTATGTTTTTATTTGGATGATTTTTTTTAATATAATGTAATTATAGGATAGTCTGGCTAAACCCTTTTGGCATTTCAGGGCCAACACTTGCATTTGTGTCTATCAAACCAGCACCAAGTAATGCTATCTTAATTGTTACAGGCAACTGAAAAAAAGTAAGATGCATATTTGTATATAAATGATTCATTGCTACCAAATAAATGCCAAATGACTGGTATCCTCTAAAAGCAAGTGTTACACAGTGGTTCAAATAAAGAAAAGTCATGGGAGAATTTAGTCCTCACATAGAATGTAGTTTTGTCAATGGGCCAGATTGAAAACAACCTGTCTTAGCTGTCACTATTGTATTTGTTTTCAGAGTAGTGCTGTAGTTTCATTAAATTATCATCTGTTGGGCATCAGCTACCAGTACTGACATGGTCGCTGGTTTTAGACCACATATCTCACTGAGATTGACTGTTAAGTCAAAAAAAAATCTTTGAAGGTATCAGAAAGCAACCACAGCATCCAAGACCTGAGGGGCTAAGAATGAGAAAGAAACAAAAAGCAATTAGATCAGGGTAATACTCCCTACCATTTTCTCTCTTGAGACATTTAATGAATTATAGGCAAAAAGCGCAGGGTCTAGGGCCATGCAGGAAGGTGCAGCTTAGAGAGATTTTAGGAGTCTTATAACGCCACAGAGACAAAATGTGGAGTTCAGGGCTAGCAAGAAAACCAGCATTAAAAGGTTTAAGATCCCATAGAAAAGAGAATGGCTGAAAAGTGAGACTGATCGGTTTTTTTTCCCCCCCATTAAGGCTGTTGCTGGTTCCTAAGTCATTCAAATAAGAGAGATTAAAAAACAAAAAACAAACAAAAACTACGTAGTGAGAGACAGGTAAGAAGCTAAAAAGTGAAAGTCTTATTGTGCTGAGGAGTCAAAAATTGGAGGTCAGTCCTAGCAAAGAGTTGAAGCTTTGAAAAATACCTCCACGCTTTCAGCTGAGACTTCTGACAGACTGCAGATAGGAGTAAGGGCAAAGCAGAAATAAATTAGCCTCAAAAAACCTAAAACCCAGTCTCAAAGTATCACATTACCTAATTGGATTAGGGTGATCTGCCCCTACTGTGTCTGCCAGAAGAAAATTAAATTGTCTTTGAAGAAGGAAAACATCACACAGAGCTTCTATTATTTTTCATATACAATGTCTAGCATCTGAGTAAAAATCTCTAGGTCATGTCAATAAATAGAACCAAGTGACAGAAAATAAAAGTAAAAAACAGAAACAGATTAGACTTACAGAAGATTGAGATATTGGTGTTATCAGACACAGGCTATAAAATAATTGTGGTTATTTTATAATCATCCTTAAAAAAGGATAATCATCCTTAAAAAAGATGACAAAATGGAGAATTTCATCAAAGACCTGGAATCTATTAGAATCTATTAGAAACTTTTAGAACTTAAAGATAAATTAATTGACATACAAATGATTCATAAGCACATAAAAATGCTCAACATCATTAGTCATTGGGGAAATGCAAACCAAAACCACAATGAAACACCACTTCACACCCACCAATATGCCTAAAATAAAAAAGGCAGTAACAAAGTTTGGACAGGATGTGGACAATTTAAACCCTCGTACCTTGCTGGGGGTGCAAAATTATGCTGAAACATTGAAAAACAGTTTGGCAGTTTATCAAAATGTTAAACATAGTTACTATATGACCCAGAAATTCCACTCCTTGGTACATACCCACGAGAACTGAAAACATATATCTACACAAAAACTTGTACAGCAATGTTCATAGCAACATTATTCGTAATAGCCAAAAAGTAGAAACAACCAAAATGTCCATCAACTTATAAACGGAGAAGCAAAATGTGATATATCTATACATGGGAATACTATTCTGCCATGAAAAGGAATGAACTACCAACACATGCTGCAACATGATTGAGCGCTGGTAAGAAATGCCAAGTGAAAGAAACCAGTCATAAAAGGCTACCTATTGTATGATGCCATTTATATGAAATGTCCAGAATAGGCAAATCCATACAGACAGAAAGTAGTGTTTAGTGGTTGCCAGGGTCTGGGAGAGGAGAGAATAGAGGATGACTGCTAATGTGCTTGGAGTTTCTTTTTGGGATGATGAAAGTGTTCTGAAATTAGATAGTGGTGATGGTTGTATGACTCTGGGACTATACTAAAAAACTACTGAATTATACACTGTAAAAGATTTCATGGTATGTGGATTTAGTTCCCAAAAGCTATTATTTAATTAAAAGAAAATATTAATTAATTAAAATTAAGAATTTAGTACATGGGTTTAACAACTGCTGAGAGAATTAGTGAACTGGAAAACTTCTCAGGAAAAAAATATTCCAACTGAATCACAAAGAAAAAATATAATGGAAAATGTAGGGAAAAAACCTAAAAGATACAGGGAACATTGTGAAAAGGTTTACATATGTGTAACTGGAGTCTTCAAGAAAGAGAGATGGCAGAAGAAGTATTTAAAGAAATATTAACAATTTACAAAAATTGGTTTAAAAACACCACAGATTCAAAAATTTCTTTGAACACCAGGCAATTTAAATACAAAACAAAACCACACGTTGATCCATCTAGCGAAACTGCTGACAAACAAAGATCAAAGAGACACTCTTAAAAGAAGCTCCGGGAAAAAATACACATTGCCTTCAAAGGAGCAACAGAAGGATTGACAGATGCTTGACAGATGCCTTTCTACGAGACAAAAAGTGACATTGTAAAGTGCTGAAAAAAATAATCTGACAACTTCTAATACTATAGTCAGTGAAAATGTCTTTCAAAAATGAAAGCAAGAGAAAGACATTTAAAAATAAACCAAAGGAACTTGTTTCCAATCGACTTACAGTAAAATAAATACTAAATGGAGCTTTTTAAATGGAGGAAAAATGGCCCAAGATGGAAATTTGAAAATAAAGGGGAGGAGAACTGAAGATTATTATGGGAAAGAGTCAATTTAGGAGTAAAGTGGGGGAGGGAAGATGGTCCACTAGACACAGCCAGGTAGAACAGCTCCCACCAAGGGATTGAGACAACTGGCATGCTCCTAACAGATCTTCAGAGGGAAGGCACTGAGAGTGGATGGAGGGAAGACACAGAAGCTGGGCTGAAGCGGGAGGAAGCTGGGAACCCTGGATAGGGCTATTGCACACCGGGACTTGTTCCTGGCACCCAATGGCTCTGGGGAAATGAGTGAGTTGAACTGGCAAGGAGGAACTTGTTCTTGCCATGGGCCTCTGGAACCCTGGCAGGAGAAGACACCTTGACCACCACTGACACTCGAGTTGGCAGGGAGAGCTGCTTAGAGAAGCGGTAGGGGCAGCACACCAGCTGATGTGGAGCCCAGAGGGTTTGATGTGGGAGCGTCTGTAGTGGAGCACAGCTAGGGACGGCCATCCCCCTCGGCTCTCCTTGCTCCCATAGGAGACGTTAGTTCTAGGGGAGCTGTAGAAACTGAACTCTGCAGGGTGGTCTTGCCGATCAGATGGAGCCAGTCCGACCTGAGCACTCCTTGGTATGCTGGCCTCTCCCGGGGCCCCAGCCTGTTCACACCTGCTTGCAGGGCAGTCTAGGGTGCCCTGGGGGGTATCATACCTTCTGCACTTGTGGACCACGCTTGACCAGTGGAGAGCTACAATGGGGTGGCCCGTATGGCCACACACCAGCCCACACACCCCATCCCCATACTGTAGCTTCCCATGGGCCCACCACATCTCCCAACATAGCTTTGCTGGTGCATGACTGCACAGGCAGATTTTGCTTTCCTTGCCCCACCAGCATGGGGGAGTGCAGTCTCTCACCCCCCGCCCCCGCCATTGCCAACCATCATTGCAGATGGAGCCTTGGTGGGCACAAAGCCAGCCAGCCCCACCTCTGTCAGTGCACCACTCTTACGCTAGCATTGCATAGAAAACAGCAGGTCCACCCAGCCCTGAGCAACCACTACTAATTGTGAAGCATAGAGAAGGCACCCAGACCTGCACCCACCAGCGTCCCACCCCCAGCGAACACCACCTCCAGTGTGACTGACAGAATTTGTTACCATGAGACTTGCCTGAAGAAAGCACTACATATGGAAAGGAAAGACCATTACTGACCACTACAAAAACACACTGAAGTACACAGAACAGTGACACTATAAAGCAACCACATAAACAAGTCTGCAAAATATCCCACTTACATCATGAAGACAGGATCAAGTTCACACATATCAATACTAACCTTCAATGTAAATGTGCTAAATGCCCCAATTAAAAGACACAGAGGTCAGGTGCAGTGGCTCACCCTATAATCCCAGAACTTTGGGAAGCCAAGGCAGGCAGGTCACTTAAGGCCAGGAGTGTGAGACCAGCCTGGCCAACATGGTGAAACCCCGTGTCTACTAAAATTACAAAAATTATCTGGGTGTGGTGGTGCACACCTGTAATCCCAGCTACTTGGGAGGCTGAGGCATAAGAATTGCTTGAAGCCAGGAGGTGGAGGTCACAGTGAACCATGATCTCGCCACTGTACTCCAGCCTGGGTGGCAAAGCAAGACTCTGTCTCAGAAAAATAAAAAAGCACACAGAGTGGCAAGGTGGATAAAGAACCAAACCTGGCTGGGCACGGTGGCTCACACCTGTAATCCCAGCAATTTGGGAGGCTGAGGCAGGCAGATCACTTGAGGTCAGGAGTTTGAGACCAGCCTGGCCAACATGGTGAAACCCTGTCTCTACTAAAAATACAAAAGTTGGCTGGGCGTAGTGGCATGCACCTGTAGTCCCAGCTACTCAGGAGGCTGAGGCAGGAGAATGGCTTGAACCCAGGAGGTAGAGGTTGCAGTGAGCTGAGATTGTGCCACTGCACTCCAGCTTGGGCCACAGAGTGAGACTCTGTATCAAAAAAAAAAAACCCACAAAACTTTGGGAGGCTGAGGCAGGTGGATCATGAGGTCAGGAGATCGAGACCATCCTGGCTAACACGGTGAAACCCCGTCTCTAGTAAAAATACAAAAAATTAGCTGGGCATGGTGGTGGTCACCTGTAGTCCCAGCTACTCGGGAGGCTAAGGCAGGAGAATGGCATGAACCCGGGAGGCAGAGCTGGCAGTGAGCCAAGATCACACCACTGCACTCTAGCCTGGGTGACAGAGAGAGACTCTGTCTCAAAAAAAAAAAAAAAAAGTAAGAAACAAGACCCTTTGAGATGCTGTCTTCAAGAGACCCATCTTACATGCAGCAACACACATAGGCTTAAAATAAAGGGATGGAGAAAAATTTACCAAGCAAATGGAAAACAGAAAAAAGCAGAGGCTGCAATCCTAGTTTCAGACAAAACAGATTTTAAACCAACAAAGACTGAAAAAGACAAAGAAGGGCATTATATAATGGTAAATGGTTCAATTCAACAGGAAGATCTAACTATCCTAAATATATATGCACCCAACACAGGAGCACCTAGATTCATAAAGCAAGTTCTTAGAGATCTTCAAAGAGACTTTAACACCCCACTGACAATATTAGACAGATCAAGACAGAAAATTAACAAAGATATTCAGGACATGAACTAAGCACGGAATCAAATGGACCTGATAAATATCTACAGGACTCTTCACTGAGAAACAAGAGAATATACATTTTTCTCTTTGCCACATGGCACATCTTCTAAAATTGATCACACAATCAGAAGTAAAACACTCCTCAGCAAATGCAAAATAATTGAAATCATAACAATCTCTCAGACCATAGTGCAATCAAATTAGAAATCAAGATTAAGAAATATACTCAAAACTATACAATTACATGGAAATTGAATACCCTACTCCTGAATGACATTTGGGTAAGTAATGAAATTAAGGCAAAAATCAGAAGTTCTTTGAAACTAATGAGAACTAAAATACAACATACCAGAATCTCTGGGACACAGCTAAGTCAGGGTTAAAAGGAAAATTTATAGCATTAAATGTCCACATCAAAAAGTTAGAAAGCTCTCAAGTCAACAACCTCACATCACAACTAAAAGAACTAGAGAACCAAGAGCAAACAAATTCCAAAGTTAGCAGAAGACAGGAAATAACCAAAACCATAGCTGAACTAAAGGAAACTGATACAAAAAAACCATTCAAAAGATCAGTGAATCCAGGAGCTGGTTTTTTGAAAAGATTTATAACATAGATAGACCACTAGCAAGACTAATGCAGAAGAAAAGAGAGAAGATTCAAATAAACAGAATGAGAAACGACAAGGGGGATATTACCACTGACCCCATAGAAATACAAACAACCATCAGACAGTATTATGAACACCCATATGCACATAAACTAGAAAAACAAGAAGAAAGGATAAATTCCTATGAACATACACCCTCCCAAGACTGAACCAGGAAGAAATTGAATCCCCAAACAGACCAATAACAAGCTCTGAAATTGAGTCAGGAATAAATAGCCTAACAACAACAAAAAAGCCAAGGACAAGATAGATTCACAGCTGAATTCTACCAGATGTACAAAAGGAGCTGGTACCATCCCTGCTTAAACTATTCCAAGAAATTGAGGAGGAGGAACTCCTCCCTAACTCATTCTATGAGGCTTAGATCATCCTCATACCAAAACCTGGCAGAGACACAACAAAAAAAGAAAACTTCAGGTCAATATGCTTGATGAACATCAATGCAAAAATTCTCAACAAAATACTGGGAAACTGAATCCAGCAGCACATCAAAAAGCTTATCCACCATGATCAAGTAGGCTTTATTCCTGGGATGCAAGGTTAGTTCAACATATGCAAATCAGTAAATGTGATTTATTACATAAACAGAACTAGAGACAAAAACCACATGATTATCTCAATAGATGCTGTAAAGGCTTTTGATAAAATTCAATCATCCTTCATATTAAAAAATCTCAATAAACTAGGTATTGAGGGAACGTACCTCAAAATAATAAGAGCCATCTATGACAAACCCACAGACAACATGATACTGAATGGGCAAAAGCTGGAAGCATTCCCCTTGAAAACTGGCACAAGACAAGGATGCCCTCTCCCACCACTCCTATTCAACATAGTATTGGAAGTTCTGGCCAGGACAATCAGGCAAGAGAAAGAAATAAAGGGCATCCAAATAGGAAAAGAGGAAGTCAAACTATTGCTGTTTGCAGATGACATGATTCTACATCTAGAAAACCATATAGTCTCAACTCAGAACCTTTTTTTTTTTTTTTATAGACGGAATCTCACTCTGTTGCCCAGGCTGGAGTGCAGTGGCACAATCTCAGCTCACTGCAAGCTCCGCCTCCCAGGTTCACGCCATTCTCCTGCCCCAGCCTCCCGAGTAGCTGGGGCTACAGGTGCCCACCAACATGCCCGGATAATTTTTTGTATTTTTAGTAGAGATGGGGTTTTACCATGTTAGCCAGGATGGTCTCGATCTCCTGACCTCGTGATCCGCCCGCCTTGGCCTCCCGAAGTGCTGGGATTACAGGCAAGAGCCACCGCGCCCGGCCCAAAACATTCTTAAGCTGATGAACAACTTTAGCAAAGTCTCAGAACACAAAATCAATGTACGAAAATCACTAACATTTCTGTACACCAACAACAGTCAAGCCAAGAGTCAAATCAGGAATGCAATCCCATTCACAATTCCCACCAAAAAAATAAAATACATAAGAATACAGCTAACCGGGAAGGTGAAAGATCTCAACAAGGAGAGCTACAAAACCTTGCTCAAAGAAATCAGAGATGACACAAACAATTGGAAAAACATTCCATGCTCATGGATAGGAAGAACCAATATTGTTAAAATGGCCATACTGCCCGAAAAAATATATAGATTCAATGCTGTTCCTATCATTTTTCGCAGAACTAGAAAAAAACTATTTAAAAATTCATACTGAACCAAAAAATAGCCCAAATAACCAAAGCAATCCTAAGCAAAAGGAACAAAGCTGGAGGCATCACAATATGTGACTTCAAACTATACTACAGTAACCAAAACAGCATGGTACTGGTACAAAAACAGACACAGAGACAAATGGAACAGAATAAAGAACCCAGAAATAAATAGAAAACCCATTCCGTACATAGGAACAGGCAAAGATTTCATGAGGAAGACACCAACAGCAATTGCAACAAAAGCAGAAATCAACAAATTGGATCTAATTAAACTAAAGAGCTTCTGCACAGCAAAGGAAACTATCAACAGAGTAAACAGACAACCTATAGAATGGGAGAAAACTTTTGCAAACTATGCATCTGACAAAGGTCAAATATCCAGCATCTATAAGGAACTTTAGCAAATTTATAAGAAAAATACAAACAACCCCATTACAAAGTGGGCAAAGGACATGAACAGACACTTTTTTTTAGAAAGGACATACACGCGGCCAACAAGCATATGAAAAAAAGCTCAACATCACTGATCATTAGATAAATGCAAATCAAAGCCACAATGAAATACTATCTCACACCAGTCAGCTTGGCCACTATTAAAAAATCAAAAAATAACAGATGCTGGCGAGGTTGGGGAGGAAAGGAACGCTTATATACTGTTGGTGGGAGTTCAACCATGTGGAAGACAGTGTGGTGATTCCTAAACACAGGTTTAGCTATAGAACAAACCTGCACATGTACCCCTGAACCTAAAATAAAAGTTAAATTTAAAAAAGTTTAGGAGTAAATATAAGGAAAACTTATTGTTTTGTAGAGTACTAATGTCTTTGGGAATTTTAAATATGCGTAATATTGAATGCATGTAATCTTAAAATATATAACTACATGCCTGTAATCCCAGCACTTTGGGACACCAAAGTGAGTGGTTCACTTGATCACTGGAGATCGAGATCAGTTTGGCCAACATGGCAAATCCCTATCACTACTAAAAATACAAAAATTAGCTGGGCATGGTGGCTTGCAGTTGTAGTCCTAGCTACTTTGGGAGACTGAGGTGAGAGGATCGCTTGAACTTGGGAAGTGGAGGTTGCAGTGAGCTGAGATCTCGCCATTGCACTTCAGCCTGGGGGACAGAGTGAGACTGTATCTCAAAAAAAAAAAAAAGAAATATATATATAATTACAACACAAAAGGTGGCAGTAGTTAAAGCAGCGAAGATCTTTGTGTTGTCTGGCAAAGTAAAGTACTAATTTATATTATACTGTAACCAGTCAGGAATAGGAATGCATGTTATAATTCTAGGGTAATCACTTAAAGAATTATAAAGATTGACTGGATATGGTGGCTCACTCCTGTAATCTCAGCACTTTGGGAGGTGGAGGTGGGAGGGTCACTTGAGTCCCCAAGTTGAAGACCAGCCTGAACCACATAGTGAGACCCCTGTCTCTATATTTTTAATACATAAAATTAAAGAAAAAAATTATAAAGATTGTATAACTACCAAGCTAGTAGAGTGGAACAATGGAATAATAAAAAAATATAATTTTACCGAAGCAGGCAAGAAAGGAGAAAAAAAAGGACAAAAGAGCAGGTGGGATAAGACAAAAAGAATAGTTAGCTGTAGTTTTGCTGTTGTTGTTGTTTCAGATAGGGTCTCACTGTGTCACCCAGGCTGGAGTGTAGTGGCATGATCACGGTTCACTGTAGCCTCAACCTCCCAATGCTCAGGTGATCTTCCTGCCTTAGCACCCCCCCGCCCCAAGTAGCTCTAACTACAGGCATGCATCAACATGCCCAGCTAATTTTTGTATTTTTACTAGAGACGTGGTTTCACCATGTTGCCCAGGCTGTTCTCGAACTCCTGGGCTCAAGCAATCCACCTGCCATGGCCTCCCAAAGTTTTAGGATTACAGATGTGAGCCAATGCACCCAGACATATGTAGATTTAAAACCCTAATATATCAGTAATTACATTAAACATACATGGAGTAAGTACCCCTCTTAAAAGTCAAAACTTGTCAGACTGGATAAAAGACAAGACATATCTTAATGGTAAGGTGTGTTTGCAAAAAGATGTACATGTAAACAATAGCAAAAAGAAAGCCGATGCAAGCCAGACATGGTGGCTTATGCCTGTAATCCCAGCACTTTGGGAGGCTGAGGTGGGTGGATCACCTGAGGTCAGGAGTTCAAGACCAGCCTGGCCAACATGGTGAAACTCCATCTTTACCAAAAATACAAAAATTACCCGAGCATTGTGGCACACGCCTGTAATCCCAGCTACTCGGGAGGGTGAGGCAGGAGAATGGCTTGAATCCGGGAGGTGGAGGTTGCAGTGAGCTGAGACCACACCACTGCACTCCAGCCTGGGTGACAGAAGGAGACCCTGTCTCAAAAAAAAAAAAAAAAAAAAAAAGAAAAGAAAGAAAAGAAAAGAAAGCAAGCTGATACAATCATAATAATATCTGTCAAAGTTTTGTGTTTTTTTTTTCTTTTTAGGTAACAAAGTCTCACTCTGTCTCCTAGGCTGCAGTGCAGTGGCCCAATCATAGTTCTCTGTAGCCTTGAATTCCTGGGCTCAAGCCATCCTCCCGCCTCGGCCTCTTGAGTAGCTGGGACTACAGGTGTGCACCACCATGCTTGGCTAATTTTTTTTTATCTTTAGTAGAGACGAGGTCTTGCTATGTTGCCCAGGCTGGTCTTCAACTCCTGGACTCAAGCTGATTTTCCCACCTCGGCCTCCCAAAGTGCTGGGGATACAGGCGTGAGCCACTGCACCTGGCCCAAAGCTGATGTTCTAAATGACTCTTTAAAATTTTTTAAATAGACTTTATTTTTAGAGCAGTTTTAGGTTTATAGTAAAATAGAGTTGAAAGTGCAAAGATTTTCCACATACTTCTTTTCTCCAGCCACCTCCACTATCAACATCCCACACCAGAGTGGTATATTTGTTGCAATTGTTGAACCTACATTGACACATAATTATTATCTAAAGCCCATAGTTTACATGAGTTCACCCTTGGTGTTATACATTTTATGGGTCTGGACAAATGTATAATGACATGTATCCACCATTATAGTATCTATCATACAGAATAGTTTCACTCTCCTAGTCATCCCTCCCTTTCCCCTAATCCCTGGGATCCACTGATCTTTTCAGTGTCTCCATGGCTTTGTCTTTCCCAGCATGCCCTACAGTTGGAATTCTATACTATGTTGCCTTTTCAGACTGGGTTCTTTCACTTAATAGTATACATGAAAGTTTGCTCCATATCTCTTCATGGCTTGATAGCTAATTCCCTTTTTTTTTTTTTTTTTGGAGACAGGATCTCACTCCTGTTGCCCAGGCTAGAGCACAGTGGTGCAGTCATAGCACAATGAGGCCTGGACTTCCTGGGCTCAGGTGATTCTCCCACCTCAGCCTCCTGAGTAGCTGGGACTTCAGGCATGTGCCACCATTCCTGGCGAATTTTTTGTGTTTTTATTAGAGATGGGGTTTTGCCTTGTTCCTCAGGCTGGTCTCAAACTCCCGGGCTCAAGCGATGTGCTTGCCTTGGCCTCCTAAAGTGCTAGGATTACAGGTGTGATCCACTGTGCCTGGCTCATTTCCTCTTAATGCTGGGTAATATTCCATTATTCGGATATACCATAGTTTATCTATTCACCTACTAAAGTACATCTTGGTCTCTTCCAAGTTTGGGGAATTATTAATACAGCACACTGCTCTGGCAGCATCTTTAGACACTCATTACCAAGCGTGATGTTCCAGAAGAGGATCGTGTACAAGGGAGCGATTACATGCTTAGTCTCATAACTCCCTCCAACTTGGCACAAGTCAGAACATTAAAAAAAATAGAGATGGGGTGTTACTGTGTTGCCCAGGTTGGTCTCAGACTCCTGGGCTCAAGTGATCCTCCTGCCTCCACTTCCCAAAGTGCTGGGATTACAGATGTGAGCCACCATGCCTGGCCTTTAGAACATTTAAAAAATGTGTTTATGTTCATCTTCAGTGTCTCTTTTTAATTCACTCTAATTTTCTACAGTGAACATACATTACCCGTGTATTTTGAAGTTAAAAATGGGCTGGGCGAGGTAGCTCACGCCTGTAATCCCAGCACTTTGGGAGGCCGAGGTGGGAGGATCATTTGAGGTTAGGAGTTCGAGATCAGCCTAACCAACATGGTGAAACCCCATCTCTACTAAAAATACAAAAATTAGCCAGGCATGATGGCACATGCCTGTAGCCCCAGCTACTTGGGAGGCTGAGGCACAAGAATCGCCTTTACCCAGGAGGCAGAGGTTGCAGTGAGCCGAGATCACTCCAGCCTGGGTGACAGAGCGAGACTCCATCTCAAATAAATAAAAAAACAAAAACACAGTATTTGTGGCACCTCCTACAAGAAGTCTTCCTTGACCCTCTCCCCACCTTTCCATGGTAGCTTTGTTCTCTTAGTTTCTGTCAAATGCATGCTCACCACTAGCAGAGCACTTACCATAAGGTATTTTATTCACCTGCTTAAATACCTGCCTTCTTCTTAGGCTGTGATTTCCTTAGGGCAGGTGTTATGTCTTTCAAAATTGGGTCCCTAAGGGCCCAAAGGGGGCCTCGGGCAGGAGCTTTGATCTTTTCATCTCCTTTAAGTTTTCTGACTTTGACACCCAACTTGGTCAACAACCAAGCCCATAAGACCTATTCTCAGAGAACACAAAGAAAGCTTCTTCTCTTCAGTTAACTTGCATGCCTTAATAAGCCCTGAATACCCAACACCATGAATATGAGAAAACCAGGGCTCCAAAGGGACTTGATTGGCACAGTCATCTCAGGAATGCTGTAGGTCAAGGCACGTCTTCAGGCAGGTCTACTTAGGTAAGAGGTATATTTCTCTGAAATGAAGTGTAAAGAGGGTTGGCAGGGATTAGGACTGGAACTAGACCTCCAGACTAGGAGGCAGGAAGGCTATGAAGGCATGAATGCTTCAGAAAACAGATGGATGGAGAGGGGACAGAGCATCACACAAGTGCTGAACTTACACAAATTCAACTAGATATGTTTGGCAGAGAGGAAGGGTGGATGAGGGGAAAAGCAAAAGTGGGAAGGGTGGAGAAATGAGATCTAAGAGAAATAACCATTTAATGGGCAAGTGGCTCATGCCTGTAGTCCCAGCACCTTGGGAGGCTTAGGCGGGTGGATCACTTGAGTCCAGGAGTTCAAGACCAGCCTGGGCAAAATGGCAAAACTCCATGTCTACGAATAATACAAAAAATTAGCTGGGCATAGTGGTGTGCACCTGTAGTTCCAGCTGCTCAGGAGGCTGAGGTGGGAGGAGCACTTGAGCCCAGGAAGTGGAGGTGGCAATGAGCTGAGATTATACTACTGCACTCCAGCCTGAATGACAGAGTGGGACTCTGTCTCAAAAAGTAAGTAAATAGGCCAGGCATAGTGGCTCATGCCTGTAATCTCTGCACTTTGGGAGGCCGAGGCAGGCGGATCACGAGGTCAGGAGATCAAGACCATCCTGGCTAACATGGTGAAACCCCGTCTCTACTAAAAATACAAAAAAAAATAAAAAAATAAAAAAATAGCCGGGCGTAGTGGCGGGCGCCTGTAGTCCCAGCTACTCTGGAGGCTGAGGCAGGAGAATGGTGTGAACCTGGGAGGCGGAGCTTGCAGTGAGCCGAGGTCGCGCCACTGCACTCCAGCCTGGGCGACAGAGCGAGACTCTGTCTCAAAACAAAACAAAACAAAACAAAACAAAAAAATTAGCCAAGAGTGGTGGCACACATCTGTGATCCCAGCTACTCGGGAGGGTGAGGCAGGAGAATCATTTGAACCCGGGAGGCGGAGGTTGCAGTGAGCTGAGATCGTGCCACTGCACTCCAGTCTGGGTGACAGAGCAAGACTCCGTCTCAAAAAAAAAAAAAAAAAAAAAAAGTAAGTAAATAAAATAGATTTTTTTTTTTAAAAAAAGAAATAAGTATGTAAATAATGCAGGTTTCTATACCTTTATTAATGTACAGGTTATTCTACTCAACATTCCACTCAGGGTTGCCTCTGATAAGCTTGAGAAGGAAGAATTAACATCAATTTTACCTTTAGTGTGGTCGGATTCAGCCTTGACTGCACTGGGATGACAAGGTGGGCTTTAAAAAAAAAACGCAGATGCCTAGAACCCACTGCCAGAAATTCTGATATAATCAGTTAGTTAGAGGTATGGCCTGAGCACCAGGATTGTAAAAGCTTCCCAGGTAATTCTGATATGCAGCTAGAGTTGGGAATCTCTGCAGCTAGTCTTGGTTTCTAACTCACTGTTCCCAGTGTGACTTCATACTGTGCTGAGTGTGATTCTAATGTTTAAAGATACATATTTGTCACTCAAAATGACCCCCAAACTTAAGCCTATAACTTCATCTGGTGTTCATCTGAGGAAACAGCAATCTGTTTCAACACTGACCATGTTTGACTTATTAAGAGCTTATTTATCTCTATACTGTTTTTGTGGTATTTGAGGGATTTTTCAAAGGTGATTTTTAAATCCATTTATTGCTTCTTACTCCTTCCTCCTACCTCCATAGAGATACTACTTTTATTAGAGTCTTGTGACATCTCCCAGAACTTCTTTTTTGGGGGAGGTGGGTGTGGAGATGGCATCTCAGTCTGTTGCCCAGACTGGAATGCAGTAGTGTGATCTTGGCTCACTGTGACCTTCGCCTCCTGGGTTCCAGCGATTCTCCTGTCTCAGCCTCTTGAGTAGCTGGGATTACAAGTGTGTGCCACCACAACCAGCTAATTTTTGTATTTTTAGTAGAGACAGGATGTCACCATGTTGGCCCAGCTGGTCTTGAACTCATGACCTTAAGTCATCCACCTGCCTCGGCCTCCCAAAGTGCTTGGATTACAGGCATGAGCCGCCATGCCCGGCCCCCAAAACTTCTTTATACAAGTCCAGCTAATGAAAATATTGTTTATTTTTTCCGCCTTTTTGCACAAATATTAACATACTGTGTTCTATTTTGCACTTTTTTTTAAATGTAAGAATATTTAGGCATCTTAGCACCCAGATTGTAAACATTAAATACCAGTTTTCACTTAAAGGAACCATGAATTCTTGGAGAAACTGCTCATTCCAGATTTGGACAGGAAATACACAAGATGATTCGGGAAAAACTTGTCTCCTAAGAAAGGAAGAAAGCTCTCAAAGACCAGTAGAATCGTATGTAAAGGTTTCAGGTTTGAAACTGTAGAGGCTCATCATGGGCAGCAACAGCATAACATGGACATTGACAGATTGAAAACCATCAATTATGTTTAGTTTTTAATTTTTTCTTTGTTTATTTCGAGACAGAGTCTCACTCTGTTGCCCAGGCTGGAGTGCAATGGGGTGATCTTGGTTCACTGCAGCCTCTACCTCCTGGGTTCAGTTCAAGTGATACTCATGCCTCAGCCTCCTGAGTAGATAGGACTATAGGCACATGCCACCATGCTTGGCTAATTTTTGTATTTTTTGTAGAGACGAGGTTTCACCATGTTGCCCAGGTTGGTCTTGAACTCCTGAGCTCAAGAGATCCACTGGTATGGGCCTCCCAAAGTGCTGGGATTACAGGCATGAGCCACTGCATCCGGCACCCATCAAATATGTCTAAGTCCTTAATTTCGTAATGATATTCAAAAATATGTCATCTTTGGAGGGTTCTAGAGGACATCATTAGTTTCAAAACTGGAAAATAAGAGGGTGAATCAAGCATTTCTATACAAACTATAGCACTGAGTCATCAAGTATTATGCGGTGAGTTTCTCTTTATAGAAATACTCCAGCTAATGAAGAAGGAATGACAGAATATCACTGCTCTGGACCCTCATGAATTAATGGACAAAGGGCTGAGCCAGTGGCATCACAACAGAGAGGCAGCCTGATGCAATAGACCTCTTGAAGTACACAACACCACTTATGAAGTCATCTTACTACCCCTCAAAAAGGAAAAACAGAGAACCCACGTTGGATTACATCTGTAGATACAACTACCAGTTCACGGGAAAGATAGAGAACAGAGGAATATTTTAAATGACTCTACAAAAATGCGTAAACAAAATCCAGACTATGAGAAACAAATAATTACAAGGAGGAAAAAAGCAACGGAGAAGAATCCCATAGATTAAAAGAGATTTAAGAGATGCTAACCTGTCGCAGTGTATGCACCTGTAAAGAAAAAAGTTGACACAGCAGGCCTGAGACTGCTATTCTTGGAAAGGTCCCCTTGTAAGGTTAGCCATTGGCTGGCATATGGAAACTTGGAGTTCATGACGTTTCCTACCAACCCTTACATGATAAGAGTGGCTCATTGTGCCTAAACCGTTGTGCAATATGGTTTATGGTGAATACCTGCTTTCCTTCTGGACACTGAATCACTAATGAGCTTCCCTGGTAGACAACACTTCACACGCTTGTCATGATTTGATGCTAAAGGAATTAAGTGAATCCACTGTGACTCCTCTGGGAGAGGACTCTTGGAAGCTTAAGTCTGGTTTACTCTGGGCTTTACCCTATGCACCTTTTCTCTTTGTTGATTTTGTTTTGTATCCTTTCCTTGTAATAAATCATAGTCATGAGTATAGGTCCTGTGAGTGCTTTTAATGACCACCCGATCCTAGGGGTGATCTTGGGGACCCTGGACACAGCACCTTAGTTGGAATTTGAGTCAAACAAATGAAATCATGGAAATTTGAACTCAATATTAATGATACCAAGGAATTGTAATTAATTTTCAAGTGTGATAATAGCATTATGATTGTGTTTAAGAGATATGTATATTGAAATTGTTGTGGGTAAAATAATATGGCTGAGGGGCCAGGTGTTGTGGCTCATGCCTGTAATCCCAGTACTTTGGGAGGCCAAGCTGGGCATATTGCTTGAGATCAGGAATTTGAGAAGAGCCTTGGCAACACGGCAAAACCCTGTCTCTACAAAAAATACAAAAATTAGCCAAGCATGGTGGCCTGCGCCTGTGGTCCCAGCTACTCGGGAGGCTGAGTTGGGAGGATCAGTCGAGTCCAGGCAGCCAAGGCTGCAGTGAGTCATAACTGCACCACTGCCCTCCAGCCTGGGCAACAGAATGAGACCCTCTCTCTCTCTCTCTCCCTCAAAAAAAAAAAAAAAAATATATATATATATATATTTGCATCATATATATCAACGTATGTTAGAGATTTGTTTCAAAATAATCTGAAGAGAAGGGTTGGATGTGGGTAAGGGTATAGATGGAAAAAGATTGGCCATGAGTTAATGGCAGTTGAAGCTGGCAGGTGTGTCTATGGGGCTTCATTGTGCTATTTTGTGTTCTTTTGTACATGTTTGGAATTTTCCACAATAAAAAATTTTAAAAAGATAATGTATCTTGGAAATCTTTCAGTTCCAGCTCACAGAAAGCCTCATTTTTTTCGCTGCCATAGAGCATTCCATCGCATAGGGTGGTTTCAGTCCTTCAGTCCTATGTGGGTTTGCCTTAGTTCTGTCTTTAGAACCTTACTCTCATTTCACATGCAACTCCAGTTGGAACTGATTTTCAGCTGAGCTCCTGGAGGCTTGGCCTAAATTGCTAAAATAAACATTAATCTAAAAGGCTTATAGTGTCAGCCATTCCTGACCAGGTAGAAATATGGTGATTCCTAGATGGCATCCTACTTGAGGCAAAATGAGCTGGGACAAGCTGTGGTGTAGAGGGAGATTGTTGTTGTCACAAGAGACCGGAGGGAGTCAGAGCTGTCCAGAAGCATTGCTCTGGAGTGGACTGAATGTGAATGTGAGTCAGCAGCACTATCCTGTCAGGGGCTCCAGGCCTTTGAGAAACTGGAGGAGGTGAATTGCCCAGCCAGGGGACAACAAGGTTGTCTTTCCATGGTGTTCTGATTTTGTGGCTGGTCATACTTTGTTCTATCTTAGGATAATTGTCCCTAAAGCTTTGAGGAATATGTCAGTCCAGACTCTTCTGTGGCAAGCCACAGAAACCAACTCTAACCATTTTAAAGAAAAATTTTAAGGATATATTGTTGTTGGAAGGATATGGGATAGCTCACAAAATTAAAGAAAAAGCTAAACAACCAAGCCTCCAAAAGTACAGGAACCAGAGCAGCTTTGGAATATAGGAAGATAAATCTCTCAAGAGTGAATCACCTCAATTTTCTTTCCTGGAGCTACACTGTCAAAGTTTACATTCCCTGGAGAGACGGACTGTTGACCTAGCTTGGATTGTGAGTCTATTTCTAGCTAGTGGAGGGCAGGGCCCTTGGTCAATAGTCTCCTCATGACTACACAGAGTGGGTGGGGAGGGGAGTGTTCCTAAGGGAAATTGGGGTTCCTTATCAGCTAAATAGGGAGATGGATGCTAGGCAGACAGAAACAACAGATGTCTACTACTGAGAAGAGGAAGAACTCTGGGGCGGGGCCTTAGCATGGGCAGCTATGGAGTTGGGTTTCCAGAAAGACTAGGTGGGCCTTGGAGGGTAAACTGGGCCCTTGACTTTTTTTGGTTGATGAAGCCTGAGAAGCAAAGGCTACATTAGAGAAACAGAGGACATTTGACTGGCTGGCCTTTTCTGTTCAACAGAGATAAAACTCCTTAGACATTAAAAAATATACCTGAAACTAATAAGACAGAACAACATGAAAGGTTTCTGGACAGGAGGATGTGCAGTAACTCACAGTACCTCAAGGCAAGAGCTCTGCTACCTGCTCCTGCCAAAGAAGGTTCCATACCTTGGCCTAGTTACAAAGGATGTTTTTTGCTTTGTTTTGTTTTTTTGTCCTTCCCATTTCACCTGCACCACCAGCTCACTATTTGAGAGGCTCGTGTTGCCCATTGATAATCATTGCATTGTGATGCTGAATTGTGAAAATATAGCATAGTGCCACTTCTGATCATAAAGCCAGATATATTAGAGAAACATTAGGTGAGTGTTAAGGAAGTTACTGAATATTGGAGTAATTTATCCAGAAAGCCACAGAATTTTCGTCTTGGATATCTTTAAATACACAATAAAATAAATTTTAGCTAAATAGCAACTTCAAGATGACTTTTCTGGGTGCCTCCTGTATATTTTTATAATATATACAGAAAATATACTTATATTTTATTATATTTTTATTAATTTTATATATATTATATTTTCCTAAGGTCCTTTATTCTCTTAAGAGCCAAAATGTAAAAATAGAAAATATAATATGCGTTTCATTTATAATTCTGATGCCACTTTGGGCACTTTGCATAATTTCTTGTTTTTGCATTCTGAAGCTTGGTTGCCGAGATCTGGAGAATGGATGGCTGTTATTATTAGTCATCAGTTTTCAGAAAGATCGAAAATCTTTGGCAGAGTGGTTATGAGAAGGCAAGAAGACAGCATTTTAAAATTCCAATCTTGCTTTATTTGCAATCATCCTGAGTCACTGTGGCAAGATCTTGGCTTTTTTAGGAAGCTCAACTTCTTTATCCGTTTCCTCCTTATCTCTTCGCTTCCTATGACATCTACATTTATTTTAATAAGGCCAGAGCACTAATGTTATCAAGAACATGTGTTTAATCCTTAGCTTTGAATGTTTATAGGAAAGTTTAACCCCCCTTCACCAGTCTACAGTTACAGAATTTCCATTTAGTGAACTCGAAAAGTAACGCAGTTGGTAAAAATAGTTTAAATCAGTGCTGACATAGAGCTAGAAAAATTATTCAAAGTGGATATGTTATTGCTTATGAGCCAGTCGTGTCATGTTCATGAGTATAACAGAAGGAATACAGGGCTGGGAATCAGAAAACGGAGAAGTTGAGAGATAATCTTGACAGTCCTTTCTGACACAAAGTTCACATGGCTCTACATTTCCACCTATTTGCATTCCTAAGACCTGCATATCCATTCTTTGTTGGCAGCACGGTGACTGGTTAATACTGCCAATTCTAAAGAATAGTAAGTCAGGGCTGCACCCTGCCAGGGTATGGCCCACATTCCATTCAGGAAGATAAGGGACTTGATGACTTGGGAGTTCCAGGCTCTCTGAGTCACTGCTGTGTCCTCAGTCCTTATGAACCATCTGGCATATGGTAGGTACTCCTTAAATATTTGACAATATAAATGACAAATGAAGAAATGAATGACTGGAATGAAGAGTTTTTGCCTGGACTTGTTCTGGAATTGAGAATATGGGGCCTCCACTCTTCTAGTGCTGAGCTAAAGGATTTCCAGGAAAAAAAGGAGTTCAGTAAAGGCCAGTACTATCCCATGCTTTAATGACTTCCTCTACCAACCACATTCTGAGTGAGATGATCAATAAAGGGCCCAGCTGCAGTGGATGGTGGTCGGCTTGCTAAGTTTGCCCCTCGTGTCCATCTACAGGAACAAGGGCTTCCCCTCTTGCTGCTGTACTTTAGGTAAGATGTTTCTCTTCTATCCTTTCCCAGCCGTCTGCAGCTTCCTGAAATCCTTCTTTCACTTTGAAAGCAGCTTCCTTGCAGCTCCTGAATCCCAAAAGCAGGAAACGTGTGCTTATAATAAGCTCTTCTTGATTGGCTTGGAAATTGTGTTTTTAGTAGGGTGACAGTCACCTGATCCTTGAGAGAGGCCAGTAGTGACTCTGATGTGTTTTTCTGAAATGCCTAAGGCAGCTGCAGCTGTGGCCTGCTGCTCATGGGTGGGGTTCAGAGGATCAGATGACTTTATTTACCAGTTTATTCTGGGAGAACTGGCAGAAGCTGGAAAAGTGAGGTCAGAGAGAGGCTGTGAAGTGGAGCCTCCTCCACCTTCTTCCCTTGCTCTCTCTCTCTTTGGGGTTGGGGGTAGGGAGAACTGCCATTTGATAGGAAAAAGTCTTTGTTCTGAAAACAAGGCAGAAAGAAGGGCAGTTTCTATACACAGTTCTGGCCTCCCACATTCCTCAGAATTTTTTTTTTTTTTTTTTTTTAGGCGAAGTTTCGCTCTTATTGCCCAAGCTGGAGTGCAATGGCATGATCTTGGCTCACTGCGACTTCCACCTCCTGGGTTCAAGCGATTCTCCTGTCTCAGCATCCCGAGTAGCTGGGATTACAGGCGCATGCCACCATGCCTGGCTAATTTTTGTATTTTTAGTAGAGATGGGGTTTCATCATATTGGTCAGGCTGGTCTTGAACTCCTGACCTCAGGTGATCCACCGCTCAGCCTCCCAAAGTGCTGGGATTACAGGCGTGAGCCACCACACCTGGCCAGAATTGTGTAAGTCAAAAGGCCACACACAGCATGAACTTGAATGAGCTGTGGAGCTATAAGCAGCTCAGCAAGGAAGATAGACATAAATCCCAACTAAGACTCTTTGAGGATGGGAGAATAGAAGACAGAATCTTCTCTCTGAAATGAAACTTTTGAAGCACAGCAACACACTAGCATGCCAGATGTGAGTGATGGAGGAGATATAGACCTGGAGGAGGATCTCCTCTGGAATTAGGGTTCTCCAGAGAAATGGAACAGAATGTGCATGTATGTGTGTATGCAGGTTGGGGAGGGTGTGTGTGTCAGAGAGAGGGATAGGTTTTAAGGGATTGTCACACATAATTGTTGGGGCTGGTAAGACTGAAATCTGGAGGGCAGGCTGGAAATTTAAGGAAGGGTTGATGTTGCAGTGTCAAGTCCAAAGGCAGTGTGGAGGCAGAATCCCGTCTTCTTAGGGGGGCCTCAGTGTTTTCCCTTAAGGCCTTCAACTGAATGGATGAGGCCCACCCCGTAATGGAGGGTAATCTCATTTACTCAACCTCTAATGTTAATCTCATTTAAAATATATGTACCTTCACAGTAACACATAGACTGGTGCTTGACAAAAAGCTGGGTACAGTGGCCTAGCTGAGTGGACATGTAAAATTAACCCTCATACCTCCTCAGATGTACTGTAGAGTTGGACCCAATCTGCCAGGCTCCGGGTCACTCGGAGTGACTTTCTTCTCAGGCTGCTTGCCCTTCTCTGTCATCTGACTTCCATGGAGGTAAGGCCCTAACTAAACACTTAACTCAGGCACAGCCAAGGTGATATGTAAAGTAGACAGATCCCTTCTCTTGAACCCATTAAACCAACCTTAGTTGTCATGACATTTTGTAGTTTTGTCTCTAAAGTCCTTTTTTCCAAAGTGTTTCTTCATGCTTGACACAATACAAGTTTTAATTCTTAAAATCTCAATAGAAAGCCAACACGGAACTGGAGAATAAGTTACTGGCTGCCAGTCAATAGCACAGAGGCAACCACCACCGTCTAATCACTCTAGACTCTAAAGAGTGAATAAAAGGACTCATGGAAGATTTGGGGATGTCAATGTATGCTGGGAAAGGCAGGTGGGACAAAGGGCGAGGGGCAACCTGTATCAAACTCTGGGTCCATATGGGGCAGAGAATATTTTCAACCATAGTGATTTGGTTAGACCTACCTTTAGGCTCTCAACCTCAGGTTCATAAAGACTGTCATTTGGTATCTCATAATTTGATCTACCAAATATTCTCCAAATTTTATTTCTTTCTCCTCTTCCCATTCTGAAATCCTAACCTTTCCAGGCCCCTGTCACTAAACGGTGCTTGGTGACCAACTCCCAAACTAATTTTGATACTACTTGTTCACTTTAGAGGATAAACTAGCTCAGGCATCTTAGTCCATTGTGAAATGTTAACCTTTCTAATTCTGCCTATTAAACACTGTATAAAGAAGATTAGAGCAGTGAGCCACTTAATTCTATTGTCTGATCAAAAATGACCTCATTATGAACTGTGGGAGGCCACGGTGATATAAATGCCAGAGAGGCAGAGGGGGCATGGCTGTACACTTTGGGAAATGGACAATATTCATCACCTATGTAGCTGCACCTTTCAGTCTTTGTAGATGCAATCTTACCAGCTTTGAATGAAAAACCAGTCATATCCAAAGCCAGCAAATATTTCTGAGCATCTACACTAGAAAAGACATTGCATAGATGAAGATCCTGTAAAACACATAACACCACATGTTCAATTCAATGAACGTTTCTTGGATGTCATTTTGTTAAAAATTTTTATTATAATATGGGTCTGTCTTGGAACTAAACCAAGAGTTGAACTGCTGTAGAATGCAATGGACCACACATTTACTGTGCCCCATGACATGGAGCCCAAGAGTCTCATCACAATGAAAGTTTGTTCTAATCCAACTTGTAATTTTACAGTAAATACTCTTATGAATCTGACCAGTGTGGAAGCATTTGTACCAATTAAGAAACATAGTACATTGTCAGTATCCAAAAATCACTTCTGTGGCATTTATTCTATTTTATTTTTTTTGAGACGGAGCCTTGCTCTGTCACCCAGGCTGGAGTGCAGTGGCACGATCCCAGCTCACTGCAACCTCCACCTCCAGGGTTCAAGCGATTCTCCTACCTCAGCCTCCCAAGTAGGTGGGACTACAGGTGCCTGCCACCACATCCAACTAATTTTTGTATTTTTAGTGAAATACGAGGTTTCACCATATCAGCCAGGCTGGTCTCAAACTCTTGGCCTCAAGTGATCCTCCCATCTTGACCTCCCACAGTGCTGGGATTATAGGCGTGAGGCACTGTGCCCAGTCTTTTGTGGCATTTAAATGGACATATGTAATGTGCTAGGTGTTGGGTTAAATATCCAAGGAGGAGCCTTTAAGAAAAGGGTGTAGTCCTGTTTGCAACTCCTTCGTCTTGGAATTTATTTTTCATGGTAATTTGGAAATTTCAGCACCTTTCTGATTTCCATAGTCTCTTAAATTAAATAGAAAATTCTGTGAAGAGTAACATAACTCTGTGATTGCTTGAGACCCCAGGCTGACAGGGTCCTGGCATTCAAACTCCATGAGACAGTGAAGTGCAAGCACAGTGAACACTCAGCACTGAGGTTAGTGTGCAAAGTCCAAAGCAAGGGTTTCTGTTTTCTTAGGCTAGTAGTTCTCTAACTTTGAGCATATCATATTTTAAAAAGCTGATGCTCAGACTACCCCAGACCAATAAAATTAGATGCTTGGAAGATGGGAAACAGGCATTGGTGGTTTTTAAACTTTCCCCAGTGATTCCAATGTGAAGTCAAGTTTGAGAACCAAACTGTTACTTCTCAAGCTTTAACATCATAAAAATCACCTGAAGATCTTACTAAAATGCAGATTCTAATGAAGTAGGGATGGGGCCTGGGTGTCTGCATTTCTAAAAGCTCCCAAGAGGTGTTTAACTTACTAGTCCACAGATCACACTGGATTAGCAAAGTCCCAGAAAATCTGGGTAGGATTCCAAGACCTCCAATCAGGGATAGAGTCAAGATGAAGGGTGTCTACATGCAGAAGATTCTGTGCTTTTGCTCCCTGACTTCTGTTTCGGCCTCTTCCTGTGTGCTTTCCTGTATTGCAGAGGCAAGAAGCCTAAAAACATTTCCCCTTTCATGTAGGGCTCTGAATCTCATTCTCATTCCACTAATCCTAAGCACGTATGTGACATTTGAATTCAGAACTGAGTTAAGTGGGAAAGGCGGCAAAATTAGAAGTGCTAGCACTGGCTGGAATGGGAGGAGGGCTGTGTGACAACCTCCCAATGGAGCAGAGCCTGTGGCCACCTATTTGATTAATTCAAATTTGGGAGTTGTTTCTGAATGCTCCATCTAGATTCTATGTCTTTAAACCTTCCAACAATGCTGTAAGCTTTTAAATACCCTGAATTAAATACTTTCTGCATAAGCTAGTGATACGGTTTGGATGTTTCCTCCAAATCTCATGCTGAAATGTAATCTCCCAGTGTTGGAGGTGGGCCTAGTGGGAGTTGTTTGGGTCATGTGGATGGATCCCTCATCCCTTCAGTGATGAGTGAGCTCTCATTCTATTAGTTCACATGAGAGCTGGTTGTTTAAAAGAGCCTGGCACCTCCCTGCTCTCTTGCTCCCTCTCGCCATGTGATGTGCTGGCTCCCCTTTTGTTTTCCACCATGATTGTAAGCTTCCTGAGGCCTCAGCAGAAGCTGAGTAGATGCTGGCACCATGCTCGGATGGCCTGCAGAACCGTGAGTCAAATAAACTTCTTTTCTTTATAAATTACCCAGTCTCGAATATTCATTTATACAGCTAGTTAATACAGGACTAATATAGCTAGTTGGAGTGGATTCTGTTTTCTGAAGCTTCTTGACCAATACACCAGGTGTCATAACAAGAGATAGCAAACCAGTAACATTGAATAAGTCAAAAGTAACATCTGGAATAAAGGTAAAATTGAGGTCAAAATAGAAGTAGCTTACAACGAGAAAAGTAGTAGAGGAATTCTTATGGACATGTATGACAATATCTAGGGGTTGTTTGTTTGTTTGTTTTGAGATGGAGTTTCACTCTTGTTGACCAGGTTGGCATGCAATAGCACGATCTCAGCTCACCACAAACCACCTGCTAGGTTCAAGTGATTCTCCTGCCTCAGCCTCCTGAGTAGCTAGGATTACAGGCATGCACCACCATGCTTGGCTAATTTTGTATTTTTAGTAGAGATGGGGTTTCTCCATGTTGGTCAGGCTGGTCTTGAACTCCTGATCTCAGGTGATCCGCCCGGCTTGGCCTCCCAAAGTGCTGGGATTACAGGTGTGAGCCACTGCGGCTAGAGTTTTTTAAAGAGTGTGGAACTCTCCCTATATGAGAAAGTCCTCATCTTTTATTTTGCTTAGTTTTATTTTATATTAGACAAAATAAGTCTTCTACTAAGACCTTGGGGCTGGCATCCAACCCCTAAGAACTACTGAAGTTATTAAATATGTCTTTGGGGGATCCTGAAAGAACACCTTTCTGGAAGGGTTGGGAGACCCAGGGCTGATACTGAAGAAGGAAGAGTTGAGAGGCGAAGAAGGGAAGCTTCCTGAGTGGTATTATTTTCCTAGAATCTCATATAAATGGGTGTCTCCTAAGTTTGGAGTCAAGCCTTATCTTTTAGGCAAGGTACCTTCTTTTTTATAACTCTGTGGTCCCTTAGGTTGGGATTCAAGGGACCAGAGTTATCAGGATATGAGGTTTGGAGAGGGACAAGGCTTTGGAAAACCCACAGGATCACCAAGCTTTTGGCTATGGGCTGAATAAACAATATATCTCACACATACATATGACAATCTATCTAATGAATCTAGAAATAGCATGATTAATAAAATGCAAATATGCTTTAAATCATTGGGAACTTATTAATTTTTCATTATGACTTTTATTAGTCAACAAATACTAGAAGAACAATTACTAGGCCGGGTGCAGTGGCTCACACCTGTAATCCCAGCACTTTGGGAGGCCAAGGTGGGTGGATCACTTGAGGTCAGGAGTCTGAGACCAGCCTGGCCAATATGGTGAAACCCCATGTCTACTAAAAATACAAAAATTAGCTGAGCATGGTGATGCATACCTGTAATCCCAGCTACTCAGGAGGCTGAGGCAGGAGAATCGCTTGAACCCAGGAGGTGGAGGTTGCAGTGAGCCAAGATCGCGCCAGTGCACTCCAGCCTCGGTGACAGAGTGAGACAACAACAACAACAACAACAAACCAATTACTAACAAGTAGATATTGGCAAGTTTTTTTTTACACAAATGAATAAAGCGTCCTCATAACAAAGTATTGGGTATGATTGTCCAGTCCTTCTTGAAGCTGGGTTTGCATGTTTCAGCTGTGATATAAGGTGTAGGAAGGAGAGCTTGTTCACAGCTGGGCAAACAGGAACTAGACCAAAGAGTCTGAGCAAAGGTGCAACCTCATGGCCCACATGCCCCCACCTCACATGGAGATCCTTTGGTCTAGTGTCCAGTTTGGAGGACCTGGGTTTTGTTCTTATTAAGAAGGCTCCATCGAGCCTCTGACTCAGGATTATGAGAGGAGAAAATAAATTCTCACTTGGAAGCAGTCCATGGTAGCAGCATAAAAGCAAAAAACAGAAAGTCCTGGACTAGGATACAGTCATTGACTTATACAACAATCATTTGGTATTTATTATGTGCCAAGCAGAGTGCTAGGTTCCAGAGATGTTTGACACCACCCTTTTGCCCTCAAAAAGCTCACAGGCGAGTGGGAAGGGAGACATATAAATATACTGGTGATCAAATTTAATGGCAGAAATATGATGGGGTGTTATCAATTGGGACCATGTTGGAAGTGACAGTGGCCTATAAATCAAAAGGAAGATTCAATAATTTATCCACTATCTTTTACACAAACTTTATGTCAGGCTAACCCCCGCCTCCCAGGTTCAAATGATTCTTGTGCCTCAGCTACTCAAGTAGCTGGGATTACAGGTGTGTGCCACCATGCCCTGCTAATTTTTGTATTTTTAGTAGAGACAGGGTTCACTACGTTGGCCAGACTGGTCTCAAACTCCTGGCCTCAAGTGACCCGCCTACCTCGGCCTCCCAAAGTGCTGGTATTACAGGCATGAGCCACGGTGCCTAGCCAGAAGTCTTATCTTTATAGACTTAAGTATCACAGGTAAGATAACCTTACCCCAGTGAGGATGGAGGAAAGAATGACTCTGTCCAACAATACCTTGTGATTAGTCCAGTCCAGATCTAGGTTCTCCAAAGGTGGTTGGGTGGCAGCTCTCCTACCCTCCCCAGCTGCTGCACCTCTCAGGGGCCCTCATTCTCAGGTGCTGTCAATAGCAGAGGTATGAGTCATGCTCATGGGATGCCTGTGTCTGTTCCCACCCTGGTCCCTGCCAGATCAAACACACTAGCCGCAGATGCAGTTGGCCATGAGTCTTGCTTACCTTGGAACCTTGGCCCAGTCTCCGCAGCAAATCCATTGTTAAGGTACAGGCTGTGCATGGACACACTCACTGGACTCCATGCTGAGGGCTTATTGCCTCCTCGGCCTCACTGTCCCTGAATTCCCACACTTCTAGCACTCCTACCAGACATCACCCAGGAGAGCCTCTTGGCGCAGGTGAATCACTTTTCCTCAATCACCCTAACTCATTCCAAGCATTTATTTGGTGGCAGCTCTTAACCAAGTTTAACTCAGCACTCTTTATAGCAGAAAGCAGAGCTGTGTGGTTCACAAACTTCTTGGCCTTGGAGGGGTGGAGTATTGAAGACCAACAGTGTGTATAGTTGAGTGTTTTTATTAACACGAGCTGACCAGTTCATCTCCTCTTTCCTCTCACCCACAAGTTTCATTCCTGAATCAATGCCTATGTCCAATCCAAGGGTAAAATGGGGTGCCCAGAAGAGCAGGTGGTATGATTATTTGAGGACCTGCTGAAGATCTCTCTCTATTTATCTATCTATCTACCTCTCTCTCTCAGAGATCTTGCCTTTGCCACCAGAATTCTCGCTAATGCCCCCTACTTGGGGCAGCCAGTGTCACCATTTTTACTCTTCTTTAAAACTTGACACCCCAATAGCCTGGCATGTCAGGATGTGCCCATGCTGCTGCTAGGGGAGGCTGGCTGATCTCACATTCACATTCCTATTCATTTCAAGAATGATAGTAGATGCATTCTGAGATCCTGCAAGACACTTCCAATAGTCTTCCACTCAGCTCCAGCATCAGATGGACGGAAGAGGAAAACTAGTGGGATGAGGCAGTGAGCAGTGAGTGTGTATTGCAGGGCATTTCAGGACGAAGAGCACTAAAGAGTGCTCATGCTTTTACAGTTTCTCTCATTTTTTGACCACATCTCCTCACTCTCTCATCTCTCCCTCTTCTGCATGCTTTCAGGGTAAAGACATATAGACAGTAGTGTCCAAGGAGCTTCGTGGCTGTCTCTGGGGAGTCATCCCTTGCTCTTGGTGAGGCCTAATGCTGGGTGACTGAGCTGCTTCTTGGCTCTAAAGCAGGGTGTGGGAAACTGGGGTGAGATTCTGGTTGGGTAGCTGTTCTTAGTGGCAGCCCTCTTTCCTTGTTGATACTTACGAGGTTCAGGACACGCTACTACAAAATGTGGCACCTTGGCATTTGAGAAAACAGCAAAAGCAAGAAGGCCACTCTTACTTTCCCCTCACCTCTTATCCTCTGAAGCAGATCAGGAAACTAAGCTGAGCTTCTCCTGAAGCAGATCCTAACATCCCCATGTGAGAGGTGCCCATCCTACACTTGGAGAAAAGGAATTTTACACAGGAGAGCCAAGAAGAATCTGAACAAACCAACCTTGCTAAGTTTTCCCTCAGTTTGTTACTATCGGCTCATACACTTTGGTTCTCTAATCATACTTCTGCATGGCTGTTCATAAAAATACAGTTGTCTTCATTTCTTTGCATCTTCATTTCTGAAGGCTCTCATACAAAACTTATATGAAATACACTTGTATGCTTTTCTCTTGTTAATCTGTCTTTTGTCATGGGAGGATCAGTCACGAACCTTGTGATGGGTGAGGAAAAGCTGTTACCTTCTCTCCCCTACAGCAGCATGTCCTCTCAGATGATGGCACAGGGGTTCTCACCAGTCTGATACCATGAGTTTGATTCCAACAGTGGGTGCCTCTTGAATGGTTTACCTGTCCCCACCTTAGCCCCATGGGATCTTTTTACAACATAAGCTTGATCATGTCCTTCCCCCTCTTAAGATCTCCAGTGGCTTCTCTTTACTAAGAACAAAATCCAAACTCCTTACCAAGACCCACAAGACCTTCCATGGACCAGTTGCTGCCTGCCCTGACAAATTCACCTCCTACCCTTCTTCTCCTTCTCGCTCTGCTCTAGCTACACTGAGCATTTTTTTGGTTCCACCAACATCTTACATTTCTTCCCATTGCACGGCCTTGGCACTTGCTGCTTCTTCTGTTTGCAATGCCTTCCCCTACAGAACTTTGGATATCTGTCTCCTTCCCTTCTTTCAGGGCTCAGCTCAAATGTCACTTCCTCAGAGTAGCCTTCTGATGACCCAAACTAAAGCCCCCCCACCCCAATGTATTCTCCACCTTATCACCAGAGTTTTCCAGGCTTTACTGACTCATATTTGCTCTGGATGCTGTCCCAAGATTCAAAGGGCAGCGTTAGGTCTGCCTGATGGTTAGACATGGTGTCCTGACTGGCAGGCCCCATGACAAGACAGGCTTAGTGAAAGGACGGGACAAGATCATTCTGAAATCCACTCCCATTTCTCATTCTGATACTCCTTGGACTGGGAGAAAAAGAGAGGCTATCTTTTGGTAGAGTGATCAACTGTCCCAGATTCCCAGGGTTTTATAGGATATGGGGTTTTCAAATAAAAAACTGGGAAAGTCTCAGGAAAACTAGGACAAGTTGGTTACCCTATGATCTGAGATCTCTTGAGGAAGTTCAACAGTGAAAAATCCAATTGAATCACCTTTGACCATTCAATTTAATTCTCTTTAGCTTTGTCTAAGTCATAGAAGTTGGATACCAAAGAAAAACAAATACTTTTTGCAATACCTTGGATGACATTATATAGGAGGATTTGTTAGAAGAATACCTTGCAACACACACACACATACACACACACACACACACACATACACCCTAAAAGCAAATGTGCCACACATACTGAACATTTAATATGGTTTTGACTCCAAATCCTTTGTACAGCACCTGTTGTCTGAGCTTGATAAAGATTTGATAAACTGTTGAGCCAAGTTTAGCTGAGTATATTATCAGATCACTTTTAAAGCTTCAGGGCCAGAAAATCTGAAGAAACTGGGCTGTTCCAGAAATTCCTCACAGCAGGAAATAGAAAGACTTCATAATCTAAGTATAGGTGATTACCGTTACCTCTGTTGACCAAATTGATCGGTCAATAGGGAGGATGGTCTGCCACCTGATGGTAACTCATAACATTGCTCCCTGGTAAAGCACAATTCCTGTGTTGGGTGAATTAATTGGGCATAGAATTATAAGAGCTGGAGGCGCCTTAGGTTTTGACTGTATTTTTAACCACTAAAATAAATAAACTTCACAAATAATATTTTAAAACTATTTGTGAATTATTGTACATGAGAAATCTCACAATGGGGTGAGGGAAAGGGAAAAGAGAACTAAAATCTGCAGAATATTCATGTGAACTAGACGTCTACATAGATTTCTCCCACAGCCTTGTAACATGGATAATATTATATAAATTTTACAGATGCTAACATGGATACTCAGAGAGGTTAAGGTGTTTCTCCGAGATGAAACAAGAAAATAAAGGGCACAGTTGATTCGACCTCAGTTCTTTCTGGCTCCAAAGTATGATCTCAGGCTGTTACACTGCATTTTGTCACATATTTAACAGATCACTTTATAAGAAATAACTTTATTGCAGTATAGTTTACATGCAATATACCTGTATGTTTTAAACTTGCTATGTTGAGATAATTATACATTCACAGGAAGTTGCAAAAATGGTTACATCTTATATAACTAGAGTGTAATACCAAAACCTGACGTTGATATTGGCACAGGATATATGTACAGTTCTATGCTATTTTATCACACGGGTAAATCCACATAACCATCACTGTGATCAAGATACAGAACTGGGGCTGGCAGCTGTGGTTTACCTCCATAATCTCAGCACTTCAGGAAGCCGAGGTGGGTGGATCGCTTAAATTCAAGAGTTCGAGACCACCCTGGGCAACATGGTGAAACCCCCTCTTGACAAAAAATACAAAAATTAGTGCCTGTACTATGCGCCTGTAGTCCCAGCTACCTGGAAGGCTGAGGTGGTAGGATCCCCTAAGCCCAGGAGGTCGAGGTTGCCATGAGCCAAGATTACACCACTGCACCCCAGCCTGGGCAACAGAGCAAGACACTGTCTCATAAATAAATAAAGTTGTGATCCATTTTGAGTTAATTTTTGTATAAAGTGTGAGGTTTAAGTGGTTTTTAAAATTTTTATTTATTTATTTATTTTTGAGACAGAGTTTCGCCCTGTCGCCCAGGCTGGAGTGCAGTGGCACAGTCACTGCTCACTGCAGCCTTGATCTTGACCTCCTGACCTCAAGTGATCCGCCCACCTCAGCTTCCCAAAGCGCTGGAATTATAGGCATGAGCCACCGCACCCAACCTTTTGTTTTGTTTAGTTTTGCCTATACTTATCAATGGCAAGCTGAATAATGTCTACGTCCTAATATCTGGAACCTGAGAATGTTACCTTATATGGCAAAGGGGCCTTTGCTGGTGTGATTAACTTTAAGGTTCTTGAGATGGGGAAGTGATTCTGGATTATCCATGTGGGCTGGGTGTCATCATAAGGACCCTTGTGAGAGGGAACCAGGAGATCAGAGTGAGTAGAAGATGTGACCGTGGAACCAAGATGTTGGAGTGATGCAGAGAAAGAGCCATGAGCCAAGAAATGTAGGCAACCTCTACCAGTTTGTGACCAAGAGAGGACTAAAAATTGGTTCTTCTAACTCAATTTTTTATTTTCCATTATCTATTATACCATGAACTTTTATACCATTATACTATACGACCATTAAATCGTATCTTAATAAACTGTAAGCAATTATACAATTTCTGGGTTGTACTGGGATTTTGTTTTATTTATTTATTATTATTTTTTGAGATGGAGTCTCTGTTGCCCAGGCTGGAATGCAGTAGCATGATCTCCGCTCATTGCAACCTTTGCCTCCTATGTTCAAGCGATTCTCATGCCCCAGCCTCCTGAGCAGCTGAGATCACAGGTATGTACCACCACAGCTGGGTAATTTTTGTATTAATATTAAATATTTTTAGTGGAGACGGGGTTTCACCATGTTGGCCAGGCTGGTCTTGAGCTTAAGGTCTCAAGCGATCCGCCTGCCTTAGCCTCCGAAAGTGCTGGGATTACAGGCGTGAGCCACCACGCTGTACTGGGATTTCTAACATGATGATTTTATCTATTCATCATCTATCCATCCATGCATTCATCCATCCAGTAACCTCATACTGGTGCCAGTGTAAAGCCCTGAGGATACAGACGTAAAAAATAATAGATGCAGGCTCTGCAAGCAAGGAGCTTGCCCTCTAGTGGGCAAAAATAGGCATAGCAATTATTTCTTTTTCCACCTCGTACCCTGGTGCAGCAATTACATACATATATACATATATATTTGTCTGCCTTAGAAGGTGGCTTAGCCAGATGAAGATGAAGACTGGTAGGATGAGGGTTTATAGTGAGGACATTCTGTGCGGAGGCACTGGTTCTTGCAAAGGCATGGAGACATAATAAAACATGGTATGCTACAGAAACCTTTGAGTGGCTGGCTATAATTGGAGTTTAGGTGGTAAAACGGGGCTGGTGGAGGAGGATGCTGCTGAGGGAAAAAGAGGTCAGCTCATGGAAAAGCCCTTGCATGCCTTGTTAAGAAGCTTGGACTTTAACCTTAAAACAGTGAGATGCATTGTAAGATTTAAACAAGGATAACATGATCAGATTTTTTTTTTTTTAATTGCTCTGATGGCTGAAGAAGGGCATTGAAATTGGAGGAAAGGAGAAAAATTATGAAGCTGTTGTAATAATCTAGAATTGATGGCTGGGTACAGTGGCTCATGCCTGTAATCCCAGCACTTTGGGAGGCCGAGGTGGGTGGATTCCTTGAGGTCATGAGTTCAAGACCAGCCTGGCCAACATGGTGAAACCCTGCCTCTACTAAAAATACAAAAATTAGCCAGGTGTGGGGGTGGTGCATGTCTGTAATCCCAGCTACTTGGGAGAATGAGGCAGGAGAACTGCTTGAACCTGGGAGGCAGAGGTTGCAGTGAGCCAAGATTGTGCCACTGCACTCCAGCCTGGGCAACAGAGTGAGACTTCACCTCAAAAAAAAAAAAAAAAAAAAAAAAACAACAAAAAAAAAGAAAGAAAAAAGAAAAGAAAGAAAAAAGAAAAACGAATTGATAAATGCCTGTACTGAGCAGCTGGAGTTGGACATAAATACAAGGGCTGGGTCTGAGGGTTATAAAGGAGGTAGATTGTGTAGGTAGAATGTGATTAATGGAATATAGTGAAAGAGAGGACTATTCCTAGAACCCTGGCTTGGAATTTGTACATTCATTCACTGCAAACAGTTTTTGCTTGTTCGTTACCTAAATTTATCATCTTCAAAGAAATACAGATATTTCCAGGGAATTGATGTAGTCTGGGATAGACTTTAACTAGAATAACATCGTAAATCAGCTTTCATTTGTTTACTGTAAAATACCAGCTGAGGCAGAAGGATCCCTTCCACCCAGGAGTTTGAGACCAGTCTGGGCAACACAGTGAGACCTTGTCTCAAAAAAAAAAGTCTTTTTAATTAAAAAAAAGGATTATCTTGCTCAAAATGTCTGTACTGCTGAGTTTGTGAAATCCTCTAATAGCTTCCTGCAGCTTTGGAGAGATAGGTACATGGGAATCTTGAAGTTGGCATTTTAGGGAAAATTTCGTACTTCAGTGGAAAACTTTGCCTTATCTGAACTGTGCAGGACAGCCTTCCAGGTTATCTGATTCCATGAAAGCTATTTTTCAGTTTTGTAAATTATGAACAAATAACAGCAATATAAAATAATTTTTATCTAAAGACGTGCAAAATCTGCTTTGTATGGCAGAGGTTCAGTTGAATTCCTTGTCTTATTGTGGAGTGATATGGTTTGGCTCTCTGTCCCCACCCAAATCTCATCTCAAATTGTAATCCCCACATGTCAAGGGAGGGACCTGATGGGAGGTGATTGGATCATGGCAGAGGTTTCCCCCATGCTGTTCTCGTGATAGTGAGTGAGTTCTCAGGAGAGCTGATGATTTTAAAGTGTGGCACTTCCTTGGTCTTTCTCTCTCCTGCCACCTTGTGAGGAAGGTACTTGCTTCTCCTTTGCCTTCCATGTGAATGTAAGTTTCCTGAGGCCTCCCCAGCCATGTGGAACAGTGAGTCAATTAAATCTCTTTTCTTTATAAGTTGCCTGGTCTCAGGTAGTATTTTTATAGCAGTGTGGAAACAGGGAGCAAGCTTGCTCTGTTTCCCCCATTGGCACATTCATTTCAACATTTCTTTACTCCATATAATTTGTGATTTTTTAGAACTTCTTTAAACTAGTTGAAACACCTCACCAGATTCCTTATTAATGAGTTCAATAAAGTATTAACATGTGTTTATTTTTTATCTGTATGAGAGTTATATTTTAACTTAAAGAAATTCTCTTTCAACAACATTATCCACCATTGAGGTAGTGAGGGAACAGAATCATTTCCACTGGAAGGTGCCTGGGCCATGGCAACTGAGGCACGGGACTGAATGTGAGCTTTAAAATCAGCTGCATTTGTCTCTGTGGCCCCTTGCTGTATTCCTGGAAGCTGGAGTTGCACCCAGCATGTAGTAAGTGCTGCACAAATGTTTGTTGAATGAATAGATGAGGCAGCTGAATGAAAACCTTCTGCTTAGGCTGTGTAGATTGAGGAGGAAAAGAGAGAGAGAGAGAAGACATGGTTCTCTATGGGAACAAGGAAGGGGAGATTTCCTTAAGGAGAGGGAACAATGGACTTCATAATGGGCAGAAACTTGTGTTCAACTTCCAAGGGCCAGCACACCTGGGGCCCTTCCCCTGCTGGTGGCTGTATCATTTGTTATCTAGAGCATATCACATGAGCCAGCCTAGGCAGTTGAGCATATTTAGAAGAACAGATAGTTTTTAGAAGAAAAATGAGAATTACAGAATTGTCTTGAGATAATTATCCTTGGCTACAAGGATCAATAATAACAATGAGGTGGGACAGACAATTGCTGGGCAAATGTCCTCACAGAAGTATTTTTTTTTCTGTGTGTAAGGTTGTAATGGCCCTTTTGCAAGGTTGTGCTTTTTTCAGAGTTATTTTGTGAGAGTTCTTGTCATCTGGCATTTGTATGTGAGAACCCTCCTTTTGTGGCCTTCCCTGGCTCCATTTCTCAGGGCTTTTAACACAAGTGACTCTATTTTGATTCTGACAACTTTTATAGTGACAGAAAATAACTGGAATCAAACTGCTATTGAAGATGGCAGCAGGAGCAATAAAGGACATAGAGTACAGCCTTTTTTTTTGAGCTGGAGTCTCACTTTATTGCCCAGGCTGGAGTGCAGTGGCAAGATCTCAGCTCACTGCAACCTCTGCCTCCCAGGTTCAAGCAATTCTCCTGCCTCAGCCTCTTGAGTAGCTGGGACTACAGACATTTGCCACCATGCCTGGCTAATAGTAGAGCCTCATTTTAACCAGGGTTTAGGTTCTAATTTCAGTGCAGATAATGAAATTAAACTATCGGGAAAATTAATATTGAAAATTCCCCCTGAAAATAGCATGCTGCAGAGTCCTGTTGAGTCTCTCCTTAGGTCCACAGCAGCCAGCTTTTCTTCCAGGTACTAACACACTGCCAGCACCAAGTGAAGTTGTAGGCTCATGCATTAGGGATCAGGCTGAACACGAGACTCACATTTGGGGCCTCAAAATGTTCAAACTGAGTCTCATTGGAATTGAGGCTGGCTGAGATCATTAAAAGGAATGATGGTGGGATCGCCTACACTCTATCATTTTTTTTTCTTTCTTGCAGTGAATAGCCATTGCAACACTTGTATTAGTCTTTTAAGTTTTTTAAAGTTTACTGTATACATTTTTATTCCTGGGTAATATTCAGCAGAATGGGCTGTGGGAACCCCATCTGGAGTCCTGCAGAATTTGCAGAATTATGTCACAAGTAAGGTGTCAGTGATGAATTCTTCTGACTGGGGAAAGCAGGATCCCCTATAGCTCAGAGTTGGGACTTAGGGTACACTCTGCCTTTACATCTCACCCTGTGCTTTATCCTCTGTAAATATGGGTTAAATGGAATGATCTATCAGAAACAGTTGTGTAAAATGTTAATGTTGCAAGAGACCGTAGAGATAATTTACTTCAACTTTCATTCTCCCATACCCCACTCCCTACCATCCTTGAACTCTATGTTTGTATGAGTTCAACTCTCATTTAATAGGAGGAAGGTGAGGTTTGGAGAGATGAAGGGCTTTCACTAGGGTCACAAAGCCAGTCAGTAGCTGTGCTGAAAATAAAAACATCTGGGTCCTCCCTCTTTCCCAGACTTCATTTGTTATTCCTTTTACAATCTAAACCACCCTGAAGTACCTCCACCATGTTCTGTGCTCTATCTAAACATATTATAATAATCAACTGAGATGGTTAATAAAAAGTTCCTCAACCACTTGGCTTCTTTATTCTCCCTGAAATTTTCCAAAAGTTAAAAACAGACTCTCTTGAGGCAATAGCATTTACAAAGGCTCTTTCCTTTGACCAAAACTTTACTGAGGCTCCTGGAGTCCTTTTTGACTAGGTTTGACCTTGGGCTTTTTCCTCTGTCCTTATAGAATCCAGTTTGAGCAAGAAACTTTCCAAGTCAGTTTAGCAAAAATATGCACCCTTGGTATCTGACCACCCTCAATATCTTATCACCCTAGCCTGCCTTCAGCAATAATCCTATCAAGTCAGTTTAGCCAGAAAACCTTATCCTTGATGTTTCCCCTTAGTAATTTTCTATCCACCGGCTCCCATCCCACTCCTTTTTTTTTTTTTTTTTTTTTTTTTTTTGAGACACGGTCTCATGTTACCTAGGCTGGAGTGCAGTGGCTTGATCACAGCTCACTGCAGCCTCAACCTCCTGGGCTCAAGTGATCCTCTCGCCTCAGCCTCCTAAGAAGCTGGGACTACAGGTATGCACCACCATGCCGGGCTAATTTTTTATTTTTTTGTAGAGACAGCATCTTACCATGTTGCCCAGGCTAGTCTTGAACCCCTGGGTTCAAGGGATCCTCCTGCTTTGGCCTTCCAAAGTGCTGGGATTACAAGCATGAGCCACTATGCTTGGGCCCTGCTCCTTGACTACAAATCCCTGCTTGTCCTTTTTGGAGTTGGAATTGAGTCCAATCTCCCTCTCCCACTGCAAGACCCATTTGCAGTGGTCCCTATACCTATCAACATGGCTCCTCTCAAATAAGTCTGCCTTACCACTCTTCACAAGTGGCATGAGTAATTTTTTTCCTTAACAGCATTAAATGTTTAGACACTTAGCCTTATCTCTAACAAATGTTCGGTAATTAAAAAAATGTACAAAGTCATGGTGGGAAGTTGACATAAAAATTGAAGGCTGAGAGAGCCTGAACTTTCTAAACAACATAAGAAAAACATCCAGAGAGAGCTAGCAATTTGTTTTGCTTTTATCCTCCCTGAAATAATAAAAACAATTTTCATTTCCTGAATCTTCCTTTTCCATGAGTAGTACTATATGTCAGTCCATATCTAAATGGCAATCAAGACTTGCCCTGCTTTTCTAGTGAAGAGAAAAAAGGTAGCTGACCTCAGGTCTGTTCCTCTCTAACTTGCACCTGCCTTTGTGTGATGTTGCCCTAGGCCCAGTGGCCTTAGCAACTCCTTCCCTATAAGCTCTCACTGGGTGTGATGTTGGGGAGACCAGCAAGAAAATAGTTGCTGTAAAAGATATCAGAAACACTGTATAGAGCACCCAATAGAGCCAATGGTGTGCTTTATAAATGGCAAACTGTTCCAGAAATGCAGAAGGAGAAGCATGTTGGATGGAGTTATTTCGGTCCATTTTAAAAAATCATAGTTTCTTGGTAGGATTATTAAATGTGAAACTGCTTGTGAGCTAGTAAGAGTGAGAAATTCCAGGCTGACTGAGGTAGCATGAGGCTGAAGGTGGGGAGTTGGAGGATGAAAGAAAGGAGGTGTTAAGGGCTGGTACCCTGAGTTCATTCATTCTGCAAATGCTGGGATCCAGGTGAGTTCTCTGCTTATATTTTAGAATGGCGAAAGTATAGACAATAAACAAACAAACAAAAGATTACATAATGTCAGCCAGGCATGGTGGCTCACACCTGTAGTCCCAGCATTTTGGGAGACTGAGGAGGGTGGATCGCTTGAGTTCAGAAGTTTGAGACTAGCCTGGGCATCATGGCAAAGCTCCATCTCTACAAAGAAAATACAAAAATTAGCCAGGCATGGTGGTATGCACCTGTAGTGCCAACTACTAGGGAGGCTGAGGTGGAGGATCACTTAAGCCCAGGAGGTAGAGGCTGCAATGAGCCATGATTGTGCCACTACACTCCAGCCTTGGCAACAGAGTGAAACCATGTGTCAAAAATAAATAAATAAGTAAATAAATAAAAACATAATGTTGATTTAAAGCAAGAAGGTGAGGCACAAAATGTCATTTTAAAGAGCTTACTTGAGCCATGAGGAGGACAGCTGCCCAGAAGACTCAGACCCAAGTAACCTTGGATGTGAGCTCCATCCAGCCTTTGTTAACAGGCAGGTTTTTATAGACCTAAAGGAGGGATAAGGAGTGGACTGATATGAAGTTGTTTGTCAAGGATTCTCATTGGTTTACAGAAATAATGTTGATTGGTGATTGCCTATATGTTGTTCTTTGTATGACAAGTTCCAGGAATATGAAGATAATGGGTGAGGGTTACATTATGAAACTACAGGAAAGGAAAGAAAAAACAAAATGCCTTTAAACAATTGCCTCTGGGAATGGGTGCAGGAGAAGATGGGAAGACTGAAGTTCCATACTCTCTGGGCCTGATACATTTTACAGACCTCACATTCCTCAGAGAGCTCTAAGCTATTTTTCTTTCTTGATAGCAAGATGATGACAGAGCACAGTAGGATAATTTGATGAGAGTGAGGGGGAGATGGGAGGGCTGAGGATTGGGGCAGTGGTACTTTGTTAGTAAATCAGGGAAGACCTCTGCGGCTAAACCTGAATAAGGTAAGGGAGCCAGCCTTGTGAAGGTTTTAAGGGCCCAGAGAAAGCTTCCCTTTCACCCTCTGAAGGGTCACTGAAAATCAACAGACACAAGACAGATTAATGGGAGAAAAGGAGTACAAATGTATTTGATCATCATTTTACACGACATGGGAGCCTTCAGAATGAAGACTCAAAAATACAGAGAAAACTGCCCATTTTTATGCTTAGGTTCAAGAACTATGGATAGCCATGTAGAAATATGATCATACATAAAGGTTATGATCTAATGCTAACAGACTGAGTGGGGAAACCCAGCAAGGCCTGTCTGCTTAGATGACTCTTGGCCTCTCTGTGGAGCATTCCTTCCTTCTGGGTATGGGGCAGGAACCTCTCTGGAATGGTTATCCCTAACATGGTAGGTCAGGTAATTTCTTTATGGCCAATTTTTCACACAGAAACGTGGGGGAAAGTTGGAGTAATATTTTTAGGCTTTATGGCTTGCTTTCGGGGAAAGGGGTTCTGGTTTCTATGACCTGCCTTGGGGAAGAGGGATTCTAGTTTCTGTGACTATCCTGGGGGAGAATAAGCAGCCAGAGATTGGAGGGCAGGAGAAGGTCAGAGAAAACTTTTGCTTCTGCGACCTTTATCTTGGTGTATCATTTTCTCAGACTCAACAAGGTCCATGGATGTGTGGTCCAGTCTTAGAAAGTGCCCCTCTGACTTTGCTACAGAATGTATATACTCAAGTGGCAGAATAGTCTGTTTTCTTCCTCTCACCACCTCCTTGAGGTGGGATGCACATCCATTCTGTCTTTTCAGGGCTTGGTAACTGGTAAGTTAGGCTGATGCTCAAGACTGAACAGAGATGGGGCCCTTTGGCACCAGTGCAGGCATCAGGGCTAGAGCTGATTCTTCTGCCAGCGTGGAAAGGAATGATCTTTTTTGTGGATGTCTGCTCCTCACCCCTACCTGACCAAACTGGCAAAGCTTGGTTTCCTTCATCTTTCTCCTCTTCCACCCATATGGATCTGAAGTTTCCTCCAGCTCCATCCAGAGAAAACAAATGGATGGAACTAAATGACAACACTGACAAAGAGGTGAGCTCCAGAGAGTGCCTTGGCAAACAAGGAACAATCAATGTTGGTGGGGGTACTGGGAGCTAGGGAGTTCCTTGGGGGTAAGATAGGTCTGGAGAAGGTGATCACGTGGGAGTTCTGGGAATGGATGAAACAGGTGAAACAAGCTGCACAAGATAGATGAGGTGTTATAGTGGGTAGCTAGTCAGGCATGAGCGGGGCAAGAGAGGGCTCCCCACAACCCCCACCAAAAATGTCAGGGGCTCATCAGGTGATGGTCAGGCGGTTGCTAACTGTTTCTCTAAAATAATTGGTTGCAGCCCATGCCAGGGAAAGGCAGTCTCCCAACAGACAGAAAAAACCTGAAACTGGTGATCAGCAGCTTCATGATAAGATATCAGGAGTTGGGCGACTGGGCTCAAGCACACACATTAAGGCAAAATGGTGGAGTTGAACTGGTATATGACCTCCTAGGGACATCCGACTGGTAAGGGAAGAATTCCTCAAGTGAGCATGCCTACAACTCCAGTAACACACTGTGCATGCTCCCCTCCCAAGCGCTAGCAGGCCACCATACATGCAGACAGCCCACCCCAAGGGAAGAATCAGGGGAGAATGAACGCAAGACCCTGGAATTATGCAAACATATAAAACCCTAAGTCAAAAGGTCAAACCACGCACTGATATTTCAAGTCACCCACTTGGCCCTCTTCCAAGTGGACTTTCCTTCCTTTTGTAACTTCTCTAAAGCTTTTAAACAAACTTGCATTCCTGTTCCAAAACTTGCCTTGATCTCTCCTGTCTTCCGTCTCCTCAGTCAAATTCTTCCTTCTGAGGAGGCAAGAACTGAGGTTGCTGCAGACCTGTATGAATTTGCCACCGCTAACATACTTTGGTGCTATATGACTCGGATAAGTTCCCTAGTAGTACGAGACCTATATGCCTTGCCTGCTTCAGCTGGAGGCATTCAACCCCTCTACGTGATTTCCTCCTCCTTTTTGCTCTCCTGCTTACTAACCAACCCCACAAACAATTCCTCTCAGCTACAGTGGCTCTACTCCCCCCAGCTGATCTCTCAGCTCACCCTGATGGGTAGCTTACGGGAGTGGGAAGGACCTTGGGGTCCACACTGAGTAGAACTAATGGCCCTCCTGGGCAGGAGGCTCATGAAAGTGGTAGGGCTAAAGTCTAAAACTGTGCAATGTCTGGGTTTTGCTCTGCTTTTTCAACTAAAATCAGCTTTTCCCCAAGAACCTGCACTGCCTATTCTTCTATTTTCTCTGTGTGTTCTGAAATGGCCTTGAACACCCAGCCAGACCGTCTGCCTTGGGGGCAAGTCTGGCTCTTTGCTTTCACTTCACATGCCACATGACTTCTTAAACACACACTCTCTGTTATTCATGTGTCCGTGGCTCTTGCTGAATTTTCATCGCAGAAAAGACACAGGCTCCCTTGCAGATAGCCCCTGAGATTTATACTTGTTTTTTTATCCTACCAGCTCAGATGACCTCCAACCCTTCCCCTGTCTGCTGGCACATTGCTGGGACAGACACTAATTGGAACTGTAGCTCTGCCAGCTCCTTATAACTTACTATATGCTTTTTGTTCCTTTTACACCCCAGGGCCAAGTTTTCCAGTGGCTTTTGAAGCAATTTGTCTGCCTGCATAGGACCTCACTCTGGCCCTTTAAGGATCCCACCTACTTGTCTACTTGCATTTTTTTTTTTTTTTTTTTTTTTTTAAGTAAGCACCCATTGGGAGGAGGACAAATTCTTCCTTTTCCATTTGCAAGTTCTTACCCCAAGCCCCAAATCCTCTGGAGTTTACTCCTTTATGTCAAGAGGGCAAATAAATGTTGCCCTCTTTAATCCAAGTGCTGCTGTTTTTGTGAGGATATGAAGGCTTTCCATGAGTATTCCTCTTGCTTCCTCCCACTTCCTCTTGTAGCTTCCATTTCTCTAATCACTTCCATGCCCTTCTTAACATACATCAAGACCTTCAAGGTCATATTTGCAGGGAGGGAAGTCTAGCCCCTTGGGGCAATTAACTGAAAAACAGGCTTCTCATCTACTTGAAGAACATGGAAATGGGAACATGAGAAAATAGATAATCATTTTGTTGCTAAAATGCTGAAGTGAGAGTCACCATAGGGTCATGGAGACAAGGATATAGGCTGGCCCAAGGCAGCAGGTGCAAGAGACCCACTGGACACAGATGAAGTTTAGCCCTAGGCTAACAGATTACCATTAGAACAGAGATGAAGGCAAGGTTAGGGGTACACAGTAAGACCAGTTCATTCCAGAACCTCAGGGATGAACAGAGGGCCCACTCTTCACTCCAGTATCTCCTCTGTTTTCAAGTGGGTAATTGTGATGAGATGGACCAAGGGTACATGGTAAGACCGGTTTATTCTGGAACCCTAAGGACAATGGAGGATGCCTCATTCAGAATCATAGGAAAGTGGAGGAAAAATTTTCCCCCCCTTTTTCTCCTCTGTTTGCCCTTTGCAGATGGATAATAGCATCTCCAAATTAAAGATCACGCCCCTTGGAGGTGCCCCCTAAAACTGGGAAAAGTCTGATTCCCCCAAACCTTAAAACAAAAAACTAGTTTTCCTTTGTAATATTATTTGGCTTAAGAATGAACTGGGAGGAAATTGCAAAAGTCAGCCTTAGAACTCAGTACCCCTGTGCAGGAGGTCCTCAGATTAGCCTCCTCAGTCTTTTATAACTGAGAGCAGAATAAGGAGGACAAGGCTAAGAAAAAGGAGAAACACAGAGAAAGGAGGTGGGCTCAAGTACTGGCTGCTCTGCAAGCCCACCAACTCCCTCCAGGTTGCCCTAAGGGCACTCCTCCAGGTAACTGCCATTGGTGTGGGAAGCCAGGCCACTGGAAGGCAAAGTGCCCTAATGGGATAAATGGGAAAAAGCCTCTAATGGCTTGCCTCTCTGCCACAAGCTTGGCCGCTGGAAATGAGACTGCCCTGACAGGCCAAAGGGCCCTTGGGACAGAATCCCAACCCCTGATAACCTTGAGCTGAAGGTGCTCTCTGCTCTAGTTGCCTTCCAAATCACACATCATCATCAACAGGATAAAGCTGAGGGCAACTCTTGCAGGTGGCAAGTAAAATTATAAATTTCCCTTTTGGGTTCAAGAGCTGCCTATTCTGTGCTAATATCTTTCTCTGAGAAACTCTCTTCAAAATCCTGTCAGGCAATGGGGGCAAATGGCACCCCCCTCCAAAAGAAAAGATTCACACCCCTTTATATTAGTTAAGGGACCAATTACTATTCTCCCACCAGTCCCTGGCAATGTCCTCTCACCTCTTTGGGGAAAAAATATACTTTCCAAAATGGGTGCTCACTCAATATTTATCCACCCTCTGAATTCATCTTTCTTCTGATAGCCCTATCTCTCGCCTCAAAACCACCTAATTCTTTAACCAATAACTTTAACCTGTACAGTCCTACCTCAGGGGTTTAGAAATAGCCCACATTTACTCAGACAAGTTCTAGTGAAAATCTAACTGCGCAAACTCTTGAGTGGGGAATAACTTCTACAGTATGTAGATAACTCCCTTATCTGTTCCCCCTCCACAGGACTCACATAGCAACATGCAGTACAAACCTTAACTTTCTAACAGAAGGAATATGACTTTTGTCTAATTCAAAGGTTATAAAGGTAAAGTGGTATTTCTGGTAAGGAAGGATATAAAGAAGAGATTTTGTAGAACAAAAAAAAATCTTGTATGGTAAATTCTCGTCCTAAAGTAAAATGACTGGTGGTTTAAAAAGAGGGATGTTTAGGACAAGTAAAAAAGTCCAAGCATGTTGTAGGTGGTCTGTGTAAGTTGTTAAAAAAGATTTGTGAAAGGGAATTTATGAAATAACTACTATACAATTTTAAAGGTTACTATGCCTTCTAAAAGCTTCACAAACTGCCACTATGGCTCTTAACTGTACAAATTCCCTCCTTTAAAGCTAGGTAAGGCCTGGGAACATACAGAGTTAGCCATACCCCTTGCTATGCTGAAAACAGTCAAATCTTATCTGGACTTCTGTCTGGCGTCCTAGGCTCCAAACCTAGCACATAATTAAAATCACTTACTTACCAGGTTTTTCACCAAAAGTAAAAATTGCTAAGACTTAACAGTGTAATATGTACTTGAGGCTATTGGAAAAACAGTTTTACATGCAAGGTGTGTAAGGAAGGTAGAATGTGCTTTTGGGAAAAAGTTATAAGAACTCATGGGAACATGGATTTTTTTGCCTACTTTAGACGGTTAAAAGATTGTTTTAGAAGGCAGTTTATAATCAGCTATGGGAATCTAACAGGTGCTCTTAAATGCAGGTTTCTGATAACTTTGGATATTGTGACATTAGAATAGAGGAAAAAACTTTGAGGACCCTCATGGAGAGCTAAAATGTTCATGAATATCAAGCAGAACAGGAGTTAACTACATGGACTGAACTAATAAAAGACTAGAACAATCCTCTTATTACTTTTTGCTTAAAACATGGCTACTCCTTTGTTTTTCAAAGCCTAGAAAGCTTTTCTTTTGAGCCATTTACAATTTTTAACAAATGAGCAAAGTATACCCCTGTAAACAAAATTTGCAGCATATTTCTCTCTTCCAGACTCCCCAGAATTTGGAAACAATTTGTGAGTATTCTTAACTTATGGCAAGATAGTAATTTGCATAAGTGCAATAAGAATCTGTTTTCTTTTGCAATGACAAAATTGAAGCCACTGGTTATTTTACCAAGGCTTTAACTGTAATGGTGTGCTTTCCTTCAAGGAATCAAATTTGACTTATAGAGCCAATAAAAGCCCCCCCCTAGGAAAACATACCTTATCTACATGGTCCCTGTACAGGGTTCCTGACCCGTGGTAAGTAAAGAATACCAGTTTCTGACAGGCTCAGGAGCCCCAGGTTATCTGGGGACCTCAAGAGGAAACGAATTTATTCAATTCATACAGGTATTTAATGGCACCAACCTATGGCTGGGCTTAAGGCTTTAAAAACATCTTATCTGAGATTCCTTATGGAACAAAGTTCCATCAAAGCCAATTTAAAAAGGAGCCTATATGGGAAATAATTATTCTTGCTGTGCTTTATGCAAATAATTAGGCCAAGTATAAGAAGACTAAAGTTTATTTTGCAAACAAATCTGTCCTGTCATGATTTGTTTTTAATAAAAATGAGGACTGGAGAGAAAAATTCTATTTATTTATTTTTTTTTTCTTTTTTCTTTTTTTTTGAGATGGAATCTCTCACTCTATTGCCCAGGCTGGAGTGCAGAAACATGATCTTGACTCACTGCAACCTCCGCCACCTGGGTTCAAGCGATTCTCCTGCCATGGCCTTCTGAGTGGCTGGGATTACAGGCACCCACCACCACACCCAGCTAATTTTTGTATTTTTAGTAGAGATGGGGTTTCACCATGTTGGCCAGGCTGGTCTCAAACTCCTGAACTCAAGTGATCTGCCCACCTTGGCCTCCCAAAGTGCTGGGATTACAGGCATGAGCCACCATGTCTGGAAAATTATGTTTCAAGAACTATGGTACACCTGTTCTTAGATTCTAGTCTCATCAGCTGTTTTTGAATTTTTCTCTGCAATTTAGACTAACCCTCATTCCTGTGAATCAGCTAGTGATCTCTGGCTACAGCTCAGAAGAAACAAAAGGGATGGGTAACGTACAAATCTGGATCAATATGCTAATTCTGGGCACATACTGGAATTGGCTAGCAACCCAATAAACCCAAGTCTTGGCAGGCATGACTATGGCCATCAGTTACCTGGGTGTGCCGGCAGGCTTGGGGTTTTTTGGAGCTGTCCTCACCTCCTTATTTCATTTTAACATTCTACTAAATCTAATAACCCAATTTGTCTATTTTCATCTTCAGGCCATCAAGCTCCAGATAATCCTCAGAGAGCGATACCATGTGCTCAATATTCAAGAGTCACCCTCTTACAGGGGACCCCTAGATGTCCACCAGGGATACATGATGGAGATAAATTTCTGCCCCTGCCTCCCTTGGACCTGGCTGGATAGTGCTTTCATCAACCCATGGAGCGACTCTCCTTCCCTGACAGCTAGCAACAGGCCAAGACCCACAGAACAACCACCACTGCCCCACCATCAGCAGGAGGGATTTACGGAAGACTGATCATCCATTTTTCCCAAAGAATTGGGGTCTTGGAATCTCGAGGGGAGAAATGCTACAGTGGGTAGCTAGTCGGTCATGAGCATGGCAGGAGAGCGCTTGCCCAAACCCCTACAAGGAATGTCAGGTGACCATCAGGTGATGGTCAGGCAGCTGTTAATTGCCTCTCTAAAATAATAATTGGTTGCTGCCAGTGCCAGGGAAAGGCAGTCTCCCAACAGATAGAAAAAACCTGAAACTGGTAATCAACAGCTTCCCAATAAGATCTCAGGAGTTGCACGAGTGGGCTCAAGCATGTGCATTAAGAGACAAAATGGCGGAGGTGAACTGGTATATGGCCTCCTAGGGACATTCAACTGGTAAGGGAAGAACGCCTCAAGTGAGCATGTGTACAACTCCAGTAAACACATCATGCATGCTCCCCTTGCAAGGGCTAGCAGGCAACTGCACATGCAGACAGCCCACCCCAAAGGAAGAATTAGGGGAGAAAAAAATGCAAGCCCTGGAAGTTTGTCAACATATAAAACCCTAAGTCAAAAGGTCAAACCACTCACTTGTCTTTCAAGTCACCTGCTTGGCCCACTTCCAAGTGGACTTTCCTTCCTTTTGTTCTTTCTCTAAAGCTTTTAAACAAACTTTTATTCCTGTCCTAAAACTTGCATTGGTCTTTCCTACTGCCTAATGCCTCCTTGGTTGAATTCTTTCTTCTGAGGAGGCAAGAATTGAGGTTGCTGCAGACCTGTATGGATTCACTACTGCTAACAGAACCTCCCACGTAATCCCACCTGTAGATTCTTTAAGGCAGTTTCTCAATGTCAGCACTACTGACACTTTGGTTGGGAAAATTCTTTGTGTATGTGGCTGTCTGTGCACTGAAGGATGTTTAGCAGTGTCCTTGGCCCTGACCTATTAGATGCCAGTAGCATTCTCCCAATTGTGACAATAAAAAATGTGTCCAGACATTGTCAAATAGCCCCATGAGGGGAGGGGCAAAAACCATTCCAAGTTGACAATCACTGGTGTAAAGATATCAAAAGTCAGGTGATCCTTAAGCAAGGAATGGTTTCATACAGCAGTAAGGGATTGTTCTATACAAATTTTTCTCAGGACTACATGGTGTTGGTCAACTAGCAGTAAGATTTGGTTTTGGTAAATGGACTGACTATGCTGTTTTCCAGTGTTACGTGCATAGCAAGGTAGTAACACTGATGTATTAACGATGACTTGTTTTGATCACTAGACCACTGTGAATAAGGTCCAATCCTCTTCCAAGGCCCTAGTCAAGATTGCCAGTAGACAATAAACCTGCCCTTGTGAAAAGGGGTTGGAGCAAGGCAGGCCAAAAGTTGAGGCTCCAAAGGGTCATTCTAACGGTGTGAGAGTGGAGGGTGTGAAGTTGGGTTGCTATGTCTAAATGAGTGAAGCTGTTGAATGAAAGTAGGGTGAGCCAAACTCTATTCTGAGATATATCTGAGCCGGCATCTTCAGTCTCTGGCAGGATCCTCAAATCCATTCCAATATCTAGTTTGTAGCTCTGTACAGTCTTCCATGGAAATCATCTTCAAAATGTACAAACTTTGAAGAAAATAAGAGTGAGAAAGGAGAGGAAATGGAAATGAGGAAGTGGAAAGCAAGAGTTTTTCCTGCTTCACTGAAGCCTGGGCAGGCACACAATGATGGCTATGTATCTTCCTGGTGGTGCCTACATCCCAGCTGATATGGTTTGCTCTGTGTCCCCACCCATTTCTCATCTTGTAGCTCCCATAATTCCCACGTATTGTGGGAGGGACCTGGTGGGAGATAATTAAATTATGGGGGTGGGTATTTCCTGTGCTGTCCTTGTGATAGTAAGTCTCACGAGATCTGATGGTTTTAAAAATGGGAGTTTCCCGGCACAAGCTCTCTCTCTTTGCCTGCTGCCATTCATGTAAGATGTGACTTGCTTCTCCTTGTCTTCTGCCATGATTGTGAGGCTTCCCTAGCCATGTGGAACTATAAGTCCATTAAAGCTCTTTCTTTTGTAAATTGCCCAATCTCAGGTATGTCTTTATCAGCAACATGAAAATGGACTAATACACCAGCATTAAGTGAAGTGCCATGGTGCCCATTGCCTCTGTTTCCTCTAAGGCTGGACCACACTGGGACTATCATGGGAGTAAATACTTAAAGCCCATGCAGGCGCAGGCCTTACCTTTCACCACTATAAATAGAGTAGAACGGTGGGCTCTGCCCTCTAGGATCCTTCATTCTGGCACTCTCTTTTCCAGGAGTTCCTTGGAATCTCAGCCCAATTTCATTAGGTTTCTTGAAAGAGGGAAGAATAAACCCCGTGTGGTTCTTTCTAGTGCAATCTAGTTAAAACAAAAAAAAAGACTTTTTAGTGCTCGCTTTGGCAGCACATATACTAAAACTGGCAAGACACAGAGATTAGTATGGCCCTTGTAATTTAAAAAAGGCTTTTGAGTGGGTTATTAAGTTACAAAGTAGATTGATCTTACTTTTATCAGACCCTGAATCTGGTCCATCATCCAAAACCTGTGCACTTCCCTTCATTTAATACTTCCTCATTTATAGTTTTTTTCCCCTCTTAACCATTTTGTCTTAAGATTTACTGCCATTACTTGTGGTTTTAAAGAGAAAAGGCATTACCTGTGTGGTTTATACAAAGTTCATGGCTATATTGGGGGTGGGGTGGTGCGATTAATAAATCCCCATCTAGGTGATTCTATTAGGTCAGTGTTTGGTCCTAGAATCACTGAAGGTTCGTATTCCAGCTTTGCTTACAAGCAGTGACCTTGAGTAAGTGAGGACTTTTTTTTTTTTTTTTTTTAAGATGGAGTCTTACCCTGTCACCCAGGCTGGAGTGCAATGGCGTGATCTCGGCTCACTGCAACCTCTGCCTCCTGGGTTCAACTGATTCTCCTGTCTCAGCCTCTCAAGTAGCTGGGATTACAGGCACCTGCCACCATGCCCAGCTAGTTTTTGTATTTTCAGTAGAGACAGGGTTCACCATGTTGGCCAGACTGGCCTTGAACTCCTGACCTCATGATCTGCCTGCCTTGGCCTCCCAAAGTGAGGACTTCTTTTATGCCAACGAGGATAACAGTATCCACTTTTTTTTTTTTTTTTTTGAGATAGAGTCTCACTATGTCTTGCCCAGGCTGACAGTGGTGCCATCTCAGCTCACTGCAGCCTCTACCTCCCAGGTTCAAGTGATTCTCCTGTCTCTGCCTCCTGAGTAGCTGGGACTACAGGTGTGTGTCACCACACCTGGCTAATTTTATATTTTTAGTAGAGACGGGGTTTCACCATGTTGGCCAGGCTGATCTCGAACTCTTGACCTCAGGTGATCCACCTGCCTTGGCCTCCCAAAGTGCTAAGAGTTTACTCCCAAAGTTAACTCCTAAGAGTTAACTCCCAAAGTGCTAAGGCTGTGCCTGGCCAGGAGTTAACGGTATCCACTTCTTGAAGTTAGGATTAAATGTGATAAAGTCTGCAAAGCACTTAGCATTATACCTGGCACTATTATCAGTAATTATGCAAATGAAGTGTGATCAGAATGCGATACTCATATTATTTCAAAGATCGGATCGGCAGTCTTCAGCCCTAAGAACCGGGATTTCAGAATGTCCATGAGAATCACTAGGCATGAATAACAACCTAAGGAAAGGATTAAAAGGGGTACAGAAATGGAAAGACAAGTATAACATGGAGAAAAGAGAGAAGGAAAGAGAACACAAAGAGGCACAGACAGACCTTGTCACCCCAAAACAGCAATTGAACAATGCACTGTCCATGTTATGAGCAAGTCTCTGCCATCAAGGGACATGTCTTTTGAGTGAGACAGTCAAAATAGAGTGAGATGGTTATGACAGAGAGGTTATAGGTGATTGTGAGCACTGAAGAGAAGCCAACTCAACTAAGAGTGGGGTTTAGAGTTGCAGAGTAACAAGTAACAGAATGAAGTCTTGAGGAATATCTGAGTTAGAAGGGTACAGAGTGTACAAAAACACGGAGGTAAGAGCATGGACGCAGAGACTAAAATTCTGTATGGCCGAAGGTGGAGTGTAGGGTTAAAGCATGACATCTATTTGTTATTTAAAACATTTTAGATATTTGTTGAGGACCATCTACAGTTCAGGCAGTTTTAGGAATGGAGGATTTTGTAGAAACACACCCAAAGTCCGTCTTCTCAGAATGTTCTTTTCTACAGAGGATATATGATAAACAAGCACAAAACGAAGGAAAACAATGATGGACGGAAGTTCTGTGATAGAAACACAACCATGTGCGACGTGATAGAGGATGGGTGGGTAGGAAACCCAATTTAGATGAGGTGGTCACTTAGACTTCTTTGAGAAGGTGGTATTTCAGCTGAGTCAGAAGGGTAGATGGAGCAAGGAGTGCATAGATGGCCAGGCTGGCAGGTAGAGCATTTAAAATGGTTCAAAGGTCCTCAGGCCGGGGGTAATGGGGTAAAGCAGAGACTAGCTAACATTTGCTTCATGAATCTTTTGGTGTGGGTGCTGAGGAGCATGAATAAGGTGAAAGGCTCCTCCTAAGGAGATACATTAAAGGTGACACATTTGCCTAGAGTAACCGTCAACTTTGCAGACCAACAGCAGTGGGAGTCCAGACATATTGTTCTGCATGTTAGCCAGAACCTTCTGCTATGTTCTGAATTTGGCCTAAATTGAAGGATTCAAATATCATCTCAAATAATTGTTCCTCCTACAGACTAAGGTGAAGATTCAGGAGCTCACGGCCTCAGGGGGCAAAGCATAGTTAAGAAAATCTAGGTGATAAGCGGCAGTAACAGTGGCCCATACCAGTGACCTGCGCTCACGGAAGAGTTCTGAAGACCTAGAATGCGTTTGAAGATGAGTTCATGAGCAGACAGAAAGGATTCCACTAACAGCCGAGAAACACAAAGGTCATGTGTTTTTAGGGACCTCCAAGTGGTCGGTAAGGTTGGGGTCAGCATTAGTTTCTTTGCCTGTAAAATGGGGGCAATAAGAATTCCTCATCCCTTAACTATTCTCAACAGCAAGAAACCTTAAAGGTAGAGAAGAAAAGATAAATCTGTTTTCACAGAAAGTCCTTGTTAGTCACGAAGGATTGCAGGATCGCTGCAGGGCACACTCATATGTGCAGAACCAGTCTCCAAATAGGCGGAGCAAGGTGCAGCTCTACCTGCTCCACCACTAGGTGCAGAAGAAATGTCCACGGCAGGGGGTTCTCAACTTGTGACCTTGGGTCTGCGGGGGTCTAGATGGACTTCAGCTGGCGCCCGTGTCGCATGACTTTCCTGGGCAGTAGTAACCCCAAAAGGGCGGCGTCGTCTACAGAAGTGCCACTACTTGGAATTCTCGTCCATGGCCACGTTCTCACTGCTGGGAGAAACAACAGGGGCAGGTCTAACACTCCTTTCTCGGATGCATGGGCGAACAGAAATATTCCTGGGCTTCACCTAACCGTGGCCTAAGTACACTTCCCCCGGGTAAGGAGTCACCACACTGATATTCCCGAGACTAATGGTACTTCACAGAGCGAAGTGCCGGAGCCCGTCGCCGGCGATTGCGCGTCCCGTCGCGGAGAGCATTATGGGGTTGGTAGTCCAGGCTGAGGCGCAGATACGGGTCCTCGAAGCCACAGAACTACATTTCCCAGCAAGGCCCGCGCAGCAGGGCACGCAGACTGTGTGCGTAAGCGACCAGATTTCCGGGGGAGCCGGGGGCGGGACTTCAGCGGAGGCCGGAGCGAGGCGTCGGGATGCAGCGCCCTGGGCCCTTCAGCACCCTCTACGGGCGGGTCTTGGCCCCGCTGCCCGGGAGGGCCGGGGGCGCGGCCTCCGGCGGAGGAGGGAACAGCTGGGACCTCCCGGGTTCCCACGTGCGGCTGCAGGGGCGTGCACAGTCCGGGACCCGTGGCGGTGCTGGCAACACAAGCACCAGCTGCGGGGACTCCAACAGCATCTGCCCGGCCCCCTCTACGATGTCCAAGGCCGAGGAGGCCAAGAAGCTGGCGGGCCGCGCGGCTGTGGAGAACCATGTGAGGGTGAGCACCTCTGGACGAGGGGCGCGGGGCGCGGGGCGCATGTCCTTGGCGTGATGGGCTCCTGTTGCGCGTTCTGGGTGCTGCCGGGGCGCGCCTAGCTCCTGGCAGGGCGGGGGCTGAGTGAGAGGGTAGAGGGTGTGTACTTTACCCGAGTTTAGACCCCTCTTTCCTGCTCCTTAAAGACATTTTAGATGTGGAATCGGTTGGGGGCGAATCTTCTAATACTTGAGCTTTCTAAAGACTCCTTGTCCAGCTGGAACAGTTTGCAAAGTGGAGCCTGGTGCTGTCTGATGTTTGGAATGGGGACTAAAGGCACTTGCCTTGTGGCGTCCTTATCAATAAATGGAAAATGGTGGGCTTTGGGACTGCGGAGAGGTTTTCATTTCTCTTTACTGACCCGGAAGCCGGCGGAGAGTTGGTTTGCTAGTGCTTTGAAATTTCAGTCGAAGGAGGTTCTGGGCTTGGTGCGCGCCGGCCCCTGAGTGTACTCTTGGAGGGAAGGGAAGACCCAGGGCTTCAAACTTCCTTCTTTGCATAGGGCGGGGGTGGACTAAGTCTGGAGGATGCTGGTTTATTTTTTAAGGCAGGGCTGCAGAGATGTTTAGCTGTTATTCAGTCAGGTCGTGGTCCCTACTTGTTTGTTAAGTGGCAGGTGTGGTGCTGTTAGTGGAGTTTTTTTTTTTTCTTTTTAAAGTATTTATTGATCATTCTTGGGTGTTTCTCGGAGAGGGGGATGTGGCAGGGTCATAGGATAATAGTGGAGAGAAGGTCAGCAGGTAAACACATGAACAAAGGTTTCTAGTTTTCCTAGGCAGTGTTTGTGTCCCTGGGTACTTGAGATTAGGGAGTGGTGATGACTCTTAAGGAGCATGCTGCCTTCAAGCATCTGTTTAACAAAGCACATCTTGCACCGCCCTTAATCCATTTAACCCTGAGTTGACACAGCACATGTTTCAGAGAGCACAGGACTGGGGGCAAGGCCATAGATCAACAGCATCCCAAGGCAGAAGAATTTCTCCTAGTACAGAAGAAAATGGAGTCTCCTATACCTACTTCTTTCTACACAGACACAGTAACAATCTGATCTCTCTTTCTTTTCCCCAAATTTCCCCCTTTTCTTTTCAACAAAACTTCCATCATCATCATGGCCCGTTCTCGATGGTCGCTGTCTCTTCGGAGCTGTTGGGTACATCTCCCAGATGGGGCGGCTGGGCAGAGGTGCTCCTCACATCCCAGACGATGGGCGGCCGGGCGGAGTCGCTCCTCACATCCCAGACGATGGGCGGCCGGGCAGAGGCGCTCCTCACCTCCCATACGGGGCGGCCGGGCAGAGGCGCTCCTCACCTCCCAGATGGGGCGGCCGGGCAGAGGCGCTCCTCACTTCCCAGACGGAGCGGCCAGGTAGAGGCCCTCCTCGCTTCCCAGACGGGGCAGCCGGGCAGAGGCGCTCCTCACTTCCTCCCAGATGGGGTGGCGGCCGGGCAGAGACGCTCCTCACCTCCCAGACGGGGCGGCCGGGCAGAGGCGCTCCTCACTTCCTCCCAGATGGGGTGGCGGCCGGGCAGAGGGTGGCCGGGCAGAGGCACTCCTCACCTCCTCCCAGACGGGGTGGCGGCTGGGCAGAGGCGCTCCTCATCTCCCAGACGGGGCGGCCAGGCAGAGGCGCTCCTCACTTCCCAGATGGGGCGGCCGGGCAGAGGCGCTCCTCACCTCCCAGATGGGGCGGCCGGGCAGAGGCGCTCCTCACTTCCCAGACGGGCGGCCAGGTAGAGGCGCTCCTCACTTCCCGGACGGGGCAGCCGGGCAGAGGCGCTCCTCACTTCCTCCCAGACGGGGTGGCGGCCGGGCAGAGGCGCTCCTCACCTCCCAGACGGGGCGGCCGGGCAGAGGCGCTCTTCACTTCCCAGATGGGGCGGCCGGGCAGAGGTGCTCCTCACCTCCCAGACGGGGCGGCCGGGTAGAGGCGCTCCTCACTTCCCAGACGGGGCGGCCGGGCAGAGGCGCTCCTCACTTCCTCCCAGACGGGGCGGCCGGGCAGAGGTGCTCCTCACTTCCTCCCAGACGGGGCGGCCGGGCAGAGGTGCTCCTCACTTTCTTCCAAACGGGGTGGCGGCCGGGCAGAGGCGCTCCTCACCTCCCAGACGGGGCGGCCGGGCAGAGACGCTCCTCACCTCCCAGACAGGGCGGCCAGGCAGAGACGCTCCTCACCTCCCAGACGGGGCGGCCGGTCAGAGGCGCTCCTCACTTCCCAGATGGGGTGGCAGCCGGTCAGAGGCGCTCCTCACCTCCCAGACGGGGCGGCCGGGTAGAGGCGCTCCTCACTTCCCAGATGGGGTGGCTGGGCCTAGGCGCTCCTCACATCCCAGAGGGAGCGGCCAGGCAGAGGCGCTCCTCACATCCCAGACGATGGGCGGCCAGGCAGAGACGCTCCTCACTTCCTAGATGGGGTGGCGGCCGGGCAGAGGCTGTAATCTTAGAACTTTGGGAGGCCAAGGCAGGCGGCTGGGAGGTGGAGGTTGCAGCGAGCCGAGATCACGCCACTGCACTCCAGCCTGGGCAACATTGAGCATTGAGTGAGCGAGACTCCTTCTGCAATCCCAGCACCTCGGGAGGCTGAGGTGGGCAGATCACTCGAGGCCAGGAGCTGGAGACCAGCCCGGTCAACACGGCGAAACCTGGTCTCCACCAAAAATACAAAAACCAGTCAGGCGTGGCGGTGTGTGCCTGCAATCCCAGGCACTCGGGCCGAGGCAGGAGTATCACAAGAGCCCGAGGTGGAGAGGTTGCAGCGAGCTGAGATCATGGCAGTACAGTCCAGCCTCGGCAACAGAGGGAGACCGAAGAAAGAAGTAGAGGGAGACCGAGGAGAGAGGGAGGGGGAGGGGGGAGGACGGGGAGGAGGGAGAGGGAGAGGGCTAGTGGAGTTTTTTTAATCCAAGTGGTTTTGCTGTCACCAATCAAGTATCTTAATTATAATAAGGAAGCCAAGTGGAGTATGTCTGCCCTGTGGTGTAGTTTCCTTGGTCTTATTGGCTTTTTATCTCTCATTTCTACTTATTAGAAAGTGGTATTAGAGTCCCTTTTCTTCTCCGATAATAGTTCTTTACATTTGTTAATGCTTTACTCTACAAAATTATTTTGCTTAGATGATGTTGGATGAGCTTCACCACAGCCTGTTTGAGTGGGAGTGGACAATGTGGTAACCTGTGGCTCAGCCAGCTCTGTAGAAGGGGTGTTCCAGTGTGACCTTCTACCCTTTCCACTGCTACCCTGTTCTGGTGTAGCCTGTTGTAAGTCTGATTGGCAATAGGATTTTCTATGGGGATTAACAGAGATAATGTAAAATGTGTTAATTTGACCCTACCTTTGGGATTCGGTGCCTCAGTTGTAAAATTGAGACAATAAGCTGAAATTTCAAAATATCTGCATAAAGTGAATAGCTAATAGATAAATGTAATCCACATGAGAATACAATTAGAAAAGCCCCATATCTAAGTTGTCCTGTTAATGAATTTACATTAATATTTGGTGACACATCTCCCTGACCTTTGTGTTATAGTTATATATTTGATTAAATAAAAGTCTGCAAGCCCTGACCTTAGGCTAGAGCCCCAAAACACTGGATTCTGACCACATCATTTCATGAAGTTAGGTGATTTTGGGGAGATCTACAGTGACCTTTTGGGGGCACCTGTTAAAATCATATATGCCCTTCAGGGTTTGGCTTAAAGGCCATTTCCTCCTTTCAGTTTTTCCTTAGCATCCTAAGGAGAGGAAGATTTCTTTTCTGTGATTCTGTAGCACTTCATGCCTCTTACGTGCTTTATGTTGTATCTCATGTTTTGGTCATCTCTGTGTTCGTTTTTTCCAGCCCCTTAAAGGGTAAGCTCCTGGAGGGTAGTTAACCTTCATTTAGCATTGGTCACAGTGGGGCCTGCCCAGTACGTTTGTTCAATTGTGTGCAGTGTGGACACAAATATGAAAGTGTTGGGGTTACTGGAGGTTCTTTGTGTAGAATCTCTGGGAGTAGGGCTTCCTGTTCCCTAGTCCATTGGAGTTCCAATATGGTGACCACTTCCATGTCTGAGTGGATGGAAAACATGGAGAGTTCTCAGGTGAATCCTTTGTATAGCCACCCTGGACCCAGCTCTGTCTGTTTCTGGGGGTGTAGCCACCCAGGATGGGTCACCATACAGAACTAGGCTCTTCTGAACGTCTGTAGCCTCATCCATTTGTTCTTTTTGGAGCCTGGGCTTTGTTTTTTGAGTGGCTTGGTTGAGGAAGCTGATGGGCAGTGGTTCTAGTTGGTTAGCAGAAGTAGCATTTCCAAAGTTACTCCATTCGACAAGCTGAGTGAAGTTCTGATGTTGCACATACATGTGGTTTAATATTGCCCATTAGAATGGGGCCACTCCTCTAGCAGGACCTGCTTGGCAGTCTTCTGCTGTTGGGCCACCTCATAGGCAGCCTTTGGTCACCTCTGGTTGGCTTTGGCAAGGGCACTGATTCCTGGGCCAGTCATTTGATTCCAAGGCAGCAGGGATCACATGGTTAAAGAGTTTTAGGCCTGACAGGGCCTTGCAATTCCTGGTCTCTTCCAAAAGGCAAAGAAGGAGCCTTATACAGAGCTTGTTTGATTCATCCGAATTCACCTCTTTGCCACTTGCCTGCTGGGGACTGTGAGTGACATGAATCTATGGCTGAACTTGGTAACCAGGAATTTGGTGATTGAATTACTGTAAAGCTAGAGTTCCTAGCTTCAGGTAATATGTGAAGGTCAGGTTAAGTCTATCTAGTGTGATATTTTAAACACACACACACAATGTTTTTATCCATGGCTCTTGGTTCATAACACTCATAGCCCTTGCTACAGTCTTTTGTTATATTTGGGGTGCTTTAGGGCCCAAAGCAGGCCTCAGAAAACAGAATCTCCCTCTCTTACCTTCTCCTGCCCTCCTTCCACTTGCTCCTTTCTCTTCCCCAATGCTTTTCTGTTTTGGAGCTGGCTGTAAAGAAATCCTGTGACCTATGTTGTCTGATTGTACGTCATAAGATACCCATTTCAGAAGGGTTGCTGTTCCATACCCTGGAGGAAGGAATGCTGCAGGTGAAGAAGAATCTGTACAGACAGCCCTTGCAGGGTTTCCCCAGTCAGTCTGCTAGTATTGGATCATGCCCTTTTTGTCCAGTCACATTTCTAGGCCCTTGCAATTCCTGGTCTTTTCCAAGAGCCAATCATACCTATTCGATAAAGTCTCAACAAAAAAAAAAAAAAAGAAAAGAAAAAGAAAAGCTCAAGAGGACAGGGTTTGGAAGCTTCTGGAGAGCAGAACAGGTGAAAATCCCTGGAGGATGGTGTGCCTAGAGAGAGCATGGAAGCTCTGTGCTCCTTCTTACGTACCTTTACCTATGCATCTCTTCATCCATATCCTTCATCATAGCCTTTATAATAAACTGGTAAACATGTTTCCCTGAGTTCTGTGAGCCACTCTAGCAAGTTAATCAAATCCAAAGAGAGTGTTGTGGAAACTCCAACTTGAAGCTGTCAAGTCAGAAGTTCTGGAGGCCTGGACTTGCATTTGGTAGGAAGGAGGAGGCAATCTTGGGAGCTGAGCCCTCAACCAGTGGAACCTTATGGTATCTCCAGGTAGAGAGTGTTGAAATTGAATTGGTGGATACCCAGCTGTTGTCTGCTGCAGAGTAGATTGCTTGCTTGGGATAAGGGGAGAAATCCCCATACATTTGGTGACAGAAGTCTTCTGTGTTGATGATTGTTGTGGTGTGAGAGCAGAGGAAAAAGTTTGAGTTTTTCCACACTCAGACATAGGCCTTGATAAGACATTTTCTCATTCCTTGAAGATTTTTATACGTGAGATATTTAGCCATTTTGAATGTTTCTGTACTGTGATGTATCATTTACTTGTCTTGAAGTCCTTGCCTTTGGGGATTGTCCAGGTAGCTAAACAACTTTACTAGACACATTGCCTTCTTGAGAGCATTGGCACAGGTGGAATCCTGACCTAGTGCGAGCCCTGTTCTGACAGCCCAAACCCCTGATGTATTCAGTGCCTTTGGAACTGTGAGCTAGTAAAAGCAGTTTCCACCAGGTCAATAACACAAAAGTTGTTGGATAAAGTCTTCTGTAGGTAGGAGAGGCTATAGAAGCATTTTTAGTATACATGTATGTGGTTGTGGGGACATTAGTATTTGTTTTTTTTTTTTTTTTGGTAACTCTACTTGTTGGTCATTCTTTCTAATCTTTTCTAGTTATAGATGTAGTCAGACTTTGAGAAGGACCATATCTAATGTGAGGCCTAGGGGCTGACTTTAAGTATTCCTATGGCCTTTGTCCTGTGGGGAATGAAGGATTTTAGTTGTGGCCCTGCTTGTCCTGAGGGCCCTTCAGGACTTGTCTTCTTCCTAAAAAGAAGGTTTTACTATGGGCTTTCCTTTGTCAAATAAATTAATTGTTAATCAGTTGTTGGAAATCTTAAGAAATTTGAAATAGATTGATGTTTCAGCAAATTGAACTTCCTGAAGTTGCTTATTCGGTTGAAATGGCTCATCCTGTAATCCCAGCACTTTGGGAGGCAGAGGTGAGACGATCACTTGAGGCCAGGAGTTTGAGATTAGCCTGGTTGACAGAGTGAGACTTTGTCTTTTAAAAGAATTAAAAAATTAGCTGGGCATGGTGGCATGTTCCTGTAGTACTAGCTATGTGGGAAGCTGAGGCAGTAGGATTGTATGAGCCCAGGAGTTTGAAGATGAGTTTGTATGTGTGTGTGGGGGGGGGCATTGATATTGTTTATATATATTATAAATATATATACAAGATATATATCTTGTATATATATTTAAAACAGGTAAAATCACACATATGTAAAGTGAATATATGTCAAAGATTTTATTTAACTCACTAAATTAATGAGGGAACTGGAAAAGTTATTAGAACCTATTCATAGGTGTCTTAGTCCATTTTGTGCTGCTATAATAGAATACCTGAGAATGAGTAATTTATAATGAACAGAAATGTTTTGGCTTATACTTCTGGAGGCTACAAAGTCCAATATCAAGGCGCTGGCATCTGGGGAGAGAGACAGATGTTGAAGTGCTATGGGTGGGCACCAATCCTACCCATGAGGGTGGAGCCCTCTGACTTAATCTCCTCTTAAAGGTCCCACTTCTTAATATTGTTATAATGGCAATTAAATTTCAACATGAGTTTTGGTGGAGATGTTCAAAGCATAACAGGAGAAGTCAACCGTAAGCTCATATGTAGTAAAAAAATCTTAAAATGAATTTAGAAGATCTGTTAATAATTGTATCTCACAGAACACTATTAATTTGCATTTATATGAACAAAAATTACTTGCTTTGTTAACAGTTTCCTGCAAGTTAAAGTGTATCTCTATACAGTTGTCATATATCTTAAAGACAAAGGCACATACCTACTTAGAGTCAGACAATACAAGCAGGTTCCAGCATCCCTTTGGAAGGATATCCAGTAGTCTCTTTTGCTCACTTCAAAGTCTTAAGTTTTTCCTTACAATATTGAACTCATCTATAAAGTGGGAATAGTGTGTCTGTAGGTCATAAGTGATTGTTGTGAGATTTGGCTTTATATTAACATTTATAAGTCTTCTTGGTAGGTGCTTAATAAATGGTAGCTGTTGCTTTGGTGTTCACTTGGCTTTGCCTTGCAACGGCAGGAGATAGATGTCAGGAAGTTGCTTAGGCACTGAGCTCCATATTAGTTCCTGACTGTTAGTACCCTGGCCTCGTTTTGCTCTTTGTGGTCTAGTAGACTCAGCTGAGCTTTTACTCTGTTTTTGGTCTGCTTGTAGGTACCTTCTTTGTTTCTTAAGGTGGTAGGCTCAGTATTGTGATGTCTGCTTGTACTTTGTACTCAGGAAGTGCTCTGCATTTATTATGATCCTTTCTATTGCAGATGAAGACTATTTTTCATGTTCTTAACTAAGCCTTTGCCCTCTTCCCATTTTCTCTGAGGAAGGCTCATGCAAAATGAGCACCCCTTGGTGTCACCTAGACAGATGCTGACATACTTTATTATTTTGAGGTTACTTCAGGCCCTCCCTTTATCTGCTGACTTTGGGAGAGCTCTAGATGGTGGGCCTGATGTGTCTTGTGGTGCTACCAACTTGAAGGTGCCTGTGGAAGACACTGAAGCCAGAAGCCTTAGCTTTCCTCCCTTACCCAGGCTCCAGGCTCTATTGTTTTTTCTTAGGTGTTTTTCTAATTGCCTCCCTGTGGTTGGCCAGGAATCTTTTTCTTTTCTTTCTTCTTCTTCTTTCTTTTTTTTTTTTAAACACACTGTTGCTGGCTTGAAATGTCAGGAATCTTTAAGTGTTTATATGCAAGCTGTTTCTGTGAGGGTGACGCAAGTTGCTATTCAGTTGCAAGTAATTGCACCAATTATTTGGTAGAATGTAGGGAGGAAGTGGTGGTGTTGACAGTGTCAGAAATGAAGGGAGGAGGGCCTTGTTGAACATTTGTCCACCATGCATTGGCTAAAGTACAGCATTGAGGTTCAGTGTTTATGTTCCTATAAAATAGGCACAGTACCTGTCTTGCACCTGTGTTGGTGAATTGCTGTTCATAATAATTTTATAACTTTAGAAAGTGGGCTGACAAAGGAGTAAAATATGGTATTAATAAGTTTTCTTTTTTCTTCCCCCTTTTTGGCAGAATAACCAAGTGCTGGGAATTGGAAGTGGTTCTACAATTGTCCATGCTGTGCAGCGAATAGGTATGCTCTCTCACTGTCTACTGGATGTTTTGTGTGTGATGATGGGGTAGGGAGGTAGAGGAGAGGGAGGAAGTGGTGCACAGGTTTAGCATTGCCCTTTTGGCTTCAGCAGTACAGAGCTGGAGAGAGGGACTACCTGAGGTCAGTTGAGCATTTCTGCTCTTTTGTGGAGAGAGGAAATCTTGGGCCTCTTCATCCAACTTTGAAGGACACCCTTGCCTTTGTTTACTCTGCTCAGCTGGAGGGGAGGAGCTGACTTAGCTTGAGGTCCCAATATAATTTTAATCATGTTGATGGCATTCTACCATTGAGTTCTTTGCATGATCTCAGACTTCCTCAGGCAGATAATTGAGGCCACAGTGGGTTTGCCCTGTCCATGACCCTGGAGTGGATGTGGGACTCCTGCCATTGATGGCTGGTTCCTGTAGGTGCTCATTTCACACTGATTAGAGTGTCTCTATGCTTAGGAAAGGCTCAGGAATTATCAGCCCCTATGGCTGCTCAACAGGTTTTACTGCCCTGCTCCTTGTTTGTAAGAACAAAGCCCAGAGGAGAGGCCTGCCTGAATGCTGAATTCTTCTAGGTGCCAAGGGGCAGAGCCCAGGAGGTAAAGTCCAGGAACACTTTGTTATCAAGGAGTAGTTTTAGTGCTGGTGTGATGGCTTCTGGAAGCCTTCTCATTGGCCAAATAGGAGCTTTTGTGTTATATACCTTTCAATCTTAACCAAGTATCTGGAGAATACTTTCAGGGCACAGGAGTTACTATGGATTTTATAATAGTGGCACCCAAACCTCCCAAGATGCACTCAGTGATTAAAAAGACTTGAAATTTTAATATGAGTTTTTTCCGAAGTCTTTTTTTTTTTTTTTTTTAAATCAAACTTTCCTGAAAGGTACAAATCCAAATTGAAAAAATAAATCTCCTTTAGCCACTCTCTGGGGCCTACAAATAAGTATATTTTTTACTAAAATGCAAAAGTAAAGTTCTGGCTTTTTCCTAGAACAGGCAATATAGGGGAGTTAAGACTGTGTGGCTACATGGCCTGGGATCATGTCCCAGCTGTGCCCCTTATTAGCGGTGTAACTACCGAGTTATGTTACCTCTCTGAACCTCAGTTGCCTTATTTGCAAAATGCGGAAAATAATTTAATTTACCTTTTGGGTTGTTAGGATTAAGAGTTCGTATATACGAAGTTCTTAGAATGTTGTCAGGCACATAACAATGGCAAACACTGTCACTGCTTTCTGTGGTCAGTACTTACCTCTCCAGGCTTTCTTGTGTCCCTGTCTTCTGATGTGTGAGGTGCAGTCACCAGCTTTCCCACCAAGGAGGGGGACACAGGATGAAAGGCAGCTGTCTTTGGGAAATAGATCTTCCCTTGTCTGTTGGATTTGAGCAAACACATGTGACAAGAAAAATAAAGTAAGGAGAGTGAAAAACTGCCAATATGGCTTTTGTTTCCACAGCTGAAAGGGTGAAGCAAGAGAATCTGAACCTCGTCTGTATTCCCACTTCCTTCCAGGTATGTCCTGCTTTCCATCTGCATCGTGACAGCTTCTGCTGTATCTTCTGGTTCCCTAGGGTTGTGGACCTATGGCCTTGTCTTGTACCTCAAGGTTGTTCTAGGTCGGAGAGTCCAGGAATAGGAGAGTTTATTGACCAAGGATTCCTTCTTGGAATTGTAGTTTTAGGTGCATTTGTTTAATCACTCGGTGAATATTTCAGTGCATGTTGAGTTTAGGCACTACGGAGTATGCAGAGATGGCCAGGTAGTCTCTCTCCTCAACGAATATTATTCCTATTTATAGGTGAAAAAAATCAGGCTAAGCTAGGTGTGGTGGCTCATGCCTATAATCCCAAGTACTTTGGGAGGCCAAGGTAGGCAGATCACTTGAGCACAGGAGTTCAAGACCAGCCTGGGCAGTATGGTGAAAGCCTGCCTCTACAAAAAATACAAAAATTAGCTGGGTGTGGTGGCTTGTACGTGTAGTTCCAACTATGTGGGAGGCTGAGGCGGGAGGATCTCCCTTGAGCCGAGGAGGTCCAGGCTGCAGTGAGCTGTGATTGTGCCAGTGCACTCCAGCCTGGGCGACAGAGTGAGACCCTGTCTCAAGAAAAAAAAAATCAGGCTAAAAGGAATTAAGCAATGTGTCAGTAATGCAAGTACACCATAAAATAGTAGGAGCTGATGGAGGAAACAGTGGAGCCAGTTAAATATAGGGAGAGATAAGGAAAGAGAGGTTTTGGGAAGTGGAAGGGAAGACAGTTGCTCAGATGGAGCCAACTCTCATCCCTCATCTGGCCATTGCAGGGAGGAGTATGTGTATAATCTCTCGCTGGATTAGTCAAGATGATACTATGCACTGGGGTAGGAGGTGAGATTTATGAGTGACTGATGCTCCTGGGACTTTATGGACTTAGGCTTGGATAGCTGGGTTTCTTAGGAAACCCTCCCAATCCTGGAGGCACAGAATGCTGGCAGCATGCAACCAGCTCTGGTGAAGGGAGAGAGGTTAAGCTTCCTTCTAAACCAGACTGGCCTCAGCTTAACAGTAGGGTGTAAGGCAGAGATTCCAGGTAGACAGGTTAGGGAGTTGGATAGTGCATACTGTTGGAGCTTCCTTGTTGTTAAGTCTCTTGGAGACCTTAAACAAAGTGGATGGCCACCCAGGGGACTGAAGGCAATATCTTAAGTGTTTTATATTGCTTTTTTTTTTTTTTTTTTAAATCCTGCTTTCTTGAGGAGATGCTTTTAAAGCCTCAGTGGCTTGTGGTGGATTTTCTTAGTCTTTTGAAAAGCTAAGTATCTAATTTTTCCAACTGACTTGATCATGAAGTATTTTTATTTCTTAGTTAATAAATTACATTGGTGTTTATTTTTAAAGTTAGATATGCACGTGGATTGAAGAAACAAATAATTCAAGTCTTTTTATTTAAAAGAAAAAAAAAGCACACTACCCTCACTTTCCCCTAGATGACCACTACCTAGAAAGCACACTCTTCTCACCTCCCACCCCTGACCTCCACTATTTCTTGCTCTTTACATGGACATACTTTTAGCTCTTTTAGGTGATTGGATATTTGCTCCAGTATTTTGAAACTACATGCTTTTCTTGCTGTTTTTAAATTTTTCTGAACTAGGTTGACCCAAAAGGTTAAAATAACAGCCACTATAGATTTAAGTCAAAGTTAATTTTATTCTGAGCTAAGTTTGAGGACTATAGATCAGGGACACAGACTCAGAGCAAACCGGGAGCATGTCCCTTTCTGTTGTAATTCAGTAGGTCAGAATTAGAGGAAAGAGTGTGTTGAATAAAACAGACAATAGAGGACCACCCTTACATACATTCTGTGGCTGTAGTTCAAATTGATGAGCTAACATATTTTGGCTGGAGTTTTATTCTTTTGGTAACATTTTTGCAGTATTTATAATATTTGTAACGTAGGAATATTAGAAAGATAATCAACAATATGATGAGCAACTTAGAGGTCCACTGAGGTAAAGACAATGAAGTAAAGAAACAATTATCATAGAAAAGAATCTTGAACATAGATTTTGATAGTCTGTGACTAATTAGATAAATTTCCTCCCTTTGTATTTGTACTTTATGATATCTTTGCATTTACAACTGTAATTAGCTGATGATTTATAATGTCTAATTGCTTGTCCATTTTCTGCTGGGAGTACAATTTGAGGAGGGTTGAGTTCCAATTTTCTAATTTTCATTATCATAAGTATTACTTCATCATAAAAGTAACTTTCCTGTTAACCCAGTGTTGTACCAGATGGCAGTATAATTTAAATCAAATGTTGTCTGGTTGCAAGTAAGATCTAAAACAGCTACAGTCTCATTTTTCCTCCCTTTCTAATGCAAGCATCCTTTTCCTATTGTATTAGTCCATTTTCATGCTGCTGATAAAGACATACCTGAGACTGGGCAATTTACAAAAGAATGAGGTTTAATTGGACTTACAGTTCCACATGGCTGGGGAAGCTTCACAATCATGGCAGAAGGCAAGGAGGAACAAGTCTTGTTTTACTTGGATGGCAGCAGACAAAAAGAGAATGAGGAAGACACAAAAGCGGAAACCCTGATAAAACCATCAGATCTCGTGAGACTTAATCACTACTATGAGAACAGTGTGGAGGAAACCACGCTCATGATTCAATTATCTCCCACCAGGTCACTCCCACAACACATGGGAATTATGGAAGTACAATTCAAGATGAGCTTTGGGTGGGGACAGAATGCTGGCAGCTTGCAACCAGCTGTGGCGCCTGCCAAATCTCATGTCCTCCCATTTCAAAACCAATCATGCCTTCCCAGTAGTCCCCAAAGTCTTAGCTCATTTCAGCATTAACTCAAAAGTCCACAGTCCAAAGTCTCATCTGAGACAAGGCAAGTCCCTTCTGCTTATAAGCCTATAAAATCAAAAGCAAGCTAGTTATTTCCCAGATACATTGGGGGTACAGGTATTGGGTGAATACACTCATTCCAGATGGGAGAAATTGGCCAAAACACAGGGGCTGCAGGTCCCATGCAAGTCTGAAATCCAGGATGGGCAGTCAAATCTTAAAGCACCAAAATGATCTGCTTTGTCTCCATGTCTCACATCCAGGTCATGCTGATGCTAGAGGTGGGTGCCCATGGTCCTGGGCAGCTCCCTTCCTGTAGCTTTGCAGGGCACAGCCTCCCTCCTGGCTGTTTTCATGGGCTGGCATTGAGTGTCTGCAGCTTTTCCAGGTGCATGGTGCAAGCTGTCAGTGGATCTACCATTCTGGGGTCTGGAGGATGGTGGCCCTTTTCTCACAGCTCCACTAGGCGGTGCCCTAGTAGAGACTCTGTACAGGGGCTCCAACCCCACATTTTCCATCTGCACTGCCCTACCAGTTCTCCATGAGAGCCCCACTTCTGCAGCAAACTTCTGCCTGGGCATCCAGGTGTTTCCATACATCTTCTGAAATCTAGGCAGAGGTTCCCAAACCTCAATTCTTGACTTCGTGCTCCCAGGCTCAACACCACATGGAAGCTGCCAAGGCTTGGGGCTTGCACCATCTGAAGCTACGGCCCGAGCTCTGCATTGGCCCCTTTCAGGCAGTGGTGGAGTGGCTAGGAGCAGGGCATCAAGTCCCTAGGCTGCACACAGCTCGGGGACCCTGGGCCTGGCCCACAAAACCACTTTTTTCTCCTAGGCCTCTGGGCGTGTGATGGGAGGGGCTTCCGTGAAGACCTGACATGCCCTGGTGACATTTTCCCCACTGTCTTGGGGATTAACATTTGGCTCTTCCTTACTTATTCAGATGTCCTCAGCTGGCTTGAATTTCTCCTCAGAAAATGGGATTTTCTTTTCTATCGCATTCCGGCTGCAAATTTTTCAAACTTTTATATTCTGTTTTCCTTTTAAAACTGAATGCTTTTAACAGCACCCAAGTCACCTCTTGAATGCTTTGCTGCTTAGAAATTTCTTCTGCCAGATATCTTAAATCATCTCTCTCAAGGTCAAAGTTCCACAAATCTCTGGGGCAGGGGCAAAATGCTGCCAGTCTCTTTGCTACAATAACGAGTCACCTTTGCTCCACTTCCTAGCAAGTTTTTCATCTCCATCTGGACCTTATTGTCCATATCGCTATCAGCATTTTGGGCAAGGCCATTCAACAAGTCTCCAAACTTTCCCACATTTTTCTGTCTTCTGAGCCCTCCAAACTGTTCCAACCTCTGCCTGTTACCCAGTTCCAAAGTCACTTCCATATTTTCGGATATCTTCTCAGCAGCGCCTCACTCTGCTGGTAACAATGTACTGTATTAGTCTGTTTTCACGCAGCTGATAAAGACATACCTGAGACTGGGCAATTTACAAAAGAAAGAGGTTTAATTGGACTTGCAGTTCCATGTGGCTGGGGAAGCCTCACAATCATGGCGGAAGGCAGGGAGGAGCAAGTCCCATCTTACATGGATGGCAGCAAGCAGAGAATGAAGAAGACGCAAAAGCAGAAACCCCTGATAAAACCATCAGATCTCATGAGACTTATTCACTACCATGAGAAGAGTATGGAGGAAACTGCCCTCATGATTCAATTGTCTCCCACCAGGTTCCTCCCACAACACATGGGAATTACGGGAGTGCAATTCAAGATGAGATTTGGGTGGGGACACAGAGCTAAACCATATCACCTCTATACCATATATTATATTGAGCAGGGTATAGAAATTAAGGGTCATCTCTCTCACCACTCCCGTTCAACATAATATTGGAAGTTCTGGCCGGGGCCGTCAGGCAAGAGAAAGAAAGGGTATTCACATAGGAAGAGAGAAAGTCAAACTGTCTCTGTTTGCAGATGACACGATTCTGTATCTAGAAAACCCTATCATCTCAGCCCAAAAGCTCCTTAAGCTGATAAGCAACTTTAGCAAAGTCTCAGGATACAAAATCAATGTGCAAAAATCACAAGCATTCCTATACACCAACAATAGACAAGCAGAGACCCAAATCATGAATGAACTCTCATTCACAATTGCTACAAAGATAATAAAATACCTAGCAATACAGCTAACAAGGAAAGTGAAGGATCTCTTCAAGGAGGACTACAAACCACTGCTTAAGGAAATGAGAGGACACAAATGGGAAAACATTCCATGCCCATGGATAGGAAGAATCAATATCATGAAAATGGCCAAATTACTGCCCAAAGTAATTTATAAATTCAATGCTATTCCCATTAAACTACTATTGACATTCTTCACATAATTAGAAAAAACTACTCTAAAATTCATATGGAACCAAAAAAGAGCCTGTGTAGCCAAGACAATCCTAAGCAAAAAGAACAAAGCTGAAGGCATCGCGCTACTGGACTCCAAACTATAGTAACCAAAACAATAATAGCATGGTACTGGTACAACAACAGACACACAGACCAATGGAACAGAGTAGAGATCTCAGAAATAAGACTGCACATCTACAACCATCTGATCTTTGACAAACCTGACAAAAGCAGTGGGGAAAGGAATCCCTATTTAATAAATGGTGCCGGGAGAACTGGCTAACCATATGCAAAAATTGAAACTGGACCTTTTCCTTACAACTTATATGAAAATTAACTCAAGATGGATTAAAGAACTTAAATGTAAAACCCTAGAAAATGAAAAACACTATAAAAACCCTAGAAGAAAATACCATTCAGGACATAGGCACAGGCAAAGAAAGATTTAATGACAAAAACATCAAAAACAATTGCAACAAAAACCAATATTGACAAATGGGATCTAATTAAACTAAAGAGCTTCTGCGCAGCAAAAGAAACTATCATTAGAGTGAGCAGACAATCTACAGAATGGGAGAAAATTTTTGCAATCCATCTGACAAAGTTCTAATATCTAGAATCTACAAGGAACTTAAACAAATTTATAAGAAAAAACCAGACAATCCTGTTAAAAAATGGGCAAAGGACATGAACAGACACTTCTCAAAAGAAGACATTTATGTGGCCAGCAAACATGAAAAAAAGCTCAACATCACTAATCATTAGAGAAATGCAGATCAAAAGCACAATGAGATACCATCTCACGCTGGTCAGAATGGCGATTATTAAAAAGTCAAGAAACAACAGATGCTGAGGAGGCTGTGGAGACAGGAATGCTTTTACATTGTTGGTAGGAATGTAAATTAGTTCAACCATTGTGCAAGATGGTGTGGCGATTTCTCAAAGACCTAGAGCCAGAAATATCATTTGACTCAGTAATCCCATTACTGAGTATATACCCAAAAGAATATAAATTATTCTATTCTAAAGATACATGCACATGTATGTTCATTGCAGCACTATTCATAATATCGAAGACATGGAATCAACCCAAATGCCACCAATGATAGACTGGATAAAGAAAATATGGTACATATACACCATAGAATACTATGCAGCCATAAAAAGGAACGATATCATGTCCTTTGCAGGGACATGGATAGAGCTGGAAGCCATTATCCTCAGCAAACTAACACAGGAACGGAAAACCAAACACCGCATGTTCTCACTTGTAAGTTGGAGCTGAACAGTGAGAACACATGGAGGCAGGGAGGGGAACAACACCTACTGGGGCCTGTCTAGGGGGTGTGGGGGAGGGAGAGCATCAGGGTAAATAGCTAATGCATGCAGGGCTTAATATCTAGGTGATGGGTTGATAGATGCAGCAAACCACCATGGCACACATTTACCTATGTAACAAACCTGCACATCCTGCACATGTATCCTGGAATTTTAAATTAAAAAAAAAGAAATTAAGGGTCATATTTATATGATTTCAGGATTCCAAACATTATGGGGACAGCACCAACTTCCTGAATTTGTTTACGATGTAGAACTGAAATTGGACTCCAAGTATTATTTAATATGAGCTTTCAACTCCCCATTGGGAAAATATGGGTAGTATTAAAAAAAATCTCTATTCCTACTAACACTATGTTATATGTCTAGTTATTGTCTATGTGGGGTGCTAATGCTGTAAGAGTACAGTGAATTAAGCTACATATTCTTGGTAGTAATTTTCCAGGAAGAAGAGGGCTCATATGTTTGTGCATAAATGTATACCTTGTGTTTCTGCATCCAAAATTGTAGGGCACATTTTAGAGGCCACTTCAGTTTCCATTTGGATAAGCATGGTCAGTAAACCTTGTTGAGTTTGGATGCATGTAATTTTCCATCGCTGGGTTTTGGCATGGCTCATTGTTAGTTGAGTAGTTAATTTACCTTCTTAACAATAGTGTCATTGTCTTTTTGTGTAGCTTCCCAACCCATACCTTCCTTCTGAAAGAATATTTCTTTTAATCTATTTAGACTGGTAAGTATTGACTTTTCTTGTGATTTTTTTTTTTTTTTTTTTTTGTCGTTGTTAAATACACTTTTAGCTTGTCCTAACATCTCAAGGCCTGCCTTTATTGGACCTAAGGTTCTTTTTGCCTTAGTTGGCTAGTGCTGTTTTATCCACCAAACATGTTGTTGCCATTGAGCATTTATAATGGAAGTACAATTTGAGTACCGGTTACAAACCCAATAATGTTGGGTGCTCCAAGTTAAGGTGAGAGGAGCAGCAGTTACCCCTAGATACAGTTTAGTTTGAGTACACTGTAAGCCTTCTCACATTCTCCCTGGTAACATTCCCAAGTATCCTCTGGTGGTACTCTTGTCCACCAAGTAGCTCTCATTATTTGATTTCCAGTTTCATTAGAATTGTGTTGACCAGTCACAAAAACAAGGTCCCTGACTCCTACGACAAGAGATACTATGGCAAGGCACATAAGCTGCAGCTAAATGTCTTCCAGGAGTTTGTATAGTAAGTGTATAGTAAGTGATCATCTGTATTCACAGTAACATAGTGATCTATTTGTAAAGTGTTAAAAATTGCCAGACCAGGCATGGAATTGGGAAGAACTTCCTGGATATCTTTCCCTAAGTGGGGGCCTCTTGATGGTTTATTATGCTTGAAAAACTGGTGCCATGGGCTATGGGAACATTGGACTGATTCTAAGAAGTTGATGTCCGGGTTCCAGTATCTTCTTGATATTGAAAAAATGTTTGTCTTACTTTCACATCAGTTAGATTAGCAATTTCCCTTAAGAGGAATGGGGATCAAACAAATGAGGGAGTGTTAGTAGAAATTCAGTCATCATGCAGGAAAATACAAAAACAAAAGGTATATGCAGAAGAAATTCATTGTGAGTTCAGTCCTGGTCTGGTAATTTGGGCAATGTTGTCTATCAGGTCTTGTCTGCTTTCCATCCTCAGAGGTGTCAGGAATCTTAGAGATCTTTAACTGGAGGTCTCCAGTGGACTTATAAGTTCATTTAGTTGTTGGAGCTTTCTTTAAATGAGAAATGTGAATCCAGGGGTCAACTCCTTCAAGTTTTGCTGCACAGCAATTAGTTAACAATACCTGATAGAGTCCTTTCCAGTGAGGTTCAAGTGAGTCTTTTAGTGAGGTTCAAGTGAGTCTTTTAGTTGCTGTCGTTTCCAAAAAAAAGGTCCCTTGGCTAGACATTATGGTATTTAAGATCTTCGTCTCCCAGGAGTACCCTGTAAAAAGAATCTTTTATTAATTTATTTTGGGGAAAAAGTTTAGTTAAGCCTTGACAATAACTGAGTATAGCACCTTTCAATAAAGTTGGTTCATATAAATTGCTATCCTGTTTCGTAGGTTGACTTGTAATTATCTTTTAAGTGGGTAATTGATGTTATCCAAGAGAAGTTGCTCTTGGGTTAAGCAAAACCAATGGAAGAGCCTTTGGCCCAGTATGAAAAGCTTTTGTTAATTTTGCCAAATGGATTTTTTTTTTTTTTTTTTTGAGACAGAGTCTCGCTCTGTCGCCCAGGCTGGAGCGCAGTGGCGTGATCTTGGCTCACTGCAAGCTCTACCTCCCGGGTTCATGCCATACTCCTGCCTCAGCCTCCCGAGTAGCTGGGACTACAGGTACCCGCCACCATGCCCGGCTAATTTTTTGTATATTTAGTAGAGACGGGGTTTCACCGTGTTGGCCAGGATGGTCTCCATTTCTTGACCTTGTGATCCACCTGCCTGGGCCTCCCAAAGTGCTGGGGTTACAGGCGTGAGCCACTGCGCCCGGCCAGCCAGCTGGATCTTTATTATTCCATTTATTTGTTCCACCAATCCAGAAGACTAAGGTTGGTATACACAATGAAAATGTTGGAAAATGGGCCAGATTTTACAAATTGAGTGGACTGTCTTTCTAGTAAAATGAGTTCTTCTATCGCTATGTAATTTGGAAGGAATTCCCCAAGAGGGAATTATTTGCTTCAACGATATTTTCCTCTTGCGTGTGCTATGACTCTTCTGCAAGGAAATGTTTCAACTCAGTGAGAGAACATACAAATCATAACCAGTACCTATTTATAATTCTGGGCTGGAGGTAATTGGATAAAATCCACTTGCCAGATATCAGAAGGTCTGGTGGGCAAAGGAAAATGCCCTTGATATCCATGAAGAGGCTGTCCTGGATTATGTTTAGGACAAACTGCACATTTAGCATAAGTCTTATGAGCCGATTGTGGGTGACTGTTTCCAGTAATATTGTTTTTCTTAGGCAGTCATTTTCTGAGGTCCCTAGTGAGTGAGCTGATAGAAATGTTGTAATACAGGAAATTGAAATAAATTCCAAAGGCAAAACAAGTCTGTTGTTGAGTCCATACTATAATTTGCAAGTGGGGGAAAAGTGTGTCTCCTTTGTTAGCCATATCTGCTTTTCCTTCTCTGAACCCTTTTCTTGAGCCACTTGGAGTTCCTTTTCAATGGAGCTCATTTAAAAAAAATATAGCCACCTGTATAGTTTCATCTGCTATTAGTGTTAGAGCAGCCTTTGGCTGCTGCGTCAACAAAATACTTTTTCTCTGAAGGGCTGAGTTTGGAGTGTCCAGGAATCTTAATAATAGCCCCCCCTTTTTTTTCTGGAAATTCCTTAGTAGGGGCTCTAAGTTCTGCCTCGTCCTGGGGGTCTAAACTACTGAAGGTTCTCCCTTTGGGTCAGGATTTTCTCTAAAAGGTGCTATCAAAACTTATGTGGGTAGAGGAGGGAGTAAGGATCATTTGATCTGGGCAAGGCAGTTCTTTTGTTTTTTTTTTGAGACAGAGTCTTGCTCTGTTACCCAGGCTGGAGTACAGTGGCATGATCACAGCTCACTGCAGCCTCGGCCTCCTGGGGTCAAGCGATCCTCCTGCCTCAGCCTCCTGAGTAGCTGGGACTACAGGCGCATGCCACCATGCCTAGCTTTTTAAAAATTTTTTGTAGAGACGATGTCTCACTATGTTGTGCAGGCTGGTCTTGAACTCCTGGGCTCAAGTGATCCACCCACCTCAGCCTCCCAAAGTGCTGAGATTACAGATGTGAGCCACTGCGCCCTGCCAAGGCAGTTCTGAAAGGAAAGAATAAGGGTTCTGAAGGAGCAGGCGGAGGGGAGGAGGTGAGACAGTGGAAACATGAGACGATTTTTTCAGTCAAGAAAGTTTCCAAGATCTTTTGGTTCACCTCCTGTATGGAAGCAATTTTATCATTACTTTTAGAGGCTTTTAAAAACCATTGTAGTAACTATCCCATTCTTTGTGTTTAATTTTTAAGCCACTCCTCCCAGTTGTGCACGTAAATAATTCAGTTTTGGGGTCTTGAATGAGCCCCATTTTGGCCAAGTTAAGCTAATTTAATTTTTAGTGATGTTGGTTCAATGAGTCAAAAAATTTATAAGATGAGGTGCTATAATTTTTAGTCACAAGCCTAGCTGGTGTCTTGGAAGATGGTAACTCTCCTTCGTAGCTTCAACTTCAGATGTCTTGTTTTAAATGTCTCTCCCTTCTCCCTTGTCTGCACCAGATTAAGAATGTGTTCAGGGTCAAAAATGTGTTGCTTATGTGCTTCACTCCTCGGGCTCTTACCCCTGAGGTGGTCTGCTCACCCCTGAGTTGGTCTGCTCTCTTAGGTGTTTCGGGAGAAACTCACCTGCTGAAGCAGTGAGGTGCCCTGAACGCTAGGCGACCAGCCTATTATGAGAGTTCCCTGGAGGAGCTATTACAACTTAAGTGTTTTCCTGTTGATGATGAAGCCCTTTGGAACCACTACATGTCATGAGGAATCTCCTCTGACCCTTCCGCAAGATTCTTTGTCACTTAAAAATACCTGAGATTCGGGCTGGTGGGTGCAAGCATCCTTTATATTCGGAGCAATTTTTATCTCTGTTGCTCTTATATAGAATGTAAAGGATTGGTGCAGACAAAGGAGCTTTTGAAAAGAAAAACACTCAGCTAGTCAAAGAAACCACCGCAAGGTGGTCAAGCTATAGCTTAGTTTTATATGTTTTAGGGGAACATAAGACATCTGTCAGTACATGTAACATGTACTTTGGATCAGTCTAGAAAGGTGGGACAACTTGAAGCTCCAGGGCAGAGTTGGGATTTCCAGGTCATAGCTGCATTCAAAGATTTTCTGACTGGCAATTGGTTGTAATAATTATTATCTAAAGACCTGGAATCAATAGAAGGGAATGTTTGGGTGAAGATAAGGGGTTATGGAGACCAAGGTTCTTATTTATGCAGATGAAGCTTTTAGGTAGCAGATGTTAGAATAGATTGTAAATGTTTCTTATCAGACTTAAAAAGTGCCAGAGTCTTAATTAATTCTCCCCTGGGTCAAGGAAAAGACCTGGAAAGGGAAGGGGATTCTTTACAGAATGTAGATTTTTTTCCCTACAAGAGACAGCTTTACTGGGCTATTTCAAAATAGGTCAAAGAAATACATTTTAGGGTAAGATACAGTTTCTTTCAGGACCTGCTGTCATGTGATTCTATACTAGGATCAGGTTGGAATTTGGTGTCTTATTGCTACAAATAGTTTGTTTTTTTCATCTTAAGATCTGTTTTAGCTGGGAGTGGTGGCTCATGCCAGTAATCTTAACACTTTGGGAGGCTGAGGTGTGAGGATTGCTTGAGCTCAGTTTGAGACCAGCCTGAGCAACATAGTGAGACCCTATTTCTAAAAAGAGATTAAGAACAAAAATCTGTTTTAATGTTAATGCTTGTCAGTTGTGCCTGAATTCCAAAGGGAAGATGGTATAATGAGGCATATCCGACTCCCCTTTCCCATCATCACCTGAACTTGATTTTCAGGTTTTCTTTGAAATGCCCCTGGCTAAGAGTAGAGGTCCATCAGTCAGTTGGGAGGCATAGAATTTTGTTTTTGGTTTACAATGTATATAGGGTAAAAAGCTAACCGGTATGCAGGTGTCTCAGGATCTGGAGAGAAATGATTGATTTTCTCCTGCATTTGTGTTTCATCTGATAGGCAAGAAGGTTACAGTCAGCACATGTTAGTGAAATGTTTGGCAAATTCCAGCCTTGCAAGTGAGAGTTCATCTTGAATTCATAGGCCTAGTTTCTTTTACCTGTGTTCAACCTGCAGCCATCTTGAGCTGCTTTTAAAATTCTTTCAGATTTTCTTTTTCTGACAACTTTAGGTAATTGTAATTCTGAATGGATAAATGGAAGATGAACATTTGCTTATTCTTTACCTTGCTCTCACAGTTCACCCTCCCTCTCCTAATTGTCCCAGTACAGTTACATTTTAGTTAGGTTTTACTTGGTTTTTACAGAATTGTAACTGTGCAAGAACCACACGGTGTGTTATGTATGATTACTTTTCCTTGCCTGCCCAATATTTTGTTTTCCCCAAAGTGGTGAAATCTGTTTTTTCCAGCACAGTGGGTATCCCACTTCATCAATTTCATCTGCTTTGTGAAGGCTGTTTGGGTCATCTGGGATGGTCAACTGTAAGCCGCTATACTTGGCTGCATTCTTGGGGTCTCCCTTCACAGTCAGGAAATTTCCTTCTCTTTTCTCTTGTTTTGGGTTGCCCTTGCTTCTTCTTCTTCTTCTTTTTTTTTTAAGATGGTGTCTTGCTGTTGTCACCCAGGCTGGAGTGCAATGGCGTGATCTCAGCTCACTGCAACCTCCGCCTCCTGGGTTCAAGCGATTCTCCTGCCTCAGCCTCCCAAGTAGCTGGGAGTACAGGTGCCCGCCACCACACCCAGCTGATTTTTTTGTATTTTTAGTAGAGACGAGGTTTCACTATGTTGACCATGACTTTTTGGATGTCTGAATATATATATATATATATATATTTTTTTTTTTTTTTTCAAGCTATGAGTAGGCCTTTTTTTTTTTTTTTTTTTTTGAGACAGTGTCTTCTCACTGTCACCCATGCTGGAGTGCAGTGGTGCAATCTCAGTTCACTGCAGCCTTGACCCCTTGGCCTCTAGCCATCCTCCCACCTCAGCCTCCTGAATAGCTAGAATACAAATGTGTGCCTCCACACCTGGCTAAGAAAATATCTTTATGTGACTTTTCCTCAGTCATCATTTGACTCTACAGAGCACTATGTTAAATACTTTCTCAGGAATTTTGTAGGCATTTCTCTGTTGTCTTCTGGTTTTTAATTTGCTGTTAAGGAGGTAGATACCCTTCTGATTTGTGATCCTTTGTATGAAATCTATTTTTAATTCTCTAAGGACTCACGTACCCTTTTATTACCATGTTTTTCTCCAGCATTCTGAAAACACCATGATGTGTCTCTTGGTGTGGATCTATTTTCGTCCAGTGTGCTGGGCACTTGCTGGGACAGCTCGTCATGCGTATTCACACTCTGCAATTTTGGGAATATTTTCCCTATTGTTTATTTCATTTTTCTTCCCTCTTTTTTCTGGTTCATCTTTCTGGGACCCTTCTTGTGACTTTGGTGCTTGTGGACAGTCTTATTTTGTCCCTTTGCTTCATTTTTAGCTTTGCCTTTTTCTGACCCTTTTATTGAGCTTTCTTTGTTCTCATGTGTTCGGTTTCTAACAGCTCTTTTTTGTTTGTTTTCTGAAAATTTTTCTTAGTAGGATCTTGTTCTTGTTTTATGGTTAATTTTTTTTTTTTCAATTTCTTCACTGAGGACGTTAATGATTTTTTGTTTAAGGGACTTCTTGTACAGGTTTCCTCAGTTGTTTTTTCCAGTTCATGGGAGGTACACCTCACAGTAAAATTCACTCCTTTTAAGTATAATTTTTAGTTTTGACAAGCACAGTCATGTAATAACCAACACAATGAAAATATTGTTGGATTGTTTGGTCTATTAAATTATGTCTGTTCTCTATCTGCTCATTTTTTGTTTTTGTTTTGTTTTTTTTTGTTTGTTTTTGTTTGTTTGTTTGTTTTTTAGATGGAGTTTCACTCTGTCGCCCAGGATGGAGTGCAGTGGCGCGATCTGGGCTCACTGCAACCTCCGCCTCCTGGGTTCTAGTGATTCTCTTGTCTCAGCCTCCAAGTAGCTGGGATTACAGGCACCTGCCACCACACGCAGCTAATTTTTTTGTATTTTTAGTAGAGACAGGGTTTCACCATGTTGGCCAGGCTGGTCTTGAACTCCTGGCCTCAAGTGATCTGCCCGCCTTGGCTTCCCAAAGTGCTGGGATTACAGGTGTGAGCCACTGTGCCTAGCCCCTGTCTGCTCCTTTGAAGAGTGCTGGGCTACCTGATTGTCAGCCAGCTCTCAAGATGAGGATTGTCTGTCAGGCCATTACCTTGGGGAACTCCTGATGTCAGATCATTTGTCTTTCCCCTGGCTGGTCAGATATCCTAGAGAAGGCCGCCCCATTTCTTTTTGGGATGGGTATGCATGGCTACCCATGGCCTGGGAGTCAAGTAGGTAAAGAGGACTAGAAGATGTCTGTCAGTATTCTGGATGTAAACTTGCTTTTAATTCTCTTGTTTTCAATACAATACCTGTGGTGGATGAGAGAAAGTGCCTACAACATTTTGCAGCATCTCCTGAACCTGGGCATGAACATGTGACTTGTTTGTCAGCCACCGAGTTCTGGGATAGCTGCTGTTCAGCAGTAGCTCACTGATAGGGTACCCTTGTCCTCGAAAGTGCTTGGCCACTCAGTCCTAAGACCAGTGTTTGACCTCTAGAGAATCAGCATGCTGTTTTGGAAGTACAGAGGGAGGATTAGAGGTATAACAAGTTTTAAATTAGCCTTTCAACCAATCTTCTCTTTTTTTTACTCCTACTGTAACCACACAATAGGTTCGTCACTTAATGCACACAGCAAGTCAATACGCAGAGACACTGGGTTGTAGCAGAGAAAGGTTTAACCATAGGGCCACCAATCAAGGAGACAAGAAGAATCCTCAAATCCATCTCCCTGAGTAGTTGGGGGCTGGGGATTTTAAGGGTTTTGGAATGGGTTGAAGTGTGGAGATGATTGGAAAGAGTGCAAGGTGAAGTCAAGGGACAGGAGAGGAAGAAACAGTATTCTCATGCTGATTTTGTTCCTCTTCGGGGGGAAGGGAGGCTTCAAACTGGTTGATGTCAACTGGAATTCAGGATCTGAAAAAATCATAAGCAATTCTTAAAAGCCTTATGATTCTAATTAATGTCAGAGATCCCGTCTATAAGAACAATGGGGGATGCAATTAATTCTTAAAAGCCCATGACTCTAATGTCAGAAATTCTATCTATAGGAACAGTGAGGATACAAGTGATTAGTATCCAGAGCTACATGACTTTTGGTTACAAGGAAGTGGGCCAAAGTGCAGCCTGATTAATGCTTAATTATAACTATATTTTTGTCGGAATTCTTGTTAACCCTGTGAGGTTGGCTTCACATCCTGCAGTTGAAAATATCACTGCTTCCTGAAACTTTTGGGAGGTTCTGTGGTATTTTAGTTACTTCTTTAGCTTTCTTTAGTACTGGCCTAGGTTTTTTGTTTCTTATTCCTGCATTTACCGTTGTCCATCAGTGTTCCAACTTTTAAAATTCGTTGCTATTTTCTCCTCTTTCATGAGGTTTATGCCTTTAAGAAAAAATCCTTTATTGTAGTTTCAGAGAGGTTTTGAGAAGGAGCTGTGAAAGGAAAATAAATCTTGGGCCCCCAAATCACTATGCCAAGGGAAAAGTCAAGCTGGGAACTATGTCAGGCAAATCTGCCTCCCATTTTCTTTCTAAATAAGATAGCTACAAAATTAAAAAGCTACATACCTCCCTCAAAATTTGCCCACAAGGAAATTCCTTGTGGACAAAAGACAGAACTCAAAGTCATCCCTCTGAGGCTCACCTGAGACAAATCCATATCTGATTGCTTCCTCTACCCCATTGTTTATGTAAAAATGCAGATATTGAGCTAGACTAAATTGTGTATTCAGTGGATAGCCGCTTGAGGACTCAAAAGAATGCAGTCTTTTGTCTATTATCTACTTATGACACGGAAGACCCCTTCCCCGCCTCAAGTTGTCCTGCCTTATCAGACTGAACCTAGGTACATCTGATACATATTGATTGATGTCTCATGTCTCCCTAAAATGTATAAAAGCAAGCTGTACCCCAACCACCTTGGGGCACATGTCAGGACCTCCTGAGTCTCTGTCACAGGCACATCCTTAACCTTGGCAAAATAAACTTTCTAAATTGATTGTGACCTGTCTCAGATACAGGTTTACAGAGCTGAGCTAAATGCAGGTGTTCAAACTGCCATCTTTACCTGGAAGTTTGATCCTGTGTTTTTAAGATAGCACTCCTCACCCAACTGAGTTTTATGGTGATAATTGATAACAGTGTATCCAGACTGGAAAATGCTGGCCCATTCCAGTTAACTGTGTGGAGGAGTCATTGAGAGTTCACAGGGCCTTTTAAAATTCACTTGTTCAGGTTACTTTTTTTCCCACTCAAACGTAAACTTATTTTTGTGTTAAGTTTAGCCAGATACAGTCTCTGGAAATGGTTGAAAGGAAGTCAAAATATTTTGTGGGGGCCAAGAGAAAACTTCCCCTTTGCCCTCTGAAGATTCACTGAAAATTACTGACAAAAGGCATACAAATGTGTTTGATCATTGTTTTATGTGGCACAAGTGCCTTCAGAATGAAGATCCAAAGATCAGAGGAAACTCTCCATTTTTATGCTTAGGTTCAGCAAAGTATGGACAGCCATGTAGAGATACGATTGGACAAAAAGGATATTATTTAATGCTAGTAGATACAGACTGAGTTGAGAAACCCAGCAAGACCCTTGATTTAGATCCTTCCTGGTCTCTCTGCAGCACTCCCTCCTTGGTATGGGGCAGAACCGTCTTTGGAATGGGGGTCTTATGACCTACAGTCAGACAAAATAGGTGAGATAATTTCTTTATGTCCAGTTTTGGCATAGAAAGATTAGGGAGGGAGGAGGTTAGAGTAATATTGTTAAATTTTGTGAACCCCCAAAATGTGAGATAGGTCCCAGGTAATTTAGAAAGTTTATATTGCCAAAGTTGAGGACATGTGCCTGTGACACACCTCAGGAGGTCCTGACGACATGTGCCCAAGGTGGTCAGAGCACAGTTTGGTTTTATACCTTTTAGGGAGGCATGAGACATCAGTCAACATATGCAAGATGAACATTGGTTTGGTCTGGAAAGGCGGGACAACTTGAAGCAAAGGCGGGAAGACTTGAAGCAGGGAGGGAGCTTCCAGGTCATAGGTAAATAAGAGACAAATGGTTGCATTCTTTTGAGTTTCTGATTAGCCTCTCCAAAAGAGGCAATCAGATATGCATTTATCTCAGTGAGCAGAGGGGTGACTTTGAATAGAATGAGAGGCAGGTTTGCCCTAAGCAGTTCCCAGCTTGAGTGATTTTGGGGCCCCAAGATTTATTTTCCTTTTACATTTCCCCCCTTTCTTTTAAAAAATCTTTTGGAGAAAGCATTTTAGAAGAAAATGAGTCTCTGGCTTCAGGTTTCTTCTGATCTCTTATGGCTAGGATTGTTTATTCCTAGAAAGGTAGGTCCTGAGTTATTAGGAAAGTTCATTTTAAAAGTCTCATGTCCTATGAAGAGAAAATAGGGGGAGGAAGAGAGAAAAGCAACAACAAACAAAAGAACAATCCTGGAAAATTGATATAGGCCACATTACTCTAAAGTCCATACATTAGTAGACAGATATGAAAGTGGCTTATGTATGTAAATAGGTTGCTCTTGTTTTCTTCTGAAGTTTAAGTTGTCTAGCTTCAGTTTGCAGGGCTTTATGAAAGCACAGCTTAGTTTTTGGTGACTCCAAATTCAGAACAGTGGGGAAAAAAGAAAGAAAAAAACCCCTGAAAACATTATTTTGCAGGGTTGTAGCCAAGAAAAATTAGAATTAGAATTAGAATTTGGTTCAAATTTTAGAAAATAATAAAATTGAAAAACATAGGCAAGACTAGAATCTAACAACAAGTGTGCTATAGTTTTTGAAACAATTTTTCTCTAGTTTCCCATTTTTACTAAAGACAAATCATGGTAGGACTGATTTGCTTTATTATACTTGGGCTTATTATTTGTATACAGTGCAGCAAGAATAAGAATTATACTTTTTTTTACATAGGCTTTTAAATTGGCTTTGATGGAACTTTGTTCCATAGAAGGAATCTCAGATAAGACTCCTTTTTTAAAGCCCAGCCCAGCCATTATGGATTTGTACCTTCAAATACTATGAGTTGGGTGAATTCCTTTCCTCTTGAGGTTCTAAGATAAACTTGGGCCTCCTAGGCCTGTCAGAAAGTGACATTCTTTACTTACCACAGCTCAGGAACCCTGTACAGGGACTGCATAGACAAAGGTGTAAGGTCAGTTTTTCCAAGGGGCTTTTATTGGCTCCATAAGTCAGTTTGATTTCTTTATGGAAGACACACCATTCAAGTTAAAGCCTTGGTAAAATAACCAGTTTCTTTAATTGTGCCCCATTACAAATGAAAACAGATTCTTATTGCACTTATGCAAATAACTGTATTGTCATAAGGTAAGAATAGTCACAAATACTCCTCAGATTTTATAGAAATCAGGTAGAGAAAAACAAATATGCCCCAAATTTGGATCATAAGAGTATACTTTACTAAATTGTTAAAAGCTATAAATAGCTTAAAAGAAGTTTTTTTGACTCTGAAAAATAAAAGAAAGGATCAGCAACGTCTTAAGCAAAACGTTAAAAAGATTACTTCAGACTTCTATTAGTTTAGTCCCTGCAGTTAATTCCTGTTCTGCTTGATATTCATGAATATTTCAGCTCTCTGAGTCCTGAAAGTTTTTCCTTTATTCTGATGTTACAATCTCTAAAGTTGTGAGAAACTTGTATTCAAGAGCACCTGTTAAGCGTTTTATAGCTGATTATAAAGCCACCTTCTAAAGAGGACCAAACAAGACAACAATTGTCATGGTCTTGTTTTAGGGCAAACCTAAACAAAACAAAAAGTTTTAGGGCAGCCATAGTCAAGACACAGTTGACAAGGAAATTTGTTACCTCTGTGGCACATAGTAATTTAACATAACAATTATAATTATTACCAATAACATATATTAAGTCATATCAGAATTATAGGAGTTTCCCATAATTTTGGAACACATACCAATAACATTTATACAAATACAGCCCAGAGAAAAGCAAACACCATTTCATATTTGACAATGCTTCCTGTATAATTTTTATACCAAATAAGCAAAATTATGTCATTGTTTTAGATTTTAGGGAACCTGGTATCTTAAAGGATTAATTAGGTCAGAAAAAGGCATAATTTATAATTTGATTTTGGAAATATTGTCAAATATCAAAGGTTTAAAACACTTGATATCACAAAAGAGGATCACAGGTCATTGTAAAATAAGTCATTCATTTAACCAAAGTGATAACCTAAGGATTTAAAAAAAAAAAAAAAGTCAAAAACCTTTATTTTTTGAGAGAGGAGACGTAATTTTCCAAACAATAAGCCCTAATAAAAACATGAAGCTAATTAAATTTGTTTTCCAAAATTTATAAACAATTTATAAAATTTTAATCTTGAACATAGGATATAACTTCCATAAGCCTTTTATAGACTTTATAACCTTTATTAAGGAGTCGGTTAATGCCTCAAGATAACCTTGTTAATCTGACCCAGGTGCCCAGGTCTTGCATCAGTGTGCTTTTGACATTAATGTTTGATTTATAGTGAAACTGAACTTATTTTATCTCTCAAAATTGGCCCTTACAATCTCACACAGCCACCTGTTCCACAATAGTCCCTTGGCCTTGAGGAGTTGAATAGCTTTAATTTCTGGCCTGTGTCTCAGGAATGCAGTTTATTTTGATTGGCATCTTCTATGGGGCCTGATGATGAGGCTTTAATTGCTGTCAGTATTTAAGATTTCACAGGACTTGGTATCCTTTTCAGACCCAAGAGTCAAAGCCCTGTAACTTAATGTTACAAGAACTTTAAAAGCACATACAAAAAGATATGTGGATGTAATAACCTTAATTAAAAAAAAAATTTAGTGTTAGTTTTTTTTCCCTAAGCAAACCAAAACTTAATGCCGTAGGAATTATTTCCATAAAATGTAAAATCTGTTAGGCCAGTTACCAAAAGGCAAAAGGAAAGACCGTCTGCAGTGTACAGAATATTATGTTGGAAGAAAACATTTCCTTTAGACCTTTAAGAAATTATTGTTAGCATCAGGCCACAACAAATGGAACTTGAGGGGAAAAAAACTTATATGAGCTGAAAATGAGTTGGAGAACATTATTACTTTGCTTCTTTTAAAAGGGGGGAGAAAACTGAACATAGTGAGATGTAATAAATGTCAAACTTCTAAAACAAAATTAAAAAAATAATTTAAATTATTTTAAAATACATTATTAAATATATCTTAAATATATATTATTTAAATATATAGAAATATATTTAATAGTTATGAGATACCATCTCACACTGGTTAGAATGGCTATCATTAAAAAGTCAGGAAACAACAGATGCTGGAGAGGATGTGGAGAAATAGGAATGCTTTTACACTGTTGTTGAGAGTGTAAATTAGTTCAACCATTGTGGAAGACAGTGTGGCAATTCCTCAAGGATCTAGAACCAGAAATACCATTTCACCCAGCAATCCCATTACTGGGTATTATACCCAAAGGATTATAAATAATTGTACTATAAAGACACATGCACACGTATGTTTATTGCAGCACTATTCACAATAGCAAAGACTTGGAACCAATCCAAATGCCCATCAATAATAGACTGGATAAAGAAAATGTGGCACATATGCACCATGGAATACTATGCAGCCATAAAAAAGGATTAGTTCATGTCCTTTGAAGGGACATGGCTGAAGCTGGAAACCATCATTCTTAGCAAACTAACACAAAGAACAGAAAACCAAACACTGCATGTTCTCACTTATAAGTGGGAGTTGAACAGTGAGAACACATGGACACAGGGAGGGGAACATCACACACTGGGGCCTGTCAGGGGGTGAGGGGCTAGGGGAGGAATAGCATCAGGAGAAATACCTAATGTAGATGATGGGTGGCTGGGTACAGCAAACCACCGTGGCATGTATATACCTATGTAACAAACCTTCACGTTCTGCACATATATTCCAGAACTTAAAACATAATTTAAAAAAATAAATTTAATAATTATACTTTAATACTTATAAATATATTAATTATATTACTAATATCATATTTTATTAATATAATTAGTATAATTAATATAAAATACAACATATTAGTATGTTTTATTATTATAATTAATATATGTTAATATAAAACATAATAGATATATTTTAGATATATATAATATATATATACACACACACACACACACACACACCCACCCACATGCACACGTTTATTGCAGCACTATTCACAATAGCAAAGACTTGGAACCAGCCCAAATGCCCATCAATGATAGACTGGATAAAGAAAATGTGGTGCATATACACCATGGAATGCAGCCATAAAAAAGGATGAGTTCATATATATTATATAATTATAATTATGTATTGAAACATATTATATATTAATAACAAATATATCTTTAAATACATATATTTATTTAAAAACATAATTAAAATCTCTAATAATTTATTGAGTAGATCCCTTAAGAAATCAATCCCTTACTGTTCTAATAAATTCTTTAGTATATAAATGGTTTTTTTAAATATCAAACCCAGTCTCCAGAGAGACCATTATAATTTCCGTTTAATTATAGACAGCTTGATCTATAAAAGTTTTTTTTTTTAATCCTTTTATTGTGCCTTAGACTCTTTATGACATGCTTGGACTTTCTGGTTTGTCCTGAACATACCTCTTTCTTAAACAACCAGTCATTTTATTCTAGGTCCAAATTAACCATACAAGATTTTTTCTCATACAAAATTATTTTTCTTTAAGCTTTTTCACCAAAAAAACCCTTTATTTTTATAGCTTTCTTTACATCTCTCTTATTTTGTAGTTCCTTTTACCTTGTTTTATACATAACCTTTAAAATAGCTTTGAACCAAACAAAAATTGTTTACCTTTTTAAGGACACTTGTTTTTGAAAGAATATTTTCCTACAATATATTTTTATTGGAAAATACCCAAATAATGAAATATCTATAATTTAACTTTAGATTCTAAATTATGACAAGTTTGTCTACAAGTATTTATCCCATTACATTTACTTATTTTAATTGTTTAGATTATTTATGAAAAGTTTGATAGTCATTAAAGTTATGAAACTTTCCATTGCGAAATTCTGAGACAGTGAAGAAGATAGGACCTAACAGACTCCGTCTTGCTTCTAACCTTTACGTTGTCCTTGTTCATTCCTGGTCTTTGGGAGGAACTTAGTTTGTAATTTAGCTTTGAAACAAAGACGTAACAGTCCTTTGTCTCATTTGCCATTATACATGCCATGGTCAGATCCTCTCACAGTACAAGGTGATCTCTGGTACCCCCACAGCCAAAGAGGTCAGGTCACGCAATACAGGAAAACAGAGCTTTAGACCTAAGAAGAATCTGCCCATGACTCTTGAAACCCCACAAAGAAAACAGAACACCCTAACTGCGGTGAGTGGCACCTTTGTTCTGAATTCTTTAAAGGGGTTCAAATCATTATAAACCTCTAGAATTTTTTTGGTACTGCAGATGGCAAAGGGGGAAGGAGGAGGTATAGGGTAGAAGAGAAGTAAATGAAAGAACATTTGTTTGTTTTTTTAAGACAGGAAGCAAACAGAAACCAAGTGCATAGTTTTTTTTTTTGTTGTCGTTTATTTTTCCCTCTTTTGCAGCTGTGAGGAATTTTAGCCAAATTAGAAAGGGCTTGTTACCCATAATTTGGAATTCTTACTTGGATTTGATCAAGTCAGGTAGAGTTGGTCAAATCTGTTGGAGAAAAACTGCAAAAAACAACAACAATAAAAACCCTAACAATATGATCACCGAGTGCTCTAATGGTAGGGAGAGATTAAGACCAACTAGTTGTTAAACTTTAGACAAGAGAAAACCCCAATTCAACTACTTACCTAGGGATGGGTCTCAGGCTAAAGACTGCTTTCTACCACTCTAGAAGCAGGAGAAAAAAAAAACAAAAGAAATTGAACTCATATTCCCTGCTGGGAGTGAGCTCAAACTCCATAAAGGAGTTACCTGCCTTCCATCGTCATGGAAACAGGAAATCTTGCATTCCTTGTTGGAAGCAAGTAAAACTCCAAAAACAAAACAAAACAAAAGGTGGGGGGAGTTGTACAGCAAAATAAACTTTAGATTTTGACCATATTTGGGGAGATCAGGGATTCTCTGGAGGGTGTACTCCCAGACCTCAGCAAATTGTCCTGTTGGTTTGAGCCATAAAATTAGCTCATGCTGGTACCAAGCACTGATAGATTTGTCAAAGGTCAGGGGTACCTCTACTCAGAATCCCTCTGTGGTTACCAAAATGTCAACCCTGAAAATCTGAGACAGGTTTCAGGTAATTTAGAAAGTTTATTTTGCCAAAGTTGAGGACGCGTGCCTGTGACACACCTCAGGAGGTCCTGACGACATGTGCCCAAGGTGGTCAGAGCACAGTTTGGTTTTGTACCTTTTAGGGAGACATGAGGTGTTAATCAATATATGTAAGATGAACATTGGTTTGGTCTGGAAAGGTGGGACAACTCAAGCAAAGGCGGGAAGACTTGAAGCTGGAAGGGAGCTTCCAGGTCATAAGTATATAAGAGACAAATGGTTGCATTCTTTTGAGTGTCTGATTAGCCTTTCCAAAGGAGGCAATCAGATATGCATTTATCACAGTGAGCAGAGAGGTGACTTTGAATAGAATGGGAGACAGGTTTGCCCTAAGCAGTTCTCACCTTGAGTGATTTTGGGGCCTCAGGTTTTATTTTCCTTTCACAGTTTTATGTCTGGCTTTGGGGAAAAGGGAAAAGGAAAGTGGTTGTTGTTTCTGTGACCTGCTTTGGGAAGGAGGGATTCTAGTTTCTATGGCTGTCCTCAGGAGCATGAGGGGCCAGAGTCAGGAGGGCAGAATAATTGAAAGACACTTTTGCTTCTGAATATGTTTCTTTCTTTTTTCTTTGTTTTGTTTTTTTGAGACAGAGTCTCACTCTGTCACCCAGGCTGGAGTGCAGTGGTGTGATCTCGGCTCACTTCAACCTCCGCCTCCCAGGTTCAAGTGATTCTAATGCGTCAGCCTCCCTAGTAGATGGGATTACAAGCATATGGCACCACACCTGGCTAATTTTTTTGTATTTTTACTGGAGATGGGGTTTCACCATGTTGGCAAGGCTGGTCTCGAACTCCCGACCTCAGGTGATCCGCCCACCTCAGCTTTCCAAAGTGCTGGGATTACAGGAGTGAACCACTGTGCCTGGTAGCTCCTGAGGATGTTTCTGAGGCTTTTATTTTGGGGTATCCTGAGCCCTAACAGTTTCATGCCCTACTTTTTAAACAAGTAAACCTGTAGGGATTTAAATGATTTTGGTGGATTTGCTCTTTAAAATTAAAGGCCTTTAACTTTAAAGGTAGAAGGTAAAGAAGAAGGTAAAGTACTTGAAAGCCAGAACTGGTTTAAACCAAAAACAGCATTTATTGCTCACTCTGCCTTCGGTTCTACCTTGATTAGGTAGTAGAAGGGAAAATGTTTACGCTTCTACTGTGTAAGCACCATAAAACCTGAAAACCACATTTTTTGAAATAATAAAACTACATTTTCAGGTTTTATTATAAAATTAAGGGAAAACAGAAGTGCCAGTAGCCTGCCAAGTGCCACTATCCCTAATCACGAGACGTTTAGAGGTACCAGCTGTGGGGTTTGCTTCTTGCCTTTCTTCAGAATCACAAGCTAATCATTAGCTTTCCTGCTCCTTGCACTTTCCAGAGCTCTGGCCAGAAGAGGCAGGCAGGGGTGTTTACTCTACATGCTCCGGAGACCCTTATGCTTCCCTGTTAGAAGCTTCTGGTGTCTAGCAGATGCAGATCTCAGTGGAGCACCAGAGGCTGCATGTGCTCACTGAGCCAGTAGTGGGTCAAAACCCTTATGCTGTTTGTTGAACTCCATGTATCAGTTTGCCAAGGCTGCCATAACAAGGTTCCACAGACTGAATAGCTTAAAAAAAAAACGAGAAATGTATTGTCTCAGAGTTGTGGAGGCTAGAAGTCCGAGATGAAGGTGTTAGCAGAATTGGTTCTCTGAGACTGTGAAGGAGAATCTGTCCTGTGCCTTCCTCTTACCTCTCTCGGTGGGTTGCTAATATCCTTTGGTGTTCCTTGGCTTGTAGGCCCATCCCCCTGATCTCTGCCTGCATGTTCACATGTTGTTCTTCCTGTGGGCCTATTTGTTTCTGTGTCAAAATTTCCGCTTTTAATAGGGACATCAGTCATACTGATTTAGACCTTACTCTAATGGCCTCATTTGAATTTGATTACCTCTCTAAAGACACTGTCTCCATAAAACATCACATTCTGAAGTACTGAGGCTTAGAACTCCAATAGATCTTTTTTGGGGGGAACACAATTCAACCTAACATTCAGGAAGGATGAGGCTCACACCATTTGTAATCAGGACTTCTCTGTAGTGCTGTGCTGCTGGACCACTCCTGCGGGGAGGCAAGTCATAGGTGGGGAGAAGGGAGAATTGGAGAACTTGCTGATGGGAACAGGCTTAAAGTGTTCTCTCCTAGTGGGATCCTGAAGTCATTGTACAGGGGCCCAGACTTCAGTTGACTATTTTAACAAACCGGCAGAATTCCTGAGCTTCGTGTTGTGAAGTGGGGCACAGAACTGTTTTAAGGGAGTACAGATGCTCCCCTTGTGTTGTTGCTTATTGTCTGTTGGGGAAGATGGGAGAGTCTCAGGGCTTGCAGAAGTTGAGGGTGGAGTATGGGGGTATGCAGTGGAATCACAGTGGGCCTCCCAGCTGCAGAAACAGACAGTGCTCACCGACCAGGCCCTTCTCATATGCCAGGCTTTGGTCAGGTACTGGGGTGGGCGGCTGGTGGTTGTGGTGAGGAGGCATAGCTCAGTTGGTTGTAGTGATCATTTAAGGCAAGCTTGTCCAACTCATGGCCCAAGATGGCTTTGAATGTGGTCCAACACAAATTCATAAACTTTCTTAAAACATTGAGTTTTTTTGTGATTTTTTTTTTTTTTTTTTTAAGCTCACCAGCTATTGGTAGTGTTAGCGTATTTTATGTGTGGCCCAAGACAATTCTTCCAGCGTGACCCAGGGAAACCAAAAGGCTGGGCACCCCTGATTTAAGGTACATTTATATAAGAATATAGAGGCCCTTGTGCATGGAGAGTGTGTGTTACTATCTTCAGTGTCTGGTGTGGTGCCTGGCACTCCACAGATGTTCAAAGAATTAATGCTGCGTTCATGTATGCAATATTTTATAAGTATATGGTAGAGAAGAAGTAGAGATAATGTGCCTTTTAGGGGAAGGAGAGCCAACTCCTTGTCCAGGACATGACAGCTATTTTTAAAACGTCCTTATCAATTAGCAGTGTGTTTTTTTTTGTTTGTTTTTGAGAAAGAGTCTTGCTGTCTCACCCAGGCTGGAGTGCAGTGACACTAACTATCTCGGCTTACTGTCACCCTCCACCTCCTGGTCTCAGGTGATCCTCCTGCCTCAGCCTCCTGAGTAGCTAGGGTTACAGGTACCATGATGCCTAGCTAATTTTTGTATTTTTAGTAGAGATGGGGTTTCACCATGTTCGTCAGACTGGTCTTGAACTCCTGGCCTCGAGTGATCCACCCACCTTGGCCTCCCAAAGTGCTGGGATTATGGGCATGAGCCACCGCGCATGGCTGTTAGCAATGTGTTAATGATTGGTTTAATACCCCTTGTGTGCGTGTGTGTGTGTGTGTGTGTGTGCGTGCATGTGTGCGCATGTGAGAGAGAGAGAGAGAGAGAGAGAGAGGAGCATGCCAGTGTGCAGCCTTACCCCTGCCCTCCGTCTGCAGCGTTCTTTATAAACTAATCTCAGAAGTGTCATATCATCACCTCCGCTTTGTGCCATTGGTCACTCACACAGACTAACTCTGGGACAATGGGAAGGGATGATCCAAAGGGATGAATGTCAGGAGATGAGGATTATTGGGGCCCTCTTTGAGGCCACTTTCCAGTGTTTTTATAATCTCAGATCTGAAGTTAGGATGGTTTCTCTAATACTACTTTCACTTTTTTAAACTTTAAAGTTCAGGGGTACATGTGCAGGTTTGTTATGTAGGTAAACTCATGTCATGGGGGTTTGCTGTACAGATTTTTTTGTCACCCAGGTGTTAAGCCTAGTACCCATTAGTTATTTTCCCTGATCCTCTCCTTCCTCCCACCCTCCACCCTCTATCCTTCAGTCAGCCCCAGCGTGTATTGTTGCCCTCTGTTAGCTCCCACTTACAAGTGAGAACATGCGGTATTTGGTTTTCTGTTCCTGCGCTATTGTGCTAAGGATAATGGCCTCTGGCTCCATCCATGTTCCTGAAAAGGACATGATCTCTCTCTCTTTTTGTTTTTAATGGCTGCATAGTTCTGATAGTACTTTTGGAGAAATCTAAGAATTAAGAAATAATCTAGCAATACTATTTTTGCTGTTTTCCTTTTCAGCATATATTTCTCTTTAATAAGTTCAAAATCATAAGGTTTTTTTTGAACTTGCTTATTCAGCCAGCATTTTATTTTAGCTTTTTATTATGGCAAATTTCAAAGTTTAGAAAGGAGAGAGAACAATAAAATGAACTTCCATGTACTCAGCATCCAGTTTCAATAATTATCAGTTCACAGCCAATCCTATTTCATCCATACCTAAATATCCCCTTGACTCTTGTTATTTAGAAACAAATTCCAGGCATAATATCATTTCATTGTATATATTTCATATGTGTCTCTGGAAAATGGGGAGTCTTTTAAACATCACAACAATACTAAAAAGAGCAATAATTTCTAATAAAATCAATAATTTTTAATAACATCAAATCTGGGGTTCAAAGTGTTTTATTGTCTTATCCTTTAAAAATACATTTTTTAGTTTGTTTGAATCAGGATCCAACATTACAATTTTCAAGATCTTTATGTTTTAGCCTTAGAGTCTTACGATTTTAGATTAGAAGGTTGGCCTTGGTCATTTCATCTGTCCCTATCTTTTTATAGATGAGAAAAATTGCCAAGGGTCACAGGGCTGGCTCATTTAAGATTGGAACCTGGACCTTCTGATTCTTAATCTCAGGTGCTTTTTGTTTTTAGCAGAAAACATTGTGAAGGCTTGTCTTTACAAAAAAGTTTTCCATCCTTTGGTTTCTGTGCATTATAAGCAATGACATGAACATAAACCCACATCACTGGGACTTGGGCATTCAAACATGAAGGTTTGAGGTACTTTTATTCCAGCTATGAATCCTGCTCAGAGCCAAAATTTGATGGCTGTAACCACTGTTCTCCCCTTTTGTCACCTTTTTAAGAAGGTTAGCTCTGAAGCTTGACTATAACGTCTGTGGTGCTGACTTTCTCACAAACATCCTAAATCTCTCCCAGTCTAGTGTGCTAAATTTGCTGACTTCCTCACTTAGTCTTTGTGGATTCTGGCATTTTTAAGTGTATATATTCTTTTCCTCATATTTACTTAACAGTGTGGGCTGGGAACCACTCCATGTCCATTCATAGTGATCTTCCTCAGTCTGTTTTTATACCATTGGATTGTTTTAAAAGCTTTTCTAATAAGTTGTGGATTTGGTTCTATGTTAGGAATTTTTTGTCACACTTGTTTTGCCAGAAGCTTTAGGATGCCATGGTATTCTCTTTCATCACAAGTCACTGACGAGGAGCTCTTAGCTTTGCATTGGAACAGGGTCTTTGCTGTGCTGTTTGCCTTTTCCTAGCTCCCAGGTTGAATCAGTAGTTAGTTTTGCCATTCATGGGGCTAGATGTCCTACCTCATGGTGGGCCATGCTGGGCTTTGGGAGAGAGCCTGGGTAGGACTTGGGACACTTAAATCCAGAAGAATTCTGAGAATCCTTGCCATGAACTGAAGTAAATGATCGTGGTTGCTCTTCCCTGTCCTCCGCAGGCCCGCCAGCTCATCCTGCAGTATGGCTTGACCCTCAGTGATCTGGATCGACACCCAGAGGTAAGATTGCCACTCAGAGGCAGACCACTGTGTATTTCTCTCCGCTTTTTTATGGCTGCACTTGTTCATGGGCTCCAGATATCTTGTAAAATCTAGGGAAGATGTCAGTTAGTTGTACCAAGTTTTCTCCTGGGACCTTGAGTATTAATTTTGGCTGAGATCACAAGTGCCGAGGTGATTCCTTTCCACCACATTCCTTGTGGTTTAACCCCGAGGGCTCAGTGTGAATGTATTAAAGGGAAGTGGGCAAGCCCAGGGCTGTATCCAGGGCTTCCTGAGGTCTTTGTGCAGAGGTATAAGAGTGAGCCAGCTCATGGAGCTTGCCACTAAGTGGAAATATGGAAGAATCATCTGAGGCAGCCATGGACATTTGAAAATATTAAAACTAAGTTTTGTGGTAAAGACTAACACAGGGGCAGTCCAGAGGAGACTGACGTTCGTGAGGGTGAGCAGTATCACACACACTACCTGGCATTTTCTGAGCCATTATTATGTACCAGCTTTTGTGCTAAGTGCTGTACCTGTATTAAACTGTTTCATCTCCAGTATTCTTGAAGATAGGATATCATAATTTTCCCATTTTATAGATGTGAAAAAGGCACAGATTGGGTAAGTCATATGGCTAATGCCACAGGTTTTAAGTGGCAGAATCAGAATTTGAACTCAGGCACATCTCTTCTAGACTAATGCTAGTTTGAGTTTTTTGGGAAGAGGTAAAGTTTGAATTGGGCTATAAAGGCCAGGTGGCAGGGGCAGGAGAGAACATTCCAGAGAGTGGTAGATGGGAACCACAGGAACAGCTCCATGTGGGCAAATGGACACTGCTCGGACTGGCTGGGGTGATAGGACAGAGTGAGTGTACTGCGTTGGTGCATAGTGGGGAGAGGGAAAGCGGGGAGAGGGAAAGCAAAGCTGGATAGGAAAAGTGGGGTGGTTTTATGGCACCTGGAAAACCAAGCAGGTTGAGACTTGATGGTGATCTAGTAGCCCATGTTTCTGTCATACACATGGGCCTCACAGGGGTTAGTAAGAACTATGCAAAGGACTTGGGGATTTCTGTGGGCAGAGCCAGCGGCACAGGCTGATCATGTGTTCAGCAGCTGTGAAGAGAGTGGTTTGGGCTGAAGGTGGGCCTGGAGCCCAGACAGAAAAGGTTGCCACTTTCCATACCCCTGAGAATTGCCACAGTGCAGCCTAGCTCTGGGGTTAATGCAGGCCTGGGGAGAGCAGTGCCGGCTGTAACTTCAGACAAAGGCTGGAATCTGTAAAAGGCTGGAAGCAAGCATGACCCATATGGAACTGTATTTTTTACACCTGTGCCATGCCAGCCATGCCAAGCAACTTAGTAACTGCACCATGAATAGAGTATGTACCCTGCATACTGCTTGCTGTCTTTAAAAATATACTTGGGGTTCCTACAATGTCCATGTGGAGTACCATGAGTGATGAGAAATGTGTAACTTTCTTGATTTTGATTTTTGAAAGCTAGATGAACCCATTTGCCCCTCAACTGCTTTTGGGGCTTGTGGTGGAGCTTCCTAATAGAGGGAGCGGGCAAGCCCAGACAAGTGGGGTCTTAGTGGCAATGCCCCAGTAATTTCCAGTTCGGGAACTCATCAACTTTCTTATGTATCTCTTCATTTGATCTTCATGTCCACTTGAAATTGCCTGTGAGGTTGCTCACAGTTAGTACAGAGACTTCTGAATCAGTTTTTTTTTTTTTTTCCCACCCCCAATGGAATTTAGTAGCACAGATATTACTGTATTGGCCCTTTGGTGGGACAAAACTCATTGTAATGTCTAAGATTTTTTATTCCCCCACCAAAAACTAATTTTTGCCTCTTGGGGGAGGTGATAGCACCCACACTGAGAACACGTGCTCTAAATAACGCCAGCTTGTCCACAGAGAAGCCCATCAATGAGAAAAGGGAACATAGTCTTGTGGGTAAGAACTGCACCCTGGTTAGAGTCCCAAGTCCTGTGCTGTTTCCCTTTGATCCTAGTGGAGCAGCTTAACCTCTTGTAGCTCAATTTCTTGATTTGTTAAATGGGAGTACTAGAATTAGCTAATAGGGCTGCTGAGTATCTGATGAGCTATTGCATGCTCAGGCAATTAGCAGAGGCTCCCCTCGAGTGGTTTTTGTATCTTTACCTTTCCCCCAATACAGATTGACCTTGCCATCGATGGTGCTGATGAAGTAGATGCTGATCTCAATCTCATCAAGGGTGGCGGGTGAGTGTTGTGGGGGCTTCTGTGCTAAAGAGTATCTGCCAGTTAATCCTTAGCAAAGCAAGATGGATACAGAATAAACAAATTGCCACTGTGATGTATGCCAGTTTGTCTTTCTCCTAGGATATTGATAGCATATGGCCTTAGACCCAACTCAGCATTTCTGGTCATTAGCAGCAATTTACTGACAAGGAACCTGGGCCTCTTTAGTGAGATCATTCATCGTAATGGATTCTCTGTGGATTTGTGTTCTTTTGTTGATTCAGACTTTAAAAACTTAAGGCCAAATCAAAATAATACTGGGCTAGATTGTTAGGTCTGTGGGCACCAGTGTGTGACTTTTGCTTTAAAGCTGTGCTTACCTCTGTGAGCAGTTAGGGATATTATTTGTTCATTTGGAAAACATTAATTGGGTATTTCTTAAGTGCTGATTTGGGGAGTGGTGGGAATGGTGAGTTGGAAAAGGTGAAATCCTGTTCTGCTGGTTCTTATAATCAAGCAGACCATTGAGTGATGCAGCATTTGTTTAAAATCACACTTTACTGTTTATTAGATTTTCTTATGTGTTACTTAATCCTGTCAACTGCAGATGTGAGATAGTTTAGCTGCTAAACCCTAGAGGTAGACCTGGACCCAAATCTGCTGATTCAGTGCTCTGGGCTCTCCCCACTTCATCACCCTCATTGGCAAATAGTCGACTGGGCAGGTTGTTCAAAGCGTGCCCTCTTCAGCTTCTAGACCCTCCCATTCATGCCATGTCCAGATGACGTCTCCCTGAACACAATGCTCCCTCTCAGATGCATTTGGATGGAATTATGCCTGGCCTGAATGGGAACCCGTCTGCTTTCTAGGTTTCTCCCAGACAAGGGTAATGTTTCTAGAGTCTATTTACTAGGAGCAGCATGATGGGACTGGGGATGTCCCTTTAAAAATTAAAAGTTAAGTTTCTCTTTAAGTGCCAGGATTGAGTGGATTTGGGATTCCTGTATTTGACCTTAGTTCCCAAACTGAGATTTTTGTCTTACTCCTGTGTTCCTTTGCTTCTTTCCTATCTGCAGAGGCTGCCTGACCCAGGAGAAGATTGTGGCTGGCTATGCTAGTCGCTTCATCGTGATTGCTGATTTCAGGTACAGTTTCTGGTGTCTGAACTGCCAACTGAGGAGGTAGATTGGACCCCCAAGCCTCATCCCCATTTTTGTGAAAGAGGAAATGGAGAGCTGCAGGGACTCTCTGACTTTCTGAGACTGATGGCTAGGACTTAGTACAGTGTCTAGGAGACCTTATGTTCTGCTTCTAGGCTGAAGGTAGATGTTGCTAATCACAGCACTGTTATCCGCAGCCAGGATCTCTAGCATTGTTTCATGTGTTCAGTGGAACGGGTAAACAGCTTGTCACCCTGTTAGCAGAGCATGCTCTCATGTGTCATGTCACTCACTGGATCCTCACAGGGAGCCTCAGAGGAGGCAGGGTGTGCCCTGCCCACGGGCAGTGACTCAGTGTGCCCTGCTTCTTCTCGGGTCAGGGTTTGCCGCAGGTGACTGGTGTCATTGATAGTCTTTGACCAGGCTCTCAGATGCTCCTTCAAGGAATGTAGTCAAAAGCACTTGTGCTGAGCATGTTAATTTCAAATATGTGTATGTGTATATTTACTTGTGAAATATAGCCACAGGATGAGCATAAATATTAAACACCTACATACCCACAAGCCAGCAATATCAGATTTTAACATTTTTGTCATATTTATTTCAAATAGCTCTTTTCCTATATAGTGAAAACAGCTAATTCATTTGAAGCCCTGTGTATATTGCCCTTGATCACTTTCCTTGCCTTCCCACCATCTAATTAACCCCATTCCTGAATCTGGTGTTTGCCTGTACTGTTGAGCTTATTTACTTTTATTGTACTTTTTGACTCCTTCTTTCCAGGAAAGATTCGAAGAATCTCGGGGATCAGTGGCACAAGGGAATCCCCATCGAGGTCATTCCAATGGCCTATGTCCCAGTGAGCCGAGCTGTGAGCCAGAAGTTTGGGGGCGTGGTTGAACTTCGAATGGCTGTCAACAAGGCTGTGAGTGGCCTGGTTTGGCCGGGCGTGTGCTGGGTGCACTCAGGTTTTCAGTGTGGTGTCCTCCCTTCTGTTGCAGTTGGGTCCTGTGTGCTTCCACCAGGCAATTGGCTTTTATTTATTTTTAATTGATGTATTTGTTTATTTTCGGAGAGTTGGCCTGTTAGTTTCTGCATTCAAACTCGTGTAGACAAGACCACACTTAATACAGTGCATCTCCTTTGTATAGATAGGGGAATGATTCTTTCTCTGTGCCTCAGGTTCTGACATCCCACAGGTGATCTGACCTTTGTGCCTGAGGCCTGGAACACCCTGATTGGCAGCTGTGAAACCCTGGCTTTGGGAACCTGCTTGGAGCAGAAAGTTTTTTAGGTTCCATGGTGTAACTTCTTTTCTCCCTCTTCTTTCCTCTCATTCTGTGGTTAAATGTGACAAGAAGTAGAATTTCTTGGGGTGTGTGAACTCTTCCCCAGGAATACTCTCCAGATGGTCCACATTTTTCGTGTTTCTCTTTAGCTTCTAAAGTGGATTGCGCAGAACTTTTCCCTCTTTTTATACTTAAATAAACAAATAAGCAAAGACAGCAATCCAGAAGCTAACCACAGTTACATATGTAACTACGTAAACATTTTGGAGGATATCGAAAAGATCTGTCACCCTACCCTGATACATTTTTATTTTGATATATTTTGTCCCCAGTGTTTCTGTGACTTTAAAAAAAACCGTAGTTCTGTTCCTAGTGATTGTACAGTGCTCTGACTGACGTTCAGATTGTCGGCACATGAAAGAAATGCAGCACGAAATGGAGAAGTCATTCAACCTTGACCCTGTCAGAGTTCTTATTTGAAAGCCACATTGCTGCTAGTGTTCTTATTGTCTTTTGGACTCTGTTTCTTGCCCTTTTTCTTATTAGCCAAGTAGTAACTTAAGGAAGCAGATAAGAACAATGAATTTTGGACTAACTTAAGGAAGTAAGAACAACGAACCAGAAATCAGATAGGAATGTGGTGATAATTGTGACATGTTCACATAGTCATAGTGGGAGCTCATGTGAGTAAAAATAGCTTGATACATTTGTTAAGAGGCTTGTATTCTCTCTCTCTCTCAAAAAAAAAAAAAGACTACAATCTAAGTCTTTCTGATTTCAAAGCTCCTGCTTATTACCACTTCACAGCACACCTAGAAAGCATAAGGTGGGAGCAGGTTAAAATGCATACTTGTCTTTGGTTATCCCCTCTACTTTCCTGTCCTTCTCTGCCTACCTGTATCTGCATCCTTGGTCACTGTGGAAAATTATCTTCTAGGGTCCTGTGGTGACAGATAATGGGAATTTTATCTTGGACTGGAAGTTTGACCGGGTACACAAATGGAGTGAAGTGAACACAGCTATCAAAATGATCCCAGGTAACATGAGTGGCATTCACCAGTCATATACACACCCATGCCCTTCATAACTGGCCCCTACATCTGGCCACAGAAGGCACAATGGACATGGGCTTTGTAAGGCTTGGTTGGAAAGAAGAATTCCCTTTATACCATGTTTGGGTTTTTAACTTCACTTCCTTTGCCATATTCCCTTCCACCAACAATTGTTGCTTACCTAGTAGCTTTGTTGCTTGTGCATTTCACAGCCTGTTTGAGTTGGGATAGTCATGAAGCTGATGGAAGTTCAGAGGGGACTTGCCTTGAAATATAAGGCCATCGTTCTGTGGGTAGAACCTTTCCTTCCAGGAGCTGGACTGCAGCCTTTTTTTGTGGGCTCTCTTCTTAAGCAGGGGGGAAAATGACTCAGTTAATCCACATTCATTGGATGCATGCCAAAGGCAAGATGTTGTGCTGTGTGTTACAGGGGATACTTCGATCTGGAGGACTTGTAATCTGTCCTCAAGGAGAATTGATGTAAACCTGGGGAAATCTGTGTGTATGTGTAGAAGCCATGCCTACGAATAAGATAGAATGTGCTCAGTTCTACTAGAGGAATACCAAGAGTCTAGAGTGCACAAAAAGTTTCTTTTTGGGAGAATGTGAGGATGTTCTATGGTGTAGAGGTGGTTTTTCATCCATGCCTTGGCATAACATAAGTTAAACACGGTGCTAAGTGTCTAAAAATGTTTCCTTTGATTCCCAGTTTTATGAGGTAGTTACAGAGCAGGGCACTGGCTGAGAAAGGTTAAGCCATTTGCCCAAAGACAGCACCAAGATGGGCACCCTAAGTTGTCTGCCACTAGACCCTGAATGTTTAATGCTTACTTGCTGAAGCAGGAGGCGAGGAGAGGCTATGTAAAATGAACATTTAGAGCCTTGGGGAGCCTCTAATGCAGCTGTGCCAGGGAATGATGGAATAAGAGCCAGGATGGGGCTCTGCGTGAAGGATGGGTGGGCAGTGTAGAGATGAGTTATGAGGCTGGAGTCCTGGTCCAGGCTAGAGGAGGTATCAAGGGCTCGTACAGGGGGATTAAAAGGAGGAGGCAGTCTTGAGAGGTATCAGCTTCTTAGGATATTGCGAGACTAAGAGGCTAACGGAATATTCCCTATCATGGAGTATTCTTGGGCCAGAACTGGCTGACAGGACCTTTCAGTCCAGTTTAATGGAGTAGACTATTCTGGATAAGGATCCTAACCCAGGTGTGCTCTGGCATGTTACCTTTTAGCAGTTAGTTAACATCTCTGTGCCTGAGTTTCTTCCTATGTAGAAGGTGCTAGTTAATTCTAGTACCTACCTTATAAGGTTGTTGGGTGAATTAAATGAGTTAAAACAGTGCCCATTGCAGAAGGGAAAGTGTTTGTTGAATGAATAAATCCCTTGAAAGAAAAGTACTATTGTTACTATTAATTAAATATACTAAGATTCTAAGATATACCTGTGCTAGTTGGGATTTAAAATAGTGTGAATATAAGCTGTGTAATGAAAAGCTAGTTCTTCCAGTTCTACTTTATTTATTAATTTTTTGAGATAGGGTCTCGCTCTGTCACCCAGAATGGAGTGTAGTGGTGTGATCATGGCTTACTGCAGCATTGACCTCCTGGGCTCAAACAATTCTCCCGTTTCAGTGTCCCCAGTAGGTGGGACTACAGACGCACACCACCAGGACCGGCTAAGTTTTGAATTTTTTATAGAAACGGGGTTTCACGATGTTGTCCAGGCTGGTCTTGAACTGGGCTCAATGTCTCCCTTGGCCTCCCAAAGTGCCAGGATCACAGGTGTGAGCCGCTGTGCCTGGCCCCAATTCTACTTTAGTTTGTTATTTTATTTTAGTTTTTTATTGACAGTCTTTTACCACGTTAAGTCAAAAAGATGAGTTGGCTTATACTCATTTTCTTGGTTAGTGTTCTCTCTTTAGTGGAAGAACTAAACAGCCAAGAAGGTAGGAGGAAGAGAAGATTTGCAAATCACTGTTAGTAAAATGGGAGAACTTGTCCTTGGTGATAATGCAAACAAACCCAGGGCCCCAGGAGGAAAGGGCTCACCAATGTGGCTGCCGTATAGGTGGATTTCTTGCAGTGCCCACTAGGTGTCACTCTTGCTCCTGGTTAGACCTTTCTTGGCTTCTTAAGATTCTGAAATGTCCTTTGTAAGGAAATTTCCCTTATGTGATTCTTCATAAAAAGTATGTAGAAGCTGCATCCTAAAGACGTTCAGAGTTTTGTTAGGAACTTAAAGTGAGGAAAATGATAAAAGAGCCTAGGTATTAAATCATATAATGTGATATCTACAGGACAATCAGAGTGGTTTGCTGTATCTTTTCTCATTTTTTCTTTTCCTGATTGAGTCCATTAGATTCACGGCTGGACAAGTATCAGGAGAACAGAAGTAGGACGAGTTTCCCTGTTTATCTCTGTTACCATGTGCATTCGTACACAGTATGTGAGGACACTTAGAGAACAACTCCCTTTGATGTTTTGTTGTATTCCACCCAGAGCAGAGTGACTGAATTGAAGGGCCAGGGCTACTGGAGTTCTTTCCCCTAGGTTCACATTTAGCATCCTCTGCTCTTTCCACTATATTTTATCAAGGAGTTGGGGGAGGTCAGTCACACCCAGCATCTCAGTAATTGAAAGAGAAGTTGCTCTAAAGTCTTACCTTAGACTGCTGCCCATTCATCTCTGCTCTTTCTTTAAAACCTTTTCTGAACCTGGTTTAACTGTCTTTTGGATCAGTGGAAACTTTCTCCTTATACTGCAGACGTTTTGAAAACGGGTCTTGAGTGGCTACTTTGTTCATCTTTGGAAGGATCCAGTTGCATAGGCACAGTTTGGTGTCAGGGACCTTTATTTGTGTTCAGCAACTCTTTGCTCTGCCTGTTGGCTTTTCGTTACTCGATCACTACTCCATTTCATTTGTTTACTGGGAGCTGTCTTTGGGAGTTTTTTTTAAATTTTAAAAATTATTTCAATAGTTATTGGGAAAAGGTGATGTTTGGTTATATGGATAAGTTCTTTAGTGGTGATTTCTGAGATTTTGTTGCACTTATTACCCAAGCAGCGTACACGGTACCCAGTGCGTAGTCTTTTCTCCCTCGTCCCACTCCCACCCTTTTCCCCGAGTCCCCAGAGTCTGTTGTATCATTCTTACACCTTTGCGTCCTCATAGCTTAGCTCCCAGTTATAAGTGAGAACATACTATGTTAGGGTTTCCATCTCTGAGTTACTTCACTTAGAATTATGGTCTCCAACTCCATCCAGGTTGCTGTGAATGCCATTATTTCATTCCTTTTTATGGCTGAGTAGTATTCCATGGTGTGTGTGTGTATGTGTATATATATCACATTTTCTTTATCCACTCGTTGGTTGATAGGCATTTAGGCTGGTTCCATATTGTTGAAATTGCAAGTTGTGCTGCTATCAACATGTGTGTACAAATGTCCTTTTCATATAATGACTACTTTTCCTCTGGGTAGATACCCAGTAGTTGTTTTGCTGGATCAAATGGTAGTTGTACTTTTGAGTTTTTTAAGGAATCTTCACACTGTTTTCCATAGTGGTTGTACTAGTTTACATTCCCACCAGCAGTGTGAAAGTATTCCCTTTTCACTGCATCCATGCCAACATCTATTATTTTTTGATTCTTGTGGGAGTAAGGTGGTATCGCATTGTGGTTTTGATTTGCATTTCCCTGATCATTAGTGATGTTGAGCATTTTTTCATATGTTTGTTGGCCATTTGTATATCTTCTTTTGAGAATTGTCTATTCATGTCCTTGGCCCACTTTTTGATGGGATTTTTTTTCTTGCTAATTTGAGTTCCTTATATATTCTAGATATTAGTCCTTTTTCAGATGTATAGATTGTGGAGATTTTCTCCCACTCTGTGGGTTGTCTGTTTACTCTGCTGACTGTTCCTTTTGTTGTGCAGAAGCTCTCTATTTAAATTAAGTTCCACCTACTTATCTTTGTTTTTGTTCCATTTGCTTTTGGGTTCTTCGTCATGAAATCTTTGCCTAAGCCAGTGTCTAGAAGGGATTTTTCAGTGTTGTCCTCTAGAGTTTTTATAGTTTCAAGTCTTCAGTTTAAGTCTTTGATCCATCTTGATTTGATTTTTTGTATAAGAGATGAGAATCCAGTTTCATTCTTCTATATGTGGCTTGCCAGTTATCCCAGCACCATTTGTTGAATAGGGTGTCCTTTCCCCCTTGATGTTTTTGTTTGCTTTGTTGAAGATCAGTTGGCTGTAAGTGTTTGGCTTTATTTCTGGCTTCTCTATTCTATTCCATTGGTCTATATGCCTGCTTTTATACGAGTACCATGCTGTTTGGTGACCATGACCTTATAGTGTAGTTTGAAGTCAGGTAATGTAATGCCTCCAGATTTGTTCTTTTTGCTTAGTCTTGCTTTGGCTATGTGGGCTCTTTGTTTTTCCATATGAATTTTAGGATTTTTTTTCTAGTTCTGTGAAGAATGATGGCGGTATTTTGATGGGAATGCCATTGCATTTGTAGAATGCTTTTGGCAGTATATGGTCATTTTCACAATGTTGATTCTACCCATCCATGAGCATGGGATGTGTCCCATTTGTGTTGTCTGTGGTTTTTTTCAACAGTATTTTGTAGTTTTCATTGTAGAGATCTTTCACCTCCTTGGTTGGCTATACTCCTAAGTATTTTATTTTTTTTGCAGTTGTCATAAAAGGGGTTGAGTTCTTGATTTGATTCTCTACATGGTTGCTGTTGGTGTATAGCAGTGCCACTGATTTGTGCACATTGATTTTGTATCCTGAAACTTTACTGAATTCATTTATCAGATCTAAGAGCTTTTTGGATGAGTCCTGAGGGTTTTCTAGGTATATGATCATATTATTAGTGAACAGCAACCGTTTGACTTCCTCTTTACTGATTTGGATGCCCTTTCTTTGTCTTGTTTGATTGCTCTGGCTAGGACTTCAGTAGTATGTTGGATAGAAGTGGTGAAACTGGGTATCCTTGTCTTGTTCCAGTTCTCAGGGGGAATGCTTTCAACTTTTCCCCTTTCAGTATAATACTGGCTGTAGGTTTGTCATAGGTGTCTTTTATTACCTTTAGGTATGTCCCTTCTATGTTGATTTTGCTGAGAGTTTTAATAATAAAGGGATGCTGGATTTTGATAGATGATTTTTCTGCATCTATTGAGATGATCATATGATTTTTGTTTTAAATTGTTTATGTGGTGTGTCACATTTGTTGACTTGCACATGTTAAACCATCCCTGCATCCCTGGTATGAAACCCACTCGATCATGGTGTATTATCTTTTTGATATGCTGTTGGATTTGGCTAGCTAGTATTTTGTTGAGTATTTTTGCATCTATGTTCATCAGGGATATTGGTCTGTAGTTTTCTTTTTTTGTTATGATCTTTCCTGGTTTTGGTATTAGGGTAATACTGGCTTCATAGAATGATTTAGAGAGGATTCCCTTTTTTTTCCCATCTTTTGGAATAGTTTCAGTAGGATTGCTACCAATTCTTTGAATGTCTGATAGAATTCAGCTGTGAATCCATTTGGTTCTGGACTTTTTTTTGTTGGCAGTTTTTAAAATTACTGTTTCAGTGTCGCTGCTTGTTATTGATTTGTTCATAGTTTCTGTTTCTTCCTGCTTTAATCTAAGAGGCTTGTATATTTCCAGATTTTCTAGTTCATGCACATACAGGTGTTCATAGTAGCCTTGAATGATCTTTTGTATTTCTGTGGTATTGGTTGCAGTATCTCCCATTTCATTTGTAATTGAGCTTATTTGGATCTTCTCTCTTCTTTTCTTGGTTAATCTCACTAATGGTCTATCGATTTTATCTTTTCAAAGAACCGGGTTTTTGTTTCATTTATCTTTTTTGTATTTTTTGTTTCAATTTCATTTAGTTCTGCTCTTATCTTAGTTATTTCTTTTCTTCTGTTGGGTTTGAGTGTGGTTTGTTCTTGTTTCTCTAGTTCCTTGAAGTGTAACCTCAGATTATCTGTACTCTTTCAGAGTTTTTGGTTTAGGCATTTAAGGCTATGAGCTTTCCTCTCAGCACTGCTTTTGCTGTATCCCAGAGGTTTTGATAGGTTGTATCACTGTTATTATTCAGTTCAAATAATTTTTAAATTTCCATCTTGATTTCATTGTTGACCCAGAGATCATTCAGGAGCAGATTATTTAATTTCCATGTATTTGTATAGTTTTGAGGGTTCCTTTTGGAGTTGATTTCCAATTTTATTCCACTGTGATCTGTGAGAGTACTTGATATAATTTAGAGTTTTTAAAATTTATTGAGACTTGTTTTGTAGCCTGTCTTGTTGGAGAATGTTCCAGGCTGAAGAAAAGAATATATATTCTGTACTTGTTAGGTGGAAAGTTCTATAGATATCTGTTAAGTCCATTTGCTCCAGGGTATAGTTTAATTCCATTGTTTCTTTGTTGACTTTCTGTCTTGATGACCTGTCTAGTGCTGTCAGTGGAGTACTGAAGTCCCCCACTATTATTGTATTGCCATCTATCTCATTTCTTAGGTCTAGTAGTAACAGTTTTATAAATCTGCGAGCTTTAGTGTTAGGTGCATATATATTTAGAATTGTGATGTTTTCCTGTTGGACTAATCCTTGTATCATTATATAATGTTTCTCTTTGTCTTTTCTAACTTGTTGCTTTAAAGTCTGTTTTGTCTCATAGAAGAATAGCTACTCCTGCTTGCTTTTGGTTTCTATTTGTGTGGAGTATCTTTTCCCACCCCTTTACAGTAAGTTTATGTGAATCCTTATGTGTTAGGTGAGTCTCTTGAAGACAACAGATACATGGTTGGTGGATTTTTATGCATTCTGCCATTGTGTATCTTTTTATTTTTTTGAGACGGAGTTTCACTCTTGTTGCCCAGGCTGGAGTGCAATGGCATGTTCTTGGCTCACTGCAACCTTCACCTCTCAGGTTCAAGCAATTCTCCTGCCTCACCCTCCCGAGTAGCTGGGATTACAGGTGCCCGCCACCATGCCTGGCTAATTTTTTTGTATTTTTAGTAGAGACGGGGTTTCACCATATTGGCCAGGCTGGTCTCAAACTCCTGACCTCAGGTGATCTGCCTGCCTTGGCCTCCCACCGAGCCTGGCCCATTGTGTACCTTTTAAGTAGAGCATTTAGGCAGTTTACATTCAGCGTTAATATTGAGATATGAGGTATTATTTTATTCATCATGGTAGTTGTCTCCTGGATACCTTGTTTTTTTGCACTGTGATATTGTTTCATAGGTCCTGTGAAATTTATGCTTTAAGGAGGTTCTATTTAGGTGTATTGTGAGTTTTGTATCAAGATTTAGAACTCATTTTAGCATTTCTTGTAGGACTGGCTTGGTAGTGGCGAATTCTCTCAGCATTTGTTTGTCTGAAAATGACTGTATCTCTTCTTCATTTATGAAGCTTAGTTTTGCTGGATACAAAATTCTTGGCTGATAATTAATTTGTTTAAGGAGGCTAAAGATAAGACCCCAATCCCTTCTGGCTTGTAGGGCTTCTGCTGAGAAATCTGCTGTTAATTTGATAGGCTTTCTTTTATAGGTTACCTAATGCTTTTGCCTGGCAGCTTTCAAGATTCTTTCCTTTGTCTTACTTTAGATGACCTGATGACTGTATGCCTAGGTGGTGATCTGTTTGCAATGAATTTCCTGAGTGTTCTTCAAGCTTTTTTATTTGGATGTCTAGATTTCCAGCAACACCAGGAAAGTTTTCCTCAATTATTCCCTCAAGTAAGCTTTCCAAACTTTTTGATTTCTCTCCTCTCCTTCCTCAGGAACATCAGTTATTCTTATGTTTGGTTGTTTAACATAATCCCACATTTCTTGGAGGCTTTGTTCATTTTTTTGATTCTTTTTTTCTTTGTCTTTCTTGGATTAGGTTAATTTGAAAGCCTTGTCTTCGAGCTCTGAAGTTCTTTTTTTCTACTTGTTCTAGTCTGTTGTTGAAATTTCCCAGTGTATTTTGCATTTCTCAAATGTGCCTTTCATTTCCAGAAGTTTGATTGTCTTTTCTTTATGATATCTGTTTCTCTGGAGTCCTTTTAAATTTTCTTTAAGTTGGTTTTCACCTTTCTCTGGTACCTCCTTGAGTAGCTTAATAATCAACCTTCTGAATTCTTTATCTGGCAATTCAGAGATTTCTTCTTGGTTTGGATCCGTTGCTGGAGAGCTAGTGTGATCTTTTGGAGGTGCTGTAGAACCTCGTTTTGTCGTATTACCAGAATTTGTTTTCTAGTTCCTTCTCATTTGAGTAGACTGTTTCATTGGAAAGATCTGGAATCCAAGGGCTGCTGTTCAGATTCTTTTGTCCAATGGGGTGATCCCTTGATGGAGTGTTCTCCGCCTTCCCCTAAGGATGAGGATTCTTGAGAGCTGGACTGCAGTGGTTATGCCCTTCTGGGGGTAGCCACCCAGTGGGGCTACCGGGCTCCAGGCTGGTATTGGGGAATGTCTGCAGAAAGTCCTGTGATGTGATCTGTCTTTAGGTCCCTGAGCTGTGGATACCAGCACCTGCTTCGGTGGAGGTGGCAGGAGAGTGAAGTGGACTCTGTGGAAGTCCCTGGTTGTATTTTTGTTTAGTGCACTGGTTTTCTTGAATGCTGGTTTATGCTAGCAGTGAAGTTGCCATGTGGACAGACTCAGGATCTCTGGTTAGCCAGGATGTTGCAGGCGGTGGAATTAGCTGTTGTTTTCCCCTTTTTGGAGCAGGGTTGTTCTGTTACGAGTTTCTGTAGTGGCTTGAGTTGGTTGGCCTTCAGCCAGGAGGTGGTGCTTTCAAGAAAGCATCAGCTGCAGTAGTATAGGGGGATACAAGCTTGTCTACGTTGGCCAGGATAAGTATTTTGGTTTCTTAGGTAATGGGCAGGGCCATAGAGCTCCCAAGGGTTTATGTCTTTTGTCTTTGGCTACCAGGGTGGGTAGAGAAAAACCATCAGGTTAGGGCAGAGTTAGGTGGGTCTGAGTCAGACTTTCTTTGGGCAGGGCTTGCTGTGGCCACTGTGTGGGGTCGGGGGGTGGTTCTCAGGTCAATGGAGTTATGTTCCCAGGGGGATTATGGCTGCCTCTTCTGCGTCATACAGGCTGCCAGGGAAGTAGGAGAAAGCCGCCAGTGACAGACCCCCACCCAGCTGCCACACAGCCAGCAAGACCAGTTTCACTCCCGCCATGCCCCACCATGGTGAGCAGGGCTGAGATCTTGCCCCAGGCTACAGGCCTCCCTACTGAGAAAGCAAGCAGGCCTCTCAGGCCTCGCCCCTCCCTGCCTGCCTGCCTGCACCTTCGGCTGTGGGTTCTTCATTTGTATCTGCACTTCCCATTTGTCCCCCACCGGATTCTGCTCAGGAAAATTTGTGCTCAGTTGAAATTATTACGAAGTTCAGCTAGAAGCTTCCTTCACCCTGTGGCCCCTTCCCAGTTCTGCTGGCTGCCTTTTCTTCCCCAAGGACCCCTGTGAGATAGAGCCAGGGATGGCTTCCCTGGGCTCAAGCTGGGGACTGGGAGTGTCTACAGGGCTCTTCCTGCTGCTGCTTCTACTTTTATAGTTTGCTCAGCTCTCTAAATCCATTTCAGCTCTAGGTAAAGTTAAATCCGTCTCCTGTGATCTGGATTTTTCAGGTTCCCTGGTGGGGATGTATGTTCAGAGGCAAACTTTTCCCCCTCTCACACTTTGGGAACTCACAGTTTTTTGGCTGTCTTATGGAGTTTGCAGCAGCAAGCCACTTCTTTCAAAGGGTCTGTGAATTCTTTTGGTTTTCCTGGTGTGTTCCTGTGGTGGTTCTTGGAGCAAAAGTTCACAATGTGTGTCTCCACACACTGTTCTGTCTGTCCAAGTGGGTGCTGCACATTAATCCTGTCTTCTATTGCCATTTTCCTGCAAGTTTTCATTGTATTTATCCTTTTGAATTTGTGTAGTTTAAAATTATGAGTTAAACAGTGGCAAGTCCTCTTTTCCACTTTTCCAACCAACTAGTTACCCTATCTGGAGGCAGCCAGTGTTACCAAAATTGTGTGGCCTTTGAGATAGACTTTCATAAACACACAAATTGAAACTCCTCCCGCCCCACCCCTTTTTACACTAGCGGTAGCCTGCTTTATACATGTTCTGTTTCCTGCCTTGCCTGTCTTGGAGATTATTACACACTGGCTTATAAAAGAGCTTCCTTGTTCCTTTTTTTTCTGAATACCTGCATGTATTCCACTTTACCTATGTAACATTATTACTTAACTGGATCACCACTAGTGGTCATTTATGTTTGCAGATTTTTGCTAGCAGGGAATCACTGGATGAAAGGATTAATGTGTCTGTGATTTTTGTTAGATGGTACCAAATTGCCGTCTGTAGCTTGTATTCACTTAGCCTTCTACCAGCAGTGTGTGCAGGTATCTGTTTCCCTGCATACCTGGTCCATTATACCTTTTCTCTTACAGTTACAGTTACTCTTACAGTTAAAGTTTATGTCATTGAAGTATGTGTGAGTATATGTAAATATTCTTGGTAAAGGTTGTGTGTAGCTGTTAATTTTCACTGCTGAATCATATTCCATCATCTGTATGTGTGTGAAAAAAAGTTTATATCTATTCTACTCTTTTAGTTTTTTCTCTTTCTTTTTTTGGAGACAGGATCTTGCTCTGTCACCCAGGCTGGAGTACAGTGGCATAATCATGGCTCACTGCAACCTCTGCTCCTGGGCTCAGGCGATCCTCCCACCTCAGCCTCCTGAGTAGCTGGGACTACAGGCATGTGCCAGCATGCTTGGCTAATTTTTGTGTTTTTTGTAGAGCTGCCATCTCTATGTTATGTTTCCCAGGCTGGTCTCGAACTCCTGGGCTCCATCAGCTCCATCTGGAGCTCCATTGAACTCCTGGGCTTCATTCCCAAAGTGCTGGGATTATAGGCATGAGCCACCATACCCAGTCTCTGTTCTACTCGTGATGGACATTTGGGTATTATCAGTTTTTAGCTAATAGGAAAAGTGCCGCTATCAACATCTTACACATGTCTTTTGATGACCAAATGTAAGCCTAACAGTTGTATATCGAGGAGTAGAATTGCTGAGTGGTTAGGTTTAAATCCGTCAGCTTTGGAAGATGAACATTTCCAAAGTGCTTTTGCCAGCTCAGCTTTCACCATCAATGTGTATGAGTGTCTTTGCATCCCAGCAGAATTTCATTACACTGACTCCAGTGTGTGTGTAGTGGTATCTTGTAATATTAATTTGTATTTCCTTTCAGTGAATGAATTTGAGCATCTTTTAAAATGTTTATTGGCCATTTTGGATAGCTTCTTTTGTGAGGTACTTCTTCAAGTCTTTTGCCCATTTTTCTATGGGGATTCTGTCTTTTTCTTGATGATTTATAAATTGTTTATATTTTTGATATGAGTCCTTTGTCAGGTATATGCTTTGCAAATATCTCCTCCCATTCCGAGGAAATCTTTCAAGGCTGGTGGTATGATTGAAAATAACTGGTAGTGGGGCTTCTTGGTTGGAGTAGTCATGGAGGGTCTCTAGAGGATGACTTGCCATCTGATATGTCTGAAGGACAGAGCTGAGCCAGCCCCTTGAAGCGCTTGACAATGACTGGCTCGGGCAGAGGGAACAGCATGAACAAAGGCCTCAGGGCAGGACAAAGCTTAGCATGTTTGGGTACAGAAAGAAGGCCAAAGTGGGAGGGGAGAAAGAGGTGGCAAGAAGAAATGAAGATAATCAGAATCTCTTTTCATTGCTCTGTGGGAGAGAAAGGCTTTAGATTTGTCATTCGTCCAATGCTGTGTATGACAGTTGCTTCTAGTGACCCTGCAGTCTTTGAGTCTGTTTTTGCTTTGGGAGGCTGAAACAATGTTTCTTTCTGTCCTTTGTCCTGCAGGTGTGGTGGACACAGGCCTATTCATCAACATGGCTGAGAGAGTCTACTTTGGGATGCAGGATGGCTCAGTGAACATGAGGGAGAAGCCTTTCTGTTGACCCTGCAAGGAGCAGAGTGTGTTCACCTTGAGTCTCCAGCCCACAGCCAAGGTGGACGTACCTCTCTAGGAGCCTTTGCCTTAATGTATCTCTGCCAGGGTGGACAACTTGTGGTGGGGGGGCGGGGGGAAGAGTGGGAGGGGAAGTTAAATCCAGTCTTATGAAGTATTGTTATTAAATGTCTTTTTAAAAAGAGAAATATAAACATATATTTTTACTATTAAAATATTCAGTTTTTTAAATGAAGTAGAACTTGAGTTCATGTTTTATATGAAATATTTACCAAAAAAAAAAAAAGAGAGGTGAACTGTATTTAAAACCTTTGACTTGAGTCTGCTGGTAAAGCTTCTGAATATTGAGTTTGCTGAGAAATAAAAATCAAAACTTCTTTAAGCTGGTAAAGTGAGAGGCCCACCAGCAGTGATCTCTTGATGCCTTACTGGAAACTTTGTTTACTTGTCTGCTACCCTCTGATTTGTTTTTAGTTAGTTTTTATTGTGAGCACACCTAATACCTAGTTACATCTTAAGATCAGGTTTATAAAACTGGAGTGGAGCGGTATAGTATGGAATGACTCGGAATGTAAGCTGTCAGGGAGAAAATGTGGTTACACTTTTGCTAAGATCTGGGGGTTTCTTCATATTCCTGCTGTTGGAAGCAGTTGACCAGAAATGCTTGCCAGTACTGCCAAAGCACTGCTGTGAAATGTGAAGTACTTTGTTTTTTTTTATTTTTAATGATTTTCTTTTTGTTATTAATATTTTTCTCTGTTCCTTTGTTATTACTTGCATGATTTGGCATCAGAAGTCCTTACCTCTTTATATTGTTTGCAGGTTTAAATAAAACAGTGTGGTGCCATTTTGACTCTTTTGTCTTTATTGTAGAATTTAAATTTAAATGGCCACAGAAGGAAAGCCAAGATGGGAGAGGAATCAGTTTTGCCCACCCAGATCTGTGATAAGGGGTGGAATTCACTCAAGAAATCTTGAACCAAAGAATAGGTAAATACTTTCATTATTTCTGGGAGAGCTGTCTTCCAGATATGTCAGTTATCTAAGGAAATATGCCATAGCCCTTTGTCAGGCAAGGTATTAATTTTCTTCATGCATGAAGGGTAACACAGATGAACAAAAGTCACAAATTATCTCCACGTTTTATATTAGTGAAACCTTCTTTAGTCATGGAAGCTGATATGCAGCAAATCATATTGCTGCATTTCCTCATTAGCACCCCCAACCTGAATTTCCTCATTAGCACCCCCAACTCTGTAATCTGCAGACAGTCTGCTTAATAAACAGTCAGCTCTTCAGAAAAGAGCCTCATAACAGGGAAAGGAAAGGCCTGACCAGCTCAGTGAGCATTCTAGACAAGGCTCAAAGGAATCCATCCTGCTGTTAAAGAGTCTTGATGCTGAGAACCCTGATTTCCCCTTGCTAACTTTGCACAATACTTGGAACAGTCATTTCCTTCATTTTACTCTCTATTTTGATGCTTGGATAATAATGATCAGACATGTTGGCATCTAAATTCTTGCTAAATCAAGTTGTAGAATGAAAGTTAATCAGGAGAGAAAGCATTAAAGATGCTTATTTCTTTCAGAATTCCCTCTTCACTCTCAAGGTGCTCTTTAAAAATAGTTGCCTCACATATTGTTAGGAAGCCTATTGTTAAGAATACTTTATTTTCTTTTAATTTGGGTTATAATTTTTGCACAAAACGGGCACTACATCTTAGCTGAGATCTTGATAGAACTAATTTTTGACATAATCCTTTGAAGCTCTTGTGGCATGGATTAAATTTAGGAATAAAGATAAACAACAAAGTTAAGCTGAATTTCTGAAAAACACCTGCATGCACCACATCACATGTAAATGTTCTGTGGGTTTCACAGGCATTCGCACCTGTGATGGATCTGCAGTTCCTTTGAATGTCGATGTTATGGTTTTCTTCTCTTGAAAAAAACAAAACACGTGCTATGTTTTAGGCACACGTACAGCGAGGTACATTTTGACTAAAGATTCTTCATTAAAGCTCATTAAATGCGATCTTTCTGGGGAGTTAGATGGAATAAATTAGATGGAAAAAACAATTTTTTTCCTGTGACCCACATGCCAGTACATGTGCTTAATGATGAATCTCAGGGGCAAGGGTGAGCTGTAAGTTTGGTTTTTGGGAAATGGTTATAATGAAGGTAAGCAGTCACACTTCTGGAAGGTATCAAAGGAGGAAAATCACTCTGATTTGAATAAAATCTATTCAGTTTGGTTTCAGCTACAACTTCTCATTAAGTTTTTATATTCTTCATTGATCAGACTGTTTGAGCTCCCATCATGGGCCAGTTCCTAGTGGGCACTAGTGGGAGGGAGAGGATGGGACATAGATGAGTAAGATCCTCCTGTGCTCCAGGGGCTTCCAGCCTGGTGAGCCTGACAGGCACCTTGATGGAGGAATGATGTAGTGGAGGAACATGGTGGGCAGGTGGGCAAGAGGTGAGTCATGGGTGGGGAAAGTGGCTGACAGGTGAGTCTGGCAACAGCTTCCTACGTGGAGTCTTTGCTGGCTTTGACTCCATTAAAGTGCTTCTAATTAAAGTTAAATAAGCTGTCAGTTTACAGTGGAGAAAGAGGCCTGAATAGGATAAGCCACTTGTCACAGACAGAGCTAGTTAGTGACTGAGCCAGCCCTGGAACCCCTGGTCTTCAGGTTGGGGGTTTTGTAGTGTCTGGGAGGATACTCTTAAGTTGCTCTCAAGAAGTGCCAGAGATGGCGTGTTGTGACTTTTTATGGGAAAATTCTAATGGAGACAGGCAAGTTCCACAAAAAAGCTAAGTTTGGAGTAATCGTTCCAAGAAGCTACCTTTTATTTCAGGGATTGGGCTTTGCTTTGATGTACTATTTTTATTGAACTATTATATTTCAGTAGTTTCAAATTTTATCCTAAAGTGGCAAGGAGGGGAAGCAGGGAGCTATCATATTTGAACCTGAATGCGTGCCAGGCACTATTTGGGTTTTTGCCCTGTTAGCTTACGGCATCTTTATGGTGTTTGTTCTTATAATTTGCTGAGTGAGAAACTGAGGCTTAGTTTAAGTAACTTGTTCAGGCCACAGACTGGAAAGCGGACCAGACTTCTCTGGCTCTAGGCCTTGTTCCTACTTCAAGGTGGTTATAGGGCTTTGAATAGTTTGTGTTCCTCAATTGTGTCCATAAGTTGTAACTTGCGTGACAAGTAATTTGTTAAAGTACTGGAGTTAGTGAATGATTGGGTTGTGCGTGTAGGCTCATGGTTAATCCTATAATAATCCATTTCTGTCTTCTGCTGCGCTTTCTTTGGTAGGAGGAAGGAGGAGAACATTGCACGTAGCCTCGGGTGGGCAGCAGGAAAGTGCCCTTTGTAGAAGTCATCTTTATTTGTCACTCTGGAATGGAACTTGACAACCATTGATTTCTCTCTCTCGTTGTCTCCTTTTTTCCTCCTTTCTACCTATGATTTAGGCACAGTGGCTACCAGAGGCATTGCTGGCCTGCGAAGGGGCATTTATGGCTGAGGACTGTTAATTCCTTGTAGCCAAAGACCATTCAGGAACACACACACAGTTGAACAAAGTTGGATTTATTTACCCATTGAATAAGGGAAATCACACGCCATGGGAAGCTGCAGTTATCTCAGTATTAGGACTTAGAAGGTTTAGGCCCAAGGAAGCAGAGCTTAGCTCTGGATTGGATACCTTCAGGAAGCAGGGCTACTTCTATAACTGGATATCTTTAACAATTCTTACCTAGAAAGTAAGAAGAATGGAGTGAACCTAAAGCTACCATTGGTAAAAAACATTAATGAGTAACCTACTCATTAATGATGTTGGGCAGTTTTTGTGATGTGGACAATATGTTTTGTCTGTGTGATTATAGCCTTGGTTTTGTCTTCATCATGGTCACGGAGTGGCCTTGTCTGATGTTGATACTGGTGAAATTGTGTTCCACATGAGAACATCGTGGCCTGGCTGTGGCTGCCAGGCCAGCTTGTAGCAACACTGAGGCCTGACTGATAGAGCCAGGCCAGCTCCCAGCCATCTGGGGCAACATCTCTGTCTCTGAAGATATGGCAGAAGCCCCTAGGATCCAGAGGGCCTGAGCATTCTATAATCAACTCTTCCACCCTTTGACTAACTGATACTGAGTTTGTCAGTTCCTTTGACTAACTGATATTGAGCAGTTGTGTGTACCTGGCACTGGGGTGCAGGAGTCAGGTCCCAGATACCCCAAGATGTCACTCCAGCCCTCAGACTTCACTGGTGCCATGACAACCATTTCTTGTGACTTGCTTCTCAGATACCTGACTTTGCTCACTTCCTGTCGCACCTGGTAGCTGAAGCTGCCAGATTTAGGATTGCGTCAGCCTTCACTTTCCACTAACGCAGTAATCAGATGAGCTGAGGTTTTAAACATAGGTTCAATGCCTTTGCTTTTTTAGTAACTGGGTTGTATTGCAGGGCAGCAAAACACTCCAATATAGCCTAGTATTCAAATGTGCCCAAGTTGGCCTCAGCAAATAAACATCTGTAATGGTGTTTTGAGAGGAATGGAAGTGTGACAGTTTACGTGGCCAGTGCAGTGGAGGCAGAATCCAAAGAGGGAAGGAAAAGACTTCCCAGGAAAGGAAAGCCTGGTGTCTGCAGACAGTGCATTACGTAGACAGATGAGTAAACTCAGTGCTGAAGCCCCATTCTGTTATGTCTAATCACTGAGAACCATCTGCTCAGCAGCAAGGTGGGAGAGGAAGCAGCTCAGAACTGAAGTCCTGGCCGGTTGCATCTCTGTCAGCCTCAATGCAGTGGCAGTAATATCTCTGAATGCCCTCTGATGGCAGAGCGAATACATTTTGAGAGTTCTCAGGTTTGGGGGTTTTCCAGCTTGAGTTTCAAATAGGAGAATGGCATGCATCCTCATTTATTTCAGAAGCTGTTCTTAGTGGAGGATGAGACCAGTTTCCAGTCACCGATGAGTTCTGAAAGTTCCAGGGCTTGGTTCTCTGGGCTTAGCTGCATCTGGCCCCTGTTCCTCTGTGCCAGTGATGCTGCCGCTGATTTCTTTGTGAACCCATGAGAAGCACTCATGAGGCAAGAGCCCACAAGGAGCTGGACCCAGAGCAGCACAGGTGTGAACAGAAACATCACTGCTTGAGAGAAATGCCAGCCACATAATCTTAAATGTTCTGGTCTCCACACTGGAAAAGTTAAGAGAAACAGGTAAAATTAAGTTTAGTAAAATATTTTATTTAACACAAAATATCTAAAATATTACTATTTTAACACATAAGGAGTATTTCATATTTTTTTCTTTGTACGAAGTCTTCAAAATGCCATGTGTACTTAACTTTGGCACATCTCATTTTGAACTGACCACTTTCCAAGTGCTCCATGGTCACTTGCGGTGAGCGGCTATGGCATCGGAGAGCATGGAGCTAGAATTCAAGGGGTACACGCATAGCCCCTGTTCTGGCTTATTTAAGGCTCTGATTTCTTGGAGCAAGTCGAGTTCTATAGCCTTAAGATGTTTCTAGAACCCACAGAGGGTTGAGTCTAGTGGAAAGCTACCCCAGGGAGGTCCACTCAGTACCCTCAGTTTGAACTGAAACCTTCATCTGTGCTTCCAGCAGATGAGCCCTTCATTAGGCACCAGGTCACTTAGTCCTGGTTGATGGATTGCCTGCTTTGGTTTCCCCAACTGACCCCCAGTCTATCTATGACCAGACCCTGAAAGGCAGGGACCAGACCATGTCACCTCCTCTAGGAAGCCACCCTTGACTACCAAGCCCCCAGCATACCTCCCTTAGGGTCACTCTCCACTTTCATTGTGTCTCTTTGTCTCTTCCCTGCCTCCTGTTGGAACTCTGAGCTCCTGCAGGCAGGACTGTGCCCGGAGGTCTCTGTCCCTGGAGTAAAGCACGGAGCCTGGCATAAAGCAAGTGCTTGGTACATGTCACTGACTCACTTGAGAAAGGAGGAGGGGGCTGCTGGACACACCACTCACTAGCTGCTCACACCCTCAGCTTCCTGGGACAGACGCCCATGAAGGTGGCACCGCCTGCTGCCTTCTGGGCCTTTCACTGTGGCCCAGCCACAGACCAGCATTCCTGCCAGGAGCCTGAACCAAATGGGGACAGATGTGTATTTGTTTCATCCTCACCTATTTCCTGCTCCATCACCTCCCAGGCCCCAGAAATTCTCCCAGTAGGGTAGGGAGCAACCTTCCCTCAGGATTTCCCGGGAAGGCTTTTCCCACCACCCTGCCTCCTCCCTGACCCCACCGGCACCCCTTGTCATCCTAAGATGCCCCACTGCCCTGGTACATAGGACACACTACTAAAATATGTGCTGTCAGAGAGGACGGTGCTCAAATTAATACACACCCACCTCCATACCTCCCCCAACATCGCTGGGGCAGAGAGAGATTTCAGATGGGCAGTGTTGGGGGGAGGCTGGTGGGGGGATCTGTGAATAGTGCTGAGGTGAAAAAGCAAAGCTCAAAGAATCCAGCCTTTTTTGAAAGAGGTCTGAAGACTGGAGTCCCAGACCCATGATATTCGGCCCTTCTGGATGGGGATCCCACTGAGGCTGTACTCTGGGACCCCGCTGGTATCTTCTAGGGACAGTTTGTGGCCAGGGGACAGGAAGTGGTGCCACAGGGAGCTAGTGCTGTGGAACGTAGTACAAGGGCTGGCCCTGTCCAATGAGGTGGGGCCTGTGTGGGGCCTGAGCAGCCATCCATTCTGGCTGAGATGGGGGAGCCTGACCAGGTGGTGACTGAGGGACAGGCTGGTCTCTTCAGGAGGCAAAGAGGGCCCGAGGCTAGGGGCTGGCTGGCAGGGATGGACGAGGCAGGGGAGGGGCTGGAAAGAGATGAGGGGGCAAAGGCCAGGGTCCTCGAGCTCCTCCGCACTAGGGCCCTTTGCCCTGAGTGTTGCCAATCTGGACAGCACTTTAGGAGCCTCTCATGACTCCCACAGATCTGCCCTGCCCAGGGGAAAGTTCTCCGGGGAGACAGCTCCTGAGAATGGCAGAGACAGCCAGCACTTCTACTGGCAAGGCTCCTTATCTGGGGCTTGCCCTGGGTCCAGTGGGTCAGACTTCCCGGGGCCTCTCTGTTAGGCTCCATGCCAGCAGCAGGTGGCTCCTTCAGGGCAGCCGTCAATTCTGTGGACCCCTCTGGGTGGGCTGACCTTCTGATAGTGTGCTTGGTTGTTTGTCTTGGCCGAGTTCAGAGAGGCCACTGGTTCAGGGACGGCTGCTCATGGTCCTGCTGGACAGCCAGGGAAAGACCAGGGCTGGAAGTTCAGACAGGGGCTGGAGTGGCCAGGGATGCGGGGCCAGGCCAGGTGGTTCCCATCATCTCTCTGCTATGTGGTGTGGGCTCCCTCGGCGGTTGGATGCTTGCTAGGTTCTGGCAGGGGAAGACTTGGAGGGAGGCTGGGATGTTAGGAGAGAAGTGGGGGCTTCCTACTGCCTTTTCCAGGCCTTGCCATTGTCTCTCCAGAATCAGTAGCAGCAGCTGGAAATGAGGGTCCCAGTGCCCTTTCTTTAGGGTGAACACTGTCTCCCAGCACCCCCACTCTGGTCTGAGCACTGGGAAGGCAGAGACAGCTTCATCTATATGTTTGAGCATCAGCCTCGCTGCCCTTCTGTCCTTGATTCTGGGGGTGGGTGGCAGCTGCTGTGAGTGCTTATTATTCTCTGGATTGTTCGGTGGCCCCTTTCTGTTCATCCAGCCTTCCAACAACTGTGTCAACAAGTCCTTGTATTGAATGCCCTCCATATGAAGCACCTATCATGGTTTCTGTTTCTTACTGGACTGTGACAGGCATGGCACCTTTACAGATTTCCTTGGCTGTTCTCCACCGCCCTCATTATGCATCAGGCTCCATAGGCAGGGGCCATGTCTCTCTTGTTTATTTTTGTATCGCCAGTGCTTGGCAGAGAGAGAGTAGGTGCTCAGCTTGAATGAATACTTGGGATTTAATTTTTTGAAATGTTTTCTAGAGATAGGATCTCACTTTATTGCCTAGGTTGGCCTTAAATGCCTAGCCTCAAGCAATCCTCCCATCCAAAGTGCTGGGATTACAGGTGTGAGCCATTGTGGCTTCACTTCTTAATGCTGGTTGATAATCCGCTAAATGGAGTCACAGTCCATGAATGAGTCTCACTCACAGTTTGCCAGTCCCAGGGCTGGGGGAACTGATGGAGGTTTGGCTAACATGGTGACACCCCATCTCTACTAAAAATACAAAAGATTAGCTGGGTGTGGTGGCGGGCACCTGTAATCACAGCTACTTGAGAGGGTGAAGCAGGAGAATTGCTTGAACGCAGGAGGCAGAGGTTGCAGTGAGCTGAGATCATGCCATTGCACTCCAGCCCAGGTGACAAGAGCAAAACTCAGTCTCAAAAAAGAAAAAAAAATGCTCAAGTGACACACAGAAAGTGATATGGTTTGGCTGTGTCCCCACCCAGATCTCATCTTGAACTGTAACTACCACAGTTCTCATATGTCATGGGAGGAATGTGGTTGGAGGTGATTGGATTATGGGGGCAGGTCTTTCCTGCACTGTTCTCTTGATAGTGAATGAGTCTCATGAGATCTGATAGTTTTAAAAATGGGAGTTTTCCCTGCACAAGATCTCTTCTCTTGTCTGCTGCCATTTGAGGCATGACTTTCACCTTCTGCCATGATTGTGAGACCTCCTCAGCCACGTGGAACTGTAAGTCCAATAAACCTCTTTTGTAAATTGCCCAGTCTCAGGTGTGTCTTTATCGGCACGTGAGAATGAACTAATACAGTAAATTGGTACCAGGAGTAGGGTGTTGCTGAAAAGATACCCAAAAATGTGGAAGCAACTTTGGAACTGGGTAACAGGCAGAGATTGGAACAGTTTGGAGGGCTCAGAAGAAGACAGGAAAATGTGGGAAAGTTTGGAAACTCCTAGAGGCTTGATGAATGGCTTTTTGACAAAAATGCTGATAGTGATATGAACAATAAGGCCTAGGCTAAGGTAGTCTCAGATGGAGATGAGGAACTTGTTGGGAACTGGAGCAAAGGTGACTCTTGTTATGTTTTAGCAAACAGACTGGTGGCATTTTGCCCCTGCCTTAGATATTTGTGGAACTTCGAACTTGAGAGAGATGTTTTAGGGTTTCTGGTGGAAGAAATTTCTAAGCAGCATTTAGTTTTATAAGGGAAGCAGAATATAAAGCTTTGGAAAGTTTGCAGCCTGACAATGCGATAGGAAAGAAAATCACATTTTCTGAGGAGAAATTCAAGCTGGCTGCAGAAATTTGCATATGTAACGAGGAGCCAAATGTTAATCCCCAAGACAATGGGAAAAATGTCAGAGGTCTTCATGGCAGCCCCTCCCATCACAGGCGGGGAGGCCTGGGATGAAAAAATGGTTTCATGGGCCAGGCCCAGGTTTCCCATGCTGTGTGCAGTCTAGGGACTTGGTGCCCTGCGTACCAGCCACTCCAGCTGTGAATAAAAGGGGCCAAGATACCACTTGGGCCATGGCTTCAGAGGGTGCAAACCCCAAGCCTTGGCAGCTTCCACGTGGTGTTGAGGCTGTGGGTGCATAAAAATCAAGACTTGAGGTTTAGGAACCTCTGCCTAGACTTCAGAGGATGTATGAAATGTCTGGATGTCCAGGCATAAGTTTGCTGCAGGGGTGGGGTTCTCATGGAGAACCTCTGCTAAGGCAGTGCGAAAGGGAAATGTGGGGTTGGGGCCCTCACACAGAGTCCCTACTGGGGCACTGCCTAGTGGAGCTATGAGAAGAGGGCCACCGTCCTCCAGACCCCGGAACAGTAGCTCCACAGACAGCTTGCACTGTGCTCCTGGAAAAGCTGCAGACACTTAACACCAGCCTGTGAAAGCAGCCAGGATGGGGGCTATACCCTGCAAAGCCACAGGGGCTGAGTTGTTCAAGACCATGGGAACCCACCTCTTACATCAGTGTGACCTGGATATGAGACATGGAGTCAAAGGACATCATTTTGGAGCTTTAAGATTTGACTATCTGGCTGGATTTTGGACTTGCATGGAGCCTGTAGCCCCTTTGTTTTGGCCAGTTTCTCCCATTTGGAACAGCTGCATTTACCCAATGCCTGTACTCTCATTGCATCTAGGAAGTAACTAACTTGCTTTTGATTTTACAGGCTCATAGGTGGAAGGGACTTGCCTTGTCTTAGATGAGATGTTGGGACTGTGGACTTTGAGTTAATGCTGAAATGAGTTAAGACTTTGGGAGACTGTTGGGAAGGCATGATTGGTTTTGAAATGTGAGGACATGAGATTGGGGAGGGACAAGGGGTGGAATGATATGGTTTGGCTGTGTCCCCAACCAAATCTCATCTTGAATTGTAACTACCACAATTCTCACATGTCATGGGAAGAACCCAGTGGAAGGTGATTGAATTATGGGGGCAGATCTTTCCTGCACTGTTCTTGTGATAGTGAGTGCATCTCACGAGATCTGATGGTTTTAAAAGTGGGAGTTTTCCCTGTACAAGCTCTCTTCTCTTGTCTGCTGCCACGTGAGACATGCCTTTCCTCTTCTGCCGTGATTCTGAGGCCTCCCCAGCCACGTGGAACTGTAAGTCCATTAAATCTTTCTTTTGTAAATTGCCCTGTCTTGGGTATGTCTTTATCAGCAGCACGAGAACAAACTAATACAGGAAGACAGGAAAAAGAAAAGAGAGGAACAAAAAAGAGAGAAAACAAAGAGAAAAAAAATAAAGCAGTGGACTAAAGGCTTGAGGCCCCTCTCCAGTGTCTGCCCACTTCTGAATGCTCTGCAGTGCCTTCAGGTAGTTGCTTTTTATTTTTCCCAGAGTTTACAATTGCTGTCTCTGGGCGGGTTGGTCCAAGAGGAGCTGACTCAGCCATTACTGGAAGTGGTGTCTTATTAGTTAGTTTTAGCAACAAGGCTTTTTATTCATAACTAGGTTTAGATTTATTAAAGAAACACTCTTCAATAAACAGCATGCATATCTGTGCAGCTATTAAATATGTTCCATAACTTTCAATTTGGAAATTTGACATAAATTTGTTTCATGAAGTACATTTCATTATTCTGATACATTATTCAAAACAAAATTCCATTCTTTTTTATGTTCTTATATATGAGAACAAGGAGAGGAACAGGAAAAAGTATCAAACCAGGTAGTGTGATGCCTCCAGCTTTGTTCTTTTTGCTTAGGATAATCTTGCTCTGCAGGCTCTATGTATGAAAAAGAAAGCAATTCAGCTCTTCTTGGTCATGGAGGACACCTACTGACTCATTTGTGGCAGTGATTTTGTGCAAAATGTATTACAGAAGTGAGGGAGGATCACTATCATAACATAAGTTCATTTATCCCGAGTTCAGATGAAATAAAGGCACTTTCTTCATGCTGGGTGTTAGCAGTATACTCAGCATGAGCAAAACCAAGCCCACGTCAACTCCTCCAAACCTAATCCTCTTCCAATATTCCCCATCCTACTGAATGTTGCCACCATCCATCCAGATGTGGAAGTCAGAGACTTGGTGTCATGCTTATACCCCCTTCCCCCTCCCCACTCCATATCCAATCCATCACAAAATTTTGTTGATTTTTACTCCCAAATATCTTTATCCACATCTTTCATCTTCATCTCCACTTCTCTAAGTTATCACCACCTCTCATCCACTCTTCGAAAGTACTTACTGTGTTCTTTCTATGTATAACATCATTTTGATAACTTCCCTTACATTAAGTCATTTAATCTCACATTGACCATTATCAGCTCAAGCAGCACTGCCTTCTCAGGAAGGAGCTTTGACTGCTGATTTAAGAATTCTTTTCTAATGTAAGCATCTAGTGCTATAAATCTCCCTGTAAGCAATGCTTTAGCTAATATCCCACAAATTATGATATGTTGCATTTTCATTTTTTGTTCAGTTCAAAATATTTTCTAATTTCCCTTCAAATTTCCTTTTAACCCTTCAGTTATTTAGAAGTAGTTTTTAAATTTCCAAGTATTTAAGTGTTTTTCCATTTATTTTTCTATTACTGATTTCTAATTTAATTCCATGTAATCAAGGACCATATATTGTATGATTCCAATTCTTTTAAATGTATCTAGGTTTGTTTTCTGACCCAGGACGGGCTATCTTGGTGACTATTCCATATGTACTTAAGAGAATGTATATTTTACTATTTTGAGGTGAAGTGCTATGTGAATATCAATCTAATCTAGTTTGTTAATATGTTATACAGTTCTCTTACATCCTTACTAATTTTCTGTCTGCTTGTCTTATATTACTGAGAGAGAAGTGTTAAACTCTCCAACTATAATGGAGGCCCCAACTACAATTGTGGGTTTGCGGGTTTCTCTTTTCAGTTCTAACCATTTTTATTTCATATATGTTAAATTTCAGATGTTAGGTGTGTGCCCACTTAGAATTCTTATGTCTTCTTTTTTAAAATTTTTTTTATTGTACTTTCAATTCTGGGATACATGTGCAGAATGTACAGGTTTGTTACACAGGTATACACGTGTCAGGTGGTTTGCTGCACCCATCCACCCATCATCTACATTAGGTATTTCTACTGATCCTATCCCTCTGCTAACCCCCCATCCCCATCCCCCAACAGGCCCAGTTTGTGATGTTCCCCTCCCTGTGTCCATGTGTTCTCATTGTTCAACTCCCACTTATGAGTGAGAACATGTGGTGTTTAGTTTTCTGTTTTTGTGTTAGTTTGCTGAGAATGATGGTTTCCAGCTTCATCCATGTCCCTGCAAAGGACATGAACTCATCCTTTTTTATGGCTGCATAGTATTCCATGGTGTATATGTGCCACATTTTCTTTATCCAGTCTATCATTGATGAATATTTGGGTTGGTTCCAAGTCTTTACTATTGTGAATAGTGCCACAATAAACATATGTGTGCATGTGTTTATAGTAGAATGATTTATAATCCTTTGGGTGTATACCTACCTGGTAATGGGATTGCTGGGTCAAATGGTATTTCTAGTTCTAGATCCTTGAGGAATAGCCACACTGTCTTCAACAATGGTTGAACTAATTTACACTCCCACCAACAGTGTAAAAGCATTCCTATTTCTCCACATCCTCACCAGCATCTGTTGTTTCCTGACTTTTTAATGATTGCCATTCTAACTGGCGTGAGATAGTATCTCATTGTGGTTTTGATTTGCATTTCTCTAATGATCAGTGATGAGCTTTTTTTCCATATATTTGTTAGCTGCATAAATGTCTTCTTTTGAGAAGTGTCTGTTCATATCCTTCGCCCACTTTTTGATGGGGTTGTTTTTTTCTTGAAAAGTTGTTTAAGTTCTTTGTAGATTCTGGATATTAGCCTTTTGTCAGATGGATAGAGTGTAAAAATTTTCTCCCATTCTGTAGATTGCCTGTTCACTTTGATGATAGTTTCTTTTGCTGTGCAGAAGCTCTTTAGTTTAGTTAGATCCCATTTGTCAGTTTTGGCTTTTGTTGTCATTGCTTTTGGTGTTTTAGACATAAAGTCTTTGCCCATGCCTATGTCCTGAATGGTATTGCCTAGGTTTTCTTCTACGATTTTTATGGTTTTAGGTCTCACGTTTAAGTCTTTAATCCATCTTGGGTTAATTTTTGTATAAGGTGTAAGGAAGGGTTTCAGTTTCATTTTTCTGCATATGGCTAGCCAGTTTTCCCAACACCATTTATTAAATAGGTAATCTTTTCCCCATTGATTGTTTTTTGTCAGGTTTGTCAAAGATCAGATGATTGTAGATGTGTGGTGTTACTTCTGAGGCCTCTGTTCTGTTCCATTGGTCTATATATCTGTTTTGGTACCAGTACTATGCTGTTTTGGTTACTGTAACCTTGTAGTATAGTTTGAAGTCAGGTAGCATGATGCCTCCAGCTTTGTTCTTTTAATATATGTGCTTAATTTACATTTAATGAAATTATTCACATGGTTGCAATTATTCACATGGCATGAAGTCAGGCAGTCGGTGTGTCAGTGGCTTCACCCCAGGAAACCACCCCTCAGCCCCATGCGCGTGGCTGCAGAGTGCCCAGTGCCATGGTCCATGCTCCAGGCAAGGGTGGAGTAGGAGTGGACTCTTAAGCCAGGTTGGCAGTACACTCAGCAACCTGGAGGTCATCCCAGGGGAGCCCTGCTAGCCTGCTCTTGCACCTATAGTGCAGCTGCCACCTGCATGTCTCCCTTGGGCTGCAGTGGCCAGTCAACCACTATCTGCCCACCCCTTCCCCCAACCAGGACCCTAACTGCGGACTCTGGTGCCAGACACTGCCACCACTGTCAACCAGGCCCTGCGGGGGCAGGAAAGCTGAACTGGCTGCTGATCCCCTTCTGGTTGGCCAGCAGTGCCCGCGCCTGTGGCCCCTCCTAGTGTGGGCTAAGGTGGAGTGGACCCTCGGGCTTGGCCACGGCACAATGGGCTACCTGGAGACCATCCAAAAGAGAAGACTTACCAGCCCGTGCCAGTGCCCTAGGTGCAGCTGCCACCTGCACGTCAGGCACCAGCAGCAACGGCCAGACCATCCCTGATTCTCCACGCCCTCCCCACCACCGCCCCAGCAGCAAGGACTCCCTGACAGGACGCTGTGGTCCCTGACAGGACGCTAGTGGCTGTCGGGAAGTCAGCTGGGCAGGCGCATAAGGATAAAGATAGACTCTCAGCCCCATCCCGATGGCCACGACGACGTGCTCATCCCCTGGCGGCTCCTCAGCCCTATCCTAGTGGCCACGGAGTGGCATGCAGGCAGCAGCCATGGGAACCTCGATTGCCCCTCCTCACACGTGCCCATCACACGACTTGGGCGACGGGGTGGTGGAGTCAGGCTGTGGCCCCAGCGGCGCCACGAGGCCGAGAACCAGTGCTTAGCCTCATCCCCGTGGCTGCAGAGTGCCAAGCCCCAGGTCCTGCGCTCTGGGCGCGGGTCAGGAGCAGCTGGCAAGGGCGGCGCAGCCTGTGGGGCCCTTGGGCGCGGCCGGCCGCAGCTCCAGGAAGCCACGTCAGCCCACCGGGGCTGCAGCTGCAGCCGCCACCAGCACATGGAGCAGGGGTCGCCGAGGATTGGGAATCCCCGACCAGGACTGCGCCTCCAGCCGCGCGGACCCCGGGGCCAGCCGGGCAGCGGCAAGTCAGGCAGTCTGCGGCAGGAGCGCTGGGCATGGGCTTCAGCCCGGGGTGCAGGAGACGTGCACCCTCCGGCCAGATAGGCGGCGCACTCAGGGACCAGGAGGCCATCCCAGGTGAGCCCCGCCAACCTCCGCCGGAGCCCCAGCTGCAGCTGCCACCTGCAAGTGGTGCGCTGGCTGCAGCGGTGGCAACCCCGGATCCAGTCCTTCCGCCTCGCGCCCATCAGCGCGGGGGCCCGGGGCGACGCAGTGGCGAAGTCGGGCTGTGTGTCTGGCGGCGGCACCAGGCGGAGAAGCGCCACTCAACGCCATCCCTGGGCTGCAGAGGGCCCAGCGCGGGGGACTCCGCGCGTCAGGAGCCGGTGGAAGAGGAGAAGAGCGCGCAGGCGACAGTCATACAGGCCCTGGGGCAGGGCGTGCCTCGCGCTCCAGGGAGCCACACCAGCCGGCGGCGCCTCCCCAGCAACCGCCGCCTGCACGTGGCGTGGCGAGAGAGCCATTAGGGCGGTTTCTCTGCCTGGGGCCTGTTGGGTGGGGCCGGCTAAGGTGCGCGTGCTCACTGGTCCTAACGGTTCTGTTGGGCGTTTCTGCTGAGAGGCGGGAGGCGCTGAGAGTCTGTGCGAAGGTCCGTAGACAGACTGCATTGCTTGTTGTTGCGCTTCGGAGGCGGCGATCCCCGAAGGCCGCGATCCCCGAAGGCGAGCTGAAATACGGCTGGAGCGTTCCCAGGCTACAATTTGCAGCCGGACGATTTTGGAAGACTACCAGCCGGAGAGGTGGCCCGCCCTCAGGGAGCGCTTGTGCTCGGATGGCTTCTCATTTCCCCAATACCACATTAAATCGTCTCATCTGAGGAGGATCCACAGAGCTGTCTTCTATGGTAATCTGGAGAAACTGGAGTACCTTCTGCTCAAGTATCATGACGCCAATGAGAGAGACAAGGAGGAAAGGTAATGGGGGCCGGGAGCCGGGGCTGCGGGAGGAGGCCTGTGGATGTGGAGAAGTACCCCCTTCCAGGCTGAGGGCTGCGGGGCGGATGGTCCGGGGCTCGGGGTATGGATGGGGGCTAGGGGGTGCCTGGCTGGGGTGGTAGTGAGTGGAGCGGGGCCTGGGGAGTGGGGGTATATGGGGTGGCGGGTGTGGAGTGAGTTGGGGGATGGGAGTGGGGAGTAGGGGGTGCATGGGGTGGGGGTGTGAATGGGCTGAGGTGGATGGAATGAAGGCTTGGGGGGTAGGGGCGTGGACGGTGTGGGGTGGGAGATGGGGTGAGGGTTCAATGGGATAGAGGACTGGAGGTGGGGGTGAGGTGTGGGGGTGAATGGGGTGGGGGAAAGGGGTGCAGAAGTGAGGGGGGCGAGTCCTGTCACCAAAGGGGCTGGACTTTCTTTCCTGGCAGGCTCAGCCGCACCTGGGATGTGGAAACCTTGGCGGGGGCGAGCACCCAGGCCATTTTCACGAGCAGCAAAACAAAAACAAAACTTCAGCTGGTTTCCAATCAATCACCATGCTGCTTCTTTATAAATCATTTTAAAGTGATTTCACTAATAAAATTCAGCATGTACAGCGTTTTATTTTTAATGTACACATTTTAAAGCATAATGTTACATATATTATGGAAAGTTGCATAATGAGAGAAATCATTTCCATAATATATCAACTTCCTGACTAAAAATTCTTTGGATAAAAATCCAATATTTATTTGATATCAATGGACACCTATGTCAATGTGGTTTTCACTGAGGGACCTTAGAGGGAAACTTTGAAGTGGGAAGATGATCTGTGTTCTTGAATAGAAAGACACATTTTTCTAAAGTTCTGAACTCTTTCTGTGTTTATAAATTTTACATAATCCAAATAAAGTTATCAAAGTGTTAACATTTTTGAATTACTCATGCTGTCTTTTACTATTGTGATGACATTAAGAAAACTTTTGAAATGGAGTCAAAAAAGACTTGCCTTTCTAGATATGAAAATGTGTTGTTAATTTCCACAAGTTATTTACTAACAGCTGAAACAACAAATCAGTGAATGGAACAGGTTAGAAAATCCAGGAACACACCAATATGTGTAAGAATTTATTAGGTTAGTGCAAAAGCAATTGCGGTTTTTGCCGCAATTACAAGTAATGGCGAAAACCGCAATTGCTTTTGCACCAATCTAATAGAATTGGATAATGGTGACATTTCATATTAGTAGGAAAAGATGAATTACTCATAAATGAAGTGCCTGCTATTTGGAGAAATCTGGCTAGATTTTTATGTCACAGAAATAAGTTCATTATGGAATGTAGATTAAAAATTTTAAATTCACAAAATAGGAAAGATAACAGAAAAAAACATAAATGCCTACTTATACATGTTTATATTCCTACAAATATCACAAGCACACATTCTGAAGGTCGATTTAGCAAAATAAAAAAACATCCAGTTTGTAAGAAAAAATTAACAAAAGACAATATGTGTATATACATATTAGATAAAAAAGTGATATTGTTTTACAAAGAATTCTTCAAATAAACAAGAACTCTCATTTAAAATAGAGCAAAGCATTTTTTTTTTCAGATATTCAAGCAACCTATGCACATAGGAAAAAATATTTAGTGTTCCTGGGAGGAGAAGGTATTTAAGTTAAAAAAGGAATGAAATACTGTTTTCTATCCACAAGTTTGTGAGGGTAAAGAGTAGCAGTACATATACTGCTGTTTAAAGTTTACGTTTCTGATGACTTTTCAAATAGACACTTTGTTGGTAAGTATCACACTTTAAAAATGTATGTGCCCTTCACCTATCAATTCCATTGTACTAAAATATCTCTAGGAAATAGAGATACATGCAATCTGTTTTTCTCAGCACGGCTTAAAATAGCAATGTATTTGGAAAACCCCTTATAATGGATTTTATAAATTTTATAAATTTATCAATAAATTTCAGTGCATCCATAGGATGGGACAATATGGGACCTTTGCAGATGTCAGTAGATACAGATGTATGTTGAGGTGTGAAGATGTACTTTGAAAAAAAAGTTGGTTTGATTATACATACACACAAACAGTCTGTGGTATTTGTAAGCCAAATATGTGTACAAAATATAACATTTCTTCTTTTCTGGCAGGTGTATTGTGATATTTTTTCTTATCTGTGATGTATAAATGATCAGTATGTTTAAAACTTCTAGTAAATATTTTTTATTAATGAAATTATCCTTGGGAAAAGAAGAAGTATAAATCTTGCAAAGAAAAAAATAATTCTCACTTCCTATTTTATTTTATTATTTATTTGTTTGTTTGTTTGTTTATTTTTGAGATGGAGTCTCACCCTGTCGCCCAGCCTGGAGTGCAGTGGCCTGATCTCAGCTCACTGCAATCTGCCTCTCAGGTTAAAGTGATTCTCCCACCTCAGCCTCCTGAGTAGCTGGGATTACAGGTGTGTGCCACCATGCCCAGCTAATTTTTGTATAGTTTAGTAAAGACGGGGTTTCACCATGTTGGCCAGGCTGGTCTCAAACTCCTGACCTCAGGTGATCCCCCCACCTCGGCCTCCCAAAGTTCTGGGATTACAGGTGTGAGCCACTGTGCCTGGCCTTATTTTTATTTTTTTGTTTATTGGTATCTTCTGTGAACTTTTAGCCTCTTCAGAGGCAGAGGGAATATTTTTATTTGTGCTTGATTATTTTATTATGCATAGATTTTAGTATATAAATAGGTTTTTATTATAGTTTTATTACATATATGCAAACAATTTTAAATTAATTATTTTAGTTTATCAGTGTCCTCATGAAAATGAAAACAAGCAAATATAAGTGATTATCACTATTCCAAAAGCACTGCTTTAATTTATAGTTTTTTTCATAATAAACTCCCCAACTGTATGTATGCATTCTTTCAATCCAGTTATTCATCAAGCATAACCTGAATACCTATTATGTAGCAGACACATTCCACCATCTCTCAGGACTCTTCCACCCTTAACAACTTCATGTTTACCTGCCCAGCCTGAGCAAGCTGAGAGATTTAAAATGGAAGCATTACGACTGAATCCCAATTGGATCTTTTATTCCTTTTTTTTTTTTTTTAAACAAAAGCAATTCTGAAGTTAGAAAATAGTAAAAGATAATCTTTAACTGCCATTTCAAAAACTTATGACAGTCTCAAATACTACTATTAATCATTGCAAATACCTAATTTACATAACATTCTGTAAGTATTGAAAAAAATGAGCCATACCTATTCCTTTGAATCCTGAGTTTTCTTTGGATTTTTTTTTTTGAAAATTGAAGTAAGAATTACTTTGTTTTAAAAATTTGTTGTTTTATTTTTGCCTTCTTTTTCCACAGTACTTTATTTATGTGCCAATTATATGAGTAGAACTGCCTGTTCTATGTACTGTATCCCACTTAATGTAAGGCATCACAGATTGGGTGATGCCACATAACTTTATATATCAATAAGATAATGTTTAAAATGTTGCCAGTTATAATAAATAATGAATTGTAAACAGTATTCCAATGTCAGATGTTAATATATAAGAGAATAGTAGCTTATATAAGGGAATGGTGAGAAAATGAGCATCTGAGAATGAAATACAATGATACATCTAATCTTTAATAGATACCTCAATGTAGATATGATTGTATCATTTTACTTAATTAAAATGTCTTTGTAAATAGTAATATCTAAAAATTATTGAGCTGTTATTTGTGTTAGAAAGTGTTCTAAATGCTGTACATAGATTCTTATGTAAGCATCACAGCAGTGTTCTGTTGGATAGCTACTATTCTCTTATATATTTTATTGATAAGGAAATTGAAGCAAAGAAAGGCTAAATAACAGCTAAGTGACAGAGCTTACAGTAAATTTTAAGCCCCAATTAAACTGAATCCAAAAGCCAAGCCTTTTCTATTAAATAGCCTGCTCTTTCACTAATGTGGTGAGTAATAAGCGCTAACAAATGTTGTACTCTCTTCACAAGAAAATTACATATTTGGTTTGAAGACAGAGAAATAACATGCTAATTAATGCTTTACAGTTACATGTTTTAAAAAGTCCTGTCACTCTCACAGGACTGCCCTACATTTGGCCTGTGCCACTGGCCAACCGGAAATGGTATTTCTCCTGGTGTCCAGAAGACGTGAACTTAACCGCTACGACCGTGAAGGCAGGACACCTCTGATCAAGGTATATAGTAGCTGACTCTTTGAGCATGAGATGGCTTTGGTTTAAGCACATAGGATAAAATGAATTTATCTCATTGGAATACCACTATATAACTAGTTAGTAAATCCTATGGAGTGTTTATTTTGATTTTTCAGTATTTGCATGTTTCTCGGTCTAATACTGACAGGCTGTACAACTGAAGCAGGAGGCTTGTGCAACTATTCTGCTGCAAAATGGCGCCGATCCAAATATTATGGATTTCTTTGGAAGGACTACTCTACACTATGCTGCATAGAATGAAGATACATCCATGATAGAAAAATTTCTTTTATATGGTACAAATATTGAAGAATGCGACAAGGTATAGGTCAACCAACGTTGTTTTCAAACTATCTGAAATGCATTTATTTTAACATTGACACATGTAAGGGTCAATTTTTCATATTTGGAAGCTCAAACATTCCTTGAATGAAAATATTTTGAAATGCCTTAACTGTCTAAGATTTTACTTTAAATATTGGAACTTTTAAAGAAGCATTATAGGGTACAACTTTTTTTTCGTGCACTTATGGTACATAATTATAAAAACAAATGAATTACAATAAATTTATAATTCATGACAACTGAATTTGGGAAAGGTAATAGTTAAGTGTTTTTCCACTAAATTACTTTTTTTCTAATCAGTGCGAAGTGACACAGGAAAGTAAAATTGGCCCTTATAAATAGGCTTTATTTTAAATTTCAAAGAAAATTAAAGCATTTCACAATAAATGTACATCTTGTTGTGTTGACAAGTATTGTATGTGAAGGTGATTTCATTTGAAAGTGATTCCTCTGTGGAAAGGCTTAAGAGGGAAAAATGAAGAAAAGGAGAGCAATCAGAAATGCACCAGCTAATTTGGAAATTAGGTAATGAGGGAAAATACTGTGGAGAGGGTTTTTGTGCGTTTTGTTGTTTGTTTTCAATTTATATGTTTAGACAAGGATCGCTTCAGTTTTGGAGATGATTATTCTTACTTTGGGAAAGAGTTTGTGAGTTGTAAAATTGCCTAGGGATCAATTTTGGTAGGACTCTGAGGAAACCAGGTTGGCAGTGAATAGTGGTGATGAAGTGGCACACAGTTCATCAGAGAGAAGAACACATAATTAATGGACATTATTCAATTCTGGCAGAAACAGCCACTTAGATAAGCATCTAAACTCTTCTCTCAAGTCCAGAATGTCTTGATGGGCAGGTGGGAGATAAGGAGCTTATAAATAGTGAAATCAAGTTGGATTTTGAGTTAACTAGTCTCTTCTCTACCCCTACCCAGGAAAAGTAAATGAAGTTTTCAGTGAATGGCTCTATCTTTTGCTCTTTCCTCTTTTTGGCCAAATCCCAAATGATAAAGGGAATTTGTCATGTGGGTGAGAGATGAGACTGAAGTGATTATCAACTGTGCTGGTTCACAGTTAGAATTGTGCATGACAGTAACCTGGGGAAATTAAAAGCAAATCTCTAGGATATCCCGTGAAGATTTTAATACAGTAAATTTAATATTTACTATTAAATATTACTGGACATGTATGTTTTAAAATATTTCCTTGAAGCTGGGCATGGTGGTGCCTCTAGCCAGAGCAACAGATTAAGACACTGTCTCTAACAGCAACAACAACCACAATAAAAAATTTCTTGAGCTCTCCCTCTCCCTCTCCCTCTCCCTCTCCCTCTCCCTCTCCCTCTCCCTCTCCCTCTCCCTCTCCCTCTCCCTCTCCCTCTCCCTCTCCCTCTCCCTCTCCCTCTCCCTCTCCCTCTCCCTCTCCCTCTCCCTCTCCCTCTCCCTCCCCTTTCTTCGGTCTCCCTCTCCTTCTTTTTTCGGTCTCCCGCTGTTATCGAAGCTGGACTGTACTGCCATGATCTCGGCTCGCTGCAACCTCCCTGCCTCGGGCTCCTGTGACTCTCCTGCCTTGGCCTGCCGAGTGCCTGGGATTGCAGGCGCGCGCCGCCACGCCTGAATGGTTTTTGTATTTTTGGTGGAGACGGGGTTTCACCGTGTTGACCGGGTTGGTCTCCAGCTCCTGGCCTCGAGTGATCTGCCTGCCTCGGCCTCCCGAGGTGCTGGGATTGCAGACGGAGTCTCGCTAACTCAATGCTCAATGGTGCTCAGGCTGGAGTGCAGTGGTGTGATCTCGGCTCGCTGCAACCTCCACCTACCAGCCTCCTGCCTTGGCCTCTTAAAGTGCTAAGATTACAGCCTCTGCCCCGCCGCCACCCCGTCTAGGAAGTGAGGAGCATCTCTGCCTGGCCGCCCATCGTCTGGGATGTGAGGAGCCCCTCTGCCCGGCCGCCCTATCTGGGAAGTGAGGAGCGCCTCTGCCTGGCCGCCCATCGTCTGGGATGTGTGGAGCGCCTCTGCCCGGCTGCCACCCCGTCTGGGAGGAAATGAGGAGCGCCTCTGCCCGGCTGCCCCATCTGGGAGATGAGGAGCACCTCTGCCCGGCCGCCCCGTCTGGGAGGTGAGGAGCGCCTCTGCCTGGCCGCCACCCCGTCTGGGAGGAAGTGAGGAGCGCCTCTGCCCGGTTGCCCCATCTGGGAAGTGAGGAGCGCCTCTGCCTGGCCGCCACCCCGTCTGGGAAGTGAGGAGCGCCTCTGCCCGGCTACCACCCCATATGGGAAGTGAGGAGCGCCTCTGCCCAGCCGCCCCTTCTGGGAGGTGAGGAGCGCCTCTGCCCAGCCGCCCCGTCTGGGAGGTGAGGAGCGCCTCTGCCTGGCCGCCATCCCGTCTGGGAGGAAGTGAGGAGCACCTCTGCCCAGCTGCCCCATCTGGGAAGTGAGGAGCGCCTCTACCCGGCTGCCACCCCGTATGGGAAGTGAGGAGCGCCTCTGCCAGGCCGCCCACTCTGGGAAGTGAGGAGCGCCTCTGCCTGGCTGCCCACTCTGGGAGGTGAGGAGCGCCTCTGCCTGGCCACTCCGGCTGGGAAGGGAGGAGCGCCTCTGCCCGGCCACCCCGTCTGGGAGGTGAGGAGCGCCTCTGCCCGGCCGCCACCCCGTCTGGGAGGAAGTGAGGAGCACCTCTGCCCGGCCGCCCCGTCTGGGAAGTAAGGAGCGCCTCTGCCCGGCCGCCACCCCGTCTGGGAGGAAGTGAGGAGCGCCTCTGCCCGGCTGCCCCATCTGGGAAGTGAGGAGCGCCTCTGCCCGGCCGCCCCGTCTGGGAGGTGAGGAGTGCCTCTGCCCGGCCACCCCGTCTGGGAAGTGAGGAGCGCCTCTGCCCGGCCACCCCGTCTGGCAAGTGAGGAGCTCCTCTGCCTGGCCACCACCCCGTCTGGGAGGAAGTGAGGAGCGCCTCTGCCCGGCCGCCACCCCGTATGGGAAGTGAGGAGCGCCTCTGCCCGGCCGCCCCGTCTGGGAAGTGAGGAGCGCCTCTGCCCGGCTGCCACCCCGTCTGGGAGGAAGTGAGGAGCACCTATGCCCGGCTGCCCCATCTGGGAGATGAGGAGCACCTCTGCCCGGCCGCCCCGTCTGGGAGGTGAGGAGTGCCTCTGCCTGGCCGCCACCCCGTCTGGGAGGAAGTGAGGAGCGCCTCTGCCCGGTTGCCCCATCTGGGAAGTGAGGAGCGCCTCTGCCCGGCCGCCACCCCATATGGGAAGTGAGGAGCGCCTCTGCCTGACCACTCCGTCTGGGAGGTGAGGAGCGCCTCTGCCCGGCCGTCACCCCGTCTGGGAGGAAGTGAGGAGCACCTCTGCCCGGCTGCCCCGTCTGGGAGATGAGGAGCACCTCTGCCCGGCCGCCCCGTCTGGGAGATGAGGAGCACCTCTGCCCGGCCGCCCCGTCTGGGAGGTGAGGAGCGCCTCTGCCTGGCCGCCACCCCCTCTGGGAGGAAGTGAGGAGGGCCTCTGCCCGGCTGCCCCATCTGGGAAGTGAGGAGCGCCTCTGCCCGGCCGCCACCCCATATGGGAAGTGAGGAGCGCCTCTGCCTGGCCACTCCGTCTGGGAGGTGAGGAGCGCCTCTGCCCGGCCGCCCCGTCTGGGAGGTGAGGAGTGCCTCTGCCCGGCTGTCACCCCGTCTGAGAGGAAGTGAGGAGCACCTCTGCCCGGCTGCCCCGTCTGGGAGATGAGGAGCACCTCTGCCCGGCCGCCCCGTCTGGGAGGTGAGGAGTGCCTCTGCCCGGCCGCCACCCCATCTGGGAGGAAGTGAGGAGCACCTCTGCCCGGCCGCCCCCTCTGGGAAGTGAGGAGCGCCTCTGCCTGGCCGCCACCCCGTCTGGGAGGAAGTGAGGAGCGCCTCTGCCCGGCCGCCCAGTCTGGGAAGTGAGGAGCGCCTCTGCCCAGCCGCCACACCGTCTGGGAAGTGAGGAGCGCCTCTGCCTGGCCACCCCGTCTAGGAGGTGAGGAGCGCCTCTGCCCGGCCGCCCAGTCTGGGAAGTGAGGAGCGCCTCTGCCCGGCCGCCCAGTCTGGGAAGTGAGGAGCGCCTCTGCCCGGCCGCCCTGTCTGGGAGGTGAGGAGCGCCTCTGCCTGGCCGCCACCCCGTCTGGGAGGAAGTGAGGAGCGTCTCTGCCCGGCCACCCCGTCTGGGAAGTGAGGAGCGCCTCTGCCCGGCCGCCCGGTCTGGGAAGTGAGGAGCGTCTCTGCCCGGCCGCCCCGTCTGGGAGGTGAGGAGCGCCTCTGCCCGGCTGCCACCCGGTATGGGAGGAAGTGAGGAGCGCCTCTGCCTGGGCGGCCCCGTCTGGGAAGCGAGGAGCGCCTCTGCCCAGCCGCCCTGTCTGGGAGGTGAGGAGCGCCTCTGCCCGGCTGCCCTGTCTGGGAGGTGTACCCAACAGCTCCGAAGAGACAGCGACCATCGGGAGCGGGCCATGAGGACGATGGCGGTTTTGTTGAAGAGAAGGGGGGGAAGTGTGGGGAAAGGAAGGAGAGATCAGATTGTTGCTGTGTCTGTGTAGAAAGAGGTGGGCATAGGAGACTCCATTTTGTTCTGACTAGGAGAAATTCTTCTGCCTTGGGATGCTGTTGATCTATGGCATTTCCCCCAGCCCCATGCTCTCTGAAACATATGCTGTGTCAACTCAGGGTTAAATGGATTAAGGGCGGTGCAAGATGTGCTTTGTTAAACAGATGCTTGAAGGCAGCGTGCTCTTTAAGAGTCATCACCACTCCCTAATCTCAAGTACCCAGGGGCAGAAACACTGCAGAAGGCCGCAGGGTCCTCTGCCTAGGAAAACCAGAGACCTTTATTCATGTGTTTATCTCCTGACCTTCTCTCCACTATTATCCTATGACCCTCCCATATCCCCCTCTCCGAGAAACACCCAAGAATGATCAATAAATACTTCATAAATTAAAAAAGAAAAAAAAAAAAAAAAAAAAAAAAAAAAATTTCTTGAGACACTGATATGCTGCTGGTTAAGAACCACTGAACAGATAAGTGTAATATAAATTCCCATATCTCAAACACATAAAAAAATCTCTAGAAGAGTTGGATGATAGGTGCTGCTTCCTTTAAATTTCTCCTTTCCAATAATATTAGCCTGACTTTTATCTGTCTCTACCTCTGTGGTTGGGAAGTGAAAAGGACTATTATTTTTAGTATCTCAGCGTAAGAATAGCACCTTTCCTTTGCCACCATCACTTATTCACTGCCATTCATAGGGGTGTTAGAAATTTGCTATTGTGTACTCTTTTAATAAGTAGAGACTGACTCTTTCAGGACTCTGAGTCTCTTTGTTATCATTCTGGTGATTAGGTCAGTGCATCATTATTAAAAGCAGAGTTCTCTCAATTACAATAGTAAAAATTTCTAAACCTTTTTTTAAAGCTGAAGCTCTATTATGGACTGCCTCAGTATGTCAGTTAAGTACATAGAACTCTGGCATAATCAGGATAGCAGTTTTCAACACTGAACACCATGAAGTTAGTTAGAATACAGAGAATGCATGTAGGTCATTATTAGAGCTTTAATTGATAAGCCATTGTATTTTTATTTCTGATTTATATTTTACCTAAAATAAAAAATATTAGGTTACAATATAGAAACTAGAATAATAATTTAATATTATTTTAATAATTTAGTTGCAGCAGTCCTATGAACTAATTATCCATTTGGTGAACAATCTGGGAAAATTAAACATAAATTATAAATGAATGAATGTTGTAAAAGTGCTCAACGTGGGTATTATGACTCTTAGTAACAATTTTTATTGCATTCTTGGGCTTATTTTGAAAAAAAAATCTGAAACTAAAGAAAGGAAGTATTTTACATGATAATGCTTGCTTTATATACAATCACTTGGAGACATATCCATAGCAAATATAAAAATACAAGGTCTATAGTCTAAATGTGTCCCATAGATGTGTTTAGTTTGCCTCTATAAATTGTCTCAACATGGAAGGTTTAGGAGACTCATGCACAGATCTGGATTCCAGGCTTCTCTTCAAGCATCCAATCTGGTGTCCCTTGAGCCTATCTCACGTTTAGGATGCTGTGCAGAGGTTGCCCCTTTCTATGAGGCGTGTGGTCTCCATTTTGCTACTGTGCCTACCTAGGTACTTCACTTCCTCAGGTCATCTCCCTTGCCTCTGTAGGGATGACTTTACAAGCCCTGTTTTATAATATATTTTAGCAAATATTTCAAGGTTTTCAAGACATTTTATATTTATTTAAATATAGAGTCTATATTTTATATAAATCCCTTGGTAATCGGGTTGAACTTTTGAATTTAGATGGTGGTGTTTTATAAACTATTTTTCTTTGTATATACCATAAATAATCATCTTTCCATTAGAATGCATGTAAGCTTTTTAAGGTGAATCATGGTATAGTTGCATAGGTTACGCATAGTGCAGACAACATTATAATTATATTCTCTTCATCATTGCCTCCTAAAAATGCAAGTAATTGGCCGGGCACAGTGGCTCACGCCTGTAATCCTAGCACTTTGGGAGGCTGAGGCGGGTGGATCATGAGGTCAGGAGATTGAGACCATCCTGGCTAACACAGTGAAACCCCCTCTCTACTACAAATACAAAAAATTAGCTGGGCGTGGTGGCACACGCCTGTAGTCCCATCTACTCGGGAGGCTGAGGCAGGAGAATTGCTCGTGCTTGAATCCGGGAGGTGGAGGTTGCAGTGAGCCGAGATGGCACCACTGCACTCCAGCCTGGGCGACAGAGCGAGACTCCGTCTCAAATAAATAAATAAATAAATAAATAAAAGATGCAAATAATTTAGTGGCTTTCATTATGCTATAAATAATTCATATAGGTCATTATTAGAGCTTTAATTGATAAGCCATTGTATTTTTATTTCTGATTTATATTTTACGTAAAATAAAAAAAGTTAAGTAAGAATTAATATGGAAACTAGAATACAAATAAATTTTTAAAAGAGTTATGTACCAGGGTCCTAAGATTATAATTACATAAATATTTGCATCAGGGTCCTAAGATTGTAATTGAGAATAACATTTCATACAGAGCTTTCTGACAGCTAAGATAAAAATATTACTAGAGAAAACCCATGGACTATTTAATAATAAGCAGTGAAAGTTCATTTGAAGCCTATCTCTATTAATTCAGAGCCCGGCTCTCCGAATTAAAAAGAGATAGGCTTCAAATGAACTGTCAATCGTGTCAGAATCTCAGATGACAATGTCAGCACCTGACATTGTCATCTGAGATTCTGACACCATCGATAGAAGAGAATGAGGCAAGTGTGTATCACCCAGAGGAAACCTCCACCTTTACTGGTAAGCTCTCATAACTGTATCCCTGAAACTCTCATTTCTCAAATGTTAACATTCTCCAAAATAAGTATTTACAAATAGGGATTAGGTGAAGTTCAAAAGATTTCTCAGATACAAGACACATAATGCACAGTTTTGTAACATTTTTCAAACATGGGTGGTCATGGAGTCTTTCTTTTGGGGTATAATGTTCAACTTCTGGTAAGGTAAATATCCTTTGGAATATATTAATAGTTTAAGAAACACCGCTCTATAGATAATAATTTAGATCATTAATAAAAATACCTGAAACATTTATTGCTGTGTCTTAGAGTTTGAGGACATAGAGAAAAAAATACAGCTGCTGCCCTCAAGAAGCTCTTGGTTCAGGTGGGAAACAATAAAATCCTTGAAACATGCCATGTGCTAAATGCTGTGACAGAAGCAAAGATTCTTGGAACTGGGAAATGTTTGAAGTGAGTTTTGGAGATGACCAGAGTTCTTGTGGTGAGGCAGAGGAGGTTGTTTCCTGGAGAAGGAGCAGAACATAGAAAAGCACCAAGGAGTGAAAAGAAAGGGACTACCTCTTATGTCCTTTCAACTGTATATATTTAAGCTCACAGGATCTTACATAAGATTTTCAGTTCAGTTGATAAATATGTAATTTTGTGATTATAAATTGTTGCTGTTGTTTTACAGTATGAATATCAGCCACTTTTACTTGCTGTGAGTCAAAGAAAACTGAAAATGGTGGAAGTTTTATTAAAGAAAAATGCAAATGTAAATGCAATTGATTATCTTAGCAGGTACAGACCTTAGTTCTTATTGTGTTGTTTTTAAACCTGAGTGTCATTTTAGAGTGGTAGCGGTCACTCAAGTCAGAAATATTACATTAATAAGAAAACTAACTTTTAATTATTGGGATATAGTGAGAAATAACACAGATCATCACTTAGGTAGAAAAACAATTATTTGGACTGAGTAACATAAAGAACAGTGTATAGCAGGATTCGTCTCTCTATATAGACATTATACACATAAAAGGCTTCTATATATAGAAAGCTCTGTATATTGTTAAATGTTATTTGTAATATGATGTGCTGTTATTTATAATGTAATAATGTGATACTTTTGATTGTATGATCTTATGTTAGCTAAAGGGGTTTCATGTTAGTTTTTCATTTCTACTGTGTTTTGATGTTGTTTTTAATTGATATGAGGAGAGGGAGAAAAGATAGCTTTAAATGGATAAAACTTTACTTTAATGAAAACAAGCTTTAGGTTCACACAGGACTGGGTTTAATCCCTAGCTTTCCCACTTGCTAAATGTGTGACCTTGGTAACATTACTTATCACCAAGTATGTTTTCTTCTGTGAAAAGGAGGGTAATAATATATCCTTCAAGGGTGGTTGTGTGTAAGTAACATTATATATATATAATGTTAGAATGTCCAGCTAACAGAGCAAGGTGCTGATGTTTTGGAAACAATGGCTGAGCATATAAGTATGTGCTTATATATATATGTATACACACACATATATATGTGTGTGTATATAATATATATTATATACACACACATTGTAATGTGTAAGTATATAATGTAACATCATATATATTATATATAATATATACAATATATATTTTATAGATAATATATAATATACTATATATTATATATTTTATAGATAATATATAATATACAATATATATATTTTATATATAGATGTTACTTATACACAACCACCCTTGAAGGATATATTATTATCCTCCATATATACATATATATATAGTATTTAATTAAATGCCTAGCACATGCTTATCTGCATCATTAACTGAAGCTACGACTACTACTATTAGCATTCCTATTAATATTACTGTTTTAAGCCTGCAGATAGCTCTTATCTGATCCTTTAGCTGATTTTGCATTATAATATATAGTATCAGACTAGGGAATAAATGAATTATTTTTCACTTAAATTTGCCTACTGTAGATAGGTGGCCTGAGCATAGTTTCTTGCCCATCAGAGTGAGAGGTGACAGCGTGCTGGCAGTCCTCAGAGCCCTCGCTCGCTCTCGGCGCCTGCTCTGCCTGGGCTCCCACTTCGGCGGCACTTGAGCCCTGCAGCCCACTGCTGCACTGTGGGAGCCCCTTCCTGGGCTGGCCAAGGCCGGAGCCCACTCCCTCAGCTTGCAGGGAGGTGTGGAGGGAGAAGCAGAGCGGGAACCGGCACTGCCTCTGGCGCTTGCAAGCCAGCTGGAGTTCCGGGTGGGCGTGGGCTTGGCAGACCCTGCACTCGGAGCAGCCAGCCGGCCCTGCAGCCCCGGGCAATGAGGGGCTTAGCACCTGGGCCAGTGGCTGCGGAGGGTGTACTGGGTCCCCCAGCAGTGCCAGCCCACCAGCGCTGCGCTCGATTTCTCCCTGGGCCTTAGCTGCCTTCCCGTGGGTCAGGGCTCGGGACCTGCAGCCCACCATGCCTGAGCCTCCCACTCCCTCTGTGGGCTCCTGTGCAGCCCGAGCCTCCTCCACCAGCGCCACCCCCTGCTCCACGGCGCCCAGTCCCATCGACTGCCCAAGGGCTGAGGAGTGTGGGTGCACGGCACGGGACTGGCAGGCAGCTCCACCTGCAGCCCCGGTGTGGGATCCACTGGGTGAAGCCAGCTGGGCTCCTGAGTCTGGTGGGGACGTGGAGAACCTTTATGTCTAGCTCAGGGATTGTAAATACACCAATCGGCACTCTGTATCTAGCTCGGTTTGTAAACACACCAATCAGCACCCTGTGTCTAGCTCAGGGTTTGTGAATGCACCAGTCGACACTCTATCTAGCTACTCTGGTGGGGCCTTGGAGAACCTTTGTGTCCACACTCTGTAATCTAGTTAATCTGGTGGGGAGGTGGAGAACCTTTGTGTCTAGCTCAGGGATTGTAAACGCACCAATCAGCACCCTGTCAAAACAGACCACTGGGCTCTACCAATCAGCAGGATGTGGGTGGGGCCAGATAAGAGAATAAAAGCAGGCTGCCCGAGCCAGCAGTGGCAACCCGCTCGGGTCCCCTTCCACACTGTGGAATCTTTGTTCTTTTGCTCTTTGCAATAAATCTTTCTACTGCTGACTCTTTGGGTCCACACTGCTTTTATGAGCTGTAACACTCACTGTGAAAGTCTGTAGCTTCACTCCTGAAGCCAGCAAGACCAGGAGTCCACCAAGAGGAAGGAACAACTCCAGACGCGCCGCCTTAAGAGCTGTAACACTCACCGCAAAGGTCTGCAGCTTCACTCCTGAGCCAGCGAGACCACGAACCCACCAGAAGGAAGAAACTCTGAACACATCTGAACATCAGAAGGAGTAAACTCCCAACACGCCACCTTAAAAGCTGTAACGCTCACCGCGAGGGTCTGCAGCTTCGTTCTTGAAGTCAGTGAGACCAAGAACCCACCAACTCCAGACACATTTTGGCGACCACGAAGGGACTTTTGCCTATTGCTAAGTGGTGAGACAATCAACGAGTGGTGAGACCATTGCCTATCGCTGAGCAGTGAGACAGACAATCGCCGAGCGGTGAAACAGACAATTGCGGAGCGGTGAGACCATTGCCTATCACTGAGCGGTGAGACAATCGCCTATTGCCAAGCAGTGAGTACCATCAGACCCCTTTCACTTGCTATTCTGTCCTATTTTTCCTTAGAATTTGGGGGCTAAATACCGGGCACCTGTCGGCCAGTTAAAAGCGACTAGTGTGGCCGCCGGACTAAAGACACGGGTGTCAGGCTTTCTGGGAAAGGGCTGTCTAACGACCCCGACTCTTCGGAGTTGGGACCGTTGGTTTGCCTAGAACGAGCTTCCACTTTTCCTGTACTTCTGGGCTGAGCCAAGGGTTGACAGAGAGGAAAGCCATGCAGCTCTGGGGTCCCGACAACATGTTGGTTGACCCTGCGGCCATGAGCGGAACTCTCAAAAGCATGTCGCCCAAGCGAGACTTGCCCATCTATCCTATCTATCCTGACCCTTGCCCTCTGGGTCCTAATGCCTGCCAGACAAACTTCCTCTCACCTCTCTTCTCTGAGGTTAGACCCACTTCTAAAAATTGCTACCTGTCTCTGGTGCTTTTCTAGTTTCTCCTGTAAGAATGATTTCTAGTATAAACTCCAGGACTCTGTTACCTTCTTTAGGCACCTGGGCTCACCAATCAGAAAGACACAGTTTTTGCCCAAAGCACCGTCATAGTGGAGACTACCTGGAATTTTAGGATCCCTCCTCAGACTAACAGGCCTAACAAAAGCTGTTCCTGAAGCTAGGATATGGGGAGCCTTAGAAATTGTATCCTTCCTATTCATATAAGTGAGTACAAAAGGTGTCACTCTTCCAACCCTGAAGATCCCTTCCCTCCCTCATGGTATGGCCCTCCACTCCACTTCATTTTTGGGGCACAACATATTTATAGGAAAGGGGTAAAGTCCCAATACTAGCAGGAGAATGCTTAGGACTCTAACAGGTTTTTGAGAATGCGTTGGTAAGGGCCACTAAATCCGATTTTTCTCGGTTGGTCCTCCTTGTGGTCTAGGAGGACAGGCAAGGGTGCAGGTTTTCGAGAATGTGTTGGTAAGGACCACTAAATCCGACCTTCCTCGGTCCTCTATGTGGTCTGGGAGGAAAACTAGCGTTTCTGCTGCTGCGTCGGTGAGCGCAACTATTCCGATCAGCAGGGTCCAGGGACCGTTGCGGGTTCTTGGGCAGGGGTTGTTTCTGCTGCTGCATCAGTGAGCGCAACTATTCCGATCAGCAGGGTCCAGGGACTATTGCAGGTTCTTGGGCAGGGGGAGAAACAAAATAAACCAAAACCGTGGGTGGTTTTGTCTTTCAGATGGGAAACACTCAAGCATCAGCAAGCTCACCCTTGAAATGCATCCTAAGCCTTTGGGACCAATTTGATCCACAAACCCTGAAAAAGAGGTGGCTCATTTTTTTCTGCACTACAGCTTGGCCCCAATATTCTCTTTCTGATGGGGAAAAATGGCCACCTGAGGGAAGTACAAATTGCAATACTATCCTGCAGCTGGATCTTTTCTGTAAGAGGGAAGGCAAATGGAGTGAAATACCTTATGTCCAAGCTTTCTTTTGTAAAATGCAAAGCTTGCAATTTACATCCCACAGGAGGACCTCTCAGCTTACCCCCATATCCTAGCCTCCCTATAGCTCCCCTTCCTATTGATGATACTCCTCCTCTAATCTCCCCTGCCCAGAAGGAAATAAGCAAAGAAATCTCCAAAGGTCCACAAAAACCCCTGGGCTATCGGTTATGTTCCCTTCAAGCTGTAGGTGGAGGGGAATTTGGCCCAACCTGGGTACATGTCCCCTTCTCCCTCTCTGATTTAAAACAGATCCAGGCAGACCTGGGGAAGTTTTCAGATGATCCTGATAGGTACGTAGATGTCCTACAGGGTCTAGGGCAAACCTTTGACCTCGCTTGGAGAGATGTCATGCTACTGTTAGGTCAAACCCTGGCCTTTAATGAAAAGAATGCGGCTTTAGCTGCAGCCCGAGAGTTTGGAGATACCTGGTATCTTAGTCAAGTAAATGATAGAATGACAGCTGAAGAAAGGGACAAATTCCCTACTGGTCAGTAAGCCATCCCCAGTATGGATCCCCACTGGGACCTTGACTCAGATCATGGGGACTGAAGTTGTAAACATCTGTTGACCTGTGTTCTAGAAGGACTAAGGAGAATTAGAAAAAAGCCCATAAGTTATTCAATGATGTCCACCATAACTCAAGGAAAGGAAGAAAATCCTTCTGCCTTCCTCGAGTGGCTATGAGAGGCCTTAAGAAAATATACTCCCCTGTCACCCGAATCACTCGAGGGTCAATTGATTCTAAAAGATAAGTTTATTACCCAATCAGCCGCAGATACCAGGAGAAAGCTCCAAAAGCAAGCCCTCAGCCATGAACAAAATCTAGAGGCATTATTAAACCTAGCAACCTCAGTGTTCTATAATAGGGACCAAGAAGAACAGGCCCAAAAGGAAAAGTGAGATCAGAGAAAGGCCACAGCCTTAGTCATGGCCCTCAGATAAACAAACCTTGGTGGTTCAGAGAGGACAGAAAATGGAGCAGGCAATCACCTGGTAGGGCTTGTTATCAGTGTGGTTTACTAGGACATTTTAAAAAAGATTGTCCAATGAGAAACAAGCTGCCCCTTTGTCCAGGTCCACTATGCTGAGGCAATCACTGGAAGGTGCACTGCCCCAGAGGACGAGGTTTCTCTGGGTCAGAAGCCCCCAACCAGATGATCCAACAACAGGACTGAGGGTGCCCGGGGTAAGTGCCAGCTCATGTCATCACCCTCACTGACCCCCGGGTATGTTTAACTATTGAGGGCCAGGAAATTGACTTCCTCCTGCACACTGGCATGGCCTTCTCAGTGTTAATCTCCTGTCCTGGACAACTGTCCTCAAGGTCCGTTACCATCCGAGGAATCCTGAGACAGCCTGTAACCAGGTATTTCTCCCAGCTCCTCAGTTGTAATTGGGAGACTTTGCTCTTTTCACATGCCTTTCTTGTTATGCCTGAAAGTCCCACACCCTTTTTAGGGAGGGATATGTTAGCCAAGACTGGAGCTGTTATCTACATGAATATGGGGAACAAGTTACCCATTTGTTGTCCCCTACTTGAGGAGGGAATCAACCCTGAAGTCTGGGCATTGGAAGGACAATTTGGTAGGGCAAAAAATGCCTGCCCAGTCCAAATCAGGTTAAAAGATCCCACCACTTTTCCTTATCAAAGGCAATATCCCTTAGGGCCTGAAGCTCATAAAGGATTACAGAATATTGTTAAACATTTGAAAGCTCAAGGCTTAGTAAGGAAATGCAGCAGTCCCTGCAACACCCCAATTCTGGGAGTACAAAAACCAAACGGTCAGTGGAGACTAGTGCAAGATCTTAGACTCATTAATGAGGCAGTAATTCCTCTATATCCAGTTGTACCCAACCGCTAGACCTTGCTCTCTCAAATACCAGAGGAAGAAGAATGGTTCATGGTTCTGGACCTCAAGGATGCCTTCTTCTGTATTCCCCTGCACTCTAATTCCCAGTTCCTCTTTGCCTTTGAGGATCCCACAGACCACACGTCCCAACTTACGTGGATGGTCTTTCCCCAAGGGTTTATGGATAGCCCTCATCTGTTTGGTCAGGCCCTAGCCCAAGATCTAGGCCACTCTTCAAGTCCAGGCAATCTGGTCCTTCAATATGTGGATGATTTACTTTTGGCTACCAGTTCAGAAGCCTCGTGCCAGCAGGCTACTCTAGATCTCTTGAACTTTCTAGCTAATCAAGGGTACAAGGTGTCTAGGTCGAAGGCCCAGCTTTGCCTATAGCAGGTTAAATATCTAGGCCTACTCTTAGCCAAAGGGACCAGGGCCCTCAGCAAGGAATGAATACAGCCTATACTGGCTTATCCTTGCCCTAAGACATTAAAACAGTTGAGGGGGTTCCTTGGAATTACCGGCTTTTGCTGACTATGGATCCCCAGATACAGCGAGATAGCCAGGTCCCTCTATACTCCAATCAAGGAAACCCAGAGGGCAAATACTCATCTAGTAGAATGGGAACCAGAGGCAGAAACAGCCTTCAAAACCTTAAAGCAGGCCCTAGTACAAGCTCCAGCTTTAAGCCTTCCCACAGGACAAAACTTCTCTTTATACATCACAGAGAGAGCCAGGATAGCTCTTGGAGTCCTTACTCAGATTTGTGGGACAACCCCACAACCAGTGGCATACCTAAGTAAGGAAATTGATGTAGTAGCAAAAGTCTGGCCTCACTGTTTAAGGGTAGTTGCAGCAGTGGCCGTCTTAGCATCAGAGGCTATCAAAATAATACAAGGAAAGGATCTCACTGTCAGAACTACTCATGATGTAAATGGCATACATTTTCCTGTGAAAACCATCAATGAAGAGGCCATGTTGATCTAGGAAATATAAACATATTTATTTGGTGGCAGCAGAAATATAAAGCAGAAGCAGAAAAGAGGTACAGTTAATATGATTTAGTAAACATTGAATGTAAAACATTAGTGGGGAGAAAGCTTGGATCATTCATAGGTTTCTGAGTTGTGTACTGGCCTTTATACTGCATACAAGAAAGGAGTAGGATGTGTTCACTGAATGGAGAAGTACAGCTGGTCAACAGGGAAGAGTAACTTCCCTTCCCTCCAACTCTGAGGTTGGAGATGCAGACATAGAATGATGTTATTATAATTATTAGGCAAAGTCATTGATCTCAATGAGCTGTCCATGATTCAGATGTAGAATGAGAAGGCATCCAGTGACAAAACCCTTGGAATGTCAACGTTACTTTCCACCCCCAGAAAAAAAAAGAGTTGGTAAAGGAGAATGAGCAGTGGCTAGAGAAAAGTAGGAGAGGAGTCAGAGGAAGTGATGTTGCAAAAATAAAAAATGTGAGAATTTTAAGGAGGGAATATCAATTCTAACAAGTAAGATTACTAAAAGCCAATTAGATTTAACTTTTAAAAGCTCTTTGGCGGTACCCTTTTCAAAAGAACCATTTTTGAGGTGTAATGTGGGCTATTGATGTGATTCGTATGTCTGGTGACCAAATATGGAGGAACAAATCTACCAAGATCCTACGTAACTCTTTTGTAACTGCAGAAGCTACGTGCACAGGGTCAGGGAAAATGGTCTTGACTTCTGAGTACATGTGCCCACACTTTTACAGAATTGTCAAAACCTAAGGGTAATGTGTGAGAAAAACTGTGGTCTTCTTATCTGCTCCTTGTGGAAATACTTAGTTTGTACTGAAATCCCTGATAAGTTCTTCTGGATGCATTCTGAAACAAAAGTCTGGCAGCAGTAACTGGAACCAGCTTGTCCAAAGCACATACATCCCGACTCCCTCCAACATGGAATCATAACACAGCCGCACTTCGAGAGTTTCAAGTTTCAATCAGAAGTAGTCTACAGATGAGCAGTTTGGAGAAGCTGACATCTTTTATATAATGTCATGGAGAAAAATATAAGGTGATATGCTAAGTACACCAAGTCTCTGTGTTCTGGGACACTGTTTTAGTGCAATTCCCTTTTCATGGCCTCTTCTAATATCTCTGCTTTTACTGTTTTCTTTTGAATTTCATCCCTAAAGAAAATATTATTAGAACACATTTCTAACATAGGTATTTTTGACAACTATATATGATTTTCTTTTAAGAGAATTAGCTATCCTAAAGTATATCTGGTATTCTATTAATCTTTAATGTTAAACTTCTTTATATCTTTAGCACAATGACAGTGTAAGTGTTGCTGGTCCTTGAAGATTTTAAGTTTCTTTTAAATTTTCAAACTTTAAATGTCTTTTAAATTTTCAAATTAAGTTAAGACACTTAAGGTGTCTTTTAAATTTTCAAACTTGACATAGTTTTAATGTAAAACACGTTTCTGGTATTATATTTCTTCAAATATTGGTAATCTGTTACTTAGCTGGAATATTTGGTCAGTTGGATTACCACACCTTTAACTATCTATATATAACTTTCTTGATTTTTTTTTTTTTTTTGAGATTGAGTCTTTTGCTGTTTCCCAGGCTGGAGTGCAATAGTGTGATCATAGCTCACTGCAGCCTCAAACTTCTGGGTTCAAGTGGTCCTCCTACCTCAGCCTCCTAAGTTGCTGAGACTGCTACAAGCATATGCCACTACACCAAGCTAACTTTTTTATTTTTTATTTTTTAGAGACAAGGGTCTCTCTCTGTTGCCCAGGCCAGCCTCAAACTTTTGGCTTCAAGTGATCCTCCTGCCTTAGCCTCCAAAAGTGCTGGAATTATAGTCACGAGCCATAATGCTGGTCCATAACTTCCTTTATTCCCCAAAATGAGTTTAAAGTCCTATTGGCCCTTAATAATAAAAACCCACTGTTTGGGAGGAGAAGTGGATAACTCATCCTACATTTTAAATGCAGTTTTTGACTTTTTGACCTGTTCTGTGAAGAACTGCCTTTAACAGATGATTTTTAGTTTTAATAGATATTTTTAGTTTTATAGGAACTTAAGAAAAAAGATTAGAAACAAATTAAATGAACTCTATGATTGATAGTACAGTATTATATCCAATGGCTACATATATTTCTATAATTATCACAATGACCTGAATGATGCAAATTATTTTATGTATGTTTTTATTAATATATATATTTTTTGAGACTGAGTCTCGCTCTGTTGCCCAGACTGGAATGCAGTGGCATGATCTCGGCTCACTGCAACCTCTGCCTCCTGGGTTCAAGCGCTTCTCCTGCCTCAGCCTCCCAAGTAGCTGGGACTACAGGCGTGCACCATCACACCCAGCTAATTTTTATATTTTTAGTAGAGATGGGGTTTCACGGTGTTAGCCAGGATGGCCTCCATCTCCTGACCTTGTGATCCACCCGCCCCAGCCTCTTAAAGTGTTTGGATTACAGGCATGAGCCACCGCCCTCAGCTTACTAATACATTTTAGAGACAGGGTCTCACTCTGTTTCCCAGGCTGGAGTGCAATGGTTATTCACAGGCACAATCTCCACTGCAGCCTCGAACTTTTGATCTCAAGCAATCTTCCTGCCTCAGCCGTTGGAGTAGTTGGGACTACAGGTGTGTGTCATTGCACCTGGCCTGATCCCCAATTATTATAAAAGAAACCTTCATGAGTTGAAGGCAATTGGCTGTGATCTTTTTGTTTCTCTTCTAGAAGCTTTCACACTATGGGATATATTTTTAATCATCCATATTCTTAATTTTTTATTCTGGTTAAAATAGGATTGCTGCTTGTTTTTCATTTTTTTTGGCATAATTTCTATTCCTTTATGGATTTATTCATGTGGAAATACAGGAATCTCAAAGGCAACTGTTAAGGAAAACAGATTAGGGAAAGGTATTCTATAAACAGCCTTCTGATTGTAGTCACAGGTCACATCACCTTAAAGAAAACTAATTTCATATAATGCCATTATGTCAGAGTTTCCCAAGACCACCTCTGTGTTTGGTGATTCACTTGGAAGGAGTCAGCAAACAGTCCTACTCTGGGCTTTGATTTGTTACAGTGAAAGAATACAAAGTAAAATTGGCTCAGGGCAAAGGGGCATGTGGCAAGTCCTGGGGAGCCGGGCACAAGCTTCCGGGAGCCATCTCCTGTGGCGTCACCAGGATGTGCTGAATTCCTGCAGCTTCCAATTTTGACAGCACATGGGCAGTATTGTCTACCAGTGTGAGTCTGACTAGAGACTTACACAGTGTCCAAGGTTTTTATGGAAGCTGGCTACATAGGCATTCTCTCACACATACACACAAATTCCACACTTCCAGAAGAAAAGCAGCTGTTCAGAGTCAGGCACATTGTTTATGCAAACAGTTTAGGTACAGTGAGCTACTTTTCTCAGGAAATGGTGACAAACCTTTAAAATGCAAATTTCCAAACACCAGCGAAGGGCCAGTTTTACATGTAGGCCTTTCTAAGAATGACAGTCTTATGACTGTTAAATGAATTATTTTCTTCACAGCAGTTACAGCCCCAACTTAATTTTAGTGTCTTAAAAATTCTATTTAATAGTGAATAACATGGTGATATAACATAGCATGGTGCTTATTTCATTTGCATCAGTTGCAACTTAATATGAAATATTAAGTTTCTGTGCTGTTAGATTTTGGAATTTTGGTGAATATTTAACAGTTTCCTATACAGAAGTTACTATGGCAATATTAGGTAATTATAATCTGTTCTTATTCGATTAACCTTTCAGTAAAATGGTTAGATAAAATAGGTAATGATTTCTGATTTAAAATTAAAATGAAATATTTGTTTCATTTTAATTATATAGATGGTTCAGTTTTGTTTTATATTTTGTTAAATTTCTGTTTATAATTATGAAATTTAAAAAATCAATCATTTATGTTATTTTCTTGCCTGTTAATACAGTTAAGTTATTTGCTTTATGTACTTTTATATACTATAATTCTGGAGAGAATATTCATATTGTGTTTCAAATTGAGTACATCTTGCTATAATATATGGTAATATATTATAGTAATATATTAGTAATAGAAGATTCAGTGAAAATCTTTTAAAAAAATTAATAACTTTATTTTAAGAGCAGTTTTATATTCTCAGCAATATTGAAAAGAACCTAAAGAGATTTTTCATGTATGCCATCCCCCGTCACGTGCATAGCTCCCTGCATTATCAATATCTCCCACCTGAGTGGTACATTTGTTACAACTGAGAAGCTTACATTGATGCATCATAATAATCACCCAAAGTCCATAGTTTATATTTAAGTTCCCTCTTGGTATTGTACCTTCTATGTAGTTGGACAAATGTATAATAAATGTACCTGCCGTTAGAATACTTTCACTGCCCTGAAATTCATCTCTCTTTTTTTATTCCTCCTTCCCAACTAACCCCTGTCAACTACTAGTATTTTTACTGTCTCCATAGTTTTGATATGTCCAGCATAGTCATATATTAAGGATAATATAGTGGATATCTTTTTCAATATTATGAAACATAAATTTCCAAGATAATTGAATGTATTCAATTAAGCTATCCATTGTGCTTTTTTGCTTTTAGTTTATTAATGTAGGATTTAATGGCATATGCTTTACATGTTGAAAAAGCATAATTTATATAGACATTTGCCACATAATGGGGAGGGTTGAGGAAAATGACTTCATGCTGTGTACTACACAGCACTAACTGGATCATCCTTCTCTTTGAGATGGGTCCAGATAGACTAGCAGTGGAAAGGGACAATCTCAAGAGGTTGTACTTTATAAAACTGGAGCCAGAAAGTCTCTCCTATTTACCTTGCAGTTGGAAATAAGACCAGCTAGTGCATACTATAGGCATACAAATATGTTTCTTATTGACCTTCTTTCTATGTGGGATCAGTTTGAAAACAGTCTATATTATTATAACATGACTCACTTATAACTAGGTTCTCCATCATGAAAAATGCCAGGAGAGTCATACTATTTTTGTTTACATAAAGTGACAAAGATTTGTTGTTGTTGTTGTTTTTCCCACTAGGTAGTGGGACAACTGTTGGTACATCTTGGTAGCTCCAGTGAGTTTATGGTTCCTTTATATATATTTTATATATTAGAAAGTACTCCCTGGCAACTTGCCATACCATTCCCAGTGTTTCTTTATAAGCTTCTCTCTGACAAGGAAACAAGACTCAGATTGGATAAGCTTTTAAGGGAGTGATATTTTCTCTATGTGTGTTTTTTTGAAGGAGCTAAAATGAAAGCTGAATTTAAGCATTGTTTGTGCCCTAAATAAGGTGAATGAATAGCTAGAACTAAGCAAACTTACCAGAATCTTCCCTAGGAGAGGATTAGTGAGAGTAAGGACACTGATCTCTTTTAGGCTCTTCTGCACTGGCAGCTGAAAAGTCTTTGCAGGGATCCTTGATCCTGGTCTATATCCTGTGTTTTGCCATAGAATAGAGTACAGTTTTCATAGACCTAGATTTTTTGAATTAGAGAGCTTTGTCCTAAATAGTTTAAACAGAAGAGGTGGAGAAACTGTTGTGTTTCAACAAAATAAGTACAGTAATTTCCTCTTATACATGGGGGATACATTTCAAGACCCTTAGTGAATGCCTGAAAACATGAATAGTGCTGAACTGTATGTGTACAATAATTTTTAAAAATACATATATATCTATAATACAATTTAATGCATAAATTAGGCACAATAAGAGATTAATAATATCTAATGGTAAAGTAGATCAATTGTAACAATATACTGTAATAAAAGTTATGTGAATGTGAGCTCACAAAATATCATGTACTATAGTCACCCTACTTTCTGCACTGATGTGAGATGATAAAATGGCTATGTGATAAGTGAGGTGAATGCATTAGGCATTGCCATGTAGTCTTAGGCTACTATTGACCTTCTATTTGACTATATGTCAGAAAGAAGATCATCTGCTTCACGTGATCTTGGATCCGTGAGCCATGATGATATTGTTGGTTGGATGTTAGGAACAGATTATGTCAATGACTAATGAGCAGATATCATATATAATGTGTATGCACTTGACAGAGGGACGATTCACATCTTGGGCAGACTGGGATGTAATGGCTCAAATTTTGTCATACTACTCAGAATCTTATGCAATTTAAAACTTATGATGTATATACATCTGGAATTTTATTTATGGACCATGGTTGACCATGGGTAACTGAATCTGCAGTCAATAAAACCACCAATGTCATATTGTGAAATATATATTTGGTCTTCAACCCCATTTTCTGTCATACAACTCCTAAAATCCTCAGAATTTCCAGACTGATATCATTTGTATGCTAATGATTGACTCCTGGCAGGCAGCCTCCAGATGGCTTCAGGGTGGGGCTCATCATCAGAGAGATCAGGGTGTGATTAGAGGGTTGGGACTTCCAGCCCCACCCTTCACCTCCTGGGATGTGAGAGGGGCTGAATGTTCAATTAATCAGTCATGCCTATGTAATGAAGCTTTCATAAAATCCCAAAAGGACTGGATTTGGAGAGCATCCAGGTAGCTGTGTTCAGCTACCTGGAAGCTCTCCAATACATGGAGGCGTACGGAGAATAAATGGATGTTCCCAGAGGGTGAGTGCCCTGGGAGGACATGGAAGCATGTTACTTTCCCCCCATATCTTGCACTTTGCCTCTCTTTGTCTGTATCCTTTAATATTCTTTATAAGAAACTGGTAAATGTGTTTCCACGAGTTCTCTGAGCCACTCTAGTAAATTAATCAAACCAAAGAGGGGGTCCTGGGAAACTCAAGTTGAAGTCCAACTGGAAGTTGATTAGAAGTTCTGGAGGCCCAGACCTGTAACTGCTGTGGGTTAATAGCCTTGTGGTACTGAGCCCTCAACCTGTGGGATCTGACACAATCCCCAAGTAGATAGTGTCAGAATTAGAGGGCACCCATCAGAATTGATTGTTTGCTTGTTGCTGGGGAAAAATACATATTTGGTCACAGAAATCTTCTGTGTTGATGATTGTTCTTGCGGTGTGAGAGAAGAGGAACATCATGTTGAATATGTGTTTTCTAAACATACAGCAGATAAGGGGGACTGCTGTATACTCTGTTCTAGCTACTCCTGGTTCATTTGTCCAGAAATCGTGTTCTTTGACAATGCCTGCTCATTATATTGATTCTACTAATGATGCCATTTTCTGTCAGTCTGATATGATTCTGTTAGAATTATGACTATTTCATACTGCAATTCACTTGTAACAAATTTTGATAATATATTCTTCTTCGCATTTGATAAATATATGCTAAGCACATAAGAAAGGAAATAAGAGTTCTTAATTCATTAGTTGCCTACAAATAGTATAAATAATAATTTTAGTATAGCCTCCAAGTATGTTTCTAAAGAACTGCTTTGTAACAAATCATGAGATTCTCTGTAATAAAGCATCAAGGTCATATACTTTTTTTCCTACAAGGTCTAAAGCATGTACAAAAGTTCATGATTTTTTTTTTCTTTTGAGATGCAGTCTCACTCTGTCACCCAGGCTGGAGTGGAATGGCACAATCTCGGCTCACTGCACCCTCTGCCTCCTGGGTTCAAGCAATTCTCCTGTCTCAACTTCCCAAGTAGCTGGGATTACATACGTGTGCCACCACACTTGGCTAATTTTTTTTTTTGTATTTTTATTGAAATAGGGTTTCACCATGTTTGGCTAGGCTGGTCTCAAACTTTTGACCTCACATGATCCATCCACCTTGGCCTCCCAAAATGCTGAGATCACAGGCATGAGCCACTGTGCCCAGCCTGCATGATTTTTTTTTAATAAAGAGTCTTGCTATGTTGCCCAGGCTGTTCTCAAACTCCTGGGCTTCTCAAATGATACTTCTGCCTCAGCCTTCTGAGTAGCTGAGATTATAGGAACAAGCCACTGTACATATATATATATATATATATATATATATATATAGATATACACACACACACTGGGAATATGCCCAGTAATGGGATTACTGGCTTAAATGGTATTTCCGGTTCTAGATCCTTGAGGAATCACCATACTGTCTTCCACAATGGTTGAACTAATTGACACTCCCACCAAGAGTGTAAAAGCATTCCTATTTCTCCACATCTGCTCCAGCATCTGTTTCCCGACTTTTTAACGATCACCATTCTAACTGGCGTGAGGTCTCATTGTGGTTTTGATTTGCATTTCTCTAATGATCAGTGATGATGAGCTTTTTTTCAGATGTTTGTTGCCTGCATAATGTATTCTTTTGAGAAGTGTCTGTTCATATCCTTTGCCCACTTTTTGATGAGACTGTTTGTTCTTTTCTTGTAAATTTGTTTAAGTTCCTTGTAGATTCTAGATATTAGGCCTTTGTCAGATGGACAGATTGCAAACATTTCCTCCCATTCTGTAGGTTGCCTGTTCACTCTGATCATAGTATTGGAAGTTCTGGCCAGGGTAATCAGGCAAGAGGAAGTCAAATTGTCTCTGTTTGCAGATGACATGATTGTATATTTAGAAAACCAAATTGTTTCAGCCCTAAATCTCCTTCAGCTGATAAGCAACTTCCTCATAGTCTCAGGATACAAAGTCAATGTGCAAAATTCACAAGCATTCCTATACACCAGTAATTAGAGTGCTAAATCATGAGTGAACTCCCATACACAATTGCTACAAAGAGAATAAAATAGCAAGAAATACAACTCACAAGGGATTTGAAGGACCTCTTTAAGGAGAGCTACAAACCACCACTCAAAGAAATAAGAGGACACAAACAAATGGAAAAACATTCCATGCTCATGGATAGGAAGAATCAATATCTTGAAAATGGCCACACTGCCCAAAGTAATTCGTAGGTTCAATGCTATATCCATCAAGCTACCATTGACTTTCTTCACAGAATTAGAAAAAACTACTTTAAATTTCATATGGAACCAAAAAAAGAGCCCATATAGCCAAGACAATCCTGAGCAAAAAGAACAAAGCTGGAGGCATCGTGCTACCTGACTTCAAACTATACTACAAGGCTACAGTAATGAAAACAGCCTGGTACTTATACCAAAAGAGATATATAGACCAATGGAACAGAACAGAGGCCTCAGAATTAATGCCATACATCTAAACCATCTGATCTTTGACAAACCTGACAAAAACAATGGGGAAAGGATTCCCTATTTAATAAATAGTGTTGGGAAAACTGGCTAGCCTTATGCAGGAAACTGAAACTGGACCCCTTCCTTACACTTGATACAAAAATTAACTCAAGATGCATTAAAGACTTAAAAGTAAGTTCTAAATGTATAAAAACCCTGGATGAAAACCTAGGAGTACCATTCAGGACATAGGCATGGGCAAATACTTCATGACTAAAACACCAAAAGCAATGGCAACAAAAGCCAAAATTGACAAATGGGATCTAATTAAACTGAAGAACTTGTGTGCAGTTTTATTTGGGAGTATGCGTGGGGTACCTCTGAGTTTTAAAAATGAAGAAAGTAAGTAGTCATGCTTTCCTGACTCTTTGGTAGACATAGCCTTTTAAGATAGTCATTCTGAGCTGTTATGGTCTTAGGGTTTTCTATACTACTAAAACTTATTGATGACATGTAACTAAGAACTTGAATTAATTTTTAAAAAAAAAAACAAAAAAGAAACCACCCAAATGCACATTAAAAACCTCTTACAACATATGTGCACATTCATAGATAACATGTAGAACTTGATTTTGTGTATGAAAACCTTGTAGAAAAGTTCAGACAGTGCACACAATGACTGCAACTTGGTCTCTGTAAAATCAGTGATATATATTTCAGATCTATCCACGTTGACCCAGTGAAGTATTTGATTTATTGTATGATCTAATGATATGCCATGTGATGACTGCAGCATATTTAATTATGCTCTCTTCATGCTGATACCATATGGACATAAATATGATGACATACCAACATGGATATGCTTATGCGGTTGCTTTTATTGATGTGTACTATATTAGAAATGAAACAGAAGTATTGGAAATCCTAGCAAGCATAGCTGTATCTCTCCCATGGCTGTGTTGATTGCAACTGTTTCCCCCTTAAAGCATGTCTTTTTGACATGTCATGACCCTGAGAAAATCCAGTGTGTGCTTTTCAGAGAATGACAGTAAGGAGAGGAAATGGCCAATGGTCAAAGTGTTTCTTGTCCTCTCGGCTCCCCCTCATGAATGTTAAGCTCTAAACTACTCAGATCACAATTTAGAACCCCTTTGTTGATCCCTATAGAGTGTTCCCGGATGTCAAATGACAAATAGGCCCTTGAAGAAAAAACACCCTGTAAAGCCATATTGCTCTGGTTTTTGTGTGTGAATGTGTGTGTGTGCTTGTGTGTGTGTGTGTGTGTGTTTCTCTTCTGAAAACTGTAAATAGAATAATTTTCATTACAAATGAAAAAATTTCTGTTCCATATTTATTTCCTGTCTCATGGCACTCTGCTCTTCTTGGATCTAGTAAGGATCTCAGCGTGTCTTTTTTGTACCTGCAAAAAATTACATAATTCTTCATTTTTCATGTCAATTACTGACATGTTTTCAAGTCTTCACAAGTTATTTCTGAAGATGTTGGTGCATCGAGGAGAGGCAGTGTCACTGTAATTAAAGAAGTTTTTAAATAGGTTATGTTCAATAACATTTCAGAGCCTGTTTCTCTGGAAGGCATAGACATAGTGGTTTTATGCATAGTTAAACATAAAATAGCTCCACAAAGTCTTGTGTACGTGAAAGTGTTCATATCCTGGAAGATTCTAATTTACTACTCAGTACTCTCTCCTGGAGAGGAAAATAGGTAAGATAGGCTGCTAAGCCTATGATAATAACTCATAATATGAGGTGAAAGCATAGAGACAAAATGAGAGACGATAGATACTCAAACCAATGTGAGTGAAGAACAGCTGTGAAACAGAGTGTCTATGGGGAGAGAAGGCCACGGGGCTGCTTTTTTGAAGAGGGAATTTGTACACATTAGTCAAGTGTCTGATACATTTAACATTTTAATAAAGCAAAACCTTATCTTCACATGTGTCAGAATGGGATTGTACAGATGTCGCAATACAGTAGTGGTGAGAATAATGAAGAAATGAATATGGAGGGCAAAGAATGAAGTTCACCAATATGGATATTAGATTTATGAATGAAAAAGAGTGTATGTCAAATTGGGCAGAACAAAGAAAGCAGCTAGCTAGGTAATTTGGAGGTTTCTGATGAGGAGACTTGTGGGGAGTCACTTAATGGAAAGTGGAAGTTAGAAGGATGAGGGTGACCCACAGGGTTTCATTTCTCCTCCCTAGAAGTTTTGCACATCAATGGTATGTGCTTCATTTACATCAGTTAGCATATTGGGATGCAGCTTAATCTAGAAAAAGTGTTTTTTTTTTTTTTTTTTCTTTGGGAAAGCTGTGTTTGCTGAGATGGTTATTTCATAAAAGGACCTGAGAGACCCCTATGGTATATTATATCAAACTAGCTTTAGAAACAAAGTAATAAAAGAATGTATATCTTGAGTACTAAAAATAACTACCAATATTCTTGGCAATCATAATATATATATGTACATATGTATATATTTGGTTGGTTATTAATAAGAAAAGAAGTCTCTGGTGATTTAGAGATTTTGTTTACCTTATTTACATGGGAATCTGATTATGCATTATTTCTTTGACATGTATGTTTTTGCAAAAGTGGAAAAAGAGATGGCAAAAGAGCTGAACTGCTGAATCTGGGAAATGTAGGAATATTAGGAGCCTTCATGAGTACAAAGAAAATGATTTTTTAAATTATGACTCTTAGTATAACTGAACTCACTTCAGATGCATTTAGAATATTTGCATAAAAGATGATTTGATTTTGGCTGCTCCAGAAACTACTGGAAGAAGGAAAGAGTACTAGAATTCAGATAAACCACAGTGACTCATTACTTCTCTTTGTTACTATTGGGAGTCAGAGATATAGATTTTGTTGATATTAGTTATTCAAATGAAATAAACATGAATATGCATACATTGGCTTTGTTTTTCAAGGAGCTAACTTTTGGATACAATAGCAATTTAATGAAAATTCTTTAGAGAATAACATGATACTTCAAACAAGACTATTTTAGAAACAAAAATAATGTTGAATTCATTAATTGATTCATAAAATGGTTATTTTCAATGAATATTGGAGTCATTTCCAAATGTAAAAGCTTATTAATATATAATGCTTGTAGCAGTTTTATTTTGTAGAAGTATGTCAATATTGATAAATGATGATACTTTTTATTGAGGTTTATATATTACACCTTATTGCCATGAGTGGATGAAAAAACTTTCAGAAGGCTAAACTAGAGAACACAAGAAACTTGGGCAATTATTACACCACATGGGTCTGAGAAATAATGAATACTATCTACTAGGATTCATCAAACATATATCCAAGCTGATCAATTTAGGACACTTCCACTGGGGAGATGTGAAGTGTACATTCAGCTGAAGTGTCATTGTAATTGTGTACCTTCTCAGTTATCGGGCAAGTTAAAGAGCATGATGAATGTTTGTAGTATAATGGTGTATTTCCTTCTCATCTCTTGCACTAAAGACATGTGACAGCATGTACCACCTGCTTTGACATTGATTCCCAGGTGCATGAGTTGCTCCTCTGTTTATAGACCACATTTGTTTTTATCCCTCCTCATATCCACATTGATACTGACACAGTTTCATTTGAGTTTTAGACATATGACAAATCATATCACGTTTGAAATTGTAAGTGTATATTTCATGAAGCCTGTATTGGTGTTTTCTTCAGCGTATTTATGTCATGTTCCAGTCCCAAGACACAAAGTATAAAACATAAAAACCTAAACTAATAGAGGCAGGAGGATACAGCTTGATGGCAACAGTGCATGAATGTATGGATAATTTTATCATATTTACATATGATTGATTATGTATCCCTTTTGCTTTTCAGTGTCTTCTCAGAAACAACCGGCCTTGAAGGTAATTACACATTCATTTCTGTTTTGAACTATTAACTATATAGTCTGTGAAATATACGTTATGTATTGATTATTTTGTTTCAAATCCCATTCAGGCTACAAGTGACAAGAAAGATTCTGTTTCAAATATAGCCACAGAAATAAAGGATGGAGAAAAATCTGAGACAGGTAATTTTGCAATACACATTTAATGTCATGTTCACTCAGGATAGAAGAGAACTTCCCTTCCCTGAATAAATCGCAGGGGGCTCATTGAATCTGCACATTCTGATTCAGCAGGCCTGAGATTCTGCATTTGTAATAAGTTCTCGGGTGATGCTGATGCTACTGGTCCTTGGCCATGATCTGAGTAGTAAGATTATATTCTTCCCCACAGTGAAATTGGCAAGAACGATTGGAGAGCAGTGCAAGATATAACAGGCTAAGGGACAGCATATTCTTGCTTTAATTCTACAGCATGTTTCCATCATAAAGGGAAGGAGAAAGAGATTAAGTAATAAAAATTATAGGCATGAGATCATATTGTTAAAACCACAAGGAAGAAGTGATTGGAATAACCCATAAACAATGTAGAAAGAGAACTAAGGAGACCTCTGATGTGGTAATTATTTTACTCAAGGAAGAGGGATTGTGAGGCAAGAAGGAGGGAAAAGAAGATGTTATTTATGTAATTTTGGGGTTTCTGCTGCAGAAACCTGATGGGACTCATTTCAGATGCATTTGGAATATTTGCATAAAAGAAGACTAGATTTTGGCTGCTCCAGGAACTACTGGAAGCAGGAAAGAATGCTAGAATTGTGATGACCCACAGTGACTCATTACCCCTCTTTGTTACTATTGGGCATCAGAGATATATGTTTTGTTGGTATTAGCTATTCAAATAGGATAATCATGAATATGCATACATTGGCTTTGTTTTTCAAGGAACTAACTTTTGGATAAAATAGCAATTTAATGAAAATACTTTAGAGAATAACATGATCCTTCAAACCAGACTATTTTAGAAACAAAAATAATGTGGAATTCATTAATTGACTCCTAAAGTGGTTATTTCCAATGAATATCAGAGCAATTTCCAAATGGAAAAGCTTATTCATATCTAATGCTTTTAGTAACTTTATTTTGTATAAGTATGCCAAATTTGATGGTTTATTATACTTTTTGATGAGGTTTATATATTATACCTTCTTGCCATGAGTGGATGAAGAAACTTTCTGAAGGCTAAACTAGAGGATACAAGAAATGTAGGCACATTATGACACCACAGGGGTGTGAAAAATAAAGACTATTATATACTAGGATTCACCAAACATATATTTAAGCTGATCAATTCGGAACACTTCCACAGAGCACTTGGGAAGTGTACATTCAACTAAAGTGCCACTGTCATTGTGTACCTGCTCAATTGTCAGGCAAGTTTAAGAGCATGATAAATATTTCTAGTATAATGGTATAAATCCTTCTGATGTCTTACATGAAAAACATTCAGGAGCATTAATCACCTGCTTCGACATTGATTCCTAAGTGTATGAGTTGTTCCTCTGATTTTAGATCACATTTGTCCTCATCACTCGGCATATCCACATTGATATAGACACTGTTTTATTGTAGTAATAGACATGTGAAGAATAATATCACATATGAAATTGGAAGTGTTTGTTTCATGAAGACTATACTTCTGTTTTCTACAGTGTAATTCTGTCATGTTCCTGTCCCAATACACAAAGTAGAAAACATCAAAGCCTACGCTAATTCAGGCAGGACGATACAGCTTGATGCTAACACTGCATGAATGTATGGATAACTTTATCATATTTACATATGAGTGATTATGTATCCCTTTTGGTTTTCAGTGTCTTCTCAGAAACAACTGGCCTTGAAGGTATTACACTCTCATTCATATTTTGAATTAACTGTATAGTCTATGAAATATACTGTATGTATTGATTATTTTGTTTGAAATCCCATTCAGGATACAAGTGTCAAGAAAGATTCTATTTCAAACATAGCCACAGAAATAAAAGATGAACAAAAATCTGGGACAGGTAATTTTGCAATACACATTTAATGTCATGTACACTCAAGATAGAGGAGAACTTCCCTTCCCCGAATAAATCAGCAGGGGGCTCATTGAAGCTGTGCATTCTGATTCAGCGGGCCTGAGATTCTGCATCTGTAATAAGTTCTCAAGTGATGGTGATTCTGCTGATTTTTGGCCATGATCTGAGTAGTAAGATTATAGACTTGCCTACATTGAAATTGCAAAGAGGAACCATTGTAGAGCAGTTCAAGATGTAACAGGCTCAGGGGACAGCATAATTTTGCTTTAATTCTACAGTATGTTTCCATCAAGAGGGAAAGGAGAACAAGATGAAGTACTAGAAATTATAGGCGCCAGATCATATTGCTAAAACCAGAGGGAAGAAGTGATTGTAATAAGCCATAAACGCTATAGAACAAGAAGTAATCAGACCACTGATGTAGTAATTATTTTCCTCTGGGAAGAGGGATTGTGAGGCAGGAAGAAGGGAAAAGAAGTTATTTATTTAATTTTAGGGTTTCTGCTGAGGAAACCTGAGGGAACTCACTTCAGATGCATTTAGAATGTTTGCATAGAAGAAGATTTGATTTTGGCTGCTCCAGGAACTACTGGAAGCAGGATAGAGTGCTAGAATTGTGATAAACCACAGTCACCGGTTACCCCTCTTTGTTATTATTGGGCATCAGAGGTATATGTTTTGTTATCAGTTAGTCAAATGAGATAAATGTAAATATGCATACATTGGCTTTGTTGTTCAGAGAGCTAACTTTTGGATAAAATAGCAATTTAATGAAAATACTTTAGAGAATAACATGATCCTTCAAACCAGACTATTTTAGAAACAAAAATAATGTTAAATTCTTTAATTGACTCCTAAAATATTTATTTTTAATGAATATTGGAGTGATTTCCAGATGGACAACCTCATTCATATCTAATGCTTGTAGCAACTTTATTTTGTGTAAGTATATCAAATTTGATAATTTTTTATACATTTTGATTAGGTTTATATATTATACCTTGTTGCCATGAATGACTGACAAAACTTTCTGAAGGCTAAACCAGAAAATACAAAAGTGTAGGCTCATTATTATACCACATGGGTATGAAAAATAATGAACACCATATAATAGGATTCACCAAACATATATCCAAGCTGACCAATTTGGGACACTTCCACTGAGGAGCTTTGAAGTGTACATTCATCTAAAGTATAATTGTCATTGTGTAGCTGCTCAATTATCAGGCAAGTCAAAGACCATGATGAATATTTGTAGTATAATGGTATAAATCCTTCTGATGTCTTGTATGAAAGACATCACATGCACAATCCTGGCTCACTTCAACTTTCACCTTCTGGGTTCATGTGATTCTCCTGTCTCAGTCTCCTGAGTAACTGAGATTACAGGTATGCACCACCAACCTGATAATTTTTGTATTTTTAGTAGAGACCAGCTTTCACCATGTTGGCCAGGTTGGTCTCGAACTCCTGACCTCAAGTGATCCACCCACCTTGGCCTCACAAAATGCTGGGATTACAGGCGTGACCCACCGAGCCCTGCCTACATGATTTAAAAAAAATTTTTTTAACTTTTTAAAAATAAAGATAAGAGTGTTTCTGTGTTGCCCAAGCTGGTCTGAAACGCCTGGGCTTCTCAAATGATACTTCTGCCTCAGCCTTTTGAGTAGCTGAGATTATAGGAACAAGTCACTGTGCTCTTTTATTTTTTTAATATTCCATAGGTTCCTATTTTTGATTTAAAATGCATTTTACTTTTTGTTTAATAGTGTCTCCTGCTGTTGAACAGTGTTTAAACAGGTATGATTTCACAGATTTTTTAAAACTGATATGTTAACTTAGTGAATAGAGAGAATAGAAACTAGTATCCATTTAGTATTCTACTCTGTGCTAGACACCATATTACATGCTTAACATTTATCATGTCTTGTCATCTCCACACAGCTTTACAAACTATTTGTGCTATTATTGCTTTTTTTTACTAATTAGGCAACTCTGCTTTAAAGAGTTTGAAATATTGGCTCATGATTCCACAGTTAACAGGTAGCCAACCCATGATTTGACCATCATCCTGCCTGGCTCTCTAATCACTTCTTTTGCCCTTAAGCATAGATGGATACAGACCTATGCAGCAATGCAATCACGGTACTGGTTTAAATCAGATCAATTCAGAAAGTCACATTTTGTTATATATTAACTCTCTTTAGAGTGTTCCTTAGAAGGCTGGCTACTCCAAAAGTTTGTCCAAACATTTTGGAAATGGCAGTGGTAACCATATTACTTTTTTTTTTAACTGTCAAAATTTTAAAGGCAGATATCAGTTGCCTGTGGCCACAAGACCCTAAGTTTTTCATAAGCAAGACCAGGCCAGTCCTAGAAAAATATTATCTTACTGTGCATGGAGAATATCTAAATATAGTCCATGTTATGTTAACTATATTTAGCATATATTAAAAGGATATTTCTAATTCATTTCTCTACTTACTGCCTACGCAGTTAGGTTTTCTCTTTAAGTGAGTACCCTGCCTAGTTTGCTGAAGCTTTTTCTAATTTTCTGGATTCTTCTTTTTTCCTTCTATGACATTTTAATATTTTCTTGATTTCTTTTCACTTTCTCTACTGCTTTTCTTAGGGTTTAAGATCTTCTATTATAGTTTTCATGTACGGCAGCTAAATATTTCCCATTTTCCTATAGACAAAATCAGAGGTGCATAGAATTTCAGAGTGTTAAGAAATCCTAGAGACTAAACAAAATATCCTCTAGTACTTGAATCCTTGCTTAACATCCTGATCAAGTGATTGTTCAGGTGGAGAACCTGAAACTCAAAGACAGAAAATTATTTGGATACAGTAAATCAGAGAAATAAGAATTGCACTCAGGTTTCTTAGTTCAAAACCCAGTCTTCTTTTACATCGTTCTGTCATTGAGTGATTTTAGTTTAAGAAAGAGGGAGTGACTCTAGTGAACACAGTGGAAGAGGATGAGAATGGAATGAGCTGTTGAACCCAATGAAAGTGGATAAGAATGGAATTTTTAGGGGACAGCCAAATTTGAAGAGAAACAAACACTTAGCTGGATAGAAATGAGGGTTTTAGGAAAAAATCTGAATATCTGGCTTTATTACAAGTTTGATAAAGATAAAGGAATTGAAAACACAGGATGTTGGGAGTTATCAAGGAAGGCATATTAGAATATAGCATTCTTCTAGGGTTTTTATGGTTTTAGGTCTAACGTTTAAGTCTTTAATCCATCTTGAATTAATTTTTGTATGAGGTGTAAGGGAGGGATCCAGTTTCAGCTTTCTACATATGGCTAGCCAGTTTTCTCAGCACCATTTATTAAATAGGGAATCCTTTCCCCATTCCTTGTTTTTCTCAGGTTTGTCAAAGATCAGATAGTTGTAGATACGTGGCATTATTTCTGAGGGCTCTGTTCTGTTCCATTGATCTATATCTCTGTTTTGATACAAGTACCATGCTGTTTTGGTTACTGTAGCCTTGTAGTATAGTTTGAAGTCAGGTAGCATGATGTCTCCAGCTTTGTTCTTTTGGCTTAGGATTGACTTGGTGATGCAGGCTCTTTTTTGGTTCCATGTGAACTTTCAAGTAGTTTTTTCCAGTTCTGTGAAGAAAGTCATTGGTAGCTTGATGGGGATGGCATTGAATCTATAAATTACCTTGGGCAGTATGGCCATTTTCAAGATATTGATTCTTCCTATCCATGAGCATGGAATGTTCTTCCATTTGTTTGTATCCTCTTTTATTTCATTGAGCTGTGGTTTGTAGTTCTCCTTGAAGAGGTCCTTCACTTCCCTTGTAAGTTGGATTCCTAAGTATTTTATTCTCTTTGAAGTAATTGTGAATGGGAGTTTACTCATGATTTGGCTCTCTGTTTGTCTGTTATTGGTGTATAAGAATGCTTGTGATTTTTGTACATTGATTTTGTATCCTGAGACTTTGCTGAAGTTGCTTATCAGCTTAAGGAGGTTTTGGGCTGAGACGATGGGGTTTTCTAGATATACAATCATGTCATCTGCAAACAGGGACAACTTGACTTCCTCTTTTCCTAATCGAATACCCTTTATTTCCTTCTCCTGCCTAATTGTCCTGGCCAGAACTTCCAACACTATGTTGAATAGGAGTGGCGAGAGAGGGCATCCCTGTCTTGTGCCAGTTTTCAAAGGGAATGCTTCCAGTTTTTGCCCATTCAGTATGCTATTGGCTATGGGTTTGTCATAGATAGCTCTTATTATTTTGAGATACATCCCATCAATACCTAATTTATTGAGAGCTTTTAGCATGAAGAGTTGTTGAATTTTGTCAAAGGCCTTTTCTGCATCTATTGAGATAATCATGTGGTTTTTGTCTTTGGTTCTGTTTGTATGCTGGATTACAGTTATTGATTTGCATATATTGAACCAGCTTTGCATCCCAGGGATGAAGCCCACTTGATCATGGTGGATAAGCTTTCTGATGTGCTGCTGGATTTGGTTTGCCAGTATTTTATTGAGATTCTTCATTTATAATAAGTTCTCAGGTGACCTTGATGCTGCTGGTCCTTGGCCATGATCTGATTACAAAGATTATAGATGTTCCTACTTTGAAATTGGGAAGAAGAACCATTTAACTGCAGGTCAACACATAACAGGCTCAGGAGAAAGCATCATTTTGCTTTAATTTTACAACATATATCGATCAAGAGGGGAAGGAGAAAGAGATGAAGTAATAGATATTATAGGCATCAGATTGTATTGCTATAAACACAGGGAAAAGTGATCCTAATACCCCAAAAACACTGTAGAATGAGAGCTAAGAAGATCACTGATATAGCAATTATTTTCCTCAAGGAAGAGGGATTGTGAGGCAGGAAGCAGGGAAAATAAGAAGTTATTCATGTAATTTTGGGGCTTCTGCTGAGGAAACCTGAGCGAACTCACTTCAGATACGTTTGGAACATTTGCATAAAAGAAGATTTGATTTTGGCTACTCCAAGAACTACTGGAAGCAGGAAACAATGGTACAATTGGGATAAACCACAGTGACTCATTACTCCTCATTGTTACTATTAGGCATCAGAGAAACATGTTTTGTTGCTTTTAGTTATAAAATTGAGATAAACTTGAATATGAATTCTTTGGCTTCGTTGTGCAAGGAGGTAACTCTTGGATAAAATAGCTATTTAATGAAACTTCTTTAGAGAATAGCATGATACTCCCAACAAGACTATTTTAGAAACAAATAGTATGTGGAATTCTAATTAACTCCTAAAGTGGTCATTTTCAATGAATATTGGAGTGATTTCTGAATGTAAAAGTTATTAATATCTTATGCTTGTAGCAGTTTTACTTTGTAAAAGTAGGTCAAAATTGATAATTGATGATATTTTTATTGAGGTGAATATATTATCCTTTGGTGCCATGAGTGGATGATAAAACTTTCGGAAGGATAACCTAGTGGATACAAGAAACTTAGGCAAATTATTACACCACACGTGTGTGAGAAATAATGAATATTATCTACTCGGTTTCAGCAAACAGATTTCCAAGCTGATCAATTTAGGACACTTCCACTGAAGAGACGTGAGGTGTACATTCAACTGAAGTGTCATTGTAATTGTGTACCTTATCAGTTATCAGGCAAGTTAAAGAGCATGATGAATGTTTGTAGTATAATGGTCTAAATCCTTTTGATTTCTTGCATGAAAGACATGTGGGATCATGTACCACCTGCCTTAACATTGATTCTAAGATGAGTGAGTTGATCCTCTGATTTTAGATCACATTTGTCCTCATCACTTCACATATCCACATTGATATTGACATAGTTTTATTTTGGTTTTAGACATATGACAAACCATACCATGTTTGAAATTGTAAATATATATTTCTTGAAGCTTGTATTCCCTTTTTTCAGTATATTTCTGTCATGTTCCAATCCCCAGACACAAAGTAGAAAACATCAAAGCCTACACTAATACAGGCAGGCAGATACACCTTGATGCTAACACTGCATGAATGTATGGATAACTTTATCATATTGACATACGAGTGATTCTGTATCCCTTTTGCTTTTCAGTGTCTTCTCAGAATCAACCAGCCTTGAAGGTAATTAAATTTTAATTTATATTTTGGACTAGTAACTGTATAGTCTATGAAACATACTTTATTTATTGATTATTTTGTTTCAAATTCCTTTCAGGCTACAAGTGGCAAGAAAGATTCTGTTTCTAACATAGCCAGAGAAATAAAGGATGGAGAAAAATCTGGGACACATAATTTTGCAAAACACACTTAATGTCATGTTCAGTCCAGATAGAAAAGAACTTCTCTTTCCCGAATAAATCAGCAGGGGACGCGTCGAAGCTGCACGTTCTGATTCAGCAGACCTGAGATTCTTCATTTGTAGTAAGTTCTTGGGTGACACTGATGCTGCTGGTCTTGGACATGGTCTTTGCAGTAAGATTATAGAGTTCCCTACATTGAAATTGAGAAGAAGAAACATTGGAGAGCAGGTCAGGACATAAGGGGCTCAGGGGACAGCATAATTTTGCTTTAATTCTACAGCATGTTTTCACCAAGGATGGAAGGAGAAAGACATTAAGTATAGATTTTTACAGACGTCACATCGTACTGCTAAAAATAGATAGAAAAGTGATCATAATAACTCATAGACACTGTAGAACAAGAACTAAGGAGACCGCTGATGTAGCAATGATTTTTCCCAAGGAAGAGGGATTGTGAGGCAGGAAGGAGGGAAAAGAAGAAGTTATTTATGTAATTTTGGGGTTTCTGCTGATGAAAGCTGAGTGAACTCACTTCAGATGCATTTGGAATATTTCCATAAAGAAGATTTGATTTTGGCAGCTCCAGGAACTACAAGATGCAGGAAAGAATGCTAGAATTGTGATAAATCACATTGACTAATTACTCCTCTTTATTACTATTAGGCATCAGAGTTACATTTTTTGTTGATTTTCGTTATAAAAATTAGATAAACTTGAATATGAATACATTGGCCTCTTGGATCAAAGAGCTAACTCTTGGATAAAATAGCTATTTAATGAATATTCTTTAGAGAATAGGATGATACTCCTAACAAGACAATTTTACAAACAAAAATAATATTGAATTCATCAACTGACTCTTAAAATGGTCGTTTTCAATGAATATTGGAGTGATTTCCAAATGTAAAAGCTTATTAATATCCAATGCTTGTAGCAGTTTTATTTAGTAAAAGTATGTCAAAATTGATAATGGATGATCCTTTTTATTGAGGTTTATATATTATACTTTGTTTCCACGAGTGGATGAAGAAATTTTTGAAAGGCTAAACTAGAGAATACAAGAAACTTAGGCAAATTATTACATCACATGGGTGTGAGAAATAATGAATAGTATCTACTAGGTATCAGCAAACAGATATCCAAGCTGATAAATTTAGGTCTCTTCCACTGAAGAGACGTGAAGTGTACGTTCAATTGAAGTGTCATTTTAATCTTTTACCTTTTCAGTTATCGGGCAAGTTAAAGAGCATGATGCATGTTTGTAATATAATGGTGTAAATCCTTCTGATTTCTTGCATGAAAGACATGCAGTAGCATTTACTACCTTCTTTGACGTTGATTCCTGGGTGTTTGAGTTGCTCCTCTGATTTTAGATCACATTTCTTTTCATCATTCGGCATATCCGCATTGATATTGACATTTTTATTTCAGTAATACACACATGACACATAATACCTCTTTGTAATTTCTGACTGTATATTTTCTGGAAGCCTGTATTCCTATTTTCTTCAGTGTATTTCCTCATGTTCCTGTCCCAAAGACACAAACTATAAAACATCAAATCCTACACTAGTACAGGCAGGAGGATACAGCTTGATGCTAACACTGCATGAATATATGGATAACTTTATCATATTTACATATGATGGATTATATATTTCTTTTGCTTTTCAGTGTCTCTTCAGAAACAATCAGCCTGGAAGGTAGTTACTCTTTCATTTATATTTTGAATTATTTATTGCATAGTCTATGAAATATATATTATGTATTGACTATTTTGTTTCTCTTTCCATTCAGGTTACAATTAAAAAGAAAGTTTCTCTTTTGAATATTGCCACAAGAATAACAGGTGGTCAGAAATCTAGAATAGGTAATTTGGCAATGCACACTTAATGTCATGTGCACTCAAGATAGAAGACAACGTCCCACCCTTGAATAGATCAGTGGGGAGCTCATTAAAAATGCACTTTCTGATTCAACAGCCTTGAGATTGTGCATTTCTAGTGAGTTCTCAGGTGATGCTGATGCTGTTGATCCTTGGCCATGATCTTAGTAACAAGCTTGTGGAGTTCCCTACATTGAAATTGTGTAGAAAAACCGTTGGAAAGCAGTTCAAGACATAAAAGGATCGGGGACAGCATAATTTTGCTCTTATTTCAGAGCATGTTTCTATGGAAAGGGGAAGGAGAAAGAGAAAAAAGGAATAGAAATTATAGATATCAGATGGTACTGCTAAAACCAGAGGGAGGAAGTTGTCATAATAACCCATAAACACTGGAGAATGAGGTGCATGGTGACCACTGATGATGTAATTATTTTCATCAAGAAAGAGGGATTACAAGGCAAGAAAGAGGGGAAGGAAGAAGTTATTTAGGTAATTTTGGGGTTTCTGCTGAGGAAACCTGAGTGAACTCACTTCAGATGCGTTTAAAATGTTTGCATACCAGAAGATTTGATTTCTGACTGCTCTGATGACTACTGGAATCAGGAAGGAGTGCTAGAATTGGGATAAACCACAGCGCCTCATTATTCATGTTTATTACTATCAGACATCAGACATATATTTTTATTAGTTTTTCAAATGAGTTAAAATTTAATATGAATATTCAGCTTTTTTCCAAAGTGCTGGCTTTTTTGTTAAAATAGCTATTTAATGAAAGTTCTTTATAGTAAAGTGATATTCCAGAGCAGACTAATTTTACAGACAAAAATAATGTTGAATGCATTAATTGAATCCTAAAATGGTTATTTTCAATGAATATTGGACTGATTTCCAAATGTATAAGTTTATTAATATCTAAAGCCTGGAGCAATTCCATTTTGTATAAGTATGTATAAGTTATTATACTTTTTGATGGGGTTTATATATTATACCTTCTTGCCATTAGTGGATGAAGAAACTTTCTGAAGGCTAAACTAGAGGATATAAGACAGGTAGGCAGATTATTACACCACATGGGCATGATAAATAATGAATATTAAATACTAGGATTCACCAAACATATATCCAAGCAGATCAATTCAGGACACTTTCACTGAAGAGACGTGAAGTGTACATTCAACTGAAGTGTGATTGTAATTGTGTACCTTCTCAGTTATCGGACAAGTTAAAGAGCATGATGAATATTTGTGTTATAATGGTATAAATCCTTCTGATGTCTTGCAAGAAAGTCATGCGGTCGCAGTTAGCACCAGCTTTTACACTTATTTCTAGGGTTATGATTTGCTCCTCTGATTTTAGATCACATTTCTCCTTGTTAATCAGCATATCCACATTGATATTAACACTTTTTTTTAGCAAAGATGTGGTGCATAATCTCACTTTTTAACTTGTAACTGTATGTTGTTTGAAGCCTGTATTCCTGCTTTCTTCATTGCATTTCTATCATGTTACTGTCCCAAAGAAACAAACTAGAAAAACATGAAACCCTACATTAATACAGGCAAGAGTATTCAGTTTGATGCTAACACTCCATGAATGTATGGTTGGCCTTACCATATTTACATATGATTGATTATATATTTCTTTTCCTTGTTAGAGTATCCCGAGAATCTGCCCACCTTGAAGGTAATTACTCTTACATTTATATTTTTAAGTATTAACTGCATATCCTATACCAATATACATCATGTGCTAATCATTTTGTTTTAAAACCCATTCAGGCTACAATTGAAAATAAAGATTCTGTTCTGAATACAGCCACCAAAATGAAGGATGTACAAACATCCACACCAGGTAAACTTTGCAATGCAGATTTAACTCTGGAAAGAAGTACATTAATCTATTTGTAATGCTCATAGTCTTTCTATTCTCAATTGTTTCACTTTTTATATTTTATTTCAGGATTTCATCTAAATAATGAGATTTACATGCATAAGGAAAATATATTTTTAAAACATAAGGTTTTAATTAATTAATTTATTGATTGATTGATTTATTTTTTTGGAGACAGAGCTTTGCTCTTGTTGCCCAGGCCGCAGTGCAATGGCTCAATTGCAGCTCACCGCAACCTCTGCCTTCCTGGTTCTAGCGATTCTCCTGCCTCAGCCTCCCGAGTAGCTGGGATTACAGGCATGCACCACCATGCCTGGCTAATTTTGTATTTTTAGTAGAGACAGGGTTTCTCCATGTTGGTCAGGCTGGTCTTGAACTCCCGACCTCAGGTGATCCTCCCTCCTCGCCCTCCCAAAGTGTTGGGATTACAGGCGTGAGCCACCATGCCCGGCTTAAAAATATAAGGTTTTATTCAGATGTTTCTACTTTTACATTTTGATACTCTGAAGTTTCCAATTTGGAATTTCAATAGTTTTTAGCGATTTAAAGAGATCAATTTTGATACTGTAAACTATTTGTTTTGCTTTAAAAGTCAATTCAAATTATGGCTTTTAGCTAATGAAATGTTTTATTTGGTAACACATTTGTGTTTTTTTAACTTTTATTGGTTCTGGTCAATTTTGTTAACGCTTATTATGTTAAGCCAATTGGATGCTCTGATTAGCACACTGTGTGTCTGTGTGTGTGTTCCTTTATTTTTTTGTTGTTTTTAATTTTAATGAGTAAATCGTAGGGTTTATGTTTATGGAGTAAATGAGATATTTTGATACAGTCATGCAATGTATAATAATGACATCAGGGTTAATGGGTTATCCATCACCTCACTCATTAACCATGTGCTGTCTTTTAATTTGTACTTCCTCAGTAATGCTAAAATGTGCAACAAGTTATTGCTGACTGTAGTCATGTTTTTGTGCCATAAAATGCTACATTTTATTCATTGTATCTAACTATAGTTTGTACTTATTAAGCATCCTCATTTCCTACCACTCCCACACCGTTCCTAGACTGTGGTAATGGTGATTTTTCTCTTCATCTCCATGAGCTCTATTTTTTAAGTTTCTCACACCCACAAAGGAGTGACAACATGTGAAGCCTTCCTTTCTTTGCCTGGATTATTTTACTTGACATAATGTCCTCTTGTTCCATCCATGTCATTGCGAATGAGAGGATCTTATTCTTTCATATGGCTGAGCAGTATATGTATCACATTTTTAGAACTCATTTGTCTGTTGATGTACATTTAGGTTGATTCCAAATTATGGCTATTGTGAAAAGTGCTGCAATAAACATGTCAGGGCCGATTTCTCTTTTATAATACTGATTTTCTTGCTTCTGAGTAGTTACCTAGCAATGGGATTGCTGGATCATGTGGGTAGTTGTATTTTTAATTTTTTGAGGGCTCTATACTGTTCTCCATAGTGACTGTACTAATTCACAATGCCACCAATGGTGTACGAGGGTTCCGCTTTCTCCACATCCTCACCATTATTTCTTAATGCCTGCCATTTGGATAAAAGCCATTTTAACTGAGGTGAGAAGATATCTCATTGTAGCTTTGATTTGCATTTCTGTGATGATCAGTGATGTTGAGCACCTTTCCATATACCTGTTTGCCATCTGATAGCAGTTTGAAACAAAACAGTGTCATTTTGCTACTATTTCTGAGCATGTTTCTAGCCAGAGGGAAAGGAACACAAATTTAGGAAATAGAAATTATACATGTAAGATACTACTGCTAAATAAAGAGGATTTCCTCTTTATTTGTGGTAGGAATAATTTATGAGAGCTATATAGAAGTGTTGATATTAGTTAATCAAATGAAATTTATTTGAACTAAGAAACTTTGACTGATTTTACTAAGAAACCTATTTTTTAATAAGATCACAGTTCCATGAAAGTGCCTTAGAGATTAGCATGGTATATCAAATCAAACTAATTTTAGAAACAAAAAGTGATAGCATTCATTCTTTGAATAACAAAACCAAAATATTCAGTGAACATTGCACTGATTTTGAAGTATAAAATGTTATTAATAAGTCTGTGGAAATTTAATTTTTTCATTTTTGACAATTATTTACACATTGAAAGCTTATTATACACATTTTTTTTTTGAGACGGAGTCTCACTCTGTCTCCCAGCCTGGAGTGCAATGGCACAATCTCGGCTCACTGCAACCTCCACCTCCTGGGTTCAAGTGATTCTTCTGTCTCAGCCTCCTGAGTAGCTGGGATTACAGGCACATGACACCATGCCCGGCTAATTTTTGTATTTTCAGTAGAGATGGGGTTTCACCATGTTAGTCAGGCTGGTCTTGAACTCCTGACCTTGTGATCCACCCACTTCAGCCTCCCAAAGTGCTTGGGATTACAGGCGTGAGCCACCACACCCAGCCTATACACTATTTTTGATGTGGTTTATATATCTTCTTGCATGAGTGGATTCAGAAACTTCTTGACAGGGCCAAACTTCAGGATACAAGCAATGTAGACATAGCAGTACCCTACCTAGGAATGAAAAAAATGAATAGTTTTATTAATTTTTATTCTACAACTGTCTAAGCTGATTAATTTTAAACAGTTTCTCTGATGAGAAATAAATTATATATTTATTGGAGTGTCCTCACAACTTTGTACTTCCTAAATAATAGGAAAAATAGTTGGACATGATAAATGCTTGTAGTATAATGGCGTAATTGAATCTGAAATATTGCATTAAAGATAGGCCATGGCATCCTCCCATCAGCTTTGACACTTAACTCTCTCAGGATCATGATTTGCTATTCTTTATAAGGATCATTTTTCTCATTATCAGTCAACATGTTTATATTGGAATAGATACACTCTTCTATTTTGGTTATAGTTAGTTGAGACGTAATCTCACTTTTGAAACCTTAACTACATATTTTATAAAACCTGTATTAAATAAAGCCGTTTATCTGAGGAAAGATAGCCAGAATCAAGGAAGACTTCACATAGCTGTCTGAGTCTTAAATTATGAAACAAATTTGTCAGAATAGTTGAGGAAAATATTTTAGATATAAAGAAGAGACTGCACATTGATGAAAGTGTAAACAGTAGCAGTCATTTTGGAAATGATTAATAATGAACAGCAGGCTCAATGTGCTGTTTATAAAGATACTATTGTGAAGTAAAGAGCAGTGTGCTGTTACTTTATCTGTTTCTATTGGATTTTTACATTTTGTTTTATTTCTGATGATTTTGCTCATTGATGTTGGGTGGATGAATTTGTGAGTGAATCTTTGACCATGTTTGCATGGCTTGAACCTGGTGACATCTAGTGCCTCCCCAAGTGGTTTGCTGAAGTTTTGGAGGATTAAAAGCATTTCTTAAAGAAGTAAATATTATAGTAAAGATTAAGCTTCATTTAAACACTTTTATTTTCTGGTTTTAGAAAGACTATGGCTTTTTTTTTTTTTTTCTGAGATGGAGTCTCACTCTGCTGCCCAGGCTGGAGGTGCAGTGGTGCGATCTTGGCTCACTGCAAGCTCCACCTCCCGGGTTCACGCCATTCTTCTGCCTCAGCCTCTCGAGTAGCTGGGACTACAGGTGCCCGCCACCACACCCAGCTAATTTTTTGTATTTTTTAGTAGAGACGGGGTTTCACCTTGTTAGCCAGGATGGTCTCGATCTCCTGGCCTCGTGATCTGCCTGCCTCGGCCTCCCAAGGTGCTGGGATTACAGGCGTGAGCCACCGTGCCTGGCTGACCATGGCTTTTATCTAACTGTTCTGTGTAGCTCATTTTAACTAAATATATAATTTTTTTAGCAGAACAAGGCTTAGAAATGGCATCAGAGGGAGAGCAAAAGAGCCTTGAAGAATATGAAAATAACTAGCCACGGGTATGTAAAAATTTAAAATCAAATTTCTGGTTTAATCTTGTTTTCCTTGCTTTGGTAATACAGCATATTCAAAATGAATTTACCTTTGGATTAGCCTTTTAGTATCAGTTGATTATAATTTAATATTTCATTTTAAAAACATTTAACTAGTTATGAAACTTAAAATAGTGTTGGAATCTATAGCAACTTATATGTAATCTTTACCCTTGGAATTGAGTTAAAAAGTTCCTGATATTGTTTGCACTTCTATTTTTATAACTTCCTATTATAATAAAGAAGGTAACATCAAATATTGAATTACAATTTTAAGCAATAGAAATTATGAACAATTTAACAGTGATGACCACAGTATTGGATTCAGATTAAAGGGGTAATTATTGCTAGTGGTTCAAACTTTGCAGTTTTTTTATTTGCCAGTCACTAATACCAAGGTTAAGAATTTATTTTCCCTTTTGATCTCTGACTTCAGTTTCTATGTTCAGGGAGAGAATGGGTCATAAAATCAACCCAACTGGCTATCAAGAGAATTATACCTTGCAGAATGGCACCTTTGGTATTAAGGTACAAGCAATAACTGTCTAATGTATTTCAATATAGAAAATCTATAATTATTGTTAAATTTATTAAATCCACTGTCATTAGTGGACCTTAGAACTTAAGCCTATAATCTATATAAATATATAACACTGTCAATCATATTACAATATGTAATTTGCATTAAAATATAAGAATTTGCTTTTCTTACTGACTGATGTTGATTTTGGCTTCTAATAATTTAAAGTTTGCCTAATCATTAGTTAGTAATCGTTGGAAAAAGCACTCAAGTGTACACTGTACGTATAGTGATAAAATCTTTTAAAGTGATGGTGCCTTTATAGTACCACAAGTCATCTCCTAATTCATTTTTGGGAAATTTAACACATAATGAATTAGTCAAGTTTAGTCCAAACAGTGACAAATTAAAGTTTCACGGTTTATGTTTCTCGCTTATTTTAGGCTAATGCAAATTATTTTTCACTTCTTAGTTACAATCCAGTGATTTGGGAGTCGATAAACATAGATTAAGAAGTTTAATATTAAACTTTAATTATTTTTTAATTTTTCTCTTTTTACACTTGATTATTTAAAGATAAAGTTATTTTTAAAACGTACTCTGACAGAAAAGACATCTGAGAAACAAAACTAGCAAATTTATCTTCCACTTTTGCATGTGCAAAAATTGTCTCAACAACTAGTAGTGAAAAAGTGTTGTGATAGAAAGGACCTCTTTATATATGCAAGACTTACTTGTGCACAAAAGTATGAGAGAATGTGGATCAAACAAGACAAATTTGGGTAAAAAAAAAACTTTAAAATTCATCACAAGTTAAAGCAGAGTTTCGGTGAAATTTGTGGAAATTACAAAACTGCTTGTATGGAGGAAGAGCAACTACACAATAACTCTACAGAAAGAACAAACTTAAGTAAATACCCTCTAATTTGACAAATGATTCACCTGATTGTCAGGAAAGTGATGCATCTGGCATGTCTGTCTCTGTAGTAGTCCAGATATTTCCTGAACAAAAATAACCCAGTCTCAAAAATGCCTTTCTATCTCATTCATACTCTGGGTCCCCAGAATATGCTTGCCAGTCACCTTCAGAGCTTTATTTAAATAGAAATAAAGTAGACTGTGAAAATGGAAACAAACCAGATACTGAACATGTTTTTAACCCAGACAAGGAAAATTTTTATAATGATACAGAAAGTACGAAAGCAAGAAACCCAGAAGTAGTTATGGTTGAAATAAAAGAAGACATATAGGTTGTTAGGCAAATGACAAAAAACCAAAACACCACTAATTGGAAATTAAACATCGGACATATGCCTTAATTTAGTGATTCAAAAAGCCTTTTAGATATGTGGCTTACCTGCTGCAAAGAAATAAAGCATAGGATTAAAAAAAAAAAAGATTATGGTGTTTCTGTTGTTACAAACACAACAGTACAAAACCCATACAGAATGTGTTCCAGAAGCTGTTATATGACAACTGCAGTGCAAATAAGTATGAAAGCATAAAACTTGAATTAGAAAATGTGCATTATTCTTCACCACATGGTGACAGAACATCAGTAGTATGTCTAGAAGTGGAATTAAGTGATCTATGCAAAGATTTAAGAATGAGGTAAGCATATTACAAGTAAAGTAGAGTTCCTGGCTTTGGAGAAAGTTCAACTTCAAAAAGACTTAGAGGGTCACTTGCTGCTACTCTGGTTTTCCTCTTCACCAATTATTTGATCCATTTGAATTTCTTACTTATGAAAATCTCTTGTGTAAAATGGGGTTATCTAAATACATAATTGTATGTATAAATAGATTGTTTTTGCAATTAAAATAATTCAAGCTCAGGAAGACATTCTCTTAATCTTTGTTCCTTAATTAACCCAAGTCTCTCTGTCAGTTTTCTAAATGGCATAGGAACTGGGAAACTAATTTATCCATAGACCATATGGTCTTCTGAACTAGTCAACATAAAGGAAATTGCTTAAAAAAAAGGTACAGAACAAGTACCTGTGTTTGTGCTTGTATAAACAGATGGGTAATTCCCACTTCTGTACATTTAGTATACGCTATAAATATTTTGGGGACATTTTGAAACAGTGTTATTTATTTTGTAGGTGAAAAACCAAGTACATTGTAGGTTTGACCTTGATGACATAATTCAGTCATCTCAAATAGCCTCAGAGGATGATGACTCGCTTTGCTCTAATTGTAAGAAAGTCATATTACTCATTGATCAACATGAAATGAAGTGTAAAGTTAGGACCAATGCATAAATATAAGGCTTTTTAAAAATCCTATAGCAATGTATGCACACATTGCTTAGCACTGTACCATAGAGTACTGATATGTTACAAGAATGTTCATCTCAGAAATATGCCTTATGTTAAAATAGAATGAAAACTACTGTATCTTGTACCCTCTCAGCCAAAGAGCTATGGTCATTTCACTGTACTTTTCTCAGTGTGAATGGCACGCCCAATGTGTTTGTTTACTCTGCTTCTCTTCTATGCCATTACTCGTTTACCCATGGTCAGGTTACCATTTCCTCCCACCTGAAATACTGTGATAACCTTCTAACTGTCTTTCCTACTATTCCACCTTCCAAAACCATGGCCTGTTCTGCAATCGTAATTATATAGTTGTAAAAAATCACACCTGATCATGTTACGTGCTTGCTGAAAACCCAGCTGCCATTTATTGCTATAAGGTATGGATCTCAGTCCTCGAGCTTTATATTGCATCATTGCATACCCTTCTCTGTGCCACAGCCAGTGCCTTAGGTGTTTGCTCCTACAATCAGTAGCTTTAGTGTGGTATCATTGATATGTGATAAAGTGCACACATGTAAGAGGTACCATTTGATAAGTTTTAACGGATGTATACGCCTGTGAAACTATTACCACCATCGAGATAGTCAACATATATCCATCACCCACTAACGTCTCCTCATGGCCATTTATGTTCCTGTTTTTAAAAGCTGCTAAATGGTTTTCCAAAATATTTATACTATTTTCTATTCTCATCAGCAGTAAATGACCATTCTAGTTGCTATGTTGTCACACTACTGCTGTATTTACTTTTTAAAATTTTAGTCATTCTGATGAGTGTATTATGTATATTATTATGGGTTTAATGTACACGATCCTAATGACTAAAATGTTGAGCATCTTTCCATGTGTTTATTTGCCATTTATACATCTTCTTTGTTGAACTGTCTTCAAATCTTTTGCCATTCAAAAAAGTAGGTTGATGTTTTCTTACTTGTTGAGTTTTAATAATTCTGTATGTATTTGGATACTATTACTTTTTAGCTACTTTTTTACAAGGGTATTTTTTCCAGTTTTTGGGTTGACTTTTCACTAGCTTTATAGTATCTTTTGAAGAGCAGAAGATTTTAATCATAATGAATCATAATCCAATTTAATTGTTTTTGAATTACAGATTTTGTATTTTATGTCATATGTAAAAAAATGTTTGCCTAGCACAAGGTCACAAAGATTTTTCCTATGTTTGTTCTAGAAATTTTATGGATTTGGATCTTACATTTAAATCTATGCTCCATTTTGAGTTTCCTTTTGTATATGGAGTGAGGTGAGGTATGGATTCAAGTTCGCTTTTTGGATATGGACAGCCAATTGTTCCAACACCACATGTTGAAAAGGCTATCCTTTCTCCATTGCATTGCCATCCTGCCTTTGTCAGTCATAAGCTGGTTGCATATACGTTATCTATTTCTGGACTGTCTATTGAGTTTTATTAATTTGCAGATGCTCCCCAAATTGTGGGAAACCCAATGTTTGAGTCAAAAGCAATTTAATACTTCAGTAAACCCACTGTAAAGTCAATAAGTCAAACCACCTTAAGTTGGAGATTGTCTGTATTTGACCTTCTTTATACAGATTGAGCATTGCTAATTTAAACATCCCAAATCTGAAATCCTCTAAAACCCCAGACTTTTTGATTGCCAACATAGACATCACAGTGGAAAAATTCTATATCCAACCTCATGTGTACAAACATTGTTTCATGCCCCAAATTATTAAAAGTATTGTTTAAAATTACCTTCAGTCTTTGTGTATAAGGTAAATATGAAAAATAAATATATTTTGTGTTTAGACTTGGGTCCTATCCCCAAGATATCTCATCATGTATATGCAAATATTCCAAAATCCAAAATCTGAAAAACTTCTAGTCTGAAGCATTTTGAATAATGGATACTCAGCCTGTACCTGTGGCACACTGTTTTGGTTACTTTTGATTTATAGTAATTCTTGAAATGAATCCTCCAATTTTGTTCTTTGTTCTGTTTTGACTATGCTAGATCCTTTGCATTTTCACATGAACTTTAGAATCAGCTTATTAATAAAATAAAGACTGCTTGCTTGTTGGAAATTAAGTTGGGATTGTGTCATATGTATAGATTAATTTGGGGAGAATTGACATCTTAACAATAGTGAATCTACTCAATAAAGTGTATGTCTGCTTTTATAGAGTTAGTATTTAATTTTCTCAGTAGTATTTTGTAGTTTTTAGTGTATAGGTCTTTTCATATTTTATCAGATTTATCTGTATTTCATTTTTGATGAAGTTGTAAATGATAGTTTAGTTAGTGTAGATGTATCTGACTTTCTTTATACAGGTTGAGCATTGCTAATCCAAATATACATTTTTATAAAACTATAGAAAATGATAATTTTAAAATTTTCATTTGATTGTTTATTGCTAGCATATAGAAATACAGTTAATTTTTCTATATTGAATTTGTATCCTTCAATCTTGTTAAACTCACTTATTAGTTCTGTCCCATTGTTGGTAGATTTGATCAGATTTTCTTCATAGACAAAAGGTTGTTAAACCTTTCTTTCTCAAACTACCCTCTTACTAAGGATAGTGAATATTTTCGACTTGTGGCAAAAGGGTCTCTTTTGCAGCTGATGAACTCTGCCATTTTAGTATGAGAGCAGCCATAGATCATCCATAAATTAATGAACACAGCTATGTTCCAATAAAAGCTTATCAGACAAGAAGCTGGCCCACAGGTTGGGGTTTACCCATACCTATTGTATGGTGATGGTTGTGTATAAAGACAATTTTATTTCTTTTTTTAGACATGGATGCCTCTTATTTCTTTTTCTTGCCTGACTGCATTAACTGGAATCTTCAGAACAATGCTACAAACAAGCAGTGAAAGCAGACATTCCCATGTTCTTCCTCATCTTATGGGAAATGCATTCAGTTTTTCACTATGATGCACATTAGCTGTAGATTCATCATAGACGTTTGTCATGCTGAAGAACTTCCCTTGGATTCTTATGATGCTGAGAGTGTTTCTTCTTTGAAACATCAGGAGTAAATTTTATCAGATGCCTATATCTGTTGGGATGATCCTATGGGTCTTCTCTTTTAGTTCGTTTTATGGTAAATAATGATGATGTTTCAATGTTAAGCCAACCTTCCATTTCTGGTATAAACCCCATTTGTTTATGATGTATTACCTTTTTATTATTCTGTTGGATTCAATTTGCTAAAGTCTCATTTACAATTTATTATAAAGTCTTTTATTTTTTTAGACCAGTTTTATGTTCCTGTCAAAATTGAGAGGGAGGTTCAGATATTTTTTTGTATACCTCCAACCCAATACATGTTTAGCCACCTTCATTACCAGTATCCTTCACCATAGTGGTAGTTGCTATGATAGGTGAGGCTAAATTGACACATCACAATCAACCAAAGCATTGGGGTTCACTCTTGGTACTGTACATGTGTGGATTTGGACAAATGTACAATGATGTGTATCCATGTTATATAAATTATTTTGACTTCCCTAAAAATCCTCTGTGCTCTGCCTATGTATCTTTTCCTGCTGTCTCTTACCCTTTGGCACCCTTTTACTTTATCCATAGTTTTGCCTTTTCCTGATCATATAGTTGGAATCATACAGTAAGTAACCTTTTCAGATTAGCTTATGTCACTTGGTAATATGCATTTAAGGTTCCTTCACATAATTTCATGAATTGATTGCTCATTTCTTTATGTGTAGAGTGATATTCCACTGATGAGCTGTGTAACCACAGTTTATTCACTCTGCTATTGGAGGATGTCTTCGTTGCATCACAAATTGGTTGAACTTTTACATTCGTGCTCAAGAGGGAATTTTCTTGTTGGTAATATTTTCTGGTTTTGGATCAGGGTAAAGCTAATATTACAGACTGAGTTGAGATATACTCCTTCTTTCTGTTTCTTTTGGGAGAGTTTATGTATAATTGTATTATTTTCTTCCAGAAATGTTTTGTAGAATTCACCAGCATAGCTAGCTGGGTCTCGAGTTTTCTTTAAGGAAGGTTTTTGACTATAACTTAACTTTCTTTTACAGATATAGGGCAATTCACATTATCTATTGCTTCTTGATTGAGATTTGCTAATTTTCATTTTTAAAGGAATTTGTTAATTTTATCTAAGTTGTCATATTTATTTACATAGAAATTATAATATCTTGTTATATTTTTAGTATCTGTAGAATCTATAATAATGTCACATTTTTTATTTATGAAATTAGTAAATTGTATTGTTTCTTTTTTTCTGAGCAGCCTGGCTAAATGGAGCTTTATCACATTTATTGATCTCCTCAAGGTGTTTTGTGTTGTTGATTTTTTTCTATTGTTTCTTCTGGAACCAACAGTATAACAAAATACCATAGACTGGTTCAAACAACGAAAGTTGATTTCTCGCAGTTGTGGGGTCAGCAAAGTCCAAGATCCAGATGCTGTCGTGTTTGGTGTATGGTTAGGGAACACGTCCTAGTTCATGAATGAATTCTTTTTCTCTGCGCCCTCACTTGGCAGAAGGGGTGAAGGAGATCTGGGGTCTGTTGCATAAGAGCACTAAGCACTAATCCCATTCATGAGGGCTTGGCTCTCATGACCAACTACCTGTAAAAATCCCCCTCCTAATACCGTCACGTCTGTGATTGGCTTTCAGCATATAAATTTTGGGGAAGACAAACATTCAGACCACAGCAGATGTTTATTATTTCCTTTCCTCCGCTTGCTTTGGGTTTAATTCACTCTTCTTTTATCTAGTTGCTTAAGGTAGAAGTCAAGGTCACTGATTTAAGACTCTTCTAATATAGACATTTGGCAGTGCTAAAAATTTGTATTCAAGTACAGCTGTAGCTGCATTCCACAAATTCTGGTTGACAAATTTTTATTCAGTTCAGAATATTTTCTAACTTCTATTTCTATTTTCATTACCTGTTTGACCCAGGGTTATTTAGATGTGTGTTACTTAGTTTCCAAATATTTGAGTATTTCCCAGAGTTATTTTTGTTATTGGTCTTTAATCTGATTGACTTGTGGTCAGGGCACTTTGTATGACTGAAATCCTTCTGACTCAATCCTTTAATTGAGAGTTGTTATATGGCCTAAAATATGGTCTGTTTTGGTAAGTGTTCCGTGGGTACTTGAAAAGCATAGTGTTCAAGTCTATTCTCACTGATTTTCTGCCTTCTTGTTCTATCACTTATTGAGTAAAGGGTATTGAAACCTCAGATTACTTAGAAATTGTCTGTTTCTTTTTGTAGTTCTATCCACTTTGGTCTCATATATTGTGAGGCTGGTTTGTTATTAGGGGCATGAAGACTTAGGATTGTTATGTTTTGTTGATTAACTGAACCTTTTACTATTGTGACATGACCTTTTGTTATTTATTGCTGGATTTTTTTTTTGCTATGAAATCTACTTTGGTATTAATACAGCCACTCCTGCTCAGCTGCCTTTGGCAACTGTTAGCATGTATCTTCTTCCATCCTTACAACCAATTTGTGTCTTTACATTTAAAGTGCATTTCTTATAGGCAGCCTGTAATTGGGTCTTGCTTTCTTGCTGAGCCTGACAGTCTGTATTATAGTTGAGGTTCTTAGACAAGTGTCATTTATAATGTGATTATTGATATAGTTATGTTTGTCTAGTAGCTGTTTGATTGCTATTAGTCCCAACTGTTCTTTGTTCCTCTTCTTTTCCTGCTTTCTTTTAGATTAGTCAACTGTTTTTTAGATCCAATTTTATATATATTTTTGGGTTTATTAGCAATAACTTTTGCTATCTTAGTGTTTAGGATTTTTAGTATATAATTTTAACTTCTCACAGTTCACCTTCAGTAATATTATACATCATAGATGGTATAAAAAATGACAATGATACATTTTCATTTTTTTCCTGACACTTCCTTCCTGAATCTGACACTTCCTTCCTGAATCTGTGGGATTATGGTTTGTATTAAGGTTAGAATATTTTTGGCCATTTTCTCTTTAATTTTTTTTGTATCTCTTCTTTTTTATTTGGGGAGTTATCTATTAGCTGCTTGAAAGTTTCTTGCAGTTTATCGTGTCAAATTTAGGAATTTTTCCTTTGTTCTCTCTAATTTGTGTTTATTTCCATCTACTATAGTTTTTACTTCTGACAATGTAATTTGCATCTCTACAAGTATGGTTTGTTTTTGATTTAAAAAAAAACTTCCCTGCCTCCACTTATTGTCTTGAGTTTTATTTGGAGTACAGAGATTTACTTATAATCTTTCCATTCTTGCTTTTAGATTTGGGGTAATTCCTCACTCCTGAGGCAAGACTTTTCTGAATATTCATTGTCCTGTGAAGTATGTGGTATTTTGGCCTGGCTCATGGGAATGGACCCTCTTCCAGTCATTGTGTGAACCCCAGACATAGTTTCTGCTAATTTTCTTTAACCATTTTTTTTTATTTTATTTTCCATTGTTCTTAGGAAGTTTCCTAGCACGCAAGCACTTTTCGTTACTCCACTAAATACCCAAAAGGGAATCTCTGCACATCTTCAGGATTTGTTTCCTGTACTGCTTTTTTCTCTCCAGTTTTCTGTCCTGTGATCTCTATCTGCTTTGGTTTTACTAGCCTCTCCGCTTCATCACCCCAGCTCTATGTCAGATTTTCTCCCTTTGTCATGGCCTCAAACCTCTGTCAAAAGAGCTGGGACATTTGTAAGGCCTGCTATGTTTGTTTTCTGTCTTTCAGTGATCAACTACCATCTTCATTGCCTGAAGTCCACTGTGTTGAAAATCATCGTTTAATGTATTTTGTCTGTTTTGTTTTTTATTCATTCAGATAAGATGAAAAATCAGTATCTGTTACTCCATCAGAGCTAGTAACAGATTGCAGCAGAGCTTCAGCACAGCACATGCTGCAAACTGGCCAGAGTGCTTTGGTTTCCTCTTTGCTTATTAACTGCTTCTTTCTCATCCTTCATTTCTCAGTGTAGCATCTCTTCCTCAGGGAAATCTTCCCTGGGTGAAGTATAGATCAAATTATCTTATGCAATCATGTAACTATGTTTTTTTTTTTTTTTTTTTTTTTTTTTTTTACAGGACCTGAGTTTATAACTGTCACCTTTTTATCTTGGTTCTTCACTATACTTTAAGCTAAAACAATAGCAGAGGTGTTGTCTTATCTGCAGAGCTTACTATAATATCTTCCACCTTGTAGGCACTCAATATGTACATATTTGTTCAATGTATGAATGAATACATGTTAAAAATGCACAGTCCTTTATATCCAAAAATCTACTCATGTATTTTATCTCTACTTTGTTTTTTCCCGGTTACAGATTGTGTTCACCTATTGAAAATTAAAAATACATTTTGTTTATGTAAAAGATCAATAGAACTTAAAGATAATCACTGTGAGCAACTTAGAGTAAAAATTCAAAAAATGAAAAATAAGGCTAGTGTACTACAAAAGAGACTACCTGAAAAAGAAGAAATAAAATCGCAGTTAGAGCATGAAACACTTGAATTGGAAAAAGAACTCCGTAGTTTGAGGTATGACCTAGTTTTAAATAAATGTTTGAACTATTTGTTTTATATTAAAGACGTATAAGGAGAAGTTTTGTAATTGTGAACTTTCCTTCTAGGATTTAACAGGGAAGAAAGGTTCTTAATCTTATGAAGTGTGAAATTATTGGATATAATATTACAAGTTCTTAATTGTGAATACTTCTCTAATAATTAAATGCATATTCTTTTAAATCATAGTTTTAATGGCTGTATAGAATTTTACCCTTTGGAAATCTCATTATTTAATTGATGAATTGAATTTTAGGTTTTAAAAAGTTTTTGTAATAATGCTACAAGGAACATCTTTTATATACACATAGTTTTCTACATTTCTAATTATTTACTTTGGATAAATTCTTCTGGTTAAATATAGAAACTTTTTTAGATTTGTTTTAGATCTTTGATCAATATTTCTAAATTGTTCTTAAGAAAGTTTAATTTATAATTCAACCAACAGAGTATAAAACAGACATTTTTCTTTACCAAGAATAATTATTTTAAAAATTATCAGCCGGGTGCAGTGGCTCACACCTGTAATCACAGGTAGGCCGAGGTGGGCAGATCACGAGGTCAGGAGTTTGAGACCAGTCTGCTCAACATAGTGAAATGCTGTCTCTACTAAAAATACAAAAAATTAGCCAGGTGGTTGCACCTGTAATCCCAGCTACTCAGGAGACTGAGGCAAGAGAATCGCATGAACCTGGGAGGCAGAGGTTGCAGTGAGCCAAGATTGCACCATTGCACTCCAGCCCAGCGATAGTATGAGACTCCCTCTCAAAAAAAAAAAAAATTATCCAGTTTTATTCTTAATATGCAGGGAATAAAAAGTAAAATGGAAAGTGATTACTGATTAGGTTATTCAACATCTCTCTCTCTGCTATGTAGATAAAATTAATTCAATTTTATGCTGAAGACATGTATTATTCTTTATTGTTTAATTAAATATTAGATCTTGTGTTGTTCCAAAACAGATTTTAAAATTGGTTATAAAATACATACTAATCAACAGGATAGATTGAAAGTGTTACCCAAAAAACAATCTTAAAAAGTGTAGGGTAACTAACATATTACATTCTTAACCTAGTCTTGGATTACAGTAATCTGCTGATATATGTTTCATAAAGACATCGAAAATGCTATCTTACAATGTAAATTATGTTTAGGGATACTTGCAATGAATGTTTCATGAAGATGAAACATTCTATTTCTAGTGAATGTATCAACTTGTTTATAAAAAGTAACTTTATGTTAATTAACTCTAAATGATTCATCCTAATTGAGGAGTAATTACTGTGTGAAGAAAAGATAATTTTTATCTTGTAACTTTACTGAATAATTTTCAACATCCTTTTTCATAATATTTGCTAGAGTTACTAGTAACAGAAACGTATGCAGGATGTTCTTTTATCAATACATTTCAACTTATACATGTCCTTTGGATGAGATTGAGGTGAGAAATTAAAAACGTGAGAACTAGAAAGAAAAATAGTATTTAAGAACATAGAAACTTTATTAGGATAATAAACCAACATATGAATGTTTTATTTTCTAATATCAACAAAGAGAGTCAAACTCTGTAAGATATTTGAAGAGATTTATTCTGAGCCAAATATGAGTGACCGCGGCCCCCGACACAGCCCTCAGGAGGTCCTGAGAACAAGTGCCGAAGGTGGTCAGGGCGCAGCTTGGTTTTATTCATTTTAGAGAGGCATGAGACATCAATCAAATACATTTAAGAAATACAATGGTTTTGTTCAGAAAGGCAGGCCAACTCAAAGCTGGGGCTTCCAGGCTATAGGTACATTTAAACATTTTCTGGTTGACAATTGGTTGAGTTTATTTGAAGACCTGGGATTAATGGAAAGAAATATTCAGGTTAAGATAAATGATTGTGGGGACCAAGTTTTATTGTGCAGAGGAATCTCTCAGCAGACTTCAGAGACAGCAGGTTGTAAAATGTTTCTTATTGGACCCAAAAGGGTGCCTGGCTCTCAGCTGATTATGCCCTGGATCTGCCATAGAAAGGAAGGAAAACAAAGGGGAAAGGGGGTTCTCTATAGAATGTGGATTTTTCCCACAAGAGACTTTGCAGGGCAATTTCAAGGCATGGCAAGGAAATATATTTTGGATTAAATATTTTCTTCCTTGTCTCATAATGTTATGCCAGAGTCAGATTGAAAAGCAAGTCACAATATACAGGGTCAAATAAAACCCATCTGATGAGAATCCATGGTTTGTAGGGCATGACTCCCTGGACCCCTTAGGTAGGAATTTGGGCAAGATAAAAAATTAGAGCCTAGTCCTCACTGATAAGATAAATTCTAAGATAAGTATATTTACAGATTTGCCATACAGCAAGAAAAAAAGAAAATAAATGTTGAAGTGTTGCACCAAAAAGTTAGGGAAAAGTTAAGAATAACAGAAGAGCAATATAGGATAGAAGCTGATGTGACAAAACAAATTAAACTGGCTCTCAAATCAGCGGAGGTGGAATTGAAGACAGGAAGAAATAATTCAAATCAGGTAAATTAATGTTTGGTAAAACTTCATGTTTCTACTCTTATTAATATTACTTATAATATCTCTTTCATTTAATGTATATTATTTAGGCCTAAACAATCCCCAAATTTTATTTCATCTTAAAAATGAATCATGGCATTTATAGCTACAATTATTTGTAATAAATCTTGAAATATTTTATTTTAGTTCAAAGGCCTTTTGAAAACAATGCTATTCTATAATATATACTTAATGATATTATAAGTATTTTGTTCCTAGTGACATAGTTCAGCATATTTTCCCCTATTTCATGTTAATTACATTTCAAATGTTATGGAAAAGAAATAAAAGTTATCACAATAGCAAATAATCTCATGATTTTCTAAGAAGAGCTTTAAAATTTAATTTTCTTGACTTTTGGTGTCTTGAAATAAAAGATTATTTTTGTATGTATATATCTACCTCAAAGAAGTTGCTGATTTGGTGGAAGAGCACTAGGAGTAGAGTCAGAAAAGCTGGGAAAAATCCTGCAGCTTGCTTATATTTTTAACCTTTTGCTATAGAATTATAACTAAATGAGTTCATTGATTTGTGCATGTAAAAGTGCTTAGTACAATGCCTAGACTTATCATTTATCAATAAATGTCATTCTTAAAACTGACCATAAAATATTAGAAAAGTAGAATATCTATGCAATATTTTAGGCAAAGGGAACTTAAAGAATTTGGAAAACATCATTCATGTGTCCAAATATCTGCCAAGCTAAGGCTCTCACTATAGGGAGAGGTATAGTTTAGATGTTAGAGTGTAAACCCAATTTTTTAATGTGGTCATAGTTATTAATTCTTTTTGCCTTGCAATTTGTTGTAATTCAGTAAAAGCCTTTTTTAATCCTGAAATTTAAAAAAATTATCTAGTGGTTTCTTTTTTGCTTTCATGGATTCACTGTCTTCAAATAAACTTTTGAACTTTGGGGAATTTATGCTGTATGAGGTTTGAGGTTTTGACTCAACTTCTTTTTTCCCAGTTAGATATCCAGTTATGGTAACCTCTCATTGTATAAATGTATAGGTTATTATTTAATTTCAGAAGCAATCACGATATGTTATCCTATTGGATACTAGTTATAAGTTTTCTTTGTTTTACTTAGATTTCTGAAACTGATGAAAAAGAAGACCTGCTGCATGAAAACCGCTTGATGCAAGATGAAATTGCCAGGCTGAGGCTGGAAATAGACACAATAAAAAACCAAAACCTGGAAAAGAAATATTTAAAAGACTTTGAAATTGTGAAAAGAAAGCATGAAGACCTTCAAAATGCTCTAAAATGGAATGGGGAAACATTAGCAAAAACGATAGCCTGTTATAGTGGACAGGTTGCTGCTCTGACGGATGAAAACACAACGCTCCGTTCCAAGCTAGAGAAGGAAAGACAGAGCAAGCAAAGACTGGAAACAGAAATGCAATCATACTGTTGTAGACTGAATGCTGCTCTATGTGATCATGATCAAAGTCACTCATCAGAAAGAGACCAAGAGCTTGCTTTCCAGGGCACAGTAGATAAATGGTGTCATTTACAGGAAAATTTGAATTCTTGTGTTCTGATTCTTTCTCAGCAACTTTCTAAAGTTGAGAGTAAGTCCAGAGTCCTTGAAACTGAGCTCCATTACACAAGAGAGGCTCTGAAAGAAAAGGCTTTGGTTTTGGAACACGTGCAAAGTGAGCTAAAGCAAAAACAGAGTCAAATGAAGGACATTGAAAACAGGTACAAAAGTGGATACAATACAATGGAAAAATGCATAGAAAAGCAGGAAAGATTTTGTCAACTAAAAAAACAAAATATGTTGCTTCAACAGCAACTGGATGATGCTCACAACAAAGCTGACAATCAAGAAAAGGCAATACTTAATATTCAAGCCAGATGTGATGCTACAGTACAAAACCTTCAAGCTGAGTGCAGAAAGTGCCATCTTTTACTAGAAGAAGACAATAAAAGGTTGGTCAATGAAATGAATCATTTGAAAGAAAAAGAACGCCAATATGAAAAAGAGAAAGCAGAAAGAGAAGTATCAAGAAAAATAAGTATTTTTCAAACTTCCTGAAGTAAAATTTAAAGTAATATTTGGTTACAACTGAATGTTGGATCTAGTTGAATATAAAAAAGGATACATATGATAAATATATCTGCTATATCAGCTTAGAAACATTCCTTGTTTCCAGCAAGTCAAAGTTAGAACTGAGAGATGCATTCCTCTGATTAAAGTCAAGTGTCACTTATAAAATTTTAAGTTACAAAATGTTAATATAGACTAATATTAATAATGTAGTCTTATACTGCTGAAATAATAATTTTAAGGTATTTATGTTGCAACATTTTAAGACCATGATAAATCAGATATATGGAAATGCTCATACCTAAAATGGTATTTTGAAATTGATTCAATTAAGTGGGATACTTTGACAGTTAATTTCAGATTTCCTAGATGAACTGAAGTGTATTCCCTATTTCATAATTACTTTTCTTCAGTAGCTTTAAATATGTCTTAGTTGGTAAAATTTTGTTTTTCTTCATGTCAATTTGACTTAAATCTGAAACTATTTCAATCTTAAATTATGTATAGATATGATCATTCTATTCTTTAAAGGCATCTAATTTTACTTATAATATGGGGAAAATGCAGTAAATTTTAGCCAAATCATGTTTGATTTAATCTTCCCACTGGCATTTATAATTTACTTTCAGTTTTTAAATAAAAAATGTGCTCATACTTTTTATTTCAAGGCTCAATTACTATCATTTGGATATAACTTTGTCCAGGACAAAGAGAGGCATAGCTATCTGTGATTTATTAGTTTGACACTGGATCCCCATTTTCAGACTAAGGAGGATTTCAGACTAACGAGGAGTGGCAGGATTCATGTAGAGTAGGAGTGGAGTGAGTAGGGAGGAGAGATATAGCAGCTGAGTCAGGGTGGGAGGTGGACGGCAGGTTACTTAGAGCATCTAAGGCCACTGGAATTTTACCTTTCTTCTGAGATAGACATCTATTGGAAGGATTTAAGCAGATGATTTAATGTGAGGAACTCTGAGGTTGATTTGAGTTTCTAATAAAAAAAAAGAGGGAAATCATTCCACAATGTGTAATTTCCTACCATCAGTCTCACCTACATACTCATTTCTTTTTGAGACTTCAGAAGGTTTTTAAGCATTGCAGAGTCATCAGGGGAGAAATGACTAGTGGGCTGAATATGTTGTGTGAATAACAATACCAGTTTGGCAGGAAGATAACACCTTCTGTATCCTTAACGGGATTCAGTAATACACAGGAATGTGTACACATGAGGAAAAGAAGGTGAATCGGTCTGTGTGGTGATATTTTTCAAAGTGTATGCTTTAGAGTTAAATATTATTAATGGTTTAATAATAAGGTGATTTGTAAAATCAGTAACAAAAATAACATCTTATCAGGTAGCTGTGAGACAGCTTTAACAAGAACGAGATGATGTCTTAAACAATCAGCAACAAAAGCTTTGCTGGATGCTTCATCACGTCACTGCATCTATTTAGAAAATGAGATGCAGGATTCAAGGAAGAAATTAGACCAGATGAGAAGTCAAGTATGTATGAAACTTTGCACGCCAACAACTGTTAGTCTGTAGCTAGTTAACTAATATAAAGTGTTTTGGGGTACTAATTTTAGTGGATGGCTTTCTTTTGTATTTTTATTATAATTAATTTTATTAAAATTTTATAGTGGATGGCTTTCTTTTGTATTTTGCTTATTATTAATTTTATTAAAATTTTATTATAATGCACCTATATCTTAATCTCTGGCTTTCATTCTGCCATTTTTTATACATATATTTTTTTCTTAAATATTTAACCTTAGGAAAGTTGAGAATTATGCATCATTTCTCACAGAAGTTGAGAGAGTTATTTTTTCCTGTTAAACAGTCTATTTTTAATGATTTCTCTATTGGCATGGTGAGGCAAGCCAGATTAATTCAGAGGATAATGTCTAATGGAATGTTTCAGAAAATTATCTTATTTTTAGTCTCTACTTTTCTGAATGTATAAAGAACCTGTGTATACTTATTTCATAGATTTCAGGTTAACTTGTTCAGAAAGGCCATTTTACTGAATAAATTTTTATTTCGATGAAAATCCTTACTCTCTTTGTATTGGGCTCAGAGAGCACACTCTGTCTCTATATGAATATGGACAGTTAGCATTTGCCAACATGTATCTATTTTCTCTTATTTGTAGAAAAAGCTAAACTAAAAAGGGGGTTATAGAAGGTCAGCAAAGGATAGGTTTGAGATGTTTGGGTTGGTTAAGTGGGCATTTAGACAACAAGCCTTCTCCTTTGGCATGTTTAATGGACATCTTTGCAGTTTAAGATGACACTTTTAAATTACTTCTCTCCTAATGATGACTTGAGTCCTGCTATTCAATGGGAGAGTCAATAAGATCCTGTAGGGTCTTATTTGGAACTGACTTTGTCGACTTTAATTTTATTCCTGCTTGTTTTTAAATTTTCTTGTTGTTTCCCTAGAAAGGAAAGATGATGCTTAGTTTTAAATATTTAAAAATGTGCAAGTTGCTTTGCTATAATAAAACTAAATGCATACATACAAAAAATAAAATTACAGTTGATGTGGTAGTGTTTGGAATTCAAAATATAAATGCTTAGCATGAGGTAATCCTTTATCTTTCCACATTTTACCAGTTTGTAAGTTTGAGCATGTAACTGATAAAATGTAATTCAAAAGCAAGAAGAATGTTGTGTTTTAGTCCTAGAGCAGGGGTCTGTGAACTTTCTGTAAAGGGCCAGATAGTATTATTTAAGGCTTTGTGAGCCATAAGATCCTTGTTGCAATAACTCAGCCCTGCAGTTATAGCACAAAAGTAGCCATGAACAATATGCAGATTGAAGGGGTGTAGCAGTGTCCCACTAAAATTAATTACAAAACACAGGTAATGGGATGATTTCTCCTAGAGTATGACCTTTTTTAAATAAAAAAGATTGTGATAGTCTAAAATATTTTATATATATTTTGTTGATTCATTCATCTACTGATGGACATTTAGGTCATTTCCAAATGTAATTTTTAAAAATTCTTTGTTTTAGCTTCAAGAAATACAGGATCAACTTTTACAGCTACTATAAGATGTACTAAGGAGATGGAAGGCGACGCACAAAAGTAAAATTTGAAACAGCACACAAAATAACTTGAGTATTTATAAAGCAAAAGAGCACTGTAGTATGAAAATTGTATCAGTTATAATAATGTCTTTGTGAAGCCAAAAAAGTTTCATTTGTAAGCTATATTGAAATATATCATTTTTCTACATTATTCCTAAATTTTGCATATTATCAACAAAGCACAGGTAGAAAAATGACACAGTAGCCCAATGGCACAGTAGCCCATCTACTTTTGTAATCGCTAAGAATTTGTGTAATTATACCTTCAGAAGTTTGTTTAGAATTTACATGATTAAAAAAAATTATGTGTGAGAGTAATTATTTTAAAATGCACATTTTAGGGTTGAAGTAGAAAATGCCATGATGAGAAAAACTATTAAAAAACAGGATGACCAAATTGAGTGGCTTGAGAAAATCCTGCAGCGTTCAAGTTTGGTAAGCTGATCTCTTAATTTCTGTCATACTGAAAAGGAATTTTATTTTTCCAGTAGGACGGGTTAAATATCCCTTGTCCAAAATGCTTGGGACCAAAAGTAGATTTTTTTCAGATTTTTGAATATTTGTATATACCTAATGAAATATCCTGGGGATGGTACCTGAGTCTAAACATGAAATTCATTTATGTTTTAAATATACCTTATGCACATAGCCTGAAGGTAATTCTCTACAATGTTTTACAGTAATTTTTTGCAGGTAACAAAGTTTTTACTGTTTTCACCAGAGCCTGTCACATGAGGTCAGGTGTGGAACGTTGCAGCTGTGGTGTCATGTCCGTGCTCAAAAAGTTTCAGATTGTAGAGCATTTTGGATTTCAGATTTTTAGATTAGGGATGATCAATCTACAGTACAGATGCTCCTTGACTTACAGTGGGTTTACATGATAATGTCTCTTGTTTGACTGAAACATTATAAGTAATATTTGATTTATTTCAGATGCCGCAGGTGTTCAAGAGCTAGATGACGGTATGTTGCCAAAATTTCTGAATTAAATTCAAATCATTGATTTCTGAAATAAACTCTAAGTAGTGAACGGTATTCCTCTCAATTGCTTGGTTAATAAATGCTACATTAAATATTTTTTCTTACACACATCTACTGAAAGATGTGAAAACATAAAACATTCATAGTGAAGAATATACTTATGCTTTGTTAATTCATCATGTTCCATAGCTTAAAAAAAATCACAAGAAGTCTGTGTATCCCTTTTTTTCTGGCCCTACACTTTTCTTCTGCCACCCCTATAGAACTGTCAGCTTGCACACTGAAGCTGTTCTCAGAAAACAAAGGCATCATCAACTTCTCAAGGTTAAGGCAGTGATTTAAGGCTAACAGACCCCACACTCGTGTGATAATAATTAGTTAAGCAATTACAGGTCACAAGCAATCACTTGACCAGTGACATTTTAAATCTCTAGGCATTGACTTTGTCATTGGTTTACTTTTGCCCCTGGGAAAAGTTGAAAATTCCTTACCATGGAGTCAAAACTCTCACATCAGTGTGGTTCTTGTCAGGTTATTCAGCCTTATCTTTCACCACTTACCATACTCTGCACCTTTGTTCTAGCATCCAGCCAAACTAGACTACATGGAGCTCCACAGTGATCATCTTCACCTCCAGCTCTTTGCATTTACTTCTTCCCTCTATCCTACATGTGTTTTCCTTCCCTTTCAGATATCAACCTGTGAATTGCCTCTACCAAAAAGCCTACAATATTGACACAGGTCACAGTGGCTGTGACCTGGGCTAGTATCCCTTCTATGTCTTCCAATAAGTGCTGTCTTATGCCTGTCATTGTATGTATGACTCTGTATGGGAATTGCCTGTTTGTTTTTTCAGATTATAGCATACAGTTGTTGAGGCGTGGACCATATCATCTTTATCTTGTAATTCCAGTGCTTGTCCTAGTACCTTAGCACATGGTTGCTAAATACATGAATGAAGAATGAGAAACCAGAAGCTCTGATACTTAACTGCCATGATAATGAATTCAGTGTGCAACTATGGGCAAATTATATTTAATAGTAATTGCATATTGTACATATTTTTCATTCTTATTAACACTGATAAACTTTTCAACTTATACTGAGTTTAATAAAATTGTATTACTAGGCTGTTAACGTGATATTTTGTTTCCCATTAAATGTGTGACATGCAAAGATGTTTATTAAATGAAAATATTTTTGTATCTTTTATGTCTGATGAAAATTTATATTGTGTTTTAAATGATGTTTCTTGGCCTCTTTAACTTTTTATTTTTTTATTATTATTTTTTTTAAGATAGAGTCTGGCTCTGTCGCCCAGGCTGGAGTGCAGTGGCGCAATCTTGGCTCACTGCAAGCTCCGCCTTCTGGGTTCACGCAGTTCTCCTGCCTCTGCCTCGCGAATAGCTGTGACTACAGGTGCCCGGCTAGTTTTTTTTTGTATTTTTAGTAGAGACGGGGTTTCTCCGTGTTAGCCAGGATGGTCTCCATCTCCTGACCTTGTGATCTGCCCGCCTTGGCCACCCAAAGTGCTGGGATTAGAGGCGTGAGCCACTGCACCGAGCCTGAAAATCTTATTACCTAAATAACTTCCCACTCCACTCACACCCACAATCTTTCTATAATCCACATTCTTTCCTGAGACAAGAGCTTGGGAAGTTCCGTCTTCTCTGCAGGTCTGAGGGAGGACCAGGCTTTGGAGGGAAGGCCCTGGTGGGCCTTCGGAGGAAGTGGAAGGTGGGAAAGCGCACTTCTACCAGGCTGCAGTGCATTTGGCTGCATGTATCATGAACTGAGCATAGTGGGGAATGGATTTTGTCATCTTGGACTTCTTATGAAGTTCAAGCAAAGAGGTGGCTGGTGTTGGTCGAACAGCTGTCAGCATCTGGGCTTCTATTTTTGCCATCTCTTTGGCCATGAAGTCCTTGTCCAAGGCAGGAAGAGGAGGTGTCAGTGTAGTGGATGTGGTGGCACCCTGCCCAGGTTACCTGTTCAAGCCAAGGCATTCCCTACAGCTGCTGGGGAGAGCAGCTGCTACAGATGCCTTCACCCCTGCCTGGGAACTACCGGCTGATGTGAGAGACGAAGGCTCTGCCCACTTGACTTAAGGCAGGGCAGCTGCAGGGCCAGCCAGCTCCAGAGCTCCCTGCAGTGTCAGCCACAGCCTCAGTTGCAACCTCATTGCCAGCCAGCTTTTCCCACTGCCCCATCCTGCCTCCCTCATCTGTCCCAGGTGCATCTCCCGAATACCTCCACAGTAAACGTCCTGCATGCACAGGGCTCTCTGTCTCAGAGTCTGTCCCTGGAAAGTCAGTCTAAGACAGCCAGCTGTATCTGACCACCATATCAGGAAAGCAACCCCAGCCCTGGAGCAGACCTTGGCTTCTCTCTCAGTGGCCAGAATTGAGCCCTGGCTGCCAGGGAGCCCAGGTACAGTGCAATCTCAGGAGTATGCTAGCAAAGGAGAAGGCAGGAATGGGTGTCCGGAGCACTGACTGTCACAGAAGTTTCAGACACATTTAATTTATCAAATCACCTGAGAAGACAGAATGCCCCGGGACAGTTAATGTTCCTGGGATGATGTTTTGCATGTTCTGATAAACTGGGTCTCTCCTTTGAAAACGTCTTATGGCTAAAGGCAGAGATGAGGACGAAAAGGTGGAGAAATACAGAGGTTGGCATTTAAGAAGCCTTGATCCAAGTGTTGACTGCAATGTGTTCTGGATGTGAAATCTAGGCTTTTCCTTATCTGTCAGATGAGGACGTGATGGATCTGAGGAGTGGCTGTGACCCAACAAGGGAGGCAGCATTGTCATTGTGCTAAGCAGGGCTCAGGATGGCCAGGCAGGAATTAGGCTGGGAGGAGAGGACTGGGGAGTAGGGTGGAGTTCCTCGGGGCCTGTGGCAGGCAAGGCAGGGCAGGGAGGAGACAAGCCAGAGATACTCCACCTGGCTAGAATCTCCCACAGGCGTGGCCCAAGGCCCAGAAACTGGGGTGGAATGAGGGTGGACTCTGGTCAGTGGGACTCAGTAAGGTGGGTTGGAACCAGTGAGCTGGATGTGTGGCCCTTCAGGGGATGGAGATCCTAAATGTGGACTCAGAAATCAGTGTGTTTCCTGGACCCTCCTGACAAGTAAGTTAGAACAGGAGAGGCATCTATGTGGGGCCTTGACTCACCCCAGGTATTTTGCCACTAGTTCCAGCCTGCCTTCTCTGAGAACACAAACATACTTGGGAGATAGAGGGGTTTACAATCCTATTTCCTACCTATACACAGAGCCCTGGGCCACTGAATCAGTAAAATTTATGGTGATTAAGCCTCTGCACGGGGGTGGTCCAGTATCACCATGGAAACATCACACCCTTCTCCCAGCCCAGGAAGTGATGGAGGGTGATGGGTAGGCATGGTGTCAGGAATCAGGCTTGGACAGAGGCATGTGCAGCACTGGAGATGACTGATGGAGGGAGAGAGAGGCTCTGGAGCAAGGGAGCTCATCACCTGCTGGTGTCCCAAGGAGGACCAGATCCAACTGAGTGAATCTAGCAGCACAAATTGGGATCTCAGCTCTGCAGATTTGGGGGAGGAACTGGTAATGCTCCCTCATAGTCCCTCCCTTTGAACAGGAGCTGGCCTTTGACTCTCAAGTCCAGCATCTAGTTATTACTGAGATGTGCTTCCCTGCAGATTCCTTCTGGGGTGGGAAGTAGGGCTGCTAGTTTCTCTGCGGCAAACCCCAGAGATTAGGATGTTGTTTGTTTTTCATATTTTAACATTTTATTGTGCTTTTTCTTCTATCTTTTAAAGATCAGAGCCCAGTTATTGGCCAAAGCAGAGCCTCTGGCTCTCCTGGACAAAGCTGCCAGTCAGAGCTGCTTGCTCGGTGTGGGGCATCTGGTGTGGCAGGTGGGACTCTGTGTTTCAAGGTACTGCACCCCAGTGCCCAGCACATGCTGGGGCCTCAGGAGATGGTTGTAGGATATCTGGGTCTAAGTTTCCCCCAAAGCCAACCCTGAGACAAGACTTGGGTGCAGGATCCTGGGAAGTCCAGGGGAAACCACTGGTGCAGCACCTGGAAAGGAGAAAGCCCGTGAAGTTTACGCCAGAGCCCACTCCAGCTGGAGCCTCTGAGGAGCCTGTGGAGAGCCTCGGGGTGTTCCCTTCAGAAGACGAGAGCCTAGGGAGACCCCTACACTGAGAGGAGGGCTGCCCCTCAAGGCAGAAAGGTAGCAGCACTGCAACAGCTGCAGGTGCACTCTGGGGGCCCAGGCTGAGCCTCTAGTGTCTGTACAGGGGATGGGAGGCCAGTGTTTGTTGAGACTTGGACAAGTCTTGCAATGTGGCAGGAGATGATGGCCAATGTGCAGCAGAGAGCCATGCGGGTGTCAGCTCTCCTCCTACTGAGCCTTCTTCACCTCTCCCAGCCCCTACTGGTGCACTCCCATTTTTGCCTAAGCTGTATGAGTTTGGTTTCTGGAACTTGCACCCAAACTGTCCTTACTGAAGTGCAAATGACATTATAAACCCAAAGCCCTGGAGACAAATGTGACCTCCCTTCGCTCTTGCTCTAGAAGCAAGGCCAGGTGGGCTGAGCTCCCATGCTCAAAACTTGGGTTGTGAAATGCTCCAAGGGGTGCTTTTAGTGAAATTACTGGCAGCACCTAGGACCTGATGGCCAGTTCCAGATGCTAACAAGATGAAGTCGACCAACTGCTCCTTTTTACCACACAAACAACTTTTATTTGCATGTGGCTACTTAGTAAATATTAAACAGTGATCATCCTAGACAGCTGCCCGGCAACAAAAGGGAGACACATGGTGGCTTTTCAAGGTATCAGGTTGCAAAAAAAAAGTATCAGAGTGATCAGAAAGTGAGCAGTGAGCAGTAATGAAGCCAGAATTTTCTTTCCCAGGACTCCTGTAGTTCTGTCCCTGCCCCTGCAAACCCCAGGAGGGGAAAAAGGTTGATACCAAACTGTAAGCACTCGAATCAGTTAAGACAAGCCCCTTTCTCATAATTTATTTCATTCCAAATGACAGAAGGCAAGTGCAGTTACAGGGCTGTGCCCTACTCATCTGGGTCAGCAGAAGAGCCAGCTTTCTTTAGAAAAACATTTACTTTAAAACCAAGCACCTTGATTTGATATTTTAGTGTGCACAACTTTGCCCGTTGAGCCCTGGCCCAACCCCGTGGGCACCACCATTCCACCAGGCCTCGGAGGGCCACCGGGTGCTTAAGAGAATGTGAGGGGGGTGAGTGCAGGTGGAGGAGCGCGGTCCCTGGGACATGGGTCCTTCACTCCTCGCTGAGATGATGTGGCAGCCTTTTCTTCCAATGCGGTTGTGGCAGGAGAATCCTTGGATGTAATGTTTTCACCTTCTTCCCTGAGAGTCTTTTCTGAGGAACCAGGCATTTTCTAGTCCTTAAGAGGTGGAGTCTTGGAGTCCTGACGCAGGCGTCCGGCAGCTGCGCAGTTTCTGAGATGTCAGACTCATGGAGGAGCAGGCTATGCCCTTCCCTCCCCATTCCCCACCCGTCAAGCCCCAGGTCTTACTGTATAATGATTTATTTTCCACACACATCTACCCTCAAAATTGGCTTCATGCAGATTTTCCTTGGATCCCAATGCTGGAGAGGAAAGGGGAGGGGAAGTGGAAGGGTGGTGGGCAGGGTGGCTTGACCCTGACAGCCTCCCCGGGAACGTGGGACCGCGGCTCCCCAGCACAGGCTGAACAAGTACCAGGAACAAGGTCTGTGGATCTGCATTAGATCTGAAGGCCTTGGCGGCACCTCTTCAATTTCAAGAGAATCAGGCTGAGTATTCCCCTGAACCTACTCTAGGGAAGCCCACAGCTGAGGCAAAATTCCTAAACAGGCTTGACAGTGGAGCTGGGATTCTCAACAGTGAGGGCTTTGATGTGAGTTTGCTAGAAGAGCAAGTTCACAGTCAGATAATTCCAAGAGACAGTTACTTTCCCAGGAAAAAGAAAATAAAAGCTTCCTCCTATTCAGTAGAGTGAATTTAAATGTCCAAAGTGTGGTGTCATCGCTTAGTCTGCAAGGAAGCTCTGTTAATCCTGTGGATGTTTTAGTGGATCTTCTGTTTATCATCCAGATGGCAAGCACTGGAAGCTGCTTTTGGGGAGAAATAATCAGGGCTCTCAAAGAGCATTTCCCCCTTGGCCTGGTGCCTGTGTGGTAATAGATGCTGAAGGCATGGAGAATGTAGAGCAGCATGGTGACGAAGGCAAAGAACTCGAAGGAGGTGGAGAGTGACTGTTAGAGACAGCAGTGCCAGCTCCTGCCCACCCCCAGGGACCTTCAGCCCTGCTGCCCAGGAGGCCATGCATGACCCTGCCTCCTAGCCTCCTGCCTGGCCTGAGGGGAGCAACCCCTGGCCAACGACTCCCTCTCCTGGAAACTCTCCATCAGGGTGTCCCTGGGGCTATCCTGGTGTCCTGCCCCGACTGCAGTCTCCGTCTCATCTGCACCCGGCTGTGAAGCAGGCTCGCCTCCACCCCGGCCCTGGGCCCACGTCCCACGCTGACCTCCTGCCCAAGGCCTGCTCTCCTCTGCCCACCTCCAGAAAACCCATGCTCTGACTGCCCCTACACCTCCACTCGCTGGCCCAGAACTCTGCTCTGAGCGGCTCGTCAGCTCCTTGTGAATGTTTAGACCTCTTCCAGCTCTTCCTGGCTCACACTGAGCCTCTGACGTTTCTTCACAAGCCTCACAATCCCAGTGGGCCCCAGGGTCCTCTTCTCGCCCTGCTTTCTGAGCCTGACGCCTGTGGCCCCTGACTCCTCCTGCCTCCCTTGCCAGCCATGTGCAAAGCCACCCCAAAGACTACTGATTTCCGTGCCTAGCTCATGGGACATGAATTTCTCCCTTGTCTCAGCCACCGGCATCCCAGGCCAGGACTCCTCATGGCCTCACTTTTCCACTTCTGCCTGCCCTGCCCCTCAAATCTGCTCCACGATTTGGGCAGGGCAGGCAGAAGTGGATAAGTGAGGACACTTCTCACTCATGGGGAGAACACGACTGTTTTGCCCCACGTTGAAGCTGTGTGATGGCTCTGCTCTTTTCTCAGGGTAGGGGCCGTCACCTTCAACACGTTTTGGGCCCTGCCAACCATCCCAGCTCCACTCTGCCCCACTGTCCACTCAGATGCTCCTCATTCATTCAGTCAGTCAACAAATATCTTTTAAGCACCTGCTTTCCTTCAAGAACAACTGTGGGTATAACAGTGAAGAAAATATTCAAAAATTCCTGCCCTCATGGAGCTTACATTTGAGAGATAAGAAGCAGATGGCAGCAAGATAATAACTAGCACATCCATGGGTTAGATGGAGGTAAATGCCTGAGAGAAAATGAAGCAGGGAAGGGGAAAGCGGAATGCCAAAGTCTCAGGGGAGGGGCCATCAGGGAAGGCCCTGTCAAGATGACAGAAGGAGGCAGGAGCCACCAGGCAGTTACCCCTGCCAAGGTCCCATGCGAGTGCATGTCTGTGTGCTCATGGGCAGTGAGGAGGGTGGTGTAGCTGGGGCAGCTGACCATGGGTGAACAGCAGGGGGCCTTGCTGGGGACAGGCTGGGTCATGGAGGGCCCCAGGGGTCACTTCTGGACTTGCAAGTTTAGGAAGTTAAACTCACCTGATGAGGGGGGAAGGGAGGCACACAGGCTGGAAGGCAGCTGAGATATTTTGTGGCCACCCCACAGGGTCACAGTGCTCCCTGGAACCCCATACTTACTCTGAAGACAGCACCCCACCATGTACCCCTTCCTCCTGCCATGGCCACATGAGCCTGCAAGAGTCGCCAGGCTGACATGGGGCCTTCTGGCCACAGTGACTGATCCAGGGATGGGAAGAGATGTAGCCTTGGTGTTGGAGTCCTTCCTTGGAAGTTTTCAAGGTAGGATTCAGGAAGGTTAGGCCACTCTGCTATGGTTTGGCTCTGTGTCCCCACCCAAATCTCATCCTGTAGCTCCCATAATTCCCACGTGTTGTGGGAGGGACCCAGTGGGAGATGATTGAATCATGAGAGTGGGTCTTTCCTGTGCTGTTCTTGTGATAGTGAATGGGTCTCATGAGATCTGATAGTTTTAAAAATGAGAGTGCCTCTGCATAAGCTCTCTTTTTGCCTGCTGCCGTCCATGTAAGATGTGACTTGCTCCTCCTTGCCTTCTGCCATGATTGTGAGGCCTCCCCAGCCATGTGGAACTGTGAGTCCAATAAACCTCTTTCTTTTGTAAATTGCACAGTCTTGCATATGTCTCTATTGGCAGCGTGAAAATGGACTAATATACACTTCGAAGGAGGAATGTGTCACTGTGAGCTCTCTGCCATGTGAGGGTGCCATTCCACAAGGGAAGGAGAGGAGAGCTGGCTGGTAAGTGGCAGACTCAGGAGGCCCCAGGGGACCTGAAGCCTGGGGGCCCTGCTCTCTCCACCCTGTGGCTGGACCACATTGCCATGGTCCCACAACCAGTACATTACCCCTGTGGGGTTCTGTGATTGACACAAAGGACACTGGAATAGTTCAGTCATGCTGAAGGATGTGGGCCCCATTCCAAAGGCAGTAGGAGCCATTGAAGGATTTTCAGTAGAAGAGAGACACCTGTTCCAATTTGTGTTTTGGAAAAAAAAATTCTGCAGACAATGTGGGGGTGTCTAAGAGAGAGGAAAACTGGGGTGGGAACGATAGAAGGTAAAAGAAGACCCCTGAATGTGGGTACACATGTTTACAGGGACAAGCATCCCTCTCCCCTGCCCCATGGCTCCTTCCACTTGAAGGCTCAGGGTCCATACAGCACAAGCAGAGTTAGGCCTCCTGCACTAAACATCCTCCAGCCAAGACTTGCTGTCCACAGCCAGCTCACTTACCAAGGCTGCCGTGTTAATGTAGTAGTTTCTCAGGTCCTGGGCCTCAGACATGATCATGACACGTACTTGTAGGACAGCAGCACTCATGTACAGAATGCCAGTGGTCCGATGGTACAGGCTGTCATGGAAATGCAGAGCAGAGCCACATATGGCCATGTCACTCAGGTGAACACTTTCCTTTTTGGCTGCATAGCTGTAAAGAATGAGAAAATGAGGCAGGCCAGCCCCACAAACTCCTGCTTTTTTTGTTTGCTGTGTGATTTGGTTTGGCTCTGTGTCCCCACCCAAATCTCACCTCAAATTGTAATCCCCATGTGTTGAGGGAGGGACCTGGTGGGAGATGATTGGATCATGGGAGCGGTTTCCCTATGCTGTTCTCGTGATAGTGAGGGAGTTCTCATAGGATCTGATGGTTTAAAAGTGTGATACTTCCCCATTCTCTTCTGCTGCCATATAAGGATGCCTTGTTTCTCCTTCACCTTCCACCATGATTGTCTCATGAGACCTCCCCAGCCATGCAGAACTGTGAGCCAATTAAACCTCTTTTCTTTATAAATTACCCAGTCTCAAATACTTCTTTATAGCAGTGTGAGAACAGACTAATACAGAAAATTGGTGCTTAAAGTCAGGCACTGCTATAAAAATACCTGAAAATGTGGAAGTGACTTTGGAACTGGGTAATGGACAGAGTTTGGAACAGTTCAGAGTACTCAGAAGAAGACAGGATTCTGTGGGAAAGTTTGGAACTACCTAGAGACTTGTTGAATGATTTTGACCAAAATGCTGATAGTGATATGGAGAGTGAAGTCCAGGCTGAGGTGGTCTCAGATGGAGATGAGGAAATTATTGGGAACTGGAATAAAGGTCACTCTTCCTACACTTTAGCAAAGAGGCTGGTGGCATTTTACCCCTGCCCTAGAGATCTGTGGCACTTTGAACTTAAGAGAGATGATTTGGGGTATCTGGCAGAAGAAATTTCTAAGCAGTGAAGCATTCAAGATGTGACCTGACTTTTCCTGAAAGTGTACAATCATATGCATTCACAAAGAGATGGTCCAAAACTGGAACTTATGTTCAAAAGGGAAGCAGAACATAAAAGTTTGGAAAATATGCAGCCTGACCATGTGGTAGAAAAGAAAAACACATGTTCTGGGGAGAAATCCAAGCTGTCAGCTGCAGAAATTTGCATAAGTAATGAGAGGCCCCAAGACAAATGGGGAAGATATCTCCAGGGCATTTCAGAGATCTTCACAGCAGCCCATCCCATCACAGGATCAGAGACCTAGGAGAGAAAAATGGTTTTGTGGACCAGGCTCAGGGCCTTGTTGCTCTGTGCAGTCCTGGGACACAGCACCCTTATCCCAGCTGCTCCAGCTCCAGCAGTGGAGGCCAAGGTACAGCTTGGGCCATTGCTTCAGAGGGTGTAAGCCCCAAGCCTTGGCAGCTTACACATGGTGTTGGGCCTACAGGCATGCAAAAGGCAAGAATTGAGGTTTAGGAACCTCTGACAAGATTTCAGAGGATGTATGGAAATGCCTGGATGTCCAGGCAGAAGTCTGCTGCAGGAGTGGAGCCCTTATGAAGAACCTCTACTCAGGAAGTGTGGAAGGAAAATGTGGGGTCAGAGCCCCCACACAGAGTCCCCACTGCAGCACTACCTAGTAGAGCTGTGAGGAGAGGGCCACCATCCTTCAGACCCCAGAATGGTAGGTCTACTGACAGCTTGCACAAGGCACCTGGAAAAGCCACAGGCACTAAATGCCAGTTTGTAAAAGCAGCTGCAGGGGCTGTACTCTGCAGAGCCACAGGGGTAGAGCTGCCCAAAGCCTTGGGTGCCCACCCTTTGCAACAATATGACTTGAATGTGAGACATGAAGTCAAAGGAGATTTTGGAGTGTTGACATTTAATGGCTGCCCTGGGTTTTGGACTTGCCTGGGGCCTGTAGCCCCTTTGTTTTGACCAATTTCTTCCATTTGGAATGGGAGCATTTACCCAGTGCCTGTACCCTCATTGTGTCTTGGAAGTAACTAATTTACTTTTGATTTTACAGGCTCATAGGCAGAAGAGACTTCCCTTGTCTTAGATGAGATTTTAGACTTGGACTTTTGGGTTAATGCTAGAATAAGTTAAAACTTTGGGGGACTGTTGGGAAGGCATGATTGAGTTTTTAAATGTGAGAAGGCCATGAGATTTGGGAGGGGCTGGGGGTGTAATGATATGGTTTGGCTCTTTGTCCCTACCCAAATCTCATCTCCAATTGTAATCCACATGTATCAAGGGAGGGACCTGGTGGGAGGTGATTGAATCATGAGGCAGTTTCCCCTATGCTGTTCTCATGATAGTGAATGAGTTCTCATGGGATCTGATTGTTTAAAAATATAGCACTTTCACCTCCCACCTCTCTCCTGTTGCCATGTAAGGTGTGCCTTGCTTTCCCTTCACCTTCCACCATGATTGTAAGTTTCCTGAGGCCTCCCTAACCATGAGGAACTATGAGTCAATTAAACCTCTTTTCTTTATAATTTACCCAGTCTCAGGTAGTTCTTAATAGCAGTGTGAGATTAGACTAATATACAGTGTTTTAAACGTAATGTCTATGTCATAAAAAATGGCAGATTAATAAAGATCAGTATGTTTCAGTTATCCAAAGTCAATCTTAGTCTGACATATTAAATGAAAAATTCCAGAAATTAACAATTAAATGTGTGCCTTTCTGAGTATCATGATGAAATCTTGCACTGTTCCACCCTGGGCCACCTGGGACATCATCTCAGTGAATCATCCTTTTGTTCAGCACATCTACACTGTCTGTGCCACCATGTTAGTTGTACCCGTCTGGGCTATCAGATTGACTGTTGTGGTACTGCAGTGCTTGCATTCAAAGAATCCTTATTTTACTTCATAATGGCCCCAAATTGCAAGAGTAGTGATGCTGGCAATTTGGATATGCCAAAGAGAAGTCATAGAGTGCTTTCTTTAAGTGAAAAGGTGAAAATTTTCAACATAATAAGGAAAGAAAAAAGTATGCTGAGGTTGTTAAGATATACAATAAGAATGAATTGTCTGTCTGTGAAATTATGAGGAAGAAAAAAGAAGTGCATGCACAGCATAATCAGGGTTCAGTACTATCTGAGGATTCAGGCATCCCCTGGGGGGTCTTGGGACTTATCCGCCTGAAATAGGGGGAACCACTGTATACTATCTTAGGTATGCTGAAGAATTGTTAACTTTGTATACATGTGATAATGTGAGAAAGTTTGCAGGGTTTTCTGGAAACATACTGAAGTGTGTGGAATAGAATGACATGATGTCTGGAGTTTGCCTTAAAATTCCTTAGTGGGGACAAAGGCTAGATGAAACAAATGTGGTAAGATCTTGATAATGCTGGAATCTTGGTTATGGCTACATGAAGGCCTATAATACAATATTTTGTACTTTTAAATATGTCTTTAATTGTTCAATATGGAACACTTCTAAATGATTTTTTGAGATGATGCAACAACATAAAAATTAATGATGTAATATTAAATGAAAGCATCTACATCCAAAATTATTTGTAGTGTATTATATATATATATTTTTTTTTTTGTATAAAATTTATGTGGGATATGGAAGCAATAACCTGTCACAGGGATTGTGATAGGGCCTTGAGAATGGAGTGATTTTTTTCCTACTAGCTTTTTCTTTAGTGTTGCTCCAAGGATTTTACCAGGAAGAAAATTTAGGGGAAACACATCAGAATATGTGATCAAGCATTGTGTATTCTCCTAACATGGAAGGCAGTGAAAGGGAATACAAGGAATGATTTACTCTTGCAGAGAAATGTCTTCATTTTGGCCTGGTAGTAAACATACTAAGATAAAAAGTCTTGGTTCCATAGGAGCCTAGCTCAGGATCCCTCCCTGCCCAGAAAGACCAATTGTCCTCACCCAACCCAGGACATCCACCCAGGAGGAGCCATGCTGCTGGTTCTTACCAGAACTCTCCAGGATTCAAATCTTTTGTAAAATCCAAACAAGGAAGACAACAGGAACACCAGGGAGATGAGAAACAAGGTGAGTGAGACATATATCACCCATCCTTGCAGCAATGGGTTTGCTGCCTGTGTGGTGGCTACCAGGATCCAGACCCAGAACTCAAATATCTGGAAGATAAAAGCATAAAAGAAGGAGCTTCATTAACCAGTGTGGAGCACATTTCCCTTTGCAGGGCATCTCTTTTCTGTCTCTAGTTAAAAGCTCAGGTGAAATTAGGAGGGAACCAAGGGGGAAATGGAGAAGGAAGCCTGGCCCCTCTGAGTCGTGGTAAAGTCAGATCCGATTGTTAGGAAATTCAAGGGGTTTAAAGGCATGGGCAAGGACTTCATGTCTAAAACACCAAAAGCAACAGCAACAAAAGCCAAAATTGAGAAATGGGATCTAATTAAACTAAAGAGCTTCTGCACAGCAAAAGAAACTACCATTAGAGTGAACAGGCAACCTACAGAATGGGAGAAAATTTTTGCAATCTACCCATCTGACAAAGGGCTAATATCCAGAATCTACAAAGAACTTAAACAAATTTACAAGAAAAAAATCAAAAACCCCATCAAAAAGTGGGTGAAGGATATGAACAGACACTTCTCAAAAGATGACATTTATGCAGCCAACAGACACATGAAAAAATGCTCATCATCACTGGCCATCAGAGAAATGCATATCAAAACCATAATGAGATTCCATCTCACACCAGTTAGAATGGCAATCATTAAAAAGTCAGGAAACAACAGGTGCTGGAAAGGATGTGGAGAAATAGAAACACTTTTACACTGTTGGTGGGACTGTAAACTAGTTCAACCATTGTGGAAGACAGTGTGGCGATTCCTTGAGGATTGACAACTAGAAATACCATTTGACCCAGCCATCCCATTACTGGGGATATACCCAAAGGATTACAAATCATGCTGCTATAAAGACACATGCACACGTATGTTTATTGTGGCACTATTCACAATAGCAAAGACTTGGAACCAACCCAAATGTCCAACAATGATAGATTGGATTAAGAAAATGTGGCACATATACACCATGGAATCCTATGCAGCCGTAAAAAAGGATGAGTTCATGTCCTTTGTGGGGACATGGATGAAACTGGAAACCATCATTCTGAGCAAACTATCTCAAGGACAGAAAACCAAACACTGCATGTTCTGACTCATAGGTGGGAATTGAACAATGAGAACACTTGGACACAATGTGGGGAACACCACACACCAGGGCCTGTTTTGGGGTGGGGGGAGGGGGGAGGGGGGAGGGATAGCATTAGGAGATATACCTAATGTAAATGACGAGTTAATGGGTGCAGCACACCAACATGGCACATGTATACATATGTAACAAACCTGCACTTTGTGCACATGTATCCTAGAACTTAAAGTATAAAAAATAAAATAAAATAAATAAATAATTAAAAAAAGGAAATTCAAGGGTTTAATGCAGAAGTCGTGAACAGAGGGACTCTCGACCAACTCTGGCCTGTGAATGTGTCTTCTTGGCTCAAGCAGTATTGGCATATACACTTTTAAACAATTCTGAATAAGTTGCCAACATTTAAAACAGGATATTTCACGTGGAAAATCCATATTTGGGTCATTTCTTTAGAAATCCATGGGTCCTGGCCACAGTGTACCCATTTCCCAGGTCAGAGTAGGCTGGAATGAGTTGTGACAGTCTCTTTAAAGAGGACCTGGAGTCCTCAGTGGACCACATCCCCTCACCCCATTAACCTCACAGCATGCTGTGGCACATTCCCCGTTGCTCACTGACACTGTGGAATTGTTTACTAATGAGATAGAGCTTATTTTTGTATATTTGTTAGCCATTAATATTTCCTCCTCTGTAAAGTCTTTTTTATTTTTTTATCAGTTAAGTATTTTAAAATAGATTTTTCTTTTTCTTATTGATTCATAGGAATTCTTGCTAATAGTGCAAATTTCATGGGCTGTCATAAACATTGCAAATATATTCTGCTAGCACTCACATACTTTATGGCTTCCTTTGATTAACTAAGCCTGTAATTTTAATGCAGTTGAATATGTCAATCTTTTATTGACTATGTTTTTTATAAAGTTTAAGAAATTCTTCTCCATTTTGGGAGTCATGAAGATATTCTTGCATTCCAGATTTTCCTCCTGACATAATTTTCTTTCTTCCTGAAGTGCACCCTTTAGTAGTCTCTTTAGTGAAGGTCAGTGGCTAGTAGTCAGTTTGATTTATTAGAAAATGTCCTTAAATTTCCCCTGACAATTATTTTCTCTCCACACTTCCAAGATATATTTCCACTGTGTTGTATATTTTTTCATATGATTCTGTTGTATTCTGGCTTCCATTGTTGCCATTGAAAGGTCAGCTGTCAGTTCAACTCTTATTTTGTAGGAATCTGTCTTCCTTATTTGGCTATATTTAGTCTTCACTCTGTCTTTGGCATTCTGCAGTTTGTGAAACAGTGATACCATGTGTTGAGACATGGATTTTTTTTTTTATTACTCCTGCTTGGTATTCATTCTATATTCAATATCTGAAAATTCCATTCACTTGACCTTAATAGCTTGATTCTGCAATTTGTCACTTCCATTAACTTCCATTCTTGTTCACTTGTTTCCTCTTATGTTTAGTGAATTTTGATTGGAAGTTCATGTCTGTGGGGGTAACTCAGTTCTGAATGATGTATTAGAAACTTTCTAGGCCAAACAACTTCACTCGCTTTTTTTTTTTTTTTTCTTGAGAGAGTCTCTCTCTGTCACTCAGGCTGGAGTGCAGAGAGAGGTTCAATCATGGCTCACTGCAGCCTCCAACTCCTGAGATCAAATGATCCTCCCACCTCAGCCTCCTAAGTAGTTAGGACTACAGGCACACACGACCACACCTGGCCAATTTTTGTTTTATTTTTTGTAGAGACCGGGTCTTGCTGTGTTGCCCAGGCTAGTCTTAAATTCCCAGCCTCAAGAAATGTTCCTGCGTTGGCCTCCCAAAGTGCTGAGATTACAGGCATGAGCCACTGTGCCCTGCCTTCATGCCCTTCTGTATAGCTCAGCCAAAAGACATACAACTTCAGTTCTGCTTTCCAAAATATATCCCTAGCTTTCTGGAACCAGCAGTTCTTATCTTACAACTGGCCAATACATAGACATAGATATGTCACCCTTTCCCTTCTGAGGCTTCCACTTGCTGTTGTCTGGCTGTTATCTTTGAATTTATGCAGTATTCATGGTCTCTTAAGGAGAAAAAAGAAAAGGGAGATGAGAAGCCAGAAGAGAACAGGAAGTTGACCACAAGGCAGAGACTCCTCAGCAAGGAGCACAATCACAGCTTTACAGGGCCGGAAAACAACTCCAGCAGCGTGGCCACCTCTTAAAGCACCAGTTCTGGAAGCAAATTCCCCCTTAACAATCAATATCTAAGTGAATTTTGGAAGTCCTAGGCTGGTCTGAGACTGCTGGAGAATTAGTCAAGGCTGGCTTGTCCTAGGGAGGGGGTGGTGAGGGATGGAAGCCGCTGTCCTCTGGCTCCCCGTCAACTGTGCTGTTGCATGTCAATTCCAGTGACAAGGGCTGCTGATGCTTCAGAAAGGTACCAGGGCTCAGCTTTAAGGCGCTTGCCAAGAAGCCATGAGAAGTGCATTAAGATGCTGGCCCATGAACAGCACCCAAACAATGCTGGTTATTAGTGGTTCACCAGGTGCTTTACAGTTTATAAAATGCATTCACTCAGACTGCCTGGTTTAGTCCACAGAACAATTCTAACTCCCTTGGAAAGACCAGAGAACTGCCATTTGATACCTTCCACTGCTTACTGCCAGCTCACCTGTGCCAGGCATGGGGACAGCAAGGGAACCTCAGCCCCATCTTGCCAGTCAGTGCCTGCAGAGGGGTCCCGGTGCCCCTCTTGCCATCAGAAGCTTCCCTGGCCAGACACAGCCATATGCATGTTACTTACATTTGCACATTTAATCTTTGCCACAGTCCACGAGATAGTCTGTACCAGAGGGGACTGGGGCCTGAGGTCACACAGGCAGTGTGTGGTGAGACTTGGACATGGTGTAGGACACTTGTGGTTCTTGCCCCGAAACCAGATTTCAAGGCCAAGGGCGGGGCCAGATAGAGGCTCCTAGAATGTGCCAGAGGGTGGCCTGCTACAGCCTCAGCCAAGGTCTGCCTGGGGCATTAGGGGCCTTGATGGGGATATCATGCCTGTAGTCTCAGGGAGCCCATCAGCAGCCTCCTCTCTCTGGGTTCCAGCTATGGCTTAGGGATCCCTGTCCTACCTTTCACAACAGGCCAGGGGCCTCTGAACATTTGGGAATCTGCTCAAACATCGTGGGAACCTTCCTGCAATGGCTTCAGTGTTGCAGAATCAATGTTCTGCAGAAGAAAGTCACTCACTTCTTATTTCCACACCCCTCTACCTCCTAAACAGCAGGAGGGACCAGAGCCCAGGGCTGCAGGTGGATTGAAACCCAGTAAAGTTCATGATCTCATTTCTGTCTCAAGTAGTCTAGGTTGGACTCCTTATAGTTGTGAAAACTTTGAGTATTTGTTTTTACTTTTTCTTAAAGCTCATGTGGTGGGCTAAACTGCCTTCCCATTTTAATGCTTATTTTTGTATCTCAACAGAGCTGGAGACATTTTTCAATGGTTGAGGCTGGCCCTCAAAGTGGAGAAATATTTGATTACAGTGAGCCATTTAGAGTAAGTAGATTTCAAGCACAACATTGGCAAACTCCCTTTCTATAAGAAACACAGTCTTATATAAATTTTCCAAAAGGCTGAACTGAAACTTGAAAGGATGTCTTAAGGAAAGATGGATATTAACAATAGGTTTTTAAAACCTATTCTTCTCTAGAACATGGAGAAGAGCTCCTTCATGTTTAGAAAGTTGGTTAAGAACTAGAATATAAGAACTGGGGTAACAACACTCAGATTCAGATTCCAATCTGGAATCTGGAAGTCCAGGAAGAAAGGGCTGATGCCAGATTTGGATAGGGAGGTTGAACCTGGATGTTACCACACCAGATAGAGACAAAACTTCCAAAGGCTCCTCAGGTCCGGTCAAAAGGACTCAGCAGGCTCCTGTTGGCCAAAGAAGGGTCCGCTTGGGCTTCTTATAGCTACAATGGATTGGAATGCACCAACTAAGGTGAAATCCACGAGTTCAAAATGATACTTAAAACAAAAACTTCTTTGGTTACTTTTGGAGGATGCTTATTATTTTGAAAACTGCTTTAAAAGAAAAAGAAGCCAGCACAAAATGTGTTGTGGGGGCAAAGAGCTTCTGAAATATGCGCATACCTGAGCACTACCCTCCGGGTGGCACTCCAAGTCCTGCTACTCCTAGAACCCTTTGGGGACTTCAAGAAAGCCCCAGGGTCTGGGTCCTGCCCCAGAGAGTCTGCTTGAACAGGTAAGGGAGGCTGCATTGTTGAGAGTTCTCCAGGTGGGGTGGCCAGGGCTGAGAAAGCCTGAGGCCAGCTCTCTGCTTCTACTCTCACCTCCAGTCCATGCACCATGCAGCACCATTCCTCCTGGGTTTGAATCCCAGCTCTGCCTGGTGGGTAGGTCATTTAGCTTGTCTGTGCCTCTGTGTGCCTGTCTATCAAATAGAGGAGGTGGGGGTCTCATTGGCCCTTCTATCATCCGGCCCTAGTGAGGGTTTGGTGAGTCTGCTGGTACATGGTGAATGTTGGCTGTAGTAGCCATAACCATTTGGAATGGCACAGAGGGCAGGAAGAGATTTTCCATGAGAAAGATACAGAGGAGGGAATGTCCAAGAGAGGCCTCTCTAAAGGATGGGAAATTCACTTTTGGAAAGGAGAGATGGGAGATCAATCAGCTGGGTTGGCAAGATAACATTTAGAGGGCACAGACCCTTCTTATGAGTTGATAATGGCTTTGGTTACCAAGAAAAATGTACCTATACACACACAGAACTTTTGCCTACAAATCTAAGGACTCACAGACCCCCCAGTGTCCATCTGCAACCCCAACAGTTGAAGTCCATTGCCACCTCCAGGTTAAATAACTGTCATCAACGACTCTATTATTTTGGCAATATTGATCAAAACATTAAATGCCCATACTCTTCAACCAAATAATTTCACTTAATGGAATTTGTCCTACAAATGATGCATGTGAGCAAAATGACAAATATAAAAGTTGTTTATTGCAGCCTGTTGATTACAGAAAAGCTAGGAAATGACTTCTTCATCCACAGGGGACCAGTTAAATCAATTGTGTCTACAAAGTGAAACACTCTGCAATCTTCAAAAAAAAAAAAGAGAAATTCTATATCCCAAAATGGAACAAGCTCCAATAATTTGTAAAGGCACAGACCAGTGTACCAAGTGTGCTATGATTTGTGCAGAAAAATAAGAAAATGCACGTGTGTCTGTCTATATGTGCATTTGTTGCAGGTGAACAGAATATTTCCAGAATGAGACCCAATCAGCCAGTCAGTGCCTTGGTCTTGGGGAAGCAGAACCTCTTGACTTGGAGACAGTTTTGAATGTAGGACCATATTCATGTTTACATAAATCCAAAACAAATAACATGTACATTTAAAAACAAAAGAAAGCCGCGTGGGCATTGGAGTCTCACGGAGAATTCTGAATGGGAAGAGATAAGGAGGATGGCCTTTGGGGAGAGTGGATCTGCTCACCTGCACAGAGCAGCTGGAAGCCCCTCATGGGCGGGAAAGGGGCTGCTGCAGGGGCCGGGATCACACACTGAGGTTCTGAGACAGACGCTGCCTGAGTAATGATGCCCTGGGAATGGTGAAAGATATGTCAAAAAGATGCATGGTCTCAGGTGTGTGTGTCCAGGGCTCGGGGCTGTGGCTGGGAGGTGTGGGTTTGGGGTGGGGCAGACAAGGAGCTGAGAAGCAGAGAGGCATGCCAGGGGTGGGTACCCAGTGGCAGGTTTTTCTCCATAGCTGGGCGTTGCTTCAGCATGACAGGTTTCATGTACTGCCAACCCCAAATTCATTTTCTTACTGCTTTTCTTAATTTTCATGACAGCTTTGCCTCTCCTTCTCTTCCCTGGCACTCAGGTGACCACAGGCTTCATAAAGCCTAAAAAACTTCAGGCTGAGAGGAAAAGACCGCAGTCAAGATGGGTGCGGCTCATGTCATCAGCACACAGGTGAGCCGGGGTCTCCTGGTCCCATCACGGGCCAGGCAAGAATGGGCTCTGCAAAGGACACACACGGGCATTGCCCACGGCGGGAACCTGGATGTCCCGAAGGCTCCCTCTGCCATTGTGATGTTTCAGGATGAAGGAAACGATTGTCCCTCGCATTCACGTATGCAGAGTGCATGCTGTTGAAGTCCAGGCTCTCTTGCCTACTATATACCTCTCTCTCTTTTTAAAAATTGTGGTTAAGTACATAGAACAAAACCCACCATCTTAACCATTTTTCAGTGTACAGTTCAGTGGCATTAGTGTTCATTCACACTGTCGTGCATGCATCACTGCCATCCATCTCCAGAGTGCTTTCCATCTAGCATATCTGAAACTCTGCACCCATTAAACCACAACTCCCCACTCTTCCCTCCCCACAGTCCCTGGCAACCACCATTCTACTTTCTATCTACTCTGGGTACCTGATATGAATGGAATCGTGCCATATTTGTCCTTTTGTGACTGCCTTTTCTCACTTAGCATAATGTCCTCAAAGTTCATCTGTGTTGTAGCATGTGTCAGAATTTCCTTCTTTTTCAAGGCTGAATAATATTCCATTGCATATGTGTGTCACAGTTGGTTTATCCACTCATCTGCTTATACACACTTGGGTTACTTCCACGTTTTGGCTATTGTAAATAATGCTGCTATGAACACGGGTGTCCAAATAGCTCTTCGATGCACACTCCTGAAAAGGAAAAAACAGCTGGGTGCAGTGGCTCACACCTGTAATCCCAGAACTTTGGGAGGCCAATGTGGGGATCACTTGAGCCCAAGGGTTCAAAAGCAGCCTGGAAAACATGGCAAAACCCTGTCTCTAAAAAAATACAAACATTACCCAGACATGGTAGCACATGCCTGTAGTCCCCGCTACTCAGGAGGCTGAGATGGGAGGACCACTTGGGCCTGGGAGGCAGACAGCCTTGATTGTGCCACTGAACTTCAGCATGGATGACAGAGAGAGACCTTGTCTCAAAAAAAAAAAGGGAAAAAACAAGACAAGGCCTCTCCTGGGGCTGTGCTTCAGACCCCATCAGGCAGTTGCCATGCAAAATGCCTCAAGAGTCACAGCTCTGTCAAACAGATGTGCACATGTTCCTGCCACTGTAGTATCCCTTGGGAGTTTGGTTCTGTTCACGCAAAATGAGTGGGAGTTTGGTTCTGAACACGCAGCACTAAGGGGACCTCGAAAAGGACACCTTACAGTATGAGAACTCAAACAGGAAGGTAGAGTGTCACCTTGCTTCACCTCAGCTGGGAATGTGTGTGTGTGTCTGGCAACTCAAGTTTTTCGCTGCTCTGAGCATGTCAATGACTGTGAAAGTGCCAAGTGTATTAATTTGGGGGTTACAAATACATCTTAGCAAGTGGGTGAATTTGCAAATACAGAATCCAGGAGTTATGAGGGTCCACTGTATTTTCAGCATCAAAATTATCTTCCATCAAGTTGATAAAACCTCATTTACTCAATTAGGCCCTAGTCAGGGTATGTGGAGTGTTCTAGCTTTTTCCTGTTACAAATGATGCTGCAGCGAATACCTTGTTACAGAGAGAGTTCTCTCATTATAAACTGTTTCTGTGGAGTGAGTTCCCCAACTGGGCTCTCACCAGTAAAGGGATGTCGCTGCCCATGCCATCAGGCTCACCACATTCCCTACTAGGGACACATACTTGACTTTGTCCTGGTCAACGAGACAGAGGGAAAGTCTTCCTCGTGCCTAAGAAGGGGGCCCAGGGCACAATGGTCCCTTTCTTGCTCTGGCCATTACTCTGCAGTGGTGAACCTGGAGCTATGAAATGGAGGAGGAGAAAGATGAAAGGAGCCTGCATCCCAGATGACACGACCGAGCTGCTGACCCAGATCGCAGGACACGAGATAGTGCATTTCCCTTCTGTTAAGGCCAGTCCCAGCCAGCGACAGCCCTTTCACAGCACTGTTGAGGAGCCCCTGGTCGCCCATACCCCTCACCCTCTCTTCAAACACTCCACTGCCTCCCACGACTCCCAGGCCAAACTCAGGGCACCCACCCTCTGCCTTTATGCCGGGCTCCCCAAGCCTCCACCGCTTCCCGCAGCCCTGGGACTGGCAAACTGTGAGTGAGACTCATTCATGGATTGTGACTTCATTTAGTGGATTATCAACCAGTCTTAAAAACTGAAGCCAACTAGGCATAATGGCTCACACCTGTAATCCCAGCACTCTGGGAAGCTGAGGTGGGAGGATTGCTTGAGGCTAGGCATTTGAGGCCAGCCTAGGCAACAAAATGAGATCCTGTCCCTAGAAAACATTTCAAAAAATTAACTGAGCATGGTGATGCACACCTGTAGTCCTAGCTACTTGGGAGGCTGAGTGGGAGGATCCTTTGAGCCCAGGAGTTCGAGGCTGCAGTGAACTATACTTGTCAGCCTGGGTGACAGGGCAAGACTCTTTGTCTCTAAAAACAAAACAAAACAAAGCAAAAAAAACTTAAGCAGACTAGGATATAAAGTATAGGAGCGTATTGTGTATAGGAAAGGGAAATACTGTTTCCTGGATCTTTTGTTTCACTTACACACACACCCGCACCCGCCTGTAGTGAACCAGGTTGCGATGGAAATCTCTCTTTTTGTGGATGAGTTTGTGGAAGCCCTTGCTCCAGCGTGCCTTCCTTCCTGCTCACCCCTGGACCATTCCTCCCCTTCACAGCACTGTCCCATGGGTAGGCCACAGCCCAGCACAGGCCCCAGCCTGGTGGCTGCGGCAGAAGCCCCATCCCAGGGCCTGAGGGGCCATGCGGGGGCCTGGGTGGGAGTGGGAACTGCTGAGGAAGGTGAAGGGAAGTGTGAGATGACAGGCCTGCTGTCAGGGAGAGTGGGAGGAGCCCTGGAGTGCCCTACCTCTGTGGGGCTGGAACTCCCTGTACCCGAGCTAGGGTCTTCCACACACATGCTCCTACCCCAAGTGCCACAGCTGGAGGCCAGGGACCCAGCGAGGCTGTGCTGGGTGCTCCTGGGCAGGGCTCACCTGACTGCAAGTCTCCCTGTGGGTGGCTCAGAGACCCAGAGCCCACCTGGGTGCTGCTTACAGCCCATGAGGCAGCTCCCACCCCCGTGTCACTGGCCCTGCGGCCTCATGAAGCCTGAGCAGCCATCCTTATCTCCTTTGTGCTTTGAATACAGGAGGATGCTGGCTCTAAAAGGCAGAGGGGCATCCTCAGTTACCCAGTAACTGAGGCGTGGCAGGTCTGTCTCCAGCACCCCAAGAGCACCCTGAAAACAAGTTGTATTGCACGAAAGTTCCACACTCCGCAGTTCAACCTAGCGCACTTCCAAACCCCGAGTCACTGCGTCCTGACTCATGGAGGGAGAATTTCCTTTTTCTGTGGCTTTAAGACTAGCAGGAAATTGCCAGCCCACACCCCGAAGGCCTCCAGTGAGGGCCGGGTCTCATCTCCCACCTGGATAACAGTGTGGGTGGGAACTTCCATCCTGGCTGAGCAAGTCATATCAGGGGGTCCTTGGCACTCATAAGCACTCACAGAATGGGGCTGGCAGTGCGCCCGGCCTCCCTGGGATGGGTGCAAGGCGGGCAGATCACAAGGAAGTGCAGTCTGGGAGGGGCCCTGAGTTAGGGCCAGGCCTCCCCATTCCTGCTTCCTCCTCCCCGAGGACCATGTCTGCCCATTCCTCTTTTATTTTCTTTTGGTATATATAAAATTTTTCATACCATTATAATTCCTCTTTTTTTTAAAAAAATACATATGTATGTATAACTTTCTTAGTAATTTCTGTAGTTACTGAATCTGGAAGGAAAACTAAGAGGCCACCAGGCAGGCAGTGTGATGGAAGGAGTGAGGGGAGAAGGAGCATCCACGCAGAGGGAACAAAATGTGCAAAGACAAGGGTCAGTGAGGACGTGGTTTGTACAGGTAAATTCGAGGAGCTTTGAGGGCTGACAAGTAATCCTGGCTCTGGGGAGGTGTTGAGAGAAGAGAAGGGAAAGGAGGAGCCATGTAATGAAAAGCCGTGCTCACCATCGCTAAGGACTCTGGACTTAACCCGACAGTGGGGTTTTTTTTTTTTTTTTTTGAGAGGGAGTCTCGCTCTGTCCCCCAGGCTGGAGTGCAGTGGCGCGATCTCGGCTCACTGCAAGCTCCACCTCCCGGGTTCATGCCATTCTGCCTCAGCCTCCTGAGTAGCTGGGACTACAGGTGCCTGCCACCACGCCCGGCTAATTTTTTTTTTTTTGTATTTTTTAGTAGAGACGGGGTTTCACTGTGTTAGCCAGATGGTCTCGATCTCCTGACCTTGTGATCCGCCCGCCTCGGCCTCCCAAAGTGCTGGGATTACAGGCTTGAGCCACCACGCCCAGCTGACAGTGGGGGTTTTTAGGCAGTGGAGTGGCATGATCAAAGACATTGCTGGCTGCAGGGAGGAGGCTGGGATGAACGAGGCAGAGTTTGGGCTGGGGCATCAGTTATGAGTCTATAGAAATGGTTCAGGCAGGGGTCTCAGCTTATTGTAAGGCTTTCTTTAAAGTTGATGGAATGTTTTCTTCCCAGTTTCAAGGCACAGCAAGTGTCAGCTGTGAGAGATGTTTTGCTACCACTTCTATTGCTCACAGCAAGGCAAAATGTCAGTCTAGATTCAAGGAGGTGGAGAAATAGATTCCACTTCCTGATGACAGAAGGAATGAATGCAGAGTTTGCAACTTGTCTGTTAAAGGGAATGACAAAGATGCAAGAAGAGTTAAACTAAAGTTCATTCAGCTGGCAGCATCCAATCCAGTGGTGGGTGGCAGCAGTGCCAGGAATAACATTCAGGCAGCAGCATTAATAGTGACATTTTTTGTTTTTCAGAATGTTTTAGGGTAGAACCTTGGCCGTATTTCCAGCTTACCAGCTTCCCTTGTTTTCACCTATTTTCTGAGCCTGATTTTTCAGACTTCCCATTCACTTTGGAGTTGCATGATATCCTTTTAATAAATGCCCTTTCTGCTTAATTTAGCCAGAGGTCACTTCTGTTGTTTGCCTCTAAGGGTGCTGACTGATTCTTTGGTCAATAAGATAATCACTAAGGACTCACAGTAAAATAAACAAGATAATTTACCAAAGAGCAAATGCAGGTGGGTAATAAACTCCTGAGAAATGTCTCACCTCACTTACGATAAAAACAAAACACATCTAAATTAAAACAGTAAAACCAGATGCCTTTTTGTTTTTGCCTTTACAATTTGCAAATTCATCTAATCACAGCTGCAGAGGGTATGGTGAGACAAGCTTTCTTTAACTGCTAGTGGGATAGTAAACGGACCTAACCTTTTTTCCTGGAGATTTTTTGGCTATATGTACTAAGATCTTTGTCACTTCCAGGAATCTAGTCTAAGCAAATACTTAGAAGTATGGAAAGAAATTTATGCACGAAGATGTTCATATTTTAGTAAAAATTGGAAACTTGAATGAAATGAGGCAATTAAGATGTGATATAATCAGATAATAAGCAGAAGCAACCCTTAAGAAAGGTTTATAAAGATCTGAGGATTGGCCAGGCATGGTGGCTTACACCTGTAATCCCAGCACTTTGGGAGGCCAAGGCGGGCAGATCACAAGGTCAGGAGTTCGAGACCAGCCTGAACAACATGGTGAAACCCTGTCTGTACTAAAAATACAAAAATTAGCCAGGCGCGGTGGCAGGTGCCTGTAATCCCAGCTACCGGGAGGCTGAGGAAGGAGAGTTACTTGAACCCGGGAGGTGGAGGTTGCCGTGAGCCAAGATCATGCCACTGCACTCCAGCCTGGGTGACAAAGCAAGACTCCATCTCGGGGCGGGGGAGGAAAGAGCTGACAATTATAGGAAAACCCTAATGGAATAATATTGAGTGATACATTGTTAAGTAATAAATTAACCAAAAATTACACATGTGACATTTATCATTCATGATCCAGTGGGGAAAATAAGCTACCTTGGACATTTTAAACAAAGGGAATTTATTGTGGGAAATGCTTCACAGGTGATGAAGAGCAGAGACCCAATCATCATGGAAGCAGCCCAGAGATGAGTCACAGCAGGAAGCCACTCCACCCCCAGGGCTGCAGAAAGTGGCACTGGGAGAGCCCAGAGGCTGGGCACTTGGTGGCAGGTAGAATCATGGAGGAGATGCAGCTACTGATGCAAAACTGCTTCCTAAAGGAGAGAGAGGGTCAAGTACTCTGCCTTATCCCTTCTTTTCACTACCCAGTCTCTTGCTGGTGTCTCCCACTGGCCATATCCAGCCGGAAGCCAATTGCCAATGGAACCATGGACAGGAAACGGATCTGAGTAGATGGACAATGACCACCACACAGCATGATCTCGACTAGATAAACATGATGCATGTTAAATGGTATTAAAAGTACTTACTTTTGCTGATAGGGCTATATATGGCTTTTAGTTTCCTATGTTTTTCTGTATTTTCTAAAGAAACTGATCAATATTATTAAAATTAAATAAATGGAATGTGTGTTTGTGGCAGATACAATAACGTTTTTAAAAAGATAATGTGTATGTAGGGATAGATGGGATGTTGTTAAACAACAGACTTTTATATGCTGTGTCTCCCTGTGCTCCCTCCAGCTTTAGTCAGTGGCCCTAAAAGGGCTAGTGTCCTGGCTGCATGGGGCCAGCAGGGGGCGATCCAGTCTAGCACAAGGCCTTCCTTGACCGGCGGACTGTGGCTGGGATTTCCTTGCATTTCAGAGCAGGACCCTAGGGCAGGTGTCATCCTGTCAGCTAGCTCCTGCCCCCAAGAGGTTTGTCTCTGTCAGCCTCCATCTCGGAGCTGACCCCTCCTCCCATTTCAGGCAGGCTGTTACCAGGACTCATGAGAAAGCCAAGCCAAACACCACTGGCACTCGAGGGTCCTTCCTTGTTCCTTTGGGTGATTGGCACGGGTGTCCACTGAGCCCAGAGCCTCACTGTGCTCATTATGTGTAGCCTAAGGGCACTTGCATGGAGGTGCCAGTGGTCACTGCTTAGAGCTCTCAGCCCTAGATGGCGTATCACAGTTAATGCTCCATAAAACCCATAGTGGCTTTTCCCTAGTAAGCCTCAAATCGCTGCAAGCAAGGCTTCATATGTGAGAGTTTCTGCTGTCTCCTGGAGCCATCTCACCCAAAGCCACTGACTCTGGGAGAGCAGCCCAGGCCACAAACCAGCAAAGCACCAGTTATAGTTAGAGCTGCATTATGAAGTGGCCAGAGGACATTTCTTTGCAGTGAGATGTGTATCGTGAATGTTTGGGGCCTGTGCTCGCCTAGTCCTCATCTTTGCTCTTCTAGGTACACAAAGCCATCCCATGGCTGCAAATGTTAGCTGGGCTGGGCTCCCTACTTGCCTCAAGCCCCTTCATAGACCCTTCAGGCACATGCTTTTCCCTGGACATTTACAGACAGGTCCTCGGAGGTCAGAGCAGGCTGTCCTAGGGAGCAGGGAGGCTTCCTGGGGAGGTCAGACTCCAAATAGTGGATATGGCAAAAATGCAGCTGCAGCCTCGTGAGGAGCCGCCCTGGGCTGCCACTAGGGCTCCCACAGTGTGCGCTGCCAACCTGCTGCCCATGCAGAAACTCTGGGGTAAGAGCTGGCTTCTGGAGTCCCACCCAGGCTGTGTGTCCCTCACAGTTTGCTCTGTGTCTATGTATGTGTGTTGATGGGATATTATTGGACAATTCAAGGGAGGCTCAGTGAGGAGGAAGGAAAATTTCATGTAATTCTTTCTGGTTTGTCTTTCTCAACCCCCTCCTCCTGCCTACTCCCTAACTGAGAGAGTGTACTATTATTTGTGTGACTCTTTTTTTCCTCCAATACATGTATAAGGTTGTATAATTATGCTTTTCTGTTTTGGAAAATGACTTAAAATCATTTAAAGAAAAAGCTTACTTAGGTGAAATGTAGATAAAGAGATTGTGTCAGCAAAATATAATTCTTAAGGGTAACAAGGGCCATGGATGCAATTTTAATTGTGAAAAATAAGCAGGATTTCATCAAAGTAAACTATTGCAGGTGAGAAAAGTTGAACTGCTGTAAATAAGCATTATCCTGGGCTGATAATGCTTACAAATGTTGATCCTGAAAATTCTTCAGGTACCTTTCAGAGCTGAGAGTTGTGCTCTCTGGGGTGACAGTCAAAGGAAATTGGGTCCTTTTTAAAGCATAATTTTCTTGAGTTTTTAGTACATTCTTATTTTTTATTGAAATATATGATAAAAATTCATCATAATACACTCTTGCTCCTAAAAGAGATTGCTGTATCATAGGACATGTGTGCATATGAAATTTTATATTTATGTTGAAAAGTTTTGAGGAGAAAAGAAGAATCCTTTCTCTAAGTAACTTTATAGATTTTGTTTTTAATTGCATGCATACAACAAGTTCTCATTAATTATAAGTTCAGTTCATGGGCAAAATATATTTTCTGTGTGCCCCTTTCTATAGGAAACTTACTGGATTATTTCTAATTCTGAGTCTGTATCTGAGTAATAATGACAATAAGCAAATGATCCCAAATATATTTATATAAGTAAGAGATTGCATTCTAGAACTTATTTTTTGAATAATTTTCTATAATTAAAATGACAAACACTTTTACAATCTGAATTTCATAGTAAGGATAATTCTAAACAAATTTTGAAAGTTTTGGTTTTAGAAAAAGTTCAAGAACTATTTGGCTCTGCACGGAGAGCTTATACAAGTTTTATCTCTAAGCCCTAGCTTCTTGCTATGCCTTTATTAACAACATACCAGTTTCGGGGTTAAAAACCTACTTTAGAACTAAAATATTTTCTTAAAAATTTAAAAAACTTACTTTAGAACTAAAATATTTTATTAAAAATTTCTCAGCCTGGGGGATATGGAGTGGTAGAGAGAATTACTTCCCATGGCTACTCCCTTGCACTGTTTGAATATTTTACCAAATGCATGCATTGCCTTTCCAAAAGAAATGGAAACATTTTCAATAATCAAATCAGTAAAATTTCTGATGCTTTTCAGTTTTTTTATACCTACTTTTGCCTTTTTGAATATTCTCAAGAATGGAACTAGACAAATGTAAGTGACAAATTAGAGAGAAGTGACTTTAACTTAAACATGCATCTGTGCCCAGACATACCCTTGTTAATTTATTAATATTTTAGACAATTGTCAGAATCTAAAGTATTTCCAGTTCTCAATCTAGAATGGCTAAACTTATTTTTATGGTTCTACATGCCACTTGACAATAAAAGATCACTTATGATTCTAAGAAGCATTTGTCTCTCAAGTGGCATTGTAAATCAGCACAATCTTTTGAAAAGGAATTTAGTAACACATTTCAAAAGCCATGAAAATTCCACTCCCTTTAAGTGAATGATTTCAGTAAATTTAAAAGTCAAACATTAGAAGGCATGCCATGTTGCCTTTCACAAAAATAATTCTGCTACCATCCCTGGAAGCTGTTGTTAGAAGGTCATGTTCAATAAGCTTACAATGTTTTCCTGATCATTGTTTGTGTGACTATTAAAATTTCACCAGTATTGGGGAATTTTTAGCTTTCAGATCATTTAGTTCAAACTGTTAGGAAGCAATTAGCTCTTACGTTCCTCTGGTTAGTGAAAGTATTTTACTTTGGGTGCAGGAGCAGGGTCTCTGGGGCCGTGGAATGATCCACACAGGCCCTGGCATGGGAGGGACTGGTTCCATCTCAATCTGAAAATCAGACAAAGGTTTATTTCTTACTTCTGCTATGCAATGTTGGCAGGTTGTTCTGACTCTTTTTCCCATTCCTGAATATTACTTGTTGTATAATAAAAATGATATTCTAACAAAATTTTAAAGAAAAAAAATTTGCAATCTTGCACTTTAATGCAACCATAGTCTTAGCATTTTTGTCCGTGTTCTCTTTTCAATCTTTGTTTGTAAACACATATGTTTCTACATAGAGCTGATTGTAAGAGGTATAGAATTCCACACTTTATAAATGCCTCGTTAACTTATTGTTTTCCATGTTGTCACATAGACTTCAGGGGCCTCCTCTCAACTGACTGCAAATTACCCACTGAGTTGGTGCCCCATTATGTCCTCGGTCATTTCTCCTATCGTTGAACATTTAGAACTTTTCTAATGATTGACTTTTAAATTTCTTGAAATTATTGAGTTAAAGGGAGCAGAATTTTAGCAACTTTTGTTATGTGTCACTAAATCCCTTTTCAAAAGATTGTACTGATTTACAATGCCAATTAAACATTTTACAAGTATTATTTTCCAACTGTGTGAGAATTATTTTTGTTTATTTCCATACATCTCTATCTCTCCTCTCCAACCAGCAAAAAAAAAAAAAAAAAAAAAAAGTACTCAAGGGTGAATTAGGATATAGACATACATATATGCTTATGTGTTTACATTTACTACAAATGTCTCAGCTTCAAATATTGAATTCTACAGATATTCTCTCACTGAGAAACAAGAATAACTGACTCATCCAGGCTGCAAGTCTGGTGCTTGTTCTATTTGATAGTCTGATGCTGTAAGTTTTTGTCACAAACTCTGAAGAGTAGAGTGGAAACTTTGACTTTTTCTTCTGATTGCAGATTTCTATCCAAAGAGGGAGTTGAGGGAAATGCTTCCTGTTGTCCTAATTACACAGTACTAAGTGAACACTGGATATGGAGTCAGAAGGGAAAGTAGACTTGTGAGCCCATCCCATATGGAGAAAACACTTTTGGTTCCCATTGTTGGCAGGGACAGGGAGGCATGTCATGTTGCCTTTCACAAAAAAAAAAAAAAAAAAAAATTCTGCTACCATCCCTAAGAGCTATCGTTAGAAGGTCATGTTCAACAAACTTGCAAAGTGTTTTCTTGATTGTCGTTTGTGTCACCATTACTCAGCGTTGTGTAGAATGTAGTCAGGTTATTCCTAGTTTTATACCGAGACTTATTTTAGATGGGTTATATGACTCGGTCAGAATCGCATCAAAGCAGAACCAGAACCAAGTTTGTTTTCAACTCCGGTGCTGCTTTCCAAAGTGTTATTTCCATTGTCAGCCACTTAACTATTTTAAAACATATCTTTTGGAGTAGGGATCTCTCAATAGGAATCCACAGCAAAGATGAAGAGAAAACTAGATCAGTTGCCTTGGCAATTTTCTCCACTCAGACCAGGATATTCAGGGATTTCTAGATTGAATTTGTGTTTCCTTCTGACTACATTGTTGAAATAATCTGGATCATCTCCTAATCTTGCTCTTGGACTCTCTAGGTGTATTCTCAGCGTCTGTGAAGGAGGGCATGTGTTTTAAGCAGTAAATTCCTAAAGGCCTGTGGAGGCCCAAGGCCATGCACACTGAGGGAGTTGTGGATCAAGTTGCATGATGGGTCCAGTCTATTTCTGGCAGAGTTGTTATTTTAGCTGTTGTTCTCTTTGGCCAGTTATCTTCCTTAGAGTAGTGCCTCTTTAAATGCTTTCTCATTTGGTGAAATCTAAAAATTTGTCTCTAAAAGGCATGCTGCCAGGCCTCTTTTCATATTAAAGTGGTCATCTCCACATTGTAGATAGTAAATCATGTTCAAAGAAAAGACCTTAAAAATTCTTCATATTGCCTTGCAGAAATCATAGTATTTTAGATGTGTTGGGGAGCTTCACAATCACTCAGTCTAACCTGCTCATGTTACAGACAGGGAAACTGAGGCCTGGTGACTTTCCCAGTTATTAACAAGGTAGTGACTGAGAAGGGACTTCATTTCGCTGTTTTTAATGACTGTATAGTGAGCATCTGATGTTTGGTCTTCTTCTACAGAAAGGGAACAGAGTTGACTAAAGGGAAAATACCCTAGTTCAGAAATCAGAGGCAAAGCAATTAATCATAATCACAACAGCACCTTACAGTTGTGGAGCCCTTTATAGTTTTTAGACTCTTAGACACAGAGAAATGGAGAAATATAAATATGGAAAATAAGGTTTATTTGATATTTTATGCAATGGAACCTTAATTCACCAACATTTTTACCCCTTTATAGTACTGCAATAATTTGTTGTGAGATTCTGAAATCGTTTCTGAATTATCAGAAGAAGAAAATCATTTAAAAAAGGAAACCAGAGCTACTGGCTCTATCTTACTTCAGTCATGGTATTTTAAAATCTATTCAATTTATTTTAACTAGACTAACTCATTCTTAAAGTAAGTCAGCTAACATGGAATTTTCTGAGGTTACTTAAAAAATTTTGGCAATTTCCTTAGCTCTGCATGAAGAATTTTTATTTCTTCTTCTTCTTCTTTTTTTTTTTCTAAAGAAACAGTGTTTGTGGATCTTGATAACTGCCCACAACAGATTTTAAATCATCTGGTTTTGATAGAGCAAGGGGGTCTAATGAATGATTGAAACTAACATTTACAAAATCTTTCAAATTTGAGAGGCAGGTTCTTGGAAGAAGGAGGATACAACAGAATGGCCTCTGTGTCACTGGTAGGACTCTGAAGACAGGACTTATTGCCTGTGTTCTGACATGAAGAAACAGACTAGTGAAGTATGTTGTCAAAACTTTGAAAACTGTAAATCAATGTTCACATGTACGTTGATAAAAGTAACAGAAGAAGTTATGTTTACCTAGGTCCGACCCTAGGTGCTGTCATGTTGTCACTACCTTCATAATAACCTTCAAAGAGGTGCTCTGTTATTATCTTTAAAAATTACAGATGAGGAAACTAAGATTTAGACAGTGTTAGTAACTTGCTCAGGGCCAGTCACTCAACATGTGGCAGAGCTGGATTCCAAGTCAGTGCTGTCTGGCTCTAAAGCTTAGAGTCTTTTCATTGCACTTTTATTATTAAACCAAAGAAATTATGATTAAAATATTTTCTGCTTTCCTTGACAATTTATTTCAAGATCTAACCATTTCTTTTTCCTGGACATGCTGAGCAGGGAGCACTAGCTCTCAACTTCCCTGCCTCTACCCTCTGGCTGGGCTGCAGCTTCTCCTGCTGCCTGTTCCTCCTGCTTCATCAGCACATAGTGGGACTATACATTAGCCAGGGTGTTAGACAGGCCTTCCCTGGACTTTGTCTTACTTTCCCCCTTGGTGTTATGAGGACAAGCTCTGTAGTAACTAAATTGAGAATCTTAGGAGCAAAGGCTCCCCACCCCCATGGGGGCACATCAGTGACATTTGGCTCCTCCATTTTGCTTAAGAAACCTGTGACCAGACCCTCACCCCAGGCCCATAGTGAGAAAAGCCTGTTTTCATTTCTTCTTTCACCAAGCCCATCTGGATAGAGCAGGTGCAGGGCTAGGCTCTTAAAATAGAAGCCCTTGTTTCATGTGACGTGGCACGGTGGAAACTCCCTTGCTTCCTTGCCTGTTGATCAGATTAATGAAATGATGAAGATCTCTCTCCTCATCGTGGTGTTTTCTTGACTTCCTGTCATTTTCAGTTGACCTTTCTAGTTTCTTCATTTGTAAAATAAAGGACTTGTTCTTCATAACCTCAAGGGTCCCTCCTAGCTTTGATAATCTGTCTCCATGCTTCTGATTAGGGCTCAGATTTTGGAATTTACCATTTCTATCTTGTTTATTTCTCCCAGCAATATTATTCCAGCAGGAATAGTTGGGACTAAAACTTATTCTTGGTTAAAGCGCATCATCTTACCATCTTGACATCCCATTTGCTCTATACCATCCACCGTCTCTGACCCTGAACCCCAGTCTCCTTGTTTGTAAATTGGGAATAATAATACCTTATTCATGGTGTGAATCATGAGAGAGAGGATTTAACATTGTTTAGCAAGTGATACACATTAGGCATTCAGACAATGCTTGTTCACTTGGGGGTCAAATAATAAGGTCCATTTTCTCTTCATGACTTCTAGCTATTGATTAGCTTTGAGGCTGAAAAATAAGTTTAAGATGGGCCCTCTGATCTCAAGAGGATAGCAATATTTTATCTTTTTTTTAAAGCTATCTCCTATGGGAAGGAAAGCTAGCAATATTTTGGATAAGACAAAATAAATACATACGAAACAGTTAGAGAATGGATTAAGTCTGGAAAATCCTTCCAATGCTACACCTAGGACAAGGTACCCCATGCAGAGCAGGCAAATTCTTAAAAGGATGGTCTCTGAGTCAAATTTTGGAGAGTGAAGTGCCAGCATAGCTGATCATCCTAAGAAAAAGTCAAGACCGCAAGTTACGGGTTCCAACAGTGGAGAAGAGGCTAAGTAAATTATGCACTGTCAGTAAGACAGAATGATGTGCACCATTCAAGATGGTCAATATGATGCATAAGTAGAAAAAAGAAGTGCTGTGAAACAACAGCAAGTGAAAGAGTTTGAACACAAAATTGTAGTAATCGTGTCAATGACCCTATGGCTATGTATGAGGATACTCAGATAAATGTTAGAAAAGAATATAATGTGGGAAATGAAAATAATAGATGTGTTAGGGTTATGGGTTTATGGATGAATTTCAAAAAAGTTCCTTTTATTAGGCTTTCACTTCATAAGTCAACATTTTGAAAAATTTCACATTGCATAATGACTTGGATTGCATAATATACCAGTTCCTGGGCGAAGGTTCCATCTTTCTTGGGGGCAGGATTTCCTCTCTGGTTTTCATCGTGATCTCTGCCTTTGAATGGCTTGCTTTTTTTTTTTAAGAGAAAAACGTATGACAAATCCAGTAGGTGATGGAATCCTCTCTCTTCCATTTATATTTCTGTGGATCTTCCTTCTCAAATTGCCTATAACCTCATATTGAATCTGAAGAAAGGGAGAGTTTCTAGGAGCCCTGATATAAGGGCTCAGGGATTTGTGCTGCCATTTCTTTAGAAAATGCCTGATTTTCCCAAGAATGGGTCAGCTCTAATGGAGGTACCTATTCCTTCAAGGAAAAGCAGTCAACTTAGCAAACAGGTAATTCCGGAGGTGATTTACATTTTACTTTGGCAGATGGAGCCTTCATTTTCAATAGAACTCCCTGTGAACTTCCTTTAAAAGTGTTTTGACTTTTCTGTAACACATGGACTCCATGCAGTGATGTGCCCGGTAGGTAGTAATGCATACTTAGGGCTGGCCTTCCACAGCTTGAGTAGGTGGGTTCCCTTTAAATGAAACAATCTGAAGAGATGCAACACAACTGTGACCTTTGGTGGTCTTCTAACTTTTAATCTGATTCAGGCCACTCATTTCAATCCTATGCAAGCCAATTTAATGCAAATGAGTCCAATCTAACCAGTCCAAAAAATACTTGGGTGTTTGTGCCAATAAATCTAACGATCAAATCATTCCCCCTTGAATTAGAAGTTAACAAGACAGTATAGCTCATACTTCCCTCTAGTCATTCCTGCCACCATTAAGAAGCCTGGGGCTCTTTCTTACCCCATGTGCCAACTTCTCAGGGCCTCCTTGTCTAATTTTGCTTGAGAATGTAGAGTAGAGGAAGGAGAAATGGACAGACAGCCTAGAGAAGTGACTTATAGTCTGGGTTCAGTTCTAACTACTAACAGTGTTGAGGAAGTCAGCCAGCTTCTCAAAGTCTCAGTCTCCATATTTGTTAAAATAAAGAGGGTAGTCTGGTTTTTCTGGCCCCTTCTCTCCTGTCCTCCTAGTCTATGAATTCATTTTTAGCTTTTTAATGCAAATTTTTGATTCATTAGAATCTAGCTTCTTTACTCTGCCACTTTTAGTTGGCTCTTCTCAGAGCATTAGTGCCCAATTTGCACTGTTAGAATTTTCCCTTGTTTGTACCCTTTAAAATTTTTCTTTTTTTTGGCAAGGACTGTATTTTTTTCTTTTTAACTGGCTCCTTGAGGATAGATGTTGTGATATCTGTGTGCTTGTATGTCCTCACTGTGCCCTGCACTCTTAGGGCCCTTGTCAAAACAACACATTTCTCAGTGATTCTGAGACTCTTTCTCTTATATATAGAAGTCATAACTCAAGAGTAAAATCATATCAATATTTTACATAAACCCTAGAATTTTTATAGATCTATTATTTCTTTTTAGAGTACATATTGGAAGTAACTTCACAAGGAACATTTTCTTTACTTTTTTTTTGGAAAAAAGATTTATTCTTATAACCAAATGAGGTTGTTTGGCAAATTTGTCTGGAGAGACACACACACTCAGGGCAAACAGGCACTCCTTTCCTGGGCAACTCAATGACCTCTTGCCTCTGGTCAAACCACTCCACAAATAAAGTGGACTGATCCTCTTGACTCTACGTGTAAGTGCCCATTGTGTGTGCACAGAGCTGGTGAGAGCGGCCATGGTGCTAGGTGGGGGCGGTGTTGGTGGAGTTGGACTACATTATCTGGGATCATGTGAAATGAAAATTCATTTCTAGCTGGCTGGCTTCAGAAGGTGCCATCTCCTATTTTTATATGAAGCATGCTTTGGAACTCAGGGCAACAAAGGGTGGGTGTGCTGCACAAGGACAGCAGAAGAGTGAGCTGACTGGTCCCTGAAATCACAGTGGGAAAGTGGATTACCAGTGCAGTAGAACTCTTCAGGGAGGCCTGGACCATCAGGTCTAATGGTGTTGTTCCAGGTAGGTGGTCATGTGGAGCAAAAAGATTTGAAATCAGTGAGCACGTACCTGAGAAATGACTTTTCCACTTGGGCAAGTCTCTTGATATTTCTGGTCCTGTTTCTTTGCCTGTAAACTGGGTTAGTAATGTCACACTCTGTGAGTTGGTGCATCCAAATAACAAACAAACAACCCCACACACAGAAAAACAATCCCCATAAATGCTCTATAAACATATATTAATCATCAACAATTCATTTATTCATTCACTCACTTATTTATTCAACAAATACTTCTATGACCAAGGCACTGTGCTTTGTACTAAGCACTACAATAAATATAGAATTGTACAAAGATCAAGGTGTAAAAATTCAAATTCAGGTCCTCAATAAATGATAGGTGAATCATCGACTGAAATGTGGAAGTAAAGTAAGGAGGTCTTCCATGACTATTGTTATCCTCAAATGTTCTTTTGGGTGCACAGTTTTCCAGGGAAACTGCCAGTTTCTATAATGGACAAAAGGCCTTGCTTTTCAGGAGTATGTATTTTGATAGGAAATAAAGATAGAAGTACTTGGAACTTAGACAAATTAAATACATAAATGATGGAAGGTATGTAGTGAATACAGTACTGTGGGGAATCAAAGAGAGGGTGAATTCTGGGTGAAATCAGGAGGGTTTCTCATTATTCACAGATGGTCTCTTACGGGAGGTGGGACTTTTTAGGTCAGCTGGAAATGGAAGCAGGCTTTCATGTTCAGATATACTTGCAGATAAACAGCTCATAAAAATTATAAGACTAACAACTTTTTTAGTTTACATTTGACAATTTATTTGTGCCTCATTATTTTGGGATGTGTGAAGAATCTGATAACATGGGTGACAATGCTATTTGCCACTGTAATATCAGGTGGTCCTAGTAAAAATGCAACTTTTAAGAACTTGTTTAATTGTATCTACCAACTCTTACTATAGAATATAGACTTGAAAGAAGCACATTCCTTTTTCTTACATAATCATTAGGGGTTACTACATTTCTGAGCAACAAGGCTCAAGAGTTTCCGATGGAAATATAATTTCAATTAGAAAGCCAAATTGAGGTTGAGGGTGGAGAGAGCCAGCTGCAGAAGGTATGTGGACAGCAGCATGTATCTGCAGGCCTGCGTGTGTGCCAGGGTGGGGGCAAGAAGGGGTAGATTGTGTCATTTTCCACATATGTTTATTTAGCTTCTCCTGTTTCAGGGACTTTTGGTTTTATTAATAGTCAATTTAGGATATTGTGCCTCTGTCCTCAAGCATTGTCAATCTTAAAAGGATGGGTGGGAGTGGTAAACATTAAGCCTCAGAATCTTCTAACCCTTTGGCTGGAGTGGTTCTCTTTGCTATTGCTGCAACCTGAGGAAATCTTTCAAATTCTGGGTGGGCTGCTCTGGTTAATATAGTGGAGACTCTAATAAAAATTATGTCATCCAGCAATAGAGCTCTGGCGCAGTGAGTGGCAGACTCACTGATGAACATCTCAATGCACAGCAATTCTCAGAAGCCCTCAGCCAGGACACTCCTAGGGAGGGCCTCTGGTTACAATGCTCTTCAGAGCCTGCCCAGTCTGTCTCTGTTTCTCTGTCTTTTCCTTTCCTTTCTCATTATTCCCATCACTATTATTGTTTCTCTTTCTCCAAGGTCTGTATATTATCCTTTCCCCTAGTTCTTTGAAAAATTTACTTCAATTGCACACACAATGGAATTAAATGATAAACATCAATTTTCTAAATAAAATGCTGTGTACACCCACACTCACACCCACAGAGCATTTTCTATTTCTTGACAACAAGAAGAAAAACAACAAAATGCATAGTAAGAATTTAAAAATCTGGAGGAATATTGAAGGCCAGGACAGATTATTTGTTTAGATTAGTGATCCTTAATCCAGAATTTCCTCACATCTAGATTATTGTCTGGTGGATGACAAAGGAAAATATATATTGGAAACCCAATTGTGGATCCCTGAGAATACAGTAGAAAGAACAGTGAAAATTGAATGGGAGAAGCTGAGAAATCCTTTTTATTCATGTCCAGGAACAGATTTGGGCTTGAGTTTGGTGGCTGCAACTCTGAAAGGACTCAAAGTGAGTGTCCATAAATCCTGCTCAGCAACACGAGGACAGGGGTTGCCATGTCCTCCTCTTCCTTATGTACCTTCCCTCATCTGCCTCCCTATCTCTAGCACATGGACCAGGGGCTCATAAATGTCTACAGGATGGAAAAATCTAGGAATACATGTGGGGTCAGAAGTTGTAAGAGATTGGGTTGAATATATTCTGATTCCCCAAGTTGTTTGTCTACTTATTTTCTTTTTCTTCTCTGTGATGGTTCTTTTTTTCTTGTTATTTGTATCTTTGCACAATGAGAGACAAAAAAAAATAGTTCTAGTCACTAGAGGACTTCAGTAAACATGCTATCACTTACCTGCCCATGAACCAAGAGGTTGGGAAGGCAGGTCTCAGTTGGCATGTAGCCTGAGTAGAGTTTGTCATGTCTTAGAGTCTAGAACCTGCTTTCCCACAAAGATACAAAACACACACTTAACTCACTGGTCTTTTGGCTGGGAAGATAGCTGAATGATAACACCACTTTAAATCATATAGTGATGACTGCTGCTGATGATGCACATTTCTTTTCAGTATGAAATATTAGTTTTTTGGGAAATCCAATGTTCACCCTAATCTTGCAGCATTTTGTAATTTCCATCATGGCACCAGGCAGGAGGCAGGATGGGCTGAAGGGAAATACACTGAACTGAACTGGATCCTTAGGCCTGTGGGTGAGACACAGTGTTGGCAGACAGTGCCTTCACCTTGTGGCTCAGTTTCTTCAGGTTTCAAAATTGAGAGATTTTTTTCACTTTTACATGTTAAGTAGGTAACAATGAATGGAAGGATTGTAATGTATTGCATATTGGAGGAAACAAAGGTATCAGGTCAAAGTTAAGAAGGGTTTCTTTGTGGAATTACTGCAGGGAGTATATCCACTGAGCTCAGCCATTGAACTCAAGAACCTATTAGTAATTAAGAATATGAAAAAATTGTGAATTGAGCACCTTCTCTGCACCATGCCCCGTACAAAGTGGATTATACACAATATTTCATTTGCTGTTCACAGTGATGTTGACATAGAGGTTTATTGTTATTGCTTTATTATAAACAAGTAACCCCAAACCAAGAGGGGATAAAAAAGTGATAGATTCTCATGTGAGAGCTCACTAACCCATGGTATCCCAATCAGAGGGCTAGAGCATTGGAATGACTTGTGAAGACACTGTTGATGTCAGGTAATTCCCAGGTTGGTTAATGTTTGGGCAGGAGGGTTGTACTTTCTCTGGCCTCCAATATGTATTAGGTGCCCCTTCTGTGTGCTTACATAGAGCTCTGTAAGCACTCCTCTCAGCTCCATTTCTCCATGTTGCAATTTCTGGTTATTTGCTTCTACACTAGGCTAGGAGCTCCTTGAGGTCGAGAGTTCTGTCTTGTTGACTATGTTATCTGCAAATCTTCATAGAGAGCCAGGTACATGGAAATGCTAATACATTTCTGTGGAATTAGTGAAGGTGGACATTCATATATCCAGGCATATGAACAGGTTTTTTTCTGGAGTTGGTGTTGTTTGGTGTAGAAGGGCTGTCAATGAGCCTTGTGACTTGAGGAAGGATCAACAGATGGGTGGATAGAAGTACAGATGGTTATATGCATGGATGGAAAGGGAATATGGTAGAAGAGAATGCTTCTGTCATGGGCTCTAGGAAGTTTACTGAAATATATTCTAAAAGGTTGATATGTATAGTTCATCCTTATTCTTCCCAGCCTCTCTTTTCTGAGATGACCAAACTATTCAACATAAATGGTTTCTTACTGCTCTTAAATATTTCCAGGACACTTCTGGGTCTCCTGAAGCACCTGCTTGCTCACAACTTCATTCTCACATGCAGTCTGCATAGGTCCTGTTACCATATCAGAACTCTTAGAGGACACTGTTATTCTGAGCTGAGGTTTTCCAAGGTGAGAACTCCAGGACTGGAGATGGAGCAGTGCATTTAGGTGAAGTGATATCAAACAAGGTTGAGATTGGTGTTACTTCCCATCCCAGTGCTGGGCACAGCCTTGGTCAGGTGCTGTCGTGGCCCCAGGTGCATGGGGCTTTGGGAACTTCTGAAAGGGTGTGGATGCTCCACCCAGCCCTGTTGGAGGAGGATGGGAGCGAAAGCAACAGATGTGCTCAAGATTCTGTTTTCAGTTCCCCAAAGGGTCTTCTCCTTGACCAAAGCAGTGTGACGGTTGCTATGACAGTTGCTATCTTGGTCCCTGGGACTGTCCCTCATAAGGTAGCATTACTTTTTTTAATCTTCTCAGGCAAGTAACCATGAAACTCTGTAATAACCAGTCTGAGGTGGGGCTGTTTGGGGGCATGTTTGGGCCTGAGTACTGGGATGTGATGGTGGAAGATGGTGGGGTACCAAGAGGTACCTTTGATTAATGAGTTATTTTTCCAAATTAGACCAACACTCCTAGTTGTCTTAGGCTTGGTGACTCTCCATTTTTGCAGAAGTTCAGAATTCTTCCCCTGAGATGTCTGCAATTAGTTCATTGTTGCAAATTGTAAAAACATAACAGGTAGAAAGAACACTGACCTTGAATCTCAAATCTGTCTCTACTGGGTCATGTCATTCAGTCTCTGCTTGGGTCTTCTCATGTGTTAAATGAGAGATTTGATTTCCAAGCTCCTTTTCACTCTGAGAGTCACTGATGTTTTGCCTCTGAAAATGGCAACCATGAAGAGTAGTTATTGAGAAACCAGCACTGTGTTTTAGAGTTAGGGCTCTTGATCAGGCTGCCTCATTTTGAATCCTGATTTGGGAATTTCTGATGATGTGATCTTGGACATGGTATTGACTCTCTCTAAGTCTTATTTTTTTTTTTTTTGTCTGCAAAAGAGGGTAAAACAAGCTACCCCAGAGGTTGCTGGAAGATTCAGTGACATGATGCTTGTCAGTGTTGAGACATTGTATCCATTACAACTATCATAGAATAAAAACCTGTTACAAGTTGGCATGGGCCAAGCTGCCAGCAATTTCATACATCTCTGTTATGCCTATTCTGTTTTTCATTTTGATCATCAATATTTTAATAGTGTTTCATAAATTGGGGGCTCTTTCTTATTTGTTCTTGGACTCATGGTGAAATAAAAGCTTGTATTTTTTTTAGAAGGATTCATAGAGACGAAAGGCCCTTACTGAACATTCAGTCTGACCTTATTAGTTTTAAAGGAGCTGACTGAGACCTAACTGTTATTATTACAAACCGATATTATTGGAAACCAACACAGAACCTACCACGTGCAAAACTGTGGGAAAGGCTTGGAAGTCTGGGTTTGACAACCTGAGTTTAAATAGTGATTCTGTGTCTTACTAGCTCTGTAATCCCAAACACGTTATGCAATCTTTCCTAGTCTGTTTCTTCATCTATGAGACAGGGCTAATGAGAAACATCTCAGTGTATGGTATGACAGCAAAGGGGGTCATACAGGTGACAGTGCTAGCAAATGTCATTCCCCTCCTCTTCTGTACCTCCCAACTCCCTTGACCCTCTCCTCTGTCATCCCTTTTCTGGCTGTGTGCAGAGAATCTTGCTAGCTTTAGGGATACAAAAGGTTCCAGAGTTGGGAGACAGACCGTTCTCATACAGAGATCAACAACCACATGATATGGGTAGTAAGGGCCATTCAGATCCTGAGAAGAGCTTGGCAGGTCAGTGGAGGGTGGAAAGGATGAGAGGAACTGGGGAGAGAGACAGAGAAGAGGGAAGGAAAAGGAAGGGAGAAAGGAGGACATTGTGTATCTGAGAACAGGAAAGGAGCAAGTGGAATGGAAAGAGGAGAGGGAAGGCAGCAGGTGAGGGCATGTCTGTTGGGGTGTTTATGGAGGATTTTTTCAGGGAAAGGGTCTGCAAATGGAGCCAAAAAGAAAGGAACTGGCAGGCGGTCAGGATGTCCTCCTGTGAGAGTCACTCTTCTCCCCATCCTCTCTTCTCTTAGCTTCACCCTTGCTAGAACTTTTCCTTGCTCACTTCAATTTTCAAGATTTTCCCAAGCTTCTAAACCTACAAAATCTAAGCGACACACATTTACTGGAGAAATCACAAACAGTTCCCAGCCCTTCTGTGGACCTCTCTGCATCTGTGCCCTGGACACCTCTTTCTCCTTTGTTTCTGTGGATGAAACATCTGTGTTCCTAGCTGAGGATGACACCTCCACCTGTCTTCACCTACCCTTCTTACCTACTCAGGAACATTGCTCTAGCAATTTCTCTTCTCTCCTCTTCGGCACCAGCTTTTCCCTTTCTACCAAATCATTCTTATTAGCACTTAAAAATGCTGTCATTTCTCTCCATTTAAAATAAACCCTCACCTGCATATCATGTAGAACTATCAGTAAGCAAAATATTAAAAAATAAGAAAATAAAGAAAAAAGATAAAATATATCCTCTGTAGAGCCCCTTTGTCCTTCCAGTGACCACCTCATTTCTCTCCTTCCCTCTTCTAATTCTCTCCTTGAAAGCATTGTCCATGCATGCTGTCTCCAATTTCTTTTCTCTCATTCTCTTTTGAACCCATTTGGATCAGACTTTTGCCCCCGGCATTCTATAGAAACTGCACTTGTCTAGTTCACCAGTGATTCCCAATATGGCTAAATCCAATGACCCATTTCCATTCCTAATCTTGGTTGACCTGTCATCAGCAATTGACACAGTTGATCCATTTTTTCCTCTTTATAACATTTTTCCTCTTGGATCCTAGGATAACAACACTCTCCTGTTTTTTTCATCTCCTTCTCTAGCCAGTCTACTTCAATCTTCTTTTCTGGTTCCTCCTCATCTTGCCGACTTCTTTACGTTGGAGTGCCTCCTGGCTCAGTGCTTGGATTTCTTTTGTGGTATGTCATTGCTAGGTACTCTCTCCCAGTCTGATGGCTTTTTACACCATATGTGTGGTGATGACATCACGTTTGTGTCTCCAGCACTGACCTCTTGCTTCTGAATTCTAGACTTTTATAGCCAGTTGTCCATCTGACATCTCCACTTGGTTGTCTAATAGACATCTCAGACTCAACGTGCCCAAAACAGAGCTCCTAAAGCTTCAGGAATCGAGACTGTGTCTATTGACATAAGGATAATCAAATTGATCAGGGGAATTAAATAAAATAGAAATAGACCAAACTTACATTGTCAGTTGATTTCCAACAAAAGCACCAAAGCAATCTAATGGGAAAGAAAAGTCTTTACACGAATAGTGCTGGAATTTTCAGCAGCTCATGAAATATATATATTTTATGAAAAAAAGTAAAAATAAAAGTAAAAAATAGTGCTGGAACAGCTGCACATCCACATGGAAAAAATGAACCTTGACCCTTACCTAATGCTATATACAAAAATTAATTCCAGGTGAATTCAAGTTGAGCTTCCAAACCTATGCCTATGTTCTATAGACTTCTTCATTTCAGTTAAGGCAACTCTATTCTTCCAATTCATCAGGCTGAAAACCCTGGATTCCCCCTTCAATTTTCTCTCTGCCCCACATCAACACTGGCAGTGCTTCCTGGCAGGGCTACTTTCAAAGTAGCTTCATCTCCCGCTTGGATTATGTAACAGGCTCCCAACTGGGGTTTCCACACTTCTTCCTATCCCACCCTGGATGGGTTATTCTCATCAGATCACCCAGAGAAATCCTGTTTATATATGTCAGATGACATTATTATTATTTTTATTATTTTTGAGACAGGGTCTCACTCTGTCTCCCAGGCTGCAGTACAGTGGCACGATCACAGCTTACTGCAGCCTCCACCTCCCTGGGCTCCCTACCTCAGCCTCCCAAGTAGCTAGGACTACAGGCACACGCCACCACGCCTGGCTAATTGTTTGTATAATATTTTTTGTTGAGACAGGGTTTCCCCATGTTGCCTAGTCTGGTCTCAAACTCCACCCACCTCAGCTTCCCTAAGTGCTGGGATTAAGAGCGTGAGCCACCGTCTCTGGCCTCAATATTATTATTTTGCTCAAAGCCTACCAGCCTCATCTCACTTAGAGTAAAAGAAATGCTTCCTGTGACCCACAAACCCCGACGTGATCTGCCCTCCCTATAACCCTGTGTCATGAGCACTCTGGGCACATGCCCACCTCAGGGCTTTTTATTTGCAGTTCCTGCTGTGTTCTTACCTATTTATCCACGTGGTTTACTTCCCACTTCATTTAAATCTTTACCTGAATGCTACCTTCTTAGTACACCTTTCCTGATGACCCTGTCGAAACTTATAACCCTCCTCCAACAATTCCTGCCCTTGCTTTAATGCTCTCTTTACCTCGTCATTACCTAAAATATTGTATTTTAAAATTTATCAATCTTTATCATTTATCTTCCCAGCTAGACTATAAGCTTCACAAAGACAGGGAGTTTTACCTGTGTGATAGCCTCAGCATCAAAGACAGTACCTGGCACATTTCAGGCATTCAATACACACTTACCGAATGGAAGAATAAAGTGTGGCTGGGCCCGGTGGCTCACGCCTGTAATCCCAGCACTTTGGGAGGCTGAGGTGGGTGGATCATCTGAGGTCAGGAGTTTGAGGCCAGCCCGACCAACATGGTGAAACCGTGTCTCTACTAAAAATACAAAATTAACCGGGCATAGTGGCACATGCCTGTAATCCCAGCTACTCAGGAGGCTGAGGCAGGAGAATCACTTGAACCCAGGAGGCAGAGGTTGCAGTGAGCTGAGATTGCACCCTTGCACTCCAGCATGGGCAACAAGAGCAAAACTCCGTCTCAAAAAAAAAAAAAAAAAAAAAAGAAAAAAAAAAGAAGACTAAATTGTTATTGAGGTCTACAGATGACTTGTCAGTGTTTCCCATGTCCCCAAACTGTTTTCTTGCCTGATGCTGTTGTTTCATGGGCAAGTTCAATTTCCTTATCCATTGCTTGACTGTCCAATTAGATTGGCAGAGCACTAATGGCAAGGACTGTGGATCTTATCTTGTACTGTTGTATATCCTCCACTATTGCTGCCATTGTGAGGGGGAACATGGGAGTGACTTCCCTCCATCCAGTTCCCTACATCACATGTCTTATCATACAAATATATTAGTATTTATAAATATATTAGGTCTACCTCCTTCTCACTCTGTGCAAAATATGTCATATCAATATTTGAGTTCTAGTATATTCATATTCTTGGGCAATTATGTAATTATGGCTTCTGTTATTATAACTTCTATGCTCTTATTTATAAGAAAAAAATATTGAGAGCATTTCCAGGAAAATAATTGCCTGGAAGAAGAGAGAGTGGTAAAAAGGAATTAATAGTGAGCTAACTATCAGGATATATAAGCCCAGCCTTCTAGGAGCTGGATAACCTCAAGCAAGAATTTCTCTGTCAGTTTTCTTATCTGTATAATGGTGAGAGTGGGGGTGTTGAAGTAAAAAAACCCTTTGATTAATATTTATTCTAATCCTTGCCAAGGTGCTCAGTGTGAGTCCAGGGAACTCTATCTTATTTCTTCATGGGCCAGCTTAATGTCAAGATCCAAAACTCTTGTGTAAAGCTTGGGACCATTTTCAAGGATACATTTAGTAGTTTAGAATAATCTAGATAACATTGACTGATAGAAATATGCAGGAAATACAGAAAATTATAATGTGATCCACATATATAATTTAAAAATTTTCACTAGCCATGTTATAAAAGTAAAAAGAAATCTGTGAAATCAATTTTAATAATATTTTTGGTTGCACCCAAGATATACAGGGTAATCTCAACATGTAATCAATATAAAATATGAATATTTTACATGTAGTTTTTGTACAAAATGTTAACAATTGGATGTGTTTTTACACGTATAGCCCATCTTAGTACGGACTGGCCTTATCTCCAGAGCTCAATGACTCTGTATGGCTAGTGACAGGATATTGGATATCAAGTCTAAAACATATGTGAATTAATTCAAGGTTCAAGCACATTAAGGCTGAAAGAGTTATGACTGAAGAACAAGTTCAAGGAGGAAATCAAACAATAGCCAAATTTCACTGAGCTACTCCTTCCATTACTAATGATAACAAATATTTATAGATCCCTTAGTATATACTAGGCCTGATGCTTAGAAGTTTATATGAACTGTTTCATTTAATCCTCACAACAATCTTACAAGTAAGACCTCCACCCCCTTTCAGATGAGAAATCTGAAGCACAAAATTGCAGTAACTTGCTATTATGACTTGTGAGCATATTTTCCCAGGCAATTATATGCACAGGATGATGTAGGGAAAGCAGCCCAGTAATTTATTCACTATGTTTCTCCATGCTCATGGTAAGGGCTGACTTGATCCCTGGTGGCCACCCACTTGTGCTCCCTCAGTGAGGGAAGGGCTGCAGAGCCCCTGGCCCATGTCCTAGTGACTCAGGCTTGGGTTCTCCAGCAGCTGCTCTGGTTGACAATTTAGTTTAGTAAAATGTTAGATCCTACCCTGATAACTGTTATAAAAAATCCTCCTTCCCCTTCCCCAGCACAGGTACCCAGCCCAAGGGGCACTTTCTATGGAAAGATGAAAAGAACTGGCATGCACTTGAGCTCACTGGGGGTGCAGGTTTCAAGAAAGAACAAAGAGAGATGTTAGGTTGACGAGACGCAGTTGAAGAGTTAAGTCTTGGAATTGTTAATACCTGGAACAAGGCACGGTGTGAAAAGACAAAGAAACACACAAACATCAATCTGTCTTCCTCTTTTCTCTTTCTGTTTCATTTCTTATCCTCCATCAGTAAGACTTTGCTTCCTCTTTCTCCTCCTTCACCTCCTCCTCCCTGCCCTTCCCAATTTCTTTCTATCTTCCATTTATTGCTCTTCCAAAATTCATGTACTCATCCTCTCTTCTCCCTTTCTCTTTTCTCCAAAATAATATGTTCAACTTATTGACTTACTCAGGGACTTGTGGGGGCGAATATATTAGAACCAACTCTAGGAAACATGGCGAATTCTAAAAACTTGTTCTCATAGAAAAAAGAGTTAAAAATAGAAAGCTACAGTCCAGTTTTGAAGCCACAGAGGACCCCACTCTGATGTATAGGCATTAGAGTCAGAAAAAGACTTTGAAATGACCAGTGAAGCTCCCTGTCCCACAGACAGGGTGAGGGAGGGACAAGGGGAATTGTGTGCCCAAGCGTACTTGGGATGGTGTAGGTGGCTGTTAAGAGTGTCAGTGGAGGTGGTGGTTGGCATTTGGAGTGCCCCAATCTTGTGACACTAAACATTTATTGTTATACTAACCCCACTGCCAACTACCAGGAAGTTTTAATTTTTCTTACTGTGTCTTAGTCTCCATGGCATCCATAAACTGTTTTCCCCCAATGTCCAGGCATCATTCCTCTCCCACAGTTGATGTGTGGCTCTGTGCCGTGGGTGTGGGCCTGCCTCTTCTCTCTCAGAATGACCGCTGTTTCATGCTTGGTGAGTCACGCAGTATGCTGAGCTGCCATCTCTGACCTGGAGAAAGGATGCCCATCCTACCACAGGTGGGGCATATCATGGGATGGCCTTCCTGGTTTTCCTTGGCAGACATATTTTTCTCACTTTTTTTTTTCTCTCATCCCTTCTCTTTTTCCCTCCCTCTTTGATTTCTTCTCTTTTCCTTTTCTTTCTCTTGCCTCACTTCTGCCTTAGATCTACCATGGGACCCAGGGAGCTTTGGAGCCATGCAACCCACAGTGTGCTAAGCTTTTTACTCATGCTATCTCTTTTAATCTTCACAAGTCTTTACTTATCAGGCATTACCATCATGATCTGCACCTTACAGTGAGAAAGGGAGGCCCACACTGATTAAGAAATGTGCTCAGGGCCACACAGCCTGTACATGTCAGAGTAAGGGCATTCTCATGCCAAGGTTCATTTTTAGAGCCAAAAGCATACCACGTCTCAGGAGAAGCAGGCTAGATCTCTTGTCTGCTTGGCTTTTAACTCATGCTGACCTGAACTTTTTGGATTTGAGTAACTCTCAGACCTGTGGAGCCTGATTTCTGTGAGTGGATTTGGCCAGCCACCTGGGGAGGTGAACCCTTGCTGGGGTCTGGCTCATCAGTGTAGAAGGGAGTTCCTTCAGAGGTACGCTGTCTTCTCGGCCATCCCCATTGTAGTAGTTTCTTGGGTCTGCCCTAACAAAGTACCACAAACTAAGAGCCGTAAAACAACAGAAGTTTATTCTGTCATAGGTCTGGAGACAGAAATCTGAATTCTAGGCACAGGCAGAGTTAGTGTCTTCTGGAGGTTCTCGGGGAGAAACCATCCCACACCTCTCCAGCTTCTGGTGGCTCCCAGCAATCCTTGGTGCTCTTTGGCTCTCAGCTGCATCCCTCTGGTCTCTGCCTCCTTGGTCACGTGACTTTCTTCCTAGTGTCACTGCGTCTCCAATCTCCTTCTCCTTATAAGGACACCAGTCATTGGATTTAGGGCCCACTCGGATCCAGCATAAAAAAAAAAGTTTAAGAACACTTATCTGGAAATAATTATAGATTCACAGAAAGTAGCAAAGACAGGATATAAAGTACAGAGGTCTGATGTGCCCTGCACCCAGTTTCTCCTGATGGTTACTTCTTATGTAATTACAGTATGATATTAAAACAAAGAATTTGACATTGATAAAATAAGTATGTACAGTTCTATGTCATTTTATCACATGTCTAGATGCCTGCAACTATCACTGCAATCAAGATGCAGATTTATCCCATGATCACAAAGATCTCCCTTTATAGTTTCATCTACTCTTCTTTCTCCACCACCCTAACCCCTGGCAACCAGAATCTGTCCTCTATCCCTATAATTTTGTCACTTCAACAATGTTACATAAAAGGAATCACATGGTATGTGACCATTTGTGATTGGCTTTTTTCACTTGGTAGAAAGTCCTTCAGAATCACTCCAGTTGTTCTCTGTATCAATACTTCGTTCCTTTTTATTGCCTCATAGTACTCTATGGCATGGATATATTACAAGTTGTTAGGCCAGTTGCCTATTGAGGGATGGATTGGCTCTTTCTAGCTTTGGCTACAACAAATAAAGCTGCTGTGAACAATCGTGTATGGGTTCTGTGTGGACATAAGTTTTTATTTCCTGGGGGTAAATTCCCAAGGAGTATAATTCCTGGGTCATATGGTAGGTGTCTTTTGTTTAGTTTTTCGAGAAACTGACAACTATATTCTAGAGTAGCTATACCCTTTTATATTCCCACCAGCAATATATGAATGATCCATTTTCACTGCATCCTCACAAACATTTCAGTATGACCTAATTTTGACTTGATTACCTCTGCAAAGACCCTATTTCCAAATAAAGTCACATTTATGGATACCAAGACCTAGGAGTTGAGCATACCTTTTTGAAGGACACAATTCCACCTGCAGCACCTGTCTTCACTTGCTTTGGTTATGGGTGGGTCTCACTTCAGAGTGTTGTCTTCTGAGAAGAAGGTTTGAATTCATAACTGGATTATGCCTGGCTTTGATTGTTCAATTTGGCCCCCAGGGATGAGCAAGCAAGTTCATGTCATTGGAAGGGGCATTACTGAGTCTCACCCCTACTCAAACCTCCAAGATTTGAAAGATTTGATAATCATCAACATTCTCAAGAGGCAGAAGGGCAAGGTCCTTCCTTATGCAGTTTTTCCATGACTGTCCTTCCCCACTGTCCCAGTACTGATGGGAAAGAAAAACAGAGCAGGACAAAGGGACTGTCAGTCAATTGAGGGAAGGGATGCTGTGTTAGTTATTCCTGAAGCCCTTCAGAGTGTAGGCAGAGAGAGGTATTTAGAAAGGTGTGTTGGATGGGTGAGTAGCTGAAAGGGGCAGGGTCAGAGTGCCCCATAGAATGAGGAAGAGTCAAGGTTTTCATGTGCCCCTCCCCCTTCCCAAACATGTGAGTGTTCATACATGGGTTTCCAGTGTCTGGGCAAGGTTAATTCTGTCCTCTGTCCCCTTGCTGAAGGTCTGTTTCATTTAATTTCTATGTATGTGTGCTCCTAGCTAGCCAAACAGGGCAGAGATGCCAGGAAAATAGCAGGTCTGTTGTTTTGTTGAGCACCTTGAGCCCTGGAAGGCAGACTCATTCAGGGCTCAACAGGGGAGGATTAGGCAGGTAGCTATTTGATCCCAGGCCCCCCCACTTACCAGCTGTATGGTCTTGACCTATTACTTATTCCTCTCCACCTCTTCTATTAACTGGGTCTAAGATGTTCTTTATGTGAAGTTATTTTGAAGCATAATGTGTATACAGAACAGTGCACAGATCATAACTGCACAACCCCACATGAGGAACAGAACATTACCAAGACCCCAGAAACCCCTTCTTGTCTTCTCCCAGGCACTACCTCGCCCACCCCCAGCTAAGAGTAATTTCCATCCAAATTTCTAACTTTATTTTTACCTGGTTTTGAACTTTATATGGATGAAAACATACAGAACATATCTTTTGCGTTGAGTTTCTCTTATGTGACATTATTTTTATGAGATTCATCTGTGTGAGTAGGTATAGTTGTAGTTTGTTAATTCTCCTTATTGGGTATTCTAATGTATAAACATACCACAGTTTAATGACTCATTCTATTGTTGGACAATCGGGCTATTTCCAATTTTTGGCTTTTGTAAATAAAGCTGCTTTGAACATTCCTGCATAGTTTTTTGGTGGGTGGGGACACTCGGTCATCTAGAAGTGGGATTGCCGAGTTATAGAATATATTTGTCTTTCAGCTTTATAGAACCTTTGCAATATTTTAATGAATGTTTTTAACCTCACAGTATAGTGTGGATTAAGTTAGGTTGTGGAAAGTACTCGATAAGGCCCTTGGCAGACAGGAGTCCCTCAGTACATGTTTAAAAATGTAAATAAGGCATGACATTCCATTAAGTCTAAGTACCATGATGAACATAAACATTTCCCTGTTGTTTGTTCATTTAGTTGCTTTTATTGTGTTGTTATTTTATATCGTGTTGCAATGAATGATTCTCTTTATAGCAAGTTTCTTCTTTTGAAAAATTTGCTTTGGTAGATTCTCAGTGAATTGAATCACAGGATATATGACTGTAAGACCTGTCACCCTTAAAAAGGACTATGAGGGCTTGCTGAGGAGGAGAAAACAAGGAAGCAAGTCTCTCCTACCACGGCCCAGGGGACTGTGAGGACAGAAGGCTTGTGGGTTTGAGGGAGAAATGTCTTGCAGAGGATCATAGGGTAAAATAGAATGAAGGATGATTTTTGTAAATGGTGATGCGCCTTAGGACAACTACATATTTAGTCCCTTATAAGAGAAATTGAGTAGTTGGTAAAACAACAGATAATAATTATTAAATGAGGAAAGAGAGAAACCACAGATGCAAAGATTCACTTTATTTATTCATTCTCCTCCAACATTAGCATAATTAAAGCCAAGGAGGAGGAGCGGGGTGAGGTGAAAGATGAGCTGGAGGACCGCAATAGGGGTAGATCCCCTGTGGAAAAAGGGTCAGAGGCCAAAGGATGGGAGGTGGTGAGGCTGGGACTGAGGAACAGGTGGGGGCCTGGGGCACTTCTCCCTCTAACACTCTCCCCTGTTGAAGCTCTTGGTGACGGGCGAGCTCAGGCCCTGATGGGTGACTTCGCAGGCATAGACTTTGTGTTTCTGGAACTCTGCGTTGCTCAGCGTCAGGGTGCTGCTGAGGCTGTAGGTGCTGTCCTTGCTGTCCTGCTCTGTGGCACTCTCCTGGAAGTTACCCGATTGTTCGACGTTATCCACCTTCCACTTTACATTGACCTGTCTGGGATAGAAGTTATTCAACAGGCACACAACAGAGGCAGTTCCAGATTTCAGCTGCTCATCAGATGGCGGGAAGATGAAGACAGATGGTGCAGCCACAGTTCCTGAGGAAAGAAGCAAACAGGACAGTGTTTAAGTAACAAAGTTCTGCCCTTGGGTGTGTTGTTTGCGGATAATCACAGGGCATGTTAGGGACAGACAGAAAACAGCATGCTTATCCCGGATAATTATAGCAAGGAGACCAAGAAGTGTATTTAAATTCTTGATGTTTTGAGTTTCTTCCTAGCTTCCCCCTATTCCTTAATAAAGTTCTAAATTGTTTTGTTGGAGCTCTTTGCAGCCATTCTGAGGCCTTTGCATGTTTTTCTGACCTTACAGTAAACTCAATGCTTTAGGCAAAGAGAGGCCACGTCATCTGACCCCCTCAGAGTTTAGAATTCAGAACGGGTCTGAAGAAGACCAGGCAGCGGCTGAGTCAAGGAAAGCCTCCGTCCGCTTTTATTTCCCCTGTGCCTCTTCCAGGACTATGCTGGGATAGCAGGCTCCCGGGGGTTACTTTGGCTAAAACCTCCCTGCAGAGCAGGCCCTGAGCCCTGCCTCTGCGCCTGGGTGGTGTCAGCCCCTCCGCCTTCTGACTGTTCCAGCAACTCTCTAAGCCCTCCCAAAGGCCTCAAGGCCTGTAACCATATGCGGCAATTTTCAGCCATACCAGGAGAGGTCAACTGTAATTTTGGCCACCTGCCTAAGAGGAAGTGGCTAGCTTTACTTCTGACCCTCAGCAACTGCCAGGTGGCCTCTTGGAAATCCCCCTCTGGGGGATTCCAGCCATCGGGTGGGAGAGCAGTAGTTAAAATGAAAAATAAGAATCTTTTGCTGGGAGAAGTCAACAGATAGGGAGAAGTCAGCTGATAACAGAAATAGTTTGTTCTTTTTTTAAACTAAACTCACTGTTAACCAAGCAGTTCAACATGAAAGACTGAACTTTTATGTTTAATATTTTCTTCTCTTTTAACCTTCATTACTAATTTTTTTCAGATAATTGTATAAAACAACCATGGTAGCAAAATAATGTGATCACTGGAAAATAAGCAGGGAAAAGCATGCTATGAAGATACTCCTATCTGGGTGAATTCTTGATAGGTTTACATTTTTCATCTGGCATTTAAACATTAAACAATTAATGTATTTGATATGAAAATTATTTCAAGATATCTTATTAGCTTTTAATAGAGTTTAAAAAGTGTTTAAAAGAGTTTTCAAAAGGCTCTAAAATCATTTTGAAATAGTTTAAAACAGTTAGATAGTTTTGAATCGTTGTAAGTTAGTTTTAATAGAGCTTTAAAAAGTCCCTAAAATAGTCCTATCAAGTTGTTGCAGACCAAAATAATCCTCCCTAAATATCACTTTTGAAATCAGCTGGGGTAAACGACAGCAACACAATGACAAATCCTTAAACTATTTTAGAGATTATGAAATTAAAATACTGAGATTAAAATTTTCCTATCACAGAATTAAGGTACTGGAAAATATGTTTAAGTTTTTACTAATCACATTGCTATAGGTTTAGATATTTTGTACAACTGAAATATAATCATACACCGGCAGCTACATTTTTGAAAATTAAAAACATGGTCACAAATATATCTTATTTTAAAATCAGTTAATATACCTTAATGGTATTTAATGCCAAATTCAAAGTGAATTGATCAAGCCCTCAGTGGCCAGGTTATGGGTGTGATTTTTACTCTGAAAGAATTACATATTTCTTTCTTTTTGGTTGAGGTTTTGTTATTTGAATACATTTGATGAGAGGATATTGAAATAATTAAATAGCACTGAAAAAAAAAAGCTTTAAATTCTTTACAATCCCCTAATGGACATTTTCACTAATGAGATATCACAATGAATGTGAATTTTATTTCTGAAATCTCTAGTAAATCAGTCTTCTCCCTGGTTTTCCCAGCTCAGCGCCCATTATGTTTCTGTTCTCTTTCCCTTAGTGGCATTATTTGTATCACTGTGCATCAGGAAAGCTGGCTATGGCAGCATTAATCGGGCAGACACGGGGTGGCCACGGCAGGCGGCTGCCCCAAGAGCGCGGTGGCATGGCCACCAAAGCCACTCAATGAAGAAAGACCGCGGCTCTGTGTACAGCTCGCGGTGCCACGGCCTTCTTGGCAGAATAAAAATGTAGACAAGTAATAACAGAGGATAATGAAAGAACATGCTCTTTAAAATATTTCCTATTTTTTTCACAAACCCATGGTCATTAAAAAATGCAATTATTTACTTTTTTTCATTTAAACACATTTCTTTGAGATTGAGCTTTTGGGAATAACCACCTTTCCACCATTACAATAAGAGATAATTTCATGTTTAGTCTAATGTACAAATTGGATTTTTAAAAAATGAGCTCTATCTGTGAAGCCCTTATTCCTATAGAATGTGTCTTTTTGAGTTTATTACTTATTATAGACTCTAAAAACAACATTGCTGCTGATTTTCAAGTAAGCTGCTTCTTCTACATAGCAAATAGGTACACTTCACTTTTTCCTGATTTTTCTTAGGGCATGCAATTGATTTTTATAGTTGTCTGACAAAATAATTTATCAAACAAAAGGGAGAAAGACTAAAAAATATATTTTTCCACTTTTCTGTATCATGCATAATCAGCAACAACCAATACAATATTTGGCAAGAGTGAACAAAAATAAATTTAGTTTTGCTCGTTAGAAATACAAGGGTTCCTTTTTAGTTACACTTTTTTTTTTTTTACTTTGTGTCATTCAGTTTAGAACAATTTAATCTTTTTGTCTCCAAATCCATTTTTGAAGCTGAGTTTAACTTTTGCAACCCATGGCAAATCTTAAATGCCCTCATTTACCCATCTTTACAAAACTCCTATTTAAGCCTCTAAAAGTCAATACTGGCAATCAGACCCAAATTTCAGAAGGCAATAGTGAAAAATTACTTACGTTTAATCTCCAGTCATGTCCCTTGGCCGAAGATGATCCACAGTGTTAACTTAATTACTTTCCCCTTAACAAAAATCTCTTTTCGCTGTTAATGTCACTAGCCTGACTGATGCAGAGAAAATCTTGCAATTTAGATGCCTCACTTAACTGGCTAGCGCTTGGCTGTTCCTTAAGATGAACTAATTTTCTGTCCCTTATTCATCTGACTTTTTGAAAGAATCTGGTACTCTTTGGAACTGACCTGAGCTAATATCTCGAACATAAAAACGCTCCAAATTTACAACCTTATAAGAAAAAGCATTAGGAAAGTGCACTTACGTTTGATCTCCACCTTGGTCCCTCCGCCGAAAGTGAGCCACAGTGAGGGATCTCACCCTTTCCCCTCAACAAAAACCTCCCTTGAAGCCAATCATATGAGATAGGCTGCTTGTTCAGAGAAAAATCTAGCTATTTCTTCCCCATTTCCCCCATGAATCCTATTCTCCTCTCAAACCCAATGATTTGTCTATTTGCTCAGCTGTTTAAGTTCATTTTCTGGTGTCCTGCTATTTACTTCTGGGTCACCAGGTTTATTTAACCAAAATATCACAAAACTTGCACAAATGATACAATGGCACCAAAATCTCATGAGTAATTGAGACAGATGTACTTACGTTTGATATCTACTTTGGTCCCAGGGCCGAAAGTGAATCACAGTGATTCGTCTTAACTTTTCCCTTTACAAAAACCTCCCTGAAAGGTCAGCAAGCCTCTTTCCCCCAGTGAAGTTATTTTGATTTAGAAATCTTAAAAATCAGCCACAAGCTGGCCTCCTGTGGAACAATTTCCCCTCCTCTGCACCTAACCTGGGAATGAGGTTTGTTAGATCCCTGGCATCCGACTAATGAAAATCCACACAAAGGAACACAAAGTAAACTAATTAGAAACAGTGAAGAATCAGTGGAAAAAAGTACTTACGTTTGATCTCCAGCTTGGTCCCCTGGCCAAAACTGTACACACAATGGTTCCTTTTAACTTCCCTCCTATACAAAAACTCCCTTTCTGACAATTGACCAAGTCTCTGTCCAGAACGTGTTATGTTCCCCAGGACATTTCTGAAGCTATTGCTTAGACAAGCAACTGAATCTTGCTTGCTCTTCAAAGAAAATGTACAATCAATTCTCGAGTTTGTCTACAGACTTATCTTTATCTTTCCCCTGAAGGATGTCAGAGTCTGATTGCAGAGTCAGCTTATAGATCACTTCATAGACACAGGGAACAGAAGACACAGACAACCGAGGAAGCAAAGTTTAAATTCTACTCACGTTTGATTTCCAGCTTGGTCCCTTGGCCGAACGTCCACCACAGTGAGAGCTCTCCATTGTCTTGCTGAACAAAAACCCTTTTCACCAAAGGGGAACAGAGTCCTGGGTCAGCTGCTGAAGCTCAGCTCCCTTTTTGAGCAGGTGTGGAAGCCTTGAGGCTTCCCTGACATAGCACGTGTTTATTTTCTTAGGTGAGATCTAAAATCCAAGAAGAGAATATATTTATGTCTATGCCCTGATGGTTCCTTTCTTTAGCAACTTGCCACATCTGGACTGCTCATTATTTATTTATTTTTTAGAAAGTAGACTGAATGTAAATTACAAAGAAAAACAAGCAATTAAAAAAAAAAGGCCAGTTTTTTTGTGCTTTCTTTTGGAGTGGGCTGGGGGGCTTTTGCAAAGGATAAACTTCATTTAGTGTAATTATGGAAATCACCAGCTTCTCAATGAGTAATAATTACAGGTTGTCTTACTGTTTTATCTTCTCCTTTGCTGTAATGTTATTTTAAAAAAGGTAGACTAAATATATATCAAATTAAGGCTCATAACTTTGAAATGCATTTTGAAATGTAGCTACAGATGGTATACAAAACCAAAGTGAAGATTAATAGAGTAGAAAAGTAGACTTTACTTGGTTGGTTTGTCTGTTTTCACGGCACAGGAAGAGCTCAGCTCTTACTCAGCTGGACCAGGCACATGCCATCTTTGGAGCTGCCATGGGGTCCCAGTGTTCCATAGTGTTTCCACAGTAATCTCATCAACAACACTGAAGACCTTTTCAGTGTTTTCTTTTGAGTCCAGTTCCATTTTTGCAGCCTTGTATCTCTCTTAACCTTCCATCTCCACCCCTTCCATACATTACTCCCACCTCCCTACACTGCTTAGAGTTTTTCTATGGCCTCCAGCTTTTACAAGCACTCCCTCTGCTTGGGAACATCTTTGTCCACCTGGGTTAGCTTGTGAACTGCTAATTGTCTTTCAAAATTCAACTGAAGACACACCTTTTCTCAGATTAGCCCTGAGCAGGTGACCTGAATTTACAGAGTACAGAGACAGGTCACTGGGCCTAGAGTACCTACTTATTTTTTATTTTTTATTTTATTTATTTATTTTTTTGAGACAGAGTCTCGCTCTGTTGCCCGGGCTGGAGTGCAGTGGCATGACCTCAGCTCACTGCAAGCTCCGCCTCCCGGGTTCACGCCATTCTCCTGCCTCAGCCTCCCAACTAGCTGGGACTAAGGGCACCTGCCACCACGCCTCGCTAATTTTTTGTATTTTTAGTAGAGACGGGGTTTCACCATGTTAGCCAGGATGGTCTCGATCTCCTGATCTCGTGATCCGCCCACCTCGGCCTCCCAAAGTGCTGGGATTACAGGCGTGAGCCACCGCGCCCGGTGGAATGCCTGCTTGTTTTTATCTGCTTTCAAATTCTCTTCTACCCTTCTAAATTATAAGCTGTTTGATGTTTCATTTGTCCTGTATTTGGGAGGCTCAGTCCAGTATCTTTACTTAGCAAATGCTTAACAAACATTTTCAGAATAAATTTAAAAAAAAAATACATAATTGAAAATCAATAATAGATCAGAGATGCTATCATAGACCAAAGACTAATACTGACTACCACAATAGTAACTTTTACAACAGAAATCATAACTACAATTCTAAAGATTAGGGGTAGGTTTATTTGATTCTGTCACTGGCAGCTTTGCTAGTTTCCTTGAATAGCAGAATTAGCAGTTGGTCTCACCAGAAGATGAGGAATGAGAGGGATCAAGTTAGAGGTGGAGAGTTAACATTGGCAAGTGAAATTTAATGTGCAAAATAGCTGACCAAGGGCATAGTCCTTTTTTAAAGGGTACACAAAGTGATTTTCTCGCAGACATACATGCAATACCAATCATAAAGGGTGACATTTATTGAGCAGTTACTAAGTGCCAGAGATTATACATGTATCATCACATTTAATTATTCCCAAGACTCTATGAACTAGGAACTAATATTATCCCCTACTTTGTAGGTGCAAAAACTTGAGGGCAGAGAGGTCAAGGAACCAGCTTATGGCAGTAAGTGGCAGAGCTGTGACCTAAACTCAGAGCCCATGTACTTAACTGAACTATATGCAGATTATACTCCAGGAGTAAAGTCACCCAACGGAGGCAACAAGCATGACAGGGAATGCTGGGATGGGGGAAGGTAAAAGGAACTTCTTAGACTGGGATAAGTGTGTCCAGACGTATATATAAGGCTACGCACGGAAATACTGTTTAAAAAGTGAAAAATAACTAAAATCCTCATTAATAGGAGTTTGGTTAAACTGTGCTAGAGCTTTACAATGTAGCACAAAGCAGACAATAAGAGGAAGACGTAGACTTCTATATAGTTATGTGGAAGGTGTTTGTGAAAATGCAGGTCACTGAAGAGTATGTGTGGTGAGATCTCATGATCCCATCTACATTGATTATATATATATAAAAAAATACGGGCTGAATTTTAAAGGACACATAAATTGTGCTTGGTAGTTATCTCCTGGGATTGCAGAGGAGGAACAATGACACTTTATGCCATCTCTTCCTACTCTTCTGTATGGTTATGTGAATATATTCATTTTATAGTTTTTAGAAATAATAAAACTGTACTAATTTTGAAAAACAGTAAACTCTGACATTGCCTATTAGCATTCTCAATATTCCTGTGCAATGCATAAACATAACTTTTTAAATGATATGTACACACATGTGTGAGTTTTCTTTGTCAAATACTTCTCTATAATCTTTAAATCAAGCATGCCAAAAAGGTAAAAGCTTTCCTGTTTCAGTGTAGGAGATAGCCTTCTGCAAATGAAAGAGATGTAGGGGATAGAAACAGGAATGAAAAAGATGACTGAGCTGTTTGAGGGACTAATGTTCCTAAGTCAGCTAATTGGAAATCTAATATGAACAGTGCAACCGAATAACTATTGTAAAGCAGTATTTGTAAACAATAAAAAATGATTATCATAAGTACCATTGTTGCAAAAACTATTTTATTGATCACATGCAGTGGTGATCTGTAGGAATGATTGTTGTAATGTTTGCTGTAACATAAAATGAAACATGGGAAGTGGCTGAGATCTTTAGGTTGTGTGTGGTTCATTTTTTGAAAGCAAATGATGTCTCAGAAGCATCTGTGAGACTCTGCCAGGATCCACCATTCTACAAAATATCTGTGATGGACATTGATAGGATTGATTTGTTGAGGAAAGGCAAGGTGTCAGTAAGACAGTCTGAGAGGTTCTTGGATTTCATGTAAAAGAGTGCTGGAAATAGAATTTCTTGGCGAGCATTCCAACTAACTCATTACTGAAGCTGCTTTACATTGAACCCTCAGCAAAGTTAGATTATCAGAAAAAAAATATAAACTGCTGTGGAGGGGAGAGGAAGGAAAGTCAGGGAGGGAGGGGGGCAAGGAGAGAAAGAGACAGAGAGGGGAGAGAGAGAGAGAGGAGAGAGAGAGCACAAGCACACACTTCAATGCACATCTATAAATCATCCTGAAAACTACTGATAAATTATTTTAGCAGTGTTCCTCAGGTGTAACATTTCAAGAAATATCATTTTTGCTTTTTATTTGGCATAATTTACTAGTCAATTTAGGAAGATCGCCTCTTATCAGTAACATACAGTACATCACCCAGTATGTCAGGGGACACGATGGCGTAAGTTTGCCTTTTGCAAGGTTTGAGGGATGGCCGTTTCCCTACCTGACTCAGGAAAGTCTGTAGCTGATATCCATCTTCAAGTTTGTGGTTCTTTCTCTCTCTATATATATTTGAGCTCAGCAGTCATGCTGGAGTCCAGAGTAGGTGATTCTTTCTGCTTTAGCTTGACTCCTCCTTAAGATTGTAACTCTCTCAGTTTTACATTTTTTTGTCAGACGTAAGCTGATATTCCACAAGGAGAGGAGGAAATTCTGTGTTTCACATCAGTGGTGCTTGGAACCTGATTGGTTGTCATTCTTCCAGCTAGTTTGTCACAAGTGGATATCTGTCCTGGATTCCCTAGGATCAAGGCTGCCCCATTAGCCAGGAAGAGGGAGATAGAGGAGATGCTCTTTGCTGCCTCCAGGTTGTGTCTGTTTCCTCTCATATCTGAAGACAGATGTGCTGGCAGAAGGAAAGTCCTTTGTCCGGCCATGTGCAAATGCATGGGACATAAATATGAACAGAGATTCTGGTCCCACTCTAGAAAATGTAGATGTTCATCTTGTTTCCAAGGGGACAGTAAGGCTGCAGGTGTTTTTTGACTTCCTTGAGAGAAAGAGAAGATAGCAGCAATTGTGTCGGGGCTTACTATCCTAGGATGGGTTCAGCCACCGAGATTTACATATTCAATGCTGTGGTTTTTGTTTCATTTTGCAAGAGGAACGAGCCCCTCAAGCTCTGTCTTAGAGTTCCCTCCCCTCCCTGTCTATCTACTTGGCACCCAGCCCCTATGTTCTCTTCTCCATATTAAGGCATAGAAATCATGGGCAACTACTGTTCAGGCTGGCTCTGGATGCAGTTGTGAAATCGATGAGTTTGGGCTTGGTTTTTCAGACCCCCAAATGCCCTGATAATCCTGGCTCAAAGGGGTGGCCAGCCCCTCCACACCTGTGGGTATTTCTCGTCAGGTGGGATGAGAGACTGAGAAAAGAAATGAGACACAGAGACAAAGTATAGAGAAAGAACAGCGGGCTCAAGGGACTGTCACTCAGCATACGGAGGACCCACACTGGCAGCGGTCTCTGAGTTCCTTCAGTATTTATTGATTACTATTTTCACTATCTCAGCAGGGGGAATGCGGCAGGAGAACAGGGTGATAGTGGGGAGAAGGTCAGCAAGAAAACATGTGAGCAAAGGAATCTGTGTCACAAATAAGTTCAAGGGAAGGTACTATGCCTGGATGTGCACGTAGGCCAGATTTATGCTTCTCTCACCCAAACATCTCAGTGTAGTAAAGAATAACAGAGCAGCATTGCCGCCAGCATATCTTGCCTCCAGCCACAGACCGGTTTTCTCCTATCTCAGAATAGAACGAATGTACAATCAGGTTTTACACTGAGACATTCCGTTCCCAGGGGCATGCAGGAGACAGAGGCCTTCTTCTTATCTCAACTGCAAGAGGCCTTCCTCTTTTACTAATCCTCGGACCCTTCACGGGTGTCAGGCTGGGGGACGGTCAGATCTTTCCCACCCCACAAGGCCATATCTCAGGCTGTCTCAGTGGGGAGAAACCTTGGACAACACCCAGTTTTCCTGGGCAGGGGTCCCTGCGGCTTTCCGCAGTGCATTGTGCCCCTAGTTAATCAAGAATGGAGAATGGCGATGACTTTTACCAAGCATACTGCCTGTAAACATATTGTTAACAAGGCACATCCTGCACAGCCCTAGATCCCTTAAATCTTGATTCCATACAACACATGTTTCTGTGAGCACAAGGTTGGGGCTAAAGTTACAGATTAACAGCATCTCAAGGCAAAACAATTGTTCAGGATACAGATCAAAATGGAGTTTCTTATGTCTTCCTTTTCTACATAGACAAAGTAACAGTCTGATCTCTTTCTTTTCCCTACCCTGGCTGAGGCTAGAGTTCCAAGTCTAAGAGGGAGGATAGGAGGCGGACAGGCCAATGGAAACAACAAATGAACAACAGATGGAAACAAGGAATAGTGTGGATTTTTGAGTTCATTAGCGTGTCCTCCACTCTTTCAAAACCTCCTTTGCAATGACAGAAGAAATATAAAAATGATAATGAATTTATTTCATGGTTGGAGAATCATGAGTGGTCCTATTAGAAGAAAAAACTTTGAAGAACACCACAGAGATTTAAACCATGTCATCGAATTCATAGAGAAACTGGAATTTAAAAACATTTTTTCCATTGCAAAAACAGGAGGCGTTCCTGAAGCAGCCAGTTCTAGTTTTCCCCACAGAGCCCCAGAAAAGCCATACTTCAGAGCTATCGGGCTGAGAATGGTGATAGGTGGGCAGTGGAGAGTGGAATAACACCTGGGTCATCTCTCTGCTGGTTACAGACAGCTTGGCCCTCATGCTTCAGGCCGTGGGAATAGAGATTGAAAGAAAAAGGGGCCAAGTTAACAGGCATTCAATAGTAATGGGATTAAAAAACCCTCCCAAACCACTAGAAGGAAAAGAAATAGACAAAAATAATAAACTAATCCAGCAAAATTCAGGAAAAGTGAATAAAAAATTGAGGCAAGCACGATACATAAAAGTACAAATTAAGTTTGAAGGACCAAGTCAAAATATACAGTCACAAACTATCGTGAATGTTATATAAAAATAAAAATAAAGCAGAAAGATGACTATGTATCTTTTCGAGGATATTTGATCCAATAGAGAAATAGTTCGTTTGCTTTCTGTTTATGATTGATTAAAAACTAGATTGCAAAAAGTTAGATGTTAATGTAAAGAAAACTTTCTGAAAATAATAATGGATTTTTATCTAGTAGAAAAGATAACCCCAATGCTTATGGTTTTATTGCTCTGTAGGACATTCAAGTTGTGCATCTTATTTAGCAAACTTATTCCAACATTAGTAGATGTGTGTGTGCGTGTGCATGTGTGTGTGTGTATGTACACACATAGGTGTGTGCATGTATGTGTATATGTATGTATGTAGGTCTATATGTACATACTAGCAAATGATAAAGTTGGTTCAAAGGACGATGTACAGTAGTACCTCCTTATCCACAGTTTTGCTTTCTGGGGTTTCAGTTACCTGTAGGCAACAGTAGTCTGAAAATATTAAAAAGAAATTTCTAGAAATAAGAATTTACTCATTTTAAATTGTGTGCCTTAGTAGCGTGATGACATCTCATGCCCTTCTGCTCCATACCAGCCTGGGACTGAATCATCCCTTTGTCCAGTGTCTCCATGCTGTCTACACTTACCCTCCTATTTAGATGCTTAGTAGCCCTCTTGGTCATCAGATTGACTGTCATGATATCCTAGTGTTTGTGCTCAAGTAACTCTTATTTTACTGAATTGTTCTGTTTTATTACTAGTTATTGTTGTTAATCTCTTACTGTGACTAATTAATACATTTTATCATAGGTAAGTATGTATAGGGAAAAACACAGCATATGTAGAGTTGTGCACTAGCATCCACTGGCGGGAGAATTTTGCTAAAGTTAGAAGAGAGAAGACTGTCCAGAAGAAAGAATTTTCTATACTTGCCACCTTTTTTCTGTTTGATGTCCCCATGTAAGTCTCAGTGTTACAATCTCTCTCCCCACCTCAATCACTGCCCTCTGTCTCTGGAAGGAAATTCCGCTTGGACTGAGGCCAGCATGGTGCTAGACAGGAGAGATCCAGTACCCACTCTGGGAAATTTCATAAGATGTCCGGTTCTCCACCTTCTTCAGGGACCTTTTATCATATCTCATGTGCCCATGGCATTTGTCACTGCCATCTGCACAACACTGAACTCCAACATCAACTGAGAAGAAAGAGAGAGAGGGAGAAAGAGAAAGAGAGAGAAAGAAAAGTCATTTGTTCATTGAGCCACACAAATTATTTTTTCTAATTAAATTATATATCCAAGTAGCTGCAATATGATACAATCCCAAATACACATACTTATTGAATATGATTCAAAGAGCATTCATTGAGTACTCTGTATCAAGCCACAATGTAAAATAAATGCAAAATTACTGGTGATTGTTATGCCTTTCTGTGGGACTTCACTCTCTCTGGTTGGAGGTACTGTGTAGGAGCACATGAGCTCCAATCAGGTGGTCTGGAGGGAGCAAAATGCCACTGTTGGAGGTTAAATATGAAGGGAAATAGCAGTAGGCATCGGACAGCATAGAGTGAAAAAAAAGTGCATATACTTCTAGTGTCTGCTTTACAGATTCCTTGTTTTGTTCTTGTTTTTGTTTTTTTGAGATGGAGTCTCCCTCTGTCGCCCAGGCTGGAGTGCAATGCCATGATCTTGGCTCACTGCAACCTTCACCTCTCAGGTTCAAGCGATTCTCTTGCCTCAGACTCCTGAGTAGCTGAGATTACAGGTGTGCACCACCACGCCCGGCTAATTTTTGTATTTTTAGTAGAGACGGGGTTTCACTATGTTGGTAAGGCTGGTCTTGAATTCCTGACCTAGTGATCCACCTGCCTCGGCCTCCCGAAGTGTTGGGATTACAGGTGTGAGCCAGTGCGCCTGGCCTCCTCGTTTTTTTAAAACTAGTTCAAACCCTCAACTCGTAACTTGGGAAATTCAGGTCATAGGAGGCCCTGTTATTTATAAGGTATCCAGCAACAATGCATGGAACAGAATATTTAACTATTAAAAAACTTATATTAGGTTGTTGCAAAAGTAATTGCTGTCCTTTTTTCCTTCCTCTTTCTTTCTTTCTTTTTCTTTCTTCTTTCTTTTCTTTCTTCGTCCCTTCCCTTCCCTTTCTTTCTCTTTCTTTCTTTCTTTCTTTCTTTCTTTCTTCCTTTCTTTCTTCCCTTCCTTCCTTTCCTTCCCTTCCCTCCCTTGCTTCCTCCTTTCCTTCCTTCTCTTTCCTTCCCTTCTTCCTTCCTTCCTTCTTCCCTTCCCTTCTCTCTCTCTCTTTCTTTCTTCCCTTCCTTCCCTTCCTTCCTTTCTTTCCCTTCCCTCCCTTCCTTCCCTTCCTTCCTTTCCTTCCCTTCCTTCCCTTCCTTCCCTCCTTTCCTTCCTTCTCTTTCCTTCCCTTCTTCCTTTCTTTCCTTCCTTCCTTCCTTTCTTTCTTTCTTTTCTTTCTTTTGCCTTCCTTCCTTTCCTTCCCTTCCTTCCTTTCCTTCCCTTCCCTCCCTTCCTTCCTTCTTTCCTTCCTTCTCTTTCCTTCCTTTCTTTCCTTCCTTCTCTCTTTCTTCTTCCCTTACTTCCTTTCCTTCCCTTCCCTCCTTTCCCTCCTTTCCTTCTTCTTTCCTTCCTTCTTTTTTTTTCTTTTATTATTATTATTATACTTTAGGTTTTATGGTACATGTGCCCAATGTGCAGGTAAGTTACATATGTATACATGTGCCATGCTGGTGCGCTGCACCCACCAACTCGTCATCTAGCATTAGGTATATCTCCCAATGCTATCCCTCCCCCCTCCCCCCACCCCACAACAGTCCCCGATGTGTGATATTCCCCTTCCTGTGTCCATGTGTTCTCATTGTTCAATTCCCACCTATGAGTGAGAATATGCGGTGTTTGGTTTTTTGTTCTTGCGATAGTTTACTGAGAATGATGATTTCCAATTTCATCCATGTCCCTACAAAGGACATGAACTCATCATTTTTTATGGCTGCATAGTATTCCATGGTGTATATGTGCCACATTTTCTTAATCCAGTCTATCATTGTTGGACATTTGGGTTGGTTCCAAGTCTTTGCTATTGTGAATAATGCGGCAATAAACATACGTGTGCATGTGTCTTTATAGCAGCATGATTTATAGTCCTTTGGGTATATATCCAGTAATGGGATGGCTGGGTCGAATGGAATTTCTAGTTCTAGATCCCTGAGGAATCGCCACACTGACTTCCACAATGGTTGAACTAGTTTACAGTCCCACCAACAGTGTAAAAGTGTTCCTATTTCTCCACATCCTCTCCAGCACCTGTTGTTTCCTGACTTTTTAATGATTGCCATTCTAACTGGTGTGAGATGGTATCTCATTGTGGTTTTGATTTGCATTTCTCTGATGGCCAGTGATGGTGAGCATTTTTTCGTGTGTTTTTTGGCTGCATAAATGTCTTCTTTTGAGAAGTGTCTGTTCATGTCCTTCGCCCACTTTTTGATGGGGTTGTTTGTTTTTTTCTTGTAAATTTGTTGGAGTTCATTGTAGATTCTGGATATTAGCCCTTTGTCAGATGAGTAGGTTGCGAAAATTTTCTCCCATTTTGTAGGTTGCCTGTTCACTCTGATGGTAGTTTTCTTTGCTGTGCAGAAGCTCTTTAGTTTAATTAGATCCCATTTGTCAATTTTGGCTGTTGTTGCCATTGCTTTTGGTGTTTTAGACATGAAGTCCTTGCCCATGCCTATGTCCTGAATGGTAATGCCTAGGTTTTCTTCTAGGGTTTTTATGGTTTTAGGTCTAACATTTAAGTCTTTAATCCATCTTGAATTGATTTTTGTATAAGGTGTAAGGAAGGGATCCAGTTTTAGCTTTCTACATATGGCTAGCCAGTTTTCCCAGCACCATTTATTAAATAGGGAATCCTTTCCCCATTTCTTGTTTTTGTCAGGTTTGTCAAAGATCAGATACTTGTAGATATGTGGCATTATTTCTGACGGCTCTGTTCTGTTCCATTGATCTATATCTCTGTTTTGGTACCAGTACCATGCTGTTTTGGTTACTGTAGCCTTGTAGTATAGTTTGAAGTCAGGTAGTGTGATGCCTCCAGCTTTGTTCTTTTGGCTTAGGATTGACTTGGCGATGCGGGCTCTTTTTTGGTTCCGTATGAACTTTAAAGTAGTTTTTTCCAATTCTGTGAAGAAAGTCATTGGTAGCTTGATGGGGATGGCATTGAATCTGTAAATTACCTTGGGAAGGATGGCCATTTTCATGATATTGATTCTTCCTACCCATGAGCATGGAATGTTCTTCCATTTGTTTGTATCCTCTTTTATTTCCTTGAGCAGTGGTTTGTAGTTCTCCTTGAAGAGGTCTTTCACATCCCTTGTAAGTTGGATTCCTAGGTATTTTATTCTCTTTGAAGCAATTGTGAATGGGAGTTCACTCATGATTTGGCTCTCTGTTTGTCTGTTATTGATGTATAAGAATGCTTGTGATTTTTGCACATTGATTTTGTATCCTGAGACTTTGCTGAAGTTGCTTATCAGCTTAAGGAGATTTTGGGCTGAGACAATGGGGTTTTCTAGATATACTATCATGTCATCTGCAAACAGGGACAATTTGACTTCCTCTTTTCCTAATTGAATACCCTTGATTTCCATCTCCTGCCTAATTGCCCTGGCCAGAACTTCCAACACTATGTTGAATAGAAGTGGCAAGAGAGGGCATCCCTGTCTTGTGCCAGTTTTCAAAGGGAATGCTTCCAGTTTTTGCCCATTCAGTATGATATTGGCTGTGGGTTTGTCATAAATAGCTCTTATTATTTTGAGATACGTCCCATCAATTCCTAATTTATTGAGAGTTTTTAGCATGAAGGGTTGTTGAATTTTGTCAAAGGCCTTTTCTGCATCTATTGAGATAATCATGTGGTTTTTGTCTTTGGTTCTGTTTATATGCTGCATTACATTTATTGATTTGCGTATATTGAACCAGCCTTGCATCCCAGGGATGAAGCCCACTTGATCATGGTGGATAAGCTTTTTGATGTGCTGCTGGATTCTGTTTGCCAGTATTTTATTGAGGATTTTTGCATCAATGTTCATCAAGGATATTGGTCTAAAATTCTCTTTTTTTGTTGTGTCTCTGCCAGGCTTTGGTATCAGGATGATGCTGGCCTCATAAAATGAGTTAGGGAGGATTCCCTCTTTTTCTATTGATTGGAATAGTTTCAGAAGGAATGGTACCAGCTCCTCCTTGTACCTCTGGTAGAATTCGGCTGTGAACCCATCTGGTCCTGGACTCTTTTTTTGGTTGGTAAGCTATTGATTATTGCCACAATTTCAGCTCCTGTTATTGGTCTATTCAGAGATTCAACTTCTTCTTGGTTTAGTCTTGGGAGGGTGTATGTGTTGAGGAATTTATCCATTTCTTCTAGATTTTCTAGTTTATTTGCATAGAGGTGTTTGTAATATTCTCTGATGGTAGTTTGTATTTCTGTGGGATCGGTGGTGATATCCCCTTTATCATTTTTTATTGCATCTATTTGATTCTTCTCTCTTTTTTTCTTTATTAATCTTGCTAGCGGTCTATCAATTTTGTTGATCCTTTCAAAAAACCAACTCCTGGATTCATTTATTTTTTGAAGGGTTTTTTGTGTCTCTATTTCCTTCAGTTCTGCTCTGATTTTAGTTATTTCTTGCCTTCTGCTAGCTTTTGAATGTGTTTGCTCTTACTTTTCTATTTCTTTTAATTGTGATGTTAAGGTGTCAATTTTGGATCTTTCCTGCTTTCTCTTGTGGGCATTTAGTGCTATAAATTTCCCTCTACACACTGCTTTGAATGCATCCCAGAGATTCTGGTATGTTGTGTCTTGGTTCTCGTTGGTTTCAAAGAACATCTTTATTTCTGCCTTCATTTCGTTATGTACCCAGTAGTCATTCAGGAGCAGGTTGTTCAGTTTCCACGTAGTTGAGCGGTTTTGAGTGAGATTCTTAATCCCGAGTTCTAGCTTGATTGCACTGTGATCTGAGAGATAGTTTGTTACAATTTCTGTTCTTTTACATTTATTGAGGAGAGCTTTACTTCCAAGTATATGGTCAATTTTGGAATAGGTGTGGTGTGGTGCTGAAAAAAATGTATATTCTGTTGATTTGGGGTGGAGAGTTCTGTAGATGTCTATTAGGTCCGCTGGGTGCAGAGCTGAGTTCAATTCCTGGGTATCCTTGTTGACTTTCTGTCTTGTTGATCTGTCTAATGTTGACAGTGGGGTGTTAAAGTCTCCCATTATTAATGTGTGGGAGTCTAAGTCTCTTTGTAGGTCACTCAGGACTTGCTTTATGAATCTGGGTGCTCCTGTATTGGGTGCATATATATTTAGGATAGTTAGCTCTTCTTGTTGAATTAATCCCTTTACCATTATGTAATGGCCTTCTTTGTCTCTTTTGATCTTTGTTGGTTTAAAGTCTGTTTTATCAGAGACTAGGATTGCAACCCCTGCCTTTTTTTGTTTTCCATTTGCTTGGTAGATCTTCCTCCATCCTTTTATTTTGAGCCTATGTGTGTCTCTGCACGTGAGTTGGGTTTCCTGAATACAGCACACTGATGGGTCTTGAGTCTTTATCCAATTTGCCAGTCTGTGTCTTTTAATTGGAGCATTTAGTCCATTTACATTTAAAGTTAATATTTTTATGTGTGAATTTGATCCTGTCATTATGATGTTAGCTGGATATTTTGCTCGTTAGTTGATGCAGTCTCTTCCTAGTCTCAATGGTCTTTACATTTCGGTATGATTTTGCAGTGGCTGGTACCGGTTGTGCCTTTCCATGTTTAGCGCTTCCTTCAGGAGCTCTTTTAGGGCAGGCCTGGTGGTGACAAAATCTCTCAGCATTTGCTTGTCTGTAAAGTATTTTATTTCTCCTTCACTTATGAAGCTTAGTTTGGCAGGATATGAAATTCTGGGTTGAAAATTCTTTTCTTTAAGAATGTTGAATATTGGCCCCCACTCTCTTCTGGCTTGTAGGGTTTCTGCCGAGAGATCCGCTGTTAGTCTGATGGGCTTCCCTTTGATGGTAACCCGACCTTTCTCTCTGGCTGCCCTTAACATTTTTTCCTTCATTTCAACTTTGGTGAATCTGACAATTATGTGTCTTGGAGTTGCTCTTCTCGAGGAGTATCTTTGTGGCGTTCTCTGTATTTCCTGAATCTGAATGTTGGCCTGCCTTGCTAGATTGGGGAAGTTCTCCTGGATAATATCCTGCAGAGTGTTTTCCAACTTGTTTCCATTCTCCCCGTCACTTTCAGGTACACCAATCAGATGCAGATTTGGTCTTTTCACATAGTCCCACATTTCTTGGAGGCTTTGCTCGTTTCTTTTTATTCTTTTTTCTCTAAACTTCCCTTCTCGCTTCATTTCATTCATTTCATCTTCCAGGGCTGATACCCTTTCTTCCATTTGATCGCATCGGCTCCTGAGGCTTCTGCATTCTTCACGTAGTTCTCGAGCCTTGGTTTTCAGCTCCATCAGCTCCTTTAAGCACTTCTCTGTATTGGTTATTCTAGTTACACATTCTTCTAAATTTTTTTCAAAGTTTTCAACTTCTTTGCCTTTGGTTTGAATATCCTCCCGTAGCTCGGAGTAATTTGATCGTCTGAAGCCTTCTTCTCTCAGCTCGTCAAAGTCATTCTCCATCCAGCTTTGTTCCGTTGCTGGTGAGGAACTGCGTTCCTCAGATGGAAATGCAGAAATCACCCGTCTTCTGCGTGGCTCGCGCTGGGAGCTGTAGACCGGAGCTGTTCCTATTCGGCCATCTTGGCTCCTCCCTCTCTTTCCTTCCTTCTTTCTCTTTCCTTCCTTTCTTTCTTTCTCTTGCCTTCCTTCCTTTCCTTCCCTTGCCTTCCCTTCCCTTCTCCTTCCTTCCTTCCTCTTTTTCTTCTTTCTTTCTTTCTGTCTTTCCTTTTCTTTCTTTCTTTCTCTCTCTCTTCTTTCTTTTCTTTCTTGTGTTCCAGGATGATTTAGTGTTACCTACAGTTCCCAGAGAAAGAATCCTGTCTTGAGGGGTGGCTGGGGCAGGGCTACTGCTCTCCCTACTCTGTGCTCTAGTGGCCAGGTGGCTCAGCTCTAGCTGCCAGGCCATGTTTCTTAGGGAATGGCATTCTGTCTTCTTAACAAGAACAAAATAGGTGCCTAATAAATATAAGATGCCTTCAGCTTTTGGTATATGTGTAATCATAAATATAAATTTGTTTAAAACTTGAACTATTCTGATGTTCTCAATGGCTAGCCAAACTTAAAATGTGTATTTGGACTTGAATTTCCCACCAAGGGTGTTACTAGCTTCTTTACTGTTGCAGCTGCCTTTTGTTTTGTTTTTGAAAGTTTAAAAAATACACAAGGGGGCTTTTGCTTCCTGAAAGATGGAGTAGAATTATTTTTACCTATTTCTATCAAGTAAAATAAAAACCCTGGACATTGTACGTAAAGCAAACTTATGAAGACTCTGGAAGGTGGAGAGAAGAAGGCAGACCAGTTAGGAACACTGGGACCCAAGGAGCGACCCAGCAGTGCATTCCCCGGGGTTTCTTTTTGCCTCATCCATTCCAGACTTGGTTCTGGAGAAGTCTGTCAACTCGGAAACAGCAACAGGCCCAGAAAAATAAAAAGCCCTAATAAAAAGCTGGCTCTCTCTAGTCAAAGGAGAAAGAAAGGGGAAGCCCAGTAAAACAATTCTTAGGCAGTAACGTCTCCGCTCCATTCAAACACCCTAACTTCTCCTTCCTGAGTGGCAAGAGAGGAAATTGGCTGAGATGAGTTTAAATGAGATCCAAAGCCTCATAACGCAATACTCCAAAGTCGAGATTTCAACTGAAAACTACGCATCCCAACAGGAACCAGGGGAACCAGGAAAATCTCAGCTTTAATGAGACAGTTAAGAGGCGCTAATACCGACATGACAGAGACGTTAGAATTGTCTGACAAGAATGTGAAAGCTGCCATCATAAGAACACATCAAACTCAACAACACCATCAATGAGTAAGATCATAAATCAACATTGCTGGAAAACTCCAACCAGCACCAGCAGAATTCGCATTCTTTTCAAGTGCCCACGGAACATATACCAAAATTGCCATATACTGGGCCATGTAACAAACCTCAACAAATTTAATAGAATTGAAATCACATGGAGTGTGTTCTCTGACCACCTGGAATCAAACTAAAAATCATTAATAGAAAAATAATGGGAAAAATGCCAAACCCTTAGAAACAAAACAACACACTTCTAAACAGTCCATGGGAGATTTCAAGGAAAATAAAAGATTATATATTGAATAGAATAAAACTGAAGATGTAACATATTATAATATCAAGGATACAGCAAAAGCCCAAAGAAATGAAAACTTATCCCAGAAAAATGAAAACTTATGTCAGCACAAAAACGTATACAATACACAACTATTCATAGTGGTTTTATCTGTATTAAAAAAAAACTGGAATCAGCCAAAATGTCCTACAATAGATTAATGGTAAAACAAACTGCGGTACATCCATCCCATGGAATAATTAGTATTAAAAAGTAGTGAGTTGGGCACAGTGGTTCATACCTATAATCCAAGCACTTTGTGAAGTAGAGGTAGGAGAATCACTTGACCTAGGAGTTTGAGACCAGCGTGGGCAACATAGTGACACCATGTCTCTAAAAAAAACAAAAAAAATAAAAATCAGCTGTGTGTTGTGTCCCACGCCTGTAGTCCTGGCTACATGGGAGGCTGAGGCAGCAGGATGCTTGAGCCCCGGAGTTCGAGGCTGCAGTGAGTTAAGATCTCGCCACTGCACTCCACCCTGTGTAACAGAGTGAGACTCTGTCTCTAAAAAAAATTAAACAATAAAATAGTGAGCTGTTGATACACATGACCTGAATGGATCTGAGGGGCATTGTGCTGAGTATAAAGGTCACATATTGCATGATTCCATTTACATAATGTTTTTGTCTTTTCAAAAATATTACAAGGGTTGCTTCTTGGTTGTAGGGTGTGCGCATTTTTCAATTTACAAATTGGTCTCAAATTCGTGTATTAAGTTACATTCCCACATTTGCAATGATAGGTCCTCCATGGAGTTTCCTCACTCTACATGCTCTCCAATACTTGATATTATCAGGCTTTTTAATTTTTTTCCAGTCAAATGGGCAATACATTGTATTTTATTTTTGGTTTAAGATACATATTTGTGTTTTCTGATCACTCATGAGGTTGACCATTTAAAAATGTTTATTGGCTATTGGGGTCTCATCTGTTGTGAATCACCTGTTTTTAAGGTATGCTCACTTTTTTATTGAGTTTCTTATTTTTTTCACTATTGCATAGAAGTTTCCAATCTTTCTTCCCTCCTCTTATTCTTTAATAACAGAATCCCAATTTTTTACAGGGCAACAGTGTCCCAGCTAAAAATCTAATTCCTCAGCTTCTTTGCAGTTAGGACTGTTGAGACATAATCTGAAATCTATTGTGCATTTCTGGAAAAATTTTGCTTGATTGACAGAGGCACTGCTGCTTATTTCTCCTTTGTGTTGTATCTTCTTCTGTCTGGAACTTGGCAGAAGCACCCATCTTGCAGGATGAAAGTCACAAGCTAGAGTGGAGGAGCAGGCAGGGAAAGGACCTGGGTCCTGCAGCAGCTGTCTAGCTCTGAACCACCTGCCTCCAGAGTCCTCCTTAGTGAGAAAAATGTATCTCTTTATCTGATCAAGCTCCTCTAGTTAGATTTCAACTACATATAGCTGAGTGAATACTGATGAATACTGAATAATGAATACTGGTACAACTTTCTAATATTTTCTCTTAGAGTTCTGCATTGAAGTTTTTAAATAAGTTTAGTCTATACCTTTCTTTTCCATTTTCAGTCTTCAATTTTGACTTCAAGATAATTCTAGTCCTATGATGTGATTTATGTTTCTAAATAATGGCATTTACCCTCTTTCACTATTCCCTGGAATTGGAAAAAATATAGGTTATTATTTATTTATTTATTTATTTAGGTTTTGGTAAAACTTAACCATATGTTTAACAGGACCTGGACTTTGATTTAAGCAAACGGGGTAAAAACAGTTTAAAGACAATCAAGGAAATTGGAATAGGAAATGGGTATTGGACATTAGGGAATTACTCTCAATTATGCTGGGAATCATAATGGAATGGTGGTTGTTTTTTAAAAGTCCTTATCAGTTGGCAACGTATTAATGATTGGCTGAAAAATACTGCCAGTGTCTGTGTGTGAGGAGGTGAGAGAACAGAGTAATTGGATGGGGGACGGGAGGCGGTAGTTGAAACAAGATTAGCAAAATGTTAATTTGTGAAGCTTAGGGTTCATTATACTATTTGTGTATATTCATAAATGGTTGAACATTTCTATAAACATTAAAAATGAAAATAAAGTGGTCCCATGTTGCTAACTGTGACTGTCGCACTCTGTCAGCAAATGGCAGTGTTGTATAAACCATGAGCCTACATGGGCCGAATGGATCATTGTGCTTGCTAAGTAGCAAAAGCAATGATACAATGTAAGCCAGGTCAGATTTTACTGCTTTTAGACAAAAGGGCAAGGTAAGATTTGCAGAGTAAAGAATAGGTACAGAGTAATAATAAATTATTTTAAAAATTCTAAGTGATTCATTAAAGTCTTATAGACAAGTTAGGTAGAAAAGTACGTAAAAACCCCATAAGCCTATAAACTTATTACAACTATAAAATCATTTGGTCTCTGTCTCTCTCTCTCAAACTCTCCCCTTATTTGCATTTTAAATCAGTATTTTCATACATATATATTTGCAAAATCTTATTGATTTTATTGATGAAAATGACTTCGAATTTGCTTTAAAACCTTATATGATAAACATAAATATTATTCTGTAGTTCTTTTTACCCAGCTTTTAACTGGCATAGTTTAATCTATGAAAACAGCTCCATATTTTAAAAGATTTTCTAACTATGACAACAGGCAACATTTCATAGATGATAAAATGTCTTATCAACTAATACCTAATATTTTAACAGGTTATGTACACTAGCTTTAAGAACCAGTTGTAGAATTTGATATATATAAAATAATACAGATCCTGTCACTGGGCAAACTTATGGTGGAATCATTTTTTGTGTTGTTGTGGACAAATTACTTATTCTTTCTGAAACCCTGTTTGGATATATATTTTTTAAAGCCCATAATTTGGGCACCTCATAAAGTAGTGAAGTCTGAAATTAAACCATCAATGTAAGAGAGCTAGTTTCCTTTCTCGGCAAGAGAATATGACTCTAAAATTTATGCCCAAGTTAGACTATTTCTATCTTGCCTCTTTCCCCTAGAATATTTGGGTTTAATTAAAAATTTACAATGAAATTAGAAAAATACAAATAAAAATAGAAAATCAAATGGAGATAAAATAACAGTGATAATCAAAATAGACCCCTATGTTGATCTAAAAAAGAAAAGAAAAAAAGCTAATTTGGACATCATAAAATTAAACTTCTGCTCTTCACATGGCATGTTAAGAAAATAAAAGGCGCCACACATTGGGAGAACATAGTCATAAAACACAAATGTGAGAAAAAATCATATGCAGAATATACAAAGAACTCTCACAGTCCATAGTAACAACACCCCAATAAAAACTTCACCAAAAATTTGAAAGGATATGTCATCAAAGAAGGTATATAGTGAAGTTACAATACTAGGCTCGAGCAAGTGGAACCCTCATTCACTGCTGACGGGAGTGCAAAATAGCACAGCAACTTTGGAAAACAGTTTGGCTGTTTCTTATAAAGTTCAACATACACCTACCAGATGACTCAGCAGTCCCAAAGCTAGGAATTTACCCAAGCGAAATGAAATCCTGAGTTCACACAAAAACCTGCATTGAAAAGCTTACAGCAACTTTATTCTTAGCAGCCAAAAATTAGAAATGACCAAATGGCTTTAAATTGTTAACTAGATAAACAATCTGTGGCATATCCACACAATGGAATACTACTCAACAATAGACAGTGAACTAGTGATACACGAAACAGCACGGATGAATCTCAAATGCATTCTCCTAAGTGAACAAAGCCAGACTCAAAAGGCTTCACATTGCATGGCTCCATTTATGTGACATTCAGGAAGAGGCAAACGACTGGATTAGACAAAAACCAGTGGTTGCCAAGGGCTAGGGGTGAAGGAAGGGGCATAAAGGAATGTTAAAGGATGAGGGACCTGTCCTCTATCTTGAATGTGGTTGTGTTTACACAGCTATGCATTTGCCAAAACTTATAGAAATATACACGAAAAGGTGGCTTTTATTGTAATTTATACCTCAGTAAACCTCACTTAAAATAAGCAGTTTTAGATTGAATGTAAAATCTGGTTCTGAGCTTCTTGGAAACTGACTAAATTAAGATAATGTGTTAAGTTACATAACTTTCATCTAGGGGAAAAAATTCTAGTTTCTAAGTGTGACTGAAGGTTTTCCTGGGATAAAAGTTGAAGACAATTTCTATCTTGGGGCATTGCATAGGAGCTGCTAAATGGATAATATTGGGGGCATTGCATAGAAACGGCATTGGATAATACTCTCAGTAGTAATTTCATAGAGAATAAAAAACAGAATTTGTATGACTTTTTTTTTTACTTGTATAAATTTAAGTGGTACAGGTGCAATTTTGCTACATAGCTATATTGTGTAGTGGTGAAGTCTGGGCTTTTAATGTATCTATCACCTAAATCATATACATTGTATCCATTTAGTATTTTCTCATCACTCAACCTCCTTCCACCCTTCCACCCATCTCAATCTCCAGTGTTTATCATAGCACACTCTATGTCCATGTGTACACATTATTTAGCTCCCACGTATGAGTGAGAACATGTGACATTTGACCTTCTGTTTCTGAATTATCCACTTAAGATAATGACCTCCAGTTCCAACCACATTGCTGCAAAAGACATGATTTCATTCTTTTCTTTATAGCTGAATAGTATTTCATTGTGGTATGGGTACACACACACACACACACACACCACATTTTCTTTATCCAATCATCTGTTGATGGACACTTGGGTTGATCCCATATCTTTGCTATTGTGAATAGTGCTGCAATAAACATGTGAGTGCAGATATCTTTTTTATATAATAATTTATTTCCCTTTGGGTAGATACCCAGTTGTGGTATTGCTGAACCACATGGTAGTTCTATTTCTAGTTCTTTGAGAAATCTCCATAGTGTTTTCCATAGAAGCTGTACTAGTTTACATTCCCACTAATAGTGTATAAGTATTCCTTTTTCTCTGCATCCTTGCCAATATGTTATTTTTTGGTGTTTTAATAATAGCCATTCTGACTGCTGTAAGATAATATCTCATTGTGGTTTCAACTTGCGATTCTCTAGTGATTAGTGATTTGAGCATTTTGTTTTTTATATGCTTCTTGGCCATTTGTACACTGTATTAGTCTGTTCTTATGCTGCTAATAAAGACACACCCAAGATTGGGTAATTTATAAAGAAAAAGTGGTTTAAGACTCAGTTCCACATGGCTGGGGAGGCCTCACAATCATGGCAGATGGCAAAGGAGAAGCAAAGGCACTTCTTACATGGAGGCAGGCAAGAGAGTGTGTGCAGGGGAACTCCCCTTTATAAAATCAGCAGATCTCATAGGACTTATTCAGTATCATGAGAACAGCATGGGACAAACCTGTCCCCATGATTCAATTACCTCCCACCGGGTCTCTCCCATGATATGTGGGGATTATTCCAATTTAAGGTGAGATTTGGGTGGGGACACAGAGCCAAACCATATCATATACCTTCTTTTGAAAAATGTCTATTCATGCCCTTTGCGCACTTTTTGGTGGGGTTATTTTGTTGTTGTTGACTTGTTTGAGTTCCTTATAAATTCTCGATATTATTTCCCTGTAGGATGCATAGTTTGCAAATATTTTCACCCATTCTGCAGATTATCTGTTCACTCTATTGATTATTTCTCTTGCTGTTCAGAAGCTTTCTAGTTTAATTAAGTCCTGTTGGTCTATTTTTCTTTTTGTGCTTGTGCTTTTGATATCTTAGTCCTGAATTCTTTGCCTAGATCAATTCCAGAAGCATTTTCCCTAGGTTTTCTTCTAGTGTTTCTGTAGTTACAGGTCTTATATGTAAGTCTTTAATCTGTCTTGAGTTAACTTTTGTATTTGGTGAGAGATAGAAGTCTAGTTCCATTCTTCCGCATATGGCAATTCAATTTCCCCAGTACTGTCTATTGAAAAGGATCCATATGACTATTTCTTGAATAAATGTTGATGTGAATAGAGAGCATCAGATGGTAAACTGGTATGTGGCTTTACCATCTGTAAACAGATGGTGGACTGTCCATCTGGTGGTCTCAGAAGGTGGCCTTCTAGGTATTTACCTTGATGAAGTTAGCAGAGCTGAGGGCACACTTCTAGACTTGTGTGCTCATGAACCCCTGGATGCAATTTCAGAGCTGGATAGATTCATTTTATTGCAAACCAACATGTTGATTTATTCATCTGTGCCTAGAAATCTAACCATGCTGTAAACTTGATGACGGCATCCTCTGGCCAGCATGTTTCTTCCTAGTCGGAGGCATGGTGTGTTCGATGGAGCATCAACTTAGACACGGAATTAGAGCGCTAACTCTGCATCTTATGAACTGGGTGTGACATTAGGTAAATTACTTAACTTTCCCCAAGCCTCGAATTTCTCATCCGAAATGTGGAAATAATAACATTTCTCTTATAAACTTGCTGTGAGGAGTAAATAAAATAGTGTTTATGAATTACTTAGCATAGTCCCTGGGCATGTAATTTCTTAGTAAGTACTAATTTTTGTTGGTCAGATCCAGTTACAGGTGAAGCAAATTTACAGATATGTGGTTCATGAGCAACAGATTTTCTGGATTATTGTCTTACACACAGTAACCAGACTGATCTTTAAAAATCACAAACAAGAAACAAATCAAATTATTCCCCTGCTTAAACTCTCTGGAGTTTTCTTATTTGCACTTAGAAACTCATTGTTATGATCCCTAGGCCAACACCTGTGGTTCCCACCCTTGGCTGGTGTGCATAGAGTCTCCTGGAGAACTTTGAAAACTACTGGTGCCCAAATTGATGCCTAGAGATTCCAAAGAGCCTGGTCCGTGTGGGGACTGGGCACTGTGACTTTTATGGGCTCTCTAGATGTTTCCAGTATGATCTTGCCCTGACCCCTCCCTCCTGTCTGTGTTTCTTATTGGGCATTCTCTCCTTCCCTGCTCCTATGACTGGGACCTCCCTTCTAATCTTTGAATGTGCTGAGCTCTTCCTTCAGGACCTAAAGCCTCTTCGTTACTGAGCCAGGTGCTACCACCTCTTCCATGTGAAGCTCACATTCCATCTTTGTTATGACTCTGGCCTCTGGTCAGAAACGGGGGTGCTCTTTCCCTTCAGGAAGCTGGGGCTTGGAGGCCCAGGACTTCACCATCAGAGTCTTTTGTTCCTGGTTGTAGTTGGAATCTCGTGCATTTTCATGTAGAGATTACACTGTTTGCAGGGCCCATCTGGTCTTCACAGTGAAGAGAGAAGTCTTAGCTCTTCAAAAGTCATGTTGCTTGCTATTGGAGCCCCTGATATGTGGCCCAGACTATGGTGAGGCGAGTGAGGCATTGCCCTGCTTATAAAATTTAAGGAGATCCCCCAAACTCATAGTCAAAATAAAGAATATTTTAATGCAGCATTTAAACAATCAAAATTAATGCAAAAAATCCATGACAAAAAAAATCAGAATTTAAGTCAATTCCTGGTCTATTTAGTGAATAAAGAGATATCAATAGGGACTGCTTTATTTTATTTATTTATTTATTTATTATTATTATTTTTAAGATGGAAGTCTTGCTCTGTTGCCCAGGCTGGAGTGCATTGGCATAATCTTGGCTCACTGCAACCTCCACCTCCTGGGTTCAAGTGATTTTCCTGCCTCAGCCTCCCAAGTAGCTGGGATTACAAGTGCCTGCCACCACTCCTGGATAATTTTGTATTTTTAATAGGGACGGGGTTTCACCATGTTGGCCAGGCTGGTCTTGAACTCCTGACCTCAAGTGATCCACCCGCCTTGGCCTCCCAAAGTGTTGGGATTACAGGCGTGAGCCAACACGGCCAGCCAGGGACTGTTTTATATTTGTGGCTAAGGGGGATTTGAGGGATAATTTGAGTCTGTTCTGCTTTCTTGGGTTGTGTTTCTCAAATAATTCTCAAATATCACAAAATAAATTTTGTGATGAAAATATTTTATAGTAAAGCACACATGGCCATATCGTGGGAAGAAATGCCAAAACTTTATGAAATTTTAAAATAAATCAAGCTCAACTACTGGAGAAGCTGAGGTAGGAGGATCGCTTGAGCCCGGGAGTTGGAGGTTACAGTGAGCTATGCATTCGAAAGCAGAACAGAATCAAATTATCCCTCGAATGCGCTACAGCCACAATGTAAAACAGTCATTAGTGATATCTCTTTATTCACTAGATAGATCCTGAATTTTCTCGCTCTGTCGCCCAGGCTGGAGTGCAGTGCCAGACCTTGTCTCTAAAACAAATAAATAAATAAATACAAAAATAAATACAAACAAAAACAAGCTCAAGACTTTGAAGAAATGATACCCCGGAGCTTTGAGACCAGACTCCCGAGTTACACACATTTTCTTCTTTCTGCCACTAGGTGGAGGCAGTGGAGCGGGTTGAGAATCACTGTCATAAAGCTTGTAATTAAAGAACATCAGAATGCCACACAGTGGAGTTGCTATAAAGTGCAGAGTAGCTACTCCTGTGCTATACTTGGTCGCGTATGAGAGGGAAGTGACTGGAAGGGAGGCTCGAAACAATGGGAAGAGCCCTAAGAATCAGGTCTGATGAACTTACATAAACGGCCTTGCACACAACTTTTCTGGCTGGACCTGCACTTCCTATAAGTCAAATACAAATGTTGGAAGGAGTATCTTGCGAGGTTCTTTCTAGCTTGTACAGTCTGAGCTACTTTAAAGGAGAAAAGCTGACGAGCAATCGTCCTTGGAATTTGCAGTGCATAAACTTGACCAGCAGAGGGCAGCGGTGCACACCCCTTTTAAGAAGTAACCTCCCAAATTCTCTACTGCCATGGGAGAGTTCTGATCCTACAAATAGGAGACAGTGTTTGGACCAACCCTAAAAGTAAATTTTCTTTTTATTAAACCTTTTAATTTTACATTTGTAAACAGAAAAAAAATCCTTATTGTGTTGGCTGTGGGACATCACTTTCTTGGTTCAACTCCTTCCTCCTGACTGACCACTGCTTCTAAGTCTCCTGTACTGCTTTCTTCTCATCTCTTCGACCTCCACTTGTTGGGTTACCTGCCAGGGCCCAGTGTGCCTTCATTGATTTAACTCATTGCTTAGTAACCTCGCCCTGTTTCCCAAATTTGCATCTCCAGCCCGGACTATTTCTCTGAACTCCAGAATCACGCCTATTCATCCACCTGTCCAAGGGATATTGCCAATTAGAGGTCTAGCAGGCATCTCAAATGTTTAATATGTTCAGCCCTAAGCCCTGATTCCTGCCTGCCTTCCCCATCTCAGAAAATGTCCTTCCAAATTCTCTAGTTGCTCAGGTTCAAACACTTGCAACCACCTTGATTTCACGTTTCTCCCACACCTCACATCCAATATGTTAACAAATTCTATTTTTTCTACCTTTGAAACATGACCAGAATCTGACACTTTTCACCACAGCTGCCACTGAGCCTCTTGACTATTATCAGGAAAGGAGGTGTGTTCTGTTTTGTAAAGATTATTAAAAGATGTTAAATTGGGACTTTTTTTGGTATTTGTTTTGTAAGGTATCTCAAAGGCCAAGAATAATATAATGGATATTGTGTTCTCTAATGGAACAATTCATTTTCTCTCCCCCTCCACCGCCTTTTTGGGGATGGTGGAAGTATTGGAGGATTTTCAGAATAAGAAACAATTTTATTGCTGTTCACCAGATGTCAGGAGGGTATGGTGTGGTGGGCCTGGGAGTGGACTGTTTAACCCTAGAACTTAGAAACCAGGGTCCCTGTGGAGCACAAACCCTAATAGGTCTTGGTGAGTAACAGAATAGATAAAAGAGAGCTCAGTCTAGTCATAAATCCTTTGATCAGTTGTCATCCATTGCCATGAAAAATTCCCCAAGAAGACACCCACCTCTTTTTTAGGCAATTCTGTTTACTAGATTCTGGAGGATTCATTATCATTAAAGAACCCTGCCTTCTAGTCAGATGGTGCATTAGTCAGAATTCTTTTTGCGAGTGACATAAGTCAGCTGTAACACATACAAGTAGAAAAGGAATTAGAAAAATAAAAGTAGTTATACTAATGTGAAAGCAAAAATAAACCTCAGGACCCCAAAATCACTAAGCCAAAAGGGAAAGTCAAGCTGGGAACTGCATCAGGCAAACCTGCCTCCCATTTTATTCCTAAATAAGATAGCTACAAAGAAAAAAAAACTACATACCTCCCTCACAATTTGCCCACAAGGGAATTCCTTGTGGACAAAGGACAGAGCTCAAAGTCATCCCTCTGTTCACTTCAGACAAACGCATATGCAATGCTTCTTCTGCTCTATTGTTTCAATAAGCTGGACTAAGGCATAAATGACTATTTCTCTACCCGCCTTTCACATGTGAATTGTATATTCTGTGAAAGGCTGATCAGAGACTCAAGATAATGCAACCCCAGCAGGAAGCCCCCTTCCCTGCCTTGAGTTGTCACGCCTTTCCAGACCGAAGCGATGCACATCTTATGCATATCGATTGATGTTTCTTGTCTCCCTAAAATGTATAACACAAAGCTGTGCCCCGACCCCCTTGGGCAGATATATCAGGACCTCTAGAGGCTTTATCATGGGCTTGTCCTTAATCTTGGGAAAATAAACTTTCTAAATTAATTGAGATCTGTCTCGTACTCTGTTCACAAAGACACAAGGAAGGCTGTAGATCCAGGATGGGGCTATGCAGGTGGAAAATGTACCTTTGATCATGTCACCAAACCAGTCCAGGGAGGGATACACCCAAAACATGCTTGGCAGCATGAGGCTGCTGTGTGCACTGATGACATTACTGCTTATGAAGTTGGTCTCACTGCTAGTGAGAGTCATTTTCTTGATTACTTTTCTCAAATTTGGGTAAGGTGAATCTGTAGCTCCACAAGATGGTGTAAAAGGGGCAATGTGAAGCCATGCAACCTTATTGAACATCTTTTTGGAGTGTCCATTTTATTTGAATGTTTCATGGAAAAAAATTGGAAAAAAAAAAGAAAAAAGATTCTTTTTGGCTTTTAGTCTCTAAATCATTGGAATGGAGACGTTAGGCGAGCATTCTTCTTTGGAGCTGTAGAACATTAGTTTGATCACCAGAAGGCACAGGATCCCGTGGTGATATAGGATTATAGGAAATGAACAAAACACAGTCTTCTCTCATTCACTTCTCTCACAGTCTTCTCTCACTTCTCTCTCTCTTTTCTGTTTTGTGTATTTATATTTTCCATAATAGGGTAGGTTATACCATTGCCCCAAATCTCATGGCCTAGCACCAACAAATACTTATGTCTTGCTCATGCTACATTCTTCACAAGGGCCAGAAAGGTGCTCTGCTCCATGCAGTCACTCAAGGATCCAGGCAGACAGAGGCCCTACCATCTTGCATTTGCACTATTTGGAGCACATGGCCTCTTAAGTTGCTTCTATAGATAAAGGATAGACTGGAAAATTCCATAAGATCTTTTTCCTGCCTCAGCCTGCAAGGGATGTATGTTACTTCCGTGCCTATTTCATTGGCCATAACTGATTACATCTGTAAGGAGGCTGGGACATACAGGTGAGCAAATGGAACATATCGAAAGGAATAATGTCTCTAAGATAAATATTTACAATTCACAAATGTACAAGAATTTTATAGATGCATCCATAATTCACATTTTCTGTCATTATCACCATTTTCTCCTAAATTACATAAAACTTATTTTATATATTGACATGTGCTTCATATTTATCATTTATCACTGCCTGCTAATTTTCATCAGGAGCATCAATGGCTATTCAATATTCTATTATATTTATGTACCATAGTTTATAAATGTATTGACATTTAAGTGATAATTTATTATGGTTTTTTGCTATTATAACTTATTGAATTGATGAAATGACGTACTTTTATTAACTGATTTTTCTAAGATTAATTTCTAGTTCCACGAGGCTTTCCACTTTGGATGGTAAAAAGGGAGACAACATTTCTACTTATATGCATAAATTAATTCTAGGTAGTGAATTTTATTTATCTGGGAATAATTTTTAGATATGGCAACTCTCATTCATTTTGACAAGAAAAATCTAAATCTCATAAACCCTGAATCCTATATGCTTCTATATAATCTCTAATGTCCTGCTGGGATTTATCCACAGTTTAGATTAGACCTGGGATATATATGGTCATGCAACAATGATCTTAGAATGGGACTTTAACTTGGCTTTAGGAACTGAGGCTGAGAGTAATAGAATTGATTTTGTGTGTGTGTGAAGCTCCTATTATAATAATGAGAATACTTTGATTCACTCAGTTAAAGTTTTCCCCTGATTCATCGTGTACATACAATGAAGGATCAAGAAAGAAAATTTTTAAATGGAAGCATTAGCCAGACAAGTTTGACCTCACAGTTTTGCTAGGGGATATATCACCTAGTTTTGGATCTATTTCTAACATCTTACTTAACGTTGTGAAAAGAGTCTTGGGAACCTGGTTAAATCCCGAAGAATGCTGCAATAGGAGGTTGGCCCTTATGAGTTATTTAGTATCTTGAGCTGCCTTTGGAAAATGTTGCTGAGCAGGCATTGAAGAGTATCAATAAAATTTATTGAGAATTTGTTTATTATGATTAACACAGGTAAAAGCCAGTATATTACTGATTAATATAGGTAAAAGGCAGTTAAGAAATTGGGAGTGCTTTCTCTTCTGCTTTCTGCTATGATGCACAAGGTGTTTCACATTTATGCCCCTATGAAAATTACTAGGCAGTCCTAGTCATTAGATCTTCCAGCAGTTTGTAGTTTTAGAGCTTCTAAGTTGACTTCTGTCTTTTCTATTCATACAATTACACATTCTGTGATGATATTTTTGGCTCTTGATTTACATTGGATACTTTCACAACCCACTGCTCATGAAATTTGCTTTTGTACTCACTGATTGTTTTTGCATAGGCCCCTCCAGGCCACGACCAGCTGTTCGGATTTTATAAACGGGACCTTTGCATTGTGAACTGAGCTACAACAGGCAGGCAGGGGCAGCAAGATGGTGTTGCAGACCCAAGTCTTCATTTCCCTGTTGCTCTGGATCTCTGGTGAGGAATTAAAAAGTGCCACAGTCTTTTCAGAGTAGTATCTGTGTAGAAATAAAAAAAAAATTAAGATATAGTTGGAAATAATGACTATTTCCAATATGGATCCAATTATGTGCTGACTTATAATACTACTAGAAAGCAAATTTAAATGACATATTTCAATTATATCTGAGACAGCGTGTATAAGTTTGTGTATAATCATTGTCCATTACTGACTACAGGTGCCTATGGGGACATCGTGATGACCCAGTCTCCAGACTCCCTGGCTGTGTCTCTGGGCGAGAGGATCACCATCAACTGCAAGTCCAGCCAGAGTGTTTTATACAGCTCCAACAATAAGAACTACTTAGCCTGGTACCAGCAGAAACCAGGACAGGCTCCTAAGCTGCTCATTTACTGGGCATCCACCCGACAATCCGGGGTCCCTGACCGATTCAGTGGCAGCGGGTCTGGGACAGATTTCACTTTCACCATCAGCAGCCTGCAGGCTGAAGATGTGGCAGTTTATTACTGTCAGCAGTCCTATAGTGCTCCTCCCACAATGCTTCAGCCTCGAACACAAACCTCTCCATGCGTTGGGCCAGTAGGTCTTTGCTGCAGCAGCTGCTTCCTCTGCACACAGCCCCAAACATGCATGCTTCCTCTGTGTGTCGGGGCGGTCACTCTCTTGATTTATTCATTGGAGGGTTTGCAGGGCCCAGGATAAAATTAGAGATTTGACTTTTGCTGGATCTCTTTTTGTAGAAGATTATTAAAGCAAAATGTTCTAAAGATCCCTTAGAGACATTGTCAGGAGTTTTTGTGTTACAGGAACCTGCATGTTTCACATGGACACATCACATGACCGAGCCAAATAGATTTATCTTTACTCTCTAGACAAGGGTCCACTGAGTTTTACACACAGATGGGTCAATTCTTTCCTCTATGTGCCTCCTTGACTCTGGAAAGTTTCTACTTGGATTCCTAATTCTCTTTTTTCTTTGTTCATCTGCAATCCTTCCTAATATTAAACCTTGATCCTTCCTATTCATAGCCTCCCACATAGACGGTAGTGTCCCTCTGTAGCTTTTTCCTTCCAGAGACCCTGTTTTCCAACAAAACTCATCTGGTCAATGTTGCTGAAAATTCTTACTCACTCCACCGCCTTTTGTTCTGCCCTTTTCCCCGCTCAGTTTCTTTCCATCATATTAATACTTTCATAGGCAATTTTCTAATTCTTTATTACTCTAGAAATATGTGACAGCATTTCTCATTGCCTTTTACAGTAGTCTGCCAACTTTCTTCTTATTTATTTATCTTTTTTCTATTTTTAATTTTCATGGTATACAGTAGAAAGATTATATATACACATATATATACACTCACACACACATATATATATATATATTTATGGGGTACCTGAGATGTTCAGATACAGGCATGCAATGTGCAATAATCACATCATGGAGAATGGGGTCTCCAGCCCCTTAAGCATTTATCCTTTGTGTTACAAACAATCCAATTATACTCTTTTAGTTATTTAAAAATGTACAGTTAAGTTATTATTGACTAAAGTCACCCTGTTGTACTAGCAAATAGTAGGACTTATTCATTCTTTCTAAGTATTTTTTGTATGGATTAACTATCCCCACTTTCCCCCTACTCCCCACCCCCGCCCACTACTCTTCTCAGCCTCTGGTCGCTATCCTTCCAGTCTCTGTGTTAATGAATTCTGTTGTTTTCATTTTTAGACTCTGCAAATACATGAGAATAAATGATGTTTGTCTTCCTGTACCTGGCTTATTTCACTAAACGTAATGACGTTAGTTCCATCCATATTGTGGCAAATGACAGGATCTCATCCTATTTTATAGCTGAATAGTACTCCATTGTGTTTATCTACTACATTTTCTTTTTCTGTTCATCTGTTGACGGACATTTAGGTTGCTTCCAAATCTTAGCTATTGTGAACAGTGCTGCAACAAATATGGGAGAGCAGATATCTCTTTGATGTACTGATTTCCCTTGTTTTGGGTATATACCCAGCAGTGGAATTGCTGAATGATATGGTAGCTCTATTTTTAGCTTTTTGAGGAACCTCCAAACTGTTCTCCATAGTGGGTGTACTAATTTACATTCTCACCAACAGTGTACAAGGGTTCCCTTTTCTCCACATTCTTGCCAGCTTTTGTTATCGCCTGTCTTTTGGATATAAGCCATTTTAACTGGGGCGAGATGATATCTCATTGTAGTTTTGATTTGCATTTCTCTAATGATCAGTGATGCTGAGCACCTTTTAATATGCCTGCTTGTCATTTGTTTGTCTTCTTTTGAGAAACTTCTATTCATATCTTGTGCCTATGTTTGACTGGATTATTAGACTTTTTCCTATGGAGTTGTTTTAGCTCCTTATACATATTATGGTTCTTAATCTTTGATCAGATGGATAGTTTGTAAATTTTTTCTCCTATTCTGTGGTTGCCTCTTCACTTTTTCGATTGCTTCCTTTGCTGTATAGAAGCTTTTAAACTTAATGTGATCCCATTTGTCCATTTTTGCTTTGATTGCCTGTGCTAGTGGGGTATTACTCACGAAATCTTTGCCCAGACGGATGTCATGGAGAGTTTCCCAAATGTTTTCTTGTAGTAGTTTCATAGTTTGAGGTCTTAGATTTGTCTTTAATCCATTTTGATTTGCTTTTTCTATATGGTGGGAGATTGAAGTCTAGTTTCATTCTCTTGCATATGGATAGCCAATTTTCCTAGCATTACTTATTGAAGAGATTCTTTGCCCTAGTGTAAATTGATGACATCTTTGTTGAAAATGAATTGACTGCAGGTATGTGGATTTGTATTTCAGGGTTGTCTATTCTTTCCATTGGTCTGTGTGTCTCTTTTCTATGCCAGTGCCACCCTGTTTTGGTTACTATAGCTCTGAGTATAATTTGAAGTCAGGTAATGCAATTCTTTCAGTTTTGTTCTTTTTGCTTAAGATAGCTTTGGCTGTTGTGGGTCTTTTGTGGTTTAATATAAATTTAAGGATTGTTTTTTCTATTTCTGTGAGAAATGTCGTTGGCATTTTGATAGGGATTGCATTGAATCTGTAGATTGCTTTGGGTACTATGGAAATTTTAACAATGCTGATTTTTCCAATCCATAAGCATGAAATATCTTTCCATTTTTTGGTGTCTTCTTCAATTTCTTTCATTGGTATTTTATAGTTTTCATTATAAAGATCTTTCACTTGTTTGGTTAATTCTTATGTATGTAAGTGTGGTTATTGTAAATGGGATTATTTTTAATTTTTTGTCAGAGTGTTCACTGTTGGCATATAGAAATACTGTTGTTTTTTGTATGTTGATTTTGTGTCCTCCAACTTTACTGAACTGGTTTTTCAGTTCTAAGAGTTTTTTAGTGGAGTCCTTAGGTTTTTCAAAATATAAGATCATATAATCGGCTAACAAGAACAATTTGACTTCTTCCATTGAATTTTTGATATCCTTAATTTCTTTCTTTTGTCTGATTGCTCTAGCTAGGACTTCCAGTACTATGCTGAATAAGAGTGGTGAAAGTGGGCATCCTTGTCATGTTCCAGATCTCTCAGGAAAGGCTTTCACTTTTCCCCCATTCAGTGTGTCTGTTATATGTAGTTTTTATTATGTTAAGATATGTTTCTTCTACATCCAGTTTATTAAGTGGTTTTTTGTTTATTTATTTATTTTTGTTTGTTTGTTTTTTACACATCACTTCTATTGGCCATTCCTAGCTCCAAGAGGGTCTGTGTTGATGTTGTTATTGTTTTCTAATAAGGAATAATATTAGAATAATAATAATAATTCTAATAAGGAATTATTCTAATAAGGAATAATAAGGAAAAAGAGGAAAACTAATAAGGAAAAAGAGGAAAATAAGGAAAAAGAGGAGACAAGTAGCCACTTGTGCACAGGGTCAGACATAAAGTCAAATGATCACTGATGCAGCTCTGGTGTTAGGCCTCTCTGAAAAATCACCAAACTTAACGCCAAATCCTAAGGACTCCATACCTAAAACCCCCTAAAATGAGATCAATGAAAATGAGCAGTGGGCAAAATTGGGACCCATGAGAATGTATCCAGTAGGATCATGATCAGTCAAGCAAATGGGTTTAACTTGGCTTTCCTGGTTTATTATTATTTATTTCCTGGTTTATTATTATTATACTTTAAGTTCTGTGATACATGTGCAGAACATGCAGGTTTGTTACATAGGTATACACGTGCCATGGTGGTTTGCTGCACCCATCAACCCATCATCTACATTAGGTATTTCTCCTAATGCTATCCCTCCCCTAGCCCCCCTCTCCTCCGACAGGCCCTGATGTGTGATGTTCCCCTACCTGTGTCCATGTGTTTTCGTTGTTCAACTCCTACTTGTAAGTGAGAACATGCAGTGTTTGGTTTTCTGTTCCTCTGTTAGTTTGCTAAGAATGATGGTTTCCAGCTTCATCCATGTCCCTGCAAAGGACATGAACTCATCCGTTTTTATGGCTGCATAGTATTCCATGGTGTATATGTGCCACATTTTCTTTATCCAGTCTATCATTGATGGGCATTTGGGTTGGTTCCAAGTCTTTGCTATTGTGAATAGTGCCGCAATAAACATACGTGTGCATATGTTTTATAGTAGAATGATTTATAATTCTTTGGGTATATACCCAGTAATGGGATTGCTGGGTCAAATGATATTTCTGGTTCTAGATCCTTGAGGAATTGCCACACTGTCTTCCACAATTGTTGAACTAATTTACACGTACCAAAACAGATATATAGACCAATGGAACAGAACAGAGCCCTCAGAAATAATGCCACACATCTACAACCATCTGATCTTTGACAAAACTGACAAAAACCAGCCATGAAGAAAGGATTCTCTATTTAATAAATGGTGTTGGGAAAACTGGCTAGCCATATGCAGAAAACTGAAACTGGATCCCTTCCTTATACCTTATACAAAAATTAACTCAAGATAGATTGAAGACTTAAATGTAAGACCTAAAACCATAAAAACCCTAGAAGAAAACATAGGCAATACCATTCAGGACATAGGCATGAGCAAAGACTTCTTTAGCATTTTTTTAATACAGTAGCACTGGTAAGTATCTGTCTGTTTTTTTTTTCTTCCAACTGTATTTCCTTCTGCTCTATTTTTTTATCTCTCTGCGGTTTCAAATATTTGTAAATTAATTATTGAGAAAATAATAATAGTAATAATAATAATTATTATTATTTGAGACAGGGTCTCACTCAGTCACCTAGGCTGGAGTACAGTGGTACAATCTCAGTTCACTGCAACTTCTGACTCATGGGTTCAAGCAATTCTCCTGCCTCATCCTCCTGAATAGCTAGGTCTACAGGTGTACACCACCAAGCCTGGCTAATTTTTGTATTTTTAGTAGAGACAGAGTTTTATCATGTTGGCCAGGCTGGTCTCAAACTCCTGACCTCAAGTGATCCACCCACCTTGGCCTCTCAAAGTGCTAGGATTACAGGCATGAGCCACCGCACCCAGCTGAGATAACAATTTTTTAATCAAATAATTAAGTTTTCTTTCTGTTCTCTATATATTGATGTATGTTATATGTTGTCATTGAAATTTTGATTGTACTCACCATGAGATATCTTACTTTGGAATAGGCAGCATCTCAAATACAGTTTATTTCCTTTGGCAGAAGGAGGATTATTTTGCTGTGAATTCAAACCTTCATTAACTTTAGTGTAACATAATACCATAAGTGATGTCTCCTGTTATTAAATCACAAATAGTATTAGGAATGAGAGGCTGAGGCAGGAGAATGGCTTGAGCTCGCAGGTTTGAGGCCAGTTTGAGTGACATAGTGAGACTCCTTGTGAAAAAAAAGAGAAAATTTTAAATGCGGTATATTTAAAACGTATATTTCTAGACATTTATTACTGGTATATGGAAATCATGTTTATTATCTAATATTATAAACTCTGACATGATCACTATCATTTCTTTAGTTTTTATAAATTTTCAGCATTTGTGTGATTATGTCATATGTATTTATTGATTGACATAGACCTTAATGTCTTATAATATAATACAGAAGTGGACATCAGTATATTATAATTTAATTAAAAAATGAAAGAACTTCCACTTAGAAGACCACCATAGCTGTTGCTATAAATGCAGAAATAAACAAAAAGTTAACTAAAAATTCATGTGTATGATGACATCGGAGAGCTACGGAAGACACGAAGATTAGATGACCTAAAATTCTAGAGAAGAAATAGACCTCTGTAGGTGAGGTAAATCTGAGCTCTCATTTAGTTCTTTTTTTGTGTGTGTGGTTTCCATGGAATCTATTTAATTAGAACTGCAGAAGGTTCTAGAAAAACACATTTTTAACCAAGGACTGCAGATGATTCTAAGTTTTGAGTAAAAGCGTGTTTGGGGGAAACAATTTTCTGCTTTATTGTGTGTCCAAGTACATACATGATAAAACTAAAAGCCAGGGAATGGAATAAAACATTGCTTTATATAATATATTAGTAGATACCTAAATACGATATGGTCTTAAAAATGAAGTCATATGTATATAGTTGTATTCCTAAGTATGTTAGTCCCCGCTCATCCAGAAATCCCCTTTCTGTGGTTTCAGTTACCTATAGTCAACCACAGTCTAAAACACACGAGTACTGTACAAGAAGATATTTTGAGAGCGAGAGAGACCAACCAAATTCACATAACTTTTCATATTAGATCTTAGTGACACAAATTAGATCTTACTGATACAAATGAGACATTGAATTAAGTCTTTCTCTCAGTCTGACCCTTAGAATTTTCTTTTGTAAGATTTTAAAATGCATCAAGTAATACTTACATATGTAACAGCTGACCCCTGAAACATCACTGACACAGATGGTACCAGGACCGCTGTGCACAGACAGGCTTTCGACTCTGAGTAGTAGACCCAAGTTTGCTGTATTCGCAGCCTCCACTTGAGGGCTTGGAGGTTCCCTGGCCTGGCTACGTTGATAGCATAACTGGCTTTGACTCTATCCCCAATTCCCCTTCCTCCCTATCCCCTATGCAAATCACAGTAATTCTCCAAGTGATATCCTGGGGATATCCTTGGGATATTCTTGGTCTTCATCCTGCCTTAGAGAAAACTGATCCTCAGGGGCCTCACCTGATTCAGAGTTTTAGGTTTATCCTGACCCAGACTCTAATTCCAGGGTGATCCTCTTGTGTTGGAGGAAGAAATGGTGATTTTTAAAAGATAATCATCTATGGGATCAGTAGTCAGAGGCTTCATGCTGATGAGCTGTGGGAAATAAGATCAAATGGCAGCAAAAGGGTGGAATATGGAAGTTTCCAAAATAAGAATAAGGTGTAGCCCATTTAGTTCACTGGAAATTAAAGCGACCCATGGCCTTGGACAATGATGTATGTGAGAGTTACACACCCTTCAAAGAAACATGGTGTTACCTTTGTGTATCTGCAATTGAAAAACTTGGTTATATAATGGTAATAAGAATGGCAGCAAAATGCCCAGACATTGCCCAATGGGCTCATGAACAAAGTGATCACAGTGGCAGGGATGGAGCTTATGCATGGCCTCAGTAAAATGGACTTTCACTCCCTGCAGCTGATCTGGCTATGGCCACAGCTGAGTGTCCAATCTGTCAGATGCAGAGACCTACACTAATTCTCTAATATGGCACCATTCCCCTGGGTGACAAGCAGCTACCTGGTGGCAGGTTGATTACATTAGACCAGTTCCATCATGTAAGAAACAGCATTTCATTCCTACTAAAATAGATGCCTACTCTGGATATGAATTTACCTTCCCTGAACACAGTGCTTTTGCCCCAACTATGATCCATAAACTTACAGAAAGCCAATAGTCCTAAGCAAGTTTATATTCTCTGGACACAGTTTTTAGCTGCTGCAATCAAACATGATTTAATTAATTTACCATAGGTAAGTGGCTTCTTTTGCTTAGCTGACAAATGTGCCATTCAAAAACTTAGTTTTGTGGCAGCCTTATTTTCATTTTTTAATTTTGTGAATAAATTCTGCTATGAACAGCTATTGTGTTTTAAATTTTCTAATTTTTAAAAATCATGAATATGTATTGGATTTTGACAAATGCTTTTTCTGCACATAATGATATAATCGTGTGAAATTTCTTTCCTCTCAATCTGTGTATCCTTAATTTCCATTATTTGTCTTATTATATTGGCAGAACTTGTAGTACTATGTGGAAAAGGAAGTAAGAGGGAACATCCTTTCTGCATCTTAGCAGGAAAGCTTCTAATTTCTCACCATTAAATATGGTGTTATATGTAGATTTTTGTAGATGGACTTCATGACTTGCATCTACAAAAGGGAGCTCTCTTCTTTTCTCAGTTTACTGAGAGTTTTTTCTTTATAATTAATGAGTATGGGATTTCTTTAAATTCTTTTTCTGCATCTATTGATATGATTATGTATTTCTTCTTAATCTGTTAATATGATGGATTACATTAATTGGTTTATTAATGTTGAACCAGCCTTGCAGATGTGGAATAAATCCCAATTGGTTGTAGTATATAATTCTTTTTAGATATTGTTGGGTTCGATTTACTAATATTTTGTTGAGGGATATTGCATCTATTTTCATGAGCAATATTGGTCTGTAGATATTTTTTGGTAATTTCTTTTTTTTTGGTTTGGCATTCTGATTATGCCGGTCTCATAGAAACAGGAAGTATTCTCTCTTGCTTTTCTCTTCTGAAATATATTATAGAGAATTGGTATAATTTCTTCCTTAAATATTAGATAGAATTCACCCATAAATCCATCTAGGCCTGGTGTTTTCTGTTTTGAAAGCTTATTAATTATTGATTCCACTTCTTTAATAGATACAGGTCTTTTCTGATTTTACTATTTCTTCAATGTGAGCTTTTGTAGATTGTATTTTTCAAAAAGTTGGTTTATTTCATCTAGGTTATCAAGTATGTGGGCACAGAATTATCTATAGTATTCCTTTACTATTTTTTTTTAGCATACATAAAATCTATAATGATGTCCTCTTTTTAATTCCTTGATACTTTTCCTTGCTCTGAAGTCTGGTCTGCCTGAAATTATTCTGGTTTTCTTTTGATAAGTGTTAACATGGTATATCTTTCTCCATCCCTTTACTTTTAATCTTTATGTCTTTATATTTACAATGGATTTCTTGTAGACTACATATAGTTGGGTGTTTTTTGTAATGTGTGCTGACAATCTCTTTTAATTGGTGTAACAACCCACTGATGTCTAAAGTGATTATTAGTACATTTGGATTGATGAATACTGTTTGTTATTATTTCATATTTGGTGCCCTGGTTATTTTTGCTCATTTATCTCCACACTTTTTTTCTGCCTTTTGTGATTTCAATTGAGCATTTTGTATGATTCCATTTTCTTTCTTTTCTTAGCATATCAGTGATGGTGATCCTTTTTTTTTTTTAACTTTTTAAGTAGTTGTGCTAGGGATTGCAATAAATGTACAATTAATCCAAGTCAGCTTTTATTTACTTTTTTATGCTAATTTTTTTATTAGAATGAAAGCTATAAATAAACACATTATATAGAGGAAACTTTTAATATATATTCCTATGTGTAGATTATACAAGTGATGTTTGAATACATTCTTGTTACTAAGAAACTACAATGAAGTATTTAGATTAAAAAGTAAAAGCCACTCTTCATACACCGCTAGTGGTCTTTCTACTGTTCCAGTGATTTAGTAAAATAATTTTTAATTGTTTTTCCAAAACATTTTATCGTTAAATAATAATTTTTCATATTTATGAGGTACCTGTGATATTTTGATATATGTGTGTGATAAACAAATCAAATGTGTGATAAACAAATCAAATGTGTAATAAACAAATCAAATGTGTAATAAACAAATCAAGTGTGTAATAAACAAATCAACATATTTAGGATATCCATCACTTCAAACATTCATAATTTCTATGTGTTGAGAATATTCAAAATCTTCTCTTTTAGCTATTTTTAAATGTACAATGTTATTGATAGCTATTGTCACCCTATGATGCTATCAAAAACTTATGCCTTTTCTCTAACTGCATGTCTGTACCCATCAGCCAACCTTTCTTTATTCCCCCCTTCCCAGCTTCTGGTAACTATTCTACTCTCTAGCTCCATAAGATCCACTACTTCAGCTCTTACATATGAGTGAGAACATGAAATATTTGTCTTTCTGTGTCTGTCTTATTTCTAAGTCCACTTTTAATTAACATTAAATGTTTCATGGGTAGTGCAAATATGTTATGATAGTAGTAGCTATTAATCAAAATTCTATGTATTACTGCTATTATATAATTGTGTGGCTTAATAAATTGAAATTAAATTGAAGTATAATTAATTTTAACTCTCCAGCCTGAGTATTAAAACAGGAAATACTGATGCTTAGGCAGTAAGCACTGTGAGTAAATCGTTGCAAAATAAAAGCATACTCATAAACATTGTAACAAAACATATCAAGGAGTTATTATAATTCTCCCAAGAGTTTAGAATCTCCATGTTTGAAAATTGCTGTAATGATGCAAAGCAATTTTCCACAGTATTAGAAGTAAAAACTAAGTTTAAATATTGTTATATTTGATAGAAAAGAACATTATTCTCATATGAAGATTCAGATTATCAATTATTAGTGAGAAAAACAATTTAAAAATTATTTTTTCCTTGTAATGGAGGATCCAGTGATATGATAGTATGCATAAGCAGACATTTTGAATTATATGAAAGCTGATCTTGCTATTCATGTTACTATTATATTTTCAAAGTAATAAAGTATTTTTGAGAAAATTCTCTTCCTGTTTTAAGAAGCAGCCCTGCATTTTTATTTTGCACTGGGGCTCACAAATTATGTAGTTGGTTCTGTTTTCCAGTAATACATATCAGATACCAGCAATGTTGAAGTTTGAAAACTTTCTAGAATGTTTTTTGTTTCATTAGCAAGAGTCCTCCACCTCCATGATTCCCTTTGCCTTCTAGAAGAATAAAATGGGAAAAACAGAATTTTATTATTAAAAAAAAACCCAGGAGAGTAACATCACTTTCCACTCAAACTGACTACACTAATCTAATTTCTCATTCTTTATCTCTTTTACACTAAGGTATATCTGTAATTTTCAGAGTTCTATTTTCAAAGACTGCTTATAGTTTTTAAAAATGTGCATTTATGGTATAGAAAGAAAATCATTTTATGACTACCAGGTTCCATCGAAAAGTAATTAATACACTGTAGTCAAAATAAAATAAAAATTTTAATACATGAAAACAACTATCGGGATGTTATGAAATTATAGTTTAGTAGAACTAACAAGTGCATTAATGCAAAAGAAAAATAGGGCTCAGTAATCAGGGAACCAAGTGTGCATTGTAAAAGTGCAGCCTCTCTGACACTGGGTTTCATCACAGGTAACAGAACAGGATGCTTGATGTAGGGAACAAAGAAAGGCAATTGTTGACAACGTCAGGAATATTGCCATGGCATCTACCACTGGTGGGTTACTGAGGATCAGAACCACAGAAGAGGTAACACTGAAGCCTGCAGAATAATGAGTCTTGCTGCAGAAATGCAAAGAAAAAGAAAGATGATAAATGCACACCCAGAGGTTACGTTAATTTTAACCTTCTGAGTGTGCACAGCTGTGAAGATAAAGCTATGCACAGCTCATGGGTTAGGTTTCACACAGTCTGCCAGTTAAAAACTCCCTGTGTCACCATCATGCACCATATAATTTGCATATTTCTCCCTTATATAACCCTGTAATATTTTTGTGGCCATAAAATCTATGCTGTCAAACTGATTAGGAACTGACTACCACCTGCAGGTCAGGGCCAAGGTTATGGGGTCCCAGGTTCACCTCCTCAGCTTCCTCCTCCTTTGGATCTCTGGTAAGAGAAACACTTCCTCTCCTCTGTGCCATTAAGTCCCCTGCATCTCCACAAAAATATTATATTTTCATAAGGAATTGATTTTCCTCATTCTCTCCAAATATGATGCATTTGATTTATGTTTTTTACTTTGCTCCATAATCAGATACCAGGGCAGAAACGACACTCACACAGTCTCCGGCATTCGTGTCAGCGACTCCAGGAGACAAAGTCACCATCTCCTGCAAAGCCAGCCAAGACATTGATGATGATATGAACTGGTACCAACAGAAACCAGGAGAAGCTGCTATTTTCATTATTCAAGAAGCTACTACTCTCATTTCTGGAATCCCACCTCGATTCAGTGGCAGCGGGTATGGAACAGATTTTACCCTCACAATTAATAACATAGAATCTGAGGATGCTGCATATTACTTCTGCCTACAACATGATAATTTCCCTCTCACGGTGATACACCCTGTTACAAAAACCTCCAAGTGGTCTCGGTGGGATTGCCTCAGCTGCTGCTGAAAATGTTCAGAATGTGGAACTGGGTGGCCCTGTGGTGTTTATAAGGCTTCTCCATGCCCATACAACTCACTTACTTTTTTTTATTGTTTCTGTAGTTTCTGCTGCCCCCATGCTGTGCCTGACACATTTGATATGGCAAAAACCAGGGCAGTCTTTCTTACATTGTCCAGCTGTGCCAACAATTTCACTTCCAAGCAGAGGTAAATTCTCATGGCCAACTCCCTGTCTTTTGCCACACTCATCATTTCCACCTCCAAGAAAAACAAAACCAAAGACCAAAATGCATCTAGCTTAGATTCCAAATAGTAGCATTAAAGGAAATTGTCCCTCCCTATAAGCATTCTCACCCTCATCCACACAGTCATTGTGACTCTTCCCTAACCCACTGAGTGCTCACCAGTCCTCCTCAGTCCTCCATCCAGTGATGGGGAAAAGCGAGTGATAGATACAAGAGCAACATGTAACCTGGGTGCAGACTCTTACTAGTCAGGTTTGCCTCAGATTTCAAGTATTTATCATTCTTTTATTTTCCATTTTTTTCTTAATTATATTGATCAGTAAGATGTCTCATTTCTTTTTTTTTTTAAGATACTTGTTCTTTTAACACAATTCAATTCTATAATTCCAAATTTAAAAAGATATCCTGTATGTCATTGGCATGTGTTACATCTGGACAAGTTTTGGGTTATCCCCTTCATACCACTGCTCAAATCTTACCTGAAACCCTACATATTTTCCCAAAAACGTGAAAACTGTGTAGAGGTTGAGGAAATTAAATTTGGCAAATCACAATACTTGAGGAAACATATATCTTTTTATTTTCACTCTCTAATGTTCAGGTGATGCTGTTTAATTCAGCATTTGCTATTTAGAATCACCCCTCTGAAACTTGTGGGAAAACAGCACCAGCAAAGTAGTCTTCATGTTTTGACCTCATCATTCCCGGATTATGCTAGCCTTCATGCTATTGTTCTACTACAGCCACTACCTGAAGAAACCTCACGTAGGATTTTTTCCTAATGAAATATTAAGATTTATCTGCAATTACCCCTAACTCTGCAAACTTAACTGACTTCGCAGGTTAGTATTTAATAGCCATCAAATAAGGAGTGGCTGAAATAATATTACCAAGGAAGGAAATAATGGGATCATAGAAATGAGGACTTTGTGGTTATTGCATGGTGAAGACCAACAAAGGCCACTGCAACCAGTAATAATATGCACAATGATGAGCTCGTAGTTAAGAGCAATTTCTGTCTTAGATTTACTGTCATTGAACTGGGCTGGAACCCTGGAGGGCAGGGTAGATGAATGATAATCAAAAACATGATTTCATATGTTAAGTTCTTTGGAAGGCTCAATTTCGGAGATTTCTCCCACTTTCCGTAAGAGCAGACATCAAAGAATCTGATTCTGGAATCTCGGTTTTTCTCTTACAGCTCTCTTTTCTACTCTAATCTCTTTTCCACTTCCAAGGACATACATTGATAAATATGGTCAACAGAATATTAAGGTGATGTCAATATTAGTGACTACCCTATAAGAGGGAACAGAAACATTCATGTTTGTCAGCTTTTAGTCCTCACTTAAGCTTCTTTCTTGAGTAATGTAATCTCTCCCCTTAATGTCTGGAGCAGACATTAATAAGAATAATAAATAGTATGTTTAGTCTCAAAGATGGTGAATACAGAAAGTGGTCAGAATGTGAACAAGACTATTAAGTATTTAGCTTAAAATAAAACTATTGAGTTTCGCAAATTCTTATCAAGTCTTCTCTAAGATTGAAGCTACAGGTTTTAGTGAAAATCCTGTCCAGGAAATATTACATTATAATTCCTTTCTCTCTGCTCCCATCTACTTTAGGCTCATAGTGACATAAAAGCAAATTTCCATCCTATGGGAATATATAAACCCGGATTATTTCTTTTTATATAGATGCTCTATCCCTTACCTGTGTGCTATTTTCTTACTGAGTCACTACCTTACACCATGTACACAACCCCCAGTGGTTTATGATAGGATGAACCTATTGAAGCAGTTAGCAGAGAAAAGGTTATTTATGTGGGTAACTGTGTATGCTTGTTGGACATTCCCTTGTTGGACACTGTTACCACAGCAGCATTATAAAAACATCATCTATCTATCTCTCTATCAATTGATTTATCTGTCCATCTATCTATTGTCTGTCTAATCTATCTCCATAAACACACACACATACCACATTTGTGTGTGTGTGTGTGTATACAGAAGAAATGATAAAAGTTATATATGTCTTATGTCCCAAACTTTAGAAAGGATATGTAACATGTTAGCAATCTTTGAACACACTTGCTGGAATATAGAGTAAAATACATTGTTGCTGGTATATCAAACTGTAGTAGATAATCCTTTTGATTTCCAAACAGGGTATACAAATGTACCTTTCCACCAGCAATGTATGAGGGTTTCTATTGTTCTACATCTCCACCAATACTTGGTATTGTAAAACTTTTTAATTTAAGCCTTTCTTCTACATGTGTAGTAGTATCACTCCATAATTATGATCTGTGTTTGCGGGATTATATATGGATTATATATGCTTGTAGGGCATTTGACCATCCTCTGGGTTAAAATTTCTGTCAAATTCTGCCCACTTTACTAATGCATTTTCTGATTTAGTTGAATAGATATGTATGAAAAAATATATATAACATATGCGTGATATATATCAGCATGTATCTGCCTATCATCCATCCATCTATCTATCCATCAATCAAGACAGACAGAATGTTTGTGCTCTGCCAAAATTCATATGTTGAAATCTTAATTCCAATACATTGATCAAGATTGAGACTTGGCAGGTAATTAGGCTGTTAGGGTAAAGCCCTCATGAATGGAATTAATGTCTTTATAAGAAGAAGTGAAGAGACCAGAGGGCTAGCTAGCTCTCTGCTCTTAGCCACACGAGGATGCAAGGAGAAGGCCCTCTGCAAACCTGGAGTTGGGCTTCACCATACACCAGATTGGCTGGCACCTTGATTTTGAACTTCTCAGCTTCCAGAATTGAAAAAATTTCTGCTGTTTAACCCTTTCCGTCCCCCAGTTTGTGGTAGTCTGATATAGCAGCCTGAACTAACATCTGTATCCATATTTATAAAATTATAGATATAGATAACCAGTATTTTTTTGTATTTGTCTCTGTCTCTGGCTTACCTTTTTACTCACTTAAGTCTGTAAATGGAATCATTTTCTTAATTTATTTTTCAGATTGTTTATTGTTATTGTAAAATGCAACTTTTTAATTTTGGGTCCTGAAACTATATTTATTTATTAGTTCTAATATTTTTTGATAAGTTTTAAAAAATATTTTATTTTGTTTTAAGTTCCAGGATATATGTACGGATGTACAGGATGTGCAGGTTTGCTACATAGGTAAACGTGTGCCACGGTGGTTTGCTGCACCTATCAACCCATCACCTAGGTATTAAGCCTTATGTACATAAGCTATTTATCATGATGCTCTTCCCCTATCCCCCAGTGTGTGTTGTTCTCCTCCCTGTGTCCATGTGTTCTCATTGTTTAGCTCCCACTTATAAGCGAGGACATGAGATGTTTGGTTTTCTGTTCCTGTGTTAGTTTGCTGAAGACAATGGCTTCCAGCTCCATCCATTTCCCTGCAAAGGACATGATCTCATTACTTTTTATGGCTGTATAATATTCCATGGTATATGTACCACATTTTCTTTATCCAATCTATCATTGATGGGCATTTGGGTGGATTCCATGTCTTTGCTATTATGAATAGTGCTGCATGAACGTACATAAGCATGTATCTTTGTAATAGGATGATTTACAATCCTTTGGGTATATACCCAGTAATTGGATTGCTGGGCCAAATGGTATTTCTGGTTCTAGGTCTTTGAGGAATTGCCACACTGTCTTCCACAATGGTGGAACTAATTTATATTCCAACAGTTTAAAAGTGCTTCTATTTCTCCACAGCTTCACCAGTGTCCACTGTTTCTTGACTTTTTAATAATTGCCATTCTGATTGGCATGAGATGGTATCTCATTGGGGTTTTGATTCGCATTTTTCTAATGATCAGTGATGTTGGGCTTTTCTTCATATATTTTTTGCCTACATATATTTTGAGAAGTGTCTGTTCATGTCATTTGTCCACTTTTAATGGAGTTATTTGTTTTTTTCTTGTAAATTTGTTTAAATTCCTGGTAGATTCTGGATATTAGACCTTTGTCAGATGGATAGAATGCAAACATTTTCTCCCATTCTGTAGTTGTCTGTTCACTCTGATGATAATTTCTTTTGCTGTACAGAAGCTCTTTAGTTTAATTAAGTCACATTTGTCAATTTTTGCTTTTGTTTCAATTGCTTTTGATGTTTTTGTCATGAAATATTTTTATCTGGGTATGCTGAAGAATAGTTTTCCTAAAAGTTATATATTAATAAACAAAGAGTTAGTGAGAGCACTAGAAGCAGAGAATATATGTAAGAGTTTGTTCAAAGCAAGGTCTTAAATTTTAGTCTCATTGCAAATTTGGATTCTATTCCTCTTGAATGGACTACTGAAGAGATATAAAGACCATGAGGAAGCGTGAAAATATCTGCATTGCTTCCTCAAGGATGTTTCATTGCACCATTGATTCTTTTGGGAAAGAATTCTCCCATTGTCGCTCATTGATTCTCAAAGATTAGAAGTAAAAATAACTTAGGGGATTTGTGACTGAAGTTCCCATGCCTAGAGATACTGACCTCCTATGTGGTGTTGAGTTTACCTTAATTCTTGAAGGATGCTTAACTTTGAAGAGAACTCTAGGTATATGGCTACTTTTTCTTATCATTTTAAGGATATTTTATGGTCTCTGCTTTTCCTCATTTATGTTTAGAGGTTAGCTGTTAATCTTATTCTCATTTCTTCAAAATGAGAGAATTTTTTCTGATTAAGATTTTTTTGTTTGGTCAGTAGATAGTAAAGTGTGACATTATTTATGCAATGTAATACTACACAGCAAGAAAAATTAATAAATTACAACAACTTGAATTTTCACAATAAAACTAAAATGACACATATCTATTACCTAAAACACATCTGAGAAGCTAATTTATAGAAATAGAAGTATGCATGTGTAAGGACATAGGTAAAATTATATCAACTAATCCATTGATTATATTAGCAAAACCTGAATATAATTTAATTGCCCCTCAATAGAAATGTTTGAATAAAGTATAGGTTCTCTACACAATCCAAAATGTGATGATAAAGAACAGGTTATATTTTTCATCTCTTGATCTGGACATAATCTCTTTAGAAATGTTAAACATAAATTCCCAAAAATGTTATTTTATGAGCCAATATTTGAAAACAGAAGCAGAATTATGAAAAGTAGTAATTTGTCTTTTCTATCTTTACAAATATGGAATCATTTTACATCTTGTGGGGTTACAATGAAGGAAAAAAGCGGTCATGACAATGGGAAAAATGTATGCGTAACATACAACAATGTTCACAGAGATGAATGAAGTTATAGTGACAAATGAAAAATGTCAAAGGCAATTTGATTTATATTGAATATATATATGTCAGGAATATGGAATGAGAGGAGACAGGTAAACACAATAAAAACTCTGACCAATGCCTGAAATAATGATATTACAGAAATAAAACAATGCTATTTAAACATCTAAAAACAGCATAATAATCACTAGAATTAAAAAAGATCCTGCATATGTGTGTTCATTCATAGAAAGATGGAAGTCCCTACATTATAATTAATATTTTCACCGTCAGAGAAATAGGGTGCTACTCAGAAAAATATTTTTTAAACAATTGACCTAAATCATATCAGGTAATGAGATACTGCTTGAGTCCAGGCATGATCATGTAAATGCATGTTGGTTAAATCCTTGGACTTGTAATGCACATTACAACTTTCAGGACTCCTCTCTGTTTAGCATTTATAGGAGAGCTTCTGACTACATCAAACTTCATCTAATCACATTTTACCTGCACTGAAAACTTTTGGCGGGAAGTGAGATGGAAAGACATAGTGTCATTGCATATTCTGACCCCAAGAGGGAGCTGAGAGATCATGCCTTGAGGAAGTGATTATGAAAGAGTCCCCACAGTGGAGGATTCCAGAGCTCTGCGTGATAACATTGCCTATCCACTGACCCATGCCCTCCCCAAATGTGCAAAGAAAGTCCAGCTGCCAGAAGCCCTTATCAGTGTGCAGATTCCCCATAATCAACACTCCTTTGCATCCACCATATCTGTAGGGGAAGTGCAGTTCCAGGCTCAGCTCCTCAGGTGTCTTCTACCTAGGTGAAAGTCCAAGGTAGATCAGTCACAAAATCAGTGGAATTTTTAAATTGCTTTATTAAAGTACAGTGTCAAACCACGAAAAGCACCTATTTTAAGTGTGCAAATCAATGACTTATGGTAAATTTGCAAAGTTGCAGATAACCACAGTTTAATCTTACAACATTTTAATCATCCCCTGAAGGATCCCTTATGCAGACCGGCAGCTATTTTTATTTCCACTCCCAGTCTCAGGCATTTATTAATCGACTTTCCCTCTATTGATTGCTTGATATGAACATTCTATATAAATGGAATAATGCATGCGTAGTCGTTTCTATCTGGTTTCTTTCCATTAAACTAAGTTTAGGTTCATTCCTGTTTTAGCATGTATCAGTAGTCCATTCCTTTTTATTTTTGGGTGGTATTCCGCTGTATGGCTACATCACATTTTATTTATCTATTCACAGGTTGAGGAACATTCAGGTCTTTTACTCTTTTTGGTTATATGATGATCAACAGTGCTGCTACGAATATTTGACTGTAAGTCTTTGTGTGGACACCGGTTTTGATTTTTCTCAGACAGACCTCTACAAATGGAAATGCTGAGCCATATGATAAATTTCTGTTTATTTTTTAAAAACTGCCAAACTGTTTTCAAAATTGGCTGCAGCATTTAGCACTTGCACCAACAGTGTATGAAGCCTCCTTTTCTGTCACATTCTCACCAACTTTTGTTATTGTCTGTTTTTTAAATTATTAAAATCATTATAGTGTATATAGAATGGTGCCTATTATGAATTTAATTTGATTTTTGCTAATGACTAATAATGTTGAGCACCTTTTCATGTGCTTACCATCTGTTCATATATCTTCTTCCATAACATTTATACTAAAATATTTTGTTCATTTTTAAGTTGGGTTGTCTTATGACTTATATATTCTGGAAATATGGCATGTATCAGATAAATGGTTTATAAATAATTTCTCTGGTCTGTGGTTTGTCTTTTCATTTTCTTAATGGTATCCTTTGAAATGCAAGTATTTTGAACATTAATGAAACCTAATATATTAGCATTTTCTTTCATAAGTTGAGCTTTTGATGTTGTAACTAAGAAATATTTGCTGAACGCAGAAATAGAAAAGTTTTAACCTAAAGGTTTTATAATTTCAGCTTTTAGGAATGGGCAGAAGCTGGAAACATTCCCCTTAAAAACTGACACAAGGCAAGGATGTTGTCTCTCACCACTCCTTTTCAACTGAGTATTGGAAGTTCTGGCCAGGGCAATCAGGCAAGAAAAAGAAATAAAGTGCATTCAAATAGGAAAAGAGGAAGTCAAACTATCCCTGTTTGCAGATGACATGATCCTGTATCTTGAAAACTCCATCATTTCAGCCCCAAAGCTTTTTAAACTGGATAAGCAACTACGGCAAAGTCTCAGGATACAAAATGAATGTGCAAAAATCACTAGCATTCCTATACACCATTCATACATTCCCATACACCATTCATACATTCATGCAGCATTCCTATACACGAACAACAGTCATGCTGAGAGCCAAATCACGAACTCCCATTCACAATTGGCACAGAAAGAATAAAATACCTGGAAATACAGCTAAAAAAGGAAGTGAAAGATCTCTACAAGGAGAACTACAAACCACTACTCAGAGAAATCAGAAACAACACAGACAAATGGAAAAACATTCCATGTTCACTGATAGGAGTAATCAGTAACATTAAATGGCTATACTGTCCAAAGCAATTTATAGATTCAATGCTATTCCCATTAAACTACCACTGACATTCTTCATAAAACTAGAAAAAAACTATTCTAAAGTTCATATGGAACAACAACAACAACAAAATGCTGAATAACCAAGGCAATCGTAAGCAAAAAGAACAAAGCTGGAGGCATCACCCTACCCAATTTCAAATTATGCTACAGGGCTACAGTTATCAAAACAACATGGTACTGGTACAAGAACAGACACATAGACCAATGGAATAGAATAGAGAGCCCAGAAATATGTCCTCACACCTATAACCATCTGATCTTTAATAAAGTTGACAAAAACAAACAATGGGGAAAGGACTTCCTATTCAATAAATAGTGCTGGGATAACTGGCTAGCCACATGCAGAAGATTAAGCCTTTCCTTAAACCAGATACAAAAATCAACTCAAGATGGATTAAGTATTTAAATTTAAAACCCAAAACTATAAAAACCCTGAAAGACAACCTAGGCAATACCATTCAGGACACAGGCACAGGCAAAGATTTCACGACAAAGATGCCAAAAGCAATTGCAACCAAAGCAAAAATTGACAAATGGGATATAATTAAACTAAGGAGCTTCTGCACACCAAAAGAACCTATCAACAGAGTGAATAGATCACCTACAGAATGAGAGAAAAATTTTTCAAGCTATGCATCTGACAAAGGTCTAATATCCAGCATCTATAAGGAACTTAAACAAATTTACAAGAAAACAATCAACCCCATTAAAAAGTGGGCAAAGGACGTGAACAGACACTTCTCAGAAGACATACAAGCAGTCAATAGTCATATGAGAAAAAGCTCAACATCACTGATCATTAGAGAAATGCAAATGAAAACCGCAATGAGATACTATCTACACTAGTCAGAATGGCTGTTATTAAAAAGACAAAAAATAACAGATGCTGATTAGGTTGTGGAGAAAAAGGAATGCTTATACACCGTTGATGGGAGTGTGAATTAGTTCAACCATTGTAGAAGAGAGTGTGGCGGTTCCTCAAAGACTTAAAGTCAGAAATACAATTTGACCCAGCAATCCCATTACTGGGTATATACTCAAAGGAATATAAATCATTCTATTCTAAAGGCTCATGTACGAGTACTTTCATTGCAGCACCATTTGCAATAGCAAAGACATTTAATCAACCCAAATGCCCATCAATGATAGACTTGATAAAGAAAATGTGGTACATACACACCATGGGATACTATGCAAGCATAAAAACGAACGAGATCATGTCCTTTGCAGGGACATGAATGGAGCTGGAGGCTATTATCCTCCGCAAACTAACACAGGAACAGAAAAACAAACACTGCATGTTCTCACTTATAAATGAGAGTTAATGATGAGAACACATGGACACACAAGGGGGAAAAACACACACTTGGGCTTATAGGAGGGTGGAGGGTGGGAGAAGGGAGAGAATCAGGAAATGGATACTAGGCTTAATACCTGGTTGATGAAATAATCTGTACATCAAACCCCCATGACACATGTATACCTATGTAACAAACCTGAACATCCTACATATGTACCCTTGAACTTAAAAGTTAAAAAATAAAATTAGATCTCTGATCTATTTTGATATAGTGTGCATGGCAAGAGATCAGGGCCTAAATTTGTCTTTTCACCTATAGATACCAATTGAAAATCTATCCTTCCTCCTATTTAATTTCCTAGGCATTATTGTAATAAATAACTTACCAAAAATGTAAAGGTTTATTTCTAGATTCTCAATTCCATCCTACTGATCTATAAGTTCATTTTTGTGCCAGTACCATCTTGTCCTGAGAACTGTAGTTTATAGTTGTTCTCTGCTTTATAGTATAGGCGATCCTTGGACAACACTGATTTAAGCTGTGCAGGTTCACTCATACGTGGATTTTCTGCCACATCGGAAATAACAAGACCAATCTATCCTCTCCCTCCTCCTCAGCCTACTCAATGTGACTACGATAAGGATGAAGACATTTATAATGATCCACTTTCACTTAATGAATAGTAAATATATGTTCTCTTCTTTATAATTTTCTTAAAAACATTTTCTTTTCTCTACATTACTTTATAGTAAAATACAGTATATGATACATATAACAGTCAAAATATGAGCTAATCAGCTGTTTATACAATTGGTAAGGCTTCCAGTCTACAACAGGCTACTAGTAGTTAGATTTTCGGGGATTCAAACGCTATACTTAAATTTTCTATTGTGCACAGCGTCCGTGTCCTTAACTCCCACATTGTTAGAGGGTCAACTGTATATTTTGAAACTGGCAATTTTATGCCCTCCAACTTCAATTTTCTTGCAAAGTTGTTTTGGTTAGTTGAAGTCTTCTGAATTTTCATACAAATTTTAGAATCAGTTCACCAAATTCTATAAGAAGCCTACTGGGATTTTGACTCAAATTGTGTCGAATCTGTAGATCACACTGGAGAGAATTATCATCTTAATAATATTGAATCTTCCAATCCATGAACATGAAATGTCTCTTCACTTATTTAGATCTTCTTTAATGTCTCTCAGTAATGTTTTATGATTTTCAGCATATCTCTTATTTTTTGTTAAATATATTCAGAAGTATTTTCTTCTTATCGATGTTTGTTCCTTGTCTTTATACTTTATTTTCAAGTTATTGATCGACAGTAGTCAATCTTATTTGTGAATTTGCCTGCCTGCTAAAATTTAATACAATCCCAAAGTTAATACACAGGGTGCTTTTATTCTCATTTGTGGACATGCACAGAGTGGCAAACAAATTGAGCCAGAACACACATGCTCCCAACTGAGATTTAACAAAGCCACACTCTTCCATCTTGTTTCACTTCTCATACTGTAAACAAGTGTCCTTTTGCTCAATTTTGTTCCTTATGTTGGTAATTTTGCTGTTATAAATGTTCCCCAAACATAATGCTGAATTGCTGTTTAATGTTCCTAAGCACAAGTCTGCCACGTGTCTTATGAAGACAATATGTGTGTTAGATAAGCTTTGTTCAGGCACAAGTCATAGTGTTTTTAGTCAAGAGTTCAATGTTAATAAATCGTGTGTGTGTGTGTGTGTGTATATGTGTATGTGTATAGGAAGATGCCTTGTTTTATTGCACTTCACTTTGTTGTTCTTTGAAGATACTGTTTTTTACAAATTGAAGGTTTGTAACAGCCTTGGGTTGAGCAAGTCTATCAACACCATTTTTCCAAAAGAATGTGTTCACTTTGTGTCTCTGTATCACGTTTTGCTAATTTTCACAATATTTTAAACTTTTTCATTATTATTATATCTATTAAGGTGATCTGTATTCAGTGATCTTTGATGTTACTATTATAATTGCTTTGGGGAACCACAAAACACACAAACCACACCTATATAAGATGCAAACTTACACAATAAATGTATGTGTGGTGACTGTTCCAGTAACTGGCCTTTCCTTGTTTTCCTCTTGTCGGGCCTCCCTATTTCCTGAGACATGATAATATGAAAATTAGGCTAATTAAGAACTTTATAATGATCTGTAAGTGTTAAAGTGAAAGAAATAGTCACACGTCTCTCACTATCAATCAAAAGCTAGAAATGATTAGGCTTAGTGGGCAAAGCATGTCAAAAGCTTAGATAGACCAAACACTAGACCTTTTGCCCCAGTTAGCCAAGTTGTGAATGTGAAGAAAAAGTTCTTGAAGAAAGTTAACAGTGCTACTCCAGTGAACAAGTCACGAATGTCTAAAAAGCAACATAGCCTTATTGCTGATATGGAGACAGTTTTAGTGATCTGGATAGAAGCTCAAACCAGCCACAACATTCCCTTAATCCAAAGCCTAATCCAGAGGAAGGCCCAAACTCATAGAATTTATGAACGCTGAAAGAGGTGAGGAAGCTGCAGAAGAAAAGTTTGAAGCAGGAGAAGTTGGTTCATGATGTTTAAAGAAAAAAAGCCATCTCCATGACATACAAGTGGAAGGTGAAGCAGCAAAGTGCTGATGGAGAACCTGCAGCAAGTTATCTAGAAGATCTAGCTAGAATTATTAATGAAGGTGGCTACGCTAAGCAACAGATTTTCAATGTAGATGAAACTGTCTTATGTTGGAAGATGAATCCATCTAAGACTTTCATAGCTAGAGAGGTTCCTGGCTTAAAAGCTTCCAAGGACAGGCAGACTCTCTTATTAAGATAATGCAGCTGATGACCTACGTTAAGTCCAAGCCAATGCTCATTTACCATTCTGAGAATCCTAGGGCCCTTAAGAATTATACTAAGTCTATTTTTCCTGTGCTCTATACATGGAACCACAAAACCTAGATGACAGCACATCCGTTTAGAGCATGGTTTACCAAATATTTGTTGAGACCTACTGCTCAGAAAAAAGAGATTTCTTTCAAATATTACTGCTCATTGATTTACAATGCACCTAGTCACTGAAGGGTTCTGAAGGAGATGTAGAAGGAGATGAATGTTGTTTTCATGCCTGCTAACACAACATTAATTCTTCAGCTCATGCATCAAAGAGTAATTTTGACTTCTAAGCTTTATTTCTTAAGAAATACATTTCATAAGGCTAGAACTGCTGTAGATAGTGATTCCTCTGATAGATCTGGGCAAAGTAAATTAAAAACCTTCTGGAAAGGAGTCACTATTTTAGATGCCATTAAGAAAATTTGTGATTCATGGGAGCTGGCCGAAAGATCAGTATTAACAGAAGTTTGAAAAAAGTTGATTCCAACCCTCATGGATGATGTCAAGGGGTTCAAGACTTCAGTGGAGTAAGTAACTGAAGATGTGTAAAATTAAAAGAGAACTAGAATTAGAAGTATAACCATGTAACAAACCTGCATGTTCCGCACATGTATCCCATTTTTAAGAAGAAATAAAGAAAAAGAAAAGAAGCGGAGCTTGAAGATGTAACTGAATTGCTGTAATATGACAGTAAAACATTAATGGATGAGGAGTTACTTCATATGGATGAGCAAATAAAATAGTTTCTTGAGATGGAATGTACTGCTGTGAAGATGCCGTGAGCAAGCTTACAATGACAACAAAGGATTTAAAATAGTATAAAAAAAACTTTGTTGATAAAGTAGCAGTAGAGCTCGAGGATTGACTCCAATTTTGAAAGAAGTACTACTATGGGTAAAATGCTATCAAAAAGTATGCCATGCTACAGAGAAATCTTTAATTAAAGGAAGATTCAATCAATGGGGAAAACTTTATTGCTGTCTTATTTTAAGAAATTGCCACAATCTCCCCAACCATCAACAACCACCACCCTAATCAGCCAGTAGCCAACAGCATTGAGATAAAACTCTCAACCAGCAAAAAGATTACTCACTGAAGGCTCAGATGATTATTACCATTTTTTAGTAATGAAGTATTTTAAATTATGTACATTGTTTTTAAAACGTAATGCTATTGCACACGTAATAGACTACAGTATAGTATAAACATAATTTTATATATATGCAGAAACCCAAAAGTTTGTGTGATTCACTTTATTGTGGTATTTGCTTTATTGCAGTGGTCTGGAACCAAACCTACAGGTATGCCTATATATATATGCCTACATTTAAGACTTTATGAGATATATATAATCTGTTTAAGATAATCACACAAAAAGTTTCGTATTGATCAGTTAATGCAAATGTGACCAGAGGCTCACAGGAAAATAAACCAGTACTACCACTAGGACCAATGGTTCAATATTTGTTAATTCAGCATTTGTGACTTTACAGATTTCTATTGAAACATAATAAAATGTAACTGTATATAGAGATAAAATTATTTGTGCATAATGCATATTTTATTGTGTGACTTTGCCAAAGTTGTTTATTACTAGTAGATTGTATGTGTAGTGGTGGGGGACAAGTATTCCTTATCATTTAATATACATACATGATTATATTTTCTGTAATTAAAATAATTTTACTTCTTAAATATTGATGTATTTTATTTTTCATTTTTTTCTTGCTTGATTGCTTGACAAGAACATCCAGTGCAGTGTTGAATTGAGTAGCAAGAGTGAATATCCTTGCTTGTTTATAATAGTAGAAGGAAAGCATTCTTTCAACTTTAAGTATGATGTTAGCTGTAGGTTTTTCATATATATCCATTATAAGGCAAAGGAATTTTCCCTCTGTTACTAGTTTGTTGAGAGCTTTTGTCATAAAAGAGTTTGAACTTTATCAAATGGCTTTCTCCATTTATTGAGATGATTACAGTTTTTGTATTTACTCTATTTATGTGGCATATTACATTATTGATTTTCAGATGTTAATCTACCTTGCATTGTTTAATAAATCTCATTTTGATTATGGTGTATAATCATTTGTATATGCTACTGGATTCTATTTAATAATATCTTTTGAGAATTTTTTCACATGCATTAATAGGGGATATTGGTCTATGGTTTTCTTTTCTTGGAATGCTTTTGTTTGGCTTTGTTAGTGGAGTAATACTGGCTTCATAGAATGAGTTGGGAAGTATTCTTTTCTCTTCTGTTTACTGAAATAATTTATGGAAGATTGGTAATATTTATTTTTTAAATGCTTGATAGAATTCACCAGTGAAGCCATGTAGTCTCAGCTTTTCTTTTCTTTTTCTTTTTTTTTTTTTTGAGATGGAGTTTCACTCTGTCACCCAGGCTGGAGTGCAGTGGCACGATCTGGGCTCACTGCAACCTCTGCCTCCTGGGTTCATGCCATTCTCCTGCCTCAGCCTCCTGGTAGCTGGGACTACAGGTATCCACCACCACGCCTGGCTATTCTTTTGTATTTTTAGTAGAGACGGGGTTTCACCGTGTTAGCCAGGATGGTCTTGATTTCCTGACCTTGTGATCCACCCACCTCGACCTCCGAAGGTGCTGGGATTACAGGCGTGAGCCACCGTGCCCAGCCTCAGCTTTTCTTTATCGGAAATTTTTAAATTTCTTCACTTGTTATAGTTCTATTCATATTTTCTATTTGTTTTTGAATTAGTTTGGGGCTATCTCATCTAAATTGTTTAATTTAATAACTTAATATTGTTTATCATATTCTCTTACAATATTTTTAAAGTTTCTGTAAGGTAGGCAGTTATACCCCTTATTTCAACCCTGATTTTAATAATCTTGGCCTTCTCTTTTGCTCTTCAAGAGTCATAAAGGATTTTCAATTTTGCCAATCTTTCCAAAAACACAACTTTTGGTTTCAATGATTTTCTGTCTTTTACTTCATGGATTTATACTCAGTTTTTATTATTTTCTCCTGTCTGCTTGCTATGAATCTTGCTGGCTCCTCTTTTTCTAGTCTCTTAAGATAGAAACTATCCCACTGGTTTTTAGATATTCTTTCTTTCTTTACTAATACAGGTAATTACAGGCCAATATTTATTAAATTATTTATTTATTTCAAATCTTCTACTCTATAGAGGAAACCTTCACCACTGCCTCACTCAGGAAGTAACAGGAGAAACATGAGAAGCTGGGATGAAAACACCATTTTGAGGGATCTGTTTGTCTGATGCTGGTAAGAACATATTACCAGGGGAAGCTTCCTTATTTAATCCCCTTAGGACAGCGGCTGTTTGAGAGAAAGAGAATAAAAACAAACAAAACACTTAGGCAGTATGACAGCTTTAGTGGACAATCCTAGGTTGGCCCCATGATACAGAACCACTGTTGTTCATAAACTGTGTAATTCCCTCTTCTTGAGTCTGGGCAGAATTTGTGACTTCCTTCTAGCATACACAGTATTGCAAAGCTGAAAGTATTTTGCAGATGCAATCAGGGTCCCAAATTAGTTGGGTTTGAGTTAATCATAAGGGAGATTATTCTGAGTGGATCTGACTTCATTAGGTCAAACCCATTAAAAGAGGAACTGAGCTGTTTTTTTACCAAGAAATTCTCCTAGCTGGTTTGACTATTAGTAGCCCATGTGGCAGGAAACTTCAGATGTTCTCTAGGACCTTAGGGCGATCTCCATCCAACAGCCAGCAAAAAGCCAGTGAGGACCCTCAGCCTTACGGTTACTATGAAAATAATTCTGTCAACCACTTGAATGATCACGGAAGCAGACTCTGTAGGTCCCCAGTTGAGAATGCAGCCCGGTCAACACCTTGACTATAGCCTGTGAGACCTTGAAGAGAGGACCCAGATAAACTGTGCCCAGGCTCCCGACTCGTAGAAACTGCGTGTGAATTATAAATGTGTATTATTTTAAGCCACTAAGTGTGTAATAATTTGCATGGGCCAACAGCCAACTAATAATAAAATTTCATATGTAGTGAGATAGGGTTTCAAATTTAGAAACCAATGTAAATCTTATTAGACTGAATTGCTGCAAAAGCCTATTTTGCCAGAGTTTCTCTGCTTCCTTTGTGGAGGATGCAGAAGACAGGGGGAAGCCAAGGTAGGGATGGAGGGGCACAGGTTCTCTAATCTTTCCATGATCGTGGCTATGCACACCTGCATTTCTGGAGTCCATTTTACCTGTAGTGTTAAAGCAATTAGAAAAGCAACAAGAGAGAAGATGAGAGAAAACCTTGACAGTGGACATGGAAAAGATCATAGAAAAAGGACATGACCTGTAATCCCAGCACTTTGGGAGGCCGTGGCAGGTGGATCATGAGGTCAGGAGTTCGTGACCAGGCTGGCCAACATGGTGAACCACATCTCTACTAAAAATACAAAAATTAGCCGGGCATGGTGGCAAGCACCTGTAATCCCAGCTGCTTGAGGGACTGAGGCAGGAGAATCACTTGAACCTGGGAGGTGGAGGCTGAGGTGAGCCAAGATTGTACCATTGTCCTATAACCTGGGTGACAGAGTAAGACTCTGTTAAAAACAAAAAAAAAAAAAACAAAAAAAAAAAAGAAAGAAAAAGAAAATAAAAAGGACATGAACACTGCATGAGGAGTAAAGGACAAGTTATTAAATCTAGAGCTGAGAGTCTAACTTTTGGGAAAGTCACAGAGATAGAGACATCTAAATTAAATAAGCAGAGGTAATTACCTTACAATTCTTAGGTTTCTAAATAAATAGAAAAGGCTTTTTATGTGGGTTCAGCAAATAAAAGTGGAGAAAAGTCAAAATTCAGATGAGAAGGTCACCTGTATCTGAAAGATATAAAGCTAATAATTTTGACTATTCGGAGCATTTTTTAAAATGACTACAAAGTTTTCTTAAAGTTTAAAATTCTTCTGTTGGTAAGGGTCTTTGACATAAAAAATATACATTGAGGAGTAGAAAATTTCTGAGCGGTCCTGATACAATAAAGAAATTATTACATTATAAAGCTGGCTGTAACACACACATGCATGCACACACACACACACATCAATTTAAGGATTTTCTCTTTGATAGTTTGACCCTTTTGTTCAAATAAGCCTATGACAGCAGGCTGATGGACCTGCACAAAAAGCCACATCTGAGGGATTTTAGCCTCAGGGAGCAGCTGCCTAGGGAGGTTTTTGTTTAGACCTAAAGCACTGTGGGAGGAAAATTCTTACTCTGCATACAGTAATAATTTGCAGCATCATCAGCTTCCACAGGATTAATTGTGAGGGTGAAATCGGTCCCAGACCTACTGCCGCTGAACCTGGCTGGGACCCCAGTGTCTTTATTGGATGCTTGGTAAATCAGGAGTTTAGGAGGTTGTCCTGGTTTCTGCTGATACCAGTGAATTAAGTTAGTCATTCCTAAGACACTGACACTCTCACTGGCTCTGCAGGTGATGGTGGCCCTCTGTCCTGGAGACATGGCCAAGGAGGCTGGAGACTGGGTCAGCACAATGTCCGCATTGCAGCCTGAAATGATAAAGACAAATAAATTATATCAGATATACTGAGACTGTCCCCATGTAGGCCCATGCATTGGTGACACTTCTAATCACAGTCATATGCAACATCTTGAGTAACCAGAAAACTAAAGATAACTGGGGAACTTACAACCTACAATGAATGCCTTAAATCCAACAACCAAGAACCCAGAGACACAAAAAACCATGGTGGCCACATGAGTTTGCCCAGTGTTTCTCTATACCCCCTCACCTGGAGCCCAGAGCAGGAGGATCCACAGCAAAGGAGCCCTGGACCCCATCTCTGAGAGGTGAACTAAAGGCTGCTCCTCAGGGGCCCTGACAAGCTGCCTTTAAGGATGCTCTGAACAGCTTGGACTGTTGTCTAATGACCCAACATGCAAATCAGCTTAGAAAAGTTTGGGTTGGTGCTCAAAGGGGACACCTGCTCTTATTTCACCCAGTAGGAGTTGGGGCTAACAAAACATTTCCTAGGGTAGCTCGAGCATGTCCCAAGGGATTTGGTGACCATTTCTATCAGATCTTTGCTTGCCAGTCTACTTGAGATGCCATGTGGAGGAGTGTACTGGGGCTGCCCTACCATTTGGATATAAGTTATTTCAGAAATGCTTTTGATTTTTCAAAATTTGTATTTTATATCACTATCAATAATAATGCATTTTAAGTTGTTATCACTGTCAGAAAGAGAAAGCAAGTTGGGTGGATTTTATGAAACTGGTTCATATGGGAAGGGGAAGTTTGTTCCACTGAGTAAGTGGTATTTAAAACAAGTCTATAAGTGTTATCATGATCTGGAAAGGATGAGGGGGGTGAGCATGAAATCTTGATGAAGACTGGTAACCTAAACTAATCAAGGAACTTGCCTCAGTGTGGTTAAGGCAGGGTCTCTCCATCTGCTTAGTCCTGAAACGAATGCTGTATCCACCAGAGGCCTCAGAGGCAGAAGAGTCATTGTAGTGGATTCTACTCAGAGTGGAGAATAACCATCCCCCAACTCCCACTGGTTCCATCTGCCTTGCCACTGGAAGCTGAGGGCTAAGGAAGTCCATCTTCTCCTACAGCAAGATATGGTGTCCACACCAGTCAGCTGGCACTCTCACCCACCCGTAGGTGAAGGTTTTCCCCCAACAAAACCAGTCTAAAATGTCTGGAAGAAGGGATTGCATCTTCAAATGTGCAGACACCAACACAAGGCTACAAGGAACATGAAAAGCAGGGAACATGATGCCAACCATCACTTCTCTATGAGCTCCACTCCAGGACTCTATTCTGTTACTTGTGATGGAGTTCAGGGCCAGAGAGGTCCCTCTATACTGCTTCCAACTGTGCACTTGGGTTCCTGATTACTCAGTTATATTTTTCATTGATATTAACATGCATATTGGCTCTGCTTAACTAAGAGTTTTCTTTTATCACTCTGGGAATTGTTTTTATGCTTTTAAAATTTTATTTTATTTTATTTCAACTAAAATAAATAGTGGCTTCCCAAAGGATCTAGGTAGAACTAAAATAATGGTCTTTCTACACCTTAAATCTACATTTTTATAAACAGTTGAAAATAAACAGCTGAGAATTACAGCTACACCTTAGGGCAAAGGAGATGAAGAGTGGGAACTTAGATTAGTGCGGTGAGTTTGAGTGGAAAGTACTATATCCTCTTGTTTTTCCTAAATAATTAAATTCTGCTTACCTAGCTCTATTCCCCTAGAAGAAAGTAGGAATAATGGAATTTGAGTATTCCTTGAAAAAACAAAGAACATTTTCAAGAAATTTAAGAAGTTTTCAAACTTTAACCTTTCAGATGTCTAGTAGATATCTCTGGAAAACAGGGCAAGCATCAATTTGCGGATTGAGAAGAAAGATAAAATATTTCGGAGGAGCCAGTATGCCATGAGAAAAATCCCGAAAAACTCCACCTGAACCCTTGGCACTTTTGTGCCATGATTAGGGTTGGGACAATCCCTGAGCTTTGCCCCCTCCTACAACTCTGGGTGGAGGAGGACAGAAGCAGAGGTGGGAAGTAAAAGGCAGATGATTGGGGTGAAATTTGCATTTTTTATTAGGCCACCTAGATGACTGATCATTAAGAAGCCTCTAGAAAATAGAGACAAACTTGACCACTTTAAATTGTCCACTGTCCCATCCTCTGTCTTCTACTCTTTCTCCAGCAACCAAGTGATAAAAAGGCCCTACTACACACAACCTGCAAGGACACAGTCCTCAGACTCAGTTCTGGGGTGGAGGTAGGGAAGGTAATAATAAAATGCACCCACATGTGTTTGGAGCAATCAAGAAATATTGAACTATACCATATTTTGGCAAATAGAAGACTTGGGTAAAGCAACCCCATCAAGGATAAGTAATTTGAAATGAAATAATACTGAAAATTACAAATATACCGTGGGAGAGGGCTATATGACTGACAAAAATACATAGCAAGTAAATAATAAATTAGATAACTCTTCTGAAAATGATGTACTCTAGTAAAACAAAAGTATTTTCTGCAAATGATTGTAAATTTAGAAGACACACCAAAAAAAAGAAAAAACACTTAAATTTATTTTCAAGGATGAGATAGTTAGCAAGAAAATAATAGGTAAAATAAATGTGTCTGGCTACAGGTACAGGATTAAAAAAGTAAAGCAGAACTAGTAATTTTAACATAGACAGAAAAAATGTAATCAGGCAAAGAAATAAATGGAGTCAAAGACACATAAGGTAAGCTTAGTAAAGGGATAAAGTTCAGAAAAAAAGGCAAAAAAAGTTACAGATAATTATAGAAAGGACAGAAAACAGGCACCCAATATAAATGGATAATTGATGTGTTTTAATTATGGAATTTAATAAAATGGCATATGAAATAAAATGTAATAACATAATGACCAGAATGTCACTATGTTTAAGTGAAGATATGTTAAAACACCCCACCATAACATATATGTGAATTACATATTTATTAAATACATAAATATTAAAAGATAAATCTATAACAAAGAATTTATATGAATATATATGTGACTTGGTATTTAAAGAGACTATTTATAAGCCAGAAGAAAAAGGAATTCTAAAAGAAACAAAAAATAAATATAAAAAGAAAGCAACAGAAGCCTAACATAAAGTTTCTAAGTAGAAGTTTTAAATCAATGTCAAACACAAAATTATACACTGAAGAAAATCAATACACGTAAAAATAAAAGTAAACTATAACAATCAAAGACATCTCACAAAATGATAAAGACAGCAAATTTGAATTAGAAAAATAATCCATAAAATGAAAAATTAATAAATTAGACCTCATCTAAATTGAAGTTTTTGATCTGAAAAAAAATCTCTATTAAAGGGATGTAATAAATTGAAAGTGGACTTATGTAATTTAGCAAATTAACTCTTGAGCAATTATCTCAGAGAAATAAAACATTATTATACAGAAACTTGTACACAAATGTTCACAGAAGATTTATTTATAGTAGCTAAATCAAGGAAATTACCCAAATGTCTTTCAGTAAGTAAACAGTTAAACAAACTGGGGTAATCTATATTATAGAATACATTCAGAAATAAAAGCAATAAACTATTGATACATCCAACTTTGATGAGCCTCAAGGGTATTATGCTCAGTGAAATAAGCCAATCTCGAAATGGTACTTATTGCATGATGTCTTTTATGTGGTGTTTGCCAAGGGTTAAGGATGGGGTAGAGAAGGTGAGTGTGGCTATAAAAGGGTAACACCAGGAGTCGTGTGGTGATGATTTAGCTGAGTTTCTTGATTACAGTTGTAGTTATAGAAGGCCACATAAATGATTCATTCACATCGAGCTACACACACATAAACACAATCACATAAACAAAAATTGTGTGCGTGTGTAACTTGTGAAAACTGAATAAGTTCTATGGATGACACCAATGTTAATTTCCTGTCTTTGGTATTGTACTGTAGTTTGAAAGATGTCAACACTGGAGGAAGTTGAATGAAGATGTATGAGACTTCTGTATATTTCTTTGCAACTTCCTGTGAACCTATAACTATGTAAAAATAAAAAGTAAAAAAAACTTAAGCTTTATTACTTGAAAACCTTGAAAAAAATGAGTTGCCCTTTTTTTATCAAATGATTGGCAAAAAACTTAAAGCCTTATGCCTCCCTCTGCTGGTGGGAATGGAGGGGGATGGAAAAGCCATTACTTTGGTGGCTGCAATGTGGATTTCTACAAAGTTTCCTAAGTAATCTCTGCTCACTATTGGAGTGAAATTTAAAATATGTATACTTGTTGGCCCAAACTTACTACTAAGAAAATTGCCTATAGAACTAAAAACTCCGTGTTGTCTAAGGAAACATCTGAATGCCTATCAGTAAGAAATGGCTAAATATATTGTGCTATTTTCATATTATGAAAAATTATGCAATTTTTGAAAGAAAGAGTTAATTTCATACAATTGATCTGTTTATTATACAATATCAAGTGTAAAAGCAGAAATACAAAAATGTTTTATAACACATAATCCAGTGTTTGAGAACCTACAATAATAACCACAGAACTATAGCATACACAATATAGTAAATTTTTTTCACATATTAAATATGATTCATGTTTCTTGGGGTGACTATAGTTTTCTCACTAATAGAAGAACAGTAAGTTGATTAAACCAAAAATCATAACACAATTATATAGGAAGTCAGAGCACTCCGTTCTTAAGCTCTGCTCTAAGGAGAAACTATTTAACCAGCCTAATGTGCTACATACAGTTTTATTATTGTCTAACTGACTGGGGAAAGAGAAATACTCAACTCCATCCAGCTCTAACATCCTGCCCCACCTACATGGGTGGAGAAAGAGGCAAAGAGACCCTTGTGATGTTTACAGTCCACAGACATAAGCTCACTAAAGCACTGAACCCTAAGCATAGAAGTATAGAATGCTTCTCTCCCCCATACCTTACCCCCATATTATTAAAGGCCTATTTCTAGCACTTCCCTTCACCCAATATATTTTATCTGGCTATCAAGTAAAAATTATAAGGCATAATAAAAGGCAAAAAGACACGGTTTGAAGATACCAAGCAAGAGTCGGAACCAGACATGGCAGGGATGTTGTAATTTTTAATAAAGGAGCAATGTAAACTGAAAGATGAAGATCCCAAGAAAAAGCAAAAAAAGAGAAAATGCTAGAGATTAAAAAACAAAATGAAACAGAACACTGTAACAGAAAGGACTGGGTATGGCTGAGAAAAAAAAAAGTCTGATCTTGAGAGTATATCAATAGAAATCTCCAAAACTGAAGAGAAAAGAGAATAAAGACTGAAAACCAAAGGCCCAAGAACTGTGAGACATATACAAAAGGCGTTACATTGTTTAACTCTTTTTCTCTTTAGAAAAAAAAAAGAGTGCAGTTTGCTGCCAATATTCACGTAATTTTACATAAACACACTCATTGAAGCTGAAGCAAATCTGACTGATTTTCAATGTGAAATAAAATATAAAATCTGTTCTTGGAATTATTTCTAAACAGAACTTGTCTCTAATCCTAATATAACAGAAATGTATATGATAATCAGTATTTAATAATTTTTTTGTGGTAAATTTCAAAGCACAGAAAAACATAAAGTGGAATATCACATTCCACAAAAAAAATCACGTTTCTCTTCAGATTGTCTTGCTAGGCTCGTCTTTGTACAAGCAGCAAACTTTGCAGCGACCAGTTGGATTTCGTTTCCCTGACGTTGATGATATGCTCTTGGGGAAAGGTCTTCCATACAGGCGAAGAGGAATGACATCATCAGAGCAAGGATGACCTGGAAGACTTTGCTGCCCTGGCCTGTGATGCTTTAAGAGCATTTTTTCAATCAATGTCAGTCTGAAGTTTATATGGCTAATCATGTGCTCAGGATTGTCCTTCTTGAACAGGGCATAGAGGTTCATTCAGCACTGTAATGTTTAGAAGGTGATGAAAGAATTTCTTAGACCAAATCTTGTGCCTTTTGAAGAAGAGAGCATCAAATCAGCTGAGTCCACTGCCCCCATCTTCTCATTACAGTCCACAGTGGCATATGACTTCTTAGTTTTCTTTCCATTTCTGTTGTCTACTTCAATTACAGTATCATTGTGGAATGCTGACCACATTCTCACCTTCTTCTTTTTGAAGTAAACACCGTAGCTGAAAGTGCTGCCAGCAAGTATTCCTGGGCAAAAGGTAAATGGGTTAATGGACATGAAGAAAAAGGAGGAGGACGGGGTGGAGGGCTGGTAAACAAAACCATATTGAATGAAAATTTTTCTAAATTAATGTCAGATATCGAACCACAGATCCAGGAAGATCAGGAAAAACCAAGCAGTATAAATGCCAAAATAAGCAAATAAGCAAAACAAACAAACAAAAACAAAAAACACTTGAGCATATAATTTTTAAACTATAGGAAGTCAAAAACAAAGAAAAAGTATTGAAAGCAGAGAGAGAGAGAGAGCATGAACATAAGAGAAACAAACGTTTCATGTAGAGGAGCAAATATAAATATTGCATCCAACTTCTGTGAAACAGGAAGCATTCTTCACTTCAATGCAAGCAAGAGGAGAGTAGAGTGAAGTATGTCGTGTTGAGAGAAGAAAATCACCAACTTAGGATTCTGTTTTCTACGAAATCATCCTTCAAAAGGAAATGATAAATGATGGCTTTCTCAGACAAACAAAAATTCAGAAAAATTTGTTGCCGTAAACATGCTTTGTAATAAATAGAAAAAGAAAAGTTCTTTTGAGAGAAGGAATATAGTATAGGTCAGAAATTTGAATTTACATAAAAGAAGAGCATCAAGAAGAAATAAGTGAGGGAAAAATTAAGGAACATATTTTCCTTATTCTTAACTGATATAATTTTTTTCAAAATAATAGTAATGTGATTATTATGCATGCTGATGTGTACATTTACATATATAAATACACACATATACACATATATGCATACTTATTTATACTTACATATAAGTGAAATGAATGACAATAATGCAACAAATGGAAAAAATTAGGAATACTTTGTTATTATCAGGTACTCACATGACCTATGAAATGGTATAGGAGTATTTGAAAGTAGGTTTGGATTAGTTGTAAATGTATATTGAAAACTTCAGAGCAATACTAAAAGTGGTTAGAAAATCTAATATGCTAATAAAGGAGAGAAAATAGAAGTGCATAAGATGCTAAATTAAAACCATAAAAAAGCAGAAACAAGTAGAAGATAAACATAGAAAAAAAAACACCAAAGGACAATAAATAGAAAACAGTGAAAATGTGGTAGACATTAATCCAAGGCGTTGATAATTAGTTGGAGCATCAAGTGTCTAAATGTACAAATTAAAAGATATGTTATTAGAGTGTATCAAAAAGGAAGATTCAACTATGGTGTCTATAAGAAACCTAATTAAAATATTAAAGCACATATAGATTGAAAAGTATATGAATGGAGAAAGATATACCATGCTAATATTAATCAAAAGAAAGCACAAGTAGCTATATTAATTTCAGAAAAGAAGATCTCAAAGCAAGGAAATTTATCATGGACAGAAAGAGCATTACAAACGAAAAAGGGGCCAATTCTTCAAGAAGACAAAGCAATGCTTAACATAAGTGAGCTTAACAGCAGACTGTCAAAATAAATGTGGCAAAAACTGGTAGAACTACAAGAGGGTACAGCTGAGTCCACGATTACAGTTAAAGACTTTAACACTTTACTATCAGAAATGGATAGATCCAGCAGGCCAAAAACCCATAAAAACAGTCAAACTGAATAACACTATCAATGAACTATGTATAATTGCCATGTGCACACTATTTTGTCCAAATACATATTTTTTCAAGATCACATGGAATATTCTGTGTGATAAACTTAATTCTGGGTCATAAAACACACAGTAACATATTTAAAAAAATAGAAATCATTCAGTGCCTTCTCTCAAACCACAATGGGATTAAAATATAAATCAATACCAAAATGTAGAAAATACCCAAATATGTGGAGATTAAACAGCACACTTCCAAATAACAAAAGAGTCAAAGAAGAAATCTCAGGAGAAATTTAAGAAGATTTTGAACGAAATGGAAATAGAAACATGACTCATCAATATTTGTGGAATACAGCAAAGAGGTGCTGAGAGAGAAATTTATATTATCAAATGCATAAATTAGAAAGAAGAAAAATCTAAAATCAATAATCTAAGCTTTCACTGTATGAAAGTAGAAAAAGAAGATCAAATTAAATCTAAATTAAGCAGAAGAAAGGAAATAAATATTAGAGCAGATATCAAAAAAATTGAAAACAGGAAGTCAATAGAAAAAAAACATTGAAAGCTAATACTATAAAAATACAGATAACATTGATAAGCCTCAAACCAAGCTAAGGAAACACAGAAAGCACACACATTACTAATAGCAGAACTGAAAGAGGGGACATCACTACAGATCCTATGAAGCTTAAAAGGATATTATAGGAATATTATAAACAATGCTATGACCTAAGCTTGATAACTGTGATGAAATGGACAAAGTCCTTGAAAGAAGCAATCTACCAAAACTAACTGAAAGAAATAGACAGTATAAACTGCCCTACATATATTTTATATATTTAATAAACTGAATAAATAACTAGCAACCTTTTTAAAAATAAAACACCAGATTCAGATGGATTCAATGGTGAATTCTACCAAATATTTGAGGAATAAATTATTCAAATTCTCAATCTATTTCACAAGATAGAAGCAAAGGGCATACTTCCTAAGTCATTCTGTGAGGGAAATACTAGTCTACTAACAGAAACAGGCAAAGACATTACAAGAAAATAGAACTACAAATATTTCTCATGAACACAGATGCAAAAATCCTCCAAAAAGTATTAGCAAATAGACTACAACAATGTATAAAAAACACTATACAGTATAGTATGCCAAGTTGGATTTATGCTAGGTGTGAAAGGCTCATTCAGTAGTCAAAAATTAATTGATTTAATCCAATGTCAATTCTTGTGCATCCAACACAAGTGAGCATCCAGAGAATGGGATATTATTTATTGCCTAAATAAACAAGCTATCAAACCATGAAAGAACACGGAGGAAATGTAAATGCATATTACTAAGTGAAAAAGTCAATCTGAAAAGACTGCGTATTATATTATTTCAACTAGATGATGTTCTGTAAAAGACAAAACCATAGAGGCAGTGAAAGGATCAGTGGTAGTTAGGGATTTGGGAGGGTGGGGGATGAATGGGGGAGGTGAACAGAGAATTTTTAGGGCAGTGAAACTGTTATGTCTGATACTACAAAAATGGATATTTCCTATTATACGTTTTTCAAAACCTGTAATATGTATGACATGATAAGTGAACCCTAATGTAAACTAAGAAGCCCTAATCTAAACTCTGGGTGATAATGTTGTGTCAATGTAGATTCACTATGGTGGGGGATGTTGATAACTGGGGAGGCTTTGCCTGTGTCAGAGAAAGATACAAGAATCTGCACCTTCTTCTCAATTTTGCTGTGAACCCAAAACTGCTCTAAAAATGAGCTCTTTAAAAACATAACTTCTTAGAAAATAATTAGTTATTTCCACTACCTAATATAGCAACTTGAATTGTGGGAAAACGAGTAACAGTGAAAGATTTGTCATATTTTCTTTTATTACAAATCAATTATTAAAAATATTATTCTTACAAAATAATCTTTTTTGAATTTCAGAGTATTACTATTACCAGTAAAAATTAATGATAAACCTTTAAAAGGTCTGCCTTGTAATTGGTTATTTTGTCTCAAAAATCTGTTGCCCTTAAGTATCCAGAACATGTAAACTTTTGTAAGAATTCTTCTTTCATCAGAAAAAGGCTTTGAAATTTTCTTATACTATCAATAGGCTGGGAGTATACTATTCTTAATTCTAAATGGGAACCTCCCCTTTCTGTATGTTAACATACCGTGCCAAAACGTTGATAACAGCAGCTAAAGTGGATCACTCCACACTGGACAAAGATAAGAATTGATAAAGTTTGTAAGAACAGCCTACGTTTAGATCCAGGTGGGAAGCAGGCCACTGTGTGTCTCCAATCTTGGTCACGTTCAACTGCATGAGGACAGACTTACATAGGTCAGTTTCCTTGTAGTTCAACTTTCTTGCCAAATCCTGTTTGGGGGTCCATAAGTGTAAAAGCACATGTAATATATATACATATATTATATATATGTGTGTGTGTGTAATAATATATATATTACGTGTATACATTTATATATACATGTAGTATATATACTATATATATTACATGTATACATGTATATATACATGTAATATATATATGTTATATATATTCTCTCTCTCTCTCTCTCTCTCTCTCTCTATATATATATATATATATATATATATACATATATGACTTGGGAAAGAAGAGTCTTGGAAGTGGAATTGTTTGTGTCCATTAACCTGGATTCAGTGTTCGTAGGGTGGAGTTTGACCCTATTTGTAGGGGATTTGGGGGCTTATCAAGGAAAAAGAGGTGACCACAGAGTAGCAGTAGCACACACATTTATTGGGTGAAACTCTGAGGGGCTCACAGGGACAAGTCCTTCACAGCAGGAGTCTTTGCAGAGGTGAAGGTGCCAGGTTGCTATTCAGAAAGGAAGGGAAACAAGAAAACACCTGAGGAAAGGGACACTGGAGAAAGGGGCTTATGTGTCTAGGTGATGTCACACAGCAGCTTGATGGGGAGCCTCTGGGTTAGAAAGCTCAAGAAGACAGTTGCAGTTTGGGGGTTTTATTGCCTGAATCTTACTTTATTTATTGGCAGCAGGTGAGGTTTCCTGGCATATGCAAAGCAAGCAGTGTCTAAATGGCAAAAAATAATAATAATAATAAAATTTGAGGGCTATTTTTGAAATAATTGGTTGTGTAAAATTTGAATTTGATGATAGTAGTTTAAAAATAAACCTGCAGTTTAGCAATACACAACTTTGAGGGCAGTAAACAGAGCTTTGATTCATTTATATAACACTGTTGCACATCCTGTAATGTTTGTTCTGTTGATTTTATCAACCCAAACTGTCCGAACCCATAATGCTTTGCACTAGAATACATACCCAGATGTGTGTTTCCTTCCCATACCCAAATGGAGGTTCCTTATGACATTGATTGTGGTGATGGATTCATGGGTGTGTACTAATCTTCAGACTCATGAAATTGTGTACATTAAATATGTACAATTTTTTGGTATGTCAGTTATCTCAATAAAGTGGTTTCAAAAATCTCAACTAGCAGAGGGATATTCCCCAAATGCAGATTGTCTAGAGTGGATTCCTGGCTTCAAGGCACTTGTAATGAAAGCTGGTTGTCTTTTCTAAATAACTATAAATTGTCACCCAGAAGAAGTAAAATTCATGGCTAACCATTCTGTTTTACAGGTTCAGAGAAGGCTTTGTGGACGTGTTTATCCTCCGAATTTATATATTCTCTCTAAACACTGGGAGACATTAGTATGTTTACATGTCTGACTTCTCCGGGTTGTCAAGATCCCATTTTTGATCTACCTAATACGAATTTGTATCCAAATGTTTAAATTCTTTTTCTTTCATTTTACTTGAAGTAAATACTAAAAAATCCTACAGAGGTACTCTACCCAACCATAAAAATGAGTGTGAGAATCATGTGTTGGAGATGAAGGCTTTTTATCTGTAAATGCTAAACTTTCTGCTGAGCCCAGCTCATCCACGGACTAACTGGATAAAGTGAGACAATAATTCCATTGCCTACCTGAGCATTCCCCACTTTTAAAAGTTTTTAACTGCCTCTAACATCTCTGCTCTAGGCTCATTCTTGAAGACAAGGTCCTCTATCTTGAAAAGAAGTTTTTCTTAAAAGCCAGAGCTTGTTTAACAATTTTCAGTTTTTTTAATATGAGATTTGTCTATTCCACCTTGTAAGAAAATTTGATTTGCCAGACAAATGAAAAGTGGAAAATTCAAGAAGGGTTTAGAGATAGAATCAAGGACAATAGCATTTTAAACTGTGGTTACATCTGTCTTTGAAATAAGAATTTGTATAAATATACAGAAATGACAAGGTAAATAATTTTTTTGTATTTTTAATTTAGATAAGATAGTTTACTTGCAGAAAAATGGAGACTATGAACCTAGAATTCTCAAATTCAATGTTTTTTCTTCCAGTTTAAATAATTTCAAGAATCTATAAAATACTTACATAAACTTTAAATAAAGAAATTTTAAGAGCTTCAGAAAAAATCAAGGACCAAATTAAATCCCTTACACTAGTTTCTGAAATCAACCAAAATTGTTTTTTTTTTTTTTTTTTTTTTTTTCAGGTGTTAACATGAAGGGCCCCTTGGAGGCTCCTCTGGTTCAAGCTCTTTTTTTATTTTTATTTTTTACATCAGAAATCAAGGCCCACAGAAGCTAAGAAGTTGTCTTAAATGGTCAGCTTCGCTGCTCTAATTCCTGAGCAGTATTCTCTCTTTGCACTTTTATAAACTACAACTCTGGCAATCCAGACTGGTTTAACCCTCTTTGACAGTGGCAGAAAATATTTTTCATGATTTCAACTAAAACTATCATCCTCCAAATTAAACATAGGCAACATCTACTGCCTAAGAACCTTACTACCAAACTCATATCTCTCTAGAGTCCACCCAGTGCAAAGCTGTCTTAATTCCAAATGACAATTAATATGCTCTTATTTTATCTCTTGGTCTCTTGACGAGTAAATGGGGTTCTTTTCTTTTTTTTTTTTTTTTTTTTCAACCTTAACATTTTTTTTTATTATTATTATTATTATTATTATACTTTAGGTTTTATGGTACATGTGCCCAATGTGCAGGTAAGTTACATATGTATACATGTGCCATGCTGGTGCACTGCACCCACCAACTCGTCATCTAGCATTAGGTATATCTCCCAATGTTATCCCTCCCCCCTCCCCCCAACCCACAACAGTCCCTGAAGTGTGATGTTCCCCTTCCTGTGTCCATGTGTTCTCATTGTTCAATTCCCACCTATGAGTGAGAATATGCGGTGTTTGGTTTTTTGTTCTTGCGATAGTTTACTGAGAATGATGATTTCCAATTTCATCCATGTCCCTACAAAGGACATGAACTCATCATTTCTTATGGCTGCATAGTATTCCATGGTGTAGATGTGCCACATTTTCTTAATCCAGTCTATCATTGTTGGACATTTGGGTTGGTTCCAAGTCTTTGCTATTGTGAATAATGCGGCAATAAATATACGTGTGCATGTGTCTTTATAGCAGCATGATTTATAGTCCTTTGGGTATATACCCAGTAATGGGATGGCTGGGTCGAATGGAATTTCTAGTTCTAGATCCCTGAGGAATCGCCACACTGACTTCCACAAGGGTTGAACTAGTTTACAGTCCCACCAACAGTGTAAAAGTGTTCCTATTTCTCCACATCCTCTCCAGCACCTGTTGTTTCCTGACTTTTTAATGATCGCCATTCTAACTGGTGTGAGATGGTATCTCATTGTGGTTTTGATTTGCATTTCTCTGATGGCCAGTGATGGTGAGCATTTTTTCATGTGTCTTTTGGCTGCATAAATGTCTTCTTTTGAGAAGTGTCTGTTCATGTCCTTCGCCCACTTTTTGATGGGGTTGTTTGTTTTTTTCTTGTAAATTTGTTGGAGTTCATTGTAGATTCTGGATATTAGCCCTTTGTCAGATGAGTAGGTTGCGAAAATTTTCTCCCATTTTGTAGGCTGCCTGTTCACTCTGATGGTAGTTTCCTTTGCTGTGCAGAAGCTCTTTAGTTTAATTAGATCCCATTTGTCAATTTTGGCTTTTGTTGCCATTGCTTTTGGTGTTTTAGACATGAAGTCCTTGCCCATGCCTATGTCCTGAATGGTATTGCCTAGGTTTTCTTCTAGGGTTTTTATGGTTTTAGGTCTAACATTTAAGTCTTTAATCCATCTTGAATTGATTTTTGTATAAGGTGTAAGGAAGGGATCCAGTTTCAGCTTTCTACATATGGCTAGCCAGTTTTCCCAGCACCATTTATTAAATAGGGAATCCTTTCCCCATTTCTTGTTTTTCTCAGGTTTGTCAAAGATCAGATGGTTGTAGATATGTGGCATTATTTCTGACGGCTCTGTTCTGTTCCATTGATCTATATCTCTGTTTTGGTACCAGTACCATGCTGTTTTGGTTACTGTAGCCTTGTAGTATAGTTTGAAGTCAGGTAGCGTGATGCCTCCAGCTTTGTTCTTTTGGCTTAGGATTGACTTGGCGATGCGGGCTCTTTTTTGGTTCCATATGAACTTTAAAGTAGTTTTTTCCAATTCTGTGAAGAAAGTCATTGGTAGCTTGATGGGGATGGCATTGAATCTGTAAATTACCTTGGGAAGGATGGCCATTTTCATGATATTGATTCTTCCTACCCATGAGCATGGAATGTTCTTCCATTTGTTTGTATCCTCTTTTATTTCCTTGAGCAGTGGTTTGTAGTTCTCCTTGAAGAGGTCTTTCACATCCCTTGTAAGTTTGATTCCTAGGTATTTTATTCTCTTTGAAGCAATTGTGAATGGGAGTTCACTCATGATTTGGCTCTCTGTTTGTCTGTTATTGCTGTATAAGAATGCTTGTGATTTTTGCACATTGATTTTGTATCCTGAGACTTTGCTGAAGTTGCTTATCAGCTTAAGGAGATTTTGGGCTGAGACAATGGGGTTTTCTAGATATACTATCATGTCATCTGCAAACAGGGACAATTTGACTTCCTCTTTTCCTAATTGAATACCCTTGATTTCCTTCTCCTGCCTAATTGCCCTGGCCAGAACTTCCAACACTATGTTGAATAGAAGTGGCGAGAGAGGGCATCCCTGTCTTGTGCCAGTTTTCAAAGGGAATGCTTCCAGTTTTTGCCCATTCAGTATGATATTGGCTGTGGGTTTGTCATAAATAGCTCTTATTATTTTGAGATACGTCCCATCAATTCCTAATTTATTGAGAGTTTTTAGCATGAAGGGTTGTTGAATTTTGTCAAAGGCCTTTTCTGCATCTATTGAGATAATCATGTGGTTTTTGTCTTTGGTTCTGTTTATATGCTGGATTACATTTATTGATTTGCGTATATTGAACCAGCCTTGCATCCCAGGGATGAAGCCCACTTGATCATGGTGGATAAGCTTTTTGATGTGCTGCTGGATTCTGTTTGCCAGTATTTTATTGAGGATTTTTGCATCAATGTTCATCAAGGATATTGGTCTAAAATTCTCTTTTTTTGTTGTGTCTCTGCCAGGCTTTGGTATCAGGATGATGCTGGCCTCATAAAATGAGTTAGGGAGGATTCCCTCTTTTTCTATTGATTGGAATAGTTTCAGAAGGAATGGTACCAGCTCCTCCTTGTACCTCTGGTAGAATTCGGCTGTGAACCCATCTGGTCCTGGACTTTTTTTGGTTGGTAAGCTATTGATTATTGCCATAATTTCAGCTCCTGTTATTGGTCTATTCAGAGATTGAACTTCTTCTTGGTTTAGTCTTGGGAGGGTGTATGTGTTGAGGAATTTATCCATTTCTTCTAGATTTTCTAGTTTATTTGCATAGAGGTGTTTGTAATATTCTCTGACGGTAGTTTGTATTTCTGTGGGATCGGTGGTGATATCCCCTTTATCATTTTTTATTGCATCTATTTGATTCTTCTCTCTTTTTTTCTTTATTAATCTTGCTAGCGGTCTATCAATTTTGTTGATCCTTTCAAAAAACCAGCTCCTGGATTCATTTATTTTTTGAAGGGTTTTTTGTGTCTCTATTTCCTTCAGTTCTGCTCTGATTTTAGTTATTTCTTGCCTTCTGCTAGCTTTTGAATGTGTTTGCTCTTGCTTTTCTAGTTCTTTTAATTGTGATGTTAGGGTGTCAATTTTGGATCTTTCCTGCTTTCTCTTGTGGGCATTTAGTGCTATAAATTTCCCTCTACACACTGCTTTGAATGCATCCCAGAGATTCTGGTATGTTGTGTCTTGGTTCTCGTTGGTTTCAAAGAACATCTTTATTTCTGCCTTCATTTCGTTATGTACCCAGTAGTCATTCAGGAGCAGGTTGTTCAGTTTCCACGTAGTTGAGCGGTTTTGAGTGAGATTCTTAATCCTGAGTTCTAGCTTGATTGCACTGTGATCTGAGAGACAGTTTGTTACAATTTCTGTTCTTTTACATTTATTGAGGAGAGCTTTACTTCCAAGGATATGGTCAATTTTGGAATAGGTGTGGTGTGGTGCTGAAAAAAATGTATATTCTGTTGATTTGGGGTGGAGAGTTCTGTAGATGTCTATTAGGTCCGCTTGGTGCAGAGCTGAGTTCAATTCCTGGGTATCCTTGTTGACTTTCTGTCTCGTTGATCTGTCTAATGTTGACAGTGGGGTGTTAAAGTCTCCCATTATTAATGTGTGGGAGTCTAAGTCTCTTTGTAGGTCACTCAGGACTTGCTTTATGAATCTGGGTGCTCCTGTATTGGGTGCATATATATTTAGGATAGTTAGCTCTTCTTGTTGAATTAATCCCTTTACCATTATGTAATGGCCTTCTTTGTCTCTTTTGATCTTTGTTGGTTTAAAGTCTGTTTTATCAGAGACTAGGATTGCAACCCCTGCCTTTTTTTGTTTTCCATTTGCTTGGTAGATCTTCCTCCATCCTTTTATTTTGAGCCTATGTGTGTCTCTGCACGTGAGTTGGGTTTCCTGAATACAGCACACTGATGGGTCTTGAGTCTTTATCCAATTTGCCAGTCTGTGTCTTTTAATTGGAGCATTTAGTCCATTTACATTTAAAGTTAATATTGTTATGTGTGAATTTGATCCTGTCATTATGATGTTAGCTGGATATTTTGCTCGTTAGTTGATGCAGTCTCTTCCTAGTCTCAATGGTCTTTACATTTCGGTATGATTTTGCAGTGGCTGGTACCGGTTGTGCCTTTCCATGTTTAGCGCTTCCTTCAAGAGCTCTTTTAGGGCAGGCCTGGTGGTGACAAAATCTCTCAGCATTTGCTTGTCTGTAAAGTATTTTATTTCTCCTTCACTTATGAAGCTTAGTTTGGCAGGATATGAAATTCTGGGTTGAAAATTCTTTTCTTTAAGAATGTTGAATATTGGCCCCCACTCTCTTCTGGCTTGTAGGGTTTCTGCCGAGAGATCCGCTGTTAGTCTGATGGGCTTCCCTTTGATGGTAACCCGACCTTTCTCTCTGGCTGCCCTTAACATTTTTTCCTTCATTTCAACTTTGGTGAATCTGACAATTATGTGTCTTGGAGTTGCTCTTCTCGAAGAGTATCTTTGTGGCATTCTCTGTATTTCCTGAATCTGAATGTTGGCCTGCCTTGCTAGATTGGGGAAGTTCTCCTGGATAATACCCTGCAGAGTGTTTTCCAACTTGTTTCCATTCTCCCCATCACTTTCAGGTACACCAATCAGACGTAGATTTGGTCTTTTCACATAGTCCCACATTTCTTGGAGGCTTTGCTCGTTTCTTTTTATTCTTTTTTCTCTAAACTTCCCTTCTCGCTTCATTTCATTCATTTCATCTTCCAGGGCTGATACCCTTTCTTCCATTTGATCGCATCGGCTCCTGAGGCTTCTGCATTCTTCACGTAGTTCTCGAGCCTTGGTTTTCAGCTCCATCAGCTCCTTTAAGCACTTCTCTGTATTGGTTATTCTAGTTATACATTCTTCTAAATTTTTTTCAAAGTTTTCAACTTCTTTGCCTTTGGATTGAATATCCTCCCGTAGCTCGGAGTAATTTGATCGTCTGAAGCCTTCTTCTCTCAGCTCGTCAAAGTCATTCTCCGTCCAGCTTTGTTCCGTTGCTGGTGAGGAACTGCGTTCCTTTGGAGGAGGAGAGGTACTCTGGTTTTTAGAGTTTCCAGTTTTTCTGCTCTGTTTTTTCCCCATCTTTGTGGTTTTATCTACTTTTGGTCTTTGATGATGGTGATGTACAGATGGGTTTTTGGTGTGGATGTCCTTTCTGTTAGTTTTCCTTCTAACAGACAGAACTCTCAGCTGCAGGTCTGTTGGAGTACCTGGCCGGCTGTGTGAGGTGTCAGTCTGCCCCTGCTGGGGGGTGCCTCCCAGTTAGGCTGCTCGGGGGTCAGGGGTCAGGGACCCACTTGAGGAGGCAGTCAGCCCGTTCTCAGATCTCCAGCTGCATGCTGGGAGAACCACTGCTCTCCTCACAGCTGTCAGACAGGGACATTTAAGTCTGCAGAGGTTACTGCTGTCTTTTTGTTTGTCTGTGCCCTGCCCCCAGAGGTGGAGCCTACAGAGGCAGGCAGGCCTCCTTGAGCTGTGGTGGGCTCCACCCAGTTGAAGCTTCCAGGCTGCTTTGTTTACCTAAGCGAGCCTGGGCAATGGCGGGCGCCCCTCCCCCAGCCTCGCTGCCGACTTGCTGTTTGATCTCAGACTGCTGTGCTAGCAATCAGCGAGACTCCGTGGGCATAGGACCCTCTGAGCCAGGTGCGGGCTATACTCTCCTGGGGCACCGTTTCCTAAGCCCGTCGGAAAAGCACAGTATTCGGGTGGGAGTGGCCTGATTTTCCAGGTGCCGTCTGTCACCCCTGGAAGGGGAACTCCCTGACCCCTTGCGCTTCCCGAGTGAGGCAATGCCTCGCCCCTGCTTCGGCTGGCGCACGGTGCGCTCACCCACTGACCTGCGCCCACTGTCTGGCACTCCCTAGTGAGATGAACACGGTACCTCAGATGGAAATGCAGAAATCACCCGTCTTCTGCGCCGCTCGCGCTGGGAGCTGTAGACCGGAGCTGTTCCTATTCGGCCATCTTGGCTCCTCCCCCAAAATTGTTTTTTAACTACTGTGTTTTATTTCCAATGAACAACAATCAAAAACATTAGATAAAGTAAGATGCAATAGGTGAATGAATTGTTTGGTGGTCACTCTTAGTTATAATGAGATGATAATGAGACAATATCTTCATCAGAAAGTGGAAATGGTGACTTTCTGCCTTAAGGGAGCAGGGGACTCACAGTTGTAAACTTCCCCTCCGTCTTGATCTTTTGTGTGCAGGAGCCGAGGGTAACCCACTGTTTCAGTGGTCTTTGAGCAGCAACAGTCCTCATCTTTCTGTAATTCTAGAAATGTTCATACTGGGCTCTTCTAAAACGCTTTTTATGCCAAATAGAAAAATAAGGATCAGTAATAAAATAAAAAGAAATAAAATAACTTATGAACTCCTGGAAGTAGTTGTGGGATAAAATTATAAAGTTTAACAAAAAACTAGAGCCTACAACAACTTACTAAAAACTAATTTAGTCAAATTTTACTCTTATTTTATATTCTTGCCCTCATAAATTAGGAATTTTCTCAACCCAGAGAATGATTGCCTTTCTTATATTCTGGAATCCTAACAGCCATAGGTGAAATTTGAAACTATGAGAATTTATGCTAACCAGTTATCCTAGGAAATCTGGTTACACAAAAATTAACTATTTAGAGTAAAATAAAAGGAAAAATTTGTTGATCCCATGGAAATAATTAACTGAATATTTGCTGATCAATAAAGCTAATCCTAAGTATGCCCCTAAATAACAGCGACATCGTTGTTTCTGGATTAATGCTAAGTGTTCAAGATTCATTAAAAGTAATTTGCCTTGGATTCAGACTCATAGTATTGGTCATAACTGTAATTCAACTACCACCAGAACCTGTAGAAGACAACAACAAAAAAGAAGAGATAATGAGAAATATGTTACGAAATGTATCCCAATGTTAACATTTATGAAGGAGAGGGAGGTGTTTTATGAATATCTATTCTCATAGCACTGATATCTTCAATTTGATAAGCAAATACAAATCTTTAAACCAGAATTTGGAACAGGGTAAATATAGCTCTCATGAATTTGACTTGACTGCATCCTGGGGTTGTATTGACATAAGGACTAGATGGAGGTACATACAGCAGAAGTAATGAAAATTATACTGTCAAATTTTAGATCCTCCTAACTAAAGCACTAGCTCAGAGACTGTATAAAGGTGAAAAAAAAAGTTATGTGAAAATGCCCTGGAACTGTTTCTGGGCTGCCTAGTAACATCCTGGCTGTGGTTGGATGGCTGATTTACCCCAGCTGGAAGTATCAGTACTGTACAGCTGAAATTTGCGGGCACTCCCCTCTGCATTTGTCACCAAATGGCTTATACTTTTATTTTCAAAATCCACTCATGATTCTAAGAACTCTCCTTTTCTTTCACAAAAGGCAGTTGAGGCAAATCAAAGACTTTTGGGATACAATCTTATATCTGCTATGAATTGACAAAGTCTACTTAGATTTTTGCAAACTAAATATTTTCACTATTTGCTGTGAGGCACACTCCCCCTGAGTATAGCTTGTGATTACATGCAATCACAGGCATGTAAGTGGAGGTTTGGTATAACCAGTAATGGAGAGGTAGGAAGTTAGAAAGTGGGAAAATACCAATTTCTGATTATTACCAAATATTATCGCGTTAAAAATATAACAAAACCTGCTAATCCTAACATATACCCAACCTTTGTAGCCATGAGTATGCCTCAATTTTCTTGCTGTTATGCTGACTAAATCTCATTGGCAAATGCAGGAAACACAGGGAGGATCAGAATGCACTTTCCAGGTAGCTCTCTCTTCTGTCACGTCTAGTTGCTCAGAGAGCACTTTGATCACCTTCATTCTTCTGCTTGAGCCATGTGAAGTAAGGCTGTTAGAGTGACGGGGCCAGAACAGTCTGGATCTTCCTGCAAATTATTCCCTCCAGTCATCTAACATCTACCTGTGAAGCCAACTCAGAATCTGCCATGCAGGCAGTCCCCGTGCAAACACCTGTGGACAGCTGGGCCATCCCAAGTAGGGAGGTTTGTGTTCAGGGTTTTACCACTGTTTGAGGACCTTGAAGACCCTGTTCACAGCAATAAACCCCAACATCCTCAGCCTCCACTTTGCTGAATTTAAGTGTGAAACCTGTCCCTGACCTGCTGCCACTGAACCTGTTTGGGACTCCATAGAATTTGTTAGAAATTGTGTAGATAAGACGCTGTGGAGACTGGCCTGGCTTCTGCAGGTACCAATACAAATAGGTGTTTCCATCACTATGCAGGAGGCTCTAACTAGACCTGCAGGAGACGGAAGCCGGCTCTCCAGGAGGGACAGGCAGGGAGAGCAGATGCTGGGTCATCACAATATCCCCACTGGATCCTAAAATAATAACAGTGAGAAGTACAAGGTTACATATAAACAATGTGAGACATTTTTATAATTTAGTTTTATTGTATACATTAGGCTACTTTTTTGTGTTTGATTAGATTCATACACTACATTTATCCAATATCCAAAAATAATCCAATAATTAAAGGCACAAAGTGGCCTCTTTCTTTTTGAAGTTCTCAACAGTAAAGTTCTTTTTTCCTTGTGGCTCGTTCTTAGTTCTTACAGGTCTAAATATTAAATTCCCTTTGCTGGAGGACAAGAAATCTGCATCTGACGTGTAGACAGAACAACAAATGGGAGGCTGCAGATTCCCCAGAGCTCACCCTCCAGTCCCATTCTCCTCTCTTCTGTCCTTACCAGGGACCCAGAGCATCAGCAGCCCCAGGAGCTGAGCAGGGAGCCTCATTGTGAGAAGGTGAACTGTGGAGTCCTGATCAGTCAAGGCAAAGTTAGAGCTGAGCTTTTATCTCAGACTCACAGGGGAAGGTCTTCCCTAGGGGACAACATGCAAATCCCCTGGTGAGTGAAGCAGTGAAGAAATGAAGAAAGATCCAGTTGGGGTCGAAGAGTGGGTTTCTTATGTAAGCAAAGTGACACAAAATATCTTTTGTGTTGATGAAACCAAAATAAAATATTGGTGTTGCCTGGCTTAGAAGGGCGACATTCTGAAATACTATGAATCAATGTGGAAGACACTGTGACTGCAGCCTGTCACTCTTCACAATTCATATGTTGCTGATGCAATGGAGATTCTGATGATGAAGATGTGTGTCAATCTCTAGGTGGTGAATAGGCTTTCTTCTTAGCTCCACCCAGCTAATTCTGAGGAGGAACTAGCTCTCACTAACTCTGGTGCTCATTGATAGAATGTCTCCAAGTATCAGGATGAACTCGAAACAGTTCTAGAGTTATTTGGCTGTGGTTGCAAGGCTGATTTCCCCCAGCTTGTATTTCACTGTAGCTGGTATTTCTGGGCACTTGGCTCTACAGCTGCCATTAAATGGCACTAAATGATGTCCCAGTGAATAAGCTAGCTGTAATGTGTGCTTCATAAACAAGGAGAAAATTAGAGTTCACGGGAAGAGGAAGGCATATTCCATTCCATTGTATCTAATGTGTGTCATTGTCTTTGAAGGGAGGAAGGCCCTGGTAGGCCTCTTTGGATTCTAGAGGCAAGAAATTCTGTACCTTGGAATACTGTACTGGCTCACTGACCGACTGATACAGGAGTCAGCCAGCCTTGAGTGGGACCTGGGGTAAAAAAAGGGCTCTGCAGCAGGTTCATCCTGTAGCACAAGCAGCCCTGCCTCTCAGGCCAGTGCAGATGCAGATGAATTGGACAGCACAATCAACCATCTGGACATAATTAACACTTCGAGAACGCTCCACCAGCACAGCAGATTGCATAATCTTTTCAAAAAGTTTACTAAAATAGACCATATTGTTACCAGAAAAGGGGACTTTGATTCAAACTCCAAGAGAGGATTCTTGGATTTCATGCAGGAAGAAATTCAAGGAAAGTTGGAAAGTGCAGTGAGAAGAGATAGTTCATTGAAAATTACTACATTACAGAGTAAGGCATCCTCAGAAAGCAAGCAGAGGAACATACCATCTTTGTTTTAAGTTTTTCTTATATAAGAGTGTTGTCTATGTAAAGACTAAACTAAGCTGTGCATACATGCGGATGAGCAGACATTATGACGAAATTTATTATTCTGTTGATTTAAGGGAAATTATTCTTGACATTCTAGTGTGTTATCTTGGAAATGAGGACTGTGTCTTGCAAAGAAACATATTCATTGGGGCAATGTGTTATAAAAAAAGATTTTATCTACTTATGATCCAATAATTAATTTAGACTGACTTCAACAGATTTTTTTAATGACAAAAAGCAGAAGATGGTATAAGAGGAAAATACAATACAACAGAAAACACAAGCTATTATAATTCTTGCTTCATGGATTTTTACATATCTATTAGACATATGCTGGGTATATGTGTGCAATGATAATCTAAAAACTGAATGCTAACTAGCTTAAGGAATGCCTGCATTACACTGAGTCTTGCCCATTTTTCCAATTATAAAGAAAGCTGCAGTAATATTTGTATGAGTATCAAACCTTCCAGCTGCTGTGATGGAGGTAGAGCAGATTTACTGAGATAAAAGCCTTGGAAACAGTAGAGGTTTGTCCTGTGATGTTATGGGTGTTGCTGTGGTTGTTGTTGTTAGGAAATACAGCGGGAGTGAAAGCAAGTAGAAGATTGACAAGCTCGGCTCTTCCTCATACTCACAACCCCCTCTAGAGATGGACAGATGGTGGTACAGGAATCTCTGACACCTCTTAAAAGTCTTTTGCTCTTTCCAGAATGTTTCCTGACAAGTATTGTTTTGAGTCACAGATTAGGTGAAACTGAGTGTAGAAGAAAGGACTAGAGCAAAGGAAGAAGTTTTCCATCCCAGATAGTTGTTGTAGGAACAGGGAAATGGAATTTTTCATAGATTTATGCCGCACTTGTATCATGTTGGGGAGAGAGGCATCAAACCAGGCTCATTCCTGAAAGAATCATTACATTATTTTAGAGAGAAAGAACTACAAATTTCTTGTCAAATAGATATTTAAAATTCAAAGCTACTGAATTTTTTTTTTTTTTTTTTTTTGAGATAGAGTCTCGCTCTGTCATCTGGGATGGAGTGCAGTGGCACGATCTTGGCTCACCGCAAACTCTGACTCTCTGATTGAAGCAATTCTCCTGCCTCAGCCTCCCAAGTAGCTGGGATTACAAGTGTATGACAACATACCTGGCTAATTTTCATATTTTTAGTAGAGTCAGGGTTTTGCCATGTTGGCCAGGCTGGTCTCAAACTCCTGATCTCAGGTGATCTGTCTGCCTTGGCCTCCCAAAGTACTGGGATTACAGGCTTGAGCCACTGTGCCCAGCCCTACTGAGGTATTAATATTATTCATCTTCTTGAATACACCAAGTGGTAAAGTACAAATCCATAATTTAAACTTGAAATTTCTACTCCTATATGAATTATACTAGTGAGGAACAAAAAAATTCTCTATTGGTTGGGAGATGATGTTTGACAGTGGTCAGTTTGTGAAGTGGAGGCTTATGTCACAGTACTTTTTACAGTATTACATATAAACATGAATGGCCTCATACCCAGAAGAATCAGTATTTCTCATGAGCCATATTACCACCAAGAAAGAACTGAATTGAAGCCTGTGACTACTTGATGAAGGGTGTATAAAGAAGAGGGAAAGAAAAAGGACACAAAACACAATATCGTGAATGGAAAGGAGAAAGTCATTACACAGCCTATAAGAGTAAAAAAATAAAGAGGATATTATGAGTAATTTTATGTCAACTAACTTGACAAAAGTGGTGCAGGGCAGGTTCTTGGCTTCACTCAGGAAGGAATGCAGCATAAGCTGGTGGTAGAAGAAAACAGCATTACTCAGGTGGCACTGTTACAGCTCTGTGACTGTTCTTGTGGAACAGAGCTACCCCATAGGCAGTGTGCCAAGAGCAGCAGTGTAGGGGCAGTTTTGCAGTCATATTTATCCCTGCTTTTAATGACATGCTAATTAAGGAGTGGGTTATTCAGAAATAACTAGAAAATGGGCAGTAACTTTCAGATGTTGCCATGGCAATGATAAACTGATATGGCACTGGTGGGCATGTCTTATGGACAGGTGCTTCCAGTGCCTCTTCCTTGCGTCAGCCACTCTTCAATCTGGTCCCGGGTTGAGTCCCACCTACCTCCTACCTCATTGCCCCTCAGAGATTAGATACTCCTCCTTAATCTTAAGGAGACTGCAGAAGAGCAGAGTCCATTTTCTGTGAGTGCTTCCTTCTGACTTTATGGGTGCAGGCCTTCCCTAGCCTTTGAGGAGTAAAAATCTTTGGTACCTGAACTTAGGGCCCCAATGGCAGGATGCTTTCATTTGTGAGGTCAGAAGACAGAATGGATTGAAAGACTTATGACAGACTGTATCATCTTTACACGAAATTTAGAAGATATAAACTTTACTAGGAGGTTAAACAAAATTATAATTGGAAGAAAGAGAAAAATTAATGCTCCTATGTCCACCCACAGAACAAAGTTATTAATCTATGTGTTTGCAAAACAACAGCCTTAGGTTTTCTAGGTTTTCTAAATGGAGGTTGTGGTGTCCACCTTTTGTGCCTGCAGGACCTTGTAAGAAACAGGTTTAATCCTGGACAGCTAGTGGCTTCCTGAAGCCTAGCAGTAGTTGGAGTAATTAAGAATATCTGATAAGGGCCCCTTTATTTTTGTTATAATTAATTATTGGGGATCCATCAGAAGCTGATGTCTCTGTCCTGGGCCAGGTACTGGAGAGTATTGTTCCTCAACTTCACCAATAAGCCATGGTTCTCTCAAATCAAACTTTCTCACTGCACCAATTTTGCCAAGAAGGTTTGCTGTGCACTGGTTGACAACTTACCCAAATCTGGTGAGACATAGCACCCATGCACAACCAGTTACATGAAGTGGATTACTACTTACAGAGAGTCAGCCACAGAGAGCACAAAGCTGCGGGGGCCTGATTGACACTAGACTGTGCCTACCCCACAAGGACTGCAGCTGAGGGACCCTGGAATACAGCCCACCCTGGGTTTTATGTCTTAGAATTACATGACACACTGGGCTAGAGTGTTGACGAAATTCCTGTTTCTATTAGGGACAGAAATGGAATCCAGGCCAATCATGCCCTATCTCAGAATGTTACATTTCCAGAACATTCTATGGTTGTTCCAGAAAACTATAAGCAAGAAAGGGAAGGAGACTGGGTTGATTCATGACAAAATGGAAACTGTTCTGCAAATACCATAGTGAAATCATAATTTAGTAATCTTTTTGTGACTGGCTTATTTCACTTAGTGTAATGTCCTCTAGTTTCATCTATGTTATAGCATGTGTCAGAATTTCCCCTTTTAAAGCTAAATAATATGCTATTGTATTTATATACCACATTTGGATTACCAGTTCCCTCTTTTGTGAACATTTGAGTTGCTTCTACCTTTTGTCTATTGTGAATAATTCGGTTCTGAATGTGGGTATACAAATATCTCCTCAAGTTAATATCTTAAATTACTTGGGTATATGTCCAAAAGTGGAATTGCTGAATTATATAGTATTTCCATTATTAATTCTTCAAGGAATCGCCATCTGGCTTCCCACAGCAGGTGGGCCATTTACATCACCACGACAGTGTCCACAGGAGTTCCAGTTCCCTAAATTCTCACCAAGACTGGTCATTTTCTGTTGGAAAAAAAATACTAATAGGTGTGAGGTGGGTTTTGTTTTTATTTTTCTACGGATTAATAATATTAAGCATCTTTTCCTATGCTAGTTATCTAATTATCTCTAAAGAATATTCTTTAGAGAAATGTTGATTCATATTCTTTTCTCATTTTTAATCAGGTATTTTATTTTAATGTTGACATGTAGGATTTATTTTTATATAGCATTGTTAACCCCTTATCAGATATATGATTTACAAGTATTTTCTTCTGTTCCTCATGTTGCATTTTCACTGTGTTGATTATGTCTTTTGATGCCCATTTTACATTTTTATGTAGTCCAATTTATTTTCTTTTCTACTTTTGCCTGTATTATGGCGTTAAAGGCGTTAGTGTTTAAATGTCTATAAATACTGACTTACTATGCTGAGAAGGTCACACTCCACCATCTCTCTGATGATGGAGCTAAGAGTGTTACACTCTCCCATTTTGTACCAGGGCACAGTGTAGGTAGGTGAGAACCCAGTGGTGTTCCCAAGCTTATTTGTCTTGCATTTTTGGTGACATGGTTGTTGTTCTCATTGGCTTCCTCTGGCAGGTCCACCTGGAAAGCATTATATTTAGCAAGAAAAAAGGAGGCTGTGAACGATGTCACTGTAAACTGTGTATATTCCCTGTTGCAAATGTCAAATCCATGAAGCATAAAAGGATTTACTAGAGGATATTAAATTCCTTGCAAATTGTTGAAAAGTCTGAAGGAACAGGCTCCAGGCAAAGCCTCTGGAACAATTCCAAGAATGGCACTGCCGATGCAGGCTGGGGAGGAGCTCCTGCTGCCTGAGACTCCACATTCAAGCTGTCTCCTGCAGGAAAGAGAGCAGCTCTTCTCACTACTGCCCCCAGAAGGACAGCCGCTCTGCTATCAACTACGAGAGATCTGACCCCTTTCTCTGTAGCCCTTCCTGTGTTGATTACATCTTCATTTCAGTTTCATGTAGATTCATCTGTTTTCACGGGTACAGGGGTTATTCCTGCCCAAGTCCACCCTATGGCTTTCTGTCATAAATACACATCTTTCTACACTTGAATTTCCAGTCATTACTAGTATCAACAGCAACGTGCTACAACCAAACATAAAAATTTCCTTTACAAAGAACATCATGCTACCCATGTAGCATTGTGCTCCCCAAAATGTGGGGAAACTCCAATCTGTTCAGTCCAACACCATCTAGGAAAAAAGGATCTTCTCTCATAAGCCATTAATCTGTCTACTTACTATTTAATTTGTGGTCTAAATTATAAAGGTGGCTAAAAATAGCACTTTGAATTTTATATAAAAGATTAAATTATTTAAAATACATATATGCTTGACACATTTAGTTATTGTCACCAGCTTCCTTCATATTTATTTTATTCTCTAGTTTCTGGCAATACTTTCTCTATGGTAGAGTCTGAAAAGGCTACTCCTCATGTCCTTGGCTTCCTAAGTCCCAGATGTGGTGAAGAATGCCCATCAGCTGTGTTACTACATAGTGGTCTTTGATTGAGATGAGGGAGGGGAAGTGCCTGATCTCACTCAAATGTGCTCATTTTCCTGGTCTGGGTCACAGCCAGGCAGCACAGTCCTATGGGCACAATATCTTCACTCGCCAGGTTTGTATCAAAATGAGAGTGTCCTTCTTGACTGTGGAAAACACGTGGTTGGGAGAGGATCAAAGAACAGCAACAGGAGTACTTGGAGTTGCCTGAGCTGCCACTCTGGTTTCCCCAAATATTTTCAATCCATCTAATTCATGATAATAAACACCTTTCTGCCTAAGCAGACATAATGGCTTTTCTCAGATCCAACTGATTCACTGATAAACCTATAGAGAAAAAATAAATACACTTTTCCATGTTTAAGCTGACCAGGAGGCTGTCCCTGTTGTTTCCACCTCCTTATCCTGTTTTGCGTTTAATCTTCCCTTTGCCTCACTGGTGATCCAGGTGCAGGGAATGCTTCACATGACTGTGATCCCTAGAACTTCATCCTGATGACTGTTGAAATCTCTGAGTTTTACCAGTGGAAATGGCAATAAATAGAAAGATTCCAGAAGGTCCCCTAGGGTCCATATTTTCTGTACTTCCTCTCTAAGATATGTAAAATTAATTCTATTTGCTCTTGCTTTATATGGGCTAGATCTATGGCCCCAGCACATACCCTAATGCCCTGTGTTGACAATTTATTCAGTGTTGTATTAAGTCTAAATGGTCACATGCTTATCATATCATTTCTTCCAATTTAATGGTATAATTGTCATGTCAATTCTTTGGATTAAGAACCATCAACCAGGCCGGGCGTGGTGGCTTACACCTGTAATTCCAGCACTTTGGGAGGCTGATGTGCACAGATCACGAGGTCAAAAGATCGAGACCATCTTGGCCGATATGGTGAAACTCCATCTCTACTAAAAATACAAAAATTAGCTAGGCATGGTGGCACATACCTGTAGTCCCAGCTACTTGGGAGGCTGAGGCAGGAGAATAGCTTGAACCCGGGAGGCAGAGGTTGCAGTGAGCCGAGATCACACCACTGCACTCCAGCCTGGTGACAGAGCAAGACTACATGAAAAAAAAAAAAGCCATCAACAAGAAAACTGCAGCCCTAAGAAAATAGAAATAGAGTATTTCAAGCTGTTCAGTTGGCGTAACAATGATGAGTCTACAGCTCATTTTCAACATATAAATATTCTGTTTATGGGAGTAACAGCGCCATTCACGGTTAGTGTTTCAGGGCGTCCACGACTTCTGACAGCATAGCAATTCAATAGCACAAGGGTTTGTGTGCCAGCTTTGCTTGACTAATAATGGGATTTTCTCTGTCTATAGGGGAAGCTGCACCTGTGCACATGACAAGATCATGAGCTACACTTCGCTTCACTTCTTTTCTGAGGTAAATAGCTTGCTTGACTAGTATATCCTTGGCTTTGAAAGGTTGTAGTGTGAAAGTTAATTGTAGGAATTAGGTTATTCTTGTCATACCCAACAGAGCCAAGAAACCAGGAGGGAAATGCACTCAGGGTGCAAAATATTGTTGTTTCTAGAATGCAAGTTAAATACGCCCTATTATCCCATGGAACTAATGTTTATGGTTTTTTGAAGAAACATAGAAATTGACTCCCCCAGTCTTAAAACTCAAGATAGTTATATTTGTCTTATCTCAGTTCTTTTCTCAGGAAACCAATCATCAGTCCTCCCAGATACTATCAAGGAGCTGAAACATACATATCACTGAATCAGGACAGTGGGACGTCAGAATCTTCATCCATTATGATTGGTCAACTGACCTCTTTCTTCCTGTTGACAAAATTATCTTCCTTACCCTTCCTTAATTCCTGTTTCCCCACATTTCTTCCCTGCTATATAAACCCATAATTTTAGTTGGTCAGGGAGATACATTTGAGAATGGTGTCCCATCTCCTCAGTTGCAGCACCTGATTAAAGCCTGTTCCTTGGCAATACTTGTCTTAGTGATTGGTTTTCTGTGTGGTGAGCAGCAGGATCTACACCAAATCCCTGGCATTTCAGTAACAAAATTCTCTGTAAGCTTCACTGCTTTGGCTTCTTGTAACTTGAAATCACATTTATCCATAACTTCTGAGATAACTTGATATAATTCTAGGATTCACTTTGTCCACCACTGCTTACCAGTCTGAGCTTGCCAGCTCCCAGCCCTTCCTAGTGCCAATGAACTTTCTCAAAGAGCCACAGATAACATTTTCCCTTTTTCATAACACTCTAACCTTCTGTTTGTTTTTCCAACATATTGAAGACCACTGAGTTTTCCTGTATGCCCCATTTGGCAAATATTTCTTTGCAAACAAAACATTAAATTTAGAGATTCATCTCTACATTTTATTTAGACTCCAGTAGTTTAGGCTCTAGTTCTCCGTATTAAGACAATTCCTGCTTAGAACATCTATAGTGGCTTCTTTTCTGTTATATGAATTCCAACTAAAGCCATAAACTAGACTCCTCAGGTGTAAGCATCTCTGTCTTTTTAAAATAAGAGAGGCATTGTTATGTCTGTGCAGTTGGGGCTGAGAAAGAGAAAATAATTAGGGTGCAGAGGTGACTTCATGTCGCCCCTCTGCCAACACCATCAGAGTGTGGCTGCATCTGAGGAACACTCTCAGCCGATAGAGGCATCAGGAGGAGCAGTTGGGGCAGCCCAGCCTCACACATCTGCTTCCCTGGGGGTTTATGTTTGGGTGTGTAACACTGTGGGAGGGACACTGTTATACTGTTGACAGTAATAAGTTGCAAAATCTTCAGGCTGCAGGCTGCTGATGGTGAGAGTGAATTCTGTCCCAGATTCACTGCCGCTGAATCTTGATGGGATCCCACTTTCTAAACTAGATACCTTATAGATCAGGGGCTTAGGGGCTTTCCCTGGTTTCTGCTGATACCAGGCTAACCAGCTGCTAATACCCTGACTGGCTCTGCAAGTGATGGTGACTCTGTCTCCTACAGATGCAGATAGGGAAGATGGAGACTGGGTCATCTGGATGTCACATCTGGCACCTGAGATTGGAAACACAAAAACAACAATTCATACTATTAATCATATTATAGGAAGACTTCCCTGAATAACCAGGCAGTACTGACCACACTGGGCTGAGTAAACTGCTGGTGTTCTCCTTCCTTACCTGGGAGCCAGAGCAGCAGGAGCCCCAGGAGCTGAGCGGGGACCCTCATGTCCATGCTGTGTCCTGACTGGGTCTGACTCCTGCATGAAGTGTGACCAGCCTATTAATAAGGCTTCAGGGCAGGAGGATGTGCTCTGGGAACATGCAAATTAGCAGGGGATGGGGCAGGCTGGGTACAGCTGCAGGGCTGGCTCATCTCAGTAACTAAGCACTGGCTCGGTGTCCCCAAGTGTCCCAGGTAAGACCAGGGTAGCACAAATTTGTCTGCAGAGAATGTGTTTCTACTGGGGAATATTTTGTTATGAGAGACATTTTTTAGGTATTTTTTGACAAGTTGAAATATTCCTCAGGAGTCGATGCAGTCATGTATTTCATTGGTGTATGGGGATTATTTAGGAGAATATTCTTTTTGTAGGAAATACATAGTAAAATGCTAGATGATAGGATTCTCAGGTCTTCAAAAGCCTCATATAATTCGGGTTAGGGAAAGGGGTATTTTGTCCTATACTTGCAACATTTCTGTGAGTTTAACATTGTTCCTTTCTAAAAATATTAAAAATAAAATTTATCGACATGATGCCATATATATTTGTAAGCATTAGGTAATGGTGTTATGGCATTGTTTTTACCAGTATTAGCTGAAGCAATTTACTACAGATACACAGATGATACCATGTTTCCTCAATGCATGCAGCACTCACAAATCCACCATTATTAGGAGCTACAGGTCTCTTTAATACCCAGAGACTAAATGGGCTGCACCTGATTCATTTTTTGGGCACCTTCATAGTCTACCTTCTTTTCTACCATTGAGTATTATTTCCCAAAGTTCATCTCTCTTAGTGAGGGTGACCACTGCATCGAGCATGTCCCTGCCATGATACATCATCAATGACACTTTCTTCTTTCACTTTTTATCGGTGAGTTAGGACATCATCCTGGCCAAGACACCAGCCTCCCTGTTAACATCTTTAGGAAAAACACACTCAGTCTCTTATAGAGCAACTGCCTATGCTATGTACAAGGAGAAATCAATTGGATCCAAATGAAACTGGGCACAGATTTGCACTCATTATTTCTCACATCTCTAATGTGCCCCAAAATGTCCCAGCCTCGCTCAGTAGCAGGGAAAGTGGATCCAACTATATCAGCATCAGTGGGCTACAGCCTAGGGCTGTACAAAATTTTACTGATGCCTGACTAGGGGACCCAAATCACAGTGCTGTAGCCCGTGCACAAACCTTCCTGCTGCTTTGTAAGCTGTCTGAATTTTAAGGGAACTTGCTTATATTGGGAGAAAGGAAGAAAGCTCCATTTGTCCTCTAAATGTTTGCTGAAAATGAACAGACAAAAGGAAGATTAGTAAGAGAAAAGGCAAACAAAATTCAGTTAAAGTGCAGCAGGATATCATAGCAGGGTGATCACCCAGATAACTCAATGAGATCCAGTTCATATTTCCTTTCTAGGGAAGAGGGAATTAGGAAGTGTAGGCAACCTGGAGAGAATAGATAAGAATAGAAGTGCATCCTCAAAAGAACAGGTAATACCCTTTCTGGATAAAGCATCAACTTCCAGTCTCTTTTATTTTGATTCCTGTTTTTTGTTAATCTTTCTGCATATAAAAATTCCCAGGATGAATTTTCTTGACAATTGGTTTCTTTCTGGAGAATCTGCTTTTAGGCAGATAAGGGATATTTAGGGAAAGCCTATTTGTGCATTTGCTGCTTTCTAAATGCCTTTGGCTTTACATAATCATCATACCAATGCAGCATAATTTGAGATGTTATTTCCTGGAATCCTTTACTTGCAACCACCTGCCAAGATCCTATTCCAGAGAGATGCAGCTACAGACTGAAAGAGCAGTTGACCCCTGAACAACGTGGAGATTGGGGCACTGACCACTGGTGCAGATGAAAACCTGTGGGTGCAGATGAAAACCTGTGTAGAACTTTTTCATGCCTAACTTAAGTACAATAGCTTACTTTTGACTAGAAGCCTTAGTGATAAAATAACTAGTTGATATATTATGGTCTCTATTCTTCCAATAAAATGTGCTAAAGGAAAAAAGTTATTAAGAAGATCATAAAAATGAGAAAATATATTTACTACTTATTAAGTGCTTGCTTACAGGTGACACACACGGAAGAAAATATAAGTAGATCTGCAAATTTCAAACCCAAGTTATTCAAGAGTTAACTGTACCATGATGAATGTAGCAGTCCCCATCTATAGTCTAGGGCTTTTCCCTTTGCTGTACCTCTGCTGACTTCCAATGGCCATATATATGTCTTATGTTCTTTATGATCTTGTGCAGAGAACTCTGCCTGCATGCATTTCTGGCCAGATGGCCTGGAATGTGTATCTCTTAGGAAAGTTTTATGGTTTGACTGTGTCCTCCAGAATCCATCTGTTGTAAAGTTAATTCTCAGTGTAAAGGTATTGCCAGATGGGGCCTAGTGGGATGTGTTTAGGTCATGAGGGTGGAGCCCTCTAGTGGAATACATTATTGACACAATAAACGGATTATAGGGCTGGGATCTCTCTCTCTCCTGCTCCTCCGTCATGTTAAGACATAGCCTTTCTTCCTTTGAAGAACTAAATGATCCAGGCATCATCTTGAAAGCAGAGAAAGCAGACCTTAACCCGCCCATGACTTGATCTTAAATTTCCCATTCTCCAGAAGTGTGAGAAAATAAATTTCTGTTCTTTATGAGTTACACAGTAACAAGGAATCTGTTATAGCAGCTTGAAAGAGAACAAGAGAGACAGCTCAAAATCAGTGAGGACAGGATGAGGTGTATACATACCCCAGCTTTCTCATTTCTCAGGTGGAGCAGCCCAGAGGAATTTAGTCCATATTTCCACATGCAGTTGATCTTCAGTTATCTTGAGTCAGTTGGGTTGTTGATGTGTCTTTTACAACTCATCTTCTGTTCCCTCCTTCACTTTCCTCCTTTTCTCCCAGTGTAAATTTGCTGCTTAAAAAGGAATCCTCGTTGCTGATGGAGCCAAACTAATATAGTTTAAAAAAAATCGTTATTCTTTTCTATGAGGGGTATTTCTCACCTGAATTCTTATCATTTCTTTTTCTTTGACATGTAGGAATATTCAGGAAGCATTTAATTTTTCTTTACCAATCTATTTTAGGTTGAATTTATGCAGCGATTTTTTTTCTGTGTGTTAAAACCAAAAATTAAGTTGTAAGCCACCAACCAGCTGAATGGACTCCTCTTTTGGCAGAGAGAACTTCAAAGAAATCTGAAAAACTAGGTTAGGCCATGACTGGCAGATGGGTTTAGATGTGCCTCATTATACTTTCCTCCCTTTGGCGTTCAGACATCACTGACCAGCATTATCATTACAACAGAGATCTTTGGACTGACAAAACAGATGATTTGTAGCAATAAGATGCCATACTCCAACATGACAGATAATAGGCCATGAAAAATATATAAATATTTTACTCTAAAAATATTTCTTTGACATATTCTGAGTGGCCCTGCAAAGCTACTTGTTGTGGGGGAATCTGCAGAGAATCTCCTCCCCTTACTAAGTCTTTTCCAAAGAGTCTGACATTTTTTTTTAAGGTCTGATAAGCAACATTCACCATCTACTTTGTCTGCTACCCATAGGATTCATCTACATGACAAGAACCTTATCTAAAGTCAAGTATTTCTTTATGATGAATTCAACTCTTTAGGCAGAGCTTAACTCTTTCAACCAGTTGCCAATCAGGAAACCTTTGAATCCACCTGTGACCTGGAAGCCCCTGTTTCAAGATATCCCACCTTTCTAGGACAAAGTAATGTATATCTTATATGTATTGATTTGTGTCTTTGCCTGTAATTTCTGTGTCTCCCTAAAGTGTATAAAACCAACGTGTAATCCAACCACCTTGGGCACGTTTGCAGGACCCTCTAAGGCTGTGTCACAGGCCATAAGCCTTATCTTTGGCAAATAAACCTATACATTGATTGACACCTGTCTCAGATACTGCTTTGTTTACACTGGGTCACAAAATTTAAAAATCCTCTAAAACTATCTACACTCCATAAATCTACAGTAGAGTCAGTGGAGTGAACTTACCCCAACAGTTAAAACTCACAAGTTAGAGGACTCACAGGTTAGACTCTAAGTCTAAGATTTTGTCCAACTCTCTTGCTTCATAAAAATACTTTTTGATTTTTAAAATTTCACTTTAGAGAAGGACAGTTTTGGGGAATATGTTTATTGTTGGTGGAATGAATAATGTCCCCACCCCAAAAGATGTCCATGTCCTCGTCTCTGGAGCTCAAGTGTTACGGGAGTTATTAAGAAATTATTTTAGGCAGATAGAGAGGAAAAGGGGTCCTTGGGAAGGTTTTCTTCCTTTTAAAGCAACTCCAGAATAGTTTCTTGTCTAGCAGGAAAGCCCTGGCTCTTAGAGCCAGGTTGGCAAGCTTTGATATGCAAATACCAACCATTAGAAACTGGGTTCACCGAAACATGGCGATTCCCACCTTCTTCTTCCTTGCCCCCACATGTGCCTAGAAACATGGCTGCCCCCACATATCTCCATGTGCATAGAACATTATGGTGCCCTACATTTGCATATTAAAAGGCTAGGGTGGCCTCAGGGCCAGTTTTTTCAGCAGGCTGCCCGAATGACATGCCTGGTCAAACCAATCCCCTGAGGCCTATGCAAATCAGACACCACCTTCTCTAGCCTCCTCATATAAGCAGCCACTTTTCTGCTGTACATGGAGGTTTCTCTTTGTTTGAATCCCCCCACCCTCTGTCTCTGTATGGGGGAGCTGTTTTCTTCTTCCTTCCTTCTTGTGTATTAAACTTTTCTCTCCTTAAAACCACTCCATGTGTTTGTTTCCGTGTCGTTTTATCCAAAGCAGCGTGAGACCAAGAACTCCTGTGTTCCTGCAGTCATCGGAGCCATATCATAAGGATTCTACCTTACATAGCAAAAAAAGAATAAGATAAGGATTTTCAGAATAAGCAACTTGTTTAACCAGATGAAATCAATACAATCACAAAGGTCCTTAAAACAGAGGAGGAGGCTGGCAGTCAGAGAGGAGCTGGGACAATGGGGAGGGATGTGGTTTGAGGAATGAAGGGGCCATGGAACCAGAAATGTAGGAGCACCTTGAAGATAAAAGCAGAGGATCCAGTTCTCTCCTCTGGAGCCTCCAGAAGGATTACAGCCCTACTGACACCTTAACATTAGCTCAGTGAGACTTCTGACCCCCAGAAATACAGGGTAATATATTTATGTTGTGTGAAGCCAGTGAGACTGTGGCAATTTAAACAGCAGTGTTGGAAACTAATGCAAGGGGAAGAGATGTCTTTCACCTTACTGAGCGCATGGCTGTCCTCTGTTCTTGGAAATATTTCTACCTTGTTATCTGGTGTCAGTTATGACAAGAGACAGAAAATTTTTCTGAGAGAAGAGATAGCACAAGAATTCTTTTTAGCTAGAAAATCTCTTGGGGAAAATCCCATGACTATCTCTTATATGATCTGGATATCACAGAGTTTAGTGATCAGATCTCACAGCACATGATAAGAGGAAGAGGGTTTTGTTTGTTGCTTTGTTTTCATGTTACGAGGAAAATAAGATTTTCAGGACACAATCTGTGAGGGACAGAGTTTTTTCACAGAGAGAACTTCAAAGAAATCTGAAAATATCATAAGAGAAAGAGAAGATGTGGAAGGAGTCAGGGCAATGAAACATGTGTCCCAGCTCCCAAACCTAAACTAAAGTCATTGATTTTGGAAGGTGAAGCAAAGCTCTTCACCTTCTATCTTCTTATGAAGGATCAAATTCTTCCCAGAGTCCCCACCCCTCCTTCAGTCCCATGACTTTGCACTGTGAAGCTAATCACATGAGACTTTAATCCCTGCTCCTGTCCCAGGCTGGGAGAGACTCACTGTCCTCACGATGCCCAGCAGGCTAGAGCTGGTGCCCTAGGCACCAAAGGAGAAGAGGATGGTTTCTGTGCAGGTGATAAGAGCTTTACCACACTGCATTTCACTATAATTCTATGTTAAGTTGTGTGGAGAGAAGAGAACATATGGACAACTTTATCTGGTGGGGTTGGAAGAAGCCAGACTCTGAGAATGACAATGAATTCACATGTCTAATTTTCCAGGTGGAAAATGCCAGCTTTAGCATTTGTGGAAATGTGGACTGTGAGTTTAAGAACAAGACAGACTTTCAGGTATTGCAATAAATGAGGAGACATTTGGAATAGGGTCCTTAGCCCAGGGGTAAGGTCAGGCTGGCAGTGCCTGAGAACTGCCAGGTGCTCTCCCTGGGCTATGGCGGAAGCAGCTGCTCTCCTGAGCCACAGGGCTGAGGACCTGGGAGGAGCCACGGGCCCTGCCCACAGGGCTGCCTGTCAGGGGCTTCAGGGAAGGAAACTGCTCACAAATTCACGGGAGCTGCATTAAGCGTATATCCCCCAGCCTGGCAAGAGTGAAAGTCTCAGAGACCCAGACCTTAGGGCTGGCGCTGGGTTCCTGGGCTGGCTACTGTCCACTCTGTCCTCCCTGATCCTGAATGACTGGGACCCTGCTGGAGCCAGTGAGGGAGGGTCAGCCAATGTCCTCAAAGTCTTTACTTAGCCAGACTCTGTTCTGCTTGGAAAGAAAAGGAACACACACTACACAAATAAACATAAAATTATGTGTGTCTGCAATATGAATTTCTAATATAAACTTTACAGATTGAATACATATAATACTTTAGAAATAAGTTGTATTTATATATTTGTATGTACTATGCATCTATGAATAAATATGTGATGCATGTTGATAAATAAAGAGATAAAATTTTGATTGCTAGTATAATGTATAGTTTTAAACTTTAATAAATTCAATGTGAACATTGAAAATGAGCCCTAGGTGCACCACCTCATGGGCCCTTCCTCACTACAGAGCCTGAGGGTCGTAAAGCTCAGGACCCTCTTCCATGCCCCCCTGGGCCGAGAGCTGTGAACTGCCCATTGCTGAGGAACATGACTGACCTGAGTTGGGTCAGCGGAATCACAGAGCAGCAGATGCCCAGGAGATGGATAGTGGGTCTGGGTCCTGAATGGAGGGATGTTTTGTAGCCAGAGCTCAGCATAGATAAGTCCTCTTTTGGTCATTTCCATCAAACAAAGCAGCACATGTAGCTCAGAGGCTGCGTGGTCACAGGATGAAGCCCCTCTATGGCTCATTCCCAGTTTTCCCCTCTGACTGGGGTGATGTGGGATCTCTCTGCCCAGCTTTCATGGCTCACCAGCTGCTGGGACTCTGTTGACAATGGCCTATGTCTGCCCCACGCACAAGCTTCTCAATAGTTATCATTTTACCTTCGGGTCTCCAATAACCACAGCTTGCCAACCATGACCCTTCCACAAAGATTCATGGAGTGGGGTCAGAACTATGGGCTGGGCAATATGCCGGGCCATGTATGTAAGAGAAACAAGGTGTGGCCGGCCCATGTCTGAAGCGAGGATGCATTTTCATCATAAATTGGGAGTAGGCGGTGGGAGAAAACATCCTGACATGCTCCATGCAGTGATGCCCACAAGATACACTAGTGGTGTCCATAGAGGAGTTGGGAAGGGTGTGTCAGGCAAAGAGGGGATGTGAATTCAGAGGTGTCCCCCAGCCTGTTTCCCTGAGAAGATTTCAGACCATTAGCAACCCCTGGTCAGAGCTTTTGCTAGGGAAGATTTGTGCAGGACAGGGACAGGAGGAGGGATCACCTACCTCTGAAGGTATCTTGATTGCTGATGTGCAGAGTGACATCTGTTCAGGCCCACTGTCCCTGACCCAGGCAGGGATCATGTCCAGGAGGGCAGCAGGAGCTAGCAGGAACTCTGATCCAGGCCTGGGTTCTGCTGGTGCCAGGCTAGGATATTCTTTATACTCTGGCCAGCTCTGCAGGTGACAGTGACCGTCTCACTTGAGACACAAGGAGGGGGATGAAGATGGCATCCACACCACATGCTCACTGTCATCCAAGTGGGGGAATAAGCATGCAGATCCCCAAATATTAATACCAGGCTTGTAGTTCATCCAACTTGATGCAATTCTGATCAGAAGGAGAAACAGTCTAACAACTTCATCATCAAGGAAAGTTCATGTTTAATACAAACTGTCTGAGGCTGAAGCCTGACTTCCCCTTCCTTACCAGGCAGTCAGAACAGCAGGAGCAAGAGGAGAAAAGCTGGGTCCCAAAGCCCACAAGGTGCCTTCTGAGGCTGACCCTGCTCAGAGGCGGTGGCCACAGTGGATGAGTCTCCTGGGACTGCCACACCAACATACCCTGAGCCGAATGGCTTCCACCACAGACATTTATTGTTAATTTTAACAGACATTTATTGCGAATGTATTAGAACCCTGGAAGTTTCAAGGTCAAGGTCCAGAAGAATTTGCTTTCTGGTGAAAATGCTGTTTCTTGTTTTCAGATGTCCTCTCTGGATACATCCTCACATGGGTTCAGCAATGTGCAGGGGCATGTGTCAGAGAAGTAAGTGCATGCTTTCCTTGGTGCATGCTTGAAGGCTGGTGAGGGGTTAAGGAATCGCTCAATGATGTTTCTTTTTATTAGGACAGGAATCCTAGTAAATCAGAGCCCCAAGGTTTTCACTTCATTTCACCCTAATTACCTCTTCATAACCTCTATGTCTAAATACAGTAATTTTGCAGGTTGGAGATTCAAAATATGAATTTGTGAAACACAATTCAGTTCATAGCAGGTGCGCTTTGAGGACATGCCCAAGGCAGTAGGAAGGGCAAGGCGAGGCTTCCAGTCTCAGAGCACAGAGGGGGTTTTCCCACCACTCAGCACACTGGCAGCTCCTCCCAGGTGATCCAGGTCACACATGAGACCCCATTCCCGCCTTGGGCACTGCCTGCTGCTAATGGAACAATATCACCCTTAATTTTCACTATTTCTAAGATCAGACTTCTATTTTATGTTTATTATGGGGTTTGTCCAATGGCCAGGTTTGTAACATAACCTCCAATGGTAGGTTTGTGACATAACATCAAATAGAATTTTAGATGCTGGTTTCCAGTGAGACTTGATGGAGTTTTTTCATGGGTTTTCATGGAGTTGATCTTATACATCCACCATTAGGCTGCATTCTGTAGGGAACACAAAATGATTCCTCTCCTCAATAAACCAGTCACCTAGTTGAGGATAAAGGGTGTTCAGAAAAGATTGTCACAAAACAATTAGGGGCTAGATTCTGTGATCCATGTGAGATGCCAATGACATGATTCTGTGTAGGGACCAGCCCCACAGGGTCAGTGGGTCTCTCCCTGTGTGCAGTGACGAGAGAGTGTAGAAATAAAGACACAAGACAAAGAGATAAAAGAAAAGACAGCTGAGCCCGGGGGACCACTACCACCAATGCGCAGAGACCAGTAGTGGCCCCGAATGTCTGGCTGCGCTGTTATTTATTGGATACAAGGCAGAAAGGGCAGGGTAAAGAGTGTGAGTCACCTCCAATGATAGGTAAGGTCACGTGGGTCATGTGTCCACTGGACAGGGGGCCCTTCCCTGCCTGGCAGCCGAGGCAGAGAGAGAGAGGGAGAGAGAGAGAGAGACAGCTTATGCCATTATTTCTGCATATCAGGGACTATTAGTACTTTCACTAATTTACTACTGCTATCTAGAAGGCAGAGCCAGGCATACAGGATGGAACATGAAGGCGGACTAGGAGTGTGGCCACTGAAGCACAGCATCACAGGGAGACGGTTAGGCCTCCAGATAACTGCGGGCGAGCCTGACTGATGTCAGGCCCTCCACAAGAGGTGGAGGAGCAGAGTCTTCTCTAAACTCCCCCGGGTAAAGGGAAACCGCCCCCCCCCACCCTTTCCCGGTCTGCTAAGTAGCGGGTGTTTTCCCTTGACACTTATGCTACCACTGGACCACAGTCCACCTGGCAACGGGCGTCTTCTCAGAGGCTGGCGTCACTGCTAGACAAAGGAGCCCTCTGGTGGCCCTGTCCGGGCATAACAGAAGGCTCGCACTCTTGTCTTCTGGTCACACCTCACTATGTCCCCTCAGCTCCTATCTCTGTATGGCCTGGTTTTTCCTAGACTATGATTATAGAGCGAGGATTATTATAATATTGGAATAAAAAGTAATTGCTACAAACTAATGATTAATGATATTCATATATAATCATATCTAAGATCTATATCTGGTATAACTATTCTTGTTTTATATTTTATTATACTGGAACAGCTCGTGTCCTCTGTCTCTTGCCTCGGTGCCTGGGTGGCTTGCCGCCCACAATTCTGGAAAGGAGAAGGTGAGGTTGTGAGGGGCCCTGCAGAGCACAATGCCCTGGGGTGGGGAGCAGAGGGCCCCTGGTCTGGATCTGTCTCCCAGCTTCATTCCTCCCATTCGTGAAACAGTGGCTGCACCAGCCAGGAAGCATCTGAGACCACCTGATTCTCTGGACTAACAGCTGCTGAGGTTCGTGCTGTGAGCTGTAACACTGTGAGTGCCTAACTGTAACCATTTAGATCAGCACTAATGAAAATAAGCTTTTAAGATGGTGAAAATGTCTATATTTATGCTTTGCAAGGGTAGCCGTTATATGTCATATGTGGCTACTGAGCACTTGAAATGTAGTTAAAACAGCTAAGGATCTACATTATTAATTTTAATTAATTCCAATATACATGTTTGTGGCTGGGCACTGCAAATGTTTGCATGTGAGACAGGGAAGTTTGAGATGGTAATAAACAGCAATGTCATCAGGACAACCAATCTGCTGAATGTTAAGCAGAGAGGATGCCAGGACCACTGCACCAAGCTGGGGTGAAAAAGGTGGAAAGAGCATGTGGGTGGATCTTTGGAACCCTCCCAGGATTCTGCTGCTTCCAGGTGAATGATGTAAACTCTCTGTCTTGAAGACACTGAAATGGAAGCTAGCAACTGGGGACCAGAGTGTTTCTCCTGGAATCTGAGGTGGAAACAGAACACAAATCTTCCCCGGTATTAATAATATCCCTCTCCGTGGGCTTCACAGCAGAGAGGTGCTCTCTGATCAAGTGGGAGGTGAATGCTGTGCTCCCTAATCAATAGTCTTTCTCAGTCCCATGGGACTCATGAACCCTGTCACATGCAGCCAGCGCAGTTGAAGCCGGAGCACCATGACCCAGAGGGCCAGAGCCCCATGTCCAGTGTCCAGTGTTGCCTCTGTCTTCGGTGATCCCACTCTACAGGACCCAGTGATGAAGGTACGAGTGGCAGGGAAGGGCTTTGGGGAGCCTGCCAACTAACAATAAGGGTGCAGACCTGGGCTTCCAGCTTCTGAGCAAGGGAACATTCTATGTCATACGTGTGATCCAGGTCAAGGTGTTTGATAAAAGATATTACAATAAATTATATTCTTAAGGAAATAAAAACACATAAGGAATCTGATTATTATAGGACTGTTTGGGTTTTATACCACTAAAGTGGTAAAAATAAATTTTTCAATGCGCAGTGGTTTATCAGGAATCTCCCAGCCCCTGCCCTTCCCATGATGATTCCGTGGTCTTTGCAGGTCGTATGGTCACTTGGCGGCCTTCTTACCAATCAGATGCATCATCAGTACAACACCAAGATCTTCACTGATCAACATAAATTGAATAGCTTCAACCTCCAGATACCACATACCATTGTCTGATTTTTACGTAATTTATCAACTACTGAAAGTATTCTATTCCATTTCATTATGTAGTTATTGTTCTGTGCATGGCTCAATCCCCTACTGAATATCAGTACTTGGGATAAAAAATTGTCTTATTTACTTACATGCACTAAACATTAAATGATAGCATTTATTGGTTCTGAAAATTCTGACATTAAGTTAAAATCCCATAAAAGCAACTATATGCTTCTTTTTCTAATTAGAAGAAATATGGTGCAGTCTCCTCAACTAAGGATACTAAACTACTTTTACAGTTGAAAATGATTAATTGGACATGGGAAAACATATTGACAAAAGTAACAAGCATTATTATGATGTTGAATAAACACAGTTTGCATGTAAAGTGTACAGTTATGATTAATTGTATTCAACACAGGAGGAAGAAAGACCCTCATAGTTGGTGGGGATTGCTGGATTGGTTGGTGATTCAGTCCTTAGAAGCAAGGGGGAGCTGATGAGTGATCTCAGGCAGGCATCCAATACCAGGACCTAATATGATTAATTACAATGTTCTTTTCCTTAAGGTTTGATATTTTAAGCTGGTCCTGCTGGGGAAGCTTTGAGCACATTCACAGAATACGTGGAATAAAGATTAAAAACAGTATATTTCAAAATACTTTTTTTTTTTTTTTTTTGAGACGGAGTCTGGCTCTGTCACCCAGGCTGGAGTGCAGTGGCGCGATCTCAGCTCACTGCAAGCTCCGCCTCCCGGGTTCACGCCATTCTCCTGCCTCAGCCTCTCCGAGTAGCTGGGACTACAGGCACCCGCCACCACGCCCGGCTAATTTTTTTGTATTTTTAGTAGAGACGGGGTTTCACCGTGGTCTCGATCTCCTGACCTCGTGATCCGCCCGCCTCGGCCTCCCAAAGTGCTGGGATTACAAGCGTGAGCCACCGCGCCCGGCTTCAAAATACTCTTAAACAGCTCACACACACCCAAAGAAAAGTATCTTATAAAATATCATACCTTCCTCACCCATTCTTGATATTTGGGTTTAACCCAACAGGCTCACAATTCGACTTTCTCCACATCGTGTTTTCCAACTTGAAACATCATGTGAAGGGAATTCGTGACTGTGTCTTCCTGAAACCAAAATGTAGACTATTATTTCTTGTCATATTTTTTCACTTTGGGGTAAAATATGTGTGGTATGAAAAAAATTGAATGGAAACTGATATAACGTTTTATGACCAAATATGATGAAAATCATTAATTTAAATGTCATTTACTGTGATGTCAGTCTGCATCACTAATGACTAGATTATATCCCCAAAGTGATTTTTGAATGCATAACTAAGTGCACAGCAAACAATGTCAAACAAATAGAACTGAGTTTGCATTAGAATCAACAAATATTAACAGTAGGATACTGGTCTCACACAGTTTGGATTTTGGATGAGAATGAAAGAGGAGACAGACAATGTTTCTGATGTGCAGAACAGAAATTCACTCTAAGGATCATGGGTGAAACTCCTGTACTTCGTATGCCAAGCAAGATATGAAATAAAATGTCCATTTAGTTTTACCACCTTCTTTGAGCTCCCGAAGCTGCATTCTCTTACCTGGGAGTGCCTTGGTACACTCAACTTTTGGTGAAGCATTTATCATTGAAGAATTGAGGATTCTTGATTTCAACTTCTTTAGGCCTGGAGCCCTATTATGCTCCTAAAACTAGCAATAGAGATTCATTTCTTTTTGTACTTCAGATAAATATTATTTTGGAGACAGTCTTCTTTTCAAAAGCCCTAGCTGAATGTCTATATTTATATTACCTAAGGACCAGTTTCCATACATCAAAACCTAAATATCCATTGCTTCCTGAATTCTCTGTTGACTCCTACACTGATGAAAGTGAACCTTAATATTAATCTGACTTATAAAGCCTCAGGCTTCAGGGGACTTCTTTGGAAATATGATCACTGTGTCACTCGTTTGAACCCACACTAACTGACATCTGAGTTCATGGGCTCTTTTGTCACTACATCTCCAGGCCATCACCTATTCCTTTTCTAATCGTTACCCTTTAAAAACTATTTGTCATAAATGGTTACTATTTCTCTGAAAAAAAATCCAAAGTTTTTTTTCCAACTTGTAGAAAATAGTTTATGTAAGTCTATGGAAAGAAAATGGAGAGGTAATCTTCAACAATCGTTCACATAGTCTGAAAATGATTGTGGTTAAAGATGAAGCTATGAGACAGTGTCTCTTGGGTTTCAGCTGCTGGTGGGGCAGATGTCATGCTATTGAATGGATCATTGCCCCAGATGCACCTGCAATGATTAGAAGAACAGGGTATCCCCACTTTCTCTGTTCAGCCAGGCTGAGCTAGTTTTTGTTCTGCGTTGTAGCTCATTGTAAGGAGAACTATTGCTCCGCTGACAGTAATAAGTGGCAGCATCTTCAGCTTCCAGGAGGCTGATGGTGAGGGTGAAATCTGTCTCCGATCCACTGCCACTGAACCTCAAGGGGACCCCCGACATGGACTGGGATGCAAACTTGATGAGGAGCTTTGGAGCCTGATTTGGTTTCTGCTGGTGCCAGTGTAACTTACTGCTAATGCCGTGACTGGCCCGGCAGGTGTTGGTGACTTTCTCTCCTGGAGTCCCAGACAGAAAGGCTGGGGACTGGGTCAGCACAATGTTACCCCTGGAGGCTGAAAACACACAGGAAACATTAGCATAACATAACTATACGTATATCAAAATCACCACTAATCTAGTTAGACAAGCAGGAAGAATACCCATTACTTTTTATAAATTCACATTAAAAATCACGCTAAATTTCATAAGAGGCAGGGTTCCTAATGAAAAAAAATCACTGATTGAAATAATAATCTCACTTTTATCTTTGTCCACATATTCTCACTTGGAACACAGAGCTGCAGAAACTCCAGGAGTTGTTATGGGGACAACATCTCGCTGCTTTTCACTCGTAAGTTTTGCTTAAGCCACATCTCAGAGAAAAAAATCTCTTGTAGATACTGAGAGGCAGGACAACTTTAGATGTGAGAGGAGAGACACATGCAAATTATGAGGATGTCCTATTGGTTTAAATACACAGACATCACTGTTGCCAGGAGAGCGCCCTCCCGCCCCTTCCGTGAGTCTGAGACGCGCCCTCTGCTGGCACCTGCGGATGAGCGCAGCTGAGGCTCTCACAGGGCTTGACCAGACCCAGGGCCCAGCTGCAGAGTGAAGACAGAGTCCATCGCTGTCTCTGGGAGGCTCTGCAGTCATCTGGGGTGAACAGGAGCTCACATCCTCAGTCTCGGCTCAGGGATACATTAACTCTCGGGCTCTCTTTCACAATGTAGGCCGAAGAAACGTTGATCCTGTGGACCTTTCACAAAGCATCACTCCATACAGCGCTGTGTTGATGAGATCATGCAATAAGCAGAAAATTATATGAATTCTCAATATACAATGAAGACACCTAAGGAACAGAAGATAAGATTCATCCCTACAAATTCAAGGGCCTGTCTCGTTGGGGAAGATATCAGGGATTTAGAGAAGGGGAGTGAGTCGTGCTGATCATTCCTTTCAAAGTAAGGACAAATAATTGCATCTTGCACCTCCAACCAATGAGAACAAACCACAGTGTTGGCAAGCCCTCCCTGGAGTGTTGTCACAACACATTCCACTCTTGGGTCTACTACACCATCTTGTTTATCAGCTTACTTGGAAGGCTGTCTGTTTGGAGTGGGCTCAGAGAATGAGAAGTTCTGTTGCAAGTTCTGGTTCTGATACAGGTGGCTCTGTTGCTTGGGCCGTGTGATCCAGCGCATTGCTTGGGTTAGATGCATCTGTATTAGATGAAGACACTGCCAGCTCCAAAAAAGAATCACATCGTCAATCTCTGGGGTTCTAGAGGACGACAGTGTAATGCACAGAAAGCAAACACACAAACAATTTTCTGTTTAAAATGTAGCTATCAGAATATCTCAGGGTATTCTAGCAGATGTGCACATAAGGAAATAAGTAGCTATGTGACTAAGCTGCCCCTCGTACACTGAGAATTTTAGTTTCAACAATTTATATGTCCAAGTGATGCTCAGAACTACTCAATATTACAGTGAAGACTGTACTTTAGAATTGAGTGAAAGCAGATTCAGAGAGAGCATGCTTCACTTAGAATGACAGGTGCTCCAGTTTCCCATATAACTCTCATCTCTTATGCTAATGTTCAATGACCTCACGGATTTTCCCATTCAGCTAATTCCAGAGCAGAAAAACATAAAAACAAAAACAAACAAGCAAAACCAAAATGACAAAAAAGCTAGGCTTCTTCTTGAATGAATCTGCACCGTACATTTGTGTAAATAAAAGTGAACTCCTCCCACACTATGGCCACAATCATGGGTGGCTGAAATTTTACCTGGAGTCAGAAGATAGTTGAGCAGGACACATAGTAATCAAACTAATGTGGCTAGAAAAGGGTGAGTTAATTATATACATGGATTCCTGGAAAGCTGGTTGGGCAACGTCTTAGAAAAAGAAGATTGGAAGATCAGATACAAGAAGCTCTAGAGAAGAGACATGTGAATGCACTCCTGTGAGTAGGAAATTATGCGTGCAGAATTTTGTTTATTGTATCAAAACAGCAGAGAACATCTGCCATAGGTGAGACATCAACCAACAATCCATACTCAAGACTCATCCACCTCTATACAGACTAACTGAATCTAGACTTTTCTCTTAACTTGCACAGTATTTGAATAAATTTTTATGCAAAGCAGCCACGGTTACCTGGAGTGCACATGGTCAACGCATGAGCTGTGACTTTCCATCACCATCTGCACCAGTGCTGATCCCACTATTGCCACTTCTGAGAATCTGATTCCCCACAGCAGAGACAAATACCATCAGAAATTTGGTGATAATTTGGGATATTAGATCACTTTCCCTGGAGGTGGCTGTAACACATTTGTACTAGGATTCTTCTGTATTCTAGATAAATGTTTGCCTTTTCTACTGACCTATAATTGATTATTACAGTGCTCAGAGTCTGTAAGTTTTATTGATATGGAAATCTTTCATAATCAGGGCACCAAAACGTGGGGAAAGAAACGAAATAATAGACAAATGATCATGGCATCTATTGGTCCTATCAAATACTTCACCCAAAGAAGTCCATGTGGGTATGACATTCTACTGACTTCAGACATTCTCCTTCAATGTAGGCTGAATCTTTGAACTGATTACCATGTTAACGTGAAGCAATGATTTAGGAAGCCCTAGGGCAGAAGTAGGAGCAACCTCTCTTATGATTCACAGGAACGCAGCTGGGTTACATGGGTTCCCAGTCATGCAATTTTAGATCCTGCTGACCACAGGGCCTGATACACAGGAGTGGATGCCTTTACTTGTATCCTCAAGTAGAATATATAGAATATTCTAAAGTGAAACCTAAAGCTGTGGTCATGCAGTGTTTCCCCATGCCAATACACGCAAGGGCAACCAAATAATTACCTATTTTAGCAAAGTTAAACAGTGAAGCTATCATGAAGTGATAGTTTTCTGTTCCTTATTTGTGACAGGAGTATGTCAGGGAATGTGTCTAGACTGAAAGACAGTGAAGAACACATGTCAAAATCAGGTGATGTTTAACCTCAAATTAATATAAAGTAATACTAGGAGTCATGAAAAGAAAACAGATAAAAGAAAACATATTTAAATAAATCCAAGACTGATATGTGACCATTTGGCTCCAGCTCTTTGAGAAGACAACAGGCTCCAGGGCTCAACAAATGCATGCACATTTTTTTAGTTTTGTACCAGCAACATGTGTCACATGTACTAATTTTCTGTTTCAGACCTTAAGCTACAAATCACCCTTTTCAAAGTAACGCTAGCCATATATGGGAATCAAAGAGGATAATTTTAAATTATTAATGCCTGCTCTTACCCTTGCCTATTTGATTAAAAATATTTAACTGGAATTCAGGCAGCCAAATGTTGAAAAATCTTCACAAGATATTTGCAGGTATAAGTAGGATAATCAACCACTGATTTAACCGGATCTCTGCCTCTGTTCAGTCCAGCAGCCACAGCATCGGCATGAACTGGGAGCTTGTTAGACATTCAAAATATCAGGCCCCACACCATAACACAGAATCCAAAAGGTCCACATATCAATCAAAACACATTCTTCATACCAGAAACCAGGAAAATCTCAACTGGAATAGGAAAAGGATATAATTAGATAGTAACTGATATGTACTATCTTAAAATTATCTTAAAATGATTTTAAAGCAACCATTGTAAAAATGCATCAAGGAATAATTGCAAACATAAAAGAAGGTAAAATTCTAAACTTAATTTAAATGGTAATATATTGACACCAACATATTGTGAGAAGCTAGGCATATAAAGGAAATACCATGACAACCAATTTAAAAATCACTATAAAAAGAGATAACAAAAAATTAGGTAAAATTAAAGTGAAATTGTAAAAATGTTCCAAAAACCCAAAGGAAGGCAGCAAAAAGAAAACAGAGAAGCAAAAACAGATACAGCAAAAAAGTAGAGTGCAGACTTAAATCTTAATATCTCAATAATTATTAATATATTAAATATGGAAATTATGAAATTAAATAAAAGACAGCAATTGATGAATCAAAAAGTAATGTCCCAACTGTATGCTGTCTATAAGACACTCACATCAAATATAACAGTATAAGTAGATTGAATATAAACGGAAAGAAAATGGTACACTATGCAAACATTAATAAAAAGAAAGAATCAGTAGCAAATGGTAATATCAGATAAAGTAGACTACAGAGTCAAAGAATGTTACCAGGGACAGAAGGTACATTACATAATGAAGAAAGTCATTTTGGAGAGAAGACAGAGCAGTTCTAAGTGCGTAGACACCAAGCAACAGAGCAATATAGTGCGTGTGGCAGAAATTAACAAAACATTTTTACTTGGAGATTTCAAAACCCCTTCTCAATCTTCAATAGGACAACTCGACAGAAAATCAGCAAGGATAGGGACGAACTCAACAATATCATCAACCCACAGGATCTAACTGACATTTATAGAACACTCCAACCCATAACAATAGAAGTTCACACTTTTTCTTCCAAGCGCCCACAGAACATACGCCAAGATAGGACACATTCTGCCCACATAACCTCTCAACACATTTGCAATAATTAAAACCATAGTGTGTTCTCTGACCACAGCGGGAACAAACTAGAAATCGGTATTGAAACCATAACCCCCAAATTTTCAGTTGTATGGGAACTAAACAACACTGTTCTTTCCATAGAACCGGCCTTTGGTTTGCTTGGTGTTCAGTGTTACTTTTTCTGTTTGCGGTTTTATTGATTTCTGCCCTAATATTTATTATTTGTTTTGCTCATGTTCTACTTTAGATTTAAATTGCTCCTCTTTATGTAGTTTCAGGTGGAAGCTGAGATTATTGATTTTATGCCTTTTATTTTTTGAAAAACACTCATATGCATATGTTAATATATGTGATACACATGCATAAATATGTGCAGATGCAGATGCATACATGTGGTTTTAATACCATAAATTACCCTGTAAGCACTGCTGACCTATGAGTATTTTCTTTCCTCTGAGTTCACACTTCCCTCACTTGCAAACCTGGCCACTTAATCTGCATGTTCATTGGCGTTTCAATCTAGAAATGAGCAACAATAACAAACTCATTTTATTTTATCCCTATTTTCTTGGCCACTAATACATTTAATGTCACTAAATTACAATCTATCTAATAGATTAAGGCCAAAGCCTCCAGGTCAGTTCTAATCTGACTCTTCTCACATCAAGGACTGTAATTCTGCGAACTGATGCAGGAACAAAAAACCAAATACCACATGTTCTCACTTATATTTGGGAGCTAAACATGGGGTACCCATGGTCATAAAGATGGGAACACAGTTTTTAGCCTCTTTCTAGCTTTTCTTTGTTATTCCTAATACACATTTGTTGGTATTCTTCACATGGACTGAGGTTTTATTCATTTTTCTTTACAATTTTCCCTTCTTTATATGAGATCATTTCTATTGACTTGTTTTTCAGTTCACTGATACTCGTGTCATCTTAAATTGCTGATGAGTCTCCTTAATATATTTTTCAATTGAGTTGTTGTACCTTTCATTTCTTGGATTCCCAGTAGGTCTGTTTTCATAGTTTTGTCTCTGTTTGAGAGCCGCTATTTGTTTAACCATTGTCTTTACTCCCTTTTTAAGTCTTTTATAATAGGTTAAAATAATTATTTGAACATATATTGGATAAGGGTGGAGCACATAGACACCATGGAGATGGACCATAAGGCAGGGAGCTCAGAATTAGATTAGTTGAATTTGGAATCTCTTACTACATGATGCTCCGGTGAGATTTAATTATTTTCCATGTTTTATGTTTCTCATATTAGAGATAATTTCCATTTTTAAGATAGTAACTATGTATAGAAATTCAGCTTATCAATGTCTGGAAATTTCTAACAGAAAAATTGACGAAAAGATAGTTTTTCTTAGGCCCCCACACCAATCTCTGCCTGGGACCTGAATTTGTCTTTGAGACAGTGGAATCTGTGATGAGGTTTTGAGTTGGGCAGTGAAATCACGGCAGGGCAGGCTGTGCTCTGGGTGCTGTGGAGGACAGGAGGACACTCCTTCAGGGTCTCCAAAGCCACGGGCCACTGATCTGGGGAGAAACTGCAGTCATTTCACTTTCTCATACCCAGATGAGAGGACACCTTGATCTGTGTTCATCTGATGAACTCTAAAATCTGGACCATATTCTGAAGGTGTAGTTCACACTTCTTTTCTTTGCTACAGGGACTCTTTCACTGACATGTATTGTACTCTCTGCATAGGACAGTATGTGATACATACAACTTGTTTTCTGCTAAATACCCATCAATCATGTCATTTATGAGTCTTCCATAGGTGTTACCTGCCCTATGGCTATGGGGTCTCCCAAAAGAATGGGCCAGAGGTGGAGCTGTGAAAATGTAGCTGGATGAAAAGTGTAAGCTTCAAAATAGGATAAAGAAGTGGTGATAATAATAATATTCCAAATTAGTCTGGGCTCTTGGCTGTGATTACTGGTAAGGGGGAAACAGTCTAAGTTTGGTGGTTTTTTTTTTGTTTTTCGTTTTTTTTTTCAATTGATAAAACAGCCAGAGTGAAGTTCACATATCTTGAATGTGCAACTGAATAAAGTTTATGTGTAATTCATTGTCCGGATGGAATGATAGAATATTTCACATTCCCTTGTGCTTCCCTCATGGACAATCTTTGTTGGTTTTCACCCCTCCCACCCAGCAAAATTAACTGTCTTTCTGACATCTAACATAATCATTTAGGTTTTCCTGTCTTGAGCTTCATATAAATAACATTAAGTGTATTTTTATCTTTTTAGACTTGGTATTGTTCCTTACTACTTTTGAGGCCTTCATTTCTTCCAGTGGACTCAAGGTCCTGTCTGATGTCATTTCCTGGGATTCTGAAGGATTTTCTCGCAAATGTCTTATAAGACATAGCTGCTATGAATCAATGTGTTTTGTTTATTAAATAATTTTTTGTTTTTTCTTTAGATTCAAAGGATATTTTCACTGGATATAGATTTCCTGGTTGTCTTTTTTTTTCCTTTCAGCATTTAAATATGTCATTTCACTGCTTCTATCCTCTATTGGTCTTGATGAAAACTTAGCCAATGGCTATGTTGTTGTGTCTCTGTATATAGTGTCTGCTTTCATTCTTGATGCAATGCAGATTTTCTTTTTGTCTTTCAACATTTTAATATAATGTGTTCAGTTATAAATTTCTATTGATTATCTAAAAGGATTTTATTGAATTTTTAGCTAAGAATATTTTGTATTAATTTTAAAAAGTTTTTGTCATTATTTCTCCAAATATTTTTTCAGCCACTTCCTCTGTTTCTCCTCCTTTGTGACTCTCATTATACATTTGTTGGTATCTTTTACTTTGAGCTGTAAATCCCTGAAGTCTTCTACTATTTTTTCTAAACATTTTCTTTAGTCTCAATAATTTCTATTCCTCTATTTTTAAGTTAACTGATTGTTCTGCCATCTCAAATTGCTATTAGACCTAGCTAACAAATATTTAAATTGAGTTATTGTACTTTTCATTTCTAGAGTTTCCATTTGTCCATTTTTTAATACTTTCCATTTCTTTTCTTAAGGCCATCTTTGCTGCATCTTTTTTTTTTAATATTTTCTTTTTTGTCAATGATCATAGTTTTAAAAATAATTGTTTGAACATCTGCATATTAACTGCTTTGTAGTCTTTGCTAAAGTCAATATTTAGGACAAGTTAGAATCAGCTTTCATTGACTATTTTCTGTTGTTATTATTGTAGTTGCTTTATTTTTGTTCCTTCAATAGAGATCATACTTCTCTTTTTTTCCAGGATTTTTTAAATTGAAAACTGTACATTTTTGATAGTATATTATAGTACCTCTCTTTAGATTACTGGTTTTTTAAATTTAATTTAAATTTTTTTAGAAACAGGGTCTCACTCTGTCACCCAGGCTGGAACGTTGTGGTGTGATCATAGCTTGCTGCAGCCTCAACCTCTTGGGCTCCAGTGATCCTTCAGCTTCATTCTCCTGAGTAGCTAGGACTATAGGTGAATGCCACCACTCTCTGCTGTTTTTTTTTTTTTTAATTTTTGTAAAGACAAGGGTGTCACTACTTTGCACAGCCTGGTCTCAAATTCCTGGCCTCAAGAGATCCTTCTGCATCAGCCTCTCAAAGTACTGGGAATACAAGGTTGATCCACCATGTCAGGCCTTGAATTTGTTTCATTTTTCTGAGCATTTTAAAATTTTCTTCTTAGTTACCTGTCTGAACCTACTGATAGTACCTGACTTATGGTAGTTGGAGTTATAATTTTTTGACTTTGAGATGGTGTGAAGTTGATATGCATTCAAGTAGAAATAGTACTTCTAGTATTCCTACGACTATTTACATAAGATATTCAACACTGTTGTAAGATAAGCTTTGTGTTAGATAATGTTGCCCAACTGTAAGCTAATGTGAGTGTTCTGAGCACATTTAAGATAGGATAGGTTGAGCTATAATATTGAGTGGATTAGATATATTAAATGTATTTTCAATGCGTGATATTGAAAAATTTGTATCTCACGTGGTGTTTGACCACTGATATCTCTGCTTTTTATTCTTAATATCAATCTTTAGTTTGAATTTATAGGAACTGCACATGTATCTGCATAGCTTAGTGGTCACCAATGATTTGAGAAGAAGTTTTGCTCAAATATCTGGAGCTTATAAATCTTTTTTTTTTATATATATTTTTCTTTTATTATTATTATTATTATTATACTTTAGGTTTTATGGTACATGTGCGCAATGTGCAGGTAAGTTACATATGTATACATGTGCCATGCTGGTGCACTGCACCCACCAACTCGTCATCTAGCATTAGGTATATCTCCCAATGCTATCCCTCCCCCCTCCCCCCACCCCACAACAGTCCCCAGAGTGTGATGTTCCCCTTCCTGTGTCCATGTGTTCTCATTGTTCAATTCCCACCTATGAGTGAGAATATGCGGTGTTTGGTTTTTTGTTCTTGCGATAGTTTACTGAGAATGATGATTTCCAATTTCATCCATGTCCCTACAAAGGACGTGAACTCATCCTTTTTTATGGCTGCATAGTATTCCATGGTGTATATGTGCCACATTTTCTTAATCCAGTCTATCATTGTTGGACATTTGGGTTGGTTCCAAGTCTTTGCTATTGTGAATAATGCCGCAATAAACATACGTGTGCATGTGTCTTTATAGCAGCATGATTTGACAAACAGAGAGCCAAATCATGAGTGAACTCCCATTCACAATTGCTTCAAAGAGAATAAAATACCTAGGAATCCAACTTACAAGGGATGTGAAAGACCTCTTCAAGGAGAACTACAAACCACTGCTCAAGGAAATAAAAGAGGATACAAACAAATGGAAGAACATTCCATGCTCATGGGTAGGAAGAATCAATATCATGAAAATGGCCATCCTTCCCAAGGTAATTTACAGATTCAATGCCATCCCCATCAAGCTACCAATGACTTTCTTCACAGAATTGGAAAAAACTACTTTAAAGTTCATATGGAACCAAAAAAGAGCCCGCATCGCCAAGTCAATCCTAAGCCAAAAGAACAAAGCTGGAGGCATCACACTACCTGACTTCAAACTATACTACAAGGCTACAGTAACCAAAACAGCATGGTACTGGTACCAAAACAGAGATATAGATCAATGGAACAGAACAGAGCCGTCAGAAATAATGCCACATATCTACAAGTATCTGATCTTTGACAAACCTGACAAAAACAAGAAATGGGGAAAGGATTCCCTATTTAATAAATGGTGCTGGGAAAACTGGCTAGCCATATGTAGAAAGCTGAAACTGGATCCCTTCCTTACACCTTATACAAAAATCAATTCAAGATGGATTAAAGACTTAAATGTTAGACCTAAAACCATAAAAACCCTAGAAGAAAACCTAGGCAATACCATTCAGGACATAGGCATGGGCAAGGACTTCATGTCTAAAACACCAAAAGCAATGGCAACAAAAGCCAAAATTGACAAATGGGATCTAATTAAACTAAAGAGCTTCTGCACTGCAAAAGAAACTACCATCAGAGTGAACAGGCAACCTACAAAATGGGAGAAAATTTTCGCAACCTACTCATCTGACAAAGGGCTAATATCCAGAATCTACAATGAACTCCAACAAATTTACAAGAAAAAAACAAACAACCCCATCAAAAAGTGGGCGAAGGACATGAACAGACACTTCTCAAAAGAAGACATTTATGCAGCCAAAAAACACATGAAAAAATGCTCACCATCACTGGCCATCAGAGAAATGCAAATCAAAACCACAATGAGATACCATCTCACACCAGTCAGAATGGCAATCATTAAAAAGTCAGGAAACAACAGGTGCTGGAGAGGATGTGGAGAAATAGGAACACTTTTACACTGTTGGTGGGACTGTAAACTAGTTCAACCCTTGTGGAAGTCAGTGTGGCGATTCCTCAGGGATCTAGAACTAGAAATTCCATTCGACCCAGCCATCCCATTACTGGGTATATACCCAAACGACTATAAATCATGGAGCTTATAAATCTATCTTCTGTCAATCCATCTGTGTGTAGTTTAAAAAGCACATGCAAAATGCAGCTAGTTTTTACCTCCCTCTGGCTTTACTTTGCACCAGGCACTCCTGGGTCTCATCACTTGAATCTATAGCTTCTAAGTCACCAGGAATGTGTGCAGAGATTGTTTCAGCAATATGGCTCTATCTTATCCAGAAATCTGCTATTTACTGTCAGCAGATGTACTACTTGCCCCAAACAAGGCATCATCTTGCACTAGCAAAGCTGTGGGCTTTTTCTGTTCATTTTTTATGAAGTTCTCCATGTTTAGCTGGAAACACTGAAGAGTTTTACTCCACTCCTTGGCTTTACTCAAGTTGACCCCCTTTGGCAGCAAGCTGCTAGTTTTACTTGCTATGCTCATATTGGTAAAGCTCCAATTCTGTAATTCATGCTGACTGAGCTGGGGGTAGAAGGGTGCTGTTACAGGCAAAAGGCTACAGACTTTTTCTGTCCTTCCTCAAAACACTACTACTATTTTTTCTATAAAGAATATACATCTTTAATTATTTTATGCTTTGCTAATTTTCAGTGCTGAAATAGCTTTAATTTTTAGCTTTATATTTGTATGTGTGTTTGTTGTTTATTTTTGCAGAGAAGATGTATTAAACTCTTTGTGATACCATAAACAGAGATGCCATCTAAAATACATTTAAATGAACATAATAGCCACACTGAAGTGCAATAAGGTTAAGGACTAACACAAGTAATTTTGTATTTGAGAAACTGAACTCTGCACCCTCAGTTTAAAGAGAAATCAAGGTTTTCAAAATAGAGAATCCTGATCCCTAGATTTCACATTCATGAAGGAATGCACTGTCAATTTTTAAGTTGCCCTCTTAGAACTGAGCAAATTAGTGATTACACTCTACATAATGAGAGCTATGACTGTCTTTAATTGAGATGAGAATCAGACATAGGAAAAGGTGCAAAATAGGAGGAAACTTGCAGACTTATTTAAAAAACACCTTTTTCTTATATTTTTAGCTTCTTACGTGTTTGTACGAGTTTTAAATTTATTTGGAAATACTTTTAAACTTAAAATTTTAAAAATATAGCAAAGATGCTTTCCATATACTCCTCCTCCAGCTTGCTCTAATGTCAGCATCATACATAACCTCAGTATAAGTATCACAACCGTGAGATGAACATAGATATAATGTTATTAGTTACCTCATTTAAAATCCCACATGGATTTCACTGATTTTCCCATTAATGCCATTTTTTATGTTACAAGATAAAATTCAGGTTTCCATATTTTATTTGGTTATCCTGTCCTTAATATCTTTAAATCTGTGACAGTTTTTCACTTTTGTTTCTCCTTCATGACCTTGAAACTTTTGAAATTTACTCACCAGTTATGTTGAACAATGTCCTCCCAATTGAGTTTGTATGATGTTTACTATTGATTTAATTCACAGCATTAATTTTTGGCAAGAATAATACAGATAAGATGTATACTCAGTGCTTCCTATCAGAGGTTACATAATGTCAACATGTCTTATAGGTGGTAATAAATGAATATGATCAATGAAATCTCTTTTGGAAGGAAGTCTTGGAGAAAAATAATGAAAACAACTGCTTCTATCACCCTTTCTACTTGGTCATTTGCAGATGTCATTAGGAATAGTCTATTTCTTCCTTTTCTAATATGTACTTTCTTTTTACAAACTTTAATCGTTTTACAAACTACTGAATCTTAGAGAAAATTGAAGAAATAATTTAGTTCACTTTTAAATGGCAAATGTTTCCACAATAACCAATTGCCACTGAAATGTTGATAACCTGAAGAAAGAAAAAGAATGGGATTTATTCAGCCATGGTAGTATCTTCGCGTGAACAGCTTTTACAGAGTCAGCTATCTGGATAAATAAATAGAATTTTCTACTACTTAGAATGTTGCAGAATTCGAATGGAGCAGTGTGGCATGCACTGAGCTATCTCTACTAGGAAAGTTAAGAACCACTGTGGATACATAAGGATTCATAGTGTGAAACACTATTTCTGGAAACCTGGGATTCTGGTGCCTCAGTTGAAGAGAGTCCAAGAATCAAGTCCAAATTGTTCAAGGATTTTTTTTTAGAACCACAGAAAGTCCAAATAGAGCAGAGATGCTAAAACTGAGTGGCCACCGCATTAGCTGTCTGTAAAGGAAACAGCTGGTAAAATTTAGTAAACACTGATGGTCTTGTTGAGGTTTTTGTTTCATGTTGAATCACTGTGGGTTCCAGTTATTATACTGCTGACAGTAATAGACTGCAAAATCTTCAGGCTCCACGCTGCTGATGGTGAGAGTGAAGTCTGTCCCAGACCCACTGCCACTGAACCTGGCTGGGATGCCAGTGGCCCTGGTGGATGCACTATGGATAAGGAGCCTGGGAGCCTGCCCAGGTTTCTGCTGGTACCAGGCTAAGTAGTTGCTAACACTCTGACTGGCCCTGCAGGAGATGGTGGCTCTTTCCCCTGGAGACAAAGACAGGGTGGCTGGAGACTGTGTCATCACTATTTCTCCGGTGGTATCTGAGATTGGAAATAAAACAGAAATGCACTCATGTAATCTAGATCAAATCCACTGTCTTTGAGTAGAGCCAAAATTGTTGATCTACATTGAATTTTAATTATATTTCTTGCTGAGCAGAGGTGGCAGGAGTTTTCACTGATGTGCAAAACCACCTCATATTCCCCTCACCTGGGAGCCAGAGCAGCAGGAGGAAGAGAAGCTGTGCTGGGGCTTCCATGGTTCCCTCTGGGTCGTAACTGGGCAGTTCCTCCCCAGAGCTCTGACCCAGGCATTGATATGGGCTCTGGAAGGTAGGGCAGCTGGGAGAGACATGCAAAGCAGCTGGGGTGGGAGCTGAGCTTCCAGCTGCAGAGACCACCTGCTTCTTCCTCTCTGCACTGAGCATCCTGCGCCTCCCTGGTTGTCAGTTCAGAAAAGCCTGTTGGCTCAGCCTGAGTGTAGAACTCCTCCCTTGTGATCACAGAATTTCACTCCTGTGTCTTTCTTCTCCTCAATCACCTAAATTCACCCAGATAATGTTTGGCACAAGCCTGTTAAGAATAGTATAGAAGGCTGTGTTTTCATTTCTCTCTTCCTATCCTCAATATGCGCAGTCATCTCCTTAAGTGCATTATTGGATCTATTGAAATGAAGACTCTGTTAGAACTTAATCTTCTAGATACACCTTTCATTTGCTTGTTAGTAATGTTTTCTGAGGGTCCTGAAGCTTTCCATTAAGCCCAGCCACATACCCTCTTTGAGTTCAAAAGTTAAAACTTCTGTTTACAGTCACATGTCCTGGCCGGCCCTGACATAGATGCTCCATGGCTTGCCAATTGCTTGAAATTGATCAAGTAACTTAACTTCCCTGTGTCTCGGTTTCCATATCTGTGTAACTGTGACAATACTGGTACCTACCTTACAGTGCTGTAGACAGTTTAAAGAATCTAAGATAAAACATTTACAATAGTATTCAGGACATTATGCATGTGACAATTAATTTTGTTTTTATTGATTAAATATTCAGCACTACAGTCATCATTATCATAAATATACTTAGTATGGACAATAGTCTTAAATGTAATCCAAGAATGTTTTATCCACAAATTAAATTCTAGGGCTTTTTCTTCACTAGCTGTACACAACTCTTAAAATCCTAATGATTTGGTCTTAATCTGTGCTAAAGTACTCAGACCTTCAACCATTCCCACCCGTCCCTGTCTAACGCATTACTTCTCATCATCCATTATCAAAACGTTACCCTATAAAAGGTTCCCATGTCCTGTTGCTGTCCTTCTTTCTTATGTAATCTTTATTCTACCTTGTTATCTTTTGTCTAATTCTTGCCCAAGGGCTGACAATAAGGATAAGCTACCATCATTACTTGTGGACTTGCTCCAGTATAATTTTGTCAGGCTTGTTATCTTGGAAATGAGGACCCTGTCTTGCAAGGAAACATATTCATCAGGTCAAGGTGTTATCAAACAAAAGATTTTATCTACTTATGATTCAATAATTAATTTAGACTGACTTGAACAGATTTTTTTTTTAATGACAAAAAGGATAAGATGACATAAGAGGAAACTACAATACAATAGAGAACACAAGCTAGTATAACTCTTGCTTCATGGATTTTAAATATATATTAGACATATGCTGGGTACATGTGTGCAATGATAATCCAAAAACTGAATGGTAACTGGCTTAAGGAATGCCCGCATTACACTGAGTCTTGCTTACCTTTCCAATTATGAACAGAAAGTTGCAATACTATTTGTATGAGTATCAAACCTTCTAGCTGCTGTGATGGAGGTAGAGCAGATTTACTGAGATAAAAGCCTTGGAAATAGTAGAGGTTTGTCCTGTGATGTTATGGCTGTTTCTGTTGTTGCTGTTGTTAGGAAATGCAGTGGGAGTGAAAGCAAGTAGAAGATTTACAAGCTCTGCTCTTCCTCATACTCACAATGCCCTCTAGAGATGGACAGATGTTGGTACAGGAATCTCTGACACCTCTTAGAAGTCTTTTGCTCTTTCCAGAATGTTTCCTGACAAGTATTGTTTTGAGTCACAGATTAGGTGAAACTGGGTGTAGAAGAAACGACTAGAGCAAGGGAGGAAGTTTTCAATCCAAGGTAGTTCTTGTAGACACAGGGAAATGGAGTTTTTCATAGATTTATGCCGCACTTGTATCATGTTGGGGAGAGAGGCATCAAACCAGGCTCATTCCCGAAAGAAACATTACATTATTTTAGACAGAAAGAATGATGAATTTCTTGTCAAAGGATGTTTAAAATTCAAATCTACTGATTTTTTTGTTGTTGTTTATAGAGTATTGCTCTGTCACCCAGACTGGTGTGTAGTGGCACAATCTTGGCTCACTGCAACCTCCATCTCCCTGGTTCAAGCCATTCTCCTGCATCAGCCTCCCAAGTAGCTGGGATTACAGGCATGTGCCACCACACCTGGCTAATTTTTGTATTTTTAGTAGAGATGGAGTTTTGCCATGTTGGCCAGGCTGGTGTTGAACTCCTGACCTCAAGTGATCTGCCCGCCTCAGCCTCCCAAAGTGATGGGATTACAGGCTTGAGCCACTGTGCCTGGCCCTACTGATGTATTAATATTATTCATCTTCTTGAATACACCAAGTGGTAAAGTCCAAATCCACACTTCAAACTTGAGATTTCTACTCCTATGTGAATTATGCCAGTGAGGGACAGAAAAACTCTGTATTGGTTGGGAGATGATGTTTGACAGTAATCAGTTTGTGAAGCAGAGGCTTATGTCACAGTACTTTCCACAGTATTACACATAAAAATGGTGAATGGCCTCATACTCAGAAGAATCAGCATTTCTCATGAGCCATACTTCCACCAAGAAAGAAGTGAATTGAAGCCTGTGACTACTTGATGAAGGGTGTATGAAGAAGAGGGAAAGAAAAAGGACATAAAACACGATATCGTAAATGGAAAGGAGAAAGTCATTACACAGCCTATAAGAGTAAAAAAATAAAGAGAGGATATTATGAGTAATTTTACGTCAACTAACTTGACAAAAGTAGTGCAGGGCAGGTTCTTGGCTTCACTCAGGAAGGAATGCAGCGTAAGCTGGTGGTAGAAGAAAACAGCGTTACTCAGGTGGCACTGTTACAGCTCTGTGACTGTTCTTGTGGAACAGAGCTACCCCATAGGCCGTGTGCCAAGAGCAGCGTAGGGGCGGTTTTGCAGTCATATTTATCCCCGCTTTTAATGACATGCTAATTAAGGAGTGGGTTATTCAGAAATAACTAGAAAATGGGCAGTAACTTTCAGATGTTGCCATGGCAATGATAAACTGATATGGCAATGGTGGGCATTGACAGGTGCTTCCAGTGTCTCTTCCTTGTGTCAGCCACTCTTCAATCTGGTCCCACCTACCTCCTACCTCATTGCCCCTCAGAGATTAGATACTCCTCCTTAATCTTAGGAGGACTTCAGAAGAGCAGAGTCCATTTTCTGTAAGTGCTTCCTGCTGGCTTTATGGGTGCAGGCCTTCCCTAGCCTTTGAGGAGTAAAAATCTTTGGTACCTGAACTAAGGGGCCCAATGGCAGGATGCTTTCATTTGTGGGGTCAGAAGACAGAATGGATTGGAAGCCTTGTGACAGACTGTATCTTCTTTACACGAAATTTAGGAGATACAAACTTTACTAGGAGGTTAAACAAGAAAATTATACTTGGAAGAGAGAGAAAAATTAATGCACTTATGTCCACCCACAGAACCACATTATTAATCTATGTGTTTGCAAAGCAACAGCCTTAAGTTTTCTGTGTTTTATAAATAGAGGTTGTGGTATCCACCTTTTGTGCCTGCAGGACCTTGTAAGAAACAGATTTAATCCTGGACAGCTGTACCCAACTAGTGACTTCCTGAAGCCTAACAGTAGTTGGAGTAATTAAGAATATCTGATAAGGGCCCCTTTATTTTTGTTATAATTAATTATTGGGGATCCTTTTTTTTTTTCAAGATAGAGCCTCACTCTGTTGCCCAGGCTGGAGTGCAGTGGCACAATCTTGGCTGGGCTCATTGCAACCTCTGCCTCCCAGTTTCAAGCTATTTTCATGTCCCAGCCTCCTGAGTAGCTGGGATTACAGACATGTAGCACTGTGCCCAGGTAATTTTTTGTAATTTTAGTAGAGATGTGGTTTCACTATGTTGGCAAGGCTGGTTTTGAATTCCTGGCCTCAAGTGATCCACCCACATCAGCCTCCCAAAGGGTTGAGATTTTAGGCATGAGCCACTGCACCCAGTCGGTTTCTTCTTTTTAAGCTTTTAGTAAGGCTAAGTCTTCTGGTTGAAAAAAGAAGTTATTTTTTTCTTCTGTGGAAAAGGGCACTGTTTTATTTTCATAATTTTAAAAGGTCTTTTGGATCTGGCCTACATTTCACATACAGGTAGAGCGAAGTGTGTCTGACTCCCTGTTTCCCACCATGGCCTGAATTAGACTTTTTTAGGTTTCTTGGATGGTTCCTTTGGACAAGGGGCTTGGAATCAAAAGATTTATAGCCAATTAAATATTCTAGGCCAGACAGAATAGAGGTGGGAAGGCACTCATTAGCCCTTAAGAGGGCAGATCAAGAGGTCAGGAGATTGAGACCATCCTGGCTAACATGGTGGAACCCTATCTCTACTAAAAGTACAAAAAAATTATCCGGGCATGGTGGCACATGCCTGTAGTCCCAGCTATTTGGGAGGCTGAGGCAGGAGAATCACTTGAACCCCGGAGGCAGAGGTTGCAGTGAGCCGAGATCACACCACTCCACTCCAGCCTGGACGACAGAGTGAGACTCCATCTAGAAAAACACATATTTTAAAGCAGTATAAAAATAAAAAAAATAAAGCCCCAAATAAGGTTATATATGTTAAGAAACATTAAGTGCATAGAATAATACTATGTTGGGGGAAAACATTGCTTCCACAGACCTCTAAGACAAAACACTTTAGCATCAAGCCCGCAACAACAGTCAGAACTGGAGCTGAAAAAGTCACAGGAGCTGATGAAGGAGCTAAAGGAGACATCAATGATCCCATGCCTTTTTAAAGGGAGAACAAGCTGAAAGCAAAACACAACAGTTGAAATTCTAAGACATGAATCTCAGAAGTTTTAAAAGAATCTCATTATCATATCAAAATCAAAATTTTCTCTTTTTTTTGAGATGGAGTCTCACTCTGTCACCCAGGCTGGAGTGCAGTGGTGCGATCTTGGCTCACTGCAACCTCTGCCTCCCAGGTTCCAGTCATTCTCCTGCCTTAGCCTCCCAAGTAGCTGGGATTACAGGTATGTACCACTGCTTCTGGCTAATTTTTGTATTTGTAGTAGAGGTGGGGTTTTACCATGTTGACCAGGCTGGTCTTGAACTCCTGACCTCAAGTGATCCACCCATCTCGGCCTCCCAAAGTACTGGAATTACAGGAACAAGCCACTGCATCCAGCCTCAAAAACAAAATTTCTGTAATTTAGCAAATCAATAATTTAAAAAAACCCAGTTTCAATATGCAGACCATTTTCTAGAAAGTCTACCACAAACAATTTTTCTTCAATTACAGCAGGCTTAATCATGCACAAAATTTCTTTCATAAATTCCCGTTCACAAACCTTACCTTGACTTACACAGGCTCCCTATAACATGCCTGAACTTTCTAACTTCACCTATACTATACCTTTCTTAGATAATTAGTCATTTTACTCTAGGACAAGAATTTATCATGCAAGATCCTTTTTCATAAAAGTTACTGTTTCTTTATATCCCTCCCTGAAAAAATATACTTCTTCCACCTGTAACTCTCCTCATATCTCTATTTACTGGTTTCCTCATATTTTGAACCTCTCTTTTAATAACTTCCAAATTAGACAAAAATTATTTTCCCAGTAAAGATTGCATTTGTTTGACACATTTGATATATACCTAGGAAGCAAGAAATTATAAGCTGCCCACTAGACATTGGTGTTGTAGAAGGCAGAAAGAAATTATTTAGGTGGACAATTAGGGTAAAGCGAGCCCCGGCAGAAAACTTTCCTTCTAATGGAAAGCAGCTCAAAAATAACCCCCCTTTCTAAAGTCATGCAGCTCCAAGAAATCATTTCTTTTTCAACAAAAGGGAGGCTGAAAGTTCAGGCTGTAAAACACAGATTAGACAGCTGGGGCACAGAAGGAAAGTGGGGGAGTCTCCTGGGTAATCACCAAGCTTCACATTTATACAATGGGCCCCTGTAAATCAGGGGGCCTTAATAAGCATATTCCTTTCCCTTTAGGCACACTAAGATTGGGAAGCTAAAAGCAGACTGGGGGAATGCCTAGAGCTGCAAGATGTCTGGAAACACACACAGAAACTCATCCTCCCAGATAAGTAAAACAAAGAAACACAGGCTAAGAGTAAAAGCTAATAGACAACTCTGCTCTATACAGATAGAACAACTGGTCCCAACTGAATCTTCAGGTCTTGGGAAGATAAGACACTCCTCCTCATTAGTCTATTTATACAAACCCTGACATTTTTACTACAGCTTGGCAGCCTGCTTGAGACCCTCTCTGTGATGGAGGGCTATTCTTTTCTTTTTGCTATTAAACTCTTGCTCCAAACTCACTCTGTGTGTGTGTGTGTGTGTGTTTGTGTGTGTGCGCACGCATGCATGTGTCCGTGACCTTGATCTCCTTGGCCGTGAGAGCAAGAACCTTGGTATTTACCCCAGACAAGGAGGCTGCTTCATTGGCATTATATAGATGAAAACCATTCTACGATTTTATGATTTTAACTATACAAAAAGCTCACTAGTTAAAGTCATTTTAACCATTTTAAAGCCTACCGACATTAGTGGCTTGCCTTAGTACAAATCTTAAAGTTAAATTTTAGAAAAGACAACATTCTCTTCAAACTAACAGGTATAGACTAGTCTTATTTGTTTAATTTATGAGTGGTCTTTTATTTATAAGCCAATTTGATAGCATGGTAGACACAAAACATATCTCACAAACTAAGTGACTTATACAAAACAGCTGGATCCAAGTTATTTACAAACCCAAGACCTGTCTACCTGGCTAAACTTTGTTTGCCCCAATAGGTATGAAAGACAGGAAGAGGTAGGGAAGGGGATACCAAAACATCAAATAAGGAAGGAAGGGGGTGGGCCACATTGCTCAAAGGGGGACCCCAGAGTTCATGAGCCACTAGAGAGCTCACTCAGCAATAGAGACACCAGAAAGATGTTCGACTGGCCACTTGTCTGCCAGTACAAAAGCTCTCCATCAGGTTAAGGGTCTGGGACTCCTGATAATTTTGTTATAGGAGTTATTAAGAAATTATTTTAGGCAGATAGAGAGGAAAAGGGGTCCTTGGGATGTTTTTGTTTTTTTTAAAGCAGCTCCAGAAATGTTTCTTGTCTGGAAGGAAAGCCCCAGCTCTTACAGCCAGGCCGGCAAGCTTTGATATGCAAATACAGACCATTAGAAACTGGGTCCACCCAAACAGGGAGATTCCTGCAGTCTTCTCCTTGTCCCCACTTATGACTGGCCACATGGCCACCTCCACAAATTCCAATGTGTGTAGAACATCACTGCGCCCTGCATTTGCATATTAAAAGGCTAGGGTGGGAGGGCCGGGTTTTTGCAGCTATGTGAATGACATACCTGGTCAAAACAATCCCCTGGGCCCTATGCAAATCAGACACCACCTCCTCCAGCCTCTCCGTCTAACTGGCTGTTTTCGGCCACACTTGGGGTTTCCTGTCTCTGCTTGGAGGCATTCTTTCTCTGTCTCTGTGTAGGGGAGCTTCTTCCTTCTTTCTTTTTTTTTTTTTTTTTTAAAATTTTTTTTAATTTTTTATTTTTAGTATTTATTGATCATTCTTGGGTGTTTCTCGGAAAGGGGGATGTGGCAGGGTCATAGGATAATAGTGGAGAGAAGGTCAGCAGATAAACACATGAACAAAGGTCTCTGGTTTTCCTAGGCAGAGGTCCCTGCGGCCTTCTGCAGTGTTTGTGCCCCTGGGTACTTGAGATCAGGGAGTGGTAGTGACTCTTTTTTTTTTTTTTTTTTTTTTTTTTTTTTCTTCCTTCTTTCTTGCCTATTAAACTCTCCACTCCTTAAAACCACTCCACGTGTGTTGGTGTCACTTTATATAAATCGTCGCGAGACTCAGGACCCTGGTGTTCCTCCAGTCATCGGAGTCATCTATCAACTTCGCTAGAGCAAGGCAGCTGGTTGGGGCTAGTGAAAGAAGGTTAATTCTAGTATTGACGGGGAGCCATTTCCTCTCCCACCAGGGACACTTAAGACATTCTTATTGCCAGTGTCCCTTTTGCTTATATTAATACTAGGCACACTGATTCTGGCTGAAGGGCTGATACATTGGAGGCTCTCATCTGGGCATCCTAGACACTGATCTTGTAACACTTTCTTGGGATGGGCAACCCTGAGGTGGCAGGGTTTTAAAGCAGCTGCTGATAATTGTGTTTGTGGCTATTTCTTTTTATTATCTCCACCTCTTTTGTCCTGTCCCTATTGTTGTAAACCTTAGAGGCCATGTTTAAGAGTGACTCACAAGGGTTTAAGGTTTCACAGCAAGGAGTATAGGCCGGGGCTAGTTGGTTAAGGGGGAGGGGTTCTTTATTACCTTAAAGTTAAACCCTATGTTACAGAGCTGGTCAGACCTCCCTCAGAACTGGGGGACAGAGGAAACTCCAGGGAGGCCATGTAGGCCATCTAGGGAGAAGAGCAAGGAGGGAATCCTCCAGGTGTGGCTTCCTAGTGCCTGGAAATAACAGGAGGGAGTCAAGGGCCATAAAAGCACGTACACAAGGACCATTTTTCTTCTTTTTTACAGAATAAGTCTAATTGTAAAATAGCATTATAATGTATGGAAACATGTTTAAGACAAGTCTCTTGGTTTTCTAATTTGTGTTGAACCCAGGCAATGTTGTGATAGAAAATGAGTTTATTTTTCTCTAAGCTGAATTTGAATTTGCTCCAATAGCCTAATAGACACCCTAGTGGCAAGTTCTCTGTGATGCTTGCCATTGTCCCCATGTCTAACAAGGATTTATACTGGACACAGAAGTTTGTCTAAGTCTAACAAGAGGGAAGGTGACTGGGCCTTCATTGTTCTCGTCTCAGATTTCCACTTCCTGCATAGAAGGTGTAAGTAAAGGTAGCAAGACATTATGAAAGTGAATTGTAAGCATTTCTTAGTGGACAAAATATGACTGAAGCAGTATTTTGATTTTTTTTATTTTTATTTATTATTATTATTTTTTGAGACAGGGTGACACTCTGTCACCCAGTCTTGAGTGCAGTGGTGGGATCTCGGTTCACTGCAACCTTTGCCTCCTAGGTTCAAGTGATTCTCATGCCTCAGCCACTCAAGTAGCTGGGATTACATGTGCTCGCCACCATGCCTGGCTCATTTTTTCGTATTTTTAGTAAAGACATGGTTTCACTGTTTTGGCCAGGCTGGTTTTGAACTCCTGATCTCAAATGATCCGTCCACCTGAGCCTCCCAAAGTGCTGGGATTACAGGCATGAGCCACCACACCTGGCCTTAAAGCAGTATTGTTATTAAGTAAAGTGTAGAAAGAAAAGTGTAAATAAAGTGAAAAAAGAAAACAAAATGCTGTTATGGAAAATGAGAACTTTAGGGCAGAAACCAAGAAAAGACAAATCAAGATTCCCATAGGGTGAGCCTCCAATCTACAGTCCTAGGAGGAATGTCAAGGCTGAAAACCCTGGAGCATTCAGGGAGTGGCCAACAATACCAAATGCTGAAAAGCCAGAGTACCCGAGTATCAGCCTAAGAGTGTCCCCACACCAAATGCCAGGAAACCCTGAGTTTCCAGAGGCTGAACAATGCAGAAAATCCTGGAGCCTCAGTGGGGTGGCCAACAGTGAGCCCCAAAGGCCTGGTTGGGTCCATAGAACAATGTGACTCTGGCTTCCTACGGTCAACAGAACAGGAGAATTCTTACATCCAAGTGTCCTGCCTTAAACAATTGTACAAACATAATTAGCAGGGAACCAAAGCCAAAACTGCAGAGCAAACACATATATCAGGGCAGAAAATAAGATAAAATGGCTGATGGATAAATAAAATGGCATTAGAGGAGAAATGACTAAGAGAAAGAGCAATGAGGATGTAGTCAGGTGTGCTATGGGGGACTTCAAATGGACTAGCCAAAGGCCAAAGATGATCCCTGGATCATCTGATATAGGGCAGAGGGGACACTTATAGGTGTGCAGGAGCCAAAATGGTGCCAAGCAGTCTCTAATGTGAGGCCTGCTTGAAGATCTCTCCAGGCTCCCCAGCTTGGGTGGGTTGGGCTCCCACAGGGGAACTGGAGCACAGAGCGGCTGGCCTGCATGAAGCAGTGGCTCTGTGGCCACTTGCCTATCTGCTCAGCTCCACTGCCTGTCAGGAAAGATGATGGCTCTTAAAACAGCCTTTGGCTAGTGTTAACAGCTCTGCAATGTTAGCAACTCTGTAGCTTTGATTGCTGTAGCACTGATCACCCTCTCACCCTCTCTCACTGATCGCTGTCTTGTCATTTCTCCAATAGTTGTCTTGCCCATTGCTGATCGCTATGTCCGTCTTCTCACAAAATGCCATCTCTTGCTGTCTCTTGTCTTGCCTCTCCGCTGTTTCCACTGTCTCACTGCCACATCAAATGCTGCCTCTCACCATCAAATTCATGAGAGTTCTCAATGTTTCAGCTGCTTGTTTTTAAGACTTTTTCTTAATCATCACTCAGCAGTGACCAGAATGGCTAATGATCATTAAGTCATGTTTTCCTTACAATTTTCTTGACTTTTGTGGATGCTTGACTTGTATCAGGATATTGAAAACAGGATCAATATTGTCTAAACCCCCTTTTAAACACTTTCCCTAAGTCATGATATTTAGGATGATAACAGGAGATATAAAGGAACTGTTGGTAGTAGTAACAGGCATTATTCAATATTTATTTTTATATTCCTTAAGGCAATACATTTTGAGTGAAATAGCATTCAACTAGACTCAGGATAAAAACCTTCTAATCACAGCTTTAGCATTAAATGTTAGAAAACAGTGAAGAAAACAATCCAGGAAGAGAAATCAGAGGGTGTGCAGCAGTGGAGAAGTGCTGCAACACCTAAACCCTATTAATGCCAGATCTTTGCAGTGATTTCCACTCATAAAGTTGGGTTGACTCCTTGCCTTGTTCTCCTATGTGTCTGTGTGACTTCATGCTGAGGGGATGTGACATCACACAGGGAGAAGTGCACTTGTGTACAGAAACATGGCTTAGAAGATTGGCTTTGGAGGTGGCTGCAATGGAGTATATGTTTTGAAGAAGTCCCCTATGAAATGTCTTATAAATTGTTTCTTATCGCCAGGTGATTGGGATCACACCTGTAATTTCAGCACTTTGAGAGACTGAGGAGGAAGGATCAGGTAAGACCAAGAATTTGATGCCAGTCTGGGCAAGATAGGGAGACCACATGTCTACAAAACACACACACACACACACACACACACACTTTGTGAACAATGGCATTACAAAGTGATTATTTATGAACATTTACTAAGAAAATTAGGAAATAAAGCAGTGTCTTCTGAGCTAGCAATATGATAATAAAGATGTTAATTATTTGTAGTAAATACAGAGAACATAAAATTGTCTATCTTAACCATACTTAAGAGTGCAGTGTAGTGGCATTAAGTATATTCACATGTTCTCCTATTATTACTGATATAATCCCCAGAAATCTTTTCATCTTATAAAGATTAATATCTATACCCCTTAAACAATACTCCCCTGATTTTCTCTATCCCTACCGCCAGCAACCACCATTCCAGCTCTGTCTCAACGTCAATGACATCTTCGAAGCAGGTTCACCGAGCACTGGTTACCAACATACTTGAGTGTGGGGAACAGAACACCCCCACACAGCAAGTTACATGAAGTGGGTTTATTATTTACAGATAAGCAGCAAGGGAACACAAAAGTCTTAGACTTATTATAGGTCAGTCCCTCAAGGCACAGGAAAGCTATGCAGAGCTGATGGAGTTGGCTGTGTGTACCCCCCTTGCACCACAGCTCAGGAACCAGGGAAAACAGCCACTCTGGGTTTTATATCCTGGGGTAACAAGACACACAGGGTTAACGTGCTAAAGGACATTCTATTCTACTGGAAATTCCTATAGAGCACAGGTAGATTGTTCTGTCCGGTTCTTCTCTATCTCAGGATATTACAATTCCAGCACATTCTACAATTATTCTTGAGAACTCATAAAATATGCAAGAAAGTGGAGAGAACTAAGTCAGTCCACGGTCATTGGAGAGCTGTCTTGCAGTTACCCCATCACCTAGACATCCCCCTTAGCAAAACTAGCATATTTCATATGCCCACCAACTTCCTCCGAACTGGAGGCGGAGGTTTATCTTTTCAGATTGATGACGCACCTTGAGTTACGCAATCTCAGTGCAGATTGTTAAGCCATAATGAGAGTACATTTCATTGGGCCAAAGAAAGCTACTACCACTGGCAGGAAGATAAGACCCCCAAAGCAGTTACATAGTCCAGGATCCCATGATCAAGAAAGTAAGAGGCTAAAGAGGTGAAAGGGGGATCTTTCAGATGCCCCATTGTCTGCAGCCATTGCGCCTGTTTCAGCATCACCTCCACTTGTATTTCTAGGATACCTGAGGTGTTTATCCAGGCACAGTGGGCAGTGTTCGGGGTTGGTAATTGCATGGAATGTCCATTATGCTCCAGAAGAATGTACCCATTGTCATGTTGATTGTGCAGTGAGGCTGTTTCTTGATCAGAGTGAACTCTCATGGAATATCCAAAAACAGGATATAAATTCCTATCAAGGGTGGCCATGGTAGCCCCAGTATCTAATAGAGTGACATATATTTAGCTGTCCAGGAAGCAAATTGTGGCCATAGTCCTTTTCCCTGCACAGGGGATCCTTTAATAGTTCAGTCACTCAGTTGCTATTTTCCTGACCAGACAGTTGGGTTGTTGGCAATGGTCCATGATTTAGTGGAAATGGAGCAAAATATAGTGTTAGGGGCAGCCTGTATGGCTACTATCATTGCATGTAGTTTGTCCCATTGGGCAGAATGGCCATGTTCAGTGTCAGTCAAAAGATGCCATCCACTGGCTAGATGGTGGCCGCACCCAGTGGACCCACTGGCATGTGTTTTGTACAATCATCAGGGCCCCATGCCATACTGACATAGGCATGTCTCTGAGTCTTTGGCTCTATGTTACCAAAGGGGAAACTAAATTGTCCCCTATGGGTCATTTATTCCCTTCTAGCAAGCTTGCCATTTGTTCATGGGGCACATGGGTCCTGTGGGATTCTGGTTAGGGCTGATTCTGACTGTATCATTTCCATTTAGTGTTTTGGATCTGTTGGGCCTGTCCAGTTTTATTAATTGTGTTTGTAGGCACTGAAGTGAGAATCTGTAGTTAAGGTAGCAGTGTCACACCTGGTGCTCTGGCTCTGAGATATTCAGCCACTGTCATTTTCCTACAGCAAGCGAGGAGTTGCCATTCAAAAGAGGCACAACTGGTGGCTGCTTCAGGAAACTTTTGTGTCCAAAATCTGAGTCTGGTGCACCCAGTGACAATTTTGCATTGCCACAGACTCCAGTCAGCATGCATAGAAATAGTGGACACCTGGATTTCCATTGAGCAAGCAGGAACTAAAGGTCTTAAAGAAGTGCCTCAGACATGCCTTGTTGAACAGATTCCAAGGCTACCATTGCAAAGGGCTCTGTTCAAGGATGGCAACTTTGTTCATGATTTTGACTAAGGTGACCAAAAGAACACCCAGGCAAGGTTTATACTGCTCCCAGTACCCACAGAGGCCTACCAGCTTTTGGGTCTCCTTTTTATTAGTGGGTGCCACCAGGGCCATCAATGGTTAACTATATCTGGGATACTTGCTTGGTTTCCTGTTTAGGTGGCCTTGGCATTCAGTGTTCAACAGTCCATCATTAGTCTCCATGACCCTCATGCCCCCGGTATATTTTTGGTGTGCCTAACTGGGTCGTTCCATCATGACAGGGCAGGTTGTGACATTTTAATCTTTTTGTAGCAACTATTAAATTAACTAGGTAGTGTCCTGCTCTTCATTTAATATGCAGTCCTGCTTTGGCTGAATAATGCTCTGGGACTTGAGAAGCTTAGGTGGCAGGCAGGAGTGGATATGCCTCACTGTCATGCCTTGAATACTTACCTATGAGTGCAGATAGCCCCTCAGGCAGCAGTGATGTTGTGTGGCACAGCAGCAAGATGTCAGTACCTCTGTTGCACTCTGCAGTGAGAACCGTGGTCACTAGCACCCAACATGGCCCAAAGGGAATGGTCTACATGCAGATCAGCACACAAGCACATACTCACCATGGGCTCTGCATTTGTCCTGAAACCTTCTGATGTCATCAGTTTAAGTTTCTCTGAGGGGACCTGGAAATATTGTCATGTGGATTCCTTCATACAAAAATCCCAGTAAAGTCTTAATTCCTTTCTTTTCTCCTTTTATCTTGACAGAAATATAGGGCCACTAGCCTCTGGTGGAGACCTTGGCCCTATTCCTAGTTGTGCCATTCAGACAAAGACATTTGGGTCTGCAATGTGGCTTAATCACACAAACACACCAACTGGCTGCGTAAGACTTCCCTGGCCGTTTTCCATGTCTCTTCTTTAGAGAGTGAGCCTCCTTTTCTGTGAAGGCCCTTGTTGTTCCTTTTGGTTTCTTCTCAGATACTTCAAAGACCACTGAGAATATCTTTCCTGCTTCCTCTTGGGTGACTCAGGGTCCGTTTGAGTACCCATGTCCTGAGCTATCTGGCCCCAGGCATGAGCAATCATATGTGTCTAACAACTAGGAAATTGTGAACCCCATTCCTATTTCCACATTCTTTTCTCTCTGTCTCAATTCAGTCAGCCAGCTGATCCATATTAATGGGGGGGGAGGACAAACGTCCCGTTTATTCTTCCTCTGCATTAAACATCCATCTGCATGTCCAGGCCTTGCATCCCCAGGCTGATGTCTCTGTGCTGGGTCAGGTACTGGAAAGTATTTTTCCTCTAACTTCACCATAAGCCATGGATCCCTCAAATCCAACCTTCTCACTGCATCAGTTTTGCCAAGAATATTTGCCGTGCACTGGTTGTCAACTTACTCAAATCTAGTGAGACAGAACACCCATGCACAACCAATTACATGAAGTGGATTACTACTTACAGAGTCAGCCACAGAGAGCACAAAGCTGCCTGGGTCTGATTGACTCTAGACTGTGCATACCCCACAAGGACTGCAGCTGAGGGACCCTGGAACGCAGCCCACCCTGGGTTTTATGTCTTAGAATCACATGACACACTGGGCTAGAGTGTTGGAGGAACAGAAATGGAGTCAATCTTGCTGTGTCTGGCCAATGTTTTTCTCACCAACCTTGCTTTATCTCAGACTGTTACATTTCCAGAACATTCTACAGTTATTCTTGAAAACTACAAGCAAGAAAGGGACGGGGACTAGGTTGATTCAAGACAAAATGGAACCTCTTCTGTAAATAGCGTAGTGAAATCATAACTTGGTAATATTTTTGTGAATGGCTTATTTCGCTTAGTGTAATGTCCTGTAGTTTCATCCATGTTGTAGTATATGTCAGAATTTCTCTTTTTAAAGCTAATTTCCCTTTTTAAAGTTACAATATGCTATTGTATGTATATACCACATTTGGATTACGAGTTCCCTCCTTTATGAATATTTGAGTTGCTTCTACATTTTGGCTATTGTAAATAATTCAGTTCTGAATGTGGGTATACAAATATCTCCTTAAGTTAATGTTTTCAATTACTTGGGTATATGTCCAAAAGCAGAATTGCTGAATTATATAGTATTTCTATTTTTAATTCTTCAAGGAATCGTCATATGGCTTCCCGCAGCAGGTGGGCCATTTACATCACCACGATAATATCCACAGGAATTCCAGTTCCCTAAATTCTCACCAAGACTGGTCATTCTCTGTTGGAAAAAAACATCATAATAGGTGTGAGGTGGGTTTTGTTTTTATTTTTCTAAGGGTTAATAATATTAAGCATCGTTTCCTGTGTTACTTAGCTAATTAGCCCTAAAGAATCTTGTTTAGAGAAATGTCTATTCATGTACTTCCCTCATTTTTAATCACGTATTTTATTTTAATATTGACATGTAGGACTTATTTTTATATAATAGGTATTATTACTATATATCTATTATCTATGTAATAGATATTATTACTATATATCTATTATCTATGTAATGGATATTATTACTATATATCTATTATCTATGTAATGGATATTATTACTAATATCTATTATCTATGTAATGGATATTATTACTATATATCTATTATCTATGTAATGGATATTATTACTATATATCTATTATCTATATAATGGATATTATTACTATATATCTATTATCTATATAATGGATATTATTATTATATATCTATATAATAGATATTATTATTATATATCTATATAATAGATATTATTATTATATATCTATATAATAGATATTATTATTATATATCTATATAATAGATATTATTATTATATATCTATTATCTATATACTAGATATTACTATTATCTGTTATCTAGATACTAGATATTATTACTATTATCTATTATCTAGATACCAGATATTATTACTATTATCTATTATCTAGATACCAGATATTATTACTATTATCTATTATCTAGATACCAGATATTATTACTATTATCTATTATCTAGATACCAGATATTATTACTATTATCTATTATCTAGATACCAGATATTATTACTATTATCTATTATCTAGATACCAGATATTATTACTATTATCTATTATCTAGATACCAGATATTATTACTATTATCTATTATCTAGATACCAGATATTATTACTATTATCTATTATCTAGATACCAGATATTATTACTATTATCTATTATCTATATACCAGATATTATTACTATTATCTATTATCTATATACCAGATATTATTATATATCTATTATCTATATACCAGATATTATTATATATCTATTATCTATATACCAGATATTATTATATATCTATTATCTATATACCAGATATTATTATATATCTATTATCTATATACCAGATATTATTATATATCTATTATCTATATACCAGATATTATTATATATCTATTATCTATATACTAGATATTACATATCTATTATCTATAAAATAGATATTACATATCTATTATCTATAAAATAGATATTATTATTATAGATCTATTGTTTATATAATAGATATTATTATTATATAACTATTATTTATATAATAGATATTATTATATATCTGTTATTTGTATAATAGATATTCTTATTATATATCTGTTATTTTTATAACAGATATTCTTATTATATATCTGTTATTTATATAACAGATATTCTGATTATATATCTGTTATTTTTATAACAGATATTCTTTTTATATATCTGTTATTTATATAACAGATATTCTTTTTATATATCTGTTATTTATATAATAGATATTCTTATTATATATCTGTTATGTGTATAATAGATATTATTTTTATATAATAGATATTATTAACCCAAATCAGGTATGATTTACAAATATTTTCTTCTATTCCACATGTGGCATTTTCATTGTGTTGATTATGTCATTTGGTGTACATTTTAAATTTTTACATAGTCCAATTTATCTTCTCTTCTACTTTTGCCTGTATTTTGGTGTTAAACGTGTTAGTATTTGAATGTCTATAAATACTGACTTACTATGCTGAGAAGGTCACACTTCACCATCTCTCTGATGGTGGAGCTAAGAGTTTTACACTCTCCCATTTTGTAACAGGGCACAGTGCAGCTAGGTGAGAACCCAGTGGCTTTCCCAAGCTTATTTGTCTTGCATTTTGGTGACATGGATTGTTGTTCACATTGGCTTCCTCTGGCAGGTCCACCTGGAAAGCATTATATTTAGCAAGAAAAAAGGAGGCTGTGAATTATATCCCTGTGGGCTGTGTATATTCCCTGTTGCAAATGTCAAATCCATGAAGCATAAAAGGATTTACTAGATGATATTAAATTCCTTGCAAATTGTTGAAAAGCCTTAAGGAACAGGCTCCAGGCAAAGCCTCTAGAACAATTCCAGGAATGGCACTGCTGGTGCAGGCTGGGGAGGAGCTCCTGCTGCCTGAGACTCCACATTCAAGCTGTCTCCTGCAGAAAATAGACCAGCTCTTCGCACTACTGCCCCTGGAAGGACAGCAGCTCTGCTATCAGCTACTAGAGATCTGACCCCTTTCTCTAGCTGCCCATCAGATATGTTACTACAGAGTGGTTTTGGACTGAGACGAGGGAGAGGAAATGCCTGATCTCACTCAAATGTGGTCATTTTCCTGGTCTGGGTCACAGCCAGGCAGCATAGTCCTGTGGGCACAATATCTTCACTTGCTAGGTTTCTATCAAAATGAGAGTATCTTCCTTCACTGTAGAAAAAACGGGGATGGTAAGGGTCAAGGAATAGGAAAAGGAGTACTTGGAGTTGCCTGAGCTGCCACTCTGGTTTCCCCAAATGTTTTCAATCCATTTCATTCATGATAGTAAACACCTTTCTGCCTAACCAGACATAACGGCTTTTCTCAGATCCAACTGATTCAGTGATAAAACTATAGAGAAAAAATAAATACACTTTTCAACATTTAAGCTGACCAGGAGGCTGTCCTTGGTGTTTACCTCTCCATATCCCACTATACATTTCATCTTCCCTTCGCCTCACTGGCCATCCAAGTGCAGGGAATGCTTCACATGACTGTGATCCCTAGAACTTCATCCTGATGACTGTTGAAATCTTCTCTGAGTTTTACCAGTGGAAATGGCAATAAACAGAAACATTCCAGAAGGTCCCCTAGGGTCCATATTTTCTGTACTTCCTCTCTAAACTATGTAAAATCAATTCTATTGGCTCTTGCTTTGTGTGGGCTAGATCTATGGCCCCAGCACACACCCTAACGCCCTGTGTTGACCACTTATCCCGTATTGTATTAACTCTAAATGGTCACATGCTTATCATATTATTTCTTCCAATTTAATGGTATAATTGTCATGTCAACTCTTTGGATTAAGAATCATCAACCAGTAAGCCCCAGCTCTGAGAAAATAGAAATAGAGTATTTCTAGCTGTTCAGTTGGCATAACAATGATGAGTCTACAGCTTATTTTCAGGATATACGTATTCTGTTTATGGGAGTAACAGCACCATTCACGGTTAGTGTTTCAGATCCTCCACCACATCTGACAGCATAGCAATTCAATAGCACAAGGGTTTGTATGCCAGCTTTGCTTGACTAATAATGGGTTTTTCCTTGTCTATAGGGAAAGCTGCACCAGTGCACATGACAAGACCATGAGCTACACTTTGCTTCACTTTTCTTGAAGTCAATAAGTTTCTTGATCCAGAGCCATATTATGGAAGAATTCCTGACTCTAATAAAAGCACTTGGAAAATCTTTAAATAATATTTTATGCAGAAACATAACCAAAAAGAAAGGAAAATTCATATATAGGAAAATAATCACCACCCTCCTCATGTTACATGAGGTCCACTAGAATCACCTGACACCACATGTTAGTCTGAGCCCTGATGTGTGGTATAATGTTAGGGGTTTAGGAGAGGACATTCTTCTTGGCAAATTAGGTGTTCAGAAGAGCCAGCAGCCCTGTACATCTCAGTTAGTTGAAACTCATATTATTGAGTCTTCACGGGGACCTCCATAACATTGGTTCATGAGTCCACCTGGGAAAGCTGGGAAAGGTGACTGACTAAAGTCCATGTGTTGAATCTTCCTCATTATTAAAAGCCCCATGCTTTATAATGATAGTTTGATTAATATTCACTTGGAAAGCTTTTTTTCTTTTTTCTATTATGGCTCATTTTTGAAATGTGTAGTCATAGCTCTTCCAGAATGACTTTGTCTGCAATCATCCTGTTGCATTTCTTTTAAGGCCTGATGATCTGTCAAAACCAACAACCAATATTATTAAATGGCTGTTCTCTTGGCAATGTGATCATCAGATGTAGGCCTTGCAGTTTACACATGATTAGGATTTTTACATTTCCAGGGCTTCCTTGACAATGGCACTGATGTGACTCCATCCAGCATCTATTGTTATGAGAACTCTATTTGGCATATTATCACTGTGGGCATGAACATAATGGAGACTTTCATAGGATGCTATGGTTAATATCCAACATTAGTCAAAATTTACCCTAGTCCTACCCTTGGAGCTCTACTGGGTTGGAAAATTATTTTAGGTAAGGACAACCATTTGGTAACATTTTAAAAATAAAGGCTAAAAAGAAATTTTCTTTAGTAAGAGTATGAACTATATGTGGTCCAGAATAGCATTTTTTATGGAATGAACAACAATTATTTAAATGTGTATAATTTAGATAATAATTTCGTAAATATGTATATATTGCATATATAAAATAATAAATGTACTTAAATATGATTACTATATATATTTGTAGCCAACATTTTATCAAATAAATGTATATTCACTTCTATGTATCTTATATACATATATGCACATTTTTCCATAAATAAGGTGAATTGTAATTGTTTATGGAAATACTAATTAGTATTAATTTTGTCTTTAATTTTCTCATAATTACTTCATAATTTGATTACTATTCATATTTATACCTCCAATTTAAGAAAAAATACATGTGTGTATATATAGGTAGAGGTGTAAATGCTGTATCAGTAAGCATTTATGCATTAATGATTAATAACTGGTTAAATACACGACTCAGTGGCTGATAACAGTAAAAATACTTGTTTTCATGTTCATGGATGCTCATGTTCACAATGATCTGGCTGATTAAGGAAGGGCTCAGCTGAGTGGTTCCTCTGTAGGGCACTGAGCTTGTCTTTAGCCTACAGGTATCAATTGTCTGAGGACAAGGCTAAACAGCAGTGACTACACATGACACAAGATTCTTGTGACAGGTCACAGGAGTGAACAACATCCTAAACCAAACTGCACAGTTGAATTTAAGTCCAATAATTTCTAACATAGCTTCACACATTTTAAATATATTCCTTTATTTCAGTGAGTACACATTTTCAAGAAAATGTTTACTCCATTTAAATATAGAGATGTTTGATCATTCCATGGACAAATAATTAAGCTTTCAAATTTACAATCCTGAAAATATTTGCTAATGTAAATTTGCATTAATAAAATAAAGCTGGATGAGTTTTCAACATATGGCTTTAAATATAATTTTTTAAATGGCCTCAGTGGGGGAAAAATCATTTTAACATATGTAAATATCCCTTTTTACCTCTCTTGTGTCCTATAGAGTTGCCCAATAAGAGGGCCTCCCATGAGATTTGGAAGTCAGAAAAGGATGACTCAATATCCTCCACTGATACCTAAGACAGACACAGGGACAGAGATGAGAAACACCTGGAAAGATGCTGTAGGAAGCTGAGAGCACCAGCACCCCTGCCCTTAAGTTTCCAAACAGGACTGAGGACCACATGGTTAGATAGCCTGTACTGCAGGGGAAGATGCATTCTGTTTTCTGGGGGAGCACCAGAGAATCCTGCTTCTAATACCAGCTTTCATGACTACTATATACTTGGCATTGAAAGGTTGTAGTGTGAATGTTAATAGTAGGAATTGGGTTATTCTTGTCATACCCAACAGAGCCAAGAAACCAGGAGGGAAAGGCACTTAGGGTGCAAAATATTGTTTCTAGAATGCAATTGAAATAGGCCCTATTATTCCATGGAACTAATGTTTATGGTTTTGTTAATAAACAGAAATTGACTCCCCCAGTCTTAAACTCAAGATAGTTTCATTTGTCTTACCTTAGTTCTTTTTTCAGGAAACCAACCATTAGGCCTCCCAGATAATATTGAGGAGCTGAAACTTACATATCACTGAATCAGGACAGTAAGACATCAAAATCTTCATCCATTATGATTGCCTAACTGACCTCCTGCTTCCTGTTGACCAAATCATCTTCCTTACCCCTCCCTAATTCCTGTTTTCCCACATTTCTTCCCTGCTGTATAAATCCCTAATTTCAGTTGGTCAGGGAGATACATTTGAGAATGGTGTCCCATCTCCTCGGCTGCATCACCTGATTACAGCCTGTTCCTTGGCAATGCTTGTTGTCTTAGTGATTGGCTTTCTGTGTGGTGAGCTGCGGGATCTACACCGAATCCCTGGCATTTCAGTAACAAAATTCTCTGCAAGCTTCACTGCTTTGGCTCATTGCAACCTGAAATCAAATTTATCAACAACTTCTGAGATAACTTGATATAATTCTAGGATTCACTTTGTCCACCATTGGTTACCAGTCTGAGCTTGCCAGCTCCCAAACCTTCCTAGTGCCAATGAACTTTCTCAAAGAGCCATAGGTAACGTTTTCCCTGTTTCATAAAATGCTAACTTTCTCTTTGTTCTTCCAACATATTGAAGACCACTGAGTTTTCCTGTATGCCCCATTTGGCAAATACTTCTTTGCAAATAAAACATTACATTTAGAGACTCATCTCTACATTTTATTTAGACTTCAGTAGTTTACTCTAATTCTCTGTATTAAGACAATTCCTGCTTTGAATATCCATAGTGTCTTTTTCTTTGTTATATGAAGTCCAACTGAAGCCATAAACTAGACTCCTCAGGTGTCATGATCTCTGTTTTTATTAAATCAGGAGAGTCATTGCTATGTGTGTGCAGTTGGGGCTGAGAAAGAGAAACGAATTAGGGTGCAGAGGTGACTTCATGTCCCCATCTACCAACACCATCAGAGTGTGGCTGCATTGAGGAACACTCTCAGGCGATGGAGGCATCAGGAGGAGCATCTGGGGCAGCCCAGCCTCACACATCTGCTTCCCTGGGGGTTTTTGTTCAGGTGTGTAACACTGTGGGAGGGTAACTATTATACTGTTGACAGTAATAAGTTGCAAAATCTTCAGGCGCAGGCTGCTGATGGTGAGAGTGAATTCTGTCCCAGATTCACTGCCGCTGAACCTTGATGGGACCCCACTTTGCAAACTGGATGCAGCATAGATCAGGAGCTTAGGGGCTTTCCCCGGTTTCTGCTGATGCCAAGCTAAATCATCACTAATGCCCTGACTGGCTCGGCAAGTGATGGTGACTCTGTCTCCTACAGATGCAGACAGGGAAGATGGAGACTGGGTCATCTGGATGTCACATCTGGCACCTGGGATTGGAAACATAAAACATAAAAACAAAACATAAAAACAAATTCCACACAATTAATCATGTAGTAAGAGAACTCTGAATAGCCATGTAGTACTGAGCACCCTGGGCTGAGTAAACTGCTAGTGTTCTCCATCCTCACCTGGGAGCCAGAGCAGCAGCAGCCCCAGGAGCTGAGCGGGGACCCTCTTGTCCATGCTGTGTCCTGACTGGGTCTGACTTCTGCATGAAGTGTGACCAGCCTATTAAGATGTCTTCAGGGCAGGAGGATGTGCTCTGGGAACATGCAAATGAGCAGGGGGCGGGGCAGATTCAGCAAAACTGCAGGGCTGGCTTATCTCAGTAACTCAGCACTGGTTCAGTGTCCCCAGGTGTCCCAGGTAAGATCAGGGTAGCACAAATTTGTCTGCAGAGAATGTGTTTCTACTGGGGACTATTCGGTTATGAGAAACATTTTTTAGGTATTTTCTGACAATTTGAAATATTCCTCAGGAATCGATGGAGAAATGTATTTTATTGGTGTATGGGGATTATTTAGGGGAATATTTCATTTGTAGGAAACACATAGTAAATGTTAGACGGTACAATTCTCAGGTCTTCAAATGGCTCTCACATGATTCCGGTTAGGGAAGGGGGTACTTTGTCCTATACTTGCAACATTTCTGTGAGTTTAACATTGTTCCTTTCTAAAAGAATTAAAAATAAAATTACTTTTATGATGCTATATATATTCGTAAGTATTAGGTAATAGTGTTACGCCATTTTTCTTATGAGTATAAGATCAAACAATTTACTTCAGATACACAAAGATGATACCATGTTTCTTCAATGCGTGCAGCACTCACAGATCCACCATTATCAAGAGTGACAGGTCTCTTTAATACCCAGAGACTAAATGAGCTGCACCTGTCTAGAACTTTTGCATTTCTAAGTTAAGTACTAATAGATTACTTTTGACTGGAAGACTTAGTGATAAAATAAATAGTTGATTAACACTTTTTTTACATTATATATATTATATACTCTATTCTTCCAATAAAGTATACTAAAGAAAAAAATGTTATTAAGAAAATCATAAAAGTGAGAATATACATTTACTACTTATTGAGTGCGTGCTCACAGGTGACACGCACAAAAGAAAATATAAGTGGATCTGCAAATTTCAAACCCAAGTTATTCAAGGGTTAACTGTACCAGGATGAATGTAGCAGTCCCCATCTGTAGTCTAGGGCTTTCCTCTTTGCTGTACCTCTGCTGACTTCCAATGGCCATGTATACGTCTTATGTTCTTTATGCTCTTGGGCAGAGAACTCAGTCTGCATTCATTGCTGGCCAGATGGCCTGGAATATGTATCTCTTAGGAAAGTGCTATGGTTTGACTGTGTCCTCCAGCATCCATCTGTTGTAAAGTTAATTCTCAGTGTAATAGTATATTGCCAGGTGGGGCCTACTGGGATGTGTTTAGGTCATGAGGGTGGAGCCCTCTAGTGGAATACATTAATGCCACTATAAACAGGGATTATAGGGCTGGGATCTCTCTTTCTCCTGCTCTTTTGTTGTGATAAGACACGGCCTTCCTTCCTTTGAAGGACTCAATGCTCTAGGCATCATCTTGAAAGCAGAGAAAGTGGACATTAACCTGCCCGTGCCTTGATCCTAAATTTCCCATTTGCCTGAAGTGTGAGAAAATAAATTTCTGTGCTTTATGAATTACACAGTGACAAGGAATCTGTTACAGCAGCTTGAAAGAGAATAAGAGAGACAGCTCACAATCAGTGAGGACAGGATGAGGTGTATACATACCCCATTTTCCTCATCTCTCAGGTGGAACAGCCCAGAGGAATTTAGTCCATGTTTCCATATGTGGTTGACCTTCAGTTATCATGAGTCAGGTGGGTTGTTGATGTGTCTTTTACCATTCATCTTCTGTTCTCTCCCTCAATTTCTTCCTTTCCTCCCAGTGTAAATTTGCTGCCTAAACAGGAATCCTCGTTGTGGGTGGACCCAAACTAAGATAGTAAAATAAATCATTCATCTTTTGTATGAGGGGTATTTCTCATTTGAATTCTTAACACTTCTCTTTCTTTGATATGTAGGAATATTCAGGAAGCATCTAAATTTTTTTTACCAATCTATTTTAGATTGAATTTATGCTGATTTTTTTTCTGCGTGTTAAAACAAAAAAAATTAAGTTGTAAGCCACAAACCAGCTGAATGGACTCCTCTTTTGGCAGAGAGAACGTCAAAGAAATCTGAAAAAACTAGGTTAGGCCATGACTGGCAGGTGGGTTTCGATGTGCCTCATTATACTCTCCTCCCTTTGGAGTTCAGACACAACTGACCAGCATTATCACTACTACAGAGATCTTTGGACTGACAAAACAGACGATTTGTAGCAATAAGATACTATATTCCAACATGACAGATAATAGGCCCTGAAGAAAATCTAAATATTTTACCCTAAAAGTATTTCTTTGACATATTCTGAAGTGGCCCTGCAAAGCTGCCTGTTGTGGGGGAAATTTACATTCTGCAGAGAATCTTCTCCCCTTGCTATGTTTTTTCTAAAGAGTTTGACATTTTTTTAAAGGTTGGATAAGCAACATTCACCATCTAGTTTGTCTGTTACCCGTAGGATTCATCTATATGAGAACCTTGACTTCCACACCCCCTTATCTAAACTCAAGTATTTCTTTATGATGAATTCAACCATTTAGGCAGAGCTTAACTCTTTCAACCAGTTGCTAATCAGGAAAGCTTTGAAGCCACCTATGACCTGGAAGTCCCTGCTTCACGACATCCCACCTTTCCAGGATAAACTAATTTGTATCTTATATGTATTGATTTGTGTCTTTTCCTGTAATTTCTGTGTCTCCTGAAGTGTTTAAAATCAATGTGTAATCCAGCCACCTTGGGCACATGTTTGGAGGGCCTCCTAAGGCTGTGTCACAGGCCATAAGCCTTATCTTTGGCCAAATAAACCTATAAATTGATTGATACCTGTCTCAGATACTGTTGTGTTTACACTGGGTCACAAAATTTAACAATCCTCTAAAACTACCTACACAATAATAAATCTACATTAAGACAGTGAAGTCAGCATACCTCAACAGTTAAAACTCACAAGTTAGAGGAACCTGAGTCTAAGATTTTGTCCAGCTCTCTTGCTTCATAAAAATACTTTGTGATTTTTTAAATTTTACTTTAGAGAAGGACAATTTGGGGGAATATATTTATTGTTGGTGGAATGAATAATGGCCCCACCCCAAAAGATGTCCATGTCCTAGTCTCTGTAACCTAAGTGTTACAGGAGTTATTAAGAAATTATTTAAGGCAGATAGAGAGGAAAAGGGGTCCTTAGGATGGTTTTGTTTCTTTTAAAGCAGCTCCAGAAAGTTTCTTTTCTAGCAGGAAAGCCCTGGCTGTTAGAGCCAGGCTTGCAAGCTTTGATATGCAAATGCTGGCCAATAGAAACTAGGTTTGCCCAAACATGGCGATTCCCACCATTTTCTTCCTTGCTCCCACATGTGCCTGGCAAATGGCTGCCCCCACATATCCCCATGTACATAGGACATTTTGGCACCCAACATTTGCATTTGCATACTAAAAGGCTAGGATGGGAAGGCCAGTTATTTCCCAGGCTACATGAATGACATTGCATTGTGGAGCTAATCACATGTGTCCTTAATCCCTGCTCCTGTCCCGGGCTGGGAGAGGCTCGCTGTCCTCACCATACCCAGCAGGACATAGTTGATGCACTAGGCACTAAAGAAGAGGAGAATGGTTTTTGTGCTGCTGTTGTTGGTAAGAGCTTTACTGCATTTTATATTTCACTATAACTCTAAGTAAAGTTGTGTGGGGAGAAGAGAACATATGGACAACTTTATCTGGTGGAGTTGGAAGAGGCCAGACTCTGAGAATGACAATGACTTCATGTTTCTAATTTTCCAGGTGGCAAATGCTAGCTTTAGCAATTGTGGAAATGTGGACTTTGAGTTTAAGAATAAGACAGACTTTCAGGTACTGCAGTAAATGAGGAGACATTTGGAATAGGGTCCTTAGCCCAGGGCTAAGGTCACGCTGGCAGTGCCTGAGAACTTCCAGGTGCTCTCCCTGGGCTATGGAGGAAGCAGCTGCTCTCCTGAGCCACAGGGCTGAGGACCTGGGAAGAACCACAGGCCCTGCCCACAGGGCTGCCTGTCAGGGGCTTCAGGGAAGGAAACTGCTCACAAATTCAGGGGAGCTGCATTAAGCATATATCCCCCAGCCTGGCAAGAATGAAAGTCTCAGAGACCCAGACCTTAGGGCTGGGGCTGTGTTCCTGGGCTGGCTGCTATCAGCTCTGTCCTCCCTTGTCCTGAATGATTGGGACCCTGCTGGAGCCAAAGACGGAGTGTCAGCAAATGTCCTCAAAGTCTTTACTCAGCCAGACTCTGTTCTGCTCGGAAAGAAAAGGAATACAACACATGCTACACAAATGAACATAAAATTATGTGTATTTGTAATATGAATTTCTAATACAAACTTTACATATTGAATACATATATTATTTTAAAAATAAGTTGTATTTATATATTTGTATATACTATGTATCTATGAATAAATATGTGATGCACATTTATATATAAAGAGATATAACTTTGATTTCTAGTATAAGGTATAGTTTTAAACTTTAATAAATTGAACGTGAACATTGAAAACGAGCACTGGGTGGCTCATTTTCAGTGAGCTCGTTTCGGTGGCTCGTTTCCATCTCATGCCCCCTTCTTCACTACAGGGCCTGAGGGTCATAAAGCTCAGGACCCTCTTCCATGTGGCCCCTGGACCAACAGCAGCAAGCTGCCCATTGCCGAGGATCATGAATGACCTGAGGGGAGTCTGCGGAATCACAGAGCAGCAGATGCCTAGGAGATGGATAGTGGGTCTGGGTCCTGAATGGAGGGAGGTTTTGTCACCAGAGCTCAGCATAGATAAGTCCTCTTTTGGTCATTTCCATCAAACAAAGCAGCACATGTAGCTCAGAGGCTGCGTGGTTACAGGATGAAGTCCCTCCATGGCTCATTCCCAACTTCCCCTCTGACTGGGTTGATGTGAGATCTCTCTGCCCAGCTTTCATGGCTCACCAGCTGCTGAGACTCTGTTGACAATGGCCTATGTCTGCTCCATGCACAAGCTTCTCAATAGTTGCCATTTTACCTTCTGGTCTCCAATAACCACAACTTGCCAACCATGACTTTTCCACAAAGATTCATGGAGTGGGGTCAGAACTATGGGTTCAACAATGGGCTGGGGCATGCATGTAAGAGAAACAAGGCATGGACAGCCCATGTCTGAAGTGGGGATGAATTTGCAACATGAATTCGGAGTAGGAGGTGGGAGAAAACATCCTGACGTGCTCCGTGCAGTGATGCCCACAAGATACACTAGAGGTGCCCATAGAGGAGGTGGGAAGGGGGTGTGAGGCAAAGAGGGTATGTGAATTCAGAGGTATCCCCCAGCCTGTTTCCCTGAGAAGATTTCAGCCCCTTAGCAGCCCCTGGGCACTTTGAGGGAAACGAAGGATCATGTAAGGACAAGAATTTGTTCACACACACACACACACACACACACACACACACAATTTGTTAAAATGTGTGAACAATGGCATCACAAAGTGATTATGTATGAACATTTGCTCAGAAAATTAGAAAACAAAGCAATGTCTCCTGAGCTAACAATAAAGATGTTAATTTTTTAACTATAGTAAATACAGAGAACATGAAATTATCTTTTTTTTTTTTTGGCGGGGGGAAGAAGTCAGTTTATTTGATGTGTTTCTTAGTAATGGAATTGTGGGGAAGAACAAAAGCGGGCTCTGGGACTCACATTGCTTTGGGGGAGGCTCAAGCTTCCCAGAATCCCTTGTCCCTCCCCACTTTGGGCACTTAGGGGTGGGGCTGGGGAGTGAGAGGGACAAGGCAGGGCATGATTGATTAAAGCTAACGAGCAGACAGAAGGCACTGGTGGGTCATATCTCGGGCCTGGGAGAGGGAGGGCGTGGGCCAGGCCCCATGTGACACCAGGGGCTCCTTGGCATCCAGGCTTGGCGTTTAGTCCTTTCTCTTCCCTTTCTTGGCTTTGGCCTTTGCTTTGGTCTTGGGGGTGCAGGGCTTGGTGACGCGGATGGTCTCCTGGCACTGAGCATTGTAGCGCGCCTTCTTCAGGGTGCCTTGGCGGACTTTGGTGCCTGTGCCCCCATCACACGCACCCCAGTTCTCAAACTTATACTTGCAGTCGGCTCCAAACTCCTTCTTCCAGTTGCAAGGTACCCTGCACCGGATGCGCTGAGTCTGGGCCCCGCAGGTGCCCTCGCGGAAACCCACGCCGCAATCCTTGCTGCTGGGGGTGCAGGGCCCCCAGGCCCACTCAGCGCACTCGCTCCCCGGGCCGCCCTTCTTCACCTTATCTTTCTTTTTGGCCACCGCGGAGGTGAGCGCCAGCAGGGCGAGGAAGGTGAGGAGGAGGAAGCCTCGGTGCTGCATCTCGCTCGCTGCCCGCGCTGCTTCGCTCCGAAATTATCTTAACCATTTCTAAGAGTGCAGTGCAATGGCATTAAATATATTCACATTGTTCTGCTATTATTACTGATACGATCTTCAGAACTCTTTTCATCTGATGAAAATTAATATCTATACCCCTTACACAATACTCCCCCTCATTTCCTCTATCCCTACCCCCAGCAACCTCCATTCCAGTTCTGTCTCTGTGTCAGTGACATCTTTGAAACGGTTGCACTGTGCACTGATTACGAACGTACTTGAGCATGGGGAACAGAACACCCCCCACAGCAAGTTACATGAAGGGGGTTTATTATTACAGATAAGCAGCAAGGGAACACAAAAGTCTTGCACTTATTATGGGTCAGTCCCTCAAGGCACAGGAAAGCTATGTGGAGCTGATGGAGTCGACTGTGTGTACCCCACATGCACCACAGCTCAGGAACCCAGGAAAGCAGCCACTCCGGGTTTTATATCCTGGGGTAACAAGACACACAGGGCTAACGTGTTAAAGGACATTTCCATTCTATGGGAAACTGGTATAGAGCACAGGTAGGTTGTTCTGGCCAGTTCCTCTCTATCTCAGGATATTACAATTCCAGCACATTCTACAATTATTCTTGAGAACTCATAAAATAAGCAAGAAATTGGAGAGAACTAAGTCAGTCCAGGGTCATTGGAGAATTGTCTTGCAGTTACCCCACCACCTAGACATCCCCCTTAGCAAAGCTAGTGTACTTCATAGGCCCACCAACTTCCTCAAACTGGAGGCAAAAGTTTGTCTTTTCAGATTGATGAAGCACCTTGAGTTACACAATCTCAATGCAGATTATTAAGCCATAGTGAGAGTACATTTCACTGGGCCACGAAAAACTAGTGCCACTGGCAGGAGGATAAGACCCCTGAAAGCAGTGACTAAGATGCTAAAGAGGTGAAAGGGGGATCTTTCAGATGCCCCATTGTCTGCAGCCAGTGAGCCTGCTTTAGGATCACCTCTCCTTGTATTTCTAGGATACCTGAGGTGTTAATCTAGATACAGCAGGCAGTGTTGGGTGTTGATAATTGCATGGAAAGTCCATTGGTTTCCACGAGAATGTGCCCATTGTCATGTTGATTGGACAGTGAGACTGTTTCTTGGTCAGAGTTAAGTCTCATGGAATAACCAAAAACATGACATAAATTCCTCTCAAGGGTGGCCATGATAGCCCCAGTATCTAATTGAGTGACATACATTTAGCTGTCCAGGAAGCAAGCTATTGTCATAGTCCTTTTCTCCACACAGGTGATCCTTTAATAGTTCAGTCACTCAGTTTCTATTTTCCTGACCAGGTGGCTGGGTTGTTGGCAATGGCCCACGATTTAGTGGAAATGGAGTAAAATGTAGTGTTAGGGGCAGCCTGCATGGCTACTATCATTGCATGTAGTTTGTCCCATTGGGCAGAATGGCCATGTTCAGTGTCAGTCAAAAGATGCCATCCCCTGGCTGGATGGTGGCCACACCCAGTGGACCCACTGGCACGTGTTTTGTATAATCATCAGGGCCCCATGCCATACTGATATAGGCATGTAACTGAATCTTTGCTTTATTGTGGCCAAAGAAGCTAAATTGTCCCGTATGGGTCATTTGTTCCCTTCTCGCAAGCTTGCCATTTATTCATGGGGCACATGGGTATTGTGGTATCCTGGTTAGGGCTGATTCTGACTGTATCATTTCTATTTAATAATTTGGATCTGTTGGGCCTGTCCAGTTTTATTGATTGTGTTTGTAGGCACCAAAGTGAGAATGGGTAGTTAAGGTAGCAGCGTCCTGCCTGGTGCTCTGGCTCTGAGATACTCAGCCCCTATCAGTTTCCTACAGCAAGCAAGGAGTTGCCATTCAAAAGAGGCACAACTGTTGACTGCTTCAGGAAATTTTTGTGTCCAAAATCTGAGTCTGGTGCACAAAGTGAAAATTTTCTGTTGCCACAGGCTCCAGTCAGCATGCATAGAAATAGTGGACACCTGGATTTCCATCGAGCAAGCGGGCTCTAAAGGTCTTAAAGAAGTGCCTAGGCCATGCCTTGTTGAACAGATTCCAATTTTACTGTTGCAAAGGGCCCTGTTCAAGGATGGCAACTTCATTCATGATTTTGATTAAGGTGATCAAAGAACACCCAGGCAAGATTAGTACTGTCCCCGCTACCCAAAAATACCTACTAGCTTCTGGGTCTCCTTCTTTTCACTGGGTGCCACCAGGACCAACAGTGATTAACTCTATCTGGGATACTTCCTTGGTTTCCTGTTCAGGTGGCCTTGGCATTCATCCTTCAACAGTCTATCGTTAGTCTGCCAAACTGGGTCGTTCCATTGTGACACCAGGCTTTGTGACATTTTAATCTTTTTGTAGCAACTATGAAATTAACTAGGTAATGTTCCAATCTTCATTTAATATACAGTCCTGCTTTTGGTGAACAATGCTCTGGGGCTTGGGAAGCTTAGGTGATAGGCAGGAGTGGATATGCCCCAATGTCACGCCTTGAATACTTAGCTGTGAGTGGAGATAGCCCCTCAGGCAGCAGTGATGTTTTATGGCACAGCAGCAAAATGTCAATACCTCTATTGCACTCTGCAGTGAGAACCATGGTCACCAGCACCCAACATGGCCCAAAGGGAATGGTCCACATGCAGATAAGCACCCAAGCACATACTCACCATGGACTCCTTATTTGTCCTGACACCTTCTGATGTCATCAGTTTAAGTTTCTCTGAGGGAACCTGGAAATATTGTCATGTGGATTCCTGCATACGAAAATCCCAGAAAAGTCTGAATTCCTTTTTTGCACCTTTTATCTTGAGAGGAATATAGGGCCACTAGCCTCTGGTGGAGACCTTGGCCCTATTTCTAACTGTGCCATTCAGACAAAGACGTTTGGTTCTGCAATGTGGCTTAATGAGACAAACACACCAATCAGGCGGCACAAGACTTCCCTGGCATTTTTCCATGTCTCTTTTATAGAGAGTGAGCCTTCTTTTCTGGGAAGGCCCTTCTTGTTCATTTTGGTTCCTTCTCAGATGCTTCAGGGACCACTGAGAGTATCTTTCTTGTTTCATCCTGGGTGACTCAGGGTCCATCTGATTACCCATGTCCTGACCTCTCTTGCCCCAGGAATGAACAATCATATAAGTGTCACAAATGTCCCATTGATCCTCCCCTCCGCATTAAACATCCATCTGCATGTCCAGGCCTTGCATCCCCAGGCTGATGTCTCTGTCCTGGGCCAGGTACTGGAGAGTATTTTCCTCCAGCTTCACCAATAAGCCATGGATCCCTCGATCCAACCTTCTCACTGCATCAGTTTTGCCAAGAATATTTGCTGTGCACTGGTTGCCAACTTACCCAAATCTAGTGAGACAGAACGCCCATGTACAACCAGTTACATGAAGTAGATTACTACTTACAGACAGCCAGCAGAAAGAGAGAGCAGAAAGCTGCCTGGGCCTGATTGACGCTACACTGTGTGTACCACACAAGGAGTGCAGCTGAGGGACCCTGGAATGCAGCCCATCCTGGGTTTTATGTCTTAGAATCACATGACACACTGGGCTAGAGTGTTGAAGGAATTTCTGTTTCTAGTAGGGACAGAAACAGAGCCCAGCCTGTTCTGGCCAATCATAACGTATCTCAGAATGTTACATTTCCAGAACATTCTACAGTTATTCCTGAAAACTACAAGCAAGAAAAGGAAGGAGACTGGGTTGATTCATGACTAAATGGAAACTGTTTTGCAAATACCCTAGTGAAATCAAAATTCAGTATTTTTGTGACTAAGTTATTTCACTTAGTGTAATGTCCTCTTGTTTCATCCATGTTGTAGCATGTGTCAGAATTTCCCTTTTTAAAGCTAAATAATATGCTATTGTATGTATATACCACATTTGGGTTACCAGTTCCCTCCTTTGTGAACATTTGAGTTGCTTCTACCTTTTGTCTATTGTGAATAATTCAGTTCTGAATGTGAGTATACAAATATCTCAAGTTAATACCTTCAATTACTTGGGTATATGTCCAAAAGTAGAATTGCTGAATTATATATTATTTCCATCATTAATTTTTTGAGGAATCTCCATCTGGTTTCCCACAGCAGGTGGGCCATTTACATCACCACGACAGTGTCCACAGGAGTTCCAATTCCTTAAATTCTCACCAAGACTGGTCATTCTCTGTTGGAGAAAAAAAATCCTAATAGGTGTGAGGTGGGTTTTGTTTTTATTTTTCTAAGGATTAATAATATTGAGCATCTTTTCTTATGCTAGTTATCTCATTATCTCTAAAGAATCTTCTTTAGAGAAATGTTTATTCGTGTACTTTCCTCATTTTTAATCAGGTATTTTATTTTTACTGTTGACATGTAGGACTTATTTTTATATAGTAAATATTGTTAAGCCCTTACCACAAATATGATTTTCAAATATTTTCTTCTATTCCACATGTTGCATTTTCACTGTGTTGATTATGTCTTTTGATGCTCATTTTAAATTTTTATGTAGTCCAATTTATCTTCTTTTCTACTTTTGCTTGTATTTTGGTGTTAAATGTATTAGTATTTAAATGTCTATAAATACTGACTTACTATACTGAGAAGGTCACATTGCACCATCTCTCTGATGATGGAGCTAAGAGTGTTACACTCTCGCATTTTGTACCGGGGGACAGTGCAGCTAGGTGAGAACCCAGTGGCTTTCTCGAGCTTATTTGTCTTGCATTTTTGGTGACATGGATTGCTGTTCACATTGGCTTCCTCTGGCAGGTCCAACTGGAAAGCATTATATTTAGCAAGAAAAACTGAGGCTGTGAATGATGTCCCTGTGGACTGTGTATATTCCCTGTTGCAAATGTCAAATCCACGAAGCATAAAAGGATTTACTAGACGATATTACATTCATTACAAATTGTTGCAAAGCCTTAAGGAACAGGCTACAGGCAAAGCCTCTAAAACAATTCCAAGAATGGCACTGCTGGCGCAGGCTGGGGAGGAGCTCCTGCTGCCTGAGACTCCACATTCAAGCTGTCTCCTGCGGAAAAGAGAGCAGCTCTTCTCACTACTGCCCCTGGAAGGACAGCAGCTCTGCCATCTACTATCTACTACTAGAGATCTAACCCCTTTCTCTGACTGCTCATCAGCTGTGCTACTACAGAGTGGTTTTGGATTGAGATGAGGGAGAGGAAATGCCTGATTTCACTGAAATGTGCTCATTTTCCTGGTCTGGGTCACAGCCAGGCAGCACAGTCCTGTGGGCACAAAATCTTCACTCACCAGTTATCTGTCAAAATGAGAATATCTTCCTTCACTGTGGAAAACACAGGGATGGGAATGGTCAAGAAATAGGAAAAGGAGTACTTGGAGTTGCCTGAGCTGCCACTCTGGTTTCCCCAAATGTTTTCAATCCATTTCATTCATGATAATAAACACCTTTCTGCCTAACCAGACATAATCACTTTTCTTAGATCCAAATGATTCAGTGATAAAACTAAAGAGAAAAAATAAATACACTTTTCAACATTTAAGCTGACCAGGAGGCTGTCTCTGGTGTTTACCCCTCCACATCCCACTATGCATTTCATCTTCCCTTCACCTCACTGGAGATCCAAGTGCAGGGAATGCTTCACATGACTGTGATCCCTAGAACTTCATCCTGATGTCTTTGAAATCTTCTCTGAGTTTTACCAGTGGAAATGGCAATAAACAGAATGATTCCAGGAGGTCCCCTAGGTTCCATATTTTCTGTACTTCCTCTCTAAAACACGTAAAATCAATTCTATTTGATCTTGCTTTATATGGGCTAGATCTATGGCCCAGCACATGCCCTAACACCCTGTGTTGACAGCTTATTCAGTCTAAATGGTCACATGCTTATCATATCATTTCTTCCAATTTAATGAAACAATTGTCATGTCAACTCTTTGGATTAAGAACCATCAACCAGTTCATCCACAATTTGTGAGATAACTTGATATAATTCTAGGATTCACTTTGTCCACCACTGTTTACCAGTCTGAGCTTGCCTGAGTTTTCCTGTATGCCCCATTTAGCAAATATTTTTTTGCAAATAAAACATTAAATTTAGAGATTCATCTCTACATTTTATTTAGACTTCAGTAGTTTACTCTAATTCTCTGTATTAAGGCTATTCCTGCTTAGACATCTATAGTGGCTTCTTCTGTGTTATATGAATTCCAACTGAAGACATAAACTAGACTCCTCAGGTGTCATGATCTCTGTCTATTAAATCAGGAGAGGCATTGCTATGTCTGTGCAACTGGGGCTGAGAAAGAGAAAAGAATTAGGGTGCAGAGGTGACTTCATGTCCCCCTCTACCAGCACCATCAGAGTGTGGCTGCATCTGAGGACCACTCTCAGCTGATAGAGGCATCAGAAGGAGCAGCTGGGGCAGCCCAGCCTCACACATCTGCTTCCCTGGGGGGGTTTTTGTTCGGGTGTGTAACACTGTGGGAGGGACACTGTTATACTGTTGACAGTAATAAGTTGCAAAATCTTCAGGCTGCAGGCTGCTGATGGTGAGAGTGTAATCTGTCCCAGATCCACTGCCGCTGAACCTTGATGGGACCCCACTTTGTAAACTGGAGGCAGCATAGATCAGGAGCTTAGCGGGTTTCCCTGGTTTCTGCTGATACCAGGCTAAAGCACTGCTAATGCCCTGACTCGCCCGACAAGTGATGGTGACTCTGTCTCCCACAGATGCAGACACGGAAGATGGAGACTGGGTCATCTGGATGTCACATCTGGCACCTGAGATTGGAAACATGAAAACAAAGGGGCCACACAATTAATCATGTTGTAAGAGAATTTCCCTGAATAGTAAAGCAGTACTCAGCACACTGGGCTGAGTAAACTGCTAGTGTTCTCCTTCCTTACCTGGGAGCCAGAGCAGCACGAGCCCCAGGAGCTGAGCGGGGACCCTCATGTCCATGCTGTGTCCTGAGTGGGTCTGATTCCTGCATGAAGTGTGACCAGCCTATTAATAAGGCTTCAGGGCAGGAGGATGTGCTCTGGGAACATGCAAATTAGCAGGGGATGGGGCAGGCTGGGTACAGCTGCAGGGCTGGCTCATCTCAGTAACTCAGCACTGGCTCAGTGTCCCCAGATGTTCCAGGTAAGACCAGGGTAGCATAAATTTGTCTCCAGAGAATGTGTTTCTACTGGGAACTAGTTTGTTATGAGAAACATTTTTTGGTTTATTTTTGACAATTTGAAATATTCCTCAGGAGTCGATGGAACAATATATTTCATTGGGGTATGGGGAGTACTTAGGAGAGTATTCTTTTTTGTAGGAAACACAGTAAAATTTTAGATGGTACAATTCTCAGGTCTTCAAAAGACTCTTATATGTTTTGAATTAGGGAAGGGGGTACTTGTCATATACTTGCAACATTTCTATGAGTTTAACATTGTTCCTTTCTAAAAAAATTAAAAATAAAATTTATTGACATGATGCTACATATATTTGTAAGTATTAGGTAATGGTGTTATGCCATTGTTCTTACCAGTATAAGATCAAGCAATTTACTTCAGATACACTAAGTTGATACCATGTTTCCTCAATGCATGCAGCACTCACAGATCCACCATTATTAAGAGTGACAGGTCTCTTTAATACCCAGAGAATAAATGGGCTGCACCTTATTCTTGTTTTGGGCACCTTCATAGTCTACCTTCTTTTCTGCCATTGAGTATTATTTCCCAAAGTTCATCTCTCTTAGTGAGGGTGACCACTGCATGGAGCATGTCCGTGCCATGCACCATCAATGCCACTTTCTTCTACCACTTTTTATCAATGAGTGGGGACATCATCCTGACCCAGACACCAAGCTCCCTGTTAACATCTTTTGGAAAGAGACACTCAATCTTTTATCAAGCAACTGCCCATGTACATGGAGAAATCAGCTGGATCCAGATGAAACTGGACAGAGATTTGCACTGATTATATCTAATATATCTAATGTGCTCAAAAATGTCCCAGCCTGGTTCCGTGGCAGGGTAAGTGGATCCAACTACATCAACATTAGTGGGCTGCAGCCTAGGACTACATAAAATTTTACTGATGCCTGACTAGGGGAGCCAAATCACAGTGCTGTAGCCTGTGCAGAAACCTTCCTGCTGCTTTGTAAGCTGCCTGAATTTTAAGGGAATTTGCTTATATTGGGAAAAAGGAAGAAAGCTCCATTTGTCCTCTAAATGTTTGCTGAAAATAAACTGACAAAAGGAAGATTAATAAGAGAAAAGGCAGACAAAATGCACTTAAAGTACAGCAGGATGTCATAGCAGGATGATTACCCAGATAACTCAATGAGATCCAGTTGTTCATATTTCCTTTCTAGCGAAGAGGGAATTGGGAAACGTAGGCAACCTAGAGAGAATAGATGAGAATAGAAGTGCATCCTTAAAAGAACAGGTAATCACCTGCCTGGGTAAAGTATCAACTTCCAGTCTCTTCTATTTTTGATTCCTGTTTTGTGTTAATCTTCCCTGATATAAAAATTCTCGGGATGAATTTTCTTGAAAATTGGTTTCCTTCTGAAGAATTTGTTTTTAGGCAGATAAGGGATATTTAGGAAAAGCCTTTTTGTGTATTTGCTGCTTTCTAAATGCCTTTGGTTTTACACAATCATCATACAAATGCAGCACAGTTTGAGATGTTATTTTCTGGATTCCTTTACTTGCAACCCACCTGTCAAGATACTGTTCCAGAGAGATGCAGCTACAGACTGAAAGAGCAGTTGACCCTTGAACAATGTGGAGGTTGGGGCACTGACTACGGGTGCAGATGAAAACCTGTGTAGAACTTTTGCATCTCCAACTTAAGTACTAATATCTTACTTTTGACTGGAAGCCTTAGTGATAAAATAGTTGATTAACTATTTTTTATATTATGCATATTATATACTCTATTCTTCCAATAAAGTATGCTAAAGAAAAAAATGTTATTAAGAAAACCATAAAAGTGAGAAAATATATTTACTACTTATTAAGTGCTTGCTCACAGGTAACACACACAGAAGAAAATATACTTGGATCTGCAAATTTCAAACCCAAGTTATTCAAGGGTTAACTGTACTAGGATGAATGTAGCAGTTCCCAACTGTAATCTGGGGCTTTCCGCTTTGCTGTACCTCTGCTGACTTACAATGGCCGTATATATGTCTTATGTTCTTCATGATCTTGGGCAGAGACATCAGCCTGCATGCCTTGCTGGCCAGATGGCCTGCATGCCTTGCTGGCCAGATGGCCTGCAATGTGTATCTCTTAGGAAAGTGCTATGGTTTGACTGTGTCCTCCAGATTCCATCTGTTGTAAAGTTAAAGCTCAGTGTAATGGTATTGCCAGGTAGGGCCTATTGAGATGTGTTTAGGTCATGAGGGTGGAGCCCTCTAGTGGAATACATTAATGCCACTATAAACAGGGATTATGGGGCTGGAATCTCTCTCTTCTGCTGGTCTGTCATGTTAAGACATGGCCTTCCTTCCTTTGAAGGACTGAATGCTCCAGGCATCATCTTGAAAGCAGAGAAAGAGGACCTTAACCTGCCCATGACTTGATCTTAAATTTCCCATTCTCCAGAAGTGTGAGGAAATAAATTTCTGTTTTTTATGAATTACACAGTGACAAGGAAGCTGTTATAGTGGCTCGAAAGAGAGCAAGAGAGACAGCTCACAATCACTGAGGACAGGATGAGGAGTATACATACCTCTGCTTCCTCATCTCTGAGGTGGAACAGCCCAGAGGAATTTAGTCAATGTTTCCACATGTGGTTGATCTTCAGTTATCCTGAGTCAGGTGGGCTGTTGATGTGTCTTTTACCATTCATTTACTGCTCCCTTCCTCATTTTTTCCTTTCCTCCCAGTGTAGATTTGCTGCCTAAACAGGAATTTTCATTGCTGGTGGACCCAAACTGAGATAGTAAATACAATTGTTAATCTTTTGTATGAGGGGTATTTCTCATCTGAATTCTTATCATTTGTCTTTCTTTGACATGTAGGAATATTCAGGAAGCAGTTAATTTTTTTTAACAAATCTATTTTAGATTGAATTTATGCGGTGATTTTTTTTTTCTGTGTGTTGAAACAAAAAATTAAGTTGTAAGCCACTAACCAGCTGAACGGACTCCTCTTTTGGTAGACAGAACTTCAAAGAAATCGGAAAAACTAGGTTAGGCCATGACTGGCAGGTGGTTTCGATGTGCCTCATTATACTCTCCTCCCTTTGGAGTTCACACACAACTCACCAGCATTATCATTACAACAGAGACCTTTGGACTGACAAAACAGATGCTTGGTAGCAATAAGATACCATACTCCAACATGACAGATAATAGGCCCTGAAGAAGATCTAAATATTTTACCCTGAATATATTTCTTTGACATATTCTGAAGTGGCCCTGCAAAGCTGCCTGTTGTGGGGGAAATTTCCATTCTGCAGAGAATCTCCTCCCCTTACTAAGTCTTTTCCAAAGAGTCGGACATTTTTTTAAGGTCTGATAAACAACATTCGCCATCTACTTTGTTTGCTACCCATAGGATTCATCTATGTGACAAGAACCTTGGCTTCCACACCCCCTTTTCTAAACTCAAGCATTTCTTTATGATGAATTCAACTCTTTAGGCAGAGCTTAACTCTTTCAACCAGTTGCCAATCAGGAAATCTTTGAATCTACCTATGACCTGGAAGCCCCTGCTTCAAGCTATCCCACCTTTCCAGGACAAAGTAATGTATATCTTATATGTATTGATTTATGTCTTTCCCTGTAATTTCTGTCTCTCCAAAGTATTTAAATGTGTAATCTTATCATCTTGGGCACATGTTTGCGGGGCCTCCTAAGGCTGTGTCACAGGCCATAAGCCTTATCTTTGGCAAAATAAACCTACAAATTGATTGAGACCTGTCTCAGATACTGTTTTGTTTACACTGGGTCACAAAATTTAAAAATCCTCTAAAACTATCTACATCCATAAGTCTACAGTAGAGACAGTGAAGAGATCATACCTTAACAGTTAAAGCTCACAATTTAAAAGAACCTGAGTCTAAAATTTTGGCCAGCTCTCTTGCTTCATAAAAAATACTTCGTGATTTTTTAAATTTTATGTTAGAGAAAGGCAATTTTGAGGAATATATTTACTGTCAATGGAATGAATAATGTCCCCACCCCAAAAGATGTCCATGTCCTCATCTCTGGAACCTAAGTGTTATAGGAGTTATTAAGAAATTATTTTAGGCAGATAGAGAGGAAAAGTGGTCCTTGGTAAGGTTTTCTTTCTTTTAAAGCAGCTCCAGAAATGTTTCTTCTTTTTTTTAAAAATTTTATTATTATTATACTTTAAGTTTTAGGGTACATGTGACAATGTGCAGGTTTGTTACATACGTATACACGTGCCGTGTTGGTGTGCTGCACCCATTAACCCATCGTTTAGCATTAGGTATATCTCCTAATGCTATCCCTCCCCTCTAACCCCACCCCACAACAGTCCCCGGTGTGTGATGTTCCCCTTCCTGTGTCCATGTGTTCTCATTGTTCAATTTCCACCTGTGAGTGAGAACATGCGGTGTTTGGTTTTTTGCCCTTGTGATAGTTTGCTGAGAATGATGGTTTCCAGCTTCATCCATGACCCTACAAAGGACATGAACTCATCATTTTTTATGGCTGCATAGTATTCCATGGTGTATATGTGCCACATTTTCTTAATCCAGTCTATCATTGTTGGACATTTGGGTTGGTTCTTTTACACTGTTGGTGGGACTGTAAACTAGTTCAACCATTGTGGAAGTCAGTGTGGCGATTCCTCAGGGATTTAGAACTAGAAATACCATTTGACCCAGCCATCCCATTACTGGGTATATACCCAAAGGATTGTAAATCATGCTGCTATAAAGACACATGCACATGTATGTTTATTGCGGCACTATTCACAATAGCAGAAATGTTTCTTGTTTAGCAGGAAAGCCCTGGCTCTTAGAGCCAGGCTGGCAAGGTTTGTTATGCAAATGCAGGCCATTAGAAAAGGAGTCTAGCCAAACATGGCGATTCCCACCATCTTCTTCCTTGCCCCCACATGTGCCTGGCAACATGGCTGCCCCCACATGTCCCCATGTGTATAGAATATTTTGGTGCCCTGCATTTGCATGTTAAAAGTCTAGTGTGAGAAGCCCAGTAATTTTGCAGGCTACATGAATGACACGCCTGGTCAAACCAGTCCCCCGAGCCCTGTGCAAATCAGACACCACCTCCTCCAGCCTCCTCATGTAAGAGCTACTTTTCTGCTGCAAAGGAGTTTTGTCTTTGTTAGAATCCCCCCTCCCTCTGTCTCTGTATGGGGGAGCTGTTTTCTTCTTCCTTCCTTCTTGCATATTAAACCTTTCTCTTCTTAAAACCACTCCACGCGTGTCTGTGTTGTTTTATCCAAAGTGGTGTGAGACAAAGAACCCTGGTGTTCCTCCAGTCAATGAAGCCGTATCATAAAAATTCTACCTTACATAGCAAAAAGAGAACTTGACAGATATAAGTTAAGGACTTTGAGAATAAGCAACCCAGTTATCCAGATGAAACCAATATAATCACAAAGGTCCTGAAAATAAAGGAGGAGGCTGGCAGTCAGAGAGGAGCTGGGACAATGGGGAGGGATGTGGTTTGAGGAAGGAAGGGGCCATGGAACCAGCAATATGGGAGCACCTTGAAGATAAAAAGCAGAGGAACCAGTTCTCTCCTCTGGAGCCTCTAGAAGGATTACAGCCCTACTGACACCTTAACATTAGCTCAGCGAGACTTCTGACCCCCAGAACTACAGGGTAATACATTTATGTTGTGTGAAGCCAATAAGACTGTGGCAATTTAAGCAGCAGCGTTGGAAACTAATGCAAGGGGAAGAGATGTCCTTCACCTCACTGAGTGCATGGTTGTCCTCTATTCTTGGAAATATTTCCGCCTTGTTTTCTGGAGTCAGTTAAAACAAGAGACAGAGAAAATTTTTCTGAGAGAAGAGCTAGCACAAGGATTCTTTTTAGCTAGAAAATCTCTTTGGTAAAATCCCATGATTATCTCTTGTACGATCTGGGTATCATAGAGTTTAGAGTTCAGATCTCAAAGCACACAATAGGAGGAAGAGGCTTTTGTTTGTTGGTTTGTTTTCATATTAGGAGAGATAATTAGATTTTCAGGATACAATCTGAGAGGGAGACTGAGTCAGAGATATTTTAAGAGAAAGAGGAGATGTGGAAGGAGTCAGGGCAATGAAACATGTGTCCCTGCTCCTAAATCTAAAATAAAGTCATTGATTTTAGAAGATGAAGCAAAGCTCTTCACTTCCACCATCTCATGAAGGATCAATCTTTTCCCAGAGTTTCTGCTCCTCCTTCACTCCCCTGACATTGCATTGTGGAGCTAATCACATGTGCCCTTAATCCCTGCTCCTTTCCCGGGCTGGGAGAGGCTTATTGTCCTCACGGTGCCCTGCAAATACAGCTGGTGCGCTAGGCACCAAAGGAGAAGACGATGGTTTCTGTGCAAGCCATTACCACATGTTACATTTCACTATAACTCTAAGTAAAGTTTTGTGGAGTGAAGAGAACATATGGGCAACTTTATCTGGTGGGCTTGGAAGAGGCCAGGCTCTGAGAATGACAATGAATTCACATGTCTAATTTTCCAAATAGCTAATGCGAGCTTTAGCAATTGTGGCAATGTGGACTTGTGTACACATGTGCAACATGTTGGCGGCAAGCCACCCAGGTGCCAAGGCAAGAGACCGAGGGCATGAGCTGTTCCAGTATAATAAAATATATAAAATAACAGGAGTTATACTAGATATACATCATAGATATGATTATATACGAATATCATTAATCATTAGTTTGTAGCAATTACTCTTTATTCCAATATTATAATAATCCTTGCTCTACAGTCATAACCTAGGAAAAACCAGGCCATACAGAGATAGTAGCTGAAGGGGCACGGTGAGAAGTGACCAGAAGACAAGAGTGTGAGCCCTCTGTCACTCCCAGACAGGGCCATGAGAGGGCTCCTTGGTCTAGCGGTAACGCCAGCGTCTGGGAAGACGCCTGTTACCAAGCGGACCGTGGTCTAGCAGTAGCGTCAGTGCCAAGAAAAAGCACCCACTACTTAGCAGACTGGAAAGGGAGTTTCCCTTTCCCCGGGGGAATTGAGAGAAGACTCTACTCCACCACCTCTTGTGGAGGGCCTGACATCAGTTATCCCTGTGATGCTGTGCTTCAGCAGTCACACTCCTGTTTCACTTTCATGTTCCACTCTGTACACCTGGCTCCGCCCTCTAGATGGCAGAAGTAAAATTAGTGAAAGTATTAAATTCTTTGATCTTTCTAGCAACAGCATAGAAGACATAATGACATAAGCTGTCCTCTCTTTCTCTCTGCCTCGACTACCTAACAGGGAAGGACCCCCTGTCTGGTGGACACGTGACTCACGTGACCTTATCAATCATTGGAGATGACTCACACCCTTTACCCTGCCCCTCTTGCCTTGTATCCAATAAATAACAGTGCAGCCAGGCATTCGGGGCCATTACCGGTCTCCGAGTCTTGGTGGTAGTGGTCCCTCAGGCCCAGCAGTCTTTTCTTTTATCTCTTTGTCTTGTGTCTTTATTTCTACAATCTCTCATCTCTGAACACGGGGAGAAAAACACACCGACCCTGTGGGGCTGGACCCTACAGCAACACATGAGCCATGTCGTACCATTAACATCTGCACCAGTGCTGATTCAACTATTGCCACTTCTGGGTACCTGACTCCCCACAGCAGAGACAAATACCATCAGAAATTTGATGATAATCTGCAATATTAGATCAATTTCTCTGGAGGTGGTTGTAACACATTTGTACTAGTATTCTTCTGTATTCTCGATAAATGTTTGCTTTTTCTACTCACCTATAATTGACTACAATGGTTCTCAGAGACTGTAAGTTTTACTGATATGGGAATCTTTCAGAATCAGGGCATTACTACGTGGGGAAGGAAACAAAATAATAGACACATGGTAATGGCATCTATTGGTCCTATCAAATACTTCACCCAAAGAAGTCCACGTGGGTATGACATTCTACTGACTTCAGACATTCTTCCTCAATATGTACTGAATCTTTAAACTGATTACCATGTTAACGTGAAGCAATGGTTTAGGAAGCCCTAGGGCGAAGTAGGAGCAACCTCTCTTATGATTCACAGGAACACAGCTGTGTTACATGGGTTCCCAGTCATGCAGTTTTAGACCCTGCTGACAACAGGGCCTGATACACAGGAGTGGGTGCCTTTACTTGTATCCTCAAATAGAATATATAGAATAATCTAATGTGAAACCTAAAGCTATGTTGATGCAGGGTTACCCAATGTCAATACACACAAGGGCAACCACATAAGAACCTATTTCAGCAAAGTTAAACAGTGAAGCGATCATGAAGTGATAGTTCTCTGTTCTTTATTTGGTGACAGGAGTATGTCAGGGAATATGTCTGGACTGAAAGACAGTGAAGAACACATGTCAAAATCAGGTGATGATTATTCTCAAATTAATATAAAGTAAAACTAGGAGTCATTAAAACAAAACAGATAAAAGAAAACATTTTTAAATAAATCCAAGACTGATATGTGACCCAGCTTTGGCTCTAGCTCTTCCAGAAGATAACAGGCTCCAGGGCTCAACAAATGCATGCACATTTTTTTAGTTTTGTACCAGCAATATGTGTCATGTGTGCTCATTTTCTGTTTCAGACCTTAAGCTACAAATCAAGCTTTTCAAAGTAACCCTAACCATATATTGGAATCAAACAGGAATAATTTAAATTATTGATGTCTGCTCTTACCCTTGCCTATTTGATTAAAAATATTTCACTGGAATTCAGGCAGCCACATGTTGAAAAATTTTCACAAGATACGTATAGGTATAAGTTGGATAATCAACCACTGCTTTAACTGGGTCTCCGCCTCTCTGCAGGCCAGCAGCCACAGCATTGGCATGAACTGGGAGCGTGTTAGACATTCAAAATGTCAGACTCCACACCATAATACAGCACCCAGAAGGTCCACATATCAATCAAAACACACTCTTCATACCAGAAACCAGGAAGATCTCAACTGGAAAAAGAAAAGACTATAATTAGATAGTAATTCATGTGTACTAACTTAAAATTATCTTAAAATGATTTTAAGGCAACTATTATAAAAATGCATCAAGGAACAATTGCAAACATGCTTGAAACACATGAAATAATATAAAACATCAAGAAGGCAATGCAAAATATAAAAAAGGAAAAATATGGAAATTTTAGAAGTGAAAGATAAAATCACCATAATGAACAGCTCAGCGGGTGGCCTAATGGCAGAATTGTGTAGGCAGAGGAAAGAATCCATGAAGTGGAAAGTGAAATAATAGTAACTACCCCATTTAAACAATACTGAGAGAATAGACTAAAAAGAAAATGAGCACAGAATAACACAAATAAATCTGTACCAGGACGTATCACAGTTAAACCTCTAAAACTAAAAACGACAAAATAATCTTATAAGCAAGATGAGAAAAATTATTCCTTACTTTGAGCAGAAAAATAATGACAGTTTCTCTTCAGAAACTGGAGGTCAGAAGGAAATACCACATTTTCTAGTTTTTAAAGAAAAGATCTGATACCCTAAAATTCTATGTTCAGTAAAAGTATTATTTAGAAATGAAGGACAAATTGAGGAGTCCTCAGTTGTAGAAAAACTAAGAGTGTTTGTTGCCAGCAGATCCACTTTAAACATGGCCAAAATGAGCCCTAGAAAGTAATATCTCCTAAAAATAAAGAGGGGATATTAAATAAAATTAGGGACAAAAGGCTACAATAATGAAAAGATAGATGAATATAATGCATTTCTAAATCATGTGTGATAGTTGTGTCAAAGTTGTAACACTTTTGTTTCTGCAGAGAAATTACTTTTTAAAAACTATTACTAATGGGAGAGGAAAAATGACATAAAAGAAGGTAAAATTCTATATTTAATTTAAATGGTAATATATTGACACCAACATACTGTGAGAAGCTATGTATATAAAGGAAATAACCATGACTACAAATTTAAAAATCACTATAGAAAGAGATACCAAAAAATTAGGTAAATTAGAATGTAATTGTAAATATGTTCATGTAACCCAAAGGAAGGCAGCAAAAAGAAAACAGAGAAGCAAAAAAAGATACAGCAAAAAAGTAGAGTGCAGACTTAAATCTTAATATACCAATAATTATTAATATATTAAGTATGTAAATTATGAAATTTACAAAAAGACAGAAATTGATGAATCAGAAAGAAATGTCCCAACTGTATGTTGTCTATAAGACACTCACATCAAATATAACAGTTTAAGTAGATTGAATATAAAAGGAAGGGAAGTGGTACACTATGCAAACAACAATAAAAAGAAAGAATCAGCAGCAAATACTAATATCAGATAAAGTAGGATACAGAGGCAAAGAGTGTTACCAGGGACACAAAGGTACATTACATAATGAAGAAAGCCATTTCGGAAAGAAGACAGAGCAGTTCTAAGTGCGTAGACACCAAGCAACAGAGCAATACAGTACATGTGGCAGAAACTAACAGAACAATTACACTTAGAGATTTCAAAACCCCTTTTAATCTTTGATAGGACAACTCAATAGAAAATCGACAACGATAGAGAAGAACTCAACAAGGTCATCAACTCATGGGATCTAACTGACATTTATAGAAGACTCCAACCCATAACAATAGAAGTTCACACTTTTTCTTTCAAGCGCCCACAGAACATACACCAAGATAGGGCATATTCTGCCCTCATAACCTCTCAACACATTTGCAACAATTAAAGTCATAGTAAGTCTGTTCTCTGACCACAGAGGGATCAAACTAGAAATCAATATTGAAACTACAACCCCCAAATTTTCAAATATATGGGAACTGTACAACATTGTTTTTTCTGAAGAACCAGTCTTTGGTTTGCTTGGTGTTCAGTGTTGCTTTTTCTGTTTGCAATTTTATGGATTTCTGACCTAATATTTATTATTTATTTTCCTCATGTTCTACTTCAGATTTAAATTGCTTCTCTTTATGTAGTTTCATAAGGTGGAAGCTGAAATTATTGATTTTACGCCTTTTATTTTCTGAAAAACACTCATATGCATATGTTAATATATGTGATACACATGCATAAATATGTGCAGATGCAGATGCATACATGTGGTTTTAATACATAAATTACCCTGTAAGCACTGCTGAATACCTATGTGCATTTTCTTTCCTCTGAGCTCAAACTCGACTCACTTGCAAACCCGGCCACTTAATCTGCATGTTTATTGGCATCACAATCTAGAAATGAGCAATAATAACAAACTTTTATTTTATCCTGATGTTCTTGGCTGCTAATACATTTGACATCAGTAAATCAAAATCTATGTAACAGATTAACGCCAAAGCCTCCAGGTCACTCCTAATCTGACTCTTCTCATATCAAGGTGTGTAACTGACATTAATTAAAAAATATGGTCTCATCTGCTTATGTCTCCAATAATCTTCACTGCCCCAAATTTACTTTATGCCAGGATTCACTTTGTCCAGATAAGTATTTCTTCTGCTTCTCATAGCCCAGCTAGAGTCATTACTCTGCTAAAAAATACATAGGACCATGGGGGTACTTTGCTTAAAACATTTCCCAGAATGTCCTGCTGTACTTGAAAGCATTTGCTCCCCAAACAGAAAATGAAGGCCTTATTAATTTCATACCAGTCATATATGGTGATCTTTAAGACACTGAGAGAAAACGGCTCTGACCTGCTCCCTCTCTGACTTCCTTTTTTTTCCCCTGGTTAAGTCACTCTCCTCATAGTGACTTTCTCTGTCCTTCCCGTGTTCGTACTGTGTTCCTTCTAAGAGCCTTGATTGTCATGAACCTCAATGCCCTTCAGAAACTTCTCTTCAGGTCAGTTGTTCTCCTCATTCAGGTAAGTCCCCTCCTCAGAGGAAGCAGTTTCTGCCTTCCCAAATAACTGACTCCATTTCGGCATTAACCACTTCCTCTCCCCTTGTCATTTTTTTTTTTCCTTTATGACCCTTATCTTTTCCTAGAATCTTCCTGTTGATTTATGTTTAATTAAACATGGCCTTTTGTTCACCAGTAAAGATATAGGTAAATGAGAATCAGACACTGACTTTCTCAGGGGTGCAGCCTACACACATTCCTGGTCCAGCATTGTTGCTCAATTAACACTGTATTGAATAACTGAAAAGTGAATGAGCAAGAAACTCTCCAAGACATAATCAACAGTAGTGACCTATACACATTGAAAACAGCCCACTGAATGTAAAACATGGATTATTCTGGGTAATGAGAAGTATGATTAGAGGAAATAGAGGGAAGGAATTGTTTTCTCAGCTGCATTTTTCATTTGCTGGGGAGATAAGAAAGACATCCAAAGTCCATGATAATCAGGTATGAGTATTCTGATCTGGTTTAAAAAACAAGTGAATACGCTTTGCAATCACACAAAAAAATTACAATAAATATGACTACTCTATCACTGAACTCTATTCCCTCCTGTTCATAAAAAGTTTGTATTAGTTAGCTCTTCTTCCAAAATAAACCAACCCCAAACACAATGCCATAAAATAAACATGTACAGTCCTCCCTCAGTATCCATGGAAAATAGGTTCCAGGACACCCTACAGATACTTAAATTTTTGGAGACTCAAAACCTTTATGTAAAATGCACAATATTTGTGTATAACATACACATATCCTCCTGTACAGTTCACACCATCTCTAGCATACTTATAATACCTAGTACGATGTCTACACATGACTTAACTTGTGTGGATTCACCCAAGTGGTACTCAGCACATGGCAAAGTCAAGTTTTGCTTTTTGGAATTTTGTGGATATTTTTTTCTAAATATTTTTGATCCAGGTTTAGTTGAATCGATGGGTGCAGGTCCCATGGATAGAGGGCTGACTGTACTGCTTCTTGTAACTCTGAGGGTCACCTCTGTGGTTCCTCCATTCTAGGCTGGCTGGACTGATCTCTGCTGAACCCACTCATGTGACTGCAGTTAGCCTGTGGTTCAGTTGTGACTGGATGGTCTGATGTGACTTCTTTAACGTATCTCGAGGCTGGTTTGATGTGCCAGTTGGACAACATTTGGTTTCAGTTTTCATGGGTCAGGGACATGGGTCCTGTTCTCCAACCTTTATTAGGTTTGTTCCCAGATCAACTCTGGGATTTGAGTTTCTTCATTGTGGGTTGTGTGGGAGAAATTCTACACAGACCATCTGTAATGAAGAAGCTGAACTGCTGTCATTTATTGCTGTCAGCAGTTATTGTCATCCTCTGAAATGTATCTCATATAACCAAGGTCTCCCCAGGGTGGCCGAACAGTGCAGCCCAGCTCACCCCATCCAATTGCTTCCCTGGATGCCTGCAGGTGTGAGAAAGGCAACGCACTCAGTCACAGGAAAGGCAGGGGCCCACCCTGGTGCTGAAACCTGCAGACACCTTTCACACAGTTTCGTTCCAAAATACAAAGACTTCATTTTCTTCATACTTAAAATAGTTATACATTTTCTTTCTATAATATCCCCATGCTTTTTAACTAATTTGAATGTTCACAACTGGACATATTTATTATTTCTGTGTTAGGTGATCTTACTCACTTATGGCAAGAGTGAGTTAATAGAGACAGGATGTGGATTAGCCATGGAACAATAGAGAAGTGTGTGGATTCAGATAGGATAAAGATCAAAAGGGTGACAAATACATTCTTTTGCAGAAGCAGATTCTCATAGATCACCAGCAGCCAAAGTCCACAATCAAGGAGCAATGGCATGTCAGCCACATTGGACAAATTGTAGCTCTGCAGAGTAAACTTGGCCAGCACATTTTAGGACCAAAATTATATGTAAAGTTTTGGGGAAAACAAACTGTCATAGAAGTGATAGTTTGAAAGAGTTCTCAGTTATTTATACTTGGATATAAAGCAGAACACTATAATGAATGAAGCTACAACCTAGAAACTTTTAGCCCTTTAAAGAGGCTTCCCTTTTCGCAGGGTATTTCTTAACAAATAATAATAAAAAAATTATGGATAAACTACTTGCACAATTAGCTGCAATAAATCCCTTCCCTGCACTCATGCTTTGGTCGGCCTCATTCTAAATGGATGCAGGTGTTGCCCATGTGTCTTGCTCAGGCCAATAGGATAATAGCAGATGTGAACAAGTGGAATATTGGAAACAGCTTGCACATCGAAGCTTTCCTCTCTCTCGCAGTGCTTGGAAACCCTAAGGTCACAAAGAGAATAAGGCTGTGCCCATCTCCATTCAATGTCAGTGGCATGGCTGCTCTTAGGTCTATTTGTTCTTAAAATGTGTGTTAAGTTTGTTACGGCCACAATGGGTATAGCTTAAGACTATACCCATTTATCATCTCTCAATTTCTGAGTCAGCAATTGGCACATGGCTTTGTTGGGTCCTGCCTATTGGGTTTCACAAGACTGTGCCACAGTGTAGACTGGGCTTCATTCTCACCTGTGAGTCCCCTGAGAACATAGATACTTTAGAGCTCTTTCAGGTAGCTGCAGAGCTCATTCCTTAGCACTTCTATGACTTAGGGCTTCAACTTCTTACTGGCTCTTGGATCAAGGCTGCTCTCAGGTCCAAGAGGCTGTGGACAATTCCCTGCCATGTGATGCTCACACGGGCAATGCCCACATGGCTGTTTGCTTGTTCAAGGCCAGCAGAAGATTTTCTCTTTCCAGTGTGCTATGACAGAGGCTTATAGAGTACAATACAATCATTGGAAAGACATCTATTAACCTCTGCCATGCCATATGGATTAGAAGCAAGTCCAGGTTCTGCCTGTTCTCTGAGGAAGCAGATCATGCAATTCTGTGACTCAGTGGGGAGAGTGTTCTGCTAGGGTGTTCTGGCATCTTTAGTTTCCTCAAATATCAGGGTACTTGTACTGAGTGTGAAATCTGTCCTGGTCTACTTCACCTTACTGTGTCTGACTAATCAGACATTTGACAAATTACTTTTGTTTTTAAGTAGATTTAACAAAGTCTATTTAGTAGCCAAAAGCTGAGAATGCCAATAGTTTTACCTGGCTACTCTCTGAAACAGTGGTGTAAAAAGGAGTCGTTCCAGCCCCTTTCCTGGAGACAGACAGAGGCTAAGAAACAGTGGAAGTGTGAAAGTGGGGGAAGGGAGAGAAACAGTCTTTATATACCTAAACTAACCCAGCTGCATGTAAACCAGTAACTATACCTCTAAATAAAATACAGAAAACATGTTAGTTTTGGTTTGGTGTGAACCAGCCTTAAATTAAAAGTTGTTACACTGAATGGGTTTAATTGAGCAAGATGTGTAGGGAAGGCAGAGAGGATTAGGATGCCCTTCTACTCAGCTTTATGTGCTGTCACATCTGGTTCCTCAGGGGACACTTGGATCCCCTCCATTATCCTGCAGGTTCTGCCAGGCCAAGGCTGTTAAATCTGGTGGGGTTTCCTGTGTGGACTTTTGGGTATATACAGGGAGGATATCAGAGAAAGGTTGATCAGACTTTACTGGATATAGTTAATCTGACTTGGACTTTTGGAGAAAAAAGGCTTTAGATAAAAAGTGTTTGACAAAGTCACACACAGATTTTTAAAGAGCAAAAAATCAAATACAACTTGAAAACTCTCGCTAGAAAAAGTAGATGACTTTACAAAAAGGTGAAGTGATACTTCAGTTTCCAAAATCACTCTTCTTCATACACTTTTGCTGAGCTCTTTTTCACCTTCTAGCTCCGAGGTCTTAGAAGGGCCTGGGCTTAAAAGAATTTGTTTCCATAGGAATCCAGCAAGTAAAAGAATATATAACATCAAATAAATGACGTCACTGGCATCACTGTCATAGAAGCATGTCAAAGAAACTGAGATTAAGTTGTGAGTTTTGGCACAAGCATTAGAGAAATAGTGAAAAGATTTAAAAGATAGAATAAGGCTTAAACAAGAAAGCAAGACAGCAATATGACAATTGAACCTATTATAGAATAATGATTTGAGAATTGATGGTGAGAAGAAATGCATTGGACAGATATGAATGGACATGATCGAAGGTCTGAGCAATTTAGCATAGATCAAGACAAAATCCTTAGGATTTAAAGAGTTGTGAGCTGGGTAGTGAAAACACCCATTTTAGCACCTACTGGGGCTGTAGATGAAATGAACTTGCATTTAATACTATTTCCAATAAGTTTTTGCTAAGTTAGTACAGTTATGATAATGATGGGCATTACAGTGCTAAGTGTTATAGCAATAATAATACTCAAATTAATAGCAGCATATATTATCTGTTGGATAATATTCTAAATGTTTTACTTTGTTCAAATTGTAAACAGACCTATGAGGTAGAACCTATTATTGTCACAGCATTGCAGGTATAGAAACTGAAACAAAGGGAGGTTAAGTCACTTTACTAATGTCACACAGTCTGTAAGCAGTAAAGCTCTGTCCCCAGCCCCAAGGGTTTGACTTCAGGGCTTCCTAAGATAATGTCTGTGTTGTTGCATGGATCTTGTCTGGCTGTACATGAAGCTCTAATTCCAGGATGGATGAAGATTCTGTTAGAACTTGGAGTAGCATTAATAAAATTGCTTCCTTGAGAGCAAGAGAAATGTCCAGAAAGAAAAGGAGTTTAACTGCTTAAAGGAAAGGAGCAGATTTATAGGAAATGAGGCTCTGAATTGTGAACACAGTTTTTCAAAACCATTAGGGAAAAGAGAAATTGACTCAGTTTGATAGATGTGTTGTGCAGAGTGAGTGTAGTGGAGATTAGAGAATCAGCCAAGGAATTGTCCCCTGCCTTCACGGATGGCATCAACACCTGTCTTCATGGCAATTGCATCAGTACCCTGAGGGTCAGAGCCTGCGTCCTGCTGATCCATGCAGCTGTGGTCATCTTTGCACCTGCACTGCTTGAGTTACTTGAGTGTTACTCTTTGAGGCAGCTTCAGGACACTTGGTAAAAATCACTACGCAGCAAGTGAAAGACATTCTTGGAAGAAAAGTTCTAATCAGCTCTCCATTCCCACCTGATGCAATTTTTCCTGCTGCTGAGACCTCCAGTTCCTTGGCCCCATTTTTTTTTTTTTTTTTTTTTTCTGAGACAGGGTTTTGCTCCTGTTGCCCAGGCTGGAGTGCAGTGGTGTGATCTCAGCTCACTGCAACCTCCATCTTCTGGGTTCAAGCTATTCTCCTACCTCAGCCTTCTGAGTAGCTGGGATTACAGGCACACACCACCATGCCCGGGTAATTTTGTATTTTTTGGTAGAGAAGGGATTTCACCATGTTGGTCAGCCTGGTCTTGATCTCCTGACCTCAGGTCATCCACCCGCCTCAGTCTCCCAAAGTGCTGAGACTACAGGCATGAGCCACCGCACCCAGCTCCTTGCCCCTTTTCTAAATAGAAACTAACACCAGACCAAACAGAAATTTTCTCAGGCAAGGTTTAATAGGTTTGTGGCATGAGCAAAGCAGGGGGGCAGCCCATGGGTAAGAGATCCCGGTGGCAATCCCCTGAAGTGCCCAGCTCTTATCATTTTAAGGAAGCTGAGGCAGAAAAAGGAATGACATTCAAGCATGTTTAGGCAGAGTTTTCTTTGCATTTCTGCAGTGGAGCATCATCTCTAACACGATATAACACGATTAGGAAATGGAGAATAAACTCTGCCTTCAGCGGATATTTCAGTGTTACAATAAGATTATAATGAGGAAAAATCAGTGAAAGGCCAGTGCTGGAGACCATCTCATCTTCAGTCGGCTAGATCTCATTTGGTTCTTTGGGGCAATGCCAGATCTTGCAGCAACCTTGCAAGATGACCAGGTTCTTATCAGGAACGTTAGAGTTCCACTTTAGAAACCTTGGGAGGCTGGGAGCAGTGGCTCACGCTTGTAATCCCAGCACTTTGGGAGGCTGAGGAGGGTAGATCACTTGAGGTCAGGAGTTTGAGACCAGCCTGGCAATCATGGGGAAACCCTGTCTTCACCAAAAATACAAAAAAAAAAAAAAAAAAAAAAATAGCCAGGCATGTAGGTGTGCACCTGTAGTCCTAGCTGCTTGGGAGGTTGAGGCAGGAGAATCCCTTGAACCTGGGAGGCAGAGGTTGCAGTAAGCAGAGATTGTGCCACTACACCCCATCCTGGGTGACAGAGTGAGACTTTGTCTCAAGAAAAAAAAAAAAATGAAACCTTGAGAGACATCACCGAAGGAGTAAATGGTTGGGATCTTCTTTTTGCGGATAGGATTTTGGCCTAGTCACCTTAGTTGGAAGGGAACAGCTTTTTGCTATGTAACTGGAGTCACTTTGTTAAGGGAGGCAAGAAGGTAGGAGTGGGAACATGCCTGGACATGTGAGGCCCATTGGGATCCTGAGAATCATGTCTTTTTTCTGCCACAACTGACTCTCTTCTCATAGTGTCTCACCTTCATGCACCAAGAGAGACAACGAGGCACATTTTGGGTAGAAAGAGAGAAATGAGGCCACAGGTTTCTACTTTGTTCCTAACAGTCTTGTGCCAAACACCATCTCAGTGACTCTAGACTGGTGAGACAGGAGAACACAGGCATTAAATTCTGTGACCAAGGACAGAAATTCTAAACTCAGGCTGAGCTAACAGCCTTTTCTGACCTGATCACCTGGGCAAAAGCTGATGTATATAATACATTTCTAACCATACAGATAGATTCATTTCATAAAAATTGATGATATAGATATGAATAGTTGGTAATCCATTTAGAAAAATATTAATAAGAGACTAAAACTAAATAATATTTGAGTAAAATGAGTGTAATTTGTGTCATTAAAGAAAAAATGTGCGTATGGTATATAACTACTAAAAACTCAGTGGCTAATAACACTAAGCATTTATTTTCCTATTCATGATAACAATCATCTGGTTGATCAAGGAAGGGCTTAGCAGGGTGGTTCTGCTGCAGGGCACTGAGATTATCACCAGCACTTGGATAGGGTTTGATCTGGGACCCAGGCAGGGTCTAAACAAGGTACAACATACCTAAGGCAAGCAGCAGGAGTGAATACAATCCCCAAACCAAGCTGCATAGGAAAATAATTTAAATCTAATTATTGAACTTAAATTATTTGCCTATTCAGCTTAAGTCTTATACTTATTATAAGTTCAATAATCTCTAACCCAGGTGCACACAATTTTAATTTATTCTTTCACTTTGGCAAATACTAAAGTTTCAAAAAATATTTACTGCATTTAATTATCAAGATATTTGATCTATTGATAAAAATGATTTTTTAACTTTTACAATGTTAAAAGTCTTCAAAAGTAATTTTTTATTAATTAGAATTAAAACTGAGTGTGTTTTTAACATGTGGCTTTAACATAAATGGCCTCATTGTAAAAAATATACATTTTTTTAGCTGAAGTAAATATCCTTTAGTACATAGCCCCTGAAAACTCCAGTAGATTACCTGTACACTTGTTGAAATGCAGATTGTCACACAATAGGTCTAAGATGGATTTGTTAGTTTGTATTTGTAACATGCTCACCGTGGTGCTGAGGAGGCAGTTGACATCTGGACAAATTTTGATTAGCAAAGTGTTTACACATTAAAGAAAAAATATACTTTGTGAACAATTAGGTTTCTTATTTGTTTTATCAAGAAAGGTTTTTCATTTGTTTGTCAAAGAATTGCTAGGTATGCTAAGAAATTTTCTCATTTTTCTTTTTACTTTATGGCTTAGGAAGTTTTTTGCAATGATCCTAGACTTGCTAATAAGATGTGGAAGCACAGACAAGGATATTCTGGGGTCAACCCAAATCTGAAAAATTGAGATTTGAGGTAAAATTGGCCTTACTTGGTTGTCAGCTCTCAGTTCCTCTTTATCACCATCATTTCTGGAAACACATTTCACAAAAATCCCTTTTCTCTTTATGATTTCTGGTAGAGTTGCTCAATAAGGCACCCTCATGTCCTACATAAAAGTTAGAAGAAGATGATTCAATATTCATTGACACCTGCAGGTAGACACATGGACTGAGGTGAGGACTGGAGAATCACCTAGTGAGGTGCTACACGCAGCTAAGAGAACCAGCACCCTAACATCTCTGCTTCCTAGACGGAGGAGAGGAACACATGGTCAAGCAGCCCATACTTTCAGGGGCAGATGCGTTCAGGTTTCTGGTGGACCACCAGAGAGTCCCGTGTTTCTAGTATCAGCTTCTCTGATTACCACACCCCAGGTTGGATGTTTGACTCTAATTTCTTGTTTTAAAACAATTCCTTCTTGAAATCTGTAGAGTGGTTTCTATTTTGATGTATGACCCCTGAAAGACGCCACAACACAGATTCCGCAGGTATCATAATTGTTCTCCATTACTAAATCAGGGAGACATTGTCATATCTGTACTGCTGGGACTGAGGATGAAGAAGGAGAGTGAGAATACGCAGGAGACTCCCTGACCCCTTCTGCCAAAAGCTTAAAAACTTGTATACATCTAAGAAATGCTTTCAGCAGATGGGGACACCAGGAGGAGCATCTGTACAGCCCAACTTCATACATTTGTTTCACTAAGGGGTTTATGTTCTGGCTTGTAACATTGTGGGAGGGTAACTGGACTTCTGTTCACAGTAATAAGCTGCAAAATCTTCAAGCTCAAGGCTGCTGATGGTGAGAATGAAATCTGTCCCAGATCCACTGCCACTGAACTTTGATGAGACCCCAGTGCACAAATCCTTTGCATCATAGAGGAAGAGCTTAGGGGATTTCCCTGGTTTCTGCTGATACCAGGCTAAATCACTGCTAATGCCCTCACTTGCCTGGCAAGTGATAGTGACTCTGTCTCCTACAGATGCAGACAGGAAGGATGGAGACTGGGTCATCTGGATGTCACGTCTGACACTGAGATTGGAAACATAAAAACAAATATCCACACTATGAATCATGGTATTAGAGAACTTCCCAGAAGTGCCAGACATATTGAGCACACTGGGCTAAGAAAATTCCTAATGTTCTCCTTTCTTACCTGGGAGCCAGAGCAGCAGGAGCCCCAGCAGCTGAGCGGGGACCCTCATGTCCATGCTGTGTCCTGACTGGGTCTGACTCCTGCACAGGGTGTGACTAATCTATTAAGAAGTCTTTAGGGCAGGGGGCTGTGTTCTGGGAACATGCAAATCAGCAGGGGGTGGTTCAGGCTGGGCACAGCTGCAGGGCTGGCTCATCTCAGTAACTCAGCACAGAGACAGTGTTCTCAGTATCCTAGGTCAGACCAGGGTAGCCCAGATTTGCCTGCGGAGAATGTTTCTTCCTAAAGAGCACTTTGTTACCAAGTACATTTTTGGGCATCTATTGGCAAAATTTGAAGTGGTTATGAGAACTAGATGGAGTAATGTATTTCAGGGCTGGATTGGGAATAAGCAGGAGAATATTCTAGTTTGTGGAGAGTGCTTAATAAAGTCTTAGAGGGTGGGGCTATCAGGTCTTCAATATACTGTGAAATTGTTCCAGTTGTGGGGAGGGACACTTTATGACATACATAATACATTTTTCTAAGTGTGAAATGGATTTTTCTTAAACAAAAAAGAACACTTAATCATGAGCAAGTTAAGTGTTGTCAAAATTATTTTGTAATGGCCCTAAACCAATGTTATTTCCAGTATAAGATCAAGAGGTTTACTGTGAATGAACAAAGAGGATAACATGATTTTTCAAAGCATCTGACATCCACAGATCCTGCATTGTCCAGAGGTACAGGTCTCTTTAGTAACCGAGTGTTAATGGGATTCACTTTATTCTTGGTTTGAGGACCCCCGTATTCTACCCCCTTTTTCTATCATTGGGTATTATTTTCCACAGTTCATCAGCATGAAGGTCTGCCTAAGAATGCTAAATCTGATTACTTTAAAACAACTATTTGTTTTTTCTTCTGCTATAGAAATCTTGATTAGTATAAATTTGAAGCTGTGTTAATTTGCTTAGGATAACAGCCTCCAGCACCATCCATGTTGCTGCAAAGGACATGAACTCATTTTTTATAGCTGTAAAGTAAGTATTCCATGTTGTGTATATACCACATTTTCTTTATCCAGTCTACCACTGATGGACATTTAGGTCGATTCTATGTCTTTGCTATTGGGAATAGTGCAGTGATAAACATAGATGTGCATGTGTCTTTATGGCAGAACAATTTATATTCCTTATGGTACATACCCAATAATGAGATTGCTGGGTCAAATGATATTTCTGTTTTAAGTTCTTTGAGAAATTGCCAAACTGCTTTTCATAATGGCTGAACTGACTTATATTCCTATGAGCATTGTATAAGCCTTCTCTTTTCTCTATAAACTCACTAGCATCTGTCATTTTTTGGCTTTTTAATAATGGCCATTTTAACTGGTATAAGATGGTATCTCACTGTGGTTTTGATTTACATTTTTCTAAAACCTAGTAATTCTTAGCACTTTTTCATATGATTTTGGCCTTTTATATCCTTTTTTTGAAAAGTGTTTGGTCATGTACTTCATCCCTTTTTAAAAGGGTTGTGTTGTTTCTTTGTTTGTTTGTTGGCTTGTTAATTTGCTTAAGTTCACTATAGATTTTTTAATGAAAAAACAAGAATAAGAGTATAAGAGGAAATATAATACAACAGAAAACACAGACTGTGGTTAAGTATTGCCTCATGGATTTTAATGTATATATTAGATACATGCTGTGTTTATGTGTATAATGATCCACAAACTAAAGGGTGACTGGTTTAAGGAATGCCTATTTTATGCTGAGGCTTGCCTACCTTTCAAATTATGAACAAAAGGCTACAGCACTACTTGCATGATTCTCAAAACTTCTAGCTGCATAAGATAGAGGTAGAGAAGATTTACTCAGATAGACGCATTGGAAGCTGTAGAAGCTTGTCCTGCGGTGTTGTGGATGTTGCTGTGATTGTAGTAGTTATTAGTACAGTGGGAGTAAAAGCAGCTGGAAGATTTAAAATTTCTTCTCTTCCTCATACTTACAACTCCCTCTAGAGTTAGATCAATGATAGTCCAGGAATCTCTGACAGATTAGAAAAAAGGAGTGAAAAAAAGACACAAAACAGAGTACTATAAATAGAAAGGGGAAAATCATTGCAGAGCCTATGATGATAAAAATATAAAAGATGGATATTATGAGTATTTTTATGGCAACTAACTTGACAGAAGTAACAAGAAATCTGTACTATAAACTTACCCAGAATGAAAAATCCAATTTTACGTCTGCCTGACTGGTGACATGATACCTTATCAAAATTACACAAACTTTCAAGAGAATCAAAAAGAGCAAATACCCCAAACTTATCATATGAGATCACCATATCCTTCAGTCCAAAATCTAACAAGGACATAACAAAGGGAGAAATTAAATGCTGGTATCTGTTATGAACATAAACACAAAAATTCTGAAAAATAAGAAAAGAAGGAAAATAGAATCATTTTTATATCTATTCATTTGTGAATACACATGGTTGAGTGTACTATAGTTTTTTGTTTCTTTTTGAGACAGAGCATCGCTCTGTCACCTAGGCTGGAGTGCAATGGTGTGATCTTGGTTCACTGCAACCTCTGCTTCTCGAGTTCAAGCGGTTCTCCTGCCTTAGCCTCCCGAGTAGCAGGGATTACAGGCATGTGTCACCATGTGGTGCTAATATTTGTATTTTTAGTAAAGTTGGGATTTCACCATGTTGTCCAGGCTGGTCTCGAACTCCTGATCTCGTGATCTGCCTGCCTCAGCCTCCCAAAGTGCTGGGATTACAGGCTTGAGCCACCACACCTGGCCTGAGTATATTATAGTTTTTATGCTAGGAATACTTGATATGTAGTTATAAGTTCTTAAAAATTGATATGAAATAGATGTGACAGTTTTATTTTTCTAGCTTTTAAAATAATATTTCATCTTATTTAAATAATTTTTCCAATTTTGTGTGACTTTTCATTTTGCTCAGACTTTTAATTAAAATGAATAACCAATGTATTAAAAACCTACCATTTGGACTTAATCTATGAAGTATATTTAAATTCTCATTCTATGGAAGAAATGTCCAAAGTACCTAGAAAAGAGAGATCTTGCAAGAGATACACAGTTCTTCAGTTTCAGAGCTGAGATTATCTCTCAGATACTCTGGCTCATACAATTTTCAGTACACCGCAAGATAGAAGATGCAAAGACAACATTACCCAATTGGTCTTGCACTTACTTTATTCACTGTTAACTAAGTTTTTCGAAAAAAATTACAAAAATTACACTGTCAATGAACTGTCACAAATAAATACATCTTTAGAACCACCTCCAAAATCCAGACATAGAACATTTCTATAACTCCAAAATGTTTTGACCCACTCTTTTGGAATCAACTTACTTTCCACCACACAGATCAGGGAACTCTTGATCTGCTTATTGTCAGTACAGATTCCATTTTCTTTTTAAGAGTTTCACGTAAATGAAATATAGCATGTGCTCTTTTGTGTCTGGTGACTTTTGTGCAGCATATGTGTTTCTCAGATTCATTCAGATGTCCTGTGTTCCAATAATGTGCTCCTCTTTATTTTTGAGTATTATTTAACTGTTTGGTAATTTTATAATGGATCCCTTCACCTGTTGATTGCCATGTGTGTTGTTTCCACTTTGGGCTATTATGGATAAAGCTGCTATGAATGTTCTTGAACAAGACTTTGCATGAACATATCTCTTAATTTATTTTGGGCTAATACCTAGGTGTGTAGTTGCTGGGTCTTACAGTAAGTGTTTAATATTCTGTCCAACTTTTCCCAAAGTGGCTGTAACATTTTACATGTTCACCAATAACTTAGTATAGCTGCACACCTTCCAACTGCTGTTTTGATTTTTTTTAAGATTTCACCTAATTTTCACTCAACAGTAATCAGAATAGCTAGTGATTATTAAGCTATGTTTTTCTTACTATTTTCTTATCAATTTTGGGGATTGATGTGTTTCAGGGTATTAACAGAATCAATACTGTCCAAGCTCCCTTTCAAACACCTTTATCAAGCCATAATATTTAGTATGCTAACAGGATATATAAAGGGGGTGTTGGTAGTAGTAATAAGTATTTTCAATATTTATTATTATCATACTCCATAAGGCAATATATCTTCAATGAAATAGCGTTTGACCAGACTTAGGATAGAAAGGTTCTCATCTAAACCCTAGTATTCAATATTAGGAAAAGTTTGAGGAATTAAAAAAACCATCCAGGAAGGCAAGTCGGAGAGTGTTTTGCTAGTCAAGTAGCACTGCAACACTGATGCTCTTCTAATGCCAGGCCTTCACAATAATTTCCACTCAAAACATTTCGTTGCCTCCTTGCCTTGTTCTCCTTATGAGACTTCATGTTGAGGGCAAGTGGCATCACAGAGGGAGCAGTGCACTTGGGTGCAGAAATATGGCTGAGCAGATTGTCTGGTCTTAGAGGTGGCTGCAATGGAATAAACATTTTCAAGGAAGTTCCCTGTTAAAGCTGATAAATTGTTAGTTAAGGCCAGGTGCAGGGGCTTATGCCCATTATCCCAGATGTTTGCAAGGTCAACGAGGGAGGACAGCTGAAAGCCAGGAGTTCAAGACCAGCCTGGTAAACATAGGGAGACCCCCCCTCCCCGCCCCGCCATCTCTAGGAAAAAAAAGGATGTTTCTTAATATGTGGTGTGAACAGTGGCATTTCTAAGTGATTATTTATTAATATTTGCTCAGAAAATTAGAACATAGAATGATGTCTTCTGAACCAACAATACCATAATAAAGATGTTAAGTTTTTTAACTCTGGTAAATATAGAGAACATAGCATTGCCCATCTTAGCCATTTTTAAGTGTACAGGGCAATGACATTAAGTACAGTTACATTGTTGTGCTATCATCAATAATATCCATCTCCAGAACTCTTTCTATCTTCTAAAACTGAAACTCTATTCCAATTAAGTGACAACTCCTTCCCCATATCCCCTGCTCCCAGTTCCTGGCAACCTCCATTCAAATTTTGTCTCTATGACAGTGACTACTATGAAGCAGGTTCACTGTGCACTGGTTACCTACTTATCAGAGTCCAGGGAGACAGAACAGTCATACACAACAAGTTACAAGAATCTGGTGTAGTATTTACAGGTGGCCAGCAAGGGACTGCAGAAGCCTAGGATTTATTGTGGGTCTGTCCCCTTAGGCACAGGCATGTGGGGCTGATGGAATCTTGACTGTGTGTACCCGACCTGGACCACCGCTGAGGAACCCCAGAAAGAAGATGCTCTGTGTTTTTAATTCTAGTGTCACAGGACACATAGAGCTAATATATTGGAGGACTAAAGTACTGGAGGACAGTACTAGGAGAAGCTGGGACAGGGGCAGCCTATTCTGATTAGTTCCTCCCTATTTCAGAATGTTACATTTCCAGCACATTCTACAATTATTCTTGAGAAGTGTAAGAAAGAGAGTGGGGAGGACCAAGTGAGTCCAGGACCATCAGAGGACCGTACTGGAGTCACCCCCCAACCCAGACACCCCCTTAGAAAGCTATTCTGTTTTATATGCCTACCAACCACCCTGAACTGGAGGCAGAGGTGTGTCTTGTCAGACTGATGAAGCACCTTGACTAATACAATCTCAAAGCAACATCATTGAGCCAGATCCAGAATACATTTCACTGGGCCAGTGATCGGGTCCTCCTAAAGCAGTTATGTAGCCCAGGGTCCCATGATCCACAGAAGAAGTTGCTAAAAGGGCGAAAGAAGAATCCTTCAGGTGGGCCCATTTTCTGCAATTATGAGCCTGTTTCCAGATCTCCTCTACTTGAATTTCTAGGATACATGAGGTGTTTATCCAGGTATAGCAGGAGGTGTTGGAAATTGTATACAATCCTCCCAGTTGGGATTTTAAAAAGTCTAGAGCAACACTGTTATCTTAAACATCCTTGCCAAAGGAGTTAACGGATATCTGCTGGGCTACCAAGGCAGTGGCTATGGAGGAGGAGCAATATCTGCCATGGTCAGGGACAAGTTTCTTATCATTTCTCTCTTTCATGAGCACTGACTCCTATACATAGTAGCAAAAAGATCATAAAATACATAAACCCATAGTCTGTTATACCTTCTGGCAGGTCCCTCGTAAGTCTGAGGTACAGCTTTGGGCTGCAGGCTCAATGGCTCACCTAATTGCAAGGAATAATATCCAGAGACAACCCCAGCATGCCCAACATGCAGAATCTCACCATCCCACAATAATCCAGAGATGGCATCACACATCCTGCATTTTGGTCACTCCCAGACCGCTTACAGAGAAAGATGGAGCTCTTGGGTGCATACAGCCCCCTTTCTCCATTTTATTGTTCAATCGCCCAGTCATGGTTATGCTGGTATTGGTGTGTTCGTTAACCAAGTCTCACTGTTGGCAGAGTTGCATGAGCAAAGTTTTCCTCAGACGATATTGTTCATAGACAGAGGGTGGCATTAGTCTGGCCCTTGATTTTGCCATTCCCATGGGACATTTCTCATCTACAGAATCAGAGAAGTGTGGTAGATCAAAATATCAGTTCACCAAGGTTTTTTTAGTTGTGGTCATGACATTTTCCACAGAGTTGATTCATTTAAACAGGGGGCCTCCAGTTTCCTCCCATGTGGCAGGTGTGAGATCTTCACTTGGTAGGCCAGTGCTCAGGTCTTGTTAATGTACATCATGTTATTAGGAAAGTTGAGTGTTATTTAACTGTTTGGTAATTTTATAATGGATCCCTTCACCTGCTGATTGCCATGTAAGTTGTTTCCACTTTGGGCTATTATGGATAAAGCTGCTATGAATGTTCTTGAACGAGACTTTGCATGAACATGTGCCTTCATTTCTTTTGGGCTAACACCTAGGTGTGTAGTTGCTGGGTTTTACAGTAAGTGTTTACTACCCTGTCCAACTTTTTCCAAAGTGGCTATAACATTTTACATGTCCAACAATAACTTATGATAGCTCCACAGCCTCCAACTGCTGTTTTGAATTTTTTTAAGATTTCACCTTATGGTGCATCAAAATATCGGTCCACCAATGTTTTTTTTTAGTTGTGGTCGTGACATTTGCCACAGAGTCAATTCACTTAAACAGGGGCCTCTGGTTTCCCCCACATGTGGCGGGTGTCAGATCTTCACTTGGGAGGCCAGTGCTTGGGTCCTATTGATGTACACCATGGTATTAGGAATGTTGGTGTAGTTTACCTTTGGTAGAAGGAAAGGGAACCACGAGTTAGTGACAGTATGAGGAGAAGAATGGCAGATTCAGTATTTTGAAAGATCACCCTTGGTGACTGGGAAGAAGCTAACAAAGACGTTATGCTTCTAGGCCTTTGCTGCCTCATCCTGGCCAAAATGGAGCCTGACACGTTAGTGCATCATCTCTCACCCATCCCAGGGTCTCAGGTGTCCCCTCCCCATCTACAAGGGTTGGGCCATGTTGGTGTAGGAAACCGTTCTGGCTGTCCTTGCTCTGTGAACAATCCATTGCCTTTGTCACTTGAACCAGACATTTCAGTCCTGATTGTCCACTCCAGGAAGGGAGATCATGCCCTTCTCATAACATCACCAACACTAAAGGAAGGATAAGATGTCCCCGGCACCAGAAGAGAGCCCCTAGCTTCCTCATATTTCTTAGTCGTGTTATCCCCCTTTGTGGGGTCTTGTAGAAAGGAGGCACTCAGAGAAAACATAATCTCCATATCAGAGTTAGGGTATGATGATGGCCTGAATTGAAAATCACCCCAGGGCATGCATTCTAAAGGAAAAAAAGTAATACAATGGTTAGGAACACTGAAATGGCTCTCACAGTGTCTGCCTGGTCTACCTTCATTGTTATCCAGCTCGGTGTTTCTCAACATGCACTATTTCCCTTGTTCTGGAGAGCGATGTTTAATGTCCATATTGCTCTAGTCAAATGGCATACCACCCCATTAGCAGACTGTCTAGATGTCCTTTCTAGATGTTTCTGTGTGAGTCCACTGATGTAGCATTCACTAGATTCATTGGCCTGTGGATGCAGGGTGCATGGAAAGTTCATCGTGTTCCATGAGAGGAAAGTTCATCATGTTCCATGAGAGTGTGCCTATTGTCATGTTGCTTGGGCAGCGAAAGATGCTCCTTGGTCAGTGTGAAGTGTCATGGGGCATCCATAAATATGACATGTTTCTCTCAAAGGTGACCTTGGTAGTCGCAGCATCCAATTGATCATCATATCTCTTTTTCTTCCAGGTGGAAAGCTGTGGCCATAGTCCTTTTCTCCACATTGGGGATTCTTTAATAGTCCAGTCACTCAGTTGTCATTTTCCTGAACAGATGGTGAGGCTGTTGGCAATGCCCCAGGATTTAGTGGAAATGTGGCATGGTACGATGCTGGGACAGCCTGCATGGCCATTACCACTGAAAGTAGTTTGGTCCACTGGGTAGAGATCCCACGTTAAATTTCAGTTAAAAAAGTGGCCATCCACTGGCTGAAACGTGGCCACATTTAGTGGACCTGTCAGTTTGTGTTTTGCTCAGCCATCAGTGACTCCTGTCAAATGGAAATCTCTGAATCTTGGGCTCCACATGGGCAAATGAAGAGCCAAATTATCACCTACAAGTCATTTGGTCTCTTCTAGCAAGCTCCCCATTTTTTTCATGGAGCCACAGATCTTGTGGGGTCCTGATTAAGCCTGATCAAGAATGTGCCATTTCCATTTGATAACATGAATCTGTTGAGATTGTCCAGTTTTACTAATGGTGTTTGTAAGCATCCAAGTGAGAATGGACAGCTAAGGGAGCAGTGTCACAGTCACACATGGTGCTGATGCCTTAACATGTTCAGTCTCCATCAGTGCCTAATAGCAAGCAAGGAGTTGTCATTCAATAGAAGGACATCTGGTGGCTGCTTCAGGCAACTTGTGTGCCCAAAAATTGAGAGGCTAGTGCACTCAGTGACAATTTTCTGTTGCCACAGACTCCAATCAGTGTGTATAGAAGTTGTGGATACCTGGACTTCCATCTGGCTAGCAGGCTGTAAAAATCTTAAACAAGTGTCTGGGCCATGCCTTGTTGAACAGATTCCAAGGCTACTGTTGCAAAAGGCCTCCTTCAAAGTTGGCAACTTTGTTCATGATTTTGACTAAGGGAACCAGGAGAACACTCAGGTGAGGTTTATGCTGCCCTCCATATGCAAAGGACCCTACCAGCTGTTCAGTCTCCTTTTTATCAGTGGGCACCAAGGGGAACAATGTTTCAAGCTGTTCAGTTGGCATAATAATTAACTATGAGTACACAGCTCACTTTCAAGATACAAATATTCCTTGATGGAAGTAACAGCATCATACATGGCTAGTGTCTCAGAACCTTCACCACATCTGATAGAACATCAATTCAATTACCCGGGTTTGTGTGTCAGTTTTGCTTGACTGTGAATACGTTTTCTCATTTCTCTAAAGACAGCTGCACCTGTGCAGGTGATAAGATCACGAGCTGCATACTTTACCTCAGTTGTTGTTGTAAATAAGTTGCTTCACTTAGTGTCACATTATGGAAGAATTTCCTAACTGTGATGAAAGTCGTTGGAAAATCCTCAAATAATATTTCATGCTCAAATATAACTGACAAGAAAGACAAATGCATATACAGGGAAACAACCATTGCCCTCCTCATGTTGGATGAGGCCTGCTAAAAACACCTGACACCAGTAAGTCTGATCCTTGATGTGTGGTGCAATCTTGGGTTATTCTCCTTCGAAAGATGGATGCTCAGAAGTTCTGGTATCCCCATGAGTCCCCGTTAATTGAAATTCATATTGTTGAGCCCATGCATGGATAGTGATGATGTCGGTTCATGAGACTCCATGGGAAAGCTGGAAAAGGTGACTGCCTGAAATCAATGTTTTGAATTATTTCAATTATTTCGAGCCCTTGCTTCTAATGGCCTTTAGATAAGTATTCACTTGGAAAGCATTTATTTTTTCTAGTGGTCCATTTTTGGAAAGTCCAGTCATATCTCCTCCAGAATGACTTTGTGTCCAATCCTTCAGAAGTGTTTCTTCTAAAGCCTGATGCTCTGTCAAAACCAGTAGTCAATATTGTGATATTGTTTGTAATTTCCAGAGGGGGCAGAGGATAATAGTAATGGTAATAATGCGGGAGGTGTACACGCCCCCCTTGTGATATTGTTCATAACATCCAGGCGGAGAGGAGGAAATTACTTCCAATATCACGGGGGTGTACAACCCCCCTTATGATTTGTTCTTAGTATCAAGAAGGGGAGAGGACGATATTACCACCAATATCGTTGGGAGGATACACCCCTCTTGTGATATTGTCTGTAGTGTCCAGGGGGAGAGAGGACGATATTACTCCCAATATTGCGGGGGGTGTGCACACCCACCCCTTGTGATATTGTTCATAATATGCAGGAGGGGAGAGGACTATATTACTCCCAATATCGCTATAGGTGTACATGCCCAATTGTGATATTGTTCGTAATATCCAGGGGAGGAGAGTACAATATTACTCCCAATATCGCGGGGTGTGTACACCCCCCGTTGTGATATTGTTCGTCATATCCAGGGGGGAAGAAGAGATGACATTAATTTCAAAATCGTAAACACGTTGTGTGTACAACTCCCTGTCACATTGTTCATCCAGGGGCGGAGAGGATGATATTACTCTCAATATCGCGGGGGGTGTACATCCCCCGTTATATTGTTGGTAATATCCGGGGGAGAGAGGAGATAATATTACTTTCAATATTGTAAACAGCTTTTGCGTACAGCCGCCTGTGATATTGTTCGTAATATCCAGGGCGGGAGGGGATGATATTATTCCCAATATCGCAAAGGGTGTACACCCCTCTCTGATATCACTCGTAATATCCAGTGGGAGAGAGGAGATGATATTACTGTCAATATCATAGACAACTTGTGTGTACGCCCCCCTTTGATACTGATCGTAATATCCAGGGTGGGAGCGGATGATATTACTGTCAATATCGCGGGGGCTTTACACATCCCTGTGATATCATTCCTAATATCTAAATGGGGAGAAGATGATATTACTCCCAATATCGCGGGGGTGTAAACCCCCCCGTGATATTGTTCGTAATATTCAGAGGGGGAGAGGATGATGTTACTCCCAATATCGCAGGGGCGTACACCACCCTGCGATATTGTTCATAATATAGAGAGGGGAAGAGGATGATGTGATGCCCAATATCGCGGGGGGTGTACACCCCCCTGTGATATTGTTCATAATAACCAGGAGGGGAAGAAATGGCATTATTCCCAATATCATGAGGGGTCTACACCCCCTTAGATTTTTCGTAATATCCAGGGAGGGAGGTGATGATGTTAATCCCAACATCGCGGGGAGTGTACACCGCCCTGTGATATTGTTCGTAATATCCAGGGGGTAGAGAATGATAGCACTCCCAATATCACGGGGGGTGTAATATCCAGGTGAAGATTTGAGATATTACTTTCAACGTCATAAACACCTTGTGTCTACACCCCCCTGTGATATTGTTTTTAATATCCGGGGGAGAGAGGATGATATTACCCCCAATATAGTGAGTGGTGTACAACCTTCTGTGATATTGTTCATAATATACAGGGGGAAGAGAATGATATTACTCATATTGTGGAGGAGGTATGCCCTCCTGAGATATTGTTAGTAATATCCAGAAAGGAAGAGAATAATACTCCCAACTTCGTGGGGGTGCACACCCTCCTGTGATATTTTTTGTCATATTCAGAGGGAGAGAGGATGATATTACTCCAAACATCCCGGGGGGTGTACACCCCTCTGTGATATTGTTCGTGATATCCAGGGAGGGAGAGGATGATACGACTTCCAATATCGCGGGGGGTGTACACCCGCCTATGATATTGTTTGTAATATCCAGGGGGGAGAGGGTGATGCTACTCCCAATATCGCGGGGGGTATACAGCCCCCGTGATATTGTTCATAATATCCTTGAGGGATTGGAGATTATATTACTTTCAATATCGTACAAACCTTGTGTGTACACCTGCCTGTGATATTTTTCATGATATCCGGGGGGGGAGGAGTGGATGATATTCTTCCCAATATCGGGGGGTGGTGTACACCCCTCTGTGATATTGTTCACAGTATCCAGGGTGGGGGAGAGGATGATATTACTCCCAGTATGGCGGAGGTTGTAAACCCCCTGTAACCTTGTTCGTGATATTTAGGGGGAAAGAGGATAATATTACTCCCAATATAGCTGGGGGTGTACACCCCCCTGAGATATTCCTAATATCCTGGGGTGGAGAGGATGATATTACTCTCAATGTCGTGGGGGGTGTACACACCTCTGTGATATTGTTGGTAATATAAAGGGGGGGAGAGGATGATATTACTCTCAACATCTCCAGAGGTGTACACCTTTCTATGATGCTGTTAATAATATCCAAGAGGAGATTGGAGATGATATTTTCTTTTTTTAAATTATTATTATACTTTAAGTTTTAGGGTACATATGCACAGCGTGCAGGTTTGTTACATATGTATACATGTGCCATGTTGGTGTGCTGCACCGATTAACTCTTCGATATTACTTTCAACATCGCAAACATCTTGTGTGTACACCCCTCTGTGATATTGTTCATAATATCCAGCAGGGAGAGGATGATATTACTCCCAGTATCGCCGTGGGTGTACAGTCCCCGATGATATTGTTTGTCATATCCATGGGGGTAGAGGATTATATTATTCCCAGTATCATGGGGGGTGTACACCCCCCTGTGATATTGACCATAATATACAAGTGGGGAATGGATGATGTAACCCCCAGTGTCGCAGGGGCTTATTGTCCCCGGTGATATTGTTTGTATTATTCAGGGTGGGAGAGGATGATATTACTCTCAGTATGGGTGGTACACCCCCCTGTGATATTGCTTATAATATTTAGGGGGGAAGAGGATGATATTACTCCCAGTATCATCGTGGGTGTACACCCCCCTGGGATATTGTTCAGAATAACCGGGGGGAGATGATAATATTACTCCCAATATTGCAGGGGGTGCACACCCTTCTCTGGTATTGTTTGTAATATCCAGTGGGGGAGGGGATAATATTACTCTCAATATCGTAAGTAGTGTACACCCTTCTGTGATATTGTTTGTAATATTCAGGGGGCGATTGGAGATAATATTACTTTCGGTACTGTAAACACTTTTTCTTTACACCCCCTGTGATAATGTTTGTAATATCCAGGGGGGCAGTGTGTGTTATTACTTCCAATATTGTGGGGGATGTACACATGATATTGTTCATAATGTCTAAGGGGGAGAGGATGATATTACTCTCAGTATAGCAGGCAGTGTACTCCTCTTCCCCCATAATATTATTCATAATTCCCAGAGGGGGAGAAGATGATATTACTCCCAACATCTCAGGCGTTGTACCCCCACCATGTAATATTGTTCGTAATACCTGGTGAGGAGAGGATGATATTACTCCCAATATCACGTGTGGTGTATCCCCCACTTTGATATTGTTCATAATACCTGGGGGGGGGAGGATGATATTACTCACAATATTGCAAGTGATGTAGCCCCATCTTGTGATATTGTTCACAATATCCAGTGGGGGAGAGGATGATATTACTCCCAATATCGTGGGGAGTGTACCCCACCACGTGATATTGTTTGTAATACCCAGGGCAAGTCTTCCCTATGTTGTTCTCATGATAGTGAATAAGTCTCTTGAGTTCTGATGGTTTTATGAAGAGGTGTTCTTCTACACAAGCTCTCTCTCTTTGCCTTCTGCCATCCAGGTAAGATTCGATGTGCTCCTCCTTGCCTTCTGTCATGACTGTGAGGCCTCTCCAGCCATGTGGAACTGTAAGTCCATTAAACCTCTTTTTTTGTAAATTGCCTAGTCTTGGATATGTCTTTATCAGCAGTGTGTAAATGGACTAATACTGTAAATTGGCACCAGGAGAGTGGGGAAACATTGAAAAGATACCCAAAAATGTTGAAGTGACTTTGGAACTGGGTAACAGGCAGAGCTTGGAACAGTTTGGAGGGCTCAGAAGAAGACAGAAAAATGTGGGCAAGTTTGAAACTCCCTAAAGACTTGTTGAATGGCTTTGGCCAAAATGCTGATAATGGTATTGACAATGAAATTGAGGCTGAGGTGGTCTCAGATGAAGATGAGGAACTTGTTGGGAGCTGGAGCTAAGGTTATTCTTGTTATGTTTTAGCAAAGAGATTGGTGGCATTTTGCCCTGGTCCTCGAGATTTGTGGAACTTTGAATTTGAGAGAGATGATTTAGGGTATCTGGTGGGAGAAATTTCTAAGCAGTAAAGCATTCAAGAGATGATTTGGGTGCTGTTAAAGGCATTTAGTTTTATAAGAGAAGCAGAGCCTAAATATCCAGAAAATTTGCAGCCTGACAATGTGATAGAAAAGAAAATCCCATTTTCTGAGAAATTCAAGCCAGCTGCAGAAATTTTCATAAGTAACGAGGAGCCCAATGTTAATCCCCAAGACAATGGGGAAAATGTCTCCAGGGCATGTCAGAAGTCTTCACGGCAGCCGCTCCCATCACAGGCCCAGAGGCCTAGGAGGAAAAAGTAATTATGTGGGCCAGGCCCAGGGTTCTCATGCTGTGTGCAGTCTAAGGACTTGGTGGCCTGTGTCCCAGTTGTTCCAGCCATGGCACAAGGGGCCAATGTGGAGCTCAGGCTGTGGCTTCAGAGGGTGCAAACCCCAAGCCTTGGCAGCTTCCATGTGGTGTTGAGCTGCAAGTGCCCAGAAGTCAAGAATTTGGGTTTGGGAACCTCCACCTAGATTTCAGAGGATGTATGGAAACACCTGGGTGCCCAGGCCAAAGTTTGTGACAGGGGTGGGGTGCTCATGAATAGCTTCTGCTAGGCCAGTGCAAAAGAAAAATGTGGGGTTGGAGCCCCCACACAGAGTCCTTACTGGGATACTGCTTAGTGGAGCTATGAGAAGAGGGTCACTGTCCTCCAGACTCCAGAATGGTAGATCCACTGATAGTTTGCACTATTCACCTGGAAAAGCCGCAAACATCCAGTGCCAGCCCTTGTAAGCAGCCAGGAGGGAGACTGTACCTTGGAAAGCCACAGGGGCACAGTTACTCAAGACCGTGGGAACCCACCTCTTACATCAGTGTGACCTGGAAATGAGACATGGAATCAAAGGCAATCATTTTGGTACTTTAAGATTTAACTGCCCTGCTGGATTTCAGATTGCCTGGGGTCTGTAGCCCCTTTTTTTTTTGGCCAATTTCTCCCATTTGAAATGGCTACATTTACCCAATGCCTGTACCCGCATTGTCTAGGAAGTAACTAACTTGCTTTTGGTTTCACAGGCTCATAGGCAGAAAGGACTTGCCTTGTCTCAGATAAGACTTTGGACTGTGGACATTTGAGTTAATGTTGAGATGAGCTAAGATTGTGGGGGACTGCAGGAAAGGCATGATTGGTTTTGAAATGTGAGGACATGATATTTGTGAGGGGCCAGGGGTGGAATTATATGGTTTGGCTGTGTCACAGCCAAATCTCATCTTGAATTCCTACAAGTTGTAGGAGGGACTTGGTGGTTGGTAATTGTATCTTTGGGGCAGTTCTTCTCCATGCTGTTCTCAAGATAATGAATAAGTCTCATGAGATCTGATGGTTTCATAAAGAGGAGTTCTCCTGCACAAGCTCTCTCTCTTTGCCTGAGACCATCCACGTAAGATGTGACTTGCTGCTTCTTCTACCATGTTTGTAAGGCCTCCCCAGCCATGTGGAATTGTAAGACCATTAAATCTCTTTTTTTTTGTAAATTGCCCAGTCTCAGGTATGTCTTTATCAGTAGGGTGAAAACGTACTAATACAGGACTCAGGCAGATTTAGAATTTTAATGAAATATCCATTTTGTCTCTTGCATTAAAATCCCAATCTAGTTTCTTTTGCTCAGTTCTTGCATGATATGTGCGTTTCATCCTTTCATTTTTAAAGCCATTCTATATTCCTACTATGGTGTGTATTTAATGAGTGGCATACATCTTTGATTTTAATCCTGTCTGATAATTTTATGATTTACTTGGAAAAATTTGTTTATTTATAATGCAATTATTTGTAAAGTTAAGGTTAAACCTACCTTCTTGTTTCCTCCAATTTTCTTGATTCATGCTTTCATTTGAATTAATCAGTTTAATTATAGTTTTTTCTTATATTAACTTGTGAAATATGCAAGTTTATTATACAGCAGATATACTCAACTTATTACTGCCTAATACACATACAGGATATTATAATTTCTTTCTCAAATCATTCCTAGGTAAATGATGGAAGCAGAATCAACTTTTGGAGGCTCATCTATGGCCTGCTGGGTTGAACTTGAAAGTTTGAAATGACCTAAAGTATATTTGGACACAAACCTCCCTAACCTTTGAGTCGCTAATGACCTAGAGCTTAGTGAGATGCAGCACTTTCTCATGAGCTTGCAGTGGCATCAGGGCCCAGTCTTGAATGCCAGGCAGGGGTCTCTCAACTCTGTGATTCTTCCCAAGAAATACATGAGAACTTCCATCTAGGTTCAAATCTCGAACACAACCCACAAGTCTCTCACTTACTGCCCTCAGTTCAAAGTCTTCAGATGGTTATTTTTCAAGGGGTAAAAAGTTAGCTTGTATATTATCTTGTATTGAACCAGATTCCATTTCAGATGGCATACATATGTTTCTTTATTCTTTCAAATTTGGTCCTTATTGTTGAAACCCAGCCTTAGAGTTCAGAAAACTACTTTTTTACTTCAATATGCTGTGGCTGAGACTGTGCAAAGACTTTTGGCACTAGGTCTTTATTTTTGTATACATTTGCCACAACATATCTAGTAATTTAAAAATCTAGACTGTGAAGATTTTTATTTGGGTTCTTCCTGATAAAAGTAGGAAAAAATACAGTGCCTGGTGCTGTCCTGGTTAGCGGTCTGCCTTATGAAAAGTGGTGGGGGGAGGTGAAGGAGGGGAGGGAAAGAGTGTTTTAATATCACCAAACCTTATCAATGTACAAGTACTCTAGAAACTGCTAAACCAAATCTAAAGAATGTATTTTGCTGGTAATAATAAACCCCAACATCCTCAGCCTCCACCCTGCTGATTTTAAGCGTGAAATCTGTCTGCGACTCCCTCCACTGAATGTGTCTGGGACTCCAGGGTCCCAGTTGGAAACCAAATAAACTGGGAGCTGTGGAGGCTGGCCTGGCTTCTGTAGGTCCCAATTCAAATAGGTGTATCCATTACTGTGAAGGGGGCTGTGACTGGACCTGCATGACATGGATGCCGGCTCTCCAGGGATGATGGGCAGGGAGAGTGGAGGCTGGGTCATCACAGCATCTCCATCGGATCCTGAAATAATAAGAGAGAAGTGCAAGGTTATGTACAAACATTGTGAGTCATTTAAATCATTTTTTGTCTGTTATTTATGTTTTGCTCAATTATTTTTTGCGTGTGATTTTGGTTAATACTCCCAAAACATACAGGTATAAAAAGAACCAAGATTTGCAAGGCACAAAGGGGCCTCTAGAAGTCACCTACCCCATCCCCCTCTTTCTATGTCACAGCTCTCACTAAAGTACATGTCCTTGCTCCTTCTGGAATCTTCCTCACTCTCACAGATCTAGGCATCACATGCCCCATCCTGGAGGAGAAAACACATCTAACAGGAGGACAGAATACACATGGGAGGCAGTGGGTCCCCCAGAGTTCACACTCCCACCCCGTTATCCTCCCTTATTTCCCTTCTGCCCTTACCAGTGACCCAGATAATTAGCAGCCCTGGGAGTTGAGCAGGGAACCTCATTGTGAGAAGGTGAACTGAGGAGTCTTGATCAGTCAAGGCAAGGTTAGAGCTGAGCTTTTATCTCAGACTCACAAGGGAAGGTCCTCCCTAGGGGACAGTATGCAAATCCCCTGGTGGGTGCAGTGGGGTGGAAAGAGCCAAGGAGAAGTTGGGGGCCTCTCTCGTGAGCAAAATGACATAAATATATTTTATGTTTTAAGGAAATCAATACAGGAAAAATCTGTGTTGCCTGAGTGGCAGAAGGGCCATATGTAGATGTTTCCTGCTGTTTCCTCTACTAGACTTCTACTTCTTTAGGACTTTCTCAGGCATGTTTTCCATTTCTCTTTAATAAGGCTGATCTTTCATAAATATTTGGTGATTTTTATTTCTTTGTTCTGGTTTATTTAAAAGAGTCTAGGTTTATTTTATTTTATTTCATTTTATTTTATCTAAGGTAAAACACACAGTGCAAAGGGTGAAAATCTTAAGGGTGCAAATGAGTTTCAAGATCCAGATCATTTCATGTCATGATCCACATCAAAATAGCTAAGGTTTCCAATTCTCTCACTGCTTTCATTATGCACCTTCCCAGTCAAAAACTGCTGCTCAAAACACAATCAATATAACTGATATTCTGACATCTATTATAATTGTTTGTTTTTTTCCCTGGACTTAATCTTTATATCACGTAAAGTAAACATTTTTTGTAGCTTCTTTCTTATTTCTTTCATTTTTTTGAGGCCTTGATTCCTTCTTGTCAATTTGAATTGCTATCTGCTGTCATTCATTCCCTGTGATTCTGAAGAATTTTCTCTTGAATCTCTTGCAAGGCTTATATGCTATTAATGAATTAATCTTTGTATATAAAGGAATATTTCTACCTTGCCTTTATATTTAAATGGTTGTTTTGCTGGATATAGAATTTGTGGCTGACTTTTCTCCCCTAGTATTTAAATATGTCATTCCACTGTCTTCTCATCTCCATTGGTAATGATGAAAATTTAGCTGATGGCTTTATTATTACTTCCTAGTATAGAGTAAATTGGTATTTTAGTGATGCATTCCAAATTCTCTGTGTCTTTGTCTTTCAACGTTGGTACTATAATGTGTATAGTTCTGAATTGCATTGTGCTTATTCTGAAAAGGTTTCACTGAGTTTCTTTCACATATAGATTAATGTGTTTCATCACTTCGACAGATGATTTTCATTATTTCTCCTTTTTTATCTTTTGCAGTTTTTATTTTAGAATCAGAGCATACATGTACAGATATGTTACAGTTATTTTGCACGATGCTGAGGTTTGGTGTATGACTGAACTTATTAACCAGGTAGTGAAGATTGTACCCATAGGTAGTTTTTCAGCTTCTGCCCTTCCTGCCTCTCTCTCCCCTCTAGTAGTCCCCAATGTCTATTGTGCCCATCAACCATGGACTGGATAAAGAAACTGTGGTATATATACACTATCAGGGGAACCTGCCCCCAAAATTTCAATGTAGGTTCTTTCTATTTTCCATCAGTGTTGGCTGGCTGAGAAATAAAGAGAGAAAGTATAAAGAGAAGAATTTTACAGCTGGGCCACCAGGGGTGACATCACATATCGGTAGGACAGTGATGCCTACCTAAGCCTCAAAACCAGCAAGTTTTATTAAGGGTTTCAAAAGGGGAGGGGGGTGTAAAAACAGAGAGTAGGTACAAAGATCACATGCTTCAAAGGGCCAAAAGCAGAACTACTAATAAGGGTCTAACAAAGATCACATGCTTCTGAGGGAACAGGACAAAGGGCAAAAGCAGAACTACTGATAAAGGTCTATGTTCAGCAGTGCATGTATTGTCTTGATAAACATCTTAAACAACAGAAAACAGGGTTCGAGAGCAGAGAACTGGTCTGACCACAAATTTACCAGGGCAGAGTTTTTCCCCACCCCAGTAAGCCCAAGGGTACTGCAGGAGACCAGGGCGTATCTTAGTCCTCATCTCAACCGCATAAGACAGACATTCCCAGAGCACCCGTTTATAGACCTCCCCCAAGGAATGCACTCCTTTCCCAGGGTATTAATATTAATATTCCTTGCTAGGAAAAGAATTTAGTGATATCTTCCCTACTTGCATGTCTGTTTATAGGCTCTCAGAAAGAAGAAAAATATGGCCCTTTTTGCCCAACCCCGCAGGCAGTCAGACCTTATGGTTGTCTTCCCTTCCTCCCTAAAAATTGCTATTATTCTGCTCTTTTTCAAGGTGCACTGATTTCATATTGTTCAAACACACATGTTTTACAATCAATTTGGAAAGTTAACACAATTATCACAGTGGTCCTGAGGTGATGTACATCCTCAGCTTACAAAGATAACAGGATTAAGAGATTAAAGTAAAGACAGGCATAAGAAATTATAAAAGTATTATTTGGGAACTGATAAATGTCCATATTAAAATGAAATCTTCACAATTTATGTTCCTCTGCCATGGCTCCAGCCGGTCCCTCCGTTTGGGGTCCCTGACTTCCTGCAACAATACACCATGGAATTGTATGCAGCAATAAATAGGAACAAAATCATGTCCTTGCAGAAACTTGGATGCAGCTGGAAGCAATTTTCCTAAGTGAACTGATGCAGAAACCAAAAACTAAATACCACATGTTCTCACTTATAAGTGGGAGCTAAACATGGGGTACACATGGACATAAAGATGGGATCACGTTTTTTAGCCTCTTTCTATTTTTTCCTTTGTGATTCCTAATTCAAATTTGTTGGCATTGTTACACGGACCTATAATGTCTGAGGTTTTATTCATTCTTCTTTATAATTTTTCCCTTCTTTATATGAGATCATTTCTATTGACTTGTTTTTCAGTTTACTGATTCTTGTGTCATCTTAAATTGCTGTTGAGTCTATATAAGACATTTTTCAATTGAGTTATTGAACTTTTCATTTCTAGAATTTCCATTAGGTCTGTTTTCATAGTTTCTCTGTTTGAGAGTCTCTATTTGTTGAATCACTGTCTTTAAAAATTCCTTTTTAATTATTTTTTAAAGGTTAAAATAATTCTTTGAACATATATTTGATAAGGGTGGAGCGCATAGACACCATGGAGATGGACCACAATGCAGGGAGCTCAGAATTTGATTAGTTGAATTTGAAGTCTCTGACTAGATGATGCTCTTGTGGGATTTAATTATTTTCTATCTTTTATGTTTCTCATATTACAAATACCTTTTATTTTTAAGATAGTAACTATGTATAGAAATTCAGCTTATAAATCCCTGGAAATTTCTAACAGAAAAATTTTTGAAAAAAATAGTTTCTCTTAGGCCCCCAAACCAGCCTCTGCCTGGGACCTGACTTGGTCTTTGAGCCAGTGAAATCTGTGATGAGGTTTTGAGTTGGGCAGTGAAATGATGGCAGGGCAGGCTGTGTCCTGGGTGCTGTGGAGGACAGGAGGACAGTCCTTCAGGGTTGGTGATGCTGGGAGTTCAAGGGGAGACACTAAGCATGGAGCTGCCTGTGAGTTGCCCTAGTAATGCTGTCTGGACAGTGATCATCTCATAAGTGTACTTGGATGCCAGTGGATGGCCCAAACGTGGGCTCAGGTTGGACAAAGACAAAGCTTTAGGGATGAATATATGGGGCTTATTTGATACTCTGAAGTTTCAACACAAGCATAATGAATTATATGGGAAAAGTAAGGAGTCACAAGGTTGCAATTTTTCATTTGATATTAAAATATATTCCCTCTGCTCATTTTTCCCTCCAGAATATAACTACTGATATACATTTAACCAAAGTCACTGTTTTTAATTGTCGTTTTAGTAACTGACAGCCTGTGTACAGAGTTCCTAAATAACTGGGAAGCCAGACCATCATTCTTATGGGTGAATCCAGGAAGTGACTGTGGATATGAAGAAATGTGAGTTTCACGTACATGTCTCCAAAGTCATGGGCCACTGATCTGGGGAGAACCTGCAGTCAGTTCACTTTCCCATACCCAGCTGAGAGGACACCTCGATCTGTGTTCTTCTGATGAACTCTAAAAACTGGATCACATTCTGAAGGTCTAGTTCACACTTCTTTTCTGTGCTAGAGGGACTCTCTACTCACATGTATTGTACCCTGTGCATAGGACAATATGCGATACATAAAAGTTGTTTTCTGCTAATTACCCATCAAACATGTCATGTATGAGTCTTCTATAGTTGTTACCTGACCTATGGCTATGGGGTCTTCCAAAAGAATGGGCCAGAGGTGGAGCTGTGAAACTGTAGCTGGATAAAAAGTGTAAGTGTCAAGATAGGGGAAAGAAGTGGTGTTAATAATAATAATATTCCAGATTAGTCTGGGGTCTTGGCTGTGATTACTGGTAAGCGGGAAAGAGTCTAGGTTTGGTTTTTATTAGTTTTATTTCAATTGATAAAACAGCCAGAGTAAAGTGCACATATCTTGAGTGCATAACTGAATAAAGTTTATGTGTAATTCATTGTCCAGGTGGAATGACAGAATATTTCACATGCTCTTGTGCTTCCCTCATGGAAAATCTTTGTAAGGTTTCACCACTCTCATTCAGCAAAAGTAACTATCTTTCTGACATCTAACACAATCATTTAGGTTTCCCCGTCTTGAACTTCACATAAATAGCATGAAGTGTATTTTTATCTTTTTAGCCTTAGTATTGTTCTTTACTACTTTTGAAGCCTTCATTTCTTCCAGTGGACTCAAGGTCCTGTCTGATGTCATTTCCTGGGATTCTGAAGTGTTTTCTCTCAAGTGTCTTATAAGACATAGCTGCTACGAATGAACATATTTTGTTTACCAAAGAATTTTTTTGCTTTTTTGTTAGAGATGAAGGATATTTTCACTTGATATAGAATTCCTGGTTGCCTTCTTTTTTTTTTCTTTCAGCATTTAAATATGTCATTTCACAGCTTCTAGCCTCTATTGGTCCCAATGAAAATGAAACCAATAGCTATATTGTTGTGTCTCTGCATAAAGTGTCTGCTTTCATTCTTTATGCAATGAAGATTTTCTCTTTGTCTTTCAATATTTTAATATAATGTGTTCAGTTATTAATTTCTATTGAGTATCTAAAAGGTTTTTATTGAATTTTTTCATCTGAGAATATTTTTTCTTACTTTCGAGACGTTTTTGTCATTATTTCTCCAAATATTTTTTCAGCCACTTTCTCTGTCTCTCCTCCTTTGTGACTCTCATTATACATTTGTTGGTATCTTTCACTCTGAGCTATACATCTCTGAAGTTTTCTTCCTTTTTTTCTGAACATTTTCTTTAGACTCAATACTTTCTTGTCCTCTATTTTCAAGTTAACTGATTGTTCTGCCATCTCAAATTGCTATTAGACCTAGCTAATACATATTTAAATTGGATTATTGTACTTTTCATTTCTGGAGTTCCCATTTGGTCTTTTTTTATACTTTCCATTTCTTTTCTTGAGTCCCTACTTGCTGAATCTTTTTTTTTAAATATTGTCTTTTCTATGTCAATAATCATAGTTTTAAAAATAATTATTTTAACATCTGCATATTAACTGCTTTGTAGCCTTTGCTAAAGCCAACAATTAGGACAAGTTAGAATCAGCTTTCATTGACTGTTTTCTATTGTTGTTGTTGTAGTTTCTTTATTTTTATTCCTTCAATATCAATCATACTTCCCTGTTTTTTCCAGGATTTTTTAAACTGAAAACTGTACATTTTTGACAATATATTATAGTACCTCTCTTTAGATTGTGGGTTTTTTAATTTTAATTTTAATTTTCTTAGAAACAGAGTCTCACTCTGTCAGCCAGGCTGGAGCTTGGTGGTGTGATCATAGCTCGCTGCAGACTCGACCTCTTGGGCTCAAGCTATCCTCCAGTTTCTTCCTCCTGAGTAGCTGGGAATATAGGTGCATGTCACCGCTCTCTGCTTTTTTTAAAAAAAAAATTTTGTAGAGATAAGGGTGTCGCTATTTTTTCCAGCATGGTCTCAAACTCCTGGCCTCAAGTCATCCTTCTGCATCAGACTCTCAAAGTACTGGGATTACAGGCTTGAGCTATCATGTCAGGCCTTGAATTTGTTTCATTTTTCTGAGCATTTTTAAATTTTCTTCTTAGTTACTTGTCTGAACTTACTGACAGTACCTGACTTACGATAGTTGGACTTACAATTTTTTGACTTTCAAATGGTGTGTAAGTGACAGGCATTCAAGTAGAAATAGTACTTCTTGTATTCATACAACTATTTCTACCTCCTCTTTCAGTACAGTATTCAATCAATTATGTAAGGTATTCAACACTTTATTGTAAGATAACCTTTGTGTTAGATAATGTTGCCCAACTGTAAGCTAATATATGTGTTCTGAGCACATTTAGGATAGAATAGGCTGAGCTATAATGTTCAGTGGATTAGATGTATTCAAAGCATTTTCATTGCATGATATTGGAAAATCTGTATCTCATGTGGTGTTGGACCACTGATATCTCTGCTTCTTTTTATTCTTAATATTAATCTTTAGTTTGAATTTATAGGAACTGCACATGTATCTGCATAGCATAGTGGTCACCAACGATTTGAGACATTTTGCTCAAATATCTGGAGCTTTTAAATCTGTCTTCTGTGAATCCATCTGTGTGTAGTTTAAAAAGCAAACTGCATGCAAAATGCAGCGAGTTCTTACCTCCCTCTGGTTTTACTTTGCAACAGGAACTCTTGGGTCTCATCACTCATATCTATAGCTTCTAGGTCTCCAGGAATATGTGCAGAGAGTGTTTCAGCAATATGGGCCTATCTTATCCAGGAATCTGCTATTTACTGTCAGCAGATGTACTACTTGCCCCAAACAGGGCATCATCTTGCACTAGCAAAGCTGTGGGCTTTTTCTGTTCATTTCCTATGGAGTTCTCCATCTTTAGCTGGAAACACTGAAGAATTTTTTTCCACTCCTTGGCTTTACTCAAGTCCACCCCCTTTGGCAGCAAGCTTCCAGTTTTATTTGCTATCTTCACATTGGTAAAACTCCAGTTCTATAATTCATGTTGACTAGCTGGGGGTAGAAGGGTGCTGTCACAGGCAAAAGGCTACAGACTTTTTCTGTTCTTACTCAAAACACTAGTACTTTTTTTCTATAAAGAATATAAATGCTTAATTATTTTATGCTTTGCCAATTTTCAAAGTGCTGAAATATTTTGATATTTTAGCTTTATATTTATAGGTGTGTTTGTTGTTTATTCTTGCACAGAAGATTTATTAAACTCTTTGTGATGCCATAAACAGAGATGCCTTCTAAAATGCATTTAAATGAACAAAATAGCCATACTGAAATGGAATGAGGTAATGGACTAATATAAGTAATTTTGGACTTGAGAACTTGAACTCCAAAATGGCCATATATAGCAGAGATGCTAAAACTGAGTGGCCACCACACTAGCTATCTGTAAAGGAAGCAGCTGGAATAATCTAGTAAACACTGATGGTCTTGTTGAGGTTTTTGTTTCAAGTTGAAGCACTGTGGGTTCCTGCATTATACTGCTGACAGTAATAAACTGCAAAATCTTCAAGCTCCACGCTGCTGATGGTGAGAGTGAAGTCTGTCCCAGACCCACTGCCACTGAACCTGGCTGGGATGCCAGTGGCCCTGTTAGATGCACGATAGATGAGGAGCCTGGGCGACTGCCCAGGTTTCTGCTGGTACCAGGCTAAGTAGTTGCTAACACTCTGACTGGCCCTGCAGGAGATGGTGCCTCTTTCCCCTGGAGACACAGACAGGGTGGCTGGAGACTGCATCATCACAATTTCGCCGGTGGTATCTGAGATTGAAAATAAAACAGAAATGCATGATTGTAACCTATATCAAACCCACTGTCTTTAAGTAGAGCCAAAATTGTTGATCTACATTGAATTTTAATTATATTTCTATAGGTGTCAGGAGATTTCACTACTGTGAAAAACCACCTCATATTCCCCTCACCTGGGAGCCAGAGTAGCAGGAGGAAGAGAAGCTGTGCTGGGGCTTCCATGGTTCCCTCTGGGTCGTAACTGGGCAGTTCCTCCCCAGAGCTCTGACCCAGGCATTGATATGGGCTCTGGAAGGTAGGGCAGCTGGGAGAGACATGCAAAGCAGCTGGGGTGGGAGCTGAGCTTCCAGCTGCAGAGACCACCTGCTTCTTCCTCTCTGCACTGAGCATCCTGCGCCTCCCTGGTTGTCAGTTCAGAAAAGCCTGTTGGCTCAGCCTGAGTGTAGAACTCCTCCCTTGTGATCACAGAATTTCACTCCTGTGTCTTTCTTCTCCTCAATCACCTAAATTCACCCAGATAATGTTTGGCACAAGCCTGTTAAGAATAGTATAGAAGGCTGTGTTTTAATTTCTCTCTTCCTATCCTCAATATGCGCAGTCATCTCCTTAAGTGCATTATTGGATCTATTGAAATGAAGACTCTGTTAGAACTTAATCTTCTAGATACACCTTTCATTTGCTTGTTAGTAATGTTTTCTGAGGGTTCTGAAGATTTCCATTAACCCAGCCACATATCCTCTTTGAGTTAAAAAGTTAAAAACTTCTGTTTACAGTCACACGTCCTGGCAGGCCATGACATAGATGCTCCATGGCTTGCCAATTGCTTGAAACTGATCAAGTAACTTAACTTCCCTGTGTCTCGGTTTCCATATCTGTGTAACTGTGATAATAGTGGTACCTACCTTACAGTGCTGTAGACAGTTTAAATAAAATAAGACAAAACATTTGCAATAGTATTCAGGACATTATGTATGCAGCAATTAATTTTGTTTTTATTGTTTAAGTATTCAGCAGTACAGTCATCATCATTATAAATATACTTAGCATGGAAAATAGTCTTAAATCTAATCCAAGAATGTTTTATCCACAGTTAAATTAAATTCTAAGGCATTTTCTTCAGTACTGTACACAACTCCTAAAATCCTAATGATTTGGTCTTAATCTGTGCTAAAGTACTCAGACTTCAATCATTCCCGCCCATCCCTGTCTAATGCATTACTTCTCATCATCCATTATCAAAATGTTACCCTATAAAAGGTTCCCATGTCCTGTTGCTGTTCTTCTTTTTTATGTAATCTTTATTCCACCTTGTTATCTTTTGTGTTATTCTTGCCCCAGGACTGACAATAAGGAAAAGCTACTATCATTACTTGTGGGCTTGCTCCAGTATAATTTTGTCAGGCTTGTTATTTGGAAATGAGGACTGTGTCTTGCAAAGAAACATATTCATTGGAGCCATGTGTTATCAAAAAAAAAAGATTTTATCTACTTATGATCCAATAATTAATTTAGACTGTCTTCAACAGATTTTTTTTAATGATAAAAAGCAGAAGATGTTATAAGAGGAAAATACAATACAATAGAAAACACAAGCTATTATAACTCTTGCTTCATGGATTTTTACACATATTTAGACGTATGTTGGGTATATGTGTGCAATGATAATCTAAAAACTGAATGGCAACTGGCTTAAGGAATGCCTGCATTACACTGAGTCTTGCCCACTCTTCCAATTATGAAAAGAAAGCTACAACACTATTTGTATGGGTATCAAACCTTCTAGCTGCTGTGATGGAGGTAGAGAAGATTTACTGCGACAAAAGCCTTGGAAGTAGTAGAGGTTTGTCCTATGATGTTATGGCTGTTGCTGTTTCTGCTGGTGTTGTTGTTAGGAAATACAGTGGAAGTGAAAGCAAGTAGAAGATTTACAAGCTCTGCTCTTCCTCATCCTCACAACTCCCTTTAGAGATGGACAGATGTTGGTCCAGGAATCCCTGACACCCTTAGAAGTATTTTGCTCTTTCCAGAATGTTTCCTGACAAGTATTGTTTGGAGTCACAGATGAGGTGAAACTGGGTGTAGAAGAAAGGACTAGAGCAAGGGAAGGAGTTTTCCATCCCAAATAGTTGTTGTAGGAACAGGGAAATGGAATTTTTCATAGATTTATGCCACACTTCTATCATGTTGCGGAGAGAGGAGTCAAACCAGGCTAACTCCTGAAAGAATCATTACATTATTTTAGAGAGAAAGAACTATGATGTTTAAAATTCAAAGCTATTGATTTTTGTTATTGTTGTTGATTTTTATTTTTTTTTCTTTTTGAGATAGAGTCTCGCTCTGTCATCTGGGCTGGAGTACAGTGGCACGATCTTGGCTTACCACGACCTCTGTCTCTCTGGATAAAACAATTCTCCTGCCTCAGCCTCCCAAGTAGCTGGGATTACAGGTGCGTGCCAACATACCTGGATAATTTTCATATTTTTAGTAGAGATGGGGTTTTGCCATGTTGGCCAGGCTGGTCTCAAACTCTTGATCTCAGGTGATCTGCCTGCCTCGGCCTCCCAAAGTGCTGGGATTACAGGATTGAGCCACTGCGCCCGGCCCTACTGAGGTATTAATATTATTCATCTTCTTGAATACACCAAGTGGTAAAGTACAAATCCATAATTTAAACTTGAAATTTCTACTCCTATGTGAATTATACTAGTGAGGAACAAAAAAATTTTCTATTGGTTGGGAGATGATGTTTGACAGTGGTCAGTTTGTGAAGTGGAGGCTTATGTCACAGGACTTTTTACACTGCTACATATAAAAATGGTGAATGGCCTCATACCCAGAAGAATCAGCATTTCTCATGAGCCATATTACCACCAAGAAAGAAGTGAATTGAAGCCTGTGACTACTTGATGAAGGGTGTATAAAGAAGAGGGAAAGAAAAAGGATACAAAACACAATATTGTAAGTGGAAAGGAAGAAGTCATTACACAGCCTATAAGAGTAAAAAAATAAAGAGAGGATATTATGAGTAATTTTATGTCAACTAACTTGACAAAAGTGGTGCAGGGCAGGTTCTTGGCTTCACTCAGGAAGGAATGGAGCGTAAGCTGGTGGTAGAAGAAAACAGCTTTACTGAGGTGGCAGTATTACAGCTCTGTGACTGTTCTTGTGGAGCAGAGCTACCCCATAGGCCATATGCCAAGAGCAGCAGTGTAGGGGCAGTTTTGCAGTTATATTTATCCCCACTTATAATGACATGCTAATTAAGGAGTGGGTTATTCAGAAATAACGAGAAAATGGGCAGTAACTTTCAGGTGTTTCCATGGCAATGGTAAACTGATATGGCACTGGTGGGCATGTCTTATGGACAGGTGCTTCCAGTGTCTCTTCCTTGTGTCACCCACTCTTCAATCTGGTTCCGGGTTGAGTTCCACCTACCTCCTACCTCACTGCCCCTCAGAGATTAGACACTCCTTAATCTTAAGGAGACTGCAGAAGAGCAGAGACCATTTTCTGTAAGTGCTTCCTGCTGACTTTATGGGTGCAGGCCTTCCCTAGCCTTTGAGGAGTAAAAATCTTTGGTACCTGAACTAAGGGGCCCAATGGCAGGATGCTTTCATTTGTGGGGTCAGAAGACAGAATGGGTTGGAAGACTTGTAATGGACTGTATCATCTTTACATGAAATTTAGAAGACATAAACTTTACTAGGATGTTAAACAAGAAAATCATAATTGGAAGACAGAGAAAAATTATTGCTCCTATGTCCACCCACAGAACCATGTTATTAATCTATGTGTTTGCAAAACAACAGCCTTAGGTTTTCTAGGTTTTATAAATGGAGGTTGTGGTGTCCACCTTTTGTGCCTGCAGGACCTTGTAAGAAACAGATTTAATCCTGGACAGCTGTACCCAACTAGTGGCTTCCTGAAGCCTAACAGTAGTTGGAATAATTGAGAATATCTGATAAGGGCCCCTTTATTCCGGTTATTATTGATTCTTGGGGGATCATTTTGTTGTTGTTTTTTGAGACAGAGTCTCCCTCTGTTGCCCAAGCCTGAGTGCAGTGGCACAATCTCGGCTGGGCTCACTGTAACCTCTGCCTCCTGGTTTCAAGCTATTTTCATGCCTCAGCCTCCTGAGTAGCTGGATTACAGGCATGTAACCCCATGCTCAGGTAATTTTTTGTAATTTTAGTAGAGACATGGTTTCATGATGTTGGCAAGGCTGTTTCGAACTCCTGGCCTCAAGTGATCCACCCACCTCAGCCTCCCAAAATGTTGAGATTACATGTGTGAGCCACTGCACTCACCCAGAAGGAACCCAGCCAGTTCCTTCTTTTTAAGGTTTTAGTAAGACTAAGTCTTCTGGTTAAACAGAGGAGCTATTATTTTCTTTTGTGGAAAAGGACACTGTTTTATTTTCATAATTTTAAAAGGCCTTTTAAATCTGGCCTACATTTCAAATGGGGTACAGCGAGGTGTGTCTGACTCCCTGTTTCCCACCATGGCCTGAATTAGATTTTATTAGGTTTCTTTGGTAGTTCCTTTGGCCAAGGGGTTTGGAATCAAAACATTTATAGCCAATTAAATATTTTAGGCCAGACTGCATGGAGGTGGGCAGGCACTCATTAGCCCTTAAGCAAGCAGATCATGAGGTCAGGAGATAGAGGCCATCCTGGCTAACATGGTAAAACCCCAACTCTACTAAAAATAAAAAAAAAAGTAGCTGGGCGTGGTGGCACGTGCCTATGATCCCAGCTACTCAGGAGGCTGAGGCAGGAGAATCGCTTGAACCCAGGAGGTGGAGGCTGCAGTGAGCCGAGGTTGGACCACTGCACTGCAACCTGGGTGACAGAGTGAGACTCCATCTCAAAGAAGAATATAAATATTTTTAAAGCTGTATAAAAATAAAAAAGTAAAGCCCCAAATAAAGTTATATATGTTAAAAAACCAAGTACGTAGAATAATACTATGTTGGGGGAAAACATTGCTTCCACAGACCTCTAAGACGAAACACTTTAGCATCAAGGCCGCAACAACAGTCAGAACTGGAGGTGAAAAAGTCACAGGAGCTGGTGAAGAAGCAAAAGCAGACAGCAATCATCCCAGGCCTTTTTAAAGGGAGAATAAGCTGAAAGCAGCAAAATACAACAGTTGAATCCCTAAGACACTAATCTCAGAAGTTTTAAAAGGAACTTATTATCGTAACAAGGGCAAAATTTTCTGTTTTACTTTTTTTTTTTTTTTTTGAGATAGAGTCTCGCTCTATCACCCAGGCTGGAGTGCAGTGGTGCAATCTTGGCTCACTTTAACCTCCGCCTCCCAGGTTTCAGCCATTCTCCTGCCTCAGCCTCCCGAGTAGCTAGGATTACAGGTACATACCACTGCGCCTGGATAATTTTTGTATTTTTAGTAGAGACGAGGTTTTACCATGTTGGCCAGGCTGGTCTTGCACTTCTGACCTCAAATGATCCACCCTCTTCGGCCTCCCAAAGTGCTGGGATTACAGGCACGAGCCACTGCACCCGGCCTCAAAAACAAAATTTTCTATAATTTAGGAAATCAATAACTTAAGAAAACTGAGTTTCAATATGCAGACCATTTTCTAGAAAGTGACTGGGCCATCAATTGTTCTCATCTCAGATTTCCACTTCTTGCATAGAAGATGTAAGAAGAGGTAGGAAGACGTTATGAAAGTGGATTGTAAGCATTTGTTACTGAGCAAAATATGACTAAAGCACTATTTTTATTTTTTAACTTTTATTTATCATTATTTTTTGAGACAGGGTGTCACTCTGTTACCCAGGTTGGAGTGCAGTAGTGCGACCTTGGCTCACTGCAACCTTCGCCTCCTGGGTTCAAGCAATTCTCGTGCCTCAGCCTCTCAAGTAGCTGGGATTACAGGCATGCACCATCATGTCCACCTCTTTTTTTTTTTGTATTTTTAGTAGAGACAGGTTTCACCAGGTTGGCCAGGTTGGTCTTGAACTCCTGACCTCAAATGATCAGCCCACCTTGGCCTCCCAAAGTGCTGGGATTACAGGCTTGAGCCACCATGCCCGGCCTTAAAGCAGTATTTTAATTAAATAAAGAGTAGAAGAAAAAGCATAACAAAAGTGACAACAAGAAAACAAAATGCCATTATGGAAAATGATGACTTTAGGGCAGAACACAAGAAAAGACAAACCAAGATTCCCATAGGGTGAGGCTCCAATCCACAATCCTCGGACAAATGTCAATGCTGAAAACCCTGGAGCATCCAGGGAGTGACCAACAATACCAAATGCTGAAAACCCAGAGTACCCGAGTATCAGCCTACGATTGTCCCCACACCAAATGCCAGGAAACCCTGGAGTATCCAGGGGCTGACCAGTGCAGAAAATCCTGGAGCCTCAGTGGGGTGGCCAGCCCCAAAGGCCTGGTTGTGGCCATAGAACAATGTAACTCTGGCTTCATATAGTCAACAGAATAGGAGAATTCTTTCAACCAAGTGTCCTGCCTTAAACAACTGCACAAACATAATTAGTAGGGAGCCAAAGACAAAACTGCAAAGCAAACACATATATTGGGGCAGAAAATAAGACAAAATGGCTGATGGATAAATAAAATGGCATTAGAGGAGAAATGACTAAAACAAGGAGCAAGGAGGATGTAGTCAGGTGTGTTATGGGGGACTTCAAATGGACTATCTAGCCAAACGCCTTATTTCCTGGATCATCTGATATAGGGCAGGTGGACAGAGGGGAAACGTACAGGTGTGCAGGAGCGAAAATGGTGCCAGTCTCTAACGTGGGGCCTGCATGAAGATCTCTCCAGGCTCCCCAGCTTGGGTGTGTTGAATTTCCACGGGTGAACTGGTGAACAGAGCGGCTGGCCTGCATGAAGCAGTGACTCTGTGGCCACTTACTTATCTGCTCAGCTCCACTCCTGTCAGGAAAGATGATGGCTCTTCAAACAGCCTTTGGCTAGTATTAACAGCTCTGCAATGTTAGCAACTCTGTAGCTTTGATCGCTGTAGTGCTGATCACTGTCTCACCCTCTCTCACTGTCGCTCTCTGGCCATTTCTCCAATAGTTGTGTTGCCCATTGCTGATCGCTATGTCCATCTTCTCACAAAAGGCCATCTCTTGCTGTCTTCCTTCTCCGCTGCTTCCACTGTCTCACTGCCACATCAAATGCTGCCTCTCACCACGGCTCATTTATCCTCCCTCCTCATTAAACATCAATCTGCGTGTCCAGGCCTTGCATCCCCAGGCTGATGTCTCTGTCCTGGGCCAGGTACTGGAGAGTATTGTTCCTCCAGCTTCACCAATAAGCCATGGTTCTCTCGAATCCAACCTTCTCACTGCACCAATTTTGCCAAGAAGCTTTGCTGTGCACTGGTCCCCAACTTACCCAAATGTAGTGAGACACAACACTCATGCACAACCAGTTACATGAAGTGGATTACTACTTACAGAGAGTCAGCCACAGAGAGCACAAAGCTGCGGGGGCCTGATTGACTCTAGACTGTGCGTACCCCACAAGGACTGCAGCTGAGGGACTCTGGAATGCAGCCCACCCTGGGTTTTATGTCTTAGAATCACATGACACACTGGGCTACAGTGTTGAAGAAATTCCTGTTTCTAGTAGGGACAGAAACGGAACCCAGGCTGTTCTGGCCAATCATGCCCTATCTCAGAATGTTACAGTTCCAGAACATTCTAGAAAACTACAAGCAAGAAAAGGAAGAGGACTGGGTTGATTGAAGACAAAATGAAACTATTCTGCAAATACCATAATGAAATCACAACTCAGTAATCTTTTTGCGACTGGCTTATTTCACTTAGTGTAATGTCCTCTAGTTTCATCCATGTTATAGCATGTGTGAGAATTTCCCTTTTTAAAGGTAAATAATATGGTATTGTATGTATATACCACATTTGGATTACCAGTTCCCTCCTTTGTGAACATTTGAGTTGCTCTACCTGTTGGCTACTGTGAGTAATTTGGTTCTGAATGTGGGTATACAAATATCTCCTCAAGTTAATGTCTTCAATTACTTGGATATATGTCCAAAAGTGGAATTGCTGAATTATATAGTATTTCCATTATTAATTCTTTGAGGAATTGTCATCTGGTTTTCCACAGCAGGTGGGCCATTTTACATCACCACGACAGTGTCCACAGGAGTTCCAGTTCCCTAAGTTCTCACCAAGACTGGTCATTTTCTGTTGGAAAAAAAAATCCTAATAGGTGTGAGGTGGGTTTTGTTTTTATTTTTCTAAGGATTAATAATATTAAGCATCTTTTCCTATGCTAGTTATCTAATTATCTCTAAAGAATATTCTCCAGAGAAATGTCGATTCATATAATTTTCTTGTTTTTAATCAGGTATTTTATTTTAATGTTGACATGTAGGACTTATTTTTATATACTAGACATTATTAACCCCTTATCAGATATATGATTTACAAATATTTTCTTCTATTCCACATGTTGCATTTTCACTGTGTTGATTATGTCTTTTGATGTTCATTTTACATTTTTATGTAGTCCAATTTATCTTCTTTTCTACTTTTGCCTGTATTATGGTGTTAAAGGTGTTAGTATTCAAATGTCTATAAATACTGACTTACTGTGCTGAGAAGGTCACTCTAGACCATCTCTCTGATGGTGGAGCTAAGAATTTTACACTCTCACATTTTGTACCAGGGCACAGTGCAGCTACGTGAGAACCCAGTGGCATTCCCGAGCTTATTTGTCTTGCATTTTTGGCAACATGGATTGTTGTTCACATTGGCCTCCTCTGGCAGGTCCACCTGGAAAGCATTATATTTAGCAAGAAAAAAGGAGGCTGTGAATGATGTCAACTGTGTATATTCCCTGTTGCAGATGTCAAATCCATGAAGCATAAAAGGATTTACTAGAGGATATTAAATTCCTTGCAAAGTGTTGAAAAACCTGAAGGAATAGGCTCCAGGCAAAGCCTCTGGAACAATTCCAAGAATGGCACTGCTGATGCAGGCTGGGGAGGAGCTCCTGCTGCCTGAGACTCCACATTCAAGCTGTCTCCTGCAGAAAAGAGAGCAGCTCTTCTCACTACTGCCCCCAGAAGGACAGCCGCTCTGCTATCAACTGCTAGAGACCTGACCCCTTTCTCTGTAGCCCTGCCTGTGTTGATTACATCTTCATTTCAGTCTCATGTAGATTCATCTGTTTTCAAGGGTACAGGGGTTATTTCTGCCCAAGTCCACCCTGTGGCTTTCTATCATAAATACACGTTTCTACACTTGAATTTCCAGGAATTACTAGTAACAACAGCAAAATGCTACAACCCAACATAAAGATTTCCTTTACAAAGAACATCATGCTCCCCACGTAGCATTGTGCTCCCCAAAATGTGGGGAAACTCCAATCTGTTCATCCCAATACCATCTAGGAAAAAATGTTCTTCTCTCATGAGCCATTAATCTGTCTACTTATTATTTAATTTTTGGCCTAAATTGTAAAGGTGGCTAAAAATGGCACTTTGAATTTTTTTAAAGAAAGGGTATATAGAAAATATGAAATTATTTAAAATACATATATGCATGACACATTTAGTTATTGTCACCAGCTTCTTTCACATTTATTTTATTCTCTAGTTTCTGGCAATACTTTCTCTAGGGTAGAGTCTGGAAAGGCTATTCCTCATTTCCTTGGCTTCCTAAGTCCCAGATGTGGTGAAGAATGCCCATCAGCTGTGTTACTACAGAGTGCTTTTAGATTGAGATGAGGGAGGGGACGTGCCTGATCTCACTCAAATGTGCTCAATTTCCTGGTCTGGGTCACAGCCGGGCAGCACAGTCCTGTGGGCACAGTATCTTCACTCGCCAGGTTTCTATCAAAATGAGAGTGTCCTTCTTGACTGTGGAAAACACGGGGCAGGGAGAAGATCAAGAAATAGCAAAAGAAGTACTTGGAGTTTCCTGAGCTGCCACTCTGGTTTCCCCAAATGTTTTCATTCCATTTCATTCATGATAATAAACAGCTTTCTGCCTAACCAGCCATAATCGCTTTTCTTAGATCCAACTGATTCAGTGATAAAACTAAAGAGAAAAAATAAACACACCTTTCAACATTTAAGCTGACCAGTTGGCTGTCTCTGGTATTTACACCTCCATATCCCACTATGCATTTCATCTTCCCTTTGCCTCACTGGAGATCCAAGTGCAGGGAATGCTTCACATGACTGTGATCCCTAGAACTTCATCCTGATGACTGTTAAAATCTTCTCTGAGTTTTACCAGTGGAAATGGCAATAAATAGAAACATTCCAGAAGGTCCCCTAGGGTCCATATTTTCTGTACTTCCTCTCTAAGATATGTAAAATCAATTCCATTTGCTCTTGCTTTATATGGGCTAGATTTTTGTCCCCAGCACACACCCTAACGCCCTGTGTGGACAACTTATCCAGTATTGTATTAAGTCTAAATGGTCACATGCTTATCATATCATTTCTTCCAATTTCATGGAATAATTGTCATGTCAACTCTTTGGATTAAGAACCATGAACCAGATAACCACAGCCCTGAGTAAATAGAAATAGAATATTTCAAGCTGTTCAGTTGGCATAACAGTGATGAGTCTACAGCTCATTTTCAAGATATAAATATTCTATTTATGGGAGTAAAAGCACAAATCATGGTTAGTGTTTCAGAACCTCCACCACATCTGACAGCATAGCAATTCAACAGCACAAGGTTTGTGTGCCAGCTTTGCTTGACTAATAATGTTTTTTCCCCTGTCTATAGGGAAAGCTGCACCTGTGCACATGACAAGAGCGTGAGCTACACTTTTTTCACTTTTTTTTGAGGTAAATAAGTTGCTTGATCCAAAGCCATATTATGGAATAATGTTCTGACTCTGATGAAAGCATTTGGAAAATCCTGAAATAATATTTATGCAGAAATACAACCAAAAAGAAAGGCAAATTCATATATAGGAAAATAACCAGTGCCCTCCTCATGTTACATGAGGTCCACTAGTATCACCTGACCCCAGCTGTTCATCTGAGCCCTGATGTGTGGTATAATGTTAGGGGTTCAGGAGGGGTCATTCTTCTTGGCAAATGAGGTGTTCAGAAGAGCCAGTAGCCCTTTAAGTCTCAGTTAGTTGAAATTCATATTATTGAGTCCCCACAGGGACCTCCATAACATTGGTTCATGATACTCCCTGGGAAAGCTGGGAAAGTTGACTGACTGAAGTCCATGTGTTGAATCACCCTCATTATTAAAAGACCCTGCTCATTAATGGCATTTTGATTAATATTCACTGGGAAAGCATTTTGTTTTTTTATTTTGGCTCATCTTTGAAACGTCTAGTCATAGCTCTTCCAGAATCACTTTGTCTGCAATCATTTTGTTGCATTTCTTTGAAGGCCTGATGATCTGTCAAAACCAACAGCCAATATTATTACATTGCTGTTATGTTGGGAAAAGCTGAATGTTGGGAGAAGCTGAGGCAGGGCTTGCCTGTCTGACTTAATGTAAAAGAGTCTTGGAGCACATCTGGGGTCCAGGGTCTAAAACCCCTTGTGGCCTTTAGTACACCAAGCTCTGCGCTAAAGGGTGGAAGGCTACCCTGACGCACCATAATCTAAGCCCAGGGCATAAAATCCCTTGTGACTTGGATAGAATCCAGGGCTCGTGGCTCTGGAATGTGTCTAGACTTGCTGGCTCCTTTCTCCTTGCTCTCCCAGTATCGATTGTATCTTGAGTTAAAAGAACCTGCTCTCCATTATCTCAAGTAGCAGAGCAAATGCTAAACCATCACAGGTGTAAATCATGTGCTTAATACAATGCATCCTTTTGGCCTCCACATTCTTACCACCTGTTTCTTTGTTGGATTACCAATAAATAGCATGGGCTTCCAGGGCTCAGGGCCTTCTCAGCCTCCATACACTAGCGATGGTCCCTGGTGCCCACATTTCTCTCTCAAACTGTCTTTTTCTCAATCTTTGACTCCACCAGACTTTGTCACCCCCGTGACCTGGTGTTGGGTCTGATCACCTCAAAACTGTTATTGTTGCAATGTGATCATCAGATGTAACCCTTGCAGTTTACTCATTGTTATGATTTTTACATTTCCAGGGCTTCCTTGACAATGGCACTGACGTGACTCAACCCAGCATCCATTATAGTGAGAACTCTATTTGGAATATCATCACTGTGGGCATGAACGTAATGGAGACTTTCATAGGATGCAATGTTTAATATTCAACATTAGTCAAAATTTGTTCTAGTCCTACCCTTGGAGCTCTACTGAGTTGGAAAAATATAAATAAATTTATTTTAAATATAATATAAATATAAATAAATTTAAATATAAAATAAATATAATATAAATATAAATAAATTTAAATATAATATAAATATAAATATAAACAAATAAAAAAATTAAAAAATTTTCTGTAACAAGAGTAAGAACTATATGTGGTCCAGAATACCATTATTTTATGGAATGTTACAAAAAATTTTAAATGTATTTAATTCAGATAAGAATTTTATGAATATGCATATATTGCATATATGATAGAATAAATGTACTTAAATATGAATACTATATGTATAGCCAACATTTTATCAAAAACATATATATTCACTTCTATGTATCTTATATACATGTATGCATACTTTTCCATAAATAAGATAAATTTTAATTTTTTATTGAAATCCTAATTAGTTTTAATTTTGTCTTTAATTTTCTTTTAATAACTTCATAATTTGATTACTGAACATTCACATTTAAACCACCAATTTAATAAAAAATACATGTGTGTACATATAGGTAGAGGTGTAAATACTGTATCAGTAAGCTTTTATGAATTAATGATTGGTAACTGGTTAAATACACAACTCGGTGACTGATAACAGTAAACATTTGTTTTCGTGTTCATGGATGCTCATATTCACAATCATCTGACTGATCAAGGAAGGGCTCAGCTGAGTGGATCCTCTGCAGGACACAGAGCTCATATTCAACCTATAGATATCAATTGTCTGAGGACTAAGCTGAACAGCAGTGACTATACGTGATACAAGATTCTTGTGGCAGGTCACAGGAGTGAACATCCCAAACCAAACTGCACAGTTGAATTTAAGTCCAATAATTTTTAACATAGCTTCAGATATTTAAAATACATTCCTTTATTTCAGTGAGTACACATTTTCAAGAAAATGTTTACTCCATTTAATTGTAGAGGTGTTTGATCGTTCCATGGACAAGTAATTATGTTTTCAGCCTTTACAATCTTGAAAATATTTGCAAATGCAACTTTGCATTAATAAGAAAATAAAGCTGGATGTGTTTTCAACATGTGGCTTTAAATAAAATTTTTTAAAATGGCCTCATTGGGGGAATAATCATTTTAACTTATATGAATATCCTTTTTTGCCTCTCTCGTGTTCTACAGAGTGGTCCAATAAGAGGTCCTCCCATAAGATTTGGAATCAGAAAAGGATGGCTCAATATTCTCCACTGGTACCTAAGACAGACACAGGGACAGAGATGAGGACTGGAGAAACACCTGGAAAGATGCTGTAGGAAGCTGAGAACATCAACATCCCCACCCCTAAGCTTCCAGACAGGACTGAGGACCACATGGTTAGATAGCCCATACTTCAAGGGCAGATGCATTCTGTTTTCTGAGGGAGCACTAGACAATTCTGCTTCTAATATCAACTTTCCTGACTACTATATCCTTGGCTTTGAAAGGTTGTAGTGGGAAAGTTAATCGTGGGAATTGGGTCATTCTTGTCATACCCCACAGTGCCAAGAAACCAGGAGGGAAAGACACTCAGGGAACAAAATATTGTTGTTTCTAGAATGCAAGTTAAATAGGCCGTATTATCCCATGGAACTAATGTTTATGGTTTTTTGAAGAAATATAAAAATTGACTCCTCCAGTCTTAAAAACTCAAGATAGTTAAATTTTTCTTATCTGAGTTCTTTTGTCGGGAAACCAACCATCAGGCCTCCAGATACTATCAAAAGGAGCTGAAACTTACATATCACTGAATCGGGACAGTGAGACCTCAGACCCTTCACCCATTATGATTGCCTAGCTGACCTCCTGCTTCCTGTTGACCAAATTATCTTCCTTACCCCTCCCTAATTCCTGTTTTCCCACATTTCTTCCCTGCTATATATACCCCTCATTTTAGTAGTTCAGGGAGATGCATTTGAGAATGGTGTCGCATCTCCTTGGCTGCAGCACCTGATTAAAGCCTGTTCCTTGGCAACACTTGTTGTCTTGTTGCCTTAGTGATTGGCTTTCTGTGTGGTGAGCAGCAGGATCTACACTGAATCCCTGGCATTTCTGTAACAAAATTCTCGGTAAGCTTCACTTCTTTGGCTTATTGTAACCTGAAATCAAATTTATCCACAACTTCTGAGATAACTTGATATAATTCTAGGATTCACTTTGTCCACCACTGCTTACCAGTCTGAGCTTGCCAGCTCCCAACCCTTCCTAGTACCAATGAACTTTCTCAAAGAGCCATAGGTAACATTTTCCCTTTTTCATAAAACTCTGACTTTCTCTTTGTTCTTCCAACATATTGAAGACCACTGAGTTTTCCTGTATGCCCCATTTGGCAAATATTTCTTTGCACATAAAACATTAAATTTAGAGATTCATCTCTACATTTTATTTAGACTTCAGTAGTTTAGACTCTAATTCTCTGTATTAAGACAATTCCTGCTTTGAATATCCATAGTGGCCTCTTCTTTGTTATATGAATTCCAAGTGAAGCCATAAACTAGACTCCTCAGGTGTCATGATCTCTGTCTTTATTAAATCAGGAGAAGCATTGCTAGATCTGTGCAGTTGGGGCTGAGAAAGAGAAAAGAATTAGGGTGCAGAGGTGACTTCATGTCCCCCTCTACCAGTACCATCAGAGTGTGGCTGCATCTGAGGAACATTCTCAGCTGATAGAGGCATCAGGAGGAGCAGCTGGGGCAGCCCAACCTCACACATCTGCTTCCCTGGGGGTTTTTGTTCGGGTGTGTAACACTGTGGGAGGGGTACTGCTATGCTGTTGACAGTAATAAGTTGCAAAATCTTCAGGCTGCAGGCTGCTGATGGTAAGAGTGAAATCTGTCCCAGATCCACTGCCGCTGAACCTTGATGGGACCCCACTTTGCAAATTGGACGCCTTATAGATCAGGAGCTTAGGGGCTTTCCCTGGTTTTTGCTGATACCATGCTAACCAGCTGCTAATGCTCTGACTTGCCCGACAAGTGATGGTGACTCTGTCTCCTACAGATGCAGACACGGAGGATGGAGACTGGGTCATCTGGATGTCACCTCTGGCACCTGAGATTGGAAACATAAAAACAAATGTCCACACAATTAATCATGTTGTAAGAGAACTTCCCTGAAGGGCCAGGCTGTACAGAGCACACTGGGCTAGGTAAATTCCTAGTGTTCTCCTTCCTTACCTGGGAGCCAGAGCAGCAGGAGCCCCAGGAGCTGAGCAGGGACCCTCATGTCCATGCTGTGTCTTGAGTGGGTCTGACTCCTGCATGAAGTGTGACCAGCCTAGTAATAAATCTTCACGGCAGGAGGATGTGCTCTGAGAACATGCAAATGAGCAGGGTGTGGGGCAGGCTGGGCACACCTGCAGGGCTGGCTCATCTCAGTAACTCAGCACCAGCTCAGTGTCCCCAGGTGTCCCAGGTAAGACCAGGGTAGCACAAATTTGTCTCCAGAGAATGTGTTTCTACTGGGGACTATTTTATTAGGAGAAACAATTTTTAGGTATTTTTTTGAGAATTTTAAATATTCCTCAGGAGCCGATATAGTAATGTATTTCATTGGTGTATCAGGATTATTTAGGAGAATATTCTTGCTTGTAGGAAACACATAGTAAAATGTTAGACGGTAGGATTCTCAAGTCTTCAAAAGACTCTCATACGATTCCGGTTAGGGAAGGGGGTGATTGTGCTATACTTGCAATATTTCTGTGAGTTTAACATTGTTCCTTTCTAAAAAAATTAAAAATAAAATATATCGACGTGATGCTATATATATTTGTAAGTATTAGGTAATGGTGTTATGCCTTTTTTCTTGCTAGTATTAGATCAAGCAATTTATTACAGATATACAAAGATGATACCGTGTTGTCTCCATGCATGCAGCACTAACAGATCCGCCATTATCAAGACCTACAGGTCTCTTTAATACCCAGAGATTACATGAGGTTCACCTTATTCTTGTTTTGGGCACCTTCATAGTCTACCTTCTTTTCTGCCATTGGGTACTATTTCCCAAAGTTCATCTGTCTTAGTGAGGGTGGCCACTGCACGAAGCATGTCCCTGCCATGCACCATCAATGACACTTTCTTCTTATACTTTTTATCAGTGAGTGGGGACAACATTCTGACCCAGACACCAGCCTCCCTGTTAACGTCTTTAGGAAAAACATACTCAATCTCTCATCAAGCAATTGCCTATGTACATGGAGAAATCAGTTGGATCCAGATGAAACTGGACATGGATTTGCATTCATTATATCTCATATCTCTAATGTACCCTGAACGTCCCAGCCTGACTCAGTAGCAGCGGAAGTGGATCCAACCACATCAGCATCAGTGGGCTGCAGCTTCGGGCTCCACAAAATTTTACTGATGCCTGACTAGGGGAGCAAAATCACAGTGCTGCAGCCCATGCACAAACCTTCCTGCTGCTTTGTAAGCAGCCTGAATTTTAAGGGAAATTGCTTATATTGGAAGAAAGGAAGAAAGTTCCATTTGTCCTCTAAATGTTTGCTGAAAATGAACGGACAAAAGAATAATTAATAAGAGAAAAGGCAAACAAAATTCACTTAAAGTGCAGTGGGGTATCATAGTGGGGTGATTACCCAGATAACTCAATGAGATCTAGTTGTTCATATTTCCTTTCTAGGGAAGAGGGAATTGGGAAGAGTAGGCAACCTGGAGAGAATAGATGAGAAAAGAAATGCATCCTCAAAAGAACAGGCAATAGCCTGCCTGGATAAAGCATCAACCTCCAGTCTCTTCTATTTTTGATTCATGTTTTGTGTTAATCTTCCCTGATATAAAATTTCCCAGGAAGAATTTCCTTGACAATTGTTTTTCTTCTGGAGAATTTGCTTTTAGGCAGATAAGGGATATTTAGGAAAAGACTTTTTGTGCGTTTGCTGCTTTCTAAATGCCTTTGGTTTTACATAATCATCATACCAATGCAGCATGGTTTGAGATGTTATTTTCTGGATTCCTTTACTTGCAACCACCTGCCAAGATCCTGTTTCAGAGAGATGCAGCTACAGACTGAGTGAGCAGTTGACCCCTCAACAACATGGAGGTTGGGGCACTGACCACGGGTGCAGATGAAAACCTGTGTAGAACTTTTGCATTTCTAACTTAAGTACTAATAGCTTACTTTTGACTGGAAGCCTTAGTGATAAAATAAATAGTTGATTACACTTTTTTACATTTTATATATATTTTATACTCTATTCTTCCAATAAAGTATGGTAAAGAAAAAATGTTCTTAAGAAAACCATAAAAATGAGAAAATATATTTACTACTTATTAAGTGCTTGCTCCAGGTGACACACACAGAAGAAAATATAAGTGGATCTGCAAACTTCAAACCCAAGTTATTCAAGGGTTAACTGTACCATGATGAATGTAGCAGTCCCCATCTGTAGTGTAGGGCTTTCCTCTTTGCTGTACCTCTGCTCACTTCCAATGGCCATATATGTGTCTTATGTTCTTTATGATCTTGGGCAGAGAGGTCTGCCTGCACGCATTGCTGGCCAGATGTCTTGGAATGTGTATCTCTGAGGAAAGTGCTGTGGTTTGACTGTGTCCTCCAGAATCCATCTGTTGTAAAGTTCATTCTCAGTGAAATGGTTTTTGCCAGGTGGGGCCTATTGGAATGTGTTTAGGTCATGAGGGTGGAGCCCTCTAGTGGAATACATTAATGCCAGTAGAAACAGGGTTTGTGGGTCTGGAATCTCTCTCTTCTGCTGGTCTGTCGTGATAAGACATGGCCTTCCTTCCACTGAGGGACTCAATGCTCCAGGCATCGTCTTGAAAGCAGAGAAAGCTGACCTTAACCTGCCCATGCCTTGATCTCAAACTTTCCATTCTCCAGAAGTGTGAGAAAATATATTTCTGATTTTATGAATTACACAGTGACAAGCAATCTGTTATAGCAGCTTGAAAGAGAACAGGAGAGACAGCTCATAATCAGTGAGGATAGGATGAGGGGTATACATACCCCAGCTTTCTCATCTCTCAGGTGGAATAGCCCAGAGGAATTTAGTCCATGTTTCCACATGTAGTTGATCTTCAGTTATCCTGAGTCAGGTGGGTGGTTGATGTGTCTTTTACCATTCATCTTCTGTTCCTGCCTCACTTTCTTCCTTCCTCCCAGTGTAAATTTGCTGTCTAAACAGGAATCCTAATTGTGGGTGGACCCAAACTAAGATAGTAAAATAAATCATTAATCTTTTGTATGAGGGGTATTTCTCATCTGAATTCTTATCACTTCTCTTTCTTTGACATCTAGGAATATTCAGAAATCACTTTTTTTTAACCAATCTATTTTAGATTGAATTTATTGATTTTTTTTCTTTATGTTTTGTGAACCAAAAATTAAGTTATAAGCCACCAACGAGCTAAATGGACTCCTCTTTTGTCAGAGAGAACTTCAAAGAAATCTGAAAAACTAGGTTAGGCCATGACTGGCAGGTGGGTTTAGATGTGCCTCATTATGCTCTCCTCCCTTTGGAGTTCAGACACAACTGACCAGCATTATCATTATAACAGAGATCTTTGGACTGAGGAAACAGATGCTTGTAACAATAAGATATCATACTCCAACATGACAGATAACAGGCCCTGAAGAAAATCTAAAAATTTTACTCTAAAAATATTTCTTTTTCTTTTTTTTTTTTTCTTTTTTTTTTGAGTCTCGCTCTGTGCTCAGGCTGGAGTGCAGTGGTGCAATCTCGGCTCACTGCAAGCTCTGCCTCCTGAGTTCACACATTCTCCTGCCTCAGCCTTCCAAGCAGCTGGAACTACAGGTGCCCACCACCACGCCCTACTAATCTTTTCGTATTTTTAGTAGAGATGGGGTTTCACCCTGTTAGCCAGGATGGTCTCGATCTCCTGACCTCGTGATCCACCCACCTTGGCCTCCCAAAGTGCTGAGATTACAGTCATGAGCCACCACACCCAACCTATTTCTTTGAAATATTCTCAAGTGGCCCTGCAAAGCTGTGTGTTGTGGGAGAAATTTGCATTCTGTAAAGAATCTGCTATGCTTACTAATCATTTTCCAAAGATCTGCCTTTTTTTTAAGGTCTGACAAGCAACGTCTACTTTTTCTGCTACCCATAGGATTCATCTACATGAAAAGAACCTTGGCTTATCTAAACTCAAGCACACCCCTTTATCTAAACTCAAGCATTTCTTTAAGGTGAATTCGACTCTTTAGGCAGAGCTTAACTCTTTCAACCAGTTGCCAATCAGGAAAACTTTGAAGCCACCTGTGACCTGGAAGCCCCTGCTTCAAGATATCCCACCTTTCCAGTACAAACTAATGTATATCTTATATATGTTGGTTTATGTCTTTGCCTGTAATTTCTGTGTCTCCCTAAAATGTATAAAACCAACGTGTAATCCAACCACCTTGGGCACATGTTTACAGGATCCCCTAAGGCTGTGTCACAGGCCATAAGCCTTATCTTTGGCAAAATAAATCTATAACTTGATTGAGACCAGTCTCAGATACAGTTTTGTTTACACTGGGTCACAAAATTTAAAATCCTCTAAAACTGTCTACACATCCATATATCTACATTAGAGGGATTGGAGTGAGCACACTCTAACAGTCAAAACTCACAAGTTAGAGGAACCTGAGTCTAAGATTTTGTCCAGCTCTCTTGCTTCATAAAAATACTTTGTGATTTTTTAAATTTTACTCTAGATGACAATTTTGGGGAATATGTTTATGGTCGGTGGAATGAATAATGTCTCCACCCCAAAAGATGTCCATATCCTCGTCTCTGGAACCCGTGTTATACGAGTTATTAAGAAATTATTTTAGGCATATAAAGAGGAAACAGGGTCATTGGGAAGGTTTTGTTTCTTTTAAAGCAGCTCCAGAAATGTTTCTTGTTTAGTAGGAAAGCCCTGGCTCTTAGAGCTGGTCCGGCTAGCTTTTTTTTCTTTTTTTGAGAGGGAGTCTCGCTCTGTCGCCCAGGCTGGAGTGCAGTGGCACGATCTCGGCTCACTGCAAGCTCCGCCGTCTGGTTTCATGCCATTCTCCTGCCTCAGCCTCCCAAGTAGCTGGGACTACAGGTGCCCGCCACCATGCCCGGCTAATTTTTTGTATTTTTCAGTAGAGATGGGGTTTCACCGTTTTAGCCAGGATGGTCTAGATCTCCTGACCTCCTGATCCGCCTGCCTCGGCCTCCCAAAGTGCTGGGATTACAGGCGGCAAGCTTTGATATACAAATACTGGCCATTAGAAACTGGGTCCAGCCAAACATGGAGATTCCCACACTATTCTTCTTCTTTTTTTTTTTTTTTTGAGACGCAGTCTCGCTCTGTCATCCAGGCTGGAGTGCAGTGGATCGATCTCGGCTGACTGCAACCTCTGCCTCCTGGGTTCAAGCGATTCTCCTGCCTCAGTCTCCTGAGTAGCTGGGATTACAGGCACATGCCACCATGCCCAGCTAATTTTTGTGTTTTTGGTAGAGACGGGGTTTCACCATGTTGGCCAGGATGGTCTCCATCTCTTGACCTCATGATCCACCTTCCTTGGCCTCCCAAAGTGCTGAGATTACAGGTGTGAGCCACCACGTCCAGCTCCCACTGTCTTCTTCCTTGCCCCGACATGTGCCTGGCAACATGGTTGCCCCCCATATCCCCATGTGTGTAGAAATTTATGGCACCCCTGCATTTGCATATTAAAACGCTAGGGTGGGAGGGCCAGTTTTTTCTCAGGCCACATGAATGACATGCCTGGTAAAACCAATCCCCTAAGCCCTATGCAAATCAGACACCACCTTCTTCAGCCTCCTCATATAAGCAGCCACTTTTCCACCGCACATGGAGTTTTCTCTTAGTTCTAATCACCCCTCTCTCTGTCTCTGTACAGTGGAGCTGTTTTCTTCTTCTTTCCTTCTTGCGTATTAAACTTTTTGCTCCTTAAAACAACTCCACGCATGTCCGTTTCTTTTTAAACACACCCGGGTGAGACTAAGAACGGTGGTGTTCCTCCAGTCATCAGAGCCCAATCATAAATATTCTACCTTACATAGCAAAAGAAGAACTTGACAGGTGTAAGTTAAGGACTTTAAGAATAAGCAACCTGGTTATCCAGATGAAACCAATATAATCACAAAGGTTCTTAAAACAGAGGAGGAGGCTCCCAGTCAGAGAGGAGCTGGGACAATGGGGAGGGATGTGGTTTGAGGAGGGAAGGGGCCATAGAACCAGAAATGTGGGAGCACCTAGAAGATAAAAGCAGAGGAACCAGTTCTCTCCTCTGGAGCCTCCAGAAGGAGTGCAGCCCTACTGACACCTTAACATTAGCTCAGTGAGACTTCTGACCCCCAGAACTACAGGGTAGTACATTTATGTTGTGTGAAGCCAATAAGACTGAGGCAATTTAAACAGCAGCGTTGGAAACTAATGCAAGGGGAAGAGATGTCTTTCAGCTCACTGAGCACATGCTTGTCCCCTGTTCTTGGAAATATTTCCACCTTGTTTTCTGGTGTCAGTTATGACAAGAGACAGAGAAAATTTTTCCGAGAGAAGAGCTAGCACAAGAAATCGTTTTTAGCTAGAAAATCTCTTGGGTAAAATCTCATGATTATCTCTTGTACGATCTAGATATCACAGAGTTTGGGGTCAGATCTCACAGCATGTGATAGGAGGAAGAGGGTTTTGTTTGTTGGTTTGTTTTCATATTATGAGGGAAAATTAGATTTTCAGGACACAATCTGAGAGGGACAGACAGAGTCAGAGATATTTTAAGAGAAAGAGGAGATGTGGAAGGAGTCAGGGCAATGAAACACGTGTCCCAGCTCCCAAATCTAAAATAAAGTCATTGATTTTACAAGGTGAAGAAAAACTCTTCACCTTCCATCTTCTTAGGAAGGATCATATTCTTCCCAGAGTCCCTGCCCCTACTTCACTCCCCTGACATTGCACTGTGGAGCTAATCACATGTGCCCTTAATCCCTGCTCCTGTCCCAGGCTGGGAGAGGCTCACTGTCCTCACCATGCACAGCAGGATAGAGCTGGTGCCCTAGGCACCAAAGGAGAAGAGGATGGTTTCTGTGCAGGTGATAAGAGCTTTACCGCATTTTACATTTCACTAAAATTCTAAGTAAAGTTCTGTGGAGAGAAGAGAACATGGGGCAACTTTATCTGGTGGGGTTGGAGAGACCAGGCTCTGAGAATGACAATGAATTCACATTTCTACGTTTCCAGATGCCAAATGCTAACTTTAGCAATTGTGGAAATGTGGACTTTGAGTTTAAGAACAAGTTTCAGGTACTGCAATAAATGAGGAGACATTTGGAATAGGGTCCTTAGCCTAGGGCTAAAGTCAGGCTGGTAGTGCCTGGGAGCTGCCAGGTGCTGGCCCTGGGCTGTGGTAGAAGCAGCTGTTCTCCTGAGCCACAGGGCTGAGGACCTGGGAGGAGCCACAGGCCCTGGCCACAGGGCTGCCTGGCAGGGGCTTCAGGGAAGGAAACTGCTCACTAATTCAGGGGAGCTGCATTAAGCATATATCCTGCAGCCTGGACTCCCTGGTGCTGAATGACTTTGTCCCTGTTGGAGCCAAACAGGGAGGGTCAGCAAATGTCCTCAAAGTCTTTACTCAGCCAGACTCTGTTCTGCTTGGAAAGAAAAGGAACACATGCTACACAAACAAACACAAAATTATGTGTATCTGTAGTAAGAATTTCTAATATAATTTTTATATATTGAATACACATATTTTAGAAATAAATTGTATTTATATATTTGCATATACTATGTATCTATGGATAAACATGTGGCACACATTTATAAAGATCTATAACTTTGGTTGCTAGTATATGGTATAGTTTTAAACTTTAATAAATTGAATGTGAACATTGAAAATAAGCACTGGGTGCACCACCTCATGGCATCTTCCTCACTACAGGGCCTGAGGGTCATAAAGCTCAGGACCATGTTCCATGTCCCCCTGGGTGGACAGCAGTGAACTGCCCATTGCTGAGGATCATGAGTGACCTGAAGGGGGTCTGTGGAATCACAGAGCAGCAGATGCCCAAGAGATGGATATTGGGTCTGGGCCCTAAATGGAGGGCGGTTTTGTCCCCAGAGCTCAGCACAAAGTCCTCTTCTGGTCATTTCTGTTCACATGTGGCTCACAGGCTGCATGGACACAGGATGAAGCACCTCCATGGCTCATTCCCAGCTTCCCCTCTGACTGGGGTGATGTGGGATATCTCTGCCCAGCTTTCATGGCTCACCAGCTGCTGGGACTCTGTTGAGAATGGCCTATGTCTGCTCCATGCACAAGCTTCTCAATAGTTGCCATTTTACTTTCTGGTCTCCAATAACCACAAATTGCCAACCATGACCCTTCCACAAAGATTGATGGAGTGGGGTCGGAACTATGGGTTCAGCAATGTGCCAGGGCATGTATATAAGAGAAACAAGGTGTGGCCAGCCCATGTGTGAAGTGAGGATGAATTTGCATCATGAATTTGGAGTAGGAGGTGGGAGAAAACATCCTGACGTGCTCCAGGCAGTGATGCCCACAAGATACACTAGAGGTGCCCATAGAGGAGGTGGGAAGGGGGTGTGAGAAAAAGAGGAGATGTGCATTCAGAGGTGTCTCCCAGACTGTTCCCCTGAAAAGACTTCAGACCCTTAGCAACACCTGGGCCCCCGGGCAGAGCTGTTGCTAGGGAAGATTTGTGCAGGACAGGGACAGGAGGAGGGAGCACCTACATCTGAAGGCATCTTGGTTGCTGAAGGCCAGAATGACATCTGTTCAGGCCCACTGTCCCTGAGTCTGGCAGGCATCATGTCCAGGAAGGCAGCAGGAGCCAGCAGGAGCTCAGAGCCAGGCCCTGGTTCTGCTGGTGCCAGGCTAGGCTGTTCTTCACACTCTGGCCAGCCCTGCAGGTGACAGTGACCCTCTCACCTGAGATAAAAGGAAGGGGATGAAGATGGCTTCCACATAACATGTGCACTGTCATGCAAGTGGGGGAACAAACACGCAGATACCCAAATATTAATACCAAGTTTGTAGTTCCTCCAACTTGGTGCAATTCTGATCAGAAGGAAAAACAGGCTAACGACTTCATCATCAAAGGAAGTTCATGTTTAATACAAACTATCTGAGGATGTAGCCAGAATTCCCCTTCCTCACCAGGCAGTCAGGACAGCAAGAGCAAGAGGAGAAAAGCTGGGTCCCAAAGCCCACAAGGTGCCTCCTGAGGCTGATCCTGCTCAGAGAAGGTGTTGACAGTGGATGAGTCTGCGGAGACTCCCACATCAACATACCCTAAGCTGGATGGCTTGAGCCATAGACATTTATTGCTAATTTATTAATCGTTTATTGTGAATGTATTAGAACCCTGGAAGGTTCAAGATCAAGGTCCAGAAGGATTTGCTTTCTGGTGAGAACCCTGTTTCTTGTTTTCAGATGTCATCCCTGGATACATCCTCACGTGTGTTCAGCAACGTGCCGGGCATGTGTAAGTAGGAGAAGCAAGTACATGCTTTCCTCAGTGCATTCTTGGAGGCTGGTGAGGGGTTAAGGAACAGATCGATGATGTTTATTTTTACTAGGACACAAATCCTATTAAATCAGAGCCCCAAGGTTTTCACTTCATTTCACCCTAATTACCCCTTCATAACCTCTATGTCTAAATACAGTAATTTTGCAGGTTGGAGATTCAAAATATGAATTTGTGAAACACCATTCAGTTCATAGCAGGTGCGCTTTGAGGACGTGGCCAAGGCAGTAGGAAGGGCAAGGCGAGGCTTCCAGTCTCCGAGCACAGAGGGGGTTTTCCCACCACTCAGCACACTGGCAGCTCCTCCCAGGTGATCCAGGTCACACATGAGACCCCATTCCTGCCTTGGGGGCTGCCTGCTGATAATGAAACAATACCACCCTTAATTTTCACTATTTCTAAGATCAGACTTCTATTTTATGTTTATTATGGGGTTTGTCCAATGGCCAGGTTTGTGACATACCACCCAATGGCAGGTTTGTGACATAACATCTTATAGAATTTTAGATGCTGGTTTCCAATGAGACTTGATGGAGTTTTTTCATGGGTTTTCATGGAGTTGATCTTATTACATCCACCATTATGCTGCATTCTGTAGGGAACACAAAATGATTCCTCTCCTCAATAAACCAGTCACCTAGTTGAAGATAAAGGGTGTTCAGAAAAGATTGTCCCAAAACAATTAGGGGCTAGATTCTGTGATCCATGTGAGATGCCAATGATGTGATTCTGGAAAGCAGAAGGTGAGGTTGTGAGAGGACCTGCAGCACACAATGCCCAAGGCTAGGGTGGCGAGTAGAGGGCCCCTGGTCTGGATCCATCTACCCAGCTTCATTCCTCCCATTCTTGAAACAGTGGCTGCACCAGCCAGGAAGCATCTGAGACCACCTGATTCTCTGGAATAATAGCTGCTGAGGTTTGTGCTGTGAGCTAAAACACTGTGAGTGTCTAACTGTAACCATTTAGATTAGCACTAATGAAAATAATTTTTAAGATGGTGAAAATGTCTATATTTATGCTTTGCAAGTGTAGCCGTTATATGTCATATGTGACTCCTGAGCACTTGAAATGTAGTGAAAACAACTAAGGAACTACACTGTTAATTTTAATTAATTCCAATATACATGTTTGTGGCTGAGTACTGCTAATGTTGGCCATGTGAGACAGGGAAGTTTTAGATGGTAATAAACAGCAATGTCATCAGGACAACCAATCTGCTAAATGTTAAGCAAAGATGATCCCAGGACCATTGCACCAAGCTGGAGTGGACAAGGTGGAAAGAGCACATACGTGGATCTTTGGAACCCAGATTCTTCTTCCTCCAGGTGAGTGATGTAAACTCTCTGTCTTGAAGACACTGACATTGAAGCTAGCGACTGGGGAGCTGAGTGTTTCTCCTGGAAGCTGTGGTGGAAACAGAACATAGATCTTCCTTAGTATTACTCATGTCCCTCTCCGTAGGCTTCACAGCAGAGTGGTGCTGTCTGATCAAGTGGGAGGTGAATGCTGTGCTCCCTAATCAATAGTCTTTCTCAGTCCCATGGGACATATGAACCCTGTCACATGCAGCCCACGCAGTTGAAGCCAGAGCACCATGACCCAGAGGGCCAGAGCCCCATGTCCAGTGTCCAGTGTTGCCTCTGCCTTTGGTGGTCCCACCCTACAGGACTCAGTGATGAAGGCTTGAGTGGCAGGGAAGGGCTTTGGGGAGCCTGCCAACTAGCAATAAGGGTGCAGACCTGGGCTTCCAGCTTCTGAGCAAGGGAACATTCTATGTCCTAGGTGTGATCCAGGTCAAGGTGTTTGATAAAAGATATTACAATAAATTATATTCTTAAGCAAATAAAAACACGTAAGGCATCTGATTATTATAGGACTGTTTGGGTTTTACACCACTAAAGTGGTAAAGAATAAATTTTTCAATGCACAGTGGTTTATCAGGAATCTCCCAGCCCCTGCCCTTCCCGTGATGATTCTGTGGTCTTTGCAGGTCGTATGGTCACTTGGAGGCCTCCTTACCAATCAGATGCATCCTCAGTACAACCCTAAGATCTTCCCCGATCAACATAGATGAGCAGCTTCAATCTCCAGATACTACATACCATTGGCTGATTTTTATGTAATGTATCAACACTGAAAGTATTCTATTCCATTTCATTATGTAGTTATTGTTCTGTGCATGGCTCATTCCCCTACTGAATATCAGTACTTGTGATCAAAAATTGTTTTATTTACTTACATGTACTAAACCTTAAATGATAGCATTTATTGATTCTGAAAACTCTGACATTAAGTTAAAATCCCTTAAAAGCAACTATGTGCTTCTTCTTTTAATTAGAAGAAATATGGTGCAATCACCTCAACTAAGGATACTAAGCTACTTTTACTGTTGAAAATGATTAATTGGACATGGGGAAACATATTGACAAAAGTAACAAGCATTACTATGATGTTGAATAAACACAGTTTGCATGTAAATTGTACAGTTATGATTAATTGTATTCAACACAGGAGAAAGAAAGGCCCTCATGGTTGGTGGGGATTGCTGGATTGGTTGGTGATTCAGTCCTTAGAAGCAAGGGGGAGCTGATGAGTGATCTCAGGCAGGCATCCAATATAAGGTCCAAATATGCTTAATTACAATGTTCTTTTCCTTAAGGTTTGATATTTTAAGCTGGTCCTGCTGGGGAAGTTTTGAGCACATTCATGGAATATGTGGAATAAAGATTAAAAACAGTATATTTCAAAATACTCTTAAACAGCTCAGAAACACCCAAAGAAAACTATTTTATAAAAATATCATGCCTTCCTCACCCATTCTTGATATTTGTGTTTAACCAAGCATGACTCACAATTCGACTTTTCTCCACATCGTTGCCTAGAGTGTTGAAGAAATTCCTCTAATAGGACAGAAATGGAGTCAATCTTGCCGTATCTGGCCAATCTTGTTCTGGCCAGTCTTGCTTTATCTCAAAATGTTACATTTCCTGAACCTTCTACAGTTATTCCTGAAAACTACAAGCAAGAAAGGGAAGGGGACTGGGATCATTCACGGCAAAATGGAACCTGTTCTGCAAATACTGTAGTGAAATCGTAACTCAGTAATCATTTTGTGACTGGCTTATTTCACTTAGCGTAATGTCCTCTAGTTTCATCCAAGTTGTAACATGTGTCAGAATTTCCGTTTTTAAAGCTAATTTTGCCTTTTTAAAGCTACAGTATGCTACTGTATGTATATACCACATTTGGATTACCAGTTGCTTCCTTTGTGAACATTTGAATTGCTTCTACCTTTTGGCTATTGTGAATAATTTGGTTCTGAATGTGGGTATACAAATATCTCCTCAAGTTAATATCTTCAATTACTTGGGTATATGTCCAAAAGTGGAATTGCTGAATTATATAGTATTTCTATTTTTAATTCTTTGAGGAATTGCCTTCTGGTTTCCCACAGCAGGTGGGCCATTTACATCACCACGATAGTGTCCACGGGAGTTCCAGTTCCCTAAATTCTCACCAAGACTGGTAATTTTCTGTTGGAAAAAAAAAATTCCTAATAGGTATGAGGTGGGTTTTGTTTTTATTTTTCTAAGGATTAATAATGTTGACCATGTTTTCGTATGCTAGTTTTCTAATTATCTCTAAAGAATCTTCTTTAGAGAAACATCAATTCATGTACTTTTCTCATTTTTAATCAGGTATTTTATTTTAATGTTGACATGTAAGACTTATTTTTGTATAGTAGATATTATTAACCCCATATCAAATATAAGATTTACAAATATTTTCTTCTATTCCACATGTTACATTTTCACTGTGTTGATTATGTCTTTTGATGCACATTTTAAATTTTTATGTAGTCCAATTTATCCTCTTTTCTACTTTTGCCTGTATTTTGGTATTAAAACTGTTAGTATTTAAATGTCTGTAAATACTGACTTACTATGCTGAGAAGGTCACACTGCACCATCTCTCTGATGGTGGAGCTAAGAGTTTTACACTCTCCCATTTTGTACCGGGGGACAGTGCAGCTAGGTGAGAACCCAGTGGCTTTACCCAGCTTATTTGTCTTGCATTTTTGGTGACATGGATTGTTGTTCACATTGGCTTCCTCTGGCAGGTCCATCTGGAAAGCATTATATTTAGCAAGAAAAAAGGAGGCTGTGAATGATGTCACTGTGGACTGTGTATATTCCCTGTTGCAAATGTCAAATCCATGAAGCATAAAGAGATTTACTAGAGGATATTTAATTCCTTATAAATTGTTGAAAAGCCTTAAGGAACAGGCTCCAGGCAAAGCCTCTAGAACAATTCCAAGAATGGCACTGCTGGCGCAGGCTGGGGAGGAGCTCCTGCTGCCTGAGACTCCACATTCAAGCTGTCTCCTGCAGAAAAGAGAGCAGCTCTTCTCACTACTGCCCCCAGAGAGACAGCCGCTCTGCTATCAGCTACTAGAGATCTGACCCCTTTCTCTGACTGCCCATCAGATGTGTTACTACAGAGTGCTTTTGGATTGAGATGAGGGAGGGGAAATGCCTGATCTCACTCAAATGTGGTCATTTTCCTGGTCTGGGTCACAGCCAGGCAGCACAGTCCTGTGGGCACAATATCTTCACTTTCCAGGTTCCTATAAAATGAGAGTATCTTTCTTGACTGTGGAAAATATGGGGGTGGGGAGGGTCAAGGAATAGGAAAAGGAGTACGTGGAGTTGCCTGAGCTGCCACTCTGGTTTCCCCAAATGTTTTCAATCCATTAAATTCATGATAATAAACACCTTTCTGCCTAATCAGACTTAATGGCTTTTCTTAGATCCAAATGATTCTGTGATAAAACTAAAGAGAAAAAATAAATACACTTTTCAACATTTAAGCTGACCAGGAGGCTGTCCTTGGTATTTACCCCTCCACATCCCACTATACATTTCATCTTCCCTTCGCCTCACTGGTGATCCAAGTGCAGATAATGCTTCACATGACTGTGATCCCCAGAACTTCATCCTGATGACTGTTGAAATCTTCTCTGAGTTTTACCAGTGGAAATGGCAATAAATAGAAAGATCCCAGAAGGTCCCCTAGGGTCCATATTTTCTGTACTTCCTCTCTAAACTATGTAAAATTAATTATATTTGCTCTTGCTTTATATGGGCTACATCTATGTCCCCAGCACACACCCTAACGCCCTGTGTTGACAACTTATCCAGTATTGTATTAAGTCCAAATGGGCACATGTTTATTATATTATTTTTTCCAATTTAATGAAATAATTGTCATGTCAAATCTTTGGATTAAGAACCATCTACCAGACAACCACAGCCCTGAGAAAATAGAAATAGAGTATTTCAAGCTGTTCAGTTTGCATAACAATGATGATTCTATAGCTCATTTACAAGATATAAATATTCTGTTTATGGGAGTAAGAGCAACATTCACAGTGAGTGTTGCAGACCCTCGGCCACATCTGACAGCATAGGAATTCAATAGCACAAGGGTTTGTGTGCCAGCTGTGGTTGACTAATAATGGGTTTTTCTTTGTCTATAGGGAAAGTTGCACCTGTGCACATGACAGGATCATGAGCTACACTTTACTTCACTTTTTTTGAAGTCAGTTAGCTACTTGATCCAAAGCCATAGTATGGAAGAACTTCCTGACTCTGATGAAGGCACTGGGAAAATCCTCAAATAATATTTTATGCAGTATCATAACCGAAGACAAAGGAAAATCCATATATAGGATAATAACCACTGCTCTCCTCATGTTACATGAAGTCCACTTGAGTCACCTGACATCAGCTGTTACTATGAGCCCTGATGTGTGGTAGAATGTTAGGGGTTCAGGAAGGGTCAGTTTTCTTGGCAAATTAGGTGTTCAGAAGAGCCAGTAGCCCTGTACATCTCAGTTAGTTGAAACTCATATTATTGAGTCCCCACAGCAACCTACGTAACAGTGGTTCATGAGGCTACCTGGGAAAGTGGGCAAAGGTGACTGACTGAAGTCCATGTGTTCAATCATCCTCATTATGAAAAGCCCCCTGCTCATTAATGGCATTTGGATTAATATTCACTGAGAAAGCATGTTGTTTTTTGATTATGGCTCATTTTTGAAACATCTAGTCATAGCTCTTCCAAAATAACTTTGTCTGCAATCATCCTGTTGTGTTTCTTTTAAGGCCTGATGATCTGTCAAAACCAACAACCAATATTATTAAATTGCTGTTCTCTTTGCAATGAGATCATCAGATGTAACCCTTGCAGTTTATCCATGATTAGGATTTTTACATTTCCAGGGCTTCCTTGACGATGGCACTAATGTGACGCCATCCAGCATCCATTGTTGTGAGAACTCTATTTGGAATATCATCATTGTGGGCATTAACATAATGGAGACTTTCATAGGATGCAATGGTTAATATTCAACATTAGTCAAAATTTGCTGTAGTCCTACCCTTGGAGATCTACGGGTTGGAAAAATATTTTAGGTTAGGACAACCATTTGGTAAAGTTTTAAAAATAAAGGCTAAAAAGAAATTTTCTTTAGCAAGAGTATGAACTATATGTGGTCCAGAATACCATTTTTTTACAGATGCAACAAAAAATTATTTAAAATGTATATAATTTAGATAATAATTTTGTAAATTTGTATATATTGCATATATAATAGAATAAACATAATTAAATATGAATACTATATATACTTATAGCCAACATTTTATCAAATAAATATATATTAACTTTTATGTATCTTATATATATATGCACATTTTTCCATAAATGAGGTAAATTTTAATTTTTTAATGAAATACTAATTAGTTTTAATTTCATCTTTAATTTTCTCTTAATAACTTCATAATTTGATTACTTAATGTTCAGATTTATATCACCAATTTAAGAAAAAACGCATGTGTCTATGTATAGGCAGAGGTGTAAATACTGTATCAGTAAGCTTTTATGCGTTAATGATTGATAACTGGTTAAATATACAACTCAGTGGCTGATAACTATAAATACTTGTTTTCATCTTCATGGATGCTCATGTTCACAATCATCTGGCTGATTAAGGAAGGGCTCAGCTGAGTGATTCCTCTGCAGGGCACTGAGCTTGTCTTTAGCCTACAGGTATCAATTGTCTGAAGACGAAGCTGAACAGCAGTGACTACACGTGATACAAGATTCTTGTGGCAGGTCACAGGAGTGAACAACATCCCAAACCAAACTGCACAGTTGAATTTAAGTCCAATAATTTCTAATATAGCTTCACACATTTTAAATATTTTTTTATTTCAGTGAGTACAAATTTTCAAGAAAATGTTTACTCCATTTAATTATAGAGGTGTTTGATCATTCCATGGACAAGTAATTACGTTTTCAACCTTTACAATCCTGAAAATATTTGCAGATGCAAATTTGCATTAATAAGAAAATAAAGCTGGATGTGTTTTCAACATGTGCCTTTAAATATAATTTTTGAAATGGCCTCAAAGGGGGAAAATTATTTTAACTTATGTAAATATCCCTTTTTACCTCTCTTGTGTCCTATAGAGTTGCCCAATAAGAGGTCCTCCCATGAGATTTGGAAGTCAGAAAAGGATGACTCAATATTCTCCATTGGTACCTAAGGCAGACACAGGAACAGAGGTGAGGACTAGAGAAACACCTGAAAAGATGCTGTAGGAAGCTGAGAGCATCAGCACCCCCACCCCTAAGCTTCCAGACAGGACTGAGGACCACATGGTTAGATAGCCCATACTTTAGGGGCAGATGCATTCTGTTTTCTGAGGGAGCACCAGAGAATCCTGCTTCTAATATCAGCTTTCCTGACTACTATATCCTTGGCTTTGAAAGGTCGTAGTGGGAAAGTTAATCATGGAATTCGGTCATTCTTGTTATACCCAACAGAGTCAAGAAACCAGGAGGGAAAGGCACTCAGGGTGCAAAATACTGTTTCTGGAATGCAATTGAAATAGGCCCTATTATCCCATGGAACTAAAGTTTATGGTTTTTTGAATAAACAGAAATTGACTCCCACAGTCTTAAAACTCAAGATAGTTACATTTATCTTACCTTTTTTTTTTTCTTTTTTTTAATTTCAGGAAAGCAACCATCAGGCCTCCCAGATACTATCAAGGAGCTGAAACTTACATATCACTGAATCAGGACAGTGAGACGTCAGACCCTTCACCCATTGTGATTGCCTAACTGACCTCCTGCTTCCTGTTGACCCAATTATCTTTCTTAACCCTCCCTAATTCCTGTTTTCCCACATTTCTTCCTTGTTATATAAACCCCGAATTTCAGTTGGTCAGGGAGATACATTTGAGAACGGTGTCCCATCTCCTCAGCTGCAGCATCTGATTAAAGCCTGTTCCTTGGCAACAATTGTGTTAGTGATTGGCTTTCTGTGTGATGAGCTGCAGATTCTACACCAAATCCCTGGCATTTCAGTAACAAAATTCTCGGTAAGCTTCACTGATTTGGTTTATTGTAACCTGAAATCAAATTTATCCACAACTTCTGAGATAACTTGATATAATTCTAGGATTCACTTTGTCCACCACTGCTTACCAGTCTGAGCTTGCCAGCTCCCAACCCTTCCTAGTGCCAATGAACTTTCTCAAAGAGCCATAGGTAACATTTTCCCTTTTTCATAAAATCCTAAATTTCTCTTTGTTTTTCCAACATACTGAAGACCACTGAGTTTTCCTGTATGCCCCATTTGGCAAATATTTCTTTGCAAATAAAACATTACATTTAGAGATTCATCTCTATATTTTATTTAGACTTCAGTAGTTTAATTCTCTGTATTAAGACTATATCTGCTTAGAATATCTATAGTGGCTTCTTCTCTGTTATATGAATTCCAAGTGAAGCCATAAACTAGACTCCTCAGGTGTCATGATCTCTGTCTTTATTAAATCAGGAGAGGCATTGCTAGATCTGTGCTGTTGGGGTTGAGAAAGAAAAAACAATTAGGGTGCAGAGGTGACTTCATGTCCCCCTCTACCAGCACCATCAGAGTGTGGCTGCATCTGAGGAACACCCTCAGCCGATGGAGGCATCAGGAGGAGCAGCTGGGGCAGCCCAGCCTCACACATCTGCTTCCCTGGGGGTTTATGTTCGGGTGTGTAACACTGTGGGAGAGTAACTATTATGCTGCGTACAGTAATAAGTTGCAAAATCTTCAGGCTGCAGGCTGCTGATGGTGAGAGTGAATTCTGTCCCAGATCCACTGCCGCTGAACCTTGATGGGACCCCACTTTGCAAACTGGACGCCTTATAGATCAGGAGCTTAGGGGCTTTCCCTGGTTTTTTCTGATACCATGCTAACCAGCTGCTAATGCTCTGACTTGCCCGACAAGTGATGGTGACTCTGTCTCCTACAGATGCAGACACGGAAGATGGAGACTGGGTCATCTGGATGTCACATCTGGCACCTGAGATTGGAAACATAAAAACAAATGGTCCACACAATTAATCATGTAGTAAGAGAATTTCCCTGAATAGCCAGGCTGTACTGACCACCCTGGGCTGAGTATACTGCCAGTGTTCTCCATCCTTACATGGGAGCCAGAGCAGCAGGAGCCCCAGGAGCTGAGCAGGGGCCCTCATGTCCATGCTGTGTCCTGAGTGGGTCTGATTCCTGCAAGAAGTGTGATCAGCCTGTTAATAAGTCTTCAGGGCAGGAGGTTGTACTCTGGGAACATGCAAATGAGGAGAGGATGGGGCAGGCTTGGCACAGCTGCAGGACTGGCTCATCTCAGTAACTCAGCACCAGCTCAGTGTCCCCAGGTGTCCCAGGTAAGACCAGGGTAGCATAAATTTGTCTCCAGAGAATGTGTTTCTACTGGAGACTATTTTGTTATGAGAAACATTTTTAAGGTATTTTTTGACAATTTGAAATATTCCTCAAGAGTCAATGGAGTAATGTATTTCATTGGTGTATGGGGATTATTTTGGAGAATATTTTCTTGTTTGTAAGAAACACACAGTAAATATCTGATGATATGATTCTCAGGTCTTCAAAAGACTGTTATAAGATTCCATTTAGGGAAGGGCGTAATTGTGCTATACTTGAAATATTTCTGTGAGTTTAACATTCTTCCTTTCTAAAAAATTAAAAATAAAATTTATTGACATGATGCTATATATATTTGTAAGTATTAGGTAATGGTGTTATGCCATTGTTCTTACCAGTATAAGATCAAATAATTTACTACGGATACACAAAGATGATGCCGTGCTTCTTCAACGCATGCAGCACTAACAGACCCACCATTATCAAGAGCTACAGGTCGTTTTAATACCCAGAGACTAAATGGACTGCACCTGTGTAGAACTTTTGCATCTCTAACTTAAGTACCAATAGATTACTTTTGACTGGAAGCCTTAGCAATAAAATAAATAGTTGATTAACACTTTTTTAATGTTTTATATATATTACATACTCTATTCTTCCAATAAAGTATGCTAAAGAAAAAAATGTTATTAAGGAAACCATAAAACAGAGAAAATATATTTACTACTTATTAAGTGTTTGCTTACAGGTGACACACACAGAACAAAATATAAGTGTATCTGCAAATTTCAAACCCAAGTTATTCAAGGGTTAACTGTACCATGATGAACGTAGCAGTCCCCATCTGTAATCTAGGGCTTTTCCCCTTTGCTGGACCTCTGCTCATTTCCAATGACCATATATATGTCTTACATTCTTTATGATCTTGGGCAGAGAACTCTGCCTGGATGCATTGCTGGCCAGATGGCCTGGAATGTGTATCTCTTAGGAAAGTGCTATGGTTTGACTGTGTCCTCCGGAATCCATCTATTGTAAAGTTAATTCTCAGCGTAATGGTTTTTGCCAGGTGGGGCCTATCGGGACGTGTTTAGGTCATGAGGGTGGAGCCCTCTAGTGGAATACATTAATGCCACTATAAACAGGAATTACAGGGCTGGGATCTCTCTCTTGCTCCTCTGACATGTTAAGACATGGCCTTCCTTCCTTTGAAGAACTCAACGCTCCAGGCATCATCTTGAAAGCAGAGAAAGCAGACCGTGTGGTTGATCTTCAGTTATCCTGAGTCAGGTAGGTTGTTGATGTGTCTTTTACCATTCATTTTCTGTTCCCTCCCTCACTTTCCTCCTTTCCTTCCAGTGTAAATTTGCTGCCTAACAGGAATCCTTATTGCTGGTGGATCCAAACTGAGATAGTAAAAAAAAAATCATTAATCTTTTGTATGAGGGATATTTCTCATCTGAAATCTTACCATTTCTCTTTCTTTGATATTTAGAAATACTCAGGAAGCACCTTTTTTTTTTTTTTTTTTTTTTTTTTTTTTTTTTTTTTTTTTTTACCAATCTATCTTAGATTGAATTTACGCTGTGATTTTTTTTTCTGTGTGTTAAAACAAAAAATTAAGTTGTAAGCCACCAACCTACTGAATGGGCTCCTCTTTTGGCAGAGAGAACGTCAAAGAAATCTGAAAAACTAGGTTAGGCCATGACTGGCAGGTGGGTTTAGATGTACCTCATCATACTCTCCTCCCTTTGGAGTTCAGACACAACGGACCAGTGTTATCATTACAACAGAGTTCTTTAGACTGACAAATCAGATGCTTGTAGCAATAAGACACCATACTCCAACATGACAGATAATAGGCCCCAAAGAAAATCTAAATATTGTACCCTAAAAATATTTTTTTGACGTATTCTGAAGTGGCCCTGCAAAGCTGCCTGTTGTGGGGGAAATTTGCATTCTGCAGAGAATCTCCTCCTCTTACTATGTCTTTTCCAAAGAGTCTGACATTTCTTTAAAGGTCTGATAAGCAACATTCACCATCTACTTTACTGTTACCTGCAAGGTTCATCTAAGTGACAAGAACCTTGACTTCCACACCCCCTTATCTAAACTCAAGGATTTCTTTATGATGAATTCAACTCTTTAGGCAGAGCTTAACTCTTTCAACCAGTTGCCAATCAGGAAAGCTTTGAAGCCACCTGTGACCTGGAAGCCCCTGCTTCAAGATATCCCACCTTTCCAGGACAAACTAATGTATATCTTTTATGTACTGACTTATGTCTTTTCCCTGTAATTTCTGTGTTTCCCTAAAATATATAAAACCAATGTGTAATCCAACCACCTTGGGCAGATATTTGCAGGGCCTCCTTAGGCTGTGTCACAGGCCATAAGCCTTATCTTTGGCAAAATAAACCTATACATTGATTGAGACCTGTGTCAGATACTGTTTCGTTTACACTGGGTCGCAAAATTTAAAAATCCTCTAGAACTCTCTACACATCCATAAATCTACATTAGAGACAGTGGAGTGAGTATACCTCAACTCAAGTCATACTTTGAGTTTAAGAACCAGGCAGACTTTCAGGTACTTTGATAAATGAGGAGACATTTGGAATAGGGTCCTTAGCCCAGGGCTAAGGTCAGGCTGGCAGTGCCTGAGAACTTCCAGGCGCTCTACCTGGGCTGTGGAGGAAGCAGCTGCTCTCCTGAGCCACAGGGCTGAGGAACTGGGAGGAACAACAGGCCCTGCCCACAGGGCTGCCTGGCAGGGGCTTCAGGGAAGGAAACTGCTCACAAATTCGTGGGAGCTGCATTAAGCATATGTCCCCCAGCCTGGCAAGAGTGAAAGTCTCAGAGACCCAGACCTTAGGGCTGGAGCTGGGATCCTGGGCTGGCTGCTGTCAGCTCTGTCCTCCCTGGTGCTGAATGACTGGGACCCTGCTGGAGCCAAAGAGGGAGGGTCAGCAAATGTCCTCAAAGTCTTTACTCAGCCAGACCCTGTTCTGCTTGGAAAGAAAAGGAACACATGCTACAAAAATAAACATAAAATTATGTGTATTTGTAATATGAATTTCTAATATAAACTTTACATATTAAATACATACATGTTAGAAATAAGCTATATTTATATTTTTGTATATACTATGTATCTGTGGATAAATATGTGATGCATGTTTATGTATAAAGAGATGCAACTTTCATTGCTAGTATAAGGTATAGTTTTAAACTTTAATAAATTGAACGTGAACATTGAAAACAAGCACTGGGTGCACCACATCATGGCCCCTCCTCACTCCAGGGCCTGAGGGTCATAAAGCTCAGGACTCTCTTCCATGTGTCCCCTGGGCGGATAGCAGCGAGCTACCCATTGCTGAGGATCATGAGTGACCTGAGAGGGATCTGCAGAATCACAGGGCAGCAGATGCCCAGGAGATGGATAGTGAATTTGGACCCTGAATGGAGGGAGGTTTTGTCCACAGGGCTCAGCATAGACAAGTCCTTTTCTGGTCATTTCTGTCAAACAAAGCAGCACACTTGGCTCAGAGGCTGCATGGTCAGAGGATGAAGCCCCTCAATGGCTCATTCCCAGCTTCCCCTCTGACTGGGGTGATGTGGGATATCTCTGCCCAGCTTTCATGACTGACCAGCTGCTGGGACCCTGTTGACAGTGGCCTATGTCAGTGCCATGCACAAGCTTCTTGATAGTTACCATTTTACTTTCTGGTCTCCAATAACCACAAATTGCCAACCATGACCCTTTCACAAAGATTCATGGAGAGGGGTCAGAATTATGGGTTGAGCAACGTGCCAGGGCATGTATGTAAGAAAAACAAGGTGTGGCCAGCCCATGTGGAAGTGAGGATGAATTTTCATCATGAATTCGGGGTAGGAGGTAGGAGAAAGCTTCTGACATGCTTCGGGCAGTGATGCCCACAAGATACATTAGAGGTGTTCATAGAAGAGGTGGCAAGCTGGTTTGAGATGAAAAGGGAATATGAATTCAGAGGTGTCCCCCAGCTTGTTCCCCTGAGAAGATTTCCGACCCTTAGCAACCCCTGGGCCCCCAGGCAGAGCTGTTGCTAGGGAAGATTTGTACATGATAGGGGACAGGAGGAGGGAGCACCTACCGTTGAAGGCATCTTGGTTGGTAATGGCCAGAGTGACATCTGTTCAGGCCCATTATTATCCCTGACCCAGGCAGGGATCATGTCCAGGAGGGCAGTAGGAGCCAGCAGGAGCTCAGAGCCATGCCCCAGTTCTGCTGGTGCCAGGCTAGGATGTTCTTCATACTCTAGCCAGCTCTACAGGTGACAGTGACCCTCTAACCTGAGAGACAAGGAAGGGGATGAAGATGGCATCCACATAACATGCTCACTGTCATCCAAGTGGGGGAACAAACATGCAGATTCCCAAATATTAATACCAAGCTTTTATTTCATCCAACTTGATGAAATGCTGATCAGAAGGAGAAAGAGTCTAACAAATTCATCATCAAGGAAAGTTCATGTTTAATACAAACTATCTGAGGCTGAAGCCTGGCTTCCCCTTCCTCACCAGGCAGTCAGGACAGCAGGAGCAAAAGGAGAAAATCTGGGTACCAAAGTCCACAAGGTGACTCCTGGGGCTGAACCTGCTCAGAGAAGGTGGCAACAGTGGATAAGTCTGCTGAGAATGCCACACCATCATACTCTGAGCTGGATGGCTTCAACCACAGACATTTATTGCTAATTTATTAGACATTTATTGCGAATATATTAGAACCATGGAAGGTTCAAGATCAAAGTCCAGAAGGATTTGCTTTCTGGTGAGAACCCTGTTTCTTGTTTCCAGATGTCCTCTCAGGATACATCCTCACATGTGTTCAGCAATGTGCCAGGCATGTGTAAGAGAAGCAAGTGCATGCTTTCCTCAGTACACGCTTGGAGGCTGGTGAGGGGTTCAGTAACAGCTCAATGACGTTTCTTTTATTAGGACACAAATCCTATTAAATCAGAACCCCAATGTTTTCACCTCATTTTGCCCTAATTACCTCTTCATAACCTCTATGTCTAAATGCAGTAATATTGGAGATTGGAGATTCAAAATATGAATTTGTGAAACACCATTCAGTTCATAGCAGGTGCAGTTTGAGGATATGGCCAAGGCAGTAGGAAGGGAAAGGCAAGGCTTCCAGTCTCAGAGCACAGAGAGCGTTTTCCCACCACTCAGCACACTGGCAGCTCCTCCCAGGTGATCCAGGTCACACATGAGACCCCATCCCTGCCTTGGGGGCAGTCTGCTGATAATGAAACAGTATCACCCTTAATTTCACTATTTCTAAGATCAGACTTCTATTTTATGTTTATTATGGGGTTTGTCCAATGGCCAGGTTTGTGACATACCACCCAATGGCAGGTTTGTGACATAACATCTTATAGAATATTAGATGCTGGTTTCCAGTGAGACTTGATGGAGTTTTTTCATGGGTTTTCATGGAGTTGATCTTATTACATCCATCAATAGGCTGCATTCTGTAGGGAACACAAAATGATTCCTCTCCTCAATAAACCAGTCACCTAGTTGAAGATAAAGGGTGTTCAGAATAGATGGTCACAAAACAATCAGGGGTTAAATTCTGTGATCCATGTGAGACGCCAACGATGTGGTTCTGGGAAAGACAGAGTGAGGTTGTGAGGGGCCCTGCAGAGCACAATGTCCAGGGCTAGGGTCGGGAGTAGAGGGCCCCTGGTCTGGATCTGTCTACTCAGCTCCATTCCTCCCATTGTTGAAACAGTGGCTGCACCAGCCAGGAACCATCTGAGACCACCTGATTCTCTGGACTAACAGCCGCTGAGGTTTGTGCTCTGAGCTATAACACTGTGAGTGTCTAACTGTAACCATTTAGATCAGCACTAATGAAAATAATTTTTTAATATGGTGAAAATGTCTGGAAATTTCTAACAGAAAAATTGATGAAAAGATGGTTTTTCTTAGGCCCCCACACCAGTCTCTGCCTGGGACCTGACTTTGTCTTTGAGCCAGTGGAATCTATGCTGAGATTGTAAGTTGGGCAGTGAAATCATGGCAGGGTAGGCTGTGCTCTGGGTGCTGTGGAGGACAGGAGGTCACTCTTTCAGGGTTAGTGATGCTGGGAGTTCGAGGGGAGAGACTCTGCATGGAGCTGCCTGTGAATCGCCCTAGCAATGCTCTCTGGACACTGGTCATCTCACAAGTGTACTTGGATGCCAGTGGATGGCCCAAACATGGGCTCAGGTTGGACAAGGACAAAGCTTTAGGGATGAATATATGGGGCTCATTTGATACTCTGAAGTTTCAGCACAAGCATAACGAATTATATGGGGAGAGAAAGAAGTCACAAGGTTGTGATTTTTCATTTGGTATTAAAATATATCCCCTCTGCTCATTTTTCCCTCCAGAATGTAACTACTGATACACATTTAACCAAAGTCACTGTTTTTAATTGTTTTAGTAACTGATAGCCTGTGTGCACAGTTCCTAAGTAACTGGGTAGGCAGACCATCATTCCTATGGTAAAGCCAGGAAGTGACTGTGGATGTGAACAAATGTGAGTTTAATGTACACGTCTCCAAAGCCATGGGCCACTGATCTAGGGAGAACCTGCAGTCAGTTCACTTTCCCATGCCCAGATGAGAGGACACCTTGATCTGTGTTCTTCTGATGAACTCTAAAAACTGGACCATATTCTGAAGGTCTAGTTCACACTTCTTTTCTTTGCTAGAGGGACTCTCTCACTCACATGTATTGTACTCTCTGCATAGGACAGTCTGTGATACATACAACTTGTTTTCTGCTAAATACCCATCAATCATGTCATTCATGAGTCTTCCATAGGTGTTACCCGCCCTATGGATCTGAGCTCTTCCAAAAGAATGGGCCAGAGGTGGAGCTGTGAAACTGTAGCTGGATGAAAAGCGTAAGCTTCAAAATAGGGTAAAAAAGTGGTGATAATAATAATATTCCAAATTAATCTGGGCTCTTGGCTGTGATTACTGGTAAGTGCGAAGGAGTTTAGGTTTGGTTTTTATTAGTTTTATTTCAATTGGTAAAACAGCCAAAGTATAGTGCACACATTTTGAATGTGAAACTGAATAAAGTTTATGTGTAATTCATTGTCCAGATGGAATGATAGAATATTCCTTCATGGACAATCTTTGCTAGTTGTCACCCTTCCCACCCAGCAAAAGTAACTGTCTTTCTGACATCTACACAATCATTTAGGTTTTCCTGTCTTAAACTTCATATAAATAGCATTAAGTGTATTTTTATCTTTTTAGACTTGGTGTTTCTCCTTACTACTTTTGAGGCCTTCATTTCTTCCAGTGGACTCGAGGTCCTGTCTGATGTCATTTCCTGGGATTCTGAAGGATTTTCTCTCAAATGTTTTATAAGACATAGCTGCTATGAATGAATGTATTTTGTTTACCAAAATTTTTTTTTGCTTTTTTGTTAGATTTGAAGGATATTTTCACTGGATAGATTTCCTGACTGCCTTCTTTTTTTTTTCTTTTTGGCATTTAAATATGTCATTTTACTGCTTCTAGCCTCTATTGGTCCTGATGAAAACTTAGCCAATGGCTACATTGTTGTGTCTCTGTATATAGTGTCTGCTTTTATCCTGATGCAATGAAGATTTTTTCTTGACTTTCAACATTTTAATATAATGTGTTCAGTTATTAATTTCTATTGACGATCTAAAATGGTTTTATTGAATTTTTTCATCTAAGAATATTTTTTATTACTTTTGAAAAGTTTTTGTCATTGTTTCTCCAAATATTTTTTCAGCCACTTTCTCTGTCTCTCCTCCTTTTTGACTCTCATTATACATTTGTTGGTATCCTTCACTCTGACCTATAAATCTCTGAAGTTTCTTCCTTTTTTTCTAAACATTTTCTTTATGCTCAATCATTTCCAATCCGCTATTTTCAAGTTAACTGATTGTTCTGTCATCTCAAATTGCTATTAGACCTAGCTAATAAATATTTAAATTGGATTATTGTACTTTTCATTTCTAGAGTTCCCATCTGGTCATTTTTTATACTTTCCATTTCTATTCTTGAGGTCCCACTTGCTGAATCTTCTTTTTTAAAATATTTTCTTTTTATGTCAATGATCATAATTTTAAAACTAATTATTTGAACATCTGCATATTAACTGCTTTGTAGTCTTTGCTAAAGCCAATAATGAGGACAAGTTAGAATCAGATTTCATTGGCTATTTTCTGTTGTCATTATTGTAGTTGCTTTACTTTGTTCTTTCATTATAGATCATACTCCTCTGTTTTTTTTTTCAGGATTTTTTAAAACTGAAAGCTGTACACTTTTGATAATATATTATAGTACCTCTCTTTAGATTGTGGGGTTTTTATTTTAATTTTAATTTTTTTAGAAACAGGGTCTCACTCTGTCACCCAGGCTGGAGTGTGGTGGTGTGATCATAGCTCGCTGCAGCCTCAACCTCTTGGGCTCCAGTGATCCTCCAGCTTCATCCTCCTGAGTAGCTGGGACTATAGGTGCATGCCACCACTCTCTGCTATTAAAAAAAAAAAATTTGTAGAGATAAGGGTGTCACTATTTTGGCCAGCCTGGTCTTGAACTCCTGGCCTCATGTAATCCTTCTGCATCAGGCTCTCAAGTACTGGGATTACAGGCTTGAGCTACCATGTCAGGCCTGGAATTGGTTTCATTTTTCTGAGCATTTAAAATTTTTTTTCTTAGTTACTTGTCAGAACTTACTTCTGGTACCTGACTTATGATAGTTGGAGTTATCATTTTTTTGACTTTCAGATGGTGTGAAAATGATATGCATTCAAGTAGAAATAGTACTTCTAGTATTCATACAACTATTCTATCTTCTCTTTCAATAGAGTATTCAATAAATTGCATGAGATATTCAACACTTTGTTGTAAGATAAGGTTTGTGTTAGATAATGTTGCCCTACTGTAAGCTAATGTAAGTGTACTGAGCACATTTAGGATAGGATAGGCTGAGCTAGTGGATGACATATATTAAATGTATTTTCAATGCGTGATATTGAAAAATCTGTATCTCATGTGGTGTTTGACCACTGATGTCTCTGCTTTTTATTCTTAATATTTAGTTTGAATTTATAAAAACTGCACATGTATCTGCACAGCTTAGTGGTCACCAATGATTTGAGAAGAAGTTTTGCTTAAATATCTGGAGGTTATAAATCTATCTCCTGTCAATCCATCTGTGTGTAGTTTAAAAAGCACCTGCAAAATGCAGCTAGTTCTTACCTCCCTCTGGTTTTACTTTGCACCGGGCACTCCTGGGTCTCATCACTCATATCTATAGCTTCTAAGTCACCAGGAATGTGTGCAGAGATTGTTTCAGCAATATGGCTCTATCTTACCCAGGAATCTGCTATTTACTGTTAGCAGTTGTACTACTTGCTCCAAACAGGGCATCATCTTTGACTAACAAAGCTGTGGACTTTTTCTGTTCATTCCCTATGGAGTTCTGCATGTTTAGCTGGAAACACTGAAGAATTTTACTTCATTCCTTGGCTTTACTCAAGTTCACCCCCTTTGACAGCGAGCTGCTAGTTTTATTTGCTATCCTCATATTGGTAAAACTCCAGTTCTGTATTTCATGCTGACTGAGCTGGGGGTAGAAGGGTGCTGTTACAGGCAAAAGGCTACAGACTTTTTCTGTCCTTACTCAAAGCACTAGTACTTTTTTTTCTATAAAGAATATACATCTTTAATTATTTTATGCTTCACCAATTTTCAGAGTGCTGAAATAGTTTTGAATTTTTAGCTTTATATTTATATGTGTGTTTGTTATTTATTTTTGCACAGAAGATTTATTAAACTCTTGGTGATGCCATAAACAGAGATGCCTTCTAAAATGCATTTAAATGAACATAATAGCCATGCTGAAATGGAATGAGGTTATTTACTAACATAAGTAATTTTGGACTTGAGAACTTGAACTCTGCACCCTCAGTTTAAAGAGAAACCAAGGACTTAAAAAATAGAGAATCCTGGTCCCTGGATTTCACATTCATGAAGAAATGCACAGTCAATTTTTAAGATGCCTTCTTTGTATTCTAGAACTGAGCAAATTAGTGATTACACTCTACATAATGGGAGCTATGATTGTCTTTAATAGAGATAAGAATTAGAAATAGGAAAATGTGGCTGGGTGCGGTGGCTCACGCCTATAATCCCAGCACTTTGGGAGGCTGAGGCGGGCGGATCACGAGGTCAGGAGATCGAGATCATCCTGGCTAACATGGTGAAACCCCATCTCTACTAAAAAAGTACAAAAAAATTAGTCAGGCATGGAGGCAGGTGCCTGTAGTCCCAGCCACTTGGGAGGCTGAGGCAGGAGAATGGCGTGAACCTGGGAGGCAGAGGTTGCAGTGAGCCGAGATCATCACACCTCTGCACTCCAGCCTGGGTGATAGAGCAACACTCCGTCTCAAAAAAAAAAAAAAAAAAAAAAAGAAAGAAAGAAATAGGAAAAGGTGCAAAATAGGAGGAAACTTGTGGAATTGTTTAAAAACCACCTTTTTCTTGTTTTTTAGTTACTTGTGTGTGTGTTTTAAATTCATGTGGAAATACTTTTAGACCTAAAATTTGAAAAATGTAGTAAAAATCATTCCCATATGCACCTCCGTCAGCTTGCTCTAATGTCAGCATCATAAATAACCACAGTATAAGTATCACAACCATGAAATGAACATAGATATAATGTTATTAGTTAACTCATTTAAAATACCATATGAATTTCACTAATTTTTCCCGTTGATGACTTTTTTATGTTACAAGATAAAATTCAGGTTTCTGTATTTTATTTGGTTATCCTGTACTTAATAGCTTTAAGTCTGTGACAGTTTCTCACTTTTGTTTCTCTTTCATGGTCTTCAAACATTTGAAGGCTACTGTCCAGGTATGTTGAAGAATGTCCTCCCAGTTGGGTTTGTATATGATGTTTACTACTGATTCAATTCACAGCATTAATTTTTGGCAAGAATAATATAGACAGGATGTATCCTCAGTGCTTCACATCAGATGTTACATAATGTCAACATGTCTTATAGGTGGTAATAAATGAATATGATCAATGAAATCTCTTTTGGAAGGAAGTCTTGGACAAAAATAATGAAAACAACTGCTTCCATCACTCTTTCTACTAGGTCATTGCAGACGTCATTAGGAATAGTCTATTTCTTCCTTATGTAATATGTACTTTATTTTAACAAACTTTAATCTGTTTACAGTCTACTGCATCACAGAGAAAATTCAAGAAATAATTTAGTTCACTTTTAAATGGCAAATGTTTCCATAGTAACCATTTGCCACTGAAATGTTGGTAGCCTGAAGAAAGAAAAAGAATGGGATTTATTCAGCCATGGTAGTATCTTCACATGAACAGCTTTTACTGAGTCAACCTACTTATTTATTTGGATAAATAAATAGAATTTTCCACTACTTAGAATGTTGCAGAATTCAAATGGAGCAGTGTAGCATGCACTGAGCTACCTCTACTGGGAAAGTTAAGAACCACTGGGGCTATATAAGGATTCACACAGTGAGTCACTATTTCTGGAAACCTGGGATTCTGGTGCCTCGGTTGAAGAGAGTCCAAGAATCAGAGTCCAAATTGTTCAATGATATTTTTTTTAGAACCACAAAATGTCCAAATAGAGCAGAGATGCTAAAACTGAGTGGCCACCATATTAGCTGTCTGTAAAGGAAGCAGCTGGTAAAATCTAGTAAACACTGATGGTCTTGTTGAGGTTTTTGTTTCACGTTGAATCACTGTGGGAGGTAAGTTATTACCCTGCTGACAGTAATAAACTGCAAAATCTTCAGGCTCCAGGCTGCTGATGGTGAGAGTGAAGTCTGTCCCAGACCCACTGCCACTGAACCTGGCTGGGATGCCAGTGGCCCTGTTGGATGCACCATAGATGAGGAGCCTGGGAGCCTGCCCAGGTTTCTGCTGGTACCAGGCTAAGTAGTTGCTAACACTCTGACTGGCCCTGCAGGAGAGGGTGGCTCTTTCCCCTGGAGACAAAGACAGGGTGGCTGGAGACTGTGTCATTACAATTTCTCCTGTGGTATCTGAGATTGGAAATAAAACAGAAATGCACTCATGTAATCTAGATCAAACCAACTGTCTTTGAGTAGAGCCAAAATTGTTGATCTACTTTGAATTTTAATTATATTTCTTGCTGAGCAGAGAAAACTCCTGATGGAGTTTTCACTAATGTGCAAAACCACCTCATATTCCCCTCACCTGGGAGCCAGAGTAGCAGGAGGAAGAGAAGCTGCCCTGGGGCTTCCATGGTTCCCTCTGGGTCGTAACTGAGCAGTTCCTCCCCAGAGCTCTGACCCAGGCATTGATATGGGCTCTGGAAGGTAGGGCAGCTGGGAGGGACATGCAAAGCAGCTGGGGTGGGAGCTGAGCTTCCAGCTGCAGAGACCACCTGCTTCTTCCTCTCTGCACTGAGCGTCCTGCACCACCCTGGTTGTCAGGTCAGAAAAGTTTGTTGGCTCGGTATGAGTGTAGAACTCCTCCCTTGTGCTCACAGAATTTCACTCCTGTGCCTTTCTTCTCCTCAATCACCTAAATACACCCATGTGATGTTTGGCACAAGTCTGTTAAGAACAATATAAAAGGCTGTGTTTTCATTTCTCTCTTCCTGTCCTCAATATGCCCAGTCATCTCCCTAAGTGCATTATTGGATCTATGGAAATGAAGAGTCTGTTAGAACTTAATCTTCCAGATACAGCTTTTTTTTTTTTTTTTTTGAGATGGAGTCTCGCTCTGTCGCCCAGGCTAGAGGGCAGTGGTGCAATCTCCACTCACTGTAAGCTCTGCCTCCCGGGTTTACGCCATTCTCCTGCCTCAGCCTCCCGAGTAGCTGGGACTACAGGCGCCTGCCACCACGCCCGGCTAATTTTTTGTATCTTTAGTAGAGACGGGGTTTCCCTGTGTTAGCCAGGATGGTCTCGATCTCCTGACCTGGTGATCCACCCGCCTCGGCCTCCCAAATGCTGGGATTACAGGCATGAGCCACCACACCCGGCCCAGATACACCTTTCATTTGCTTGTTAGTAATGTTTTCTGAGGGTCCTGAAGCTTTCCATTAACCCAGACACATACCCTCTTTGAGTTAAAAATTTCTGTTTATACTCATATGTCCTGGCAGGCCCTGACATGGATGCTCCATGGCTTGCCGATTGCTTGAAATTGATCAAGTAACTTAACTTCCCTGTGTCTCAGTTTCCATATCTGTGTAACTGTGACAATACTGGTACCTGTCTTACAGTGCTGTAGACAGTTTAAAGAAAATAAGACAAAACATTTACAATAGTATTCAGGACATTATGTATGTGGCAATTAATTTTGTTTTAATTGTTTAAATATTCAGCATTACAGTCATCATCATTATAAATATACTTAGCATGGAAAATAGTCTTAAATCTAATCCAAGAATGTTTTATCCACGGTCAAATTAAATTCTAAGGCATTTTCTTCAGTAACTGTACACAACTCTTAAAATCCTAATGATTTGATCTTAATCTGTACTAAAGTACTCAGACCTCAATCATTCCCGCCCATCCCTGTCTAACGCATTACTTCTCATCATCCATTATTTAAATGTTACCGTATAAAATTTCCCATGTCCTGTTGCTGTCCTTCTTTCTTATGTAATCTTTATTCTACCTTGTTATCTTTTGTGTTATTCTTGCCCCAGGGCAGACAATAAGGAAAAGCTACCATCATTACTTGTGGACTTGTTCCAGTATAATTTTTTCAGGCTTGTTATCTCGGAAATGAGGACTCTGTCTTGCAAAGAAACATATTCATTGGGTCAATGTGTTATAAAAAAAAAAGATTTTATCTAGTTATGATCCAATAATTAATTTAGACTGACTTGAACAGATTTTTTTTAATGACAAAAAGGAGAGGATGATATAAGAGAAAAATATAATACAATAGAAAACACAAGCTAATATAACGCTTGCTTCATGGATTTTTACATATATATTAGACATATGCTGGGTATATGTGTGCAATGGTAATCTAAAAACTGAATGATAACTAGCTTAAGGAATGCCTGCATTACACTGAGTCTTGCCCACTTTTCCAGTTATGAAAAGAAAGCTACAGCACTATTTATATGAGTATCAAACCTTCTAGATGCTGTGATAGAGGTAGAGAAGATTTACTGAGACAAAAGCCTTGGAAGTAGTAGATGCTCGTTCTATGATGTTATGTGGTTGTGGTTGTTGTTGTTAGGAAATACAGTGGGAGTGAAAGCAAGTAGAAGATTTACAAGCTCTGCTCTTCCTCATACTCACAACCCCTTCTAGAAATGGACAGATGTTTGTCCAGGAATCTCTGACACTCCTTAGAAGCCTTTTGCTCTTTCCAGAATGTTTCCTGACAAGTATTGTTTTGAGTCGCAGATTAGGTGAAACTGGGTGTAGAAGAAACGACTAGAGCAAGGGAGGAAGTTTTCAATCCAAGGTAGTTCTTGTAGACACAGGGAAATGGAGTTTTTCATAGATTTATGCGACACTTGTATCATGTTGGGGAGAGAGGCATCAAACCAGGCTCATTACTGAAAGAATTATTATGTTATTTAAGAGAGAAACAACTATGAATTTCTTGTCAAATAGATGTTTAAAATTCAAAGCTACTGATTTTTTTCTTTTTTTTTTTTTGGAGATAGAATCTCACTCTGTCACCCGGGCTGGAGTGCAGTGGCACAATCTTGGCTCACTGCAACCTCCATCTCTCCATTTAACCAATTCTCCTGCCTCAGCCTCCCAAGTAGCTGGGATTACAGGTGTGTGCCAACATACCCAGCTAATTTTCATATTTTTAGTAGAGACGCGGTTTTGCCATGTTGGCCCGGCTGGTCTCAAACTCCTGACCTCAGGTGATCTGCCTGCCTCGGCCTCCCAAAGTGCTGGGATTACAGGATTGAGCCACTGTGCCCAGCCCTACTGAGGTATTAATATTATTCATCTTCTTGAATACACCAAGTGGTAAAGTACAAATCCATAATTTAAACTTGAAATTTCTGCTCCTATGTGAATTACACTAGTGAGGAACAAAAAAATTCTCTATTGGTTGGGAGATGATGTTTGACAGTGGTCAGTTTGTGAAGCAGAGGCTTATGTCACAGTACTTTTTACAGTATTACATATAAACATGGTGAATGGCCTCAAACCCAGAAGAATCAGCTTTTTTCATGAGCCATACTACCACCAAGAAAGAACTGAATTGAAGCCTGTGACTGTTTGATGAAGGGTTTATAAAGAAGAGGGAAAGATTTGGGAGGCCAAGGCGGGCAGACCACAAGGTCAGGAGATCGAAACTATCCTGGCTAACACGGTAAAACCCAATCTCTAATAAAAATACAAAAAAATTAGCTGGGCGTGGTGGAGTCCCAGCTACTCGGGAGGCTGAGGCAGGAGAATGGCATGAACTGGGGAGTCGGAGGTTGCTGTGAGCCAAGATTGCACCACTGCACTCCAGCCTGGGTGACAGAACAAGAATCTGTCTCAAAAAAAAAAAAAAAAAGAGAGAAAGAAAAAGGACACAAAACACAATATCATAAATGGAAAGGAAGAAGTCATTACACAGCCTATAAGAGTAAAAAAATAAAGAGAGGATATTATGAGTAATTTTATGTCAACTAACTTGACAAAAGTGGTGCAGGGCAGGTTCTTGGCTTCACTCAGGAAGGAATGCAGCTTAAGCTGGTGGTAGAAGAAAACAGCTTTGCTGAGGTGGCAGTGTTACAGCTCTGTGACTGTTCTTATGGAACAGAGCGACCACATAGGCAGTGTGCCAAGAGCAGCAGCGTAGGGGCAGTTTTGCATTCATATTTATCCCCACTTTTAATGACATGCTAATAAAGGAGTGGGTTATTCAGAAATAGCTAGAAAATAGGCAGTAACTTTCAGGTGTTGCCGTGGCAATGGTAAACTGATATGGCACTGGTGGGCACGTCTTACGGATAGGTGCTTCCAGTGTCTCTTCCTTGTGTCACCCACTCTTCAATCTGGTTCCGGGTTGAGTCCCACCTACCTCCTATCTCATTGCTCCCTCAGAGATTAGATACTCCTCCTTAATCTTAAGGGGACTGCAGAAGAGCAGAGTCCATTTTCTGTAAGTGCTTCCTGCTGACTTTATGGGTGCAGGCCTTCCCTAGCATTTGAGGAACAAAAATCTTTGGTACCTGAACTAAGGGGCCCAATGGCAGGATGCTTTCATTTGTGGGGTCAGAAGACAGAATGGATTGGAAGACTTGTGACGGACCGTATCATCTTTACATGAAATTTAGAAGATATAGACTTTACTAGGATGTTAAACAAGAAAATTATAATTGGAAGAGAGAGAAAAATTAACGCACCTATGTCCACCCACAGAACCACGTTATTAATCTATGTGTTTGCAAAACAACAGCCTTAAGTTTTCTATGTTTTATAAATGGAGGTTGTGGTGTCCACCTTTTGTGCCTGCAGGACCTTGTAAGAAACAGATTTAATCCTGGACAGCTGTACCCAACTAGTGGCTTCCTGAAGCCTAACAGTAGTTGGAATAATTGAGAATATCTGATAAGGGCCCCTTTATTCCGGTTATTATTGATTCTTGGGGGATCATTTTGTTGTTGTTGTTGTTTCTTCTTTGAGATGGAGTCTCGCTCTGTTGCTCTGGCTAGAGTGCAGTGGCACAATCTCAGCTGGGCTCACTGCAATCTCTGCCTCCCCTTTTCAAGCTATTTTCATGCCTCAGCCTCCTGAGTGGCTGGGATTACAGGCATGTACCACCATGCCCAGCTAATTTTTTGTAATATTAGTAAAGATATGGTTTTGCTATGTTGGCAAGACTGGTTTCAAACTCCTGGCCTCGTGATCTGCCCACCTCAGCCTCCCAAAGTGTTGAGATGAAAAAGTCACAGGAGCTGATGAAAAAGCAAAAGGAGACAGCAATGATCCCAGGCCTTTTTAAAGGGAGAACAAGCTGAAAGCAGCAAAACACAACAGTTGAATCTCTAAGACACTAATCTCAGAAGTTTTAAAAGAAACTCATTATCGTATCACAGGCAAAATTTTTTGTTTTACTTTTTTTTTTTTTTTGAGATAAAGTCTCACTCTGTCACCCAGGCTGGAGTGCAATAGCGCGATCTTGGCTCACTGCAACCTCCACCTCCCGGGTTTCAGCCATTCTCCTGCCTCAGCCTCCTGAGTTGCTAGGATTACAGGTACATGCCACTGCGCCTGGCTAATTTTTGTATTTTTAGTAGAGAGGGGGTTTTACTATGTTTGCCAGGCTGGTCTTGTACTCCTGACCTCGAATGATCCACCCACCTCGGCCTCCCAAAGTGCTGGGATTACAGGCATGAGTCAATGCACCCGGCCTCAAAAACAAAATTTTCTATAATTTAGGAAATCAATAACTTAAGAAAACCCAGTTTCAATATGCAGACCACTTTCTAGAAAGTGAATGGGCCATCAATTGTTCTCATCTCAGATTTCCACTTCCTGCATAAAAGGTTTGAGAAGACGTAGCAAGATGTTATGAAAGTGGATGTAAGCATTTGTTAGTGAACAAAACATGACTAAAGCAGTATTTTTATTTTTTATTTTTTAAATTTTTATTTATTGTTATTATTTTTTGAGACAAGGTGTCACTCTTTTACCCAGGTTGGAGTGTAGTTGTGCAATGTCGGCTCACTGCAACCTTCGCCTCCTGGGTTCAAGCAATTCTCGTACCTCAGCCTCCCAAGTAGCTGAGATTACAGGCATGCACCACCACGTCTGGCTCATTTTTTGGATTTTTAGTAGAGACAACACTTCACAGTGTTGGCTATGTTGATCTTGAACTCCCGACCTCAAATGATCCTCCCACTTTAGCCTCCCAAGGTGCTGGGATTACAGGCATGAGCCACCATACCTGGCCTTAAAGCCATTTTTATTAAGTAAAGTATAGAAGAAAAAGAGTATATAAAGTGACAAAAAGAAAACACAAGGCCGTTATGAAAAATGATAACTTTAGGGCAGAAAACAAGAAAAGGCAAACCAAGATTCCCATAGGGTGAGGCTCCAATCCACAATCCTCAGACAAATGTCAATGCTGAAAACCCTGGAGCATCCAGGGAGTGACCAACAATACCAAATGCTGGAAACCCAGAGTACTCGAGTATCAGCCTATGAGTGTCCCACACCAAATGGCAGGAAACCCTGGAATATCCAGGGGCTGACCAGTGCAGAAAATCCTGGAGCCTCAGTGGGGTGGCCAACAGTGAGCCTCAAAGGCCTGGTTGTGGCCATAGAACAATGTGACTCTGGCTTCTTAAAGTCAACAGAACAGAATTCTTACATCCAAGTGTCCGGCCTTAAACAATTGCACAAACATAATTAGTAGGGAGCCAAAGACAAAACTGCAAAGCAAACACATATATCAGGGCAGAAAATAAGATAAAATGGCTGATGGATAAATAAAATGTCATTAGAGGAGAAATGACCAAGAGAAAGAGCAACGAGGATGTAGTCAGGTGTGCTATGGAGGACTTCAAATGGACTATCTAGTCAAAGGCCTTATTTCCTGGATCATCTGATATAGGCAGGTGGGTAGATGGGACACTTACAGGTGTGCAGGAGCCGAAATGGTGCCGAGCAGTCTCTAATGTGGGGCCTGCATGAAGATCTCTCCAGGCTCCCCAGCTTGGGTGGGTTGAGCTCCCGCAGGGGGACTGGAGCATGGAGTGGCTGGCCTGCATGAAGCAGTGGCTCTGTGGCCACTTGCCTATCTGCTCAGCTCTACCGCCTGTCAGGAAAGATGATGGCTCTTAAAACAGCCTTTGGCTAGTATTAACAGCTCTGCAATGTTAACAACTCTGTAGCTTTGATCGCTGTAGTGCTGATCACTGTCTCTCTCTCTCACTGATCACTGTCTTGCCACTTCTCCCATAGCTGTCTTGCCCATTGCTGATCACCGTGTCCATCTTCTCACAAAATGCCATCTCTTGCTGTCTTGCCTCTCCGCTGTTTCTGCTGTCTCACTGCCACATCAAATGCTGCCTCTCACCGTGTTCCATTTATCCTCCCTCCTCATTAAACATCCATTTGCATGTCCAGGCCTTGCATCACCAGGCTGATGTCTCTGTCCTGGGCCAGGTACTGGAGAGTATTGTTCCTCCAGCTTCACCAATAAGCCATGGTTCTCTCATATTAAAATATCTCACTGCACCAATTTTGCCAAGAAGGTTTGCTGTGTACTGGTCACCAACTTACCCAAATCTAGTAAGACACAATTCCCATGTACAACCAGTTACATGAGGTGGATTACTACCTACAGAGAGTCAGCCAGAGAGAGCACAAAGTTGCCAGGGCCTGATTGACACTAGACTGTCCCTACCCCTCAAGGACTGCAACAGAGGAACCCTGGAATGCAGCCCACCCTGGGTTTTATGTGTTAGAATCACATGACACACTGGGCTAGAGTGTTGAAGGAATTCCTGTTTCTAGTAGGGACAGAAACGCAGTGCAGGCTGTTCTGGCCAACCATGCCCTATCTCAGAATGTTACATTTCCAGAACATTCCACAGTTATTCCAGAAAACTACAATCAAGAAAGGGAAGGGGACTGGGTTGATTCAAGACAAAATGGAAACTGTTCTGCAAATACCAAAGTGAAATCATAACTCAGTAATCTTTTTGTGACTGGCTTATTTTACTCAGTGTAATGTCCTCTAGTTACATCCACGTTGTAGCATGTGTCAGAATTTCCCTTTTTAAAGCTAAATAATATGCTATTGTATGTATACACCACATTTGGATTACCAGTTCCCTCCTTTGTGCGCATTTGAGTTGCTTCTACCTCTTGGCTATTGTGAATAATTTGGTTCTGAATGTGGGTATACAAATATCTCCTCAAGTTAATATCTTAAATTACCTGGGTATATGTCCAAAAGTGGAATTGCTGAATTATATAGTATTTCCATTATTAATTCTTCAAGGAATCTCCCTCTGGCTTCCCACAGCAAGTGGGCCATTTCCATCACCACGACAGCGTCCACAGGAGTTCCAGTTCCCTAAATTCTCACCAAGACTGGTCACTCTCTATTTCAAAAAAAAAGTCCTAATAGGTGTGAGGTGGGTTTTGTTTTTATTTTTCTAAGTATTAATAATGTTGACCATGTTTTCCTATGCTAGTTATCTAATTATCTCTAAAGAATATTCTTTAGAGAAATGTTGATTCATGTTCTTTTCTCATTTTTAATCAGGTATTTTATTTTAATGTTGACATGTAGAACTTCTTTTTATATAGCATTGTTAACCCCTTATCAGATATGATTTACAAATATTTTCTTCTATTCCACATGTTGCATTTTCACTGTGTTGATTGTGTCTTTTGATGCCCATTTTTCATTTTTATGTAGTCCAATTTATTTTCTTTTCTATTTTGCCTGTATTATGGTGTTAAAGGTGTTAGTATTCAAATGTCTATAAATACTGACTTACTATGCTGAGGTCACACCCCTCCATCTCTCTGATGGTGGAGCTAAGAGTTTTACACTCTCCCATTTTGTACCAGGGGACAGTGCAGCTATGTGAGAACCCAGTGGCCTTCCTGAGCTTATTTGTCTTCTATGTTTGGTGACATGGATTGTTCACATCAGCTTCCTCTGGCAGGTCCACCTGGAAAGCATTATATTTATCAAGAAAAAAGGAGGCTGTGAATGATGTCACTGTAAACTGTGTATATTCCCTGTTGCAAATGTCAAATCCATGAAGCATAAAAGGATTTACTAGAGGATATTAAATTTCTTGCAAATTGTTGAAAAGCCTTAAGGAATAGCCTCCAGTCAAACCTCTAGAAACATTCCAAGAATGGCACTGCTGCTGCAGGCTGGGGAGGAGCTCCTGCTGCCTGAGACTCCACATTCAAGCTGTCTCCTGCAGAAAAGAGAGCAGCTCTTCTCACTACTGCCCCCAGAAGGACAGCAGCTCTGCTATCAACTACTAGAGATTGACCCCTTTCTGTGTAGCCCTGCCTGTGTTGATTACATCTTCATTTCAGTCTCATGTAGATTCTTCTGTTTTCACGAGTACAGGGGTTATTCCTGCCCAGGTCCACCCTGTGGCTTTCTATCGTAAATACACATCTTTCTACACTTGAATTTCCAGTCATTACTAGTATTAACAGCAAAATGCTACAACCGAACATAATGATTTCCTTTACAAAGAACATCATGCTACCCACGAAACATTGTGCTCCCAAAAATGTGGGGAAACTCCAATCTGTTCAGCTCAACACCATCTAGGAATAAATGATCTTCTCTCATGAGTCACTAATCTGTTTACTTATTATTTAATTTGTGGTCTAAATTGTAAAGGTGGCTAAAAATAGCACTTTGAATTTTATAGAAAAGATTAAATTATTTAAAATACATATATGCTTGACACATTTAGTTATTGTCACCAGCTTCTTTCATATTTATTTTATTCTCTAGTTTCTGGCAATACTTTCTCTAGGGTAGAGTCTGGAAGGTCTACTCCTTATGTCCTTGGCTTCCTAAGTCCCAGATGTGGTGAAGAATGCCCATCAGCTGTGTTACTACAGAGTGCTTTTGGATTGAGATGAGGGAGGGAAAGTGCCTGATCTCACTCAAATGTGCTCAATTTCCTGGTCTGGGTCACAGCCAGGCAGCACAGTCCTGTGGGCACAGTATCTTCACTTGCCAGGTTTCTATCAAAATGAGAGTGTCCTTCTTGACTGCGGAAAACATGGGGCACGGAGAGGATCAAGAACAGCAAAAGGAGTACTTGGAGTCGCCTGAGCTGCCACTCTGGTTTCCCCAAATGTTTTCAATCCATTTAATTCATGATAATAAACACCTTTCTGCCTAACTAGCCATAATGACTTTTCTCAGATCCAACAGATTCAGTGATAAATCTAAAGAGAAAAAATAAATTCACTTTTCCACATTTAAGCTGATCAGGATGCTGTCTCTGGTGTTTACACCTCCATATCCCACTATGCATTTCATCTTCCCTTTGCCTCACTGGAGATCCAAGTGCAGGGAATGCTTCACATGACTGTGATCCCTAGAACTTCATCCTGATGACTGTTGAAATCTTCTCTGAGTTTTACCAGTGGAAATGGCAATAAATAGAAACATTCCAGAAGGTCCCCTAGGTTCCATATTTTCTGTACTTCCTCTCTAAAATATGTAAAATCAATTCTATTGGCTATTGCTTTATATGGGCTAGATCTATGGCCCCAGCACATACCCTAATGCCCTGTGTTGACCACTTATCCAGTATTGTATAAAGTCTAAATGGTCACATGCTTATCATATAATTTCTTCCAATTTAGTGGAATAATTGCATGTCAGCTCTTTGGATTAAGAACCATCAAGCAGGTTCGGGAGTGGTGGCTCACACCCGTAATCCCAGGACTTTGGGGGGCTGATGTGCACAGATCAGGAGGTCAAGAGATCGAGACCATCTTGGCCAATATGGTGAAACCCCGTCTCTACTAAAAATACAAAAATTAGCTAGGCATGGTGGCACACACCTGTAGTCCCAGCTACTTGGGAGGCTGAGGCAGGAAAATAGCTTGAACCTGGGAGGTGGAGGTGGCAGTGAGCTGAGATCACAATACTGTACTCCAGCCTGGCGACAGAGCAAGACTATGTTTAAAAAAACATCAACTGGAAAACTGCAGCCCTGAGAAAATAGGAATAGAGTATTTCCAGCAGTTCAGCTGGCATAACAATGGTGAGTCTAGAGCTTATTTTCAAGATGTAAATATTCTGCTTATGAAAGTAACAGCACCATTCGTGGTTAGTGTTTCAGAGTGTCCACCACATCTGACAGCATAGCAATTCAATAGCACAAGGGTTTGTGTGCCAGCTTTGCTTGACTAATAATGGGGTTTTCCGTGTCTATAGGGAAAGCTGCACCTGTGCATATGACAAGATCATGAGCTACACTTTGCTTTACTTTTTTTGAGGTAAATAAGTTGCTTCATCCAAAGCCATATTATGGAAGAATTTCCTGAGTCTGATGAAAACACTTGGAAAATCCTCAAATAATATTTTATGCAGAAACATAACTGAAAGAAAGGCAAATTCATATATAGGAAAATAACCACTCCTCATGTTACATGAGGTCCACTAGAATCACCTGATACCAGCTGTTAGTCTGAGCCCTGATGTGTTGCACAAAGTTAGAGGTGTTAGGGGTTCTTCTTGGCAAATTAGGTGTTCAGAAGAGTCAGTAGCCCTGTATGTCTCAGTTAGTTGAAACTCATATTATTGAGTCCCCACAGGGACCTCCATAACTTTGGTTCATGATTCTCCCTGGGAAAGCGGGGAAAGGTGACTGACTGAAGTCCATCTGTTGAATCATCCTCATTATTAAAAGCCTCCTGCTCATTAATGGCATTTCGATTAATATTCGCTTGGAAAGCATGTTTTTATTTTGGCTCATTTTTGAAACGTCTAGTCATAGTTCTTCCTGAATCACTTTGTCTGCAATCATCCTGTTGCATTTCTTTTAAGGGCTGATGATCTGTCAAAAGCAACAGCCAATATTATTACATTGCTATTCTCTTTGCAATGTGATCATCAGATGTAACCCTTGCAGATTAACCACTGTTATGATTTTTACATTTCCAGGGATTCCTTGACAATGGCACTGAGGTGACTCCATCCCGCATCCATCATTGTGAGAATTCTATTTGACAAATCATCATTGTGGGCGTGAACATAATGGAGACATTTATAGGATGCAATGGTTAATATTCAACATTAGTCAAAATTGACTCTAGTCCTACCCTTGGAGCTCTACTGGGTTGGAAAAATATTTTAGATAAGGACAATCATTTCATAGAGTTTTAAAAATAAAGGCTAAAAGAAATTTTCTGTAGCAAGACTATGAACTATATGTAGCCAGAATACCCTTTTTAATGGAATATAACAAAATTATTTAAATGTATTTAATTTAAATAATTGTATAACTAAGCATATATAATAAATAAACATACTTAAATATAAATACTATACATGTATATTTGTAGCCAACATTTTATCAGTTAAATATATGTAACTTTTATGTATCTTATACACATATATGCACATTGTCCATAAATAAGGTAAATTTTAATTTTTTATTGAATACTAGTTTTAATTTTGTCTTTAATTTTCTCTTAATAACTTCACAATTTAATACTAAATATTCACATTTACACAACCAACTTAAAAAAAATCGTGTGTAGGTAGAGGTGTAAATACTGTATCAGTAAGCCTTTATGCATTAATAATTGGTAACTGGTTAAATATACAACTCAGTGGTTGATAACAGTAAACATTTGTTTTCGTGTTCATGGATGCTCATGTTCACAATCATCTGGCTGATCAAGAAAGGGCTCAGCTGAGTGGTTTCTCTGCAGGGCCCTGAGCTCATCTTCAGCCTACAGATATCAATTGTCTGAGGACAAGGCTGAACAGCAGTGACTACACATGACACAATATTCTTATGGCAGGTCACAGGAGTGAACAACGTCCCAAACAAAACTGCACAGTTGAATTTAAGTCCAATAATTTCTAACATAGCTTCACACATTTTAAATATATTCCTTTACTTCAATGAGTACAAATTTTCAAGAAAATGTTTACTCCATTTAATTATGGAGGTGTTTGATCATTCCATGGACAAATAATTATGTTTTCAACCTTTACAATCCTGAAAATGTTTGCAAATGTAAATTTGCATTAGTAAGAAAATAAAGCTTGATGTGTTTTTAACATGTGGCTTTAAATATATATATATTTTAATGGCCTCAGTGGGGGAAAATCATTTTAACTTATGTAAATATCCCTTTTTGCCTCTCTTGTGTCCTATAGAGTTGCCCAATAAGAGGTCCTCCCATGAGATTTGGAAATCAGAAAAGGATGGCTCAATATTCTCCATTGGTACCTAAAGCAGACACAGGAACAGAGGTGAGGACTGGTGAAACACCTGAAAAGATGCTGTAGGAAGCTGAGAGCATCAGCACCCCCGCCCCTAAGCTTCCAGACAGAACTGAGGACCACATGGTTAGATAGCCCATACTTCAAGGGCAGATGCATTCTGTTTTCTGAGGGAGCACCAGAGATTCCTGCTTCTAATATCAACTTTCCTGACTACTGTATCCTTGGCTTTGAAAGGTTGTAGTCTGAATGTTAATCGTAGGCATTGGTTCATTCTTGTTATACCCAACAGAACCAAGAAACCCAGTGGGGAAAGGCACTCAGGGTGTAAAATATTGTTTCTAGAATGCAATTGAAATAGGCTCTGTTATCCCATGGAACTAAGGTTTATGGTTTCTTGAATAAACAGAAATTGACTCCCCCAGTCTTAAAACGCAAGATAGTTATATTTGTCTTATCTGAGTTCTTTTTTCAGTAAACCAACCATCAGGTCTCCCAGATACTATCAAGGAGCTGAAACATACATATCACTGAATCGGGACAGTGAGACGTCAGACCCTTCACCCATTATGATTGCCTAACTGACCTCCTGCTTCCTGTTGACCAAATTATCTTCCTTACTCCTCCCAAATTCCTGTTTTCCCACATTTCATTCCTGTTATATAAACTCTTAATTTTAGTTGGTTAGGGAGATACATTTGCGAATGGCATCCCATCTCCTTGGCTGCAGCACCTGACTAAAGCCTGCTTCTTGGCAATACTTGTTTAGTGATTGGCTTTTTGTGTGGTGAGCAGCAGGGTCTACTCTGAATCCCTGGCATTTCAGTAAGAAAATTCTCTGCAACGTTCACTGCTTTGGCTTCTTGTAACCTGAATTCACATTTAACTGCAACTTCTGAGATAACTTGATATAATTCTAGGATTCACTTTGTCCACCACTGCTTACCAGCCTGAGCTTGCCAGCTCCCAACCCTTCCTAGTGCCAATGAACTTTCTCAAAGTGCAATAGGTAATATTTTCCCTTTTTCATAAAACGCTAACCTTCTCTTTGTTCTTCCAATATACTGAAGACCACTGAGTTTTCCTGTATGTCCAATTTGGCAAATATTTCTTTGCAAATAAAACATTACATTTAGAGATTCAGCTCTACATTTTATTTAGACTTCAGTAGTTTAGGCTCTAATTTTCTGTATTATGACAATTCCTGCTTAGAATATCTATAGTGGCTTCTTCTGTGTTACATGAATTCCAACTGAAGCCATAAACTAGACTCCTCAGGTGTCATGATCTCTGCCGTTGTTAAATCAGGAGAGGCATTGCTATGTCTGTGCAGCTGGAGCTTACAAAGAAAAAGGAATTGGGATGCAGAGGTGGCTTCATGTCCCCCTCTACCAACACCATCAGAGTGTGGCTGCATCCGAGGAACACTCTCAGCCGATGGAGGAATCAGGAGGAGCAGCTGGGGCAGCCCAGCCTCACACATCTGCTTCCCTGGGGGTTTATGTTCGGGTGTGTAACACTGTGGGAGGGTAACTATTATGCTGCGTACAGTAATAAGTTGCAAAATCTTCAGGCTGCAGGCTGCTGATGGTGAGAGTGAATTCTGTCCCAGATCCACTGCCGCTGAACCTTGATGGGACCCCACTTTGCAAACTGGACGCCTTATAGATCAGGAGCTTAGGGGCTTTCCCTGGTTTTTTCTGATACCATGCTAACCAGCTGCTAATGCTCTGACTTGCCCGACAAGAGATGGTGACTCTGTCTCCTACAGATGCAGACACGGAAGATGGAGACTGGGTCATCTGGATGTCACCTCTGGCACCTGAGATTGGAAACATAAAAACAAATGTCCACACAATTAATCATGTTGTAAGAGAAGTTCCCTGAAGGGCCAGGTTTTATAGAGCACACTGGGCTAGGTAAATTACTAGTGTTCTCCTTCCTTACCTGGGAGCCAGAGCAGCAGGAGCCCCAGGAGCTGAGCAGGGACCCTCATGTCCATGCTGTGTCCTGACTGGGTCTGATTCCTGCATGAAGTGTGACCAGCCTATTAATAAGTCTTCAGGGCAGGAGGTTGTGCTCTGGGAACATGCAAATGAGCAGGGGATGGGGCTGACTCGGCACAGCTACAGGGCTGTCTCATCTCAGTAACTCAGCACCAGCTCAGTGTCCCCAGGTGTCCCAGGTAAGACCAGGGTAGCACAAATTTGTCTTTAGTGAATGTGTTTCTACTGGAGAGTAGTTTGTTATGAGAAATATTTTTTATGTATTTTTTTGAAAATTTGAAACATTCCTCAGGAGTTGATGGAGTAATGTATTTCATTGGCACATGGGGATTATTTAGAATATCTTGTTTGTAGGAAATACATAGTAAAATGTTAAATAGTATGATTCTCAGGTCTTCAAAAGACTCTCATATGATTCTGGTTAGGGAAGTAGGTACTTTGTCCTATAATTGCAACATTTCTGTGAGTTTTAACATTGCTCCTTTCTAAAAATATTAAAAAGAAAATTTATTGACATGATGCTATTCATATTTGTAAGTATTAGGTAATGGTGTTATGCCATTGTTCTTACCACTATAAGATCAAGCAATTTACTGCAGATACACAGAGATGATACCGAGTTTCCTCAATGCATGCAGCACTCACACATCCACCATTATCAAGACCTACAGGTCTCTTTAATACCCAGAGACTAAATGCATTGCACCTTATTCTTGTTTTGGGCACCTTCATAGTCTACCTTCTTTTCTGTCATCGAGTATTATTTTCCAAAGTTCTTCTCTCTTATTGAGGGTGACCACTGCATGGAGAATGTCCCTGCCATGCACCGTCAATGCCACTTTCTTCTTTTACTTTTTATCAGGGACATCATCCTGACCCAGACACCAGCCTCCCTGTTAACATCTTTAGGAAAGAGACAGTCTCTTATCAAGCAATTGCCTACGTACATGGAGAAATCAGTTGGATCCAGATGAAACTGGACATGGATTTGCACTCATTATATCTCACATATCTACCGTGCCAAAAATGTCCCAGCCTGGATCAGTAGCAGGGGAAGTGGATCCAACTACATCAGCATCAGTGGGCTGCAGCCTCGGGCTCCACAAAATTTTACTGATGCCTGACTAGCGGAGACAAATCACAGTGCTGTAGCCTGTGCACAAACCTTCCTGCTGCTTTGTAAGCTGCCTGAATTTTAAGGGAACTTGCTTATATTGGGAGAGAGGAAGAAAGCTCCAGTTGTCCTCTAAATGTTTGCTGAAAATGAACCGACAAAAGAAAGACTAATAAGAGAAAAGACAAACAAAATTCACTTAAAGTGCAGTGAGATATCATAGCAGGGTGATTACTCAGATAACTCAATGAGATCCAGTTATTCATACTTCCTTTCTAGCAAAGAGGTAATTGGGAAGTGTAGGCAACCTGGAGAGAATAGATGAGGATAGAAGTGCATCCTCAAAAGAACAGGTAATAGCCTGTCTGGATAAAGTATCAACTTCTAATCTCTTCTATTTTTGATTCCTATTTTGTGTTAATCTTCTCTGATATAAAATTTCCCAGGAAGAATTTTCTTGACAATTGGTTTCCTTCTGGAGAAGCTGCTTTTAAGCAGATAAAGGAGTGGAGTGAGCATACCCCAACAGCTAAAACTCACAAGTTAGAGGACTCACAAGTCAGACTCTGACTAAGTCTAAGATTTTGTCCGGCTCTGTTGCTTCATAAAAGTACTTTGCTATTTTTTAAATTTTACTTTAGAGAAGGACAGTTTTGGGGAATATATTAATTTTTGGTGGAATGAATAATGTCCCCACCCCAGAAGATGTCTATGTCCTCGTCTCTGGAACCCAAGTGTTATAGGAGTTATTAAGAAATTATTTTAGGCAGATGGTGAGGAAAAGGCATCCTTGGTAAGGTTTTGTTTCTTTTAAAGCAACTCCAGAAATGTTTCTTGTCTAGTAGGAAAGCCCTGGCTCTTACAGCCAGGCTGGCAAGCTTTGATATGCAAATGAAGGTCATTAAGAAACTGGGTCCACACTAACATGGCTATTCCTACCTTCTTCTTCCTTGCCCCTGCATGTGCCTGGCAACATGGCTGCCCCCACATATCCCCATGTGCATAGAACATTGTGGTGCCCTACTTGTGCATATTAAAAGGCTAGGGTGGGAGGGCCAGTTTTTTTCAGGCTATGTGAATAACATGCCTGGTCAAACCAATCCCCTGAGCGCTATGCAAATCAGACACCACCTCCTTCATTCTCCTCATATAAGCAGCCACTTTTCCACCACACATGGAGTTTTCTCTTTGTTTGAATCCCCTGTCCCTCTGTCTCTGTACAGGGGAGCTGTCTAGCTGTTTTCTTCTTCCTTCCTTCTTGCATATTAAACTTTTCTCTCCTTAAATCCACTTCACGTTTTTCTGTGGCATTTTATCCAAAGCAGTGTAAGAGACCAAGAACACTAGTGTTCCTCCAGTCATAGGAGTCGTATCATAAGGATTCTACCTTATGATAGATAGCAAAAAAGGACCTAGATAGATGTAAGTAAAGGACTTTGCAAATAAGCAATCTGGTTATCCAGATGAAATCAATACAATCACAAAGGTCCTTAAAATAGAGGAGGAGGATTGCAGTCAGAGAGGAGATGGGACAATGGGGAGGGATGTCGTTTGAGGAAGGAAGGGGCCACGGAACCGGAAATATGGGAGTGCATTAAAGATAAGAAGCGGAGAATCCAGTTCTCTCCTCTGGAGCCTCCAGAAGGATTACAGCCCTACTGACACCTTAGCATTAGCTCAGTGAGACTTCTGACCCCCAGAACTACAGGGTAATACATTTATGTTGTGTGAAGCTAATAAGACTGTGGATTTAAACAGCAGCATTGGAAACTAATGCAAGGGGAAGAGATGTCTTTCAGCTCACTGAGCACATGGCTGTCCTCTGTTCTTGGAAATATTTCTACCTTGTTATCTGGTGTCAGACAAGAGACAGAGAAAATTTTTTTCTGAGAGAAGAGCTCATACAAAAATTCTTTTTAGCTAGAAAATCTCTTGGGAAAATCCCATGATTATCTCTTATACGATCTGGGTATCACAGAGTTTAGGGGTCAGAACTTACAGCACATGATAGGAGGAAGAGGATTTTGATAGTTTGTTTTCATACGAAGTGGGAACATTAGATTTTCAGGACACAATCTGAGAGGAACAGACTGAGTCAGAGCTATTGTAAGAGAAAGAGGAGATGTGGAAGGAGTCAGAGCAATGAAACATGTGTCACTGCTCCCAAATCTAAAAGAAAGTCATTGATTATTGAAGTTGAAGCAAAGCTCTTCACCTTCCATCTTCTTATGAAGGATCAAATTCTACCCAGAGTCTCTGCCCCTCCTTCGCCCCCCTGACATTGCACTGTGGAGCTAATCACATGTGCCCTTAACCCCTGCCCCTGTCCCGGGCTGGGAGAGGCTCACTGTCCTCACCATGCCCAGCAGGATAGAGCTGGTGCCCTAGGCACCAAAGGAGAAGAGGATGCTTTCCATGCAGTCGATAAGAGCTTTTCCACATTTTACATTTCACTATAATTCTAAGTAAAGTTGTGTGGAGAGAAGAGAACATGTGGGCAACTTTATCTGGTGGGGTTGGAAGAGGCCAGGCTCTGAGCATGACAATGAATTCACATTTCTAATTTTCAAGGTGGCAAATGCTAGCTTTAGTAATTGTGGAAATCTGGATTTTGAGTTTAAGAACAAGACAGACTTTCAGGTAGTGCAATAAATGAGGAAACATTTAGAATAGGGTCCTTAGCCCAAGGCGAAAGTCAGGCTGGCAGTGCCTGAGAGCTGCCAGGTGCTGGCCCTGGACTGTGGGGGAAGCAGCTGTTCTCCTGAGCCACAGGGCTGAGGACCTGGGAGGACCAACAGGCTCTGGCCACAGGGCTGCCTGGCAGTGGCTTCAGGGAAGGAAACTGCTCACTAATTTAGGGGAGCTGCATTAAGCATATATCCTGCACCCTAGCAAGAGTGAAAGTCTCAGAGACTTTAACTGGACTCCCTGGTCCTGAATGAGTTTGACCCTGTTGGAGCCAAAGAGAGAGGGTCAGCAAATGTCCTGAAAGTCTTTACTCAGCCAGACTCTGTTCTGCTTGGGAAGAAAAGGAACACACACTACACAAATAAACACAAAATTATGTGTATCTGTAATATGAATTTCTAATATAAATTTTACATATTGGATACATATTTAAGAAATAAGTTGTATTTATATATTTGCATATACTATGTATCCATTTATGGATAAATATGTGGTACACATTGATATATAAAGATATATAACTTTGATTGCTAGTATATGGTGCAGTTTTAAACTTGAATGAACTGAACGTGAACATTGAAAATGAGCACTGGGTGCACCACCTCATGGCCCCTTCCTCACTCCAGGGCCTGAGGGTCATAAAGCTCAGGACCATGTTCCATGTCCCCCTGGGCTGAGAGCAGTGAACTGCCCATTGCTGAGGCTCTTGAGTGACCTGAGGGGGGTCTGCGGAATCACAGAGTAGCAGATGCCCAGGAGATGGATAGTGGGTCTGGGCCCTGAATGGAGGGATGTTTTGTCCCCAGAGCTCAGCACAGACAAGTCCTCTTCGGGTCATTTGTGTCAAACAAAGCAGCACATGTGGCTCAGAGTTTGCATGGTCACAGGATGAAGTCCCTCCATGTCTCATTCCCAGCTTCCCCCTGACTGGGCTGATGTGGGATCTCTCTGCCCAGCTTCAGTGGCTCACCAGCTGCTGGGACTCTGTTGCTGGCCTATGTCTGTCCCATGCACAAGCTTCTCAATAGTTGCCATTTTATTTTCTGATCTCCAATAACCACAACTTGCCAACCATGACCCTTCCACAAAGATTCATGGAGTGGGTTCAGAACTATGGGTTCAGCAATATGCCGGGGCATGTATGTAAGAGAAACAAGGCGTGGACAGCCCATGTCTGAAGTGAGGATGAATTTTATCATGAATTCGAAGTAGGAGGTGGGAGAAAACATCCTGACATGCTCTATGCAGTGATGCCCACAAGATACACTAGAGGTGCCCATAGAGGAGGTGGGAAGCGGGTGAGAGGCAAAGAGGGGATGTGAATTCAGAGGTGTCCCCCAGCCTGTTTCCCTGAGAAGATTTCAGACGCTTAGTAGCCCCTGGGCACTTTGAGACACTGAGGAGGAAGGATCATGTAAGGCCAAGAATTTGATGCCCCACCCCCAACCCCACACATACAATTTGTTAAAATGTGTGAACAACGGCATCACAAAGTGATTATGTATGAACATTTGCTCAGAAAATTAGATAACAAAGCAATGTCTTCTGAGCTAACAATACTATAATAAAGATGTTATTTTTTTAACTATAGTAAATACAGAGAACATGAAATTGTCTATCTTAACCATTTCTAAGAGTGCAGTGCAGTGCTATTAAATACATTCACATTGTTCTGCTATTATTACTGATACTAAATCCAGAACTGTTTTCTTCTGATTAGAATTAATATCTATAACCTTTAAACAATACTCCTCCCCAGTTCCTCTATCCTTACCCCCAACAACCTCCATTCCAGTTCTGTCTCTATGTCATTGACATCTTTGAAGCAGGTTCACCCTGCACTGGTTACCAACGTACTTGAGCGTGGGTACAACACCCCCACAGCAAGTTACATGAAGCAGCAAGGGAACACAAAAGTCTTGGACTTATTATGGGTCAGTACCTCAAAGCACAGGAAAGCTATGTGGAGCTGATGGAGTTGACTATGTGTACCCCACATGCACCACAGCACAGGAACCCAAGAAAGCAGCCACTCTGGGTTTTATATCCTGAGGTAATAAGACACAAAGGCTAAAGTGCTAATGGATATTCTATTCTATGGGAAACTGTTATAGAGCACAGGTAGGTTGTTCTGCTCAGTTCCTCTCCATCTCAGGATGTTACAATTCTCACACATTCTACAATTATTCCTAAGAACTCTTAAAATAAGCAAGAAAGTGGAGAGAACTAAGTCAGTCTAGGGTCATTGGAGAACTGTCTTGCAATTACCCCACCACCTAGACATCCCCCTTAGCAAAGCTAGCATACTTCATAGGCCCACCAACTTCCCCGAAATGGAGGCAGAGGTTTATCTTTTCAGGTTGATGAGGCACCTTGACTAACGCAATCTCAATGCAGATTATTAACCCATAGTGAGAGTACATTTCTCTGGGCCACAAAAAACTAGTACCACTGGCAGGAGGATAAGACCCCCCAAAGCAGTGACTAAGATGCTAAAGAGGTGAAAGGTGGATCTTTCAGATGCCCCATTGTCTGCAGCCAGTGAGCCTACTTCAGGATCACCTCTACTTGTATTTCTAGGATGCCTGAGGTTTTTATCCAGGTACAGCAAGCAGTGTTGGGTGTTGGGTGTTGGTAATTGCATGAAAAGTACATTGGTTTCCATAAGAATGTGCCCATTGTCATGTTGATTGGGCAGTGAGACTGTTTCTTGGTCAGAGTGAAGTCTCATGGAATATCCAAAACCATGACAGAGTGACATATATTTAGCTGCCCAGGAAGCAAACTATGATCATAGTCCTTTTCCCTACACAGGGGATCCTTTAATAGTTCAGTCACTCAGTTGCTATTTTCCTGACCAGACGGCTGGGTTGTTGGCAATGGCCCATGATTTAGTGGAAATGGAGCAAAATATAGTGTTAGGGGCAGCCTGCATGGCTAGTATCATTGCATGTAGTTTGTCCCATTGGGCAGAATGGCCATGTTCAGTGTCAGACAAAAGATGCCATCCCCTGGCTGGATGGTGGCCACACCCTGTGGATCCAATGGCATGTGTTTTGTACAATCATCAGGGCCCCATGCCATACTGACATAGGCATGTCTCTGAATCTTTGACTCTATGTGGCCAAAGGAGAAGCAAATTGCCCGCTATGGGTCATTTGTTCCCTTCTAGCAAGCTTGCCATTAGTTCATGGGGAACATGGGTCCTGTGGGATCCTGGTTAGGGCTGATTCTGACTATTATTTCCATTTAATAATTCGCATCTGTTGGGCCTGTCCAGTTTTGTTGATTGTGTTTGTAGGCACCAAAGTGAGAATGGCTAGTTAAGGTAGCAGCATCATGCCTGGTGCTCTAGCTCTGAGATACTCAGCCCCTATCAGTTTCCTACAGCAAGCAAGGAGGGCCATTCAAAAGAGGCACAACTGTTGGCTGCTTCAGGAAACTTTTGTGTCCAAAATCTGATTCTGGTGCACCAAGTGAAAATTTTCTGTTGCCACAGGCTCCAGTCAGCATGCGCAGAAATAGTGGACACCTGGATTTCCATCGAGCAAGTGGGCTCTAAAGCTCTTAAAGAAGTGCCTCGGCCATGCCTTGTTGAACAGATTCCAAGTCTACTGTTGCAAAGGACCTGTTCAAGGATGACAACTTTGTTCCATGATTTTGACTAACGTGACCAGAAGAACACCCAGATAAGATTTCTGCTGTCGCCAGTACCCAAAAATATCTACTAGCTTGTAGGTCTCCTTCTTTTTAGTGGGTGCCACCAGGACCAACAGTGATTAACTATTTCTGGGATACTGCCTTGATTTCCTTTTCAGGTGGCCTTGGCATTCATCCTTCAACAGTCCATCATTAGTCTGGCCAAACTGGGTCATTCCATTGTGACACCAGACTTTGTGACATTTTAATTTTTTGTAGCAACTATTAAATTAACAAGGTAGTGTTCCCATCTTCATTGAATATGCAGTCCTGCTTTTGCTGAACAACACTCTGGGACATGGGAAGCTTAGGTGGCAGGCAGGAGTGGATATGCCCCACTGTCATGCCTTGAATACTTAGCTATGAGTATGGATAGCCCCTCAGGCAGCAGTGATGTTTTGTGGCACAGCAGCAAAAATGTCGGTACCTCTATTGCACTCAGCAGTGAGAACCATGGTCACCAGCACCCAACATGGCCCAAAGGGAATGGTCCACATGCAGATCAGCACACAAGCACATACTCACCATGGGGTCCTCATTTGTCCTGACACCTTCTGATATTATCAGTTTAATTTTTTTTGAGGGGACCTGGAAATATTGTCAGGTGGATTACAGCATACAAAAATCTCAGAAAAGTCTGAATTCCTTTTTTTCACCTTTTATCTTGAGAGAAATATAGAGCCACTAGCCTCTGATGGAGACCTTGGCCCTGTTCCTAACTGCCTTTCAGACAAAGACAGTTCGGTCTGTAATGTGGCTTAACCAGATAAACACCCCAACCAGGCTGCATAAGACTTCCCTGGCATTTTTCCATGTCTCTTTTATAGAGAGTGAGCCTCCTTTTCTGTGAAGGCCCTTTTTGTTCATTTTGGTTCCTTCTCAGATGCTTCAGGGACCACTGAGATTATCTTTCTTGTTTCATCTTGGGTGACTCAGGGTCCATCTGATTATCCATGTCCTGAGCTCTCTTGCCCCAGGAATGAGCAATCAAATAAGTGTCACGGATGTCTTATTCATCCTCCCTCCTCATTAAAAATCCCTCTGCATGTCCAGCCCTTGCATCACCAGGCTGATGTCTCTGTCCTGAGAGTATTGTTCCTCCAACTTCACCAATAAGCCATGGTTCTCTCAAATCGAACCTTCTTAGTGTGCCAATTTTGCCAAGAAGATTTGCTGTGCACTGGTTGCCAACTTACCCAAATATAGTGAGACAGAACACCCATGCACAACCAGTTACATGAAGTGGATTACTACTTACAGGGTCAGCATGAGAGAGCACAAAGCTGTCAGGGCCTGATTGACTCTAGACCTTGCATACCCTACAAGGACTGCAGCTGAGGGACCCTGGAATGCAGCCCACCCTGGGTTTTATATGTTAGAATCACATGACACACTGGGCTAGAGTGTTGAAGGAATTCCTGTTTCTAGTAGGGACAGAAACAGAGCCCAGGCTGTTCTGGCCATTCTTGCCCTATCTCAGAATGTTACATTTCCAGAACATTCTACAGTTATTCCTGAAAACTACAAGCAAGAAAAGGAAGGAGACAGACTGGGTTGATTCATGACTAAATGGAAACTGTTCTGCAAATACCATAGTGAAATCATAACTCAGTATTTTTGAGACTGGGTTATTTCACTTAGTGTAATGTCCTCTAGTTTCATCCATGTTGTAGCATGTGTCAGAATTTCCCTTTTTAAAACTAAATAATATGGAATAGTATGTATATACCACATTTGGATTACCATTTCCCTCCTTTGTGAACATTTGAGTTGCTTCTACATTTGGCTACTGTGAATAATTTGCTTCTGAATGTGGGTATACAAATATCTCCTCAATTTAATGTCTTCAATTACTTGGGTATATGTCCAAAAGTGGAATTGCTGAGTTATATAGTATTTCTATTTTTAATCCTTCGAGGAATTGCCATCTGGTTTCCCACAGCAGGTGGGCCATTTACATCACCACGACAGTGTCCACAGGAGTTCCAGTTCCCTAAATTCTCACCAAGACTGGTCATTCTCTGTTGGAAAAAAACATTCTAACAGGCATTAGGTAGGTTTTGTTTTTATTTTTCTAAGAATTAATAATATTAAGCATCGTTTCCTATGCTAGTTATCTAAATATCTCTAAAGAATCTTCTTTAGGGAATTGTCTATTCATATACTTTTCTCATTTTTAATGAGTTATTTTATTTTTACTGTTGACATGTAGAACTTATTTTTGTGTAGTAGATATTATTAACCTCTTATCAGATATATGATTTTCAAATATTTTCTTGTATTCCACATGTTGCATTTTCACTGTGTAGGTTTTATCTTTTGATGCCCATTTTAAATTTTTACGTAGTCCAATTTATTTTTTTTCTACTTTTGCCTGTATTTTGGTGTTAAAGGTGTTAGTATTTAAATGTCTGTAAATATTCACTTACTACTCTGAGAAGGTCACACTTCACCTTCTCTCTCTGATGGTGGAGCTAAGAGTTTTACACTCTCCCATTTTGTCCCAGGGGACAGTGCAGCTAGGTGAGAACCCAGTGGCTTTTCCGAGTTCATTTGTCTTGCATTTTTGGTGACATGGATTGTTGTTCATATTGGTTTCCTCTGGCAGGTCCACCTGGAAAGCATTATATTTATCAAGAAAAAAGGAGGCTGTGAATGATGTCACTGTAAACTGTTTATATTCCCTGTTGCAAATGTCAAATCCGTGAAGCATAAAGGGATTTACTAGAGGATATTAAATTCCTTACAAATTGTTGAAAAGCCTTAAGGAATAGGCTCCAGGCAAGGCCTCTAGAACAATTCCAAGAACGGCACTGCTGGTGCAGGCTGGGGAGGAGCTCCTACTGCCTGAGACTCCACATTCAAGCTGTCTCCTGCAGAAAAGAGACCAGCTCTTCGCACTACTGCCCCCAGAAGGACAGCCGCTCTGCTATCAGCTACTAGAGATCTGACCCCTTTCTGTGTAGACCTGCCTGTGTTGATTACATCTTCATTTCAGTCTCATGTAGATTCATCTGTTTTCATGGGTACAGGGGCTATTTCTGCCCAAGTCCACCCTGTGGCTTTCTATCATAAATACACATCTTTCTACACTTGAATTTCTAGTCATTACTGGTATCAACAGCAACATGCTAGAATCTCACATAAAGATTTTCTTTACAAAGAACATCATGCTCCCCACGTAGCATTGTGCTCCCCAAAATGTGGGGAAAATCCAATCTGTTCAGCCCAACACCTAGAGAAGATCCTAGGAAAAAAGGATCTTCTCTCATGAGCCATTAATCTGTGTACTTATTTAATTTGTGGTCTAAATTATAAAGATTGGTAATAATAGCACTTTGAATTCTTTTAACAAAAGGGTGTAAAGAAATGATTAAATTATTTAACATGCATATATGCATGACTCATTTAGTTATTGTCACCAGCTTCTTTCATATTTATTTTATTCTCTAGTTTTTGGCAATACTTTCTCTATGGTAGAGTCTGGAAAGGCTACTCCTCATGTCGTTGTCTTCCTAAGTCCCAGATGTGGTGAAGAATGCTCATCAGATGTGTTACTACAGAGTGCTTTTGGATTGAGATGAGGGAGGGAAAACTGCTGAACTCACTCAAATGTGGTCATTTTCCTGGTCTAGGTCACAGCCAGGCAGCACAGTCCTATGGGCACAATATCTTCACTTGCCACGTTTCTATCAAAATGAGAGTATCTTTCTTGACTGTGGAAAACATGGGGGTGGGGGAGGGGAGGGTCAAGTAATAGCAAAAGGAGTACTGAGAGTTGCCTGAGCTTCCAGTCTGGTTTCCCCAAATGTTTTCAATCCATTTAATTTATGATAGTAAACACCTTTCTGCCTAACCAGCCATAATGACTTTTCTCAGATCCAACTGATTCAGTGATAAACCTATAGAGAAAAAATAAATACACTTTTCCATGTTTGAGCTTACCAGGATGCTGTCCCTGGTGTTTACACCTCCATATCCCACTATGCATTTCATCTTCCCTTTGCCTCACTGGCGATCCAAGTGCAGGTAATGCTTCACATGACTGTGATCCCTAGAACTTCATCCCGATGACTGTTGAAATCTCTGAGTTTTACCAGTGGAAATGGCAATAAATAGAAACATTCCAGAAGGTCCCCTAGGTTCCATATTTTCTGTACTTCCTCTCTAAAATATGTAAAATCAATTATGTTTGCTCTTGCTTTTATGGACTATATCTATGGCCCCAGCACACACCCTAATGCCCTGTGTTGACAGTTTATCCAGTATTTTATTAAATGTAAATGGTCACATGCTTATCGTATAATTTCTTCCAATTTCATGGAATAATTTCACATCAAGTCTTTGGATTAAGAGCCATCAACCAGAAAACCACAGCCCTGAGTAAATAGAAACAGAATATTTCAAGCTGTTCATTTGACGTAACAATGATAAGTCTGCAGCTCATTTTCAAGATATAAATATTCTGTTTACGGGAGTAAAAGCACCATTCACACAGTTACTGTTTCAGAGCCTCCACCACATCTGACAGCACAGCAATTCAATAGCACAAGGGTTTGTGTGCCAGCTTTGCTTGACTAATAATGGGTTTTTCTCTGTCTATAGGGAAAGCACATGACAAGAGCATGAGCTACACTTCACTTCACTTTTTTTGAGGTTAATAAGTTGCTTGATCCAAACCTATATTATGGAAGAACTTCCTGACTCTGATGAAAGCACTTGGAAAATCCTCAAATAATATTTTATGCAGAAATATAACTGAAAAGAAAGGCAAATTCATATATAGGAAAATAACCAGTGCCCTCCTCATGTTACATGAGGTCTACTAGTATCACCCGACACCAGCTGTTAGTCTGAACCCTGATGTGTGGTGCAATGTTAGGGGTTCAGGAGATGTCATTCTTCTTGACAAATTAGGTGTTCAGAAGAGCCAGTAGCCCTGTATGTCTCAGTTAGTTGAAACTCATATTATTGAGTCCCCACAGGGACCTCCATAACATTGGTTCAGGAGACACCTTGGAAACCTGGGAAAGGTGATTGACTGAAGTCCATCTGTTGAATCATCCTCATTATTAAAAGCCTCCTGCTCATTAATGGCATTTCGATTAATATTCGCTTGGAAAGCATGTTTTTATTTTGGCTCATTTTTGAAACGTCTAGTCATAGTTCTTCCTAAATCACTTTGTCTGCAATCATCCTGTTGCATTTCTTTTAAGGGCTGATGATCTGTCAAAAGCAACAGCCAATATTATTACATTGCTATTCTCTTTGCAACGTGATCATCAGATGTAACCCTTGCAGATTAACCACTGTTATGATTTTTACATTTCCAGGGATTCCTTGACAATGGCACTGATGTGACTCCATCCCGCATCCATCATTGTGAGAATTCTATTTGACAAATCATCATTGTGGGCGTGAACATAATGGAGACATTTATAGGATGCAATGGTTAATATTCAACATTAGTCAAAATTGACTCTAGTCCTACCCTTGGAGCTCTACTGAGTTGGAAAATATTTTAGATAGGGACAATCATTTCAGAGTTTTAAAAATAAAGGGTAAAAGAAATTTTCTGTAGCAAGACTATGAACTATATGTAGCCAGAATACCCTTTTTAATGGAATACAACAAAAATTATTTAAACGTATTTAATTTAAATAAGTGTATAACTATGCATATATAATAAACATACTTAAATATAAATATTATACATATATATTTGTAGCCAACATTTTATCAGATAAATATATGTAACTTATATGTATCTTATACACATATGTGCACATTGTCCATAAATAAGGTAAATTTTAATTTTTATTGAATACTAGTTTTAATTTTGTCTTTTTCTCTTAATAACTTCATAATTTAATACTAAATATTCACATTTACACAACCAACTTAAAAAAAAATCATGTGTGTAGGTAGATGTGTAAATACTGTATCAGTAAGTCTTTATGCATTAATAATTGGTAACTGGTTAAATACACAACTCAGTGGTTGATAACAGTAAACATTTGTTTTCGTGTTCATGGATGCTCATGTTCACAATCATCTGGCTGATCAAGAAAGGGCTCAGCTGAGTGGTTTCTCTGCAGGGCCCTGAGCTCATCTTCAGCCTACAGATATCAATTGTCTGAGGACAAGGCTGAACAGCAGTGACTACACATGACACAATATTCTTATGGCAGGTCACAGGAATGAGCAACGTCCCAAACAAAACTGCACAGTTGAATTTAAGTCCAATAATTTCTAACATAGCTTCACATATTTTAAATATATTCCTTTACTTCAATGAGTACAAATTTTCAAGTAAATGTTTACTCCATTTAATTATGGAGGTGTTTGATCATTCCATGGACAAATAATTATGTTTTCAACCTTTACAATCCTGTAAATATTTGCAAATGTAAATTTGCATTAGTAAGAAAATAAAGCTTGATGTGTTTTCAACACGTGGCTTTAAATTTATATATATTTTAATGGCCTCAGTGGGGGAAAATCATTTTAACTTATGTAAATATCCCTTTTTGCCTCTCTTGTGTCCTACAGAGTTGCCCAATAAGAGATCCTTCCATGAGATTTGGAAATCAGAAAAGAATGACTCAATATTCTCCATTGGTACCTAAGGCAGACACAGGAACAGAGGTGAGGACTGGTGAAACACTTGGAAAGATGCCATAGGAAGATGAGAACAACACCCCCACCCCTAAGCTTCCAGACAGGACTGAGGACCACATGGTTAGATAGCCCATACTTCAAGGGCAGAGGCATTCTGTTTTCTGAGGGAGCGCCATTGAATCCTGCTTCTAATATCAACTTTCCTGACTACTGTATCCTTGGCTTTGAAAGGTTGCAGTCTGAATGTTAATCATAGGCATTGGTTCATTCTTGTTATACCCAACAGAGCCAAGAAACCCAGTGGAGAAAGGCACTCAGGGTGTAAAATATTGTTTCTAGAATGCAATTGAAATAGGCCCTGTTATCCCATGGGTCTAAGGTTTGTGGTTTTTTTAATAAACAGAAATTGACTCCCCTAGTCTTCAAACTCAAGATAGTTACATTCGTCTTATCTGAGTTCTTTTTTCAGTAAACCAACCATCAAGCCTCCCAGACACTATCAAGGAGCTGAAACATACATATCACTGAATCCGGACAGTGAGACATCAGAACCTTCACCCATTATGATTGCATAACTGACCTCTTGCTTCCTGTTGATCAAATTATCTTCCTTACTCCTCCCAAATTCCTGTTTTCCCACATTTCATCCATGTTATATAAACTCTTAGTTTTAGTTGGTTAGGGAGATACATTCGCAAATGGTGTCCCATCTCCTCGGCTGCAGCACCTGATTAAAGCCTGTTTCTTGGCAATACTTGTTTTAATGATTGGCTTTATGTGTGGTGAGCTGCAGGATCTACACTGAATCCCCGGCATTTCAGTAAGAAAATTCTCTGCAACGTTCACTGCTTTGGCTTCTTGTAACCTGAATTCACATTTAACTGCAACTTCTGAGATAACTTGATATAATTCTAGGATTCACTTTGTCCACCACTGCTTACCAGTCTGAGCTTGCCAGCTCCCAACCCTTCCTAGTGCCAATGAACTTTCTCAAAGTGCAATAGGTAATATTTTCCCTTTTTCATAAAACGCTAACCTTCTCTTTGTTCTTCCAATGTATTGAAGACCACTGAGTTTTCCTGTATGTCCAATTTGGCAAATATTTCTTTGCAAATAAAACATTAAATTTAGAGATTCAGCTCTACATTTTATTTAGACTTCAGTAGTTTAGGCTCTAATTTTCTGTATTACGACAATTCCTGCTTAGAATATCTATAGTGGCTTCTTCTGTGTTACATGAATTCCAACTGAAGCCCTAAACTAGACTCCTCAGGTGTCATGATCTCTGCCTTTATTAAATCACGAGAGGCATTCTATGTCTGTGAGGCTGGGGCTTAGAAAGAAAAAGGAATTGGGAAGCAGAGGTGGCTTCATGTCCCCCTCTACCAACACCATCAGAGTGTGGCTGCGTCTGAGGAACACTGTCAGCTGGTAGAGGCATCAGGAGGAGCAGCTCGGGCAGCCCAGCCTCACACATGTGCTTCCCTGGGGGTTTTTGTTCGGGTGTGTAACACTGTGGGAGGGTCACTCTTATATTGTTGACAGTAATAGGTTGCAAAATCTTCAGGCTGCAGGCTGCTGATGGTGAGAGTGAATTCTGTCCCAGATCCACTGCCGCTGAACCTCGAGGGAACCCCACTTTGCAAATTGGATGCAGCATAGATCAGGGGCTTAGGGGCTTTCCCTGGTTTTTGCTGATACCAGGCTAAATAACTGCTAATGCTCTGACTTGCCCGACAAGTGATGGTGACTCTGTCTCCTACAGATGCAGACACGGAAGATGGAGACTGGGTCATCTGGATGTCACCTCTGGCACCTGAGAGTGGAAACATAAAAACAAATGTCCACACAATTAATCATGTTGTAAGAGAAGTTCCCTGAAGGGCCAGGTTGTATAGAGCACACTGGGCTAGGTAAATTCCTAGTGTTCTCCTTCCTTACCTGGGAGCCAGAGCAGCAGGAGCCCCAGGAGCTGAGCAGGAACCCTCATGTCCATGATGTGTACTGACTGGGTCTGATTCCTGCATGAAGTGTGACCAGCCTATTAATAAGTCTTCAGGGCAGGAGGTTGTGCTCTGGGAACATGCAAATGAGCAGGGGATGGGGCAGACTGAGCACAGCTGCAGGACTGGCTCATCTCAGTAACTCAGCACCAGCTCAGTATCCCCAGGTGTCCCAGGTAAGACCAGGGTAGCACAAATTTGTCTGCAGCAAATGTGTTTCTACTGGAGAGTAGTTTGTTATGAGAAACATTTTTTATGTATTTTTTTGAAAATTTGAAATATTCCTCAGGAGTCGATGGAGTAATGTATTTCATTGGCACATGGGGATTATCTAGGAGAATATTCTTGTTTGTAGGAAATACATAGTAAAATGTTAAATGGTACGATTCTCAGGTCTTGAAAAGACTCTCATTAGATTCTGGTTACAGAAGGAGGTACTTTATCCTGTACTTGCAACATTTCTGTGAGTTTTAACATTGTTCCTTTCTAAAAATATTAAAAATAAAATTTATTGACAAGATGCTATACATATTTTTCAGTATTAGGTAATGGTGTTATGCCGTTGTTCTTACCACTATAAGATCAAGCAATTTACTACAGATACACAGAGATGATACTGTGCTTCCTCAATGCAGGCTGCATTGAGGAACTCACACATCCACCATTATCAAGACCTACAGGTCTCTTTAATACCCAGATACTAAGTGCACTGCACCTTATTCTTGTTTGGGCACCTTCATAGTCTACCTTCTTTTCTGTCATTGAATATTATTTTCCAAAGTTCTTCTCTCTTATTGAGGGTGGCAAATGCATGGAGAATGTCCCTGCCATGCACCATCAATGCCAGTTTCTTCTTTCAATTTTTATCAGGGACATCATCCTGACCCAGACACCAGCCTCCCTGTTAACATCTTTAGGAAAGAGACAAACTCTTATCAAGCAATTGCCTATGGAGAAACTGGTTGGATCCAGATGAAACTGGACACAATTTGCACTCGTTATATCTCACATCTCTAATGTGCCAAAAATGTTTCAGCCTGGCTCAGTAGCAGGGGAAGTGGATCCAACTACATCAGCATCAGTGGACTGCAGCCTAGGGCTCCACAAAATTTTACTGATGCCTGAGTAAAGGAGCAAAATCACAGTGCTGTAGCCCATGCAGAAACCTTGCTGCTGCTTTGTAAGCAGCCTGAATTTTAAGGGAACTTGCTTATATTGGAATAAAGGAAGAAAGTTCCAATTGTCCTCTAAATGTTTGCTGAAAATGAACTGACAAAAGAAAGACTAATAAGAGAAAAGTCAAACAAAATTCACTTAAAGTGCAGTGGGATATCATAGTGGGGTGATTACCCAGATAACTCAATGAGATTCAGTTGTTCATATTTCCTTTCTAGCAAAGAGGGAATTGGGAAGTGTAGGCAACCTGGAGAGAATAGATGAGAATAGAAGTGCATCCTCAAAAGAACAGGTAATAGCCTGTCTGGATAAAGCATCAACTTCAGTCTCTTCTAATTTGATTCCTATTTTGTGTTAATCTTCCCTGACATAAAATTTCCCAGGAAGAATTTTCTTGACAATCAGTTTCCTTCTGGAGAAGCTGCTTATAAGCAGATAAAGGAGTGAGATAAAGGAGTGGAGTGAGCATACCCCAACAGCTAAAACTCACAAGTTAGAGGACTCACAAGTCAGACTCCGACTAAGTCTAAGGTTTTGTCCAGCTCTCTTGCTTCACAAAAATACTTTGTTATTTTTTAAATTTTACTTTAGAGAAGGACAGTTTTGGGGAATATATTAATTTTTGGTGGAATGAATAATGTCCCCACCCCAAAAGATGTCCATGTCCTCGTCTCTGGAACCCGTGTTATAGGAGTTATTAAGAAATTATTTTAGGCAGATGGAGAGGAAAAGGCATCCTTGGTAAGGTTTTGTTTCTTTTAAAGCAACTCCAGAAATGTTTCTTGTCTAATAGGAAAGCCCTGGCTCTTACAGCCAGGCTGGCAAGCTTTGATATGCAAATGAAGGCCATGAGAAACTGGATCCACCCTAACATGGCTATTCCTACCTTCTTCTTCCTTGCCCCTACATGTGCCTGGCAACATGGCTGCCCCCACATATCCCCATGTGCATAGAACATTGTGGTGCCCTACTTGTGCATATTAAAAGGCTAGGGTGGGAAGGCCAGTTTTTTCTCAGGCTATGTGAATAACATGCCTGGTCAAACCAACCCCTTGAGCCCTATGCAAATCAGACACCACCTTCTTCATTGTCCTCATATAAGCAGCCACTTTTCCACCACACATGGAGTTTTCTCTTTGTTCGAATCCCCTATCCCTCTGTCTCTGTACAGGGGAACTGTTTAGCTGTTTTCTTCTTCCTTCCTTCTTGCATATTAAACTTTTCTCTCCTTAAAACCACTCCACGTTTTTCTGTGGCATTTTATCCAAAGCAGTGTGAGAGAGCAAGAACCCTGGTGTTCCTCCAGTCATTGGAGCTGTATTATAAGGATTCTACTTTATGATAGATAGCAAAAAAGGACCTAGATAGATGTAAGTTAAGGACTTTGCAAATTAGCATCCTGGTTATCCAGATGAAATCAATACAATCACAAAGGTCCTTAAAATAGAGGAGGAGGATTGCAGTCAGAGAGAAGATGGGACAATGGGGAGGGATGTTGTTTGAGGAAGGAAGGGGCCATGGAACCGGAAATATGGGAGCACATTGAAGATAAGAAGCAGAGAATCCAGTTCTCTCCTCTGGAGCCTCCAGAAGGATTACAGCCCTACTGACACCTTAGCATTAGCTCAGTGAGACTTCTGACCCCCAGAACTACAGGGTAATACATTTATGTTGTGTGAAGCCAATAAGACTGTGGCAATTTAAACAGCAGCGTTGGAAACTAATGCAAGGGGAAGAGATGTCTTTCAGCTCACTGAGCGCATGGTTGTCCTCTGTTCTTGGAAATATTTCCACCTTGTTATCTGGTGTCAGACAAGAGACAGAGAAAATTTTTTTCTGAGAGAAGGACTCATACAAAAATTCTTTTTAGCTAGAAAATCTCTTGGGAAAATCTCATGATTATCTCTTATATGATCTGGGTATCACAGAGTTTAGGGCTCAGAACTCACAGCACATGATAGGAGGAAGAGGGTTTTGTTAGTTTGTTTTCATATTAGGAGAGAACATTAGATTTTCAGGACACAATCTGAGAGGGACAGATTGAGTCAGAGCTATTGTAAGAGAAAGAGGAGATGTAGAAGGAGTCAGAGCAATGAAACATGTGTCCGTGCTTCCAAATCTAAAATAAAGTCATTGATTTTAGAAGGTGAAGTAAAGCTCTTCACCTTCCATCCTCTTAGGAAGGATCAAATTCTTCCCAGAGTCCCTGCCCCTCCTTCGCTCCCCTGACATTGCACTGTGGAGCTAATCACATGTGCTCTTAATCCCTGCTCCTGTCCCGGGCTGGGAGAGACTCACTGTCCTCACCATGCCCAGCAGGATAGAGCTGGTGCCCTAGACACCAAAGGAGAAGAGGATGGTTTCTGTGCAGGCGTTAAGAGCTTTACCACACGTTACATTTCACTATAATTCTAAGTAAAGTTGTGCGGAGAGAAGAGAACATATGGGCAACTTTATCTGGTGGAGTTGGAAGAGGGCAGTTTCTGAGAATGACAATGAATTCACATTTCTAAATTTTCAGATGGCAAATGCTAGCTTTAGTATTGTGGAAATGTGGACTTTGAGTTTAAGAACAGACAGACTTTCAGATACTGCAATAAACGAGGAGACATTTGGAATAGGGTCCTTAGCCCAGGGCTAAGGTCAGGCTGGCAGTGCCTGAGAGCTGCCAGGCACTGGCCCTGGGCTGTGGAGGAAGCAGCTGCTCTCCTGAGCCACAGAGCTGAGAACCTGGGAGGAACCACACACCCTGGCCGCAGGGCTGCCTGGCAGGGGCTTCAGGGAAGGAAACTGCTCACAAATTCAGAGGAGCTGCATTAAGCATATATCCCCCAGCCTGGCAAGAATGAAAGTCTCAGAGACCCAGACCTTAGGGCTGGCGCTGGGTTCCTGGGCTGGCTGCTGTTAGCTCTGTCCTCCCTGGTGCTGAATGACTGGGACCCTGCTGGAGCCAAAGATGGAGGGTCAGCAAATGTCCTTAAAGTCTTTACTCAGCCAGACTCTATTCTGCTTGGAAAGAAAAGAAACACACGCTACACAAATAAACATAAAATTATGTGTATCTGTAATATGAATTTCTATTGTTAACTTTACATATTGGATACATATTTAAGAAATAAGTTGTATTTATATATTTGTGTATACTATGTATTTATGAATAAATATGTGATGCATGTTTATATATAAAGAGATATAACTTTGGTTGCTAGTATAAGGTATAGTTTTAAACTTTAATAAATTGAACATGAACATTGAAAACGAGCACTGGATGCACCACCACATGGCCCCTTCTCACTCCAGTGCCTGAGGGTCATAAAGCTCAGGACCCTCTTCCATGTTCCCCCTGGGCTGAGAGAAGTGAACTGCCCATTGCTGAGGATCATGAGTGACCTGAGGGGGGTCTGTGGAATCACAGAGCAGCAGATGCCCAGGAAATGGATAGTGGGTCTGGGCCCTGAATGGAGGGACGTTTTGTTTCCAGAGCTCAGCATAGACAAGTCCTCCCCTGGTCATTTCTGTCAAACAAAGCAGCACATATGGCTCAGCGGCTGCATGATCACAGGATGAAGCCCCTCCATGGCTCATTCCCAGCTTCCCTTCTGACTGGGGTGATGTGGGATCTCTCTGCCCAGCTTTCATGGCTCACCAGCTGCTGGTACTCTGTTGACAATGGCCTGTGTCTGCCCCATGCACAAGCTTCTCAATAGTTGCCATTTTACTTTCTGGTCTCCAATAACCACAACTTGCCAACCATGACCCTTCCACAGAGATTCGTAGAGTGGGGTCAGAACTATGGGTTCAGCAATGTGCCAGGGCATGTGTGTAAGAGACACAAGGCGTGGACAGCCCATGTCTGAAGTGAGGATGAATTTTCATCATGAATTGGGAGTAGGAGGTGGGAGAAAACATCCTGACATGCTCCATGCAGTGATGCCCACAAGATACACTAGAGGTGCCCATAGAGGAGGTAGGAAGGGGATTTCAAGCAAAGAGGGGATGTGAATTCGGAGGTGTCCCCCAGCCTGTTCCCCTGAGAAGATTTCAGACATTTAGTAGCCCCTGGGCACTTTGAGAGACCAAGGAGAAAGGACCATGTAAGGCCAAGAATTTGATGCCAGCCTGGGCAACACAGGGAGACCCCATGTCTCCAAAACACACACACACACAATTTGTTAAAATGTGTGAAAAATAGCATCACAAAGTGATTATGTATGAACATTTGCTCAGAAAATTAGAAAACAATGTCTTCTGAGCTAACAATACTATAATAAAGATGTTAATTTTTTAATTATAGTAATACAGAGAACATGAAATTGTCTATCTTAACCATTTCTAAGTGCAGTGCAATGCCATTAAATATATGCACATTGCTCTGCTATTATTACTGATACTAAATCCAGAACCGTTTTCATCTGAATAAAATTAATATCTATAACCTTTAAACAATACTCCCCCTCATTTCCTCTATCCCTACCCCCAGCAACCTCCATTCCAGTTCTGTCTCTATGTCATTGACATATTTGAAGCAGGTTCACTCTGCACTGGTTACCAACGTACTTGAGTGTGGGGAACACAACACCCCCACACAGCAAGTTACATGAAGTGGGTTTATTATTTACAGATAAGCAGCAAGGGAACACAAAAATCTTGGACTTATTATGGGTCAGTCCCTCAAGACACAGGAAAGCTATGTGGAGCTGATGGAGTTGGCTGTGTGTACCCGCCTTGCACCACAGCGCAGGAACCCGGGAAAGCAGCCACTCCGGATTTTATATCCTGAGCTAAGAAGACACACAGGCTAAAGTGCTAACAGACATCCTATTCTATGGGAAACTGGTATAGAGCACAGGTAGGTTGTTCTGCTCAGTTACTCTGTATCTCAGGATGTTATGATTCCAGCACATTCTACAATTATTCTTGAGAACTCTTAAAATAAGCAAGAAAGTAGAGAGAACTAAGTCAGTCCAGGGTCATTGGAGAGCTGTCTTGCAATTACCTCACCACCTAGCCAACCCCCTTAGCAAAGCTAGCATATTTCATATGCCCACCAACTTCCCCTGAACTGGAGGCGGAAGTTTATCTTTTCAGATTGATGAAGCACCTTGACTAACACAACCTCAATGCAGATTATTAAGCCATAGTGAGAGTACATTTCACTGGGCCACGAAAAGCTAGTACCACTCTTGTAGGGTCCAGCCCTATGGGGCTTAGTGGGTGTTCTCCTCGTGTGTGGAGATGAGAGACTGTAATAAAGAGAGACACAAGACAGATAAAGAGAAAGCAGCTTGGCCTGGGGGACCACTACCATGAAGACGTGGAGACTGGTAGTGACTCTGGACGGCTGGGCACACTAATATTTATTACATACGAGACAAGGCGGGCAGGTTAAGGAGGGTGGATCTTCTAAGTGATTGATAAGGTGAAGCAAGTCACATGATCATAGGACAGGGGGCCCTTCCCTTTTTAGGTAGCCGAAGCAGAGAGAGAGAAGACAGCATACGTCAGCGTTTTCTTCTACACACTTATAAGAAAGATCAAAGACTTTAAGACTTTCAGTATTTCTTCTACCGCTATCTACTACGAACTTCAAAGAGGAACCCGGAGTATGGGAGGAACATGAATGTGGACAAGGAGTGTGACCATTGAAGCACAGCACCACAGGGAGGGGTTTAGGCCTCCGGATGACTGCGGGCAGGCCTGGATAATATCCAGCCTTCCACAAGAAGCTGGTGGAGCAGAGTGTTCCCTGACTCCTCCAAGGAAAGGAGACTCCCTTTCGCGGTCTGCTAAGTAAAGGGTGTCTTCCTAGACACTGGCATTACTGCTTGACCAAGGAGCCCTCAAGTGGCCTTTATGCAGGTGTGACAGAGGGCTCACCTCTTGCCTTCTAGGTCACTTCTCACAATGTCCCTTCAGTACTTGACACTATATGCTTCTGTTATTCCTAGGTTATATTAGTAATGTGACAAAGAGTAATATTAAAAGCTAATGATTAATAATGTTTATAATAATGATTGATAATTGTCCATGATCATCTCTATATCTAATTTGTGTTATGACTATTCTTATTCTAACTACTTTCTTTATTCTACTGAAACAGTTTTGCCTTCAGTCTCTTGCCTCGGCACCTACATAATCTTTTGCCCACACACTGGCAGGAGGATAAGACTCCCCAAAGCAGTGACTTAGATGTTAAGAAGTGAAAGGGAGATCTTTCAGATGCCCTATTCTCTGCAGCCAGTGAGCCTGCTTTAGGATCACCTCTACTTGTATTTCTAGGATACCTGACGTGTTTATCCAGGTACAGCAGGCAGTGTTGGGTGTTGGTAATTGTGTGGAAAGTCTCCATTGGGTTCTGTGAGAATGTGCCCATTGTCATGTTGATTGGGCAGTTGTTTCTTGGTCAGAGTGAAGTCTCATGGGGTATCCAAAAACATGACATAAATTCCTTTCAAAGGTCACCAAAGCCCCAGCATCTAATTGAGTGACATACATTTAGCTGTCCAGGAAGCAAGCTATGGCCATAGTCCTTTTCCCTACACAAGGGATCCTTTAATAGTTCTGCCACTCAGTTGCTATTTTCCTGACCAGATGGCTGGGTTGTTGGCAATGGCCCATGATTTAGTGGAAATGGAGCAAAATATAGTGTTGGGGGCAGCCTGCATGGCTACTATCATTTCGTGAAGTTTGGCCCATTGGGTAGAATGTCCATGTTCAGTGTCAGTCAAAAGATGCCATCCTCTGGCTGGATGGTGGCCACACCCAGTGGACCCACTGGCATGTGTTTTGTACAACCATCAGGGCCCCATGCCATACTGACATAGGCATATCTCTGAATCATTGGCTCATTGTGGCCAAAGGAGAAACAAAATTGTCCCCTATGGGTCATTTGTTCCCTTCTAGGAAGCTTGCTATTTGTTTATGGGCATTCATCCATTTGCACATGGATCCTGTGGGAACTGGGTTAGGGCAAATTCTGACTGTATCATTTCCATTTAATAATTTGGATCTGTTGGGCCTGTCCAGTTTTATTGATTGTGTTTGTAGGCACCAAAGTGAGAATGGCTAGTTAAGGTAGCAGCGTCATCCCTGATGCTCTAGCTATGAGATACTTAGCCCCTATCAGTTTCCTACAGCAAGCAAGAAGTTGCCATTCAAAAGAGACACAACTGGTGGCTTCTGTTGCCACAGGCTCCAGTCAGCATATATAGAAATAGTGGACACCTGGATTTCCATCGAGCAAGCAGGCTCTAAATGTCTTAAAGAAGTGCCTCAGTCATGCCTTGTTGAACAGATTCCAAGGGTACCATTGCAAAGGGCCTCGTTCAAGGATGGCAACTTTGTTTGTGATTTTGACTAACATGACCAAAAGAACACCCAGGTAAGGTTTCTACTGTCCCCAGTACCCAAAAATACCTACTAGCTTCTGGGTCTCCATCTTATTAGTGGGTGCCACCGGGACCAACAATGATTAATTATACCTGGGATACCTCCTTGGTTTCTTTTTCAGGTGGCCTTGGCATTCAGCCTTCAACAATCCATCGTTGGTCTGCCAGACTGGGTTGTTCCATTGTGACACCAGGCTTTGTGACATTTTAATCTTTTTGTAGCAACTATTAAATTAACTAGGTAGTGTTCCGATCTTCATTGAATATGCAGTCCTGCTTTGTGAACAATACTCTGGGACATGGAAAGCTTAGGTTGCAGGCAGGAGTGGATATGCCCCACTGTCATTCCTTGAATACTTAGCTATGAGTGCAGATAGCCCCTCAGGCAGCAGTGATGTTCTGTGGCACAGCAGCAAAATGTCAGTACCTCTATTGCACTCTGCAGTGAGAACCATGGTCACCAGCACCCAACATGGCCCAAAGGGAATGGTCCACATGCAGATCAGCACACAAGCACATACTCACCATGGGCTCTGCATTTGTCCTGACACCTTCTGATGTCTTCAGTTTAATTTTTTCCAGGAGGACCTGGTAATATTGTCAGGTGGATTACAGCATACAAAAATCCCAGAATAGTCTGAATTCTTTTTTTTTTTTTTCACCTTCTATCTTGAGAGGAATATAGGGCCGGTAGCCTCTGGTGGAGACCTTGGCCCTATTCCTAACTGTGCCATTCAGACAAAGACATTTGGGTCTGCAATGTGGCTTAACCAAACAAACACACCGACCAGGCTGCATAAGACTTCCCTGGTATTTTTCCATGTCTCTTTTATAGAGAGTGAGCCTCCTTTTCTGTGATGGCCATTGTTGTTCATTTTGGTTCTTTCTCAGATGCTTCAGGGACTATTGAGATTATCTTTCTTGTTTCATCTTGGGTGACTCAAGGTCCATCTGATTACCCATGTTTTGAGCTCTCTTGCCCCAGGAATGAGCAATCATGCAACTGTCTAACAACTAGAAAATTTTGAACCCCATTCCTATTTCCACATTCTTTTCTCTCTGTCTCAATTCAGTCAGCCAGCTGATCCATATTAATGGGAGGAGGACAAATGTCCCATTTATTCTTCCTCTGCATTAAACATCAATCTGCATGTCCAGGCCTTGCATCCCCAGGCTGATGTCTCTGTCCTGGGCCAGGTACTGGAGAGTATTGTTCCTCCAACTTCACCATAAGCCATGGTTTCCTCAAATCAAACCTTCTCACTGCACCAATTTTGCCCAGAAGTTTTGCTGTGCACTGGTTGCCAACTTACCCAAATATAGTGAGACAGAACACCCATGCACAACCAGTTACATGAAGTAGATTACTACCTACAGAGAGTCAGCATGAGAGAGCACAAAGCTGTCAGGGCCTGATTGACTCTAGACTGTGCATACCCAACAAGGACTGCAGCTGAGGGACCCTGGAATGCAGCCCACCCTGGGTTTTATGTGTTAGAATCACATGACACACTGGGCTAGAGTGTTGAGGGAATTCCTGTTTCTAGTAGGGACAGAAACAGAGTCCAGGCTATTTTGGCCAATCTTGTCCTATCTCAGAATGTTACATTTCCAGAACATTCTACAGTTATTCCTGAAAACTACTAGCAAGAAAGGGAAGGAGACTGGGTTGATTCATGACTAAATGGAAACTGTTCTGCAAATACCAAAGTGAAATCATAACTCAGTATTTTTGAGACTGGGTTATTTCACTTAGTGTAATGTCCTCTAGTTTCATCCATGTTGTAGCATGTGTCAGAATTTCCCTCAATAATGTGCTTCTGTGTGTATATACCACCTCTGGATTATCAGTTCTTTCCTTTGTGAACATTTGCGTTTCTTCTACCTTTTGGCTATTATGAACAATTTGGTTCTGAATGTGAGCATACAAATATCTCCTCAAGTTAATATCTTCAATTATTTGGAGATATGTCCAAAAGTGTAATTGCTGAGTTATATAGTACTTCTATTTTTAATTCTTTGAGGAATCACCATCTGGTTTCCCACAGCAGGTGAGCCATTTACATCACCACGACAGTGTCCACAGGAGTTCCATTTCCCTCAATTCTCACCAACACTGGTCTTTTTCTGTTGGAAAAAAAACCTAATACATGTAAAGTGGGGTTTGTTTTTATTTTTCTAAGGATTAATAACATTGAGCCTTTTTTCCTATTCTAGTTATCTAATTATCTCTAAAGAACCTTCTTTAGGGAAATGTCTATTCATGTACTTTCCTCATTTTTAATCAGGTATTTTATTTTTACTGCTGACATGTAGGACTTATTTTTGTATAGTAGATATTATTAACCCCTTATCAGATATATGATTTACAAATATTTTCTTCTATTCCACATGTTGCATTTTCACTGTGTTGATTATGTCTTTTGATGCACATTTTAAATTTTTATGTAGTCCAATTTATCTTCTTTTTTGCTTTTGCCTGTATTTTGGTGTTAAAGGTGTTAGTATTTAAATGTCTATAAATACTGACTTACTATGCTGAGAATGTCACAATCCACCATCTCTCTGATGGTGGAGCTAAGAGTGTTACACTCTCACATTTTGTACCAGGGCACAGTGCAGCTACGTGAGAACCCAGTGACTTTCCCGAGCTTATTTGTCTTGCATTTTTGGTGACATGGATTGTTGTTCACATTGGCTTTCTCTGGCAGGTCCACCTGAAAAGCATTATATTTAGCAAGAAAAAAGGAGACAGTGAATGATGTCAGTGTGGACTGTGTATATTCCCTGTTGCAAATGTCAAATCCATGAAGCATAAAAGGATTTACCAGAGATATTAAATTCCTTACAAATTGCTGAAAAGCCTTAAGGAACAGCCTCCAGGCAAAGCCTCTGGAACACTTTCAAGAATGGCACTGCTGGCACAGGCTGGGGAGGAGCTCCTGCTGCCTGAGACTCCACATTCAAGCCCTCTCCTGCAGGTAAGAGAGCAACTCTTCTCACTACTGCCCCCAGAAGGACAGCCGCTCTGCTATCAGCTACTAGAGACCTGACCCCTTTCTCTGTAGCCCTGCCTGTGTTGATTACATCTTCATTTCAGTCTCATGTAGATTCATCTGTTTTCAAGGCTACAGGGATTATTTCTGCCCAAGTCCATCCTGTGGCTTTCTATCATAAATATACATCTTTCTACACTTGAATTTCCAGGCATTACTAGTATCAACCACAATATGCTACAATCTAACATAAATATTTTCTTTACAAAGAACATCATGCTACCCATGCAGCATTGTGCTCCCCAAAATGTGGGGAAAATCCAATCTGTTCAGCCCAACACCATCCAGGAAAAAATGATCTTCTCTCATGAGCCATTAATCTGTGTACATATTATTTAATATGTGGTCTAAATTATAAAGGTGGCTAAAAATAGCACTTTGATTTTTTTAAAGAAAGGATGTATTGAAAAGACTAAATTATTTAACTTACATATGTGAATGACTCATTCCGTTATTGTCACCAGCTTCTTTCGTATTGATTTTATTCTCTAGTTTCTGGCAACACTTTCTCTAGGGTAGAGTCTGGAAAGGCTACTCCTCATGTCCTTGGCTTCCTAAGTCCCAGATGTGGTGAAGAATGCCCATCAGTTGTGTTACTACAGAGTGCTTTTGGATTGAGATGAGGGAGGGGACGTGCCTGATCTCACTCAAATGTGCTCAATTTCCTGGTCTGGGTCACAGCCAGGCAGCACAGTCCTGTGGGTACAGTGTCTTCACTTGCCATGTTTCTATCAAAATGAGAGTATCTTCCTTCACTGTGGAAAACACGGGGTGGGCAGGGTCAGGGAATAGCAAAAGGAGTACTTGGAGTTCCCTGAGCTGCCACTGGTTTCTCCAAATGTTTTCAATCCATTTAGTTCATGGTAATAAACACCTTTCTACCTAACCAGTCATAATTGCTTTTCTCAGATCCAACTGATTCAGTGATAAATCTAAAGAGAAAAAATAAATACACTTTTCCACGTTTAAGTTGACCAGGAATGTTTCCACCTCCATACCCCACTATGCGTTTCATCTTCCCTTTGCCTCACTGGCGATCTAAGTGCAGAGAATTCTTCACATGACTGCGATCCCTAGAACTTCATCCTGATGACTGTTGACGTCTTCTCTGAGTTTTACCAGTGGAAATGGCAATAAATAGAAACATTCCAGAAGGTCCCCTAGGGTGCATATTTTCTGTACTTCCTCTCTAAGATATGTAAAAATCAATTCTATTTGCTCTTGCTTTATATGAACTATATCTATGGCCCTAGCACACAAACTAACACCCTGTGTGGACAACTTATCCAGTACTGTATTAAGTCTAAATGGTCACGTGCTTATCATATAATTTCTTCCAATTTCATGGGATAATTGTCATGTCAACTCTTTGGATTAAGAACCATCAACCAGGCCAGGCGTGGTGGCTCACGCCTGTAATACCAGCACTGTGGGAGGCAGAGGCAGGCAGATCACTAGGTCAAGAGATCAAGACCATCATGGCCCACATGTTGAAACCCCGTCTGTAATAAAAATACAAAAATTAGCTGGGCTACAGGTGGTGTACCGCTGTAGTCCCAGCTACTTGGGAGGCTGAGGCAGGAGAATAGCTTAAACCTGGAAGGCGGAGGTTACAGTGAAGCCGAGATGGCGCCATTGCACTCCAGCCTGGCAGCAGAGTGACAGTCCGTCTTAAAAAAACAAAAAAGAACCATCAACCAGAAAACCACAGCCCTGAGAAAACAGAAATAGAGTATTTCAAGCTGTTCATTTGGTGTAACAATGATAAGTCTACAGCTCATTTTCAAGATATATATCTTCTGTTTAAGGGAGTAAAAGCACCCATCACGGTTAGTGTTTCAGAGCCTCCACCACTTCTGATCGCATAGTAATTCAACAGCACAAGGGTTTGTGTGGCAGCTTTGCTTGGCTAATAATGGGTTTTTCCCTGTCTATAGGGAAAGTTGCACCTGTGCACAAGACAAGATCATGAGCTACACTTCGCTCTTCTTTTTTGAGGTAAATAACTTGCTTGATCCAAAGCCATATTATGGAAGAATTTCCTGATTCTGATGAAAGCCCTTGGAAAATCCTCAAATAATATTTTATGCAGAAACATAACCGAAAAGAAGGGCAAATTCATATATAGGAAAATAACCAGTCCCCTCCTCATATTACATGAGGTCCACTAATATCACCTAATACCAGCTGTTAGTCTGACCCTGATGTATCATACAATGTTAGGAGTTCTTGACAAATTAGATGTTCAGAAGAGCCAATAGCCCTGTAGGTCTCAGTTAGTTGAAAGTCATATTATTGAGTCCCCACAGGGACCTCCATAACATTGGTTCATGATTCTCCCTGGGAAAGCGGGGAAAGGTGACTGACTGAAGTCCAGGTGTTGAATCATCCTCATTATTAAAAGCCCCCTGCTCATTAATGGCATTTTGATTAATACTTAGTTAGAAAGCATTTTTTTGGATTATGGCTCATTTTTGAAACATCTCGTCATAGCTCTTCCAGAATGGTTTTGTCTGCAATCATCCTGTTGTATTTCTTTTAAGTCCTGATGATCTGTCAAAATCAACAGCCAATATTATTAAAATGCTCTCCTCTTTGCAATGGGATCATCAGATGTAACCCTTATAGTTTACCCATGGTTAGGATTTTTACATTTCCAGGGCTTCCTTGACAACGGCACTGATGTGACTCCATCCAGCATCCATTGTTGTGAGAACTCTATTTGGCATATCATCATTGTGGGCATTAACATAATGGAGATTTTCATAGGATGCAATGGTTAATATTCAACGTTAGTCAAAATTTCTTCTAGTCCTACCCTTGGAGCTCTACTGGGTTGGAAAAATATTTTCATGTAAGGACAACCATTTGGTAGAGTTTTAAAAATAAAGGCTACCAATAAATTTTCTGTGGCAAGAGTATGAACTATTTGTGGTCCAGAATACAATTTTTTATGGAATGTAACAAAAAGTATTTAAATGTATTCAATGTAGATAATAATTTTACAAATAGGCTTATATTGCATATATAATAGAATAAACACACTTAAATATGAATACCATATATATGTAGCCATTTTAACAAATATATATTTACTTGTACATATCTTACATACATTTATGCACATTTTTCCACAAATAAGGTAAATTTTAATTTTTATTGAAATATTAGTTTTAATTTTGTCTTTAATTTTCTTTTAATAACTTTATAATTTGATTACTAAATATTCACATTTATACCACCAATTTAAGAACAAATACGTGTGTATATATAGGTAGAGGTGTAAATATTGTATCAATAAGCTTTTATGCATTAATGATTGGTAAATGGCTAAATACACAACTCAGTGACTGATACAGTAAACATTTGTTTTCACGTTCATGGATGCTCATGTTCACAATAATCTGGCTGATCAAGGAAGGGCTCAGGTGAGTGGTTTCTCTGCATGGCACTGAGCTCATCTTCAGGCTATACATATCAATTGCCTGAGGACAAGGCTGAACAGCAGTGACTACACATGACTCAAGATTCTTCTGGCAGGTCACAAGAGTGAACAACATCCCAAACCAAACTGCACAGTTGAGTTTAAGTCCGATAATTTCTAACATAGCTTCACACATTTTAAATATATTCTTTTATTTCAGTGAGTACAAATTTTTAAGAAAATGTTCACTCCATTTAATTATAGAGGTGATTGATCATTCTATGGACAAATAACTATGATTTCAACTTACAGTATTGAAAATATTTGCAAATGTAAATTTGCATTAATAAGAAACTGAAGCTGGATGTGTTTTCAACATGTGGCTTTAAATATAATTTTTGAAATGGCCTCATGGGGGAAAATTCATTTTAAGTTACATAAATATCCCTTTTTGCCTCTCTTTTGTCCTATAGAGTTGCCCAATAACAGGTCCTTCCATGACATTTGGAAGTCAGAAAAGGATGACTCAATATTCTCCATTGGTACCTAAGACAGACACAGGGACATGGATGAGGACTGGAGAAACACCTGAAAATATGCTGTAGGAAGCTGAGAGCATCAGCACCCCCACCCCTAAGCTTCCAGACAGGACTGAGGACCACGCGGTTAGATAGCCCATACTTTAGGGGCAGATGCATTTTGTTTCCTGAGGGAGCACCAGAGAATCCTGCTTCTAATATCAGCTTTCATGACTACTATATCCTTGGCTTTGAAAGGTTGCAGTGTGAACGTTAATGGTAGGAATTGGGTCATTCTTGTCATACCCAACAGAGCCAAGAAACCAGAGGAGAAAGGCACTCAGGGTGCAAAATACTATTTCCAGAATGCAATTGAAATAGGCCCTATTATCCCATGGAAGTAATGTTTATGGTTTTTTGAATAAACATAGAAATTGACTTCCCCATTCTTAAAACTCAATATAGTTACATTTGTCTTATCTGAGTTCTTTTTTCAGGAAACCCACCAAGAGGCCTCCAGATACTATCAGAAAGCTGAAACTTACATATCACTGAATCAGGACAGTGAGACATCAGAACCTTCACACATTGTGATTGCCTCACTGACCTTCTGCTCCCTGTTGACCAAATTATCTTCATTACCCCTCCCTAATTCCTGTTTGCCCACATTTCTTCCCTGCTATATAAACCCCTAATTTTAGTTTGTCAGGGAGATACATTTCAGAATGGTGTCCCATTTCCACAGCTGCAGCACCTGATTAAAGCCTGTTTCTTGGCAGTATTTGTTGTCTTAGTGATTGGTTTTATATGCGGTGAGCAGCAGGATCTACACCAAATCCCTGGTATTTCAGTAACAAGATTCTCTGCAAGCTTCACTGCTTTGGCCTCTTGTAACCTGAAATCAAATTCACCCCCAACTTCTGAATAACTTAACATAATTCTAGGATTCAGTTTTTCCATCACTGCTTACCATTCTGAGCTTGCCAGCTCCCAAACCTTTGTGGAGCCAATAAACTTTCTCAAAGAGCAATAGGTAACATTTTCTTTTTCATGAAACTCTAACCTTCTCTTTGTTCTTCCAACATATTGAAGACCATTGAGTTTTTCTGTATGCTCCTTTTAGCAAATATTTCTTAGCAAATAAAACATTAAATTTGAGATTCATCTCTATATATTTACTTAGACTTCCATTGTTTATACTCTATTTCTCTGTATCAAGACAATTCCTGCTTAGAATATCTATAGTGGCTTCTTCTCTGTTATTTGAATTCCAACTGAAGCCATAAACTAGACTCCTCAGGTGTCATGATCTCTGCCTTTATTAAATCAGGAGAGGAACTATTATGTCTGTGCACCTGGTGCTGAGAAGGAAAAAGAAATTGGGATGCAGAGGTGACTTCACATCCCCCTCTACCAACACCATCAGAGTGTGGCTGCATCTGAGGAACACTCTCAGCCAATGGAGGAATCAGGAGGAGCAGCTGGGGCAGCCCAGCCTCACATGTCTACTTCCCTGGGGGTTTATGTTTGGGTTTGTAACACTGTGGGAGGGTAACTATTATGCTGCATACAGTAATAAGTTGCAAAATCTTCAGGCTGCAGGCTGCTGATTGTGAGAGTGAATTCTGTCCCAGATCCACTGCCGCTGAACCTTGATGGGACCCCACTTTGCAAACTGGATGCAGCATAGATCAGGAGCTTAGGGGCTTTCCCTGGTTTCTGCTGATACCAGGCTAAATAACTGCTAATGCCCTGACTGGCTCGGCAAGTGATGGTGACTCTGTCTCCTACAGATGCAGACACGGAGGATGGAGACTGGGTCATCTGGATGTCACATCTGGCACCTGAGATTGGAAATATAAAAACAAATGTCCACACAATTAATCATGTTGTAAGAGAACTTCCCTCGAGAGCCAGGTTCTACGGAACACACTGGGCTGAGTAAATTGCTAGGGTTCTCCTTCCTTACCTGGGAGCCAGAGCAGCAGGAGCCCCAGGAGCTGAGCGGGGACACTCATGTCCATGTCGTGTCCTGAGTGGGTATGACTCCTGCATGAAGTGTAACCAGCACATTAATAAGTCTTCAGGGCAGGAGGTTGTGCTCTGGGAACATGCAAATTAGCAGAGGGCGAGGCAGACTGGGCACAGCTGCAGGGCTGGTTCATCTCAGTAACTCAGCACCAGCTCGGTGTCCTCAGGTGTCCCAGGAAAGACCAGGGTAGCACAAATTTGTCTGCAGTGATGTGTTCTACTTTGGACTATTTTGTTATGAGAAATATTTTTTAGGTATTTTTTGAAAATTTGAAATATTCCTCAGGAGTCGAAGGAGTAATGTGTTTCATTGGTGTATGGGGATTATTTAGGAGAATATTCTTGTTTGCAGGAAATACATAGTAAAATGTTAAACGGTACTATTCTCAGGTCTTCAAAGGACTCTCACTTGATTCCGGTTAGGCAAGCGGGTACTTTGTGCTATATTTGCAACATTACTGTGAGTTTAACATTGTTTCTTTCTAAAAAAAAATTAAAAATAAAATGTATTGACATGATGCTATATATATTTGTAAGTATTAGGTAATGATATTATGCCATTGTTCTTACCACTATAAGATCAAGCAATTTACTACAGATACACATTGTGTTTCCTCAATGCATGCAGCACTCACACATCCACCATTATCAAGAGCTACAGGTCTCTTTAATACCCAGAGACTAAATGCGCTGCACCTTATTCTTGTTTTGGGCACCTTCATAGTCTACCTTCTTTTCTGCCATTGAGTGTTTTTTCCCAAAATTTATCTCTCTTAGTGAGGGTGGCCACTGCATGGAGCATGTGCCTGCCATGTACCGTCAATGACAATTTCCTCTTTTACATTTTATCAGTGACTGGGGACATCATCATGACCCAGACACCAGCCTGCCTGTTACCATTTTTAGGAAAGAGACAGTCAATCTCTTATCAAGCAATTTCCCATGTACATGGAGAAATCAGTTGGATCCAGATGAAACTTGACACGATTTGCACTCATTATATCTCACATTTCTAATGTGCCAAAAATGTTCCAGCCTGGTTCCGTGGCAGGGGAAGTGGATCCAACTACGTCAGCATCAGCGGGCTGCATCCTAGGACTCCACAAAATTTTACTGATGCCTGACTAGGGGACCCAAATCACAGTGCTGTAGCCCATGCACAAACCTTCCTGCTGCCTTGCAAGCCGCCTGAACTTTAAGGGAACTTGCTTATATTGGGAGAAAGGAAGAAAGTTCCATTTATCCTCTAAATGTTTGCTGAAAATAAACTGACAAAAGAAAGATCAATAAGAGAAAAGGCAAACAAAATTCACTTAAAGTTCAGTGGAATATCACAGCAGGGTGATTACCCAGATAACTCAATGAGATTCAGGTGTTTATATTTCCTTTCTATAGAATTGGGAAGTGTAGGCAACCTGGAGAGAATAGATGAGAATAGAAGCGCATCCTCAAAAGAACAGGTAACAGCCTGTCTGGATAAGGTATCAACGTCCAGTCTCTTCTATTTTTAATTCCTGTTTTGTGTTCATCTTCCCTGATATAAAAATTCTCAGGAAGAATTTTCTTGACAATTGGTTTCCTTCTGGAGAATCTGCTTTTAGTCAGATAAGGGATATTTAAGGAGAAGGCTTTTTGTGCATTTGCTGCTTTCTAAATGCTTTTGGTTTTACATAATCATCATACCAATGCAGCATAGTTTGGGATATTATTTTCTGGATTCCTTTACTTGCAACCCACCTGCCAAGATGCTGTTCCAGAGAGATGCAGCTACAGATTGAAAGAGTAGTTGATCCCTGAACAACGTGGAGGTTGGGGCACTGACCATGGGTGCAGTTGAAAGCCTGTGTAGAACTTTTGCTTTCCTAACTGAAGGACTAATAGCTTACTTTTGACTGGAAGACTTAGTGATAAAATAAATAGTTGACTAACTGTTTTTTAAAGTAATTTATATTATATATTTTATTCTTCCAATAAAGTATGCTAAAGAAAAAAATGTTATGGAGAAAACCATAAAAATTAGAAAATATATTTACTACTTACTAAGAGCTTGCTCACAGGTGACACACACAGAAGAAAATATAAATGGGTCTGCAAATTTCAAACCCAATTTACTCAAGGGTTAACTGTACTATGATGAATGTAGCAGCTCCCATCTGTAGTGTAGGGCTTTCCCCTTTGCTGTACCTCTGCTCACTTCCAATGACCATATATATGTCTTATGTTCTTTACAGTCTTGGGCAGAGAGCTCTGGCTTCATGCATTGCTGGTCAAATGGCCCGGAGTGTGTATCTCTTATGAAACTGCTATGGTTTGACTGTGTCCTCTAGAATCGATCTGTTGTAAAGTTAATTTTCAGTGTAACGGTATTGCCAGATGGGGCCTATTGGGGTGTGTTTAGGTCATGGGTGTGGTGCCCTCTAGTGGAATACATTAATGCCACTATAAACAGCGATTATGGGGCTGGGGTCTCTCTCTCTCTTCTGCTTGTCTGTCATGTTAAGACATGGCCTTCCTTCCTTTGAAGGACTCAAATTTCCAGGCATCATCCTGAAAGCAGAGAAAACAGACCTTATCCTGCCCATGCCTTGATCTTAAATTTCCCATTCTCCAGAAGTGTGAGGAAATACATTTCTGTTCTTTATGAATTACACAGTGACAAGGAATCTGTTATAGCAGCTTGAAAGAGAACGAGACAGCTCACAATCAGTGAGGACAGGATGAGGTGTATACATACCCCAGCTTCCTCATCTCTCAGGTGGAATGGCCCAGAGGAATTTAGTCCATGTTTCCACACGTGGTTGACCGTCAGTTATCCTGAGTCAGGTGGGTTGTTGATGTGTCTTTTACCATTCATCTTCTGTTCCATTCCTCACCTTCCTCCTTTCCTCCCAGTGTAAATTTGCTGCCTAAACAGGAATCCTCATTGCTGGTGGACCCAAACTAAGATAGTTAAAAAAAAAAAAAAATCATTATTTGTTTGTATGAGGGGTATTTCTCATCTGAATTCTTATCATTTCTTTTTCTTTGACAAGTAGGAATATTCAGGAAGCACTTTTCTTTATCAATTTATTTTAGATTGAATTTATGCCATGATTTTTTTTTTCTGTGTGTTAAAACCAAAAATTAAGTTGTAAGCCACCAACCAGGTGAATGAACTCCTCTTTTGGCAGAGAGAACTTCAAAGAAATTTGAAAAACTAGGTTAGGCCATGACTGGCAGGTGGGTTTAGATGTACCTCATTATAATCTCCTCCCTTTGGAGTTCGGACACAACTGACCAGCATTATCACTACTACAGCGATCTTGGGACTGACAAAACAGATGCTTTATAGCAATAAGATACCATACTCCAACATGACAGATAATAGCCCCTGAAGAAAATCTAAATATTTTATCCTAAAAATATTTCTTTGACATATCCTGAATTGGCCCTGCAAAGCTGCCTGTTGTGGGGGAAAATTTGCATTCTGCAGAGAAACTCCTCCCATTACTACATCTTTTCCAAAGAATCTGACTCTTTTTAAAGGTCTGATAAGCAATATTCACCATCTACTCTATCTGCTACCCACAGGATTCATCTATGTGACAAGAATCTTGGCTTCCACACTCCATTATCTAAACTTAAGCATTTCTTTATGATGAATTCAACTCTTTAGGCAGAGTTTAACTCTTTCAACTAGTGGCCCATCAGGAAAGCTTTGAATCCACCTGTGACCTGGAAGCCCCTGCATCGAGCTATCCCACCTTTCCAGGACAAACTAATGTATATCTTACATGTCTTGATTTATGTCTTTGCCTGAATTTCTGTGTCTCCCTAAGGTGTATAAAACCACCTTGGGCACATGTTTGCAGGACCCCCTAAGGCTGTGTCACAGGCCATAAGGCTTATCTTTGGCAAAATAAATCTATAACTTGATTGAGACCTTTCTCAGATACTGTTTTGTTTACAATGGGTCACAAAATTTAAAAATCCTCTAAAACTATCTACACATCCATAAATCTACATTAGTGAGAGTGGAGTGAGCCTACCTCAAAAGCTAAAACTCACAAGTTAGAGAAATCTGAGTCTAAGATTTTGTTCAGCTCTCTTGATTCATAAAAATACTTTGTGATTTTTTAAATTTTACTTTAGAGAAGGACAATTTTGGGGAATATGTTTATGGTTGGTGGGATGAATAATGTCCCCACCCCAAAAGATGTCCATGTTCTCATATCTGGAACCCAAGTGTTATAGGAGTTATTAAGAAATTATTGTAGGCAGATAGAGAGGAAAAGGGGTCCTTGTGAAGGTTTTGTTATGTTTAAGCAGCTCTAGAAAGATTTCTTGTCTAGCAGGAAAACCCTGGCTCTTAGATCCAGGCTGGCAACCTTTCTTATGTAAATGCCAGCCATTAGAAACTGGGTTCACCCAAACATGGTGATTCCCACCATCTTCTTCCTTGTCCCCACTTGTGCCTGGCAACATGGCTGTCCCCATATATCCCCATGTGTGTAGAACATTATGGTGCCCTGCATTTACATATTAAAAGGCTAGGGTGAGAAGGCCAGTTTTTTCAGCAGGCTACCTGAATGACATGCCTGGTCATACCAATCCCCTGAGCCCTATGCAAATCAGACACCACCTTCTCCAGCCTCCTCATATAAGCAGCCACTTTTCCGCAGCACATGGAGTTTTCCCTTTGTTCGAATCCCCTGTCCCTCTGTCTCTATAAGGGGGAGCTGTTTTCATCTTCCTTCGTACTTGTGTATTAAACTTTTCTCTCCTTAAAACCACTTCACGCGTGTCCATGTCATTTTATCCAAACTGGCATGAGAACAAGAACCCTGGTGTTCCTCTAGTCATCGGAGCCTTATCATAAGGATTCTGCCTTACATAGTAAAAAAAGAACTTGAAGATGGAAGTTAAGGACTTTGAGAATAAGCAACCTGGTTATCCAGATTAAATAAATATAATCTCAAAGGTCCCTAAAATAGAGGAGGAGGCTTGCAATCAGAGAGGAGCTGGGACAATGGGGAGGGATGTGGTTTGAGGAGGGAAGGGGCCATAGAACCAGAAATGTGGGAGCACCTTGAAGATAAGAAGCAGAGGATCCAGTTCTCTCCTCTGGAGCCTCCAGAAGGATTACAGCCCTACTGACACCTTAACATCAGCTCAGTGAGACTTCTGACCTCCAAAACTACAGGGAAATACATTTATGTTGTGTGAAGCCAATAAGACTGTGGCAATTTAAACAGCAGCGTTGGAAACTAATGCACAAGGAAGAGATGTCTTTTACCTCACCAAGTGCATGCTTGTCCTCTGTCCTTGGAAATATTTTCACCTTGTCTTCTGGTGTTAATTATGACACATTTTCTAGTATTTAAAGATCTGCTACCCTAAAATTCTATTTCCAGTAAAAGTATTATTTGGAAATGAAGGTCAAATTGAGAAGTCCTCAGTTGTAGAAAAACTAAGAGTATTGGCTGCTAGCAGATCCACTTTAAGCATAGCCAAAATGATTCCTAGAAAGGTAAAACTAAAGATGAAGAGGGTATATTAAATAATTTAGGGACAAAAGGCTACAAAAATGAGAAGATAGATGAATATAATGCATTTCGAAATCATGTGTGATGTTTGTATCAAAGTTGTAATACAGTTTTGTTCCCAATATCTGCAGAGAAATTACTTTTAAAAAACCATCTATTTATAATGGGGGAGGAAAAATGACATAAAAGAAGGTAAAAGTCTGTATTTATTTTAAATGGTAATATATTGACACCAATGTTCTGTGAGAAGCTATGCATATAAAGGCAATATACCATGACAACCAATTTAAAAATCACCATAAAAAGAGATACCCCAAATTAGGTAAAATTAAAATGAAATTGTAAAAATGTTCAGGTAACCCAAAGGAAGGCAGCAAAAAGAAAACAGAGAAGCAAAAAAAGATATAGCAAAAAAGTAGAGTGCAGACTTAAATCTTAATATATCAATAATTATTGATATATTAAATATGTAAACTATGAAATTTTTAAAAAGACAACAATTGGTGAATCAAAAAGAAATGTCCCAACTATATATTGTCTATAAGACACTCACCTCAAATACAGCAGTATAAATAGATTGAATATAATAGGAAAGAAAATGGTATACTATGCAAACATTAATCAAAAGAAAGAATCATTAGCAAATACTATTATCAGACAAGGTAGACTATAGAGCCAAAGAATTTTACCAGGGATAGAAAGTTACATTACATAATGAAGAAAGTCATTTTGGAAAGAAGACAGAGCAGTTCTAAGAGCGTAGACACCAAGCAACAGAGCAATACAGTGCATGTGGCAGAAACTAACAGAACAATTACACTTGGAGATTTCAAAACCCCTTCTTAATCTTTGATACAACAGCTCGACAGAAAATTGGCAAGGATAGAGAAGAACTCAACAATATCATCAACCCATGGGATCTAACTGGCATTTATAGAACACTCCAACCCATAACAATAGAAGTTCACATTTCTTTCTTCCAAGTGCCCACAGAACATATACCAAGATAGGACATATTCTGCCCACATAACATTTCAACACAATTGCAATAATTAAAATCACAGTAAGTGTGTTCTCTGACCACAGAGTGATCAAACTAGAAATCAATATTGAAAGTATAACCCCCAATTCTTCAAATATGTGGGAACTATACAACACTGTTCTTTCCAAAGAACCAGCCTTTGATTTGCTTGGTGTTTAGTGTTGCTTTTTCTGTTTGCAGTTTTATTGGTTTCTGCCCTAATATTTATTATATATTTTGCTCACGTTCTACTTCAGATTTAAATTGCTCCACTTTATGTAGTTTCATAAGGTGGGAGCTGTGATTATTGATTTTATGCCTTTTGTTTTTTGAAAAACACTTTTATGCATGTGTGAATATATGTGCATACACATGCATAAATATGTGCAGATGCATATGCATACATGTGGCTTTAATACATAAATTACCCTGTAAGCACTGCTGAATACCTATGTGTATTTTCTTTCCTCTGAGCTCAAACTCCACTCACTTGCAAACCTGGCCACTTAATCTGCATGTTTATTAGCATCTCAATCTAGAATTGAACAAAAATAACAAACTCCTTTTATTTTATCCTGATTTTCTTGGCTGCTAATACATTTAATATCAGTAAATCAGAATCTATCTAATAGATTAAGGCCAAAGCTGCCAGGTCACTCTTAATCTGACTCTTCTCACATAAAGGAGTATAAATGACATTAATTTAAAAATATGATATCATCTGCTTATGTCTCCAATAATCTTCACTGCCCCAAGACTAGTTTATGCCAGGGTTCGCTTTGCCCAGATGAGTATCTCTTCTGCTTCTCACAGCCCAACTAGAGTTGTTACTCTGCTAAAAAATAAATATGACCATGGGGGTACTTTGCTTTAAAAAATTCCCAGAATGTCCTGCTGTACTTAGAAAGCATTTGCTCCTCAAACAGAAAATGAAGGCCTCCTTCACTTCACATCAGTCATATGTGGTGATCTTTAAGATACTGGGAGAAAAGAGCTCTGACCTGCCCCCTCTCAGACTTTCTCTTTTTTCCCTTGGTTAAGTCACTCTACTCATAGTGACTTTCTCTGTCCTTCCCAAGTTCATACTGTGTTCCTCCTAAGAGCCTTGATTGTCATGAACCTCAATGCCCTTCAGAAACTTCTCTTCAGATCAGTTCTTCTCCTCATCCAGGCCAGTCACCTTGTCAGAGGAAGCAGCCTCTGCCTCCCCAACTAACTGACTCCATTTCCTTATTAACCACTTCCTCTTCCCTTGCCATTTTTTTCCTTTATGACCCCTATCCTTTTCTAGAATCTTCCTGTTGATTTATGTTTAATTAAACATGGCCTTTTTTTTTTTCACCAGAAAAGATATAGGTAAATGAGAGTCAGACACTGACTTTCTCAGGGATGCAGCCTACACACATTCCTGGTCCAGCATAATTGCTCAATTTATACTTTACTGAATGAATGAATGAATGAAAAGTTAATGAGCAAGAAACTCTCAAAGACATAATCAACACTCGTGACCTATACACATTGAAAACAACCCATTGAATGTACAACATGGATTATTCTGAGTAATGAGAAGTATGAACAGCAGTGTGCTGCCCTTCATAGTCAGAAAGAATGAGAGGAAATTGAAGAAAGGAATTGTTTTCTCAGCTGCATTTTGCATTTGCCAGGGAGATAAGGAAGACATCCAAAGTCCATGATAATCAGGTATGAGGATTCTTATCTGCCTTAAAAAACAAGCAATTAGGCTTTGCAATCACAAAAAAAAAAATGCAATAAAAGTGACTACCCTATCACTTAACTCTATTGCCTCCTGTTCACAAAAACAGGTTGTATTAGTTAGCTCTTCTTGCAAAACAAACCAGCTCCAAACACAATGCCATAAAATGAGCATGTACAATCCTCCCTCAGTATGCATGGGAAATAGGTTCCAGGACACCCTGCAGACATTCCAATTTTTGGAGACTCAAAACCTTTATGTAAAATAAGCAATATTTGTATATAGCATACACATATCCTCCTGTACACTTCACACCATCTCTAGCCTACTTATAATACCTAATACATGACTTAACTTGTGTGGATTCATCCAAGAGGTACTCAGCACATGGCAAAGTCAAGTTTTGCTTTTTGGAATTTTGTGGATTTTTTTTCTAAATATTTTTGATCCAGGTTTAGTTGAATCCATGGATGCAGATCCCATGGACAGAGGGCTGACTGTATTGCTCCTTATAATTCTGAGGGTCAGCTCTGCGGTTCTTCCATATTGGGCTGGCTGTAGCCTGTGGTTCAGTTGTGACTGGATGGTCTGATGTGACTTCTTTAACCTATCTAGAAGCTGGTTTGATGTACAGGTTGGACAACATTTGGTATCAATTTACATGGGTCAGGGAGATGGGTCCTGTTCTCCAACCTCTATTAGGTTTGTTCCCAGATTAACTCGGGGGTTCAAGTCTATTCATTGTGGGTTGTTTGGGAGAAATTGCACACAGACCATTGGTAATGACTAAGCTGAACTGCTGTCATTTATTGCTGTCAGCAGTTATTGTTATCCTCTGAAATGCATCTTATATAATCAAGGTCTCCCCAGGATGGCTGAACAGTGCAGCTCAGCTCAGCCCATCCAGTCACTTCCCTGGATGCCTGCAGGTGTGAGAAAGCCAATATTCTCAGTCACAGGAAAGGCAGGGGCCCACCCTCGTGCTGAAACCTGCATACACAGCTTTCACACAGGTTCGTTCCAAAATACAAAGACTTCATATTCTTTATACTCAAAACAGTTATACAATTTCTTTCTATAATGTCCCCATGTTTTTTAGCGAATTTGAATGTTCAGAACTGGATATATTTATTATTTCTGTGTTAGGTGATCTTAGTCACTTATGGCAAGAGTGAGTTAATAGAGACAAGATATGGATTAGCCATGGAACAATACAGAAGTGTGTGGATTCAGATAGGATAAAGCTCAAAGGGGTGACAAGTAAATTCTTTTGCAGAAACAGATTCTCATAGATCACCACTAGTTAAGGTCCACATTCAAGGTGCAATGGCGTGTCAGCCATATTTTGTAAATGGTCAGCTCTGCAGAGTAAACTTGGCCAGCACATTGCAGGACCAAAACTACCGATAAAGGTATGGGGAAGATAGACCATCACAGAAATAATAGTTTGAAGGAGTCCTCAGTTATTTATACTTGGATGTTCAGCAGAACGCTACAGTGAATGAAGCTACAACCTAAAAATTTTAAACCTTTTAAAGAGGTTTCCCTTTTCTCGGGGTATTTCTCAGCAAATAATAATAATAAATTTGAGGATAAACTACTTGAACAATTGGCTGCAATAAATCCCTTCCCTGCACTCATCCTTTGGTCGGCCTCATTGTAAATGGACTCAGGTGTTGCCCATGTGTCTTGCTCCGGCTAATAGGATAATAGCAGATGTGACACAAGTGGAGTCTTGGAAAGGGCTTGCTCATTGGAGCTTTCCTCTCTCTCGCAGTGCCTGGAAACCCTAAGGTCACAATGAGAATAAGCCTGTGCCCATCTACAGTCAATGTCAGTGGCATGGCTGCTCTTAGGTCTATTATTTTTTCTTAAAATGTGTGTTGAGTTTGTTGTGGCCGGGTAACAAATTACCACAAATTTATCAGCTTAAGACTACACCCATTTATCATCTCTCAATTTCTGAGTCAGCAGTTGGCACATGGCTTTGTTGGGTCCTGCCCATTGTATTTCACAAGACTGTGCCACAGTGTAGACTGGGCTTCACTCTCACCTGAGACTCCCCTGAGAACATAGATACTTTAGAGCTCTTTCAGGTAGTTGCAGAGCTCATTCCTTAGCATTTCTATGACTCAGGGCTTCAATTTCTAACTGGCTCTTGGTTCAAGGCTGCTCTCAGGTCCCAGAGGCTGTGGGCAATTCCCTGCCATGTGATGCTCACACAGGCAATGCCCACATGGCTGTTTGCTTGTTCAAGGCCAGCAGAAGATTTCAGAGAGTGTCTCTTTCCATTCTGCTATGACAGAGGCTTCTAGAATACAATACAATCAGTGGAAAGACATCTCATAACCTCTGCCATACCGTATGGGTTAGAAGCAAGTCTAGGTTCTGCCTGTTCTCTGTGGAAGTAGATTATACAATTCCGTGACTCACTGGGGAGAGGGTTCTGCTACGGTGTTCTGGCATCTTTAGTTTCCTCAAATATCAGGTACTTGTACTGAGTGTGAAATCTGTCCTGCATCTACTGGCAGTGACTAGTCCTGCCACCCCTGGGAATATCTGGGGAAGCATACTTTATAAGAGATGTTTTAGGATAAACCAGCTCCTGTTGGTGAAGTATAACATTTGCAAAATATCCTAATTTTTGTGATTTCTAACATGTCTTCAAGGTTCCTTAATTGCAATGATCATTAGCCAATTATCTCTAAATATCCTCAAAATTTATATTTAATAGTGGAAAAATGAATTAAGGAGTCTGCTAAATAAGACTCAGGGAAATAATATCAATACTCAATTGCTGCTGCCCACTGCTAGACTATGTGAGACAATTTTCATGAACAATAGAACAGACATTGCATGCTAGACATTGCTGTGAGCACCACTGGCCTGCCACCTCTAGAAATGTCTGCAGAACGAGGGCAATTTTTATGAGTCTCAAAATATAAATATAATATAGAATTGTTTTTGTTAAATAAAACTTTAATTATTTCTATCATTATATAACATCAAACTTGATACTCTCTGTCTTGGATCCAAATATTATTAGAGCATTCCTTTAAATGTGGCATATATAAAGCATATGGTTCTATATATTTATTACTGGAATATAAAAATCATAATTAGTATCAAGTATTGCAAGCTCTGACTATCATTTGTTCAGTTTTTACCCTTCACTTTCCACATAGGTGTGATCATGTCTTGTGCCTTTATTCATATTCATTTGATACACATTGTTATGTTCTTGATACGCATTATTCTGTAATCACAAAGTTGGCATTCTTTTTTAATTTATTATTATTATACTTTAAGCTCTAGGGTACATGTGCAGAACATGCAGGTTGGTTACATAGGTATACGTGGGCTATGGTGGGTTGCTGCACCCATCAACCTGTCATCTAGGTTTTAAGCCCCACATGCATTAGGTATTTGTCCTAATACTCTCCCTTTCTTTGCCTCCCACCTCCTGACAGGCCCCACTGTGTGATGTTCCCCTCCCTGTGTCCATGTATTCTCATTGTTCAGCTCCCACTTATGAGTGAGAACATGCAGTGTTTGGTTTTCTGTTCCTGTGTTAGTTTGCTGAGAATGATGGTTTCCAGCTTCATCCATGTCCCTGAAAAGAACATGAACTCATTCTTTTTTATGGCTGCATAGTATTCCATGGTATACATGTGCCACATTTTCTTTATCCAGTCTATCACTGTTCACTTTCCCACTTTTTGATGTGGACATTTAGTGCTATAAATTTCTCTCTTAACACTGCTATAGCTGTGTCCCAGAGATTCTGGTACATTATGTCTTTGTTCTCACTGGTTTCAAAGAACTTATTTATTTCTGCCTTAATTTCATTATTTATCAAGTAGTCATTCAGGAGAGGGTTGTTCAGTTTCCATGTAGTGGTGTGGTTTTGAGTGGGTTTCTTAATCCTGAGTTCTAATTTGATTGCACTGTGGTCTGAGAGACTGTTATGATTGTTATATTTTTGCATTTGCTGAGGAGTGTTTTACTTCCAATTATGTGGTCAATTTTAGAATAAGTGCTATGCGGTGCTGAGAAGAATGTATATTCTGTTGATTTAGGGTGAGGAGTTCTGTGTATATCTATTAGGTCCACTTAGTCCAGAGCTGAGTTCAAGTCCTGCATATCATTGTTAATTTACTGTCTCATTGATCTGTCTAATTTTGACAGTGGGGTGTTAAAGTCTTCCACTATTTTTGTGTGGAGGTCTAAGTCTCTTCATAGGTCTCTAAGAACTTGCTTTTCAAATCTGGGTGCCCCTGTGTTGGGGGCATATATATTTGGGATAGACAGTTATTCTGGTTGCATTGATACCTTTACCATTAAGTAACAGTCTTCTTTGTTTTTTAATTTTTTTTATTTTTGTTGGTTTAAAGTCTGTTTTATCAGAGACTAGGGTTGCAACTCTGGCTTTTTTTATTTTTCTTTTTTTTCTTTCCATTTCCTTGGTAAATATTCCTCCATCCCTTTATTTTGAGCCTATGTATGTCTTTGCATGTGAGATGGGTCTCCTGAATACAGCACACCAATAGGTCTTGACTCTTTATCCAGTTTGCCAGTCTGTGTCTTTTAACTGGGGCACTTAGACCATTTACATTTATGGTTAATATTGTTATGTGTGGATTTGATCCTGTCATCATGATGGTAGTTGATTATTTTGCACATTAGTGGATACAGTTTCTTCGTAGTGTCATTGGTCTTTTTGGTATGTTTTTGCAGTGGCTGGTACCGGTTTTTCCTTTCCATATTTAGCACTTCCATCAGGAGCTCTTGTAAGGCAGGCCTGGTGGTAACAAAATTGCTCAGCATTTGCTTGTCTGTAAAGAATTGTATTTCTTCTTCACTTATGAAGGTTTGTTTGTCTGGATATGAAATTCTGGTGCCTCCCAAATCATCATTTTTTCTCATATCATCCCCAGATATATGATATGGGAAAATCAACATTTGGAAGCTCATCTGTGTCCTTCTGGGTTGACTAGGAAGGTGTGACATGACCTAAAGTGCTTTTGCACAGAAATTTCCCTAACCCTTGAGTCACTAAAGTCCTAAAGCCCTGTGTGATGCACAAGTTACCCCATGAGCTTGCAGTGACATCAGGGCACAGCCTTAAAGTTCAGGCAGGAGTCTATTCAACACTTGATTCTTTCTAAGAGATACTTATGAGTTTCTATCTGGGTTTGTAGCTAAACCCAAACCCCGCTGTCATAGGAACCCCAACAAACATGAGCAACAGAGGTGGGTTTGCACCAAAAGCTGACACCGGCTTTCACTGCTTGCTTTCACTGCTGCTGCCCCAAATCCTATTATTCTTATTTCTATTAGGCAAAAATTGCCTTATATTATCTTATATTTTTCAAAATTCTATTGAATATGGAATACAAATGTATACTTTCTAAATTCTTATAGACTTGGTTCTTCATTTTTAAAACTCAGATTGAGAATTCAGAAATCTCTCCTTTTAGTTCATCTTGCTGTGTCTGACTGATCAGACATTTCACACAGGACTTCTGTTTTTAAGTAGATTTAACAACATCTATTTAGTAGCCAAAAGCTGAGAATGTCAACTTTTTTACCTGGCTACTCTCTGCAACAGTGGTATAAAAAGGGGTCATTCCACCCCCTTTCCTGGAGAGAGACAGGTGCAAAGAAAAAGTGGAAGTGTGAAGCTGGGAAAAGAAAGAGAAACAGTCTTTATACACCTAAACTAACCCAGGTACATGTACACCAGGAACTATTTAATCAAAATAAAATCCAGAAAAGTTGTTGGTTTTGGTTTGGCATGAACCAGTCTTAAATATAAAGTTGTTATACTGAATGGGTTCAATTGACCAAAAAGTGTAGCGAAGGCAGGAAGGATTAGGATGTACTTTCACTCAGCTTTATCTGCTGTCATGTCTGGTTACTCAGGGGGGCACTCGCATCCGCTCCATTGTCTTGCTGGTTCTGCCAGGCCAAGGCTGTTAAATCTGGTGGGGTATCATGTGTAGACTTTTGGGTATATACAGGGAGAATATCAGAGAAAGGCCTACCAGACTTTACTGGTTATAGTTAATCTGATGTGGGCTTTTGGAGAAAAAAAGGCTTTAGATGAAAAGTGTTGGACAAAGTCACACATGGCTTGTCTAAAAAACAAAAAATCAAATACAACTTGAAAACTCTTGCTAGAGAAAATAGATGACTTTAGATAAAGGTGAAGTGACACTTCAGTTTCCCAAATCACTCTTCTTCATACACATTCACTTAGCTTTTTTTCACCTTCTATCTCTGAGGTCTTAGAAGGGCCTGAGCTAAAAGGAATTTGTTTCCATAGGAATCCAGCAAGTAAAAGCATAGACAACATCAAATAAACTACATCATTATCATAGAAGCATGTCAAAGAAACTGAGATTAGGTTGTGAGTTATGGCACAAGTATTAGAGAAATAGAGAAAAGATTTAAAAGATAGAATAAGACTTACACAAGAAAGCAGGACAGCCCTATGACAATTGAACATATCATAGGATAATAGTTTGTGATAATAGATGGTGAGAAGAAATGGATTGGACAGATAGGCATGGGCATGATTGAAGATCTGAGCAATTTAGCATAGATCAAGAAAAAATCCTTGGGATTTAAAGTGTTGTGAATTGGATAGTGGAAAAATCTGGGGCTGTGGATGTAATGAACTTGGATTTAACACTATTTCCAATAAGTTTCTGCTAAGTTAGGCCAGTTATGATAATGATGACTATTTCAGTGCTAAGTATTATAGCAATAAGTATACCAAAATTAATAGCAGCATATATTATTTGTTGGATAATATTCTAAATGTTTTACATTGTTTAAATAGTAAACAGACCTGTGAGGTAGAACCTACTATTGTCACAGCAAAGCAGGTATAGAAACTGAGGTAAAGGGAGGTTAAGTCACTTTACTAATGTCACACAGTCTGTAAGCAGTAAGCTCTGTCCCCAACCCCAAGGGTTTGACTTCAGGGCCTGCCAAGACAACGTCTGGACTGTTGCATGGATCTCATCTGGCTGTACATGAAGCTCTAATTCCAGGATGGATGAAGATGCCATTAGAACTTGGTGTAGCATTAATAAAATTGTTTCCTTCAGTCCAAGAGAAATGTCCAGAGGGCAAAAGAGTTTAACTGCTTAAAGGAAAGAAGCGGATTTATAGGAAATGAAGTTCTGGAGTGTGAACAGTTTTTCACAACCATTAAGGAGAAGAGAAATTGAGTCTAGTTTGATAGATGTGTTGTGTAGAATGAGTGGTGTGGAGATTACAGAATCAGCCAAGGAATAGTCCCCTGCCTTCCTGGATGGCATCATCATCTGTCTTCATGGCAACTGTATCGGTACCCTGAGGGTCAGAGCCTGGGTCTTGCTCATCCATGCAGCTGTGGTCACCTTTGCACCTGCAGTGCTGGAGTTATTTGAGTGTTACTCTTTGGGGAAGCTTCAGGATCCTTGGTAAATACACTAAGGAGAAACTGAAATGCATTCTCGGAAGAAAAGTTCTAATCAGCTCTTCATTCCCACCTGATGCATTTTTTGCTGCTGCTGGGATCCCAAGTTCTTGATCCCAATTTTTTTTTCTTTTCTTTCTTTTGTTTTCTTTTTCTTTTTTTTTTTTTTTTTTTTGAGATGGAGTTTTGCTCCTGTTGCCCAGGCTAGAGTGTAGTGGTGCGCTCTCAGCTCACTGCAACCTTCACTTCCTGGGTTCTAGGGATTCTCCTGCCTCAGTCTCCTGAGTAGCTGGGATTACAGGTGCTCACCACCACTTTCACCATGTTGGTCAGGCTGATCTCAAACTCCTGACAGCAGGTGACCCATCACCTCAGTCTCCCAAAGTGCAGGGACTACAGGAGTGAGCCATTGTGCCTGGCCCCTTGCTCCTTTTGTAAATAGAAATTAACACCAGACCACAACAGAAATTTTCTCAGGCAAGGTTTAATAGGTTTGTGGCATGTGCAAAGCAAGGGAGCAGCCTATGGGTAAGAGATCCCAGTGGCAATGCCCTAAAGTCCCCAGCTCTTACTATTTTAAGGAAGCTGAGGGAGAAAAAGGAATGACATATAAGCATGTTTAGGTGAAGTTTTCTTTGCATTTGTGCAGTGGAGGGTCATGCTCTAACATATATAACATGATCAGGAAATGGAGGATAAGCTCTGCCTTTGGTGGATATTTTAGTATTACAGTGAGATTATAATGAGGAAAAATCAGTGAAAGGTCAGTGCTGGAGACCATCTCGTCTTCAGCCAGTTAGATCTCATTTGGTTCTTTGGAGCAATGCCAGATCTTGCAGCAATTCTGCAAGATGACCAGGTTCTTATCAGGAACATTAGAGTTCCACTTTAGAAACCTTGGGAGGCCAGGCACAGTGGCTCATGCCTGTAATCCCAGCAATTTGGGAGGCTGAGGAGGATGGATCGCTTGAGGTCAGGAGTTTGAGACCAGCCTGGCCAACAAGGTGAAACACCATCTTTACTAAAAATACAAAAAATAGCCAGGCATGGTGGTGTGCGCCTGAAGTCCTAGCTACTCAGGAGGTTGAGGTAGGAGAATCACTTGAACCTAGGAGGCAGAGGCTGCAGTGAGCAGAGATTGTGCCACCACACCCCAACGTGGGTGACAGAGTGAGACTCTGTCTCAAGAAAAAAATAAAATAAAATCTTGAGAGACATCACCAAAGGAGATAAATGGTTGAGCTCTTCTTTTTATGGATAGGATTATGGCCTAGTCAGCTAAGTTGGGAGAGGACAGCTTTTTGCTATGGAACTGGAGTCAGCTATGTTAAGGGAGGCAAGAAGATAGGAGTGGAAATGTGCCTGGACATGTGAGGCCCATTGGGATACTGAGAACAATGCATTTTTCCTGCCACAACTGACTCTTTTCCTTATACTGTCTCACAATCATGCACCAAGAGAGACAACTAGGCACATTTTGGGTAGAAAGAGAGAGATGGGACCACAAGTTTCTACTTTGTTCCTAACAGTCTTGTGCCAAACACCATCTCAGTGACTCTAGATGACTGGTGAGACAGAAGAACACAGGCATTAAATTCTGTGACCAAGGACAGAAATTCTAAACTCAGGCTGAGCTAACAGCCTTTTCTGACCTGATCACCTGGGCAAAAGCCGACCAATATAATATTTACATTTCTAACCATGCAGATAAATTCATTTTATAAAAATTGATGATATAGATATGAATAGTTGGTAATCCATTTAGAAAAATATTAAGAAGAAACTGAAACTAAATAATATTTGAGTATAATGATGGTAATTTGTGTCATCAAAAAAATGTGCATATGGTATATAACCACTCAAAACTCAGTGGCTAATAACGCTAAGCATTTCTTTTCCTGTTCATGATAACAATCATCTGGTTGATCAAGGAAGGGCTTAGCAGGGTGGTTCTGCTGCAGGGCACTGAGATTATCACCAGCACTTGGATAGGGTTGGATCTGGGACCCAGGCGGGGTCTAACCAAGGTACAACATGCCTTTGGCAAGCAGCAGGAGTGAATACAATCCCCAAACCAAGCTGCATAGGAAAATAATTTAAATCTAATTATTGAACTTAAATTATTTGCCTATTCAGCTTAAGTCTAATAATTATTATAAGGACAATAATCTCTAACCCAGGTACACAGAGTTTTAATTGTTTTTTCCCTTTGGTAAATACTAAAGTTTCTAAAAACATTTACTGCATTTAATTATCAAGGTATTTGATCTATTGATAAAAAAATTTTTTTTTTAACTTTTACAATCTTAAAAATGCCTTCAAAAGAAATTTCGCATTAATTAGAATTAAAGTTGAGTGTGTCTTTAACATGTGGTTTTAATATAAATGGCCTCTGTAAAAAATATACATTTTTAGCTGAGGTAAAATCCTCTAGAACATAGCTCCTGAAGACTTCTGTGGGTTACCCCTACACTTGTTAAAATGCAGACTGTAACACAATAGGTACAAACTAACAATTTGTTAGTTTGCATTCATAACATGCTCATTGTGATGCTGAGGAGGCAGTTGAGTTGGCAACTGGACAAATTTTGATTAGCAAAGTGTTTTCACATTAAGGAAAAAATATACTTTGTGAACAATTAGGTGGCTTGGTTGTTTTATCAAGAAAGTGTTTCATTTTTTTGTCAAAGAATTGCTAGGTATTCTAAGCAATTTTCTCATTTTTCTGTTTAATTTATGACATAGGAAGTTTTCTTGCAATAATCCCAGACTTGCTAATAAGACATGGAAGTACATGCAAGGATATTCTTGGGTCGTCCCAAATCTGGAAAAATCTGAGATTTGGGGAAATATTGACCTTACTTGGTTGTCAGCTCTCTGTTCCTCATTATCACCATCATTTCTGGAAGCACATTTAACAAAAACTCTTTTCCTGCTATGGTTCCTTGTAGAGTTGCTCAATAATGGGCCCTCATGTCCTATTTAAGAGTCAGAGGAGGATGATTTAATATTTATTGACACCTGCAGGTAGACACATGGACTGAGGTGAGGACTGGAGAATCACCTAATGATTCTCAGCTAAGAGAATCAGCACCCTCATATCTTTACTTCCTAGACAGGGTAGAGGACCACATGTTTAAGCAGCCCACACCTTCAGGGACAGATGTGTTCGGGTTTCTGGTGGACCACCAGAGAGTCCCGTATTTCTAGTATCAGCTTCTCTGTTTACCACACCCCTAGGTATGGATGTTTGACTCTAATTCCCTGTTTTAAAACAATTCCTTCTTGAAATCTGTAGAGTGGTTTCTATTTTGATGTATGAACCCTGACTGATGCAACAACACAGATTCCTCAGGTATCATAATTGCTATTCATTACTAAATCAGGGAGACGTTGTCATGTCTGTGCTCCCGGGACTGAGGATGAAGAAAGAGAGTTAGAAAACAGGGGAGACTCCCTGATCCCTTGTGCCAAAAGCTTAAAAACTTGTATACATCTGAGAAATGCTTTCAGCAGATGGAGGCACCAGGCGGAGCCTCTGTGCAACCCAACTTCATACATTTGTTTTACTAAGGGGTTTATGTTCAGGCTTGTAACCCTGTGGGAGGGTAACTGAACTCCTGTTTACAGTAATAAGTTGCAAAATCTTCAGGCTTCAGGCTGATGATGGTGAGAGTGAAATCTGTCCCAGAACCTCTGCCACTGAACCTCGATGAGACCCCAGGGTGCAAATCTTTTGCATCATAGAGGAAGAGCTTAGGGGATTTCCCTGGTTTCTGCGGATACCGGGCTATATCACTGCTAATGCCCTCACTTGCCCGGCAAGTGATACTGACTCTGTCTCCTACAGATGCAGACAGGAAAGATGGAGACTGGGTCATCTGGATGTCAAATCTGACACCTGAGATTGGAAACATAAAAACAAATATCCACACCATGAATCATGGTATAAGAGAACTTCCCAGAAGTGCCAGAGCACAGTGGGCTAAGAAAATTCCTAGTGTTCTCCTTCCTTACCTGGGAGCCAGAGCAGCAGGAGCCCCAGAAGCTGAGTGGGGACCCTCATGTCCATGCTGTGTCCTGACTGGGACTGACTCCTGCACAGGTGTGACCAGCCTATTAAGAAGTCTTCAGGGCAGGGGGCGGTGCTCTGGGAACAAGCAAATCGGCAGGCGGTGGGGCAGGCTGGATACAGCTGCATGGCTGGCTTATCTCAGTAACTCAGCACAGGGGCAGTGTCCCCAGTGTCCCAGGTCAGACCAGGGCACCTAGATTTGCCTGCAGAGAATGTTTCTTACTAAAGGATATTTTGTTACCAAGTACATTTTTGAGCATTTATTGGCAAAACTTGAAGTGGTAGTGAGAACTAGATGGAGTAATATATTTCAATGCTGTATTGGGAATAAGTAGGAGAATATCCTTGTTTGTAGAGAGTGCTTAATAAAGTCTTAGAGGGTGGGGCTATCAAGTCTTCAACACACCGTGAAATTGTTCCAGTTGGGAGGGATAATTTGTGACATACGTACTACATTTTTGTAAGCATGAAATTGATCTTTTTTTAAGTGAAAAAGAACACTTAGTCATGAGCAAGTAAAATATTCTCAAAAGCATTTTGTAATGGCCCTAAACCAATGTTATTACCAGTCTCAGCTGAGGAGGTTTACTGCAGACTGACAAAGAGGATGATATTGTGATTCCTTAAAGCATATGACATCCACAGTTCCTGCATTGTCCAGAGCTATAAGTCTCTTTAATGCTCGAGTTTTAATGGGATTCATTTTATTCTTTGTTTGGGGACCCCCATATTCTGCCCCCTTTTCTGTCATTGTGAATTATTTCCCATGGTCCATCAGCGTAAAAGTCTGACCAGCAGTGCTAAATCTGATTACTTTAAAACAATTTTTTTTCTTCTTCTACTGTAGGAGCCTTGATTAGCATAAACTTGAATCTTTTTGTTAGTTTGCTTAGGATAATGGCCTCCAGCACCATCCATAGTGTTGCAAAAGACATGATCTCATTTTTCATAGCTGTATAGTAAGTATTCCATGTTGCATATGTACCACATTTTCTTTATCCAGTCTACCACTGATGGGCATTTAGGCTGCTTCCATGTCTTTGCTATTAGGAATAGTGCAGTGATGAACATACACATGCATGTGTCTTTATGGTAAAATGATTTATATTCCTTAGAGTATATATCCAATAAAGAGATTGCTGGGTCAAATGATATTTCTGTTTTAAGTTCTTTGCAAAATTGCCAAACTGCTTTTTATATGGCTGAACTGATTTATATTCCCACCAGCAGTGTATAAGCGTTCTCTTTTCTCTATAAACTCACTAGCATCTGTCATTTTTAAGTTTTTAATAATGGCCATTTTAACTGGTGTGAGATGGTATCTCACTGTGGTTTCGATTTGCATTTTTTTAATAATTAGTGATTTTGAGCACTTTTTCACATGCTTTTTGGCCGTTTATATGCTTTTTTGAAAAGTGTTTGGTCATATACTTTGTCCGCTTTTTTAAAAGGTTTTTTTTTTTGCTTGTTAATTTGCTTAAGTTAGTTGGAGATTTTTTAATGAGAAAACCAGAATAAGAGGAAAAATATAATACCACAGAAAACACAGACTGTGGTAAGTATTGCCTCATGGATATATATATATGTGTGTGTGTGTGTGTGTGCGCGAATATATATATATATTTATGATATATGCTGTGTTTACGTGTATAATGATGATCCAGAAACTAAAGGGTGACTGGTTTAAGGACTGCCTATGTTGCGCTGAGGCTTCCTTCTTTTCAAATTATGAACAAAAGGGTACAGCACTACTTGCATGACTCTCAAAAATTCTAGCAGCATAAGATAGAGGTAGAGGAGATTTACTGAGATAGATGCATTGGAAGCTGTAGAAGCTCATCCTGTGGTATTGTGGATGTTGTGATTGTAGTAGTTGTTGTTAGTACAGTGGGAGTAAAAGCAGCTTGAAGATTTACAGGCTCTTCTCTTCCTCATACTTACAACTCCCTCTAGAGATGCATCAATGATTGTGCAGGAATCTCTGACACCTCTGGAGAAACCTTGTTAGCTCCATCCAGAATCTTTCCTGACAAATGTTTTGAGTCTCAAATTATGTGAAACTAGGGTATAGAAAAAAGGACTAGAGCAAGGGAAAAGAGTGTTCATGCCTGGGCAGTGGTTGTAGACACGTAAATGGGGGGCTTTATAAGTGTGATGATGTGCCAAACCTCTGTCATCATGGGGAGAGAAGCATCAAACCAGGATCACTTCTGGAAGAATCATTAGGTTATTTTAGAGGGAAGGAACTGTGAATTCCTTGCCAAATAGATTTTTAAAATTCAAAGCTACTCATTATGTGTTAATATTATTTAACTTCTTTAAATACACCATGTGGTAGAGGGCACATCCACAATTTCAATTCAAGGTTTGTATGCCTATGTGAATTATACCATTAATAACACAGCAAATTCTATATTGGTTGGGGAACAATGTTTGAACAGTAATCAATTTTGTGAAGAAGAGGTTTATGTCACAGCACTTTCCACAGTATTACATACAAAAACAGTGAATGATCTCATATCCACAAGAACCAGCATTTCTCATGTGCCATACGCCCTCCCAGAAAGAACTGAAGCCTGTGACAAGTTGATGAAAGGGGTAGAAAAAAGAATAAAGCCCCAAAACAGAGTACTATAAATGGAAAGGGGAAAATCATTGCAGAGCCTATGATGATAAAAATATAAAAGGTGGATATTCTGAGTATTTTTATGGCAACTAGTTTGACAGAAGTAAGAATAAATTTGTATTATTAATTTACCCAGAATGAAATTTCCAATTTTATATCTGCCTAACTGGTGTCTTGGTACCTTATCAAAATTACACAAATTTTCAAGAGATTCAAAAAGAATAAATACTCCCAAACTTATCATATGAGATCACCATATACTCCAGTCTAAAAACAGACAAGGACCTAACAAATAGAGAAATTAAATGCTGGTATCTCTTGTGAGCATAAACACAAATATGCTGAAAAATAGGGAAAGAAGGAAAATATAATCATTTTTATATCTATACATTTGTGAACACACATGGTTAAGTGTATTACAGTTTTTATGCTAAGAACACTTGATATGTAATTACAAGTTCTGAAAAACTGATATGAAACAAAAGATGTGACAGTTCTATTTTCCTAACTTTTAAAAGAATATTTCATCTTATTTAAATATTATTTTTATTTTTGTATGACTTTTTGTTTTGCTTAGACTTTTAGTTGAAATGAATAATGAATGTGTATTAAAAGCCTACCATTTTGATTTAATCTATGAAGTATATTTAAATTCTCATTTTATAGAAGAAAATTCCAAAGTACCTAGAAAAGAGAGATCTTGCCAAGAGATACACAGTTCTTGTTTCAGAGCTGAGATTTTGTCTCAGATATTCTGGCTCATACAATTTTCAGTACACTGCAGATAGAAGATATAAAGACAACATTACCCAATTGGTCTTGCACTTACTTTGTTCACTGTTAACTAAGTTTACTGAAAAAAAAATAATTACAATAAAATACACTGTCAATGAACTGTAGCAAATAAACACGTCTTTAGAACTACCTCCAAAATCCAGACATAGAACATTTCTATAACTCCCAAAAGTTTTGACCCACTCTTTTGGAATCCACTTGCTTTCCATCGCACAGATCAGGGAATTCTTGATCTGCTTATTGTCAGTACAGATTCCCATTTCTTTTTAAGGGTTTCATATAAATGAAATATAGCATGTGCTCTTTTGTGTCTGGTGAATTTTGTGCAGCATAACTGTTTCTCAGATTCACTGAGAGGCCGTGTGTTCCAGTTATGCGCTCCTTTTTATTTTTGAGTGTTATTTAATTGTTTGGTAATTTTATAATGGATTCCTTCACCTGTTGATTGCCATGTAAGTTGTTTCCACTTTGGGCTATTATGGATAAAGCTGCTATGAAGGTTCTTGAACATGACTTTGCATGAACATGTGTCTTCATATACCTAGGTGTGTAGTTGCTGGGTCTTACAGTAAGTGTTTAATACTCTGATCAACTTTTTCCAAAGTGGCTGAAACATTTTACATGTCCACCAATAACTTATTATAGCTCCACACCCTCCAACTGCTGTTTTGATTTTTTTTTTAAGATTTCACCTAATTGTCACTCAACAGTAACCAGAATAGCTAGTGATTATTAAACTGTGTTTTTCTTACTATTTTCTTGTCAATTTTGGGGATTGATGTGTTTCAGGATATTGAGAATAGAATCAATGCTGTCCAAGCTCCTTTTCAAATAATTTTATCAAGCCATAATATTTAAGATGGTAACAGTATATATACAAGGTGTGTTGGGAGTAGTAATAAGGGTATTCAATATCTATTATCATACTCCATCAGGCAATATGTCTTCAATGAAATAGTGTTTAACTAGACTTAAGATAGAAAGGTTCTCATCTCAACCCTAGTATTCAACATTAGGAAATGTTTAAGGAAAAAAAAATCCAGGAAGATAAGTCTGAGAGTATTTTGCTAGTCAAGAAGCACTGCAACACTGATGCTCTTCTAATGCCAGGCCTTCACGATAATTTCCACTCAGATTCTTTGGTGGCCTCCTTGCCTTGTTCTGTTTAAGGGACTTCATGCTGAGGGCATGTGACATCACAGAGGGAGCAGTGCACTTGGGTACAGAAATATGGCTAAGGAGATTGTCTGACCTTAGAGTTGGCTTCAATGGAATATACATTTTCAAGGAAGTTCCCTGTTAAAAGCTGATAAATTGTTAGTTAAGGCAAGGTGCAGGGGCTTATGTCCAGTATCCTAGATGTTTGCAAAGTCAAGGATGGAGGACAGCTGAAAGCCAGGAGTCCAAGACCAGCCTGGAAAACGTAGGGAGATCCCCCCCTCGTCTCTAGAAAAAAAAGAATGTTTGTTAAGATGTGGTGTGAACAATGACATCTATTAGAGATTATTTATTAACATTTGTTCAGAAAATAGAAAATAGAATGATGTCTTCTGATCCATCAATATCATAATAAGGATGTTAAATTTTTCAACTATGGTAAATATAGAGAACATAACATTGCCCATCTTAGCCATTTTTAAGTGTACAGGACAATGGCATTAAGTAAGTCACATTGTTGTGCTATCATCAATACTATTGATCTCCAGAACTCTTTCCATCTTCTAAAACTGAAACTGTATTTCAATTAAATGACAACCCTCTCCCCATTTCCCCTGCTCCCAGTTCCTGGCAACCTCCATTCAAATTTTGTCTCTATGACAGTGACTACTATGAAGCAGGTTCACTGTGCACTGGTTACCAACTTATCAGAGTACAGGGAGACAGAACAGTCATACACAACAAGTTACAAGAATCTGGTGTAGTATTTACAGGTGGCCAGCAAGGGACTGCAGAAGCCTAGGATGTATCCTGGGTCTGTCCCCTGAGGCACAGGCATGTGGGTCTGATGGAATCTTGACTGTGTGTACCCCACTTGGACCACCACTCAGGAACCCCAGAAAGAAGATGCTCTGGGTTTTTAATCCTGGTGTCACAGGACACATGGAGCTGAAGTACTGGAGGACTAAAGTACTGGAGGACAGTACTAGGGGAAGCTGGAACAGGGGCAGGCTGTTCTGACCAGTCTTTCAGAATGTTACATTTCCAGCACATTCTACAATTATTCTTGAGAAGTGTAAGAAAGAGAGTGGGAAGAACGAAGTGAGTGGAGAACCATCAGAGGATTGTACTGGAGTCACCCCACAACCCAGACACCCCCCCTTAGAAAGCCATTCCATTTTATATGCCTACCAACCACCCTGAACTGGAGGCAGAGGTGTGTCTTGTCAGACTGATGAAGCACCTTGACGAACACAATGTCAAAGCAACATCATTGAGCCAGAGCCAGAATAGATTTCACTGGGCCAATGAAAACTACTACCGGAGGCAAGATGATCAGGCCCACTTGAAGCAGTTATGTAGCCCAGGATCCCATGATCCACAGAAGAAGTTGCTAAAGGGGTCAAAGAAGAATCCTTCAGGTGGGCCCATTTTCTGCAATTATGAGCCTGTTTCCAGATCTTCTCTACTTGAATTTCTAGGATACCTGAGGTGTTTAGGTACAGCAGGAGGTGTTGGAAACTGTATACAATCCTCCCAGTTGGGATTTTATTGTATTTTATTTATTTATTTATTTATTTATTTTGAGACAGAGTCTCGCCCTGTCGCCCAGGCTGGAGTGCAGTGGCGCAATCTCCGTTCACTGCAAGCTCCGCCTCCCGGGTTCACGGCATTCTCCTGCCTCAGCCCCCCGAGTAGCTGGGAATACAGCCACCTGCCACCATGCCTGGCTAATTTTTTGTATTTTTAGTAGAGACGGGGTTTCACCGTGTTAGCCAGGATGGTCTCGATCTCCTGACCTCGTGATCCACCCACCTCGGCCTCCCAAAGTGCTGGGATTACAAGCGTGAGCCACCGCACCCGGCCCCAGCTTGGATTTTAAAAAAGTCTGGAGCAACACTGTTATCTTAAACATCCTTCCTGAAGGAGTTAATGGATGTCTGCTGGGCTACCAAGGCAGTGGCTATGGAGGAGGAGCAATATCTGCCATGGTCAGGGACACGTTTCTTATCATTTCTCTTTTTTTCATGAGCACTGACTCCTATACTTAGTACCAAAAATATCACACAGACATAAACCCATAGTCTGTTATGCCTTCTGGCAGGTCCCTAGTAAGTCTGAGGTACAGCTTTGGGCTGCAGGCTCAATGGTTCACCTAATTCCAAGGAGTAATATCCAGGGACAACCCCAGCATTTCCAACATGCAGAATCTCACCATCCCACAGTTATCCAGAGATGGTATCACACACCCTGCATTTTGGTCACTCCCAGATCATTCACAGAGAAATATGTAGCCCTTGGGTGCACACAACCCCCTTTCTCCCATTTTATTGTTCAATCACCCAGTCATGGTTATGCAGGTATTGGTGTGTTCATTAGCCAAGTCTCACTGATGGAAGAGTTGCATGAGCAAAGTTTGCTCATACAATATTGTCCATAGATGGATGGCTAGCATTAGTCCAGTCCTTGTTTTTGTCATTGCCGTTGGGACATTTCTCATCTACGCAGTCAAAGAAGTATGGTGCATCAAAATATCAGTCCACCAATGTTTTTTTTAGTTGTGGTCATGACATTTGCCACAGAGTCAATTTAGTTAAACGGGGCGCCTCCAATTTTCTCCCATGTGGTAGGTGTCACATCTTCAGTTGGTAGGCCAGTGCTTGGGTCCTGTTGATGTACACAATGGTATCAGGAATATTGGTGTTGTTTACCTTTGGTAAAATGAAAGGAAACCTCTAGTTAGTGACAGAACGAGGTCAAGAATGGCAGATTCAGTATTTTGAAAGATTACACTTGGTGACTTGCAAGAAGCTAACAAAGATGTTATGCTTCTAGGCCTTTGCTGCCTCATTCTTGCCAAAATGCAGTGTGACAGGTTAGTGCAACATCTCTCACCCATCCCAGGGTCTCAGGTATCTCCTACCCATCTACAAGGGTTAGGCTGTATTGGTGTAGGAATGCGGTCTGGCTGTCCTTGCTCTGTGAACAATCCATTGCCTTTGTCGCTTGACCCAGACATTTCAGTCCTGATTGTCCACTCCAGGAAGGGAGGTTATGCCCTGTAAAAACTTGACATATTTCATAATATCACCAACACTAAAGGAAGGATAAGATGTCCCTGACACCAGAAAAGGGCCCCTAGCTCCGTGATATTTCTTAGTCTTGTTATCCATCCTGTGGGATCTTGTAGAAAAGAGGCATTTAGAGGAAACATAATCCCCATATTAGAGTTAGGGGGCCTGTCTGGGGTACGATGATGGCCTGAATTGAAAACCACCCCAGGGCATGCATTCTAAAGGAAAAAAAGAGAAAGAATGGTTAGGAACACTGAAATGGCTTTCACAGGTCCAGACTATTAAAGTGTCTGCCTGGACTACCTTCACTTCCACTCAGCATTATGTTCCTTAACATTCATTATTTCCCTTGTTCTGGAGTGCGATATTTAATGCCCATATTGCTCTGGTCAGATTGGGTACCATCCCATTAGCAGACTTTCTAGATGTCCTTTCTAGATGTTGCTGTGTGATTCCACTGTTCTAGCATTCACTAGATTCATTGGCCTGTGGATGCAGGGTGTGTGGAAAGTTCATCGTGTTCCATGAGAGTGTGCCTATTGTCATGTTGCTTGGGCAGTGAAAGATGCTCCTTGGTCAGTGTGAAGTGTCTTGGGGTATCCAAAAATATGACATAAGTTCCTCTCAAGGGTGACCTTCGTAGTCCCAGCATGCAATTGAGCATCATATCTCTTTTTCCTGCAGGTGGAAAGCTGTGGCCATAGTCCTTTCCTCCACACCAGGGTTTCTTTAAAAGTCCAGTCTCTCAGTAGCCATTTTCCTGAACAGATGTTGAAGCTGTTGGCAATGGCCCATGATTTAGTGGAAATGTGGCATGATAAGATGTTGGAACAGCCTGCATGGCCATTACCACTGAATGTAGTTTGACCCACTGGATTGAAATCCCATGCTAAGTTTCAGTTAAAAAAGTGGCCATCCACTGGCTGAATGGTGGCCACACCTAGTGGACCTGTCAATTTGTGTTTTGCTCAGCCATCAGTGACTCCTGTCGTATGGAAATCTCTGAATCTTGGGCTCCACATGGGTAAATGAAGATCCAAATTATCACCTACAAGTCATTTGGTCCCTTCAACAACCTCTCCATTTGTTCATGGAGCCACAGATCCTGTGGGGTCCTGACTAAGACTGATCAAGAATGTGCCATTTCCATTTGATAACATGACTCTGTTGAGATTGTTCCTGCCTTGAAAGCCAGGCAGGGGCTTCTCAACTCTGTGATTCTTCCCAGGAAATACGTGAGGACTTCCATCTGGGTTCATATCTCAAACACAACCCACCAGTCTCTCACTTGTTGCCCTCTGCTCAAAGTCTTCACATTGTTATTTTTTCACGGGGTAAAAAGTTAGCTTATATATTATCTTGCATTCATCCAAATTCTGTTTAAATAACATACATATGTTCCTTTATTCTTTCAAACTTTGTCCTTGTTGTTGAAACCCAGCTTTGGAGTTCAGAAAACTACTTTTGTACTTCAATATGCTGTGAGTGAGACTGTGCAAAGACTTTAGCAACTAGGTCTTTATTTTTGCATACATTTGCCACAACATATCTAGTAATTTAAAAATCTAGACTGTGAAGAGTTTTATTTGGGTTCTTCCTGAAAAAAGTAGGATAAAATACAGTGCCTGCTGCTGTTCTGGTCAAGGGTCTGCCTTACAAAAAGTGGAGGGGGGAGGTGGAGGAAGGGAGGGAAGCTGATTTAATACCACCAAATCTTATTAATATGCACGTACTCTGGTAACTGCTAAACCAAATCAAAAGAATGTATTAATTTTGTGTTGCCAGTAATCAGTCTCAATTAGGTGTCTGTTATGCAGAATGAATTTAGTTGATGAATGAATATAGGGAAGGAAGAGAGGATTAGAATGAGCTCTCATTGAGCTTTCTCTTCTCTTGTGTCTCATTGCTCAGAGGGCATGAAGACCTCCTCCATTCTGCAGACTCTGTCATACAAAGGCTGCTGCAGCTGACGGGACCTTAAAATGTGGTGCGTGAGGTGTAGCCGAGAAATTTATGGTCATGAGCCCTCAGTTGCAGCGAGTCATCTGAGTTCTCGAACATCTTCCTCTTTAGGCATCTAAGAGAATCCACAGTGCCTGCTCTCCACACAAACAACACATCTGGGCAGCTGGGCCACAGCAAGCAGGGAGGTTTGTGTTCAGGACTGTACCATTGTGGGAGGATGATGTATACTTTGCTGGCAGCAATAAACCCCAACATCCTCAACCTCCACCCTGCTGATTTTAAACATGAAATCTGTCCCCGACCCACTGCCACTGAACCTGTCTGGGACTCCAGGGTCCCGACTGGAAACCAAATAGATTGGGAGCCATAGAGGCTGACCTGGCTTCTGTAGGTACCAATTGAAATAGATGTGTCCATTACTGTGAAGGGGGCTGTGACTAGACCTGAAGGAGATGGAGGCTGGCTCCCCAGGGGTGACAGGTAGGGAGAGTGGAGGCTGGGTCATCACAGCATTTCCATTGGACCATGAAATAATAAGAGAAGCGCAAGGTTATGTACAAACATTGTGAGTCATTTTAATCATTTTCTGTCTGTTATTTATGTTTTCTAAATTATTTTTGTGTGTGTGATTTTGATTAATCCTCCCAAAACATACAGGTTTAAAAAGAACCAATATTTGCAAGGCAAAATGGGCCTCTAGAAGTCACCTACCCCATCCCCCTCTTTGCTCCTTCTGAAATCTTCCTCACTGTCACAGATCTAGACATCACATGCTCCATCCTGGAGGACAAGACACATCTAACACGAGGACAGGACACACATGGGAGGTGGCGGGGTCCACAGAGTTCACCCTCCTACCCCATCATCCTCCCTCATTTCCCTTCCGCCGTTACCAGGGACCCAAAGCATTAGCAGCCCCAGGAGCTAAGCAGGGAGCCTCACTGTGGGAAGGTGAACTGAGGAGTCCTGATCAGTCAAGGCAAGGATAGAGCTGAGCTTTTATCTCAGACTCACAAGGAAAGTCCTCCCTAGGGGACAGTATGCAAATCCCCTGGTGGGTGCAGTGGGATGGAAAGAGCCAAGGAGAAGGTGGGGACCTCTCTTGTGAGCAAAATGACATAAATATATTTTATGTTTTTAAGGAAATCAAGAGAGGTAAAATCTGTGTTTCCTGAGTGGCAGAAGGGACATATTTAGATGTTTCCTGCTGTTTCCTCTACCTGATTTCTAGTTCGTTAGGACTTTCTCAGGCATGGTTTACACTTCTCTTTAATAAGGTTGAGCTTTCATAAATATTTGGTGATTCTTATTTCTTGGTTCAGGTTTATTTAAAAGAGCCTAGGTTTGTTTTATTTTATTTTATGTAAGGTAAAACACACAGTGCAAAGGGTTCAAATCTTAACGGTGCAAATGAATGTCAAGATCCAGATCACTTCATGTCATGATCCACATCAAAATACGGAAGGTTTCCAGTTCTCTCGCTGCTTTCATTGTGCACCTTCCCAGTCAAAAACTGCTGCTCAAAACACAATCAATGTAAATGATATTCTGATATATATTATAATTGTTTTATTCCTGGACCTAATCTTTATATCAGGTAAAGTAAACATTTTTTGTAGTTTCTTTCTAATTTCTTTCATTTTTTGAGGGCTTGATTCCTTCTTGTCAATTTGAATTGCTGTCTGCTGTCATTCCCCGTTATTCTGAAGGATTTTCTCTTGAATTTTCCACAAGGCAGATACACTATTAATGAATTAGTCTTTGTGTATGAAGGAACATTTCTACCTTGCTTTTATGTTTAAATGATTGTTTTGCTGGATATAGCATTTTTTCAGCCACTTTCTCTGTCTCTCCTCCTTTGTGACTCTCATTATACTTTTGTTGGTATCCTTCACTCTGAGCTATACATCTCTGACGTCTTCTTCCTTTTTTTTAAACATTTTATTCAGACTCAATAAGTTCTATTCCTCTATTTTCAAGTTAACTGATTATTCTGCCATCTCAAATTGCTATTAGACCTAGCTAATACATATTTAAATTGGGTTATTTTACTTTTCATTTCTAGAGTTCCAATTTGGTCATTTTTTATATTTTCCATGTCTTTTCTTGAGGCCCTACTTGCCGAATCTTCTTAACATTTTGTTTTTTATGTCAATGATCATAGTTTTAAAAATAATTATTTGAAAATCTTTGTAGTCTTTACTAAATCCGATAATTACGGCATGTTAGAATCAGCTTTCATTGACTATTTTCTGTTGTCATTATTGTAGTTGCTTTATTTTTGTTCCTTTAATATTGGTCATTCTTCTCGGTTTTTTCCCAGGAGCTGTTAAACTGAAAATTGTACATTTTTGATAATATTTCATAGTACCTCTCTTTAGATTATGGACTTTTTAATTTTAATTTTAATTTTTTTAGAAATAGGGCCTTACTCTTTCACCCAGGCTGGAGTATGGTGGTGTGATCATAGCTTGCTGCAGCCTCAACCTCTTGGGGTCCAGTGGTTCTCCAGCTTCATCTTCCTGAGTATCTGGGACTATAGGTGCATGCCATTACTCTCTGCTATTTTTTTAAAAAAAAAATTTGTAACATATTTTGCCCACCCAGCCTGGTCTCGAACTCCTGGCGTCCAGTGATCCTTCTGCATCAGCCTCCCAAAGTACTGGGATTACAGACTTGAGCCACCATGTCAGGCCTGGAATTTGTTTCGTTTTTCTGATCATTTTTTAATTTTCTTCTTAGTTACTTGGGTGAACTTACTGATAGTACCTGACTTATGATGCTTGGAGTTATAACTTTTTGACTTTCAGATGGTATGAATGTGATATGCATTCAAGTAGAAATAGAAATTCTAGTATTTATACAACTATTCTATTTTCTCTTTCGATATAGTATTCAATAAATTACATGAGGTATTCAACACTTTATTGGAAGATAAGCTTTGTGTAAGATAATGTTGCCCAGGTGTAAGCTAATGTAAGTGTTTTCAGCACATTTAGGATAGGACAGGCTGAGCTATAATGTTAAGTGGATTAGATGCATTAAATGCATGTTCATTGCATGATATTGAAAAATCTATCTCACATGGTGTTTGACCACTGATATCTCTGCTTCCTTTTATTCTTAATATTAATATTTAGTTTGAATTTATAGTAACTGCACATGTATCTGCATAGCAAAGTGGTCACCAGTGATTTGAGATGTTTTGCTCAAATATCTGGAGGTTATAAATCTATCTTCTGTCAACGCATCTGTGTGTAGTTTAAAAAGCAAACTGCATGCAAAATGCAGCTAGTTCTTACCTCCCTCTGGTTTTACTTTGCACCGGAAACTCCTGGTTCCCATCACTCATATCTATAGCTTCTAGGTCACTAGGAATGTGTGCAGAGATTATTTCAGCAATATGGGTCTATCTTATCCAGGAATCTGCTATTTACTATCAGCAGATGTACTACTTGCCTCAAACAGGGCATCATCTTGGACTTGTAAAGCTGTGGGATTTTTCTGTTCATTTCCTACGGAGTTCTGCATATTTAGCTGGAAACACTGAAGAATTTTTTTTTCCACTCCTTGGCTTTACTCAAGTCCACCCCCTTTGGCAGCAAGCTGCCAGTTTTATTTGCTATGCTCATATTGGTAAAACTCCAGTTCTGTAATTCATGCTGATTGAGCTGGGGGTAGATGGGTGCTGTCACAGGCAAAAGGCTACAGACCTTTTCTGTCCTTACTCAAAGCACTGGTGCTTTTTTTTTCTATAAAGAATATGCAACCTTAATTATTTTATGCTTTGCCAATTTTCAGAGTGCTGAAATAGTTTTGATATTTCAGCTTTATATTTAAATGTGTGTTTGTTGTTTATTTTTGCACAGAAGATTTATTAAACTCTTTGTGATGCCATAAACAGAGATGCCTTCTAAAATGCATTTAGTTGAACATAATAGCCACACTGAAATGGTATGATGCAATGGACTAACATAAGTAATTTTGGATTTGACATCTTGAACTCCAAAATGGCCAAATAGAGCAGAGATGCTAAAACTGAGTGGCCACCACACTAGCTGTCTGTAAAGGAAGCAGCTGGTATAATAATCTAGTAAACACTGATGGTCTTGTTGAGGTTTTTGTTTCATGTTGAATCACTGTGGGAGTCTGGTTATTATACTGCTGACAGTAGTAAACTGCAAAATCTTCAGGCTCTAGGCTGCTGATGGTGAGAGTGAAGTCTGTCCCAGACCCACTGCCACTGAACCTGGCTGGGATGCCAGTGGCCCTGTTGGATGCATCATAGATGAGGAGCCTGGGCGACTGCCCAGGTTTCTGCTGGTACCAGGCTAAGTAGTTGCTAACACTCTGACTGGCCCTGCAGGAGATGGTGGCTCTTTCCCCTGGAGACAAAGACAGGGTGGCTGGAGATTGCGTCAACACAATTTCTCCGGTGGTATCTGAAATTGGAAATAAAACAGAAATGCACTCATGTAATCAAGATCAAACCAACTGTCTTTGAGTAGAGCCAAAATTGTTGATCTACTTTGAATTTTAATTATATTTCTTGATGAGCAGAGGTGGCAGGAGTTTTCACTAATGTGCAAAACCACCTCATATTCCCCTCACCTGGGAGCCAGAGTAGCAGGAGGAAGAGAAGCTGTGCTGGGGCTTCCATGGTTCCCTCTGGGTCGTAACTGAGCAGTTCCTCCCCAGAGCTCTGACCCAGGCATTGATATGGGCTCTGGAAGGTAGGGCAGCTGGGAGGGACATGCAAAGCAGCTGGGGTGGGAGCTGAGCTTCCAGCTGCAGAGACCACCTGCTTCTTCCTCTCTGCACTGAGCATCCTGTGCCGCCCTCGTTGTCAGGTCAGAAAAGTCTGTTGGCTCAGCCTGAGTGTAGAACTCCTCCCTTGTGATTACAGAATTTCACTCCTGTGTCTTTCTTCTCCTCAATCACCTAAATCCACCCAGATGATGTTTGGCACAAGCCTGTGTTGTTCTTTTTAAGAACAACTTAAAAAGCTGTGTTTTCATTTCTCTCTTCCTGTCCTCAATATGCCCGGCCATCTCCCTGAGTGCATTATTGGATCAATGAAAAGGAAGAGTCTGTTAGAACATAATCTTCCAGATACACCTTTCATTTGCTTGTTAGTAATGTTTTCTGAGGGTCCTGAAGCTTTCCATTAACCCAGACACATACCCTCTTTGAGTTAAAAAGTTAAAAACTTCTGTTTACAGTCACATGTCCTGGCCGGCCCTGACATAGATGCTCCATGGCTTGCCAATGGCTTGGAATTGATCAAGTAGCTTAACTTCCGTGTGTCTCAGTTTCCATGGCTGTGTAACTGTGATAATAGTGGTACCTGCCTTACAGTGCTGTAGACAGTTTAAATAAAATAAGATAAAACATTTATAATAGTATTCAGGGCATTATGTATGCGGCAATTATTTTTGTTTTTATTGATTAAATATTCAGCACTACAGTCATCATCATTATCATAAATATACTTACTTAGCACAGAAAAGAGTCTTCAATCTAATCCAAGACTGTTTTATCAACAGTCAAATTAAATTCTAGGGCTTTTTCTTCAGGAACTGTACACAACTTTTAAAATCCTAATGATTTGGTCTTAATCTGTGCTAAAGTACTCAGACCTTCAATCATTCCCGCCCATCCCTAACGCATTACTTCTCATCATCCATTATCAAAATGTTACCCGATGAAAGTTTCCCATGTCCTGTTGCTGTCCTTCTTTCTTACATAATCTTTATTCTACCTTGTTATCTTTTGTCTTATTCTTGCCCCAGGACTGACAATAAGGAAAAGCTACCATCATTACTTGTGGACTTGCTCCAGTATAATTTTGTCAGGCTTGTTATCTTGGAAATGAGGACTCTGTCTTGCAAAGAAACATATTCATTGGGTCAATGTGTTATGAAATAAAGGATTTTATCTACTTATCATCCAATAATTAATTTAGACTGACTTGAACAGATTTTTTTTAATGACGAAAAGGAGAAGATGGTATAAGAGGAAAATACAATACAATATCAAACACTAGCTATTATGACTCTTGCTTCATGGATTTTTACATATATATTAGACATATGATGGATATATGTGTGCAATGATGATCCAAAAACTGAGTGCTAACTGGCATAAGGAATGCCTGCATTACACTGAGTCTTGTCTACTTTTCCAATTATGAACAGAAAGCTACAGTACTATTTGTATGAGTATCAAACCTTCTAGCTGCCTGAGATAGAGGTAGAGCAGATTTACTGAGATAAAAGCCTTGGAAGTAGTAGAGGTTTGTCCTGTGATGTTATGGCTGTTGCTGTGGTTGCTGTTGTTAGGAAATACAGTGGCAGTGAAAGCAAGTAGAAGATTGACAAACTCTGCTCTTCCTCATACTCACAACCCCCTCTAGAGATGGACAGATGCTGGTACAGGAACCTCTGATACCTCTAAGGAAGCCTTTTTTGCTTTTTCCAGAATCTTTCCTGACAAGTATTGTATGAGTCACAGATTAGGTGGAAGTGGGTGTAGAAGAAAGGACTAGAGCGAGGGAAGAAGTTTTCAGTCCCAGGTAGTTGTTGTTGCCACAGGGAAATTGAATTTTTCAAAGATTTGTGACACACTTCTATCATGTTGGGGAGAGAGGCATCAAAACAGGCTCACTCCTGAGAGAATCATTACATTATTTTAGAGAGAAGGAATTGTAAATTTCTTGTCAAATAGATGTTTAAAATTAAAAGCTATCGAGACCATCCCGGCTAACACGGTGAAACCCTGTCTGTACTAAAAATACAAAAAATTAGCTGGGCGTGCTGGCGGATGCCTGTAGTCCCAGCTACTTGGGAGGCTTAGACAGGAGAATGGCATGAACCCGGGAGGTGGAGCTTGCACTGAGCGAGATCGCGCCACTGCACTCCAGCCTGGGCCACAGAGCGAGACTCTGTCTCAAAAAAAAAAAAAAAAAAAAATTCAAAGCTATTGATTTTTTTGTTGTTGTTGTTGAGATGGAGTCTTGCTCTGTCACCCAGGCTGGAGAGCAGTTGCATGATCTTGGCTCACTCCGTTTCCCAGGTTCAAGCGATTCTCCTGCCTCAGCCTCCCAAGTATCTGGGATTAGAGGTATGTGCCATCACACCCGGCTAAATTTTATATTTTTAGTAGAGACGGAGTTTTGCCGTGTTGGTCAGGCTGGTCTCGAACTCCTGACCTCTGGTGATCTGCCCGCCTCGATCTCCCTAAGTTCTGGGATTACAAACATGAGCCACTGTGCCTGGCCCTACTGATGTATTAATATTATTCACCTTGAATACAGCAAGTGGTAAGGTGCAAATCCACAATTTAAACTTGAGATTTCTACTCCTATGTGAATTATACCATTGAGGAACAGAAAAATTCTGTATTGCTTGGGAGATGATGTTTGACAGTGATCAGTTTGTGAAGCAGAGGATTATGTCACAATACATTCCACAGTATTACATATAAAAATGGTGAATGGCCTTAAACCCAGAAGAATCTGCAGTTCTCATGAGCCATACTACCACCAAGAAATAATTGAATTGAAACTTGTGACTACTTGATGAAGGGTGTATAGGAAGAGGGAAAGAAAAAGGACACAAAACATAATATTGTAAATGGAAAGGAGAAAGTCATTACACAGCCTATTAGAGTAAAAAAATAAAGAGAGGCTAAATGAGTAACTTTTTGGCAACTAACTTGACAAAAATGGTGCAATCTTCACCTCGTGGGTTCAAGCGATTCTTGTGACTCAGCCTCCCAAGTAGCTGGGATTACAGGTGTGCACCACCACTTATGGCCCTTTTTTTTTGCATTTTTAGTAGAGACATGGTTTCACCATGTTGGCCAGGCTGGTCTTGGACTCCTGACCCCAAATGATCTGCCCACCTCAGCCTCCCAAAGTGCTGGGATTACAGGTGTGAGCCACTGTGCCAGGCCTTAAAGCAGTATTTTCATTTAGTAAAGTGTAGAAGAAAAAACATAAATAAAGAGACAACAAAAAAACAAAATGCCATTATGGAAAAATGATAACTTTAGGGCAGAAAACAAGAAAAGGCAAACCAAGATTCTCATAAGGTAAGTCTCCAATCCACAATCCTAGGAGGAATGTCAATGCTGAAAACCCTGGAGCATCCAGGGAGTGGCCAAAAATACCTAATGCTGAAAACCCAGAGTACCCGAGTATCAGCCTATCAGTGTCCCCACACCAAATGCCAGAAAACCCTGGAGTATCCAGGGGCTGACGAATGCAGAAAATCCTGGAGCCTCAGTTGGGTGGCCAACAGTGAGCCCCAAAGGCCTGGTTGGGGCCACAGAACAATGTGACTCTGGCTTCTTATGGCCAACAGAACAAGAGAATTCTTACATCCAAGTGTCCTGCCTTAAACAATTGCACAAACATAATCAGCAGGGAACCAAAGCCAAAACTGCAAAGCAAACACATATATCAGGGCAGAAAATAAGATAAAATGGCTGATGGATAAATAAAATGGCATTAGAGGAGAAATGACTAAGAGAAAGAGCAAGGAGGATGTAGTCAGGTGTGCTATGGAGGACTTCAAATGGACTATCTAGCCAAAGCTCTTATGCCCTGGATCATCTGATATAGGGCAGGTGGGCACACACTTACAGGTGTGCAGGAGCCAAAATGGTGCCAAGCAGTCTCTAACGTGTGGCCTGTGTGAAAATCTCTCCAGGCTCCCCAGCTTGGGTGGATTGCGCTCCCGCGGGGGAACTGGAGCACAGAGCGGCTGGCCTGCATGAAGCAGTGGCTCTGTGGCCACTTGCGCATCCCCAGGGCTCCACCGCCTGTCAGGAAAGATGATGGCTCTTAAAACAGCCTTCGGCTAGTGTTAACAGCTCTGCAATGTTAGCAACTCTGTAGCTTTGATCGCTGTAGCACTGATCACCGTCTGGCCCTCTCTCACTGATCGCTGTCTTGCCACTTCTCCAATAGCTGTCCTGCTCATTGCTAACCGCTATGTCCATCTTCTCACAAAATCCCATCTCTTGCTGTCTCTTGTTGTCTTGCTTCTCTGCTGTTTCTGCTGTCTCAATGCCACATCAAACGCTGCCTCTCACCATCTCTAGAGTTGACTGGCTGTCTCAATCTTGATGCAAGGCAAGTTCTTGGCTTTGCTCAGGAAAGAACGTTAGAGTAAGCCGGTGATTGAATAAAACAGCTTTATTGAGGCAGCAGCAGTGTTACAGCTCTGTGACTACTCCGGTGGAGCAGGCATAATTCATAGGCAGAGGGCTAAGACTAACAGCCAGGGGCAGTTTTACAGTCACATTTATAAGCACTTTTAATCATGTGATAATTAAGGGGTGGGTTATCCAGAAATTGTGCAAAAATGGGTTGTGTTGCCCCAACTTCTGGGTGTTGCCATGGCAGGGCAGCAATTTCCAGGTTTTGCCATGGCAAGGTGCTGTGACTTCTGGATTTTGCTATGGCAATGGTAAACTGTCATGGCACTGGTGGGTATGTCTTACGGAGATGTGTTTTCAGAATCCTATTCCTGTTTTGGCCAGCCTCACATCTGGTCCAGAGTGAAATCCTGCCTACTTCTTACCTCAAAAGTAACAAGAAATCTGTAAGAACAAGTTACCCAGAAAAAAAAAACTCCAAATTTTATTTGGTGGTTAGTGACATGGTACTTATCAAAATTACACAAACTTTCAAGGGAATAAAAAAATACTCTCAATTATTATAGGAGGTCATAATGTCCTCCAGTCCAAAAATTAATAAGGACATAACAAAAAAAGGATATTAAAGGCTAGGATCTCTTATAAACATAGACACAAAAATCATAAGAAAAAAATTAAAATGGAATCCATCTGTGTATCTACACATTTAGTGAACACACATTGTAAAAAGTGTTACAGTTTTTATGATAAGAAGTCTTGATAGGTAATTTTAATTTCTGAAAAGTTTATATGAACTATAAGTTATGTTGGATCTCTTTCCCTAACTTAAAAAATATTTCTTTGCATTTAAATATTTCCCAATTTTTAATAACTTTTTATTACTTAGACTTTTAGTTGATATAAATAAGAAATGTGTATTAAAAGCCTACCATTTTGATTTAACCTATGAAATACATTTAAATTCTTGGAAAAATCAAAAAACACCTAGAAAAGTGAGCTCTTGCCAGAAGATACACAGTTCTTTAGTGTCAGGCTGAGATTATCTCCCAGAAATAAATTTTGGCTCATGTAGCTTCAAGGACACTGCAAGAATAAAAGATGTGAAGCAATGTTACTTAATTGGATTTGCAATTACTAACTATTCACTGTTAACCAATTTTATTGAAAAAAATGTTTCCAATCAAATACACTGATTTTAAATATACTGTTGAACAAGTACATTCTTGTAAACACCTCCAAAATCAATACACAGAATACTTCTATAACTCCAAAAAGTTTCGTCCTGCTCTTCAGGAATCAACTTGCTTTCCACCTCACAGAACAGACCATCCTTGGTCAGCTTATTGTTAGTATAGATTTCACTTTCTTTTTAAGAATTTCGCGTAAATAGAATATAGCAGGTGTTCTTTTGTGGCTGGTGACTTTCATGAAGCATAATTGTTTCCTAGGCTCATTCATGTCGCCCTGTGTCCTCATGATGTGTTACTCTTCACTTTTGAGTACTATTTAACTGTGTAGTTATTTCAAATGTATCCCATCACCTGCTGTTGGACATGTGGGTTGTTTCCACTTTGGGCTGTTATGGATAAGGCTACCATGAATGTTATTATACAAGGCTTTGCATAAATATTTCTTTATTGCTTTTGGGCAAATACCTAGGAGTGCAGTTGCTGGTCTTACAGTAAGTGTTTAATACTCTGCCAAACTGTTTTCCAAAGTAGTTGTACCATTTTACATCTCAGCCCAGAATTCACGAGCGTTCTCAATGTTTCAGCTACTTGTTTTTAAGACTTTTTGTTAATCTTCACTCAACAGTGACCAGAATGGCTAATGATCATTAAGTCATGTTTTCCTTACAATTTTCTTGACTTTTGTGGGTGCTTGACTTGTATTAGGATATTGAAAACAGGATCAATATTGTCTAAACCCCCTTTCAAACACTTTCCCTAAGTCATGATATTTAGCACGATAACAGGAGATCTAAAGGGACTGTTGGTAGTAGTAACAGGCATTATTCAATATTTATTATCAGACTCCTTAAGACAATACATTTTGAGTGAAATAGCATTCAACTAGACTTGGGACAAAAAGCTTCTAATCTCAGCTTTAGCATTAAATATTAGGAAACCCCTGAGAAAACAATCCAGGAAGAGAAATCAGAGGGTGTTTGCTAGTGGAGAAGTGCTGCAACACCTAAACCCTATTAATGACAGATCTTTGCAGTGATTTCCACTCATAAAGTTGGGTTGACTCCTTGCCTTGTTCTCCTATGTGTCCGTGTGACTTCATGCTGAAGGGATGTGACATCAAACAGGGAGAAGTGCACTTGGGTACAGAAACATGGCTGAGGAGATTGGCTTTGGAGGTGGCTGCGATGAAATATACGTTTTGAAGAAGTCCCCTATGAAATGTCTTATATACTGTTTCTTCTGGCCAGGTGCTTGGGTTCACACCTGTAATCTCAGCACTTTGAGTGACCAAGGAGAAAGCATCACGTAAGGCCAAGAATTTGATGGAAGCCTCAGCAACATATGGAGACCCCATGTTTACAACACACACACACACACACACACACACACACACAAAATTTGTGAACAATGTCATCACAAAGTGATTATTTATGAACATTTGCTCAGAAAATTAGAAAATAAAGCAATGTCTTCTGAGCTAACAATACTATAATAAAGATGTTAGTTATTTAACTATAGTTAACACAGAGAATATAAAATTGTCTATTTTAACCATACTTAAGAATACAGAGAAGTGGCATTAAGTATATTCACATGTTCTGCCATTATTACTGACACAATCTGTAGAAATATATACAAATTAATATGTATACCCCTTAAACAATACTCTACCCATTTTCTCTATCCCTACCCCCAGCAACCTCCATTGCAGCTCTGTCTCTATGTCAATGACATCTTTGAAGCAGCTTCGCTGTGCACTGGTTACCAACATACTTGAGCGTGGGGAACAGAACACCCCCCATAGCAAGTTACATGAAGTGGCTTTATTATTACAGATAAGCAGCAAGGGAACACAAAAGTCTTGGACTCATTATGGGCCGATCCCCCAAGGCACAGGAAAGCTATGTGGAGCTGATGGAGTCGACTATATGTACCCCACATGCACCACAGTGCAGGAACCCACGAAAGTAGCCACTCTGGGTTTTATATCCTGGGGTAACAAGACACACAGGGCTAAAGTGCTAATGGACATTCTATTCTATGGGAAACTGGTATAGAGCACAGGTAGGTTGTTCTGCTCAGTTCCTGTCTATCTCAGGATGTTACAATTCCAGCACATTCAACAATTATACTTGAGAACTCTTAAAATAAGCAAGAAAGTGGAGAGAACTAAGTCAGTCCAGGGTAATTGGAGAACTGTCTTGCAGTTACCCTACTACCTAGACATCCCCCTTAGCAAAGCTAGCATATTTCATATGATCACCAACTTCCCCTGAACTGGAGGCAGAAGTTTATCTTCTCAGATTGATGAAGCACCTTGACTTACACAATCTCAATGCAGATTATTAAGCCATAGTGAGAGTATATTTCACTGGGCCGCGAAAAGCTAGTTCCACTGGTAGGAAGATAAAACTCCCCAAAGCAGTCACTAAGATGATAAGAAGTGAAAGGAGGATCTTTCAGATGTCCCATTCTCTGCAGCCAGTGAGCCTGCTTTATGATCACCCCTTCTTGGTTTCCACGAGAATGTGCCCATTGTCATGTTGATTGTGCAGTGAGGCTGTTTCTTGGTCAGAGTTAAGTCTCATGGAATATCCAAAAACAGGACATAAATTCCTCTCAAGCGTGGCCTTGGTAGCCCCAGCATCTAATAGAGTGACATATATTTAGCTGTCCAGGAAGCAAGCTATTGCCATAGTCCTTTTCTCCACACAGGAGATCCTTTAATAGTTCAGTCACTCAGTTGCTATTTTCCTCACCAGATGGCTGGGTTGTTGGCAATGGCCCATGATTTAGTGGAAATGGAGCAAAATATAGTGTTAGGGGCAGCCTGCATGGCTACTATCATTGCATGTAGTTTGTCTCATTGGGCAGAATGGCCATGTTCAGTGTCAGTCAAAAGATGCCATCCCCTGGCTGGATGGTGGCCGCAGCCAGTGGACCCACTGGCATGTGTTTTGTGCAATCATCAGGGCCCCGTGCCATACTGACATAGGCATGTCTCTGAATCTTTGGCCGTATGTTACCAAAGGAAAAACTAAGTTGTCCCCTATAGACATTTGTTCCCTTCTAGCAAGCTTGCCATTTGTTCATGGGGCACATGGGTCCTGTGGGATCCTGGTTAGGGATGATTCTGACTGTATCATTTCCATTTAATGATTTCGATCTGTTGGGCCTGTCCAGTTTTATTGATTGTGTTTGTAGGTACCAAAGTGAGAATGGCTAGTTAAGGTAGCAGCATCCTGCCTGGTGCTCTAGCTCTGAGATACTCAGCACCTATCAGTTTCCTACAGTAAGCAAGGAGCTGCCATTCAAAAGAGGCATAACTGGTGGCTGCTTCAGGAAACTTTTGTGTCCAAAATCTGAGTCTGGTGCACCCAGTGACACTAGAATCACCTGACACCAGCTGTTAGTCTGAGCCCTGATGTGTGATACAATGTGAAGGGTTCAGGAGGGGTCATTCTTCTTGGCAAATTAGGTGTTCAGAAGAGCCAGTAGCACTCTAAGTCTCCACTGGGGGAAACTCATATTATTGAGTCCCCACAGGGACCTCCATAACATTGGTTCATGAGACTCCCTGGGAAAGCTGGGAGAGGTGACTGACTGAAGTCCATGTGTTGAATCATCCTCATTATTAAAAGCCCCTGCTCATTAATGGCATTTCGATTAACATCTACTTGGAAAGTATTTTTTCTTTTTGGATTATGGCTCATTTTTAAAACATCTAGTCATAGCTCTTACAGAATGACTTTGTCTGTAATCATCCGGTTGCATTTCTTTTAAGGCCTGATGACGTGTCAAAACCAACAGCCAATATTATTAAAATGTTGTTCTCTTTGCAATGTGATCATCAGATGTAGGCCTTTCAGTTTACCCACTGTTATGATTTTTACATTTCCAGGGCTTCTGTGACAATGGCACTGATGTGACTCCATCCAGCATCCATCGTTGTGAGAACTCTGTCGGGCATATCATCATTGTGGGCATGAATATAATGGAGACTTTCATAGGATGCCATGGTTAATATTCAACATTAGTCAAAATTTCTTTTAGTCATACCCTTGGAGCTCTACTGGGTTGGAAAATATTTTCGGGTAAGGACAATCATTTGGTAGAGTTTTAAAAATAAACGTTATCAATACATTTTCTGCAGTAAGAGTATGAACTGTGTGTGGTCCAGAATACATTTTTTTATGGAATGTAACAAAAATTATTTAAATGTATTCAATTTAGATAATAATTTTACAAATAGACATATATTGCATATATCATAGAATAAAGACACTTAAGTATGAGTACTATATATACTTGTAGCCAACATTTTATCAAATAAAAATATATTCCCTTGTATGTATCTTATATACATGTGTGCACATTTTTCCATAAATATGGTAAATTTTAATTTTTTATTTAAATATTAGTTTTACTTTTCTCGTTAATTTTCTCTTAATAAGTTTATAATTTGATTACTAAATATTTACATTTATGCCACCAATTTAAGAAAAAATACATGTGTTACATGTAGGTAGAGGTGTAAATACTGTATCAGGAAACTTTTATGCATTAATGATTGGTAACTGGTTAAATATACAACTCAGTGACAGACAACAGTAAACATTTGTTTTCATGTTCATGGGTGCTCATGTTCCCAATAATCTGGCTGATCAAGGAGGGGTCAGGTGAGTGGTTTCTCTGCATGGCACTTAACTCGTCTTCAGCCTATACATATCAATTGTCTGAGGATAAGGCTGAACAGCAGTGACTACACATGACTCAAGATTCTTGTGGCAGGTCACAAGAGTGAACAACATCCCAAACAAAACTGCACAATTGAGTTTAAGTCCAATAATTTCTAACATAGCTTCACACATTTCAAATATATTGCTTTATTTCAGTGAGTACAAATTTTTAAGAAAATGTTTACTGTATTTAATTATAGAGGTGTTTGATCATTCCACGTATAAATAATTATGTTTTCAACCTTTACAATGTTGAAAATATTTGCACATGTAAATTTGCATTAATAAGAAAATAAAGCTGGATGTGTTTTCAACATGTGGCTTTAAATACAATTTATTTAAGTGGCCTCATGGGGAAAAATCATTTTAACTTACATAAATATCCCTTTTTGTCTCTCTTGTTTCTTATAGAGTTGCCCAATAAGAAGTCCTCCCATGAGATTTGGAAGTCAGAAAAAGATGACTCAATATTCTCCATTGGTACCTAAGACAGACACAGGTACAGAGGTGAGGACTGGAGAAACACCTGGAAAGATGCTGTAGGAAGCTGAGAGCATCAGCACCCCCACCCCTGAGCTACCAGACAGGACTGAGGACCACATGGTTAGATAGCCTGTACTGCAGGGGCAGATGCATTTTTTTTCCTGAGGGAGCACCAGAGATTCCTGCTTCTAATACCAGCTTTCATGACTACTATATCCTTGACTTTGAAAGGTTGTAGGTGAAAATTAATCTTAGGAATTTGGTCATTCTTGTCATACCCAACAGAGCCAAGAAACCAGAGGGGAAAGGCACTCAGGGTGCAAAATATTGTTTCTAGAATGTGATTGAAATAGGCCCTGTTATCCCATGGAACTAATGTTTATGATTTTTGGAATAAACAGAAATTGACTCCCCCAGTCTTAAAACTCAAGATAGTTACATTTGTCTTACATGAGTTCTTTTTTCAGGAAACCAACCATCAGGCCTGCCAGATACTATCAAGGAGCTGAAACTTAACATAAGACTGAATTGGGGGGGGGAGGAGCCAAGATGGCCGAATAGGAACAGCTCCGGTCTACAGCTCCCAGCGCCAGCGACGCAGAAGACGGGTGATTTCTGCATTTCCATCTGAGGTACCGTGTTCATCTCACTAGGGAGTGCCAGACAGTGGGCGCAGGTCAGTGGGTGAGTGCACCGTGCGCCAGCCGGAGCAGGGGCGAGGCACCGCCTCACTCGGGAAGCGCAAGGGGTCAGGGAGTTCCCTTTCCAGGGGTGACAGACGGCACCTGGAAAATCGGGCCACTCCCACCCGAATACTGTGCTTTTCCGACGGGCTTAGGAAACGGTGCCCCAGGAGAGTATAGCCCGCACCTGGCTCAGAGGGTCCTATGCCCACGGAGTCTCGCCGATTGCTAGCACAGCAGTCTGAGATCAAACAGCAAGTCAGCAGCGAGGCTGGGGGAGGGGCACCCGCCATTGCCCAGGCTCGCTTAGGTAAACAAAGCAGCCTGGAAGCTTGAACTGAGTGGAGCCCACCACAGCTCAAGGAGGCGTGCCTGCCTCTGTAGGCTCCACCTCTGGGGGCAGGGCACAGACAAACAAAAAGACAGCAGTAACCTCTGCAGACTTAAATGTCCCTGTCTGACAGCTTTGAGGAGAGCAGTGGTTCTCCAAGCACGCAGCCGGAGATCTGAGAACGGGCTGACTGCCTCCTCAAGTGGGTCCCTGACCCCTGACCCCCGAGCAGCCTAACTGGGAGGTACCCCCCAGCAGGGGCAGACTGACACCTCACACGGCTGGCCAGGTACTCCAACAGACCTGCAGCTGAGGGTCCTGTCTGTTAGAAGGAAAACTAACAGAAAGGACATCCACACCAAAAACCCATCTGTACATCACTATCATCAAAGACCAAAAGTAGATAAAACCACAAAGATGGGGAAAAAACAGAGCAGAAAAACTGGAAACTCTAAAAAGCAGAGTACCTCTCCTCCTCCAAAGGAACGCAGTTCCTCACCAGCAACGGAACAAAGCTGGACGGAGAATGACTTTGACGAGCTGAGAGAAGAAGGCTTCAGACGATCAAATTACTCCGAGCTATGGGAGGATATTCAAACCAAAGGCAAAGAAGTTGAAAACTTTGAAAAAAATTTAGACGAATGTATAACTAGAATAACCAATACAGAGAAGTGCTTAAAGGAGCTGATGGAGCTGAAAACCAAGGCTCGAGAACTACGTGAAGAATGCAGAAGCCTCAGGAGCTGATGTGATCAAATGGAAGAAAGGGTATCAGCCCTGGAAGATGAAATGAATGAAATGAAGTGAGAAGGGAAGTTTAGAGAAAAAAGAATAAAAAGAAACGAGCAAAGCCTCCAAGAAATGTGGGACTATGTGAAAAGACCAAATCTACGTCTGATTGGCGTACCTGAAAGTGACGGACAGAATGGAACCAAGTTGGAAAACACTCTGCAGGATATTATCCAGGAGAACTTCCCCAATCTAGCAAGGCAGGCCAACATTCAGATTCAGGAAATACAGAGAACGCCACAAAGATACTCCTCGAGAAGAGCAACTCCAAGACACATAATTGTCAGATTCACCAAAGTTGAAATGAAGGAAAAAATGTTAAGGGCAGCCAGAGAGAAAGGTCAGGTTACCATCAAAGGGAAGCCCATCAGACTAACAGCGGATCTCTCGGCAGAAACCCTACAAGTCAGAAGAGAGTGGGGGCCAATATTCAACATTCTTAAAGAAAACAATTTTCAACCCAGAATTTCATATCCAGCCAAACTAAGCTTCATAAGTGAAGGAGAAATAAAATACTTTACAGACAAGCAAATGCTGAGAGATTTTGTCACCACCAGGCCTGCCCTAAAAGAGCTCCTGAAGGAAGCGCTAAACATGGAAAGGCACAACCGGTACCAGCCACTGCAAAATCATACCGAAATGTAAAGACCATCGAGACTAGGAAGAGACTGCATCAACTAACGAGCAAAATAACCAGCTAACATCATAATGACAGGATCAGATTCACACATAACAATATTAACTTTAAATGTAAATGGACTAAATGCTCCAATTAAAAGACACAGACTGGCAAATTGGATAAAGACTCAAGACCCATCAGTGTGCTGTATTCAGGAAACCCATCTCACGTGCAGAGACACACATAGGCTCAGAATAAAAGGATGGAGGAAGATCTACCAAGCAAATGGAAAACAAAAAAAGGCAGGGGTTGCAATCCTAGTCTCTGATAAAACAGACTTTACACCAACAAAGATCAAAAGAGACAAAGAAGGCCATTACATAATGGTAAAGGGATTAATTCAACAAGAAGAGCTAACTATCCTAAATATATATGCACCCAATACAGGAGCACCCAGATTCATAAAGCAAGTCCTGAGTGACCTACAAAGAGACTTAGACTCCCACACATTAATAATGGGAGACTTTAACACCCCACTGTCAACATTAGACAGATCAACGAGACAGAAAGTCAACAAGGATACCCAGGAATTGAACTCAGCTCTGCACCAAGCGGACCTAATAGACATCTACAGAACTCTCCACCCCAAATCAACAGAATATACATTTTTTTCAGCACCACACCACACCTATTACAAAATTGACCATATACTTGGAAGTAAAGCTCTCCTCAATAAATGTAAAAGAACAGAAATTATAACAAACTATCTCTCAGATCACAGTGCAATCAAGCTAGAACTCAGGATTAAGAATCTCACTCAAAACCGCTCAACTACGTGGAAACTGAACAACCTGCTCCTGAATGACTACTGGGTACATAACGAAATGAAGGCAGAAATAAAGACGTTCTTTGAAACCAACGAGAACCAAGACACAACATACCAGAATCTCTGGGATGCATTCAAAGCAGTGTGTAGAGGGAAATTTATAGCACTAAATGCCCACAAGAGAAAGCAGGAAAGATCCAAAATTGACACCCTAACATCACAATTAAAAGAACTAGAAAAGCAAGAGCAAACACATTCAAAAGCTAGCAGAAGGCAAGAAATAACTAAAATCAGAGCAGAACTGAAGGAAATAGAGACACAAAAAACCCTTCAAAAAATAAATGAATCCAGGAGCTGGTTTTTTGGAAGGATCAACAAAATTGATAGACCGCTAGCAAGATTAATAAAGAAAAAAAGAGAGAAGAATCAAATAGATGCAATAAAAAATGATAAAGGGGATATCACCACCGATCCCACAGAAATACAAACTACCATCAGAGAATATTACAAACACCTCTACGCAAATAAACTAGAAAATATAGAAGAAATGGATAAATTCCTCAACACATACACCCTCCCAAGACTAAACCAGGAAGAAATTGAATCTCTGAATAGACCAATAACAGGAGCTGAAATTGTGGCAATAATCAATAGCTTACCAACCAAAAAAAGTCCAGGACCAGATGGGTTCACAGCCGAATTCTACCAGAGGTACAAGGAGGAGCTGGTACCATTCCTTCTGAAACTATTCCAATCAATAGAAAAAGAGGGAATCCTCCCTAACTCATTTTATGAGGCCAGCATCATCCTGATACCAAAGCCTGGCAGAGACACAACCAAAAAAGAGAATTTTAGACCAATATCCTTGATGAACATTGATGCAAAAATCCTCAATAAAATACTGGCAAACAGAATCCAGCAGCACATCAAAAAGCTTATCCACCATGATCAAGTGGGCTTCATCCCTGGGATGCAAGGCTGGTTCAATACACGCAAATCAATAAATGTAATCCAGCATATAAACAGAACCAAAGACAAAAACCACATGATTATCTCAATAGATGCAGAAAAGGCCTTTGACAAAATTCAACAACCCTTCATGCTAAAAACTCTCAATAAATTAGGTATTGATGGGACGTATCTCAAAATAATAAGAGCTATTTATGACAAACCCACAGCCAATATCATACTGAATGGGCAAAAACTGGAAGCGTTCCCTTTGAAAACTGGCACAAGACAGGGATGCCCTCTCTCACCACTTCTATTCAACATAGTGTTGGAAGTTCTGGCCAGGGCAATTAGGCAAGAGAAGGAAATCAAGGGTACTCAATTAGGAAAAGAGGAAGCCAAATTGTCCCTGTTTGCAGATGACATGATAGTATATCTAGAAAACCCCATTGTCTCAGCCCAAAATCTCCTTAAGCTGATAAGCAACTTCAGCAAAGTCTCAGGATACAAAATCAATGTTCAAAAATCACAAGCATTCTTATACATCAATAACAGACAAACAGAGAGCCAAATCATGAGTGAACTCCCATTCACAATTGCTTCAAAGAGAATAAAATACCTAGGAATCCAACTTACAGGGGATGTGAAGGACCTCTTCAAGGAGAACTACAAACCACTGCTCAAGGAAATAAAAGAGGATACAAACAAATGGAAGAACATTCCATGCTCATGGGTAGGAAGAATCAATATCATGAAAATGGCCATCCTTCCCAAGGTAATTTACAGATTCAATGCCATTCCCATCAAGTTACCAATGACTTTCTTCACAGAATTGGAAAAAACTAATTTAAAGTTCATATGGAACCAAAAAAGAGCCCGCATCGCCAAGTCAATCCTAAACCAAAAGAACAAAGCTGGAGGCATCACACTACCTGACTTCAAACTATACTACAATGCTACAGTAACCAAAACAGCATGGTACTGGTACCAAAACAGAGATATAGATCAATGGAACAGAACAGAGCCGTCAGAAATAATGCCACATATCTACAACTATCTGATCTTTGACAAACCTGAGAAAAACAAGCAATGGGGAAAGGATTCCCTATTTAATAAATGGTGCTGGGAAAACTGGCTAGCCATATGTAGAAAGCTGAAACTGGATCCCTTCCTTACACCTTATACAAAAATCAATTCAAGATGGATTAAAGACTTAAATGTTAGACCTAAAACCATACAAACCCTAGAAGAAAACCTAGGCATTACCATTCAGGACATAGGCATGGGCAAGGACTTCATGTCTAAAACACCAAAAGCAATGGCAACAAAAGCCAAAATTGACAAATGGGATCTAATTAAACTAAAGAGCTTCTGCACAGCAAAGGAAACTACCATCAGAGTGAACAGGCAACCTACACAATGGGAGAAAATTTTCGCAACCTACTCATCTGACAAAGGGCTAATATCCAGAATCTACAATGAACTCCAACAAATTTACAAGAAAAAAACAAACAACCCCATCAAAAAGTGGGTGAAGGACATGAACAGACACTTCTCAAAAGAAGACATTTATGCAGCCAAAAAACACATGAAAAAATGCTCACCATCACTGGCCATCAGAGAAATGCAAATCAAAACCACAATGAGATACCATCTCACACCAGTTAGAATAGCAATCATTAAAAAGTCAGGAAACAACAGGTGCTGGAGAGGATGTGGAGAAATAGGAACACTTTTACACTGTTGGTGGGACTGTAAACTAGTTCAACCCTTGTGGAAGTCAGTGTGGCGATTCCTCAGGGATCTAGAACTAGAAATTCCATTTGACCCAGCCATCCCATTACTGGGTATATACCCAAAGGACTATAAATCATGCTGCTATAAAGACACATGCACACGTATGTTTATTGCAGCATTATTCACAATAGCAAAGACTTGGAACCAACCCAAATGTCCAACAATGATAGACTGGATTAAGAAAATGTGGCACATATACACCATGGAATACTATGCAGCCATAAAAAATGATAAGTTCATGTCCTTTGTAGGGACATGGATGAAATTGGAAATCATCATTCTCAGTAAACTATCGCAAGAACAAAAAACCAAACACCGCATATTCTCACTCATAGGTGGGAATTGAACAATGAGAACACATGGGCACAGGAAGGGGAACATCACACTTTGGGGACTGTTGTGGGGTGGGGGGAGGGAGGAGGGATAGCATTGGGAGATATACCTAATGCTAGATGACGAGTTGGTGGGTGCAGCGCACCAGCATGGCACATGTATACATATGTAACTTACCTGCACATTGCGCACATGTACCATAGAGCCTAAAGTATAATAATAATAATAATAATAATAAAAGCAAAAAAAAAAAAAAAAGACTGAATTGGGACAGTGAGACATCAGACCCTTCACCCATTATGATTGCCTAACTGACCTCCTGCTTCCTATTGACCAAATTATCTTCCTTACCCTTCCCTCATTCCTGTTTTCCCACTTTCTTCCCTGTTATATAAACTCCTAATTTTAGTTGGTTAGGAAGATACATTCGCAAATGGTGTCCCATCTCCTTGCTGCAGTACCTGATTGAAGCCTGTTCCTTGGCAGTACTTGTTTTAGTGATTGGCTTTATGTGTGGTGAGCAGCAGGGTCTACACTGAATCCCTGGCATTTCAGTAAGAAAATTCTCTGCAACTTTCACTGCTTTGGCTTCCTGTGACCTGAATCCACATTTACCTGCAACTTCTGAGATAACTCAATGTAATTCTAGGATTCACTTTGTCCACCACTGCTTACCAGTCTGAGCTTGCCAGCTCCCAACCCTTCCTAGTGTCAATGAACTTTCTCAAAGTGCAAAAGGTAATATTTTCCCTTTTTCATAAAACACTAACCTTCTCTTTCTTCTTCCAACGTATTGCAGACCACTGAGTTTTCCTGTATGCACCATTTGGCAAATATTTCTTTGCAAATAATACATTACATTTAGAGATTTATCTCCACATTTGATTTAGACTTCAGTAGTTTAGACTCTAATTCTCTGTTTTATGACAATTCCTGCTTAGAATATCTATAGTGGCTTCTTCTCCGTTATATGAATTCCAACCAAAGCCCTAAACTAGACTCCTCAGGTGTCATGATCTCTGTCTTTTCTATTAAATCAGGAGAGGCATTTCTATGTCTGTGCAGCAGGGGCTTAGAAAGAAAGGAATTGGGATGCAGAGGTGACTTCATGTCCCCCTCTATCAACACCATCAGAGGGTAGTTGCATCTGAGGAACACTCTCAGCTGATGGAGGCATAAGGAAGAGCAGCTTGGGCAGCCCAGCCTCACACAACTGCTTCCCTGGGGGTTTATGTTCGGGTTTGTAACACTGTGGGAGGGTAACTATTAAAATGTTGACAGTAATAAGTTGCAAAATCTTCAGGCTGCAGGCTGCTGATGGTGAGAGTGAAATCTGTCCCAGATCCACTGCCGCTGAACCTAGATGGGACCCCACTTTGCAAACTGGATGCATAATAGATCAGGAGCTTAGGGGCTTTCCCTGGTTTCTGCTGATACCAATTTAAATTATTGCTAATGCCCTGACTTGCCCGGCAAGTGATGGTGACTCTGTCTCCTACAGATGCAGACATGGAGGATGGAGACTGGGTCATCTGGATGTCACATCTGGCACCTGAGATTGGAAACATAAAAACAAATGTCCACACAATTAATCATGTTGTAAGAGAACTTCCCTGAAGACCAAGCTGTACAGAGCACACTGGGCTAGGTAAATTCCTAGTGTTCTCCTTCCTTACCTGGGAGCCAGAGCAGCAGGAGCCCTAGGAGCTGAGCAGGGACCCTCATGTCCATGCTGTGTCCTGAGTGGGTCTGACTCCTGTATGAAGTGTGACCAGCGTATTAATAAATCTTCAGGGCAGGAGGATGTGCTCTGGGAACATGCAAATGAGCAGGGGCTGGGGCAGGCTGGGCACAGCTGCAGAGTTGTCTCATCTGAGTAACTCAGCACCAGCTCAGTGTCCCAGGTAAGACTAGGGTAGCATAAATTTGTCTGCAGTGAATGTGTTTCTACCGGGGACTGGTTTGTTACGAGAAACATTTTTTAGGTATATTTTTTTGACAATTTGAAATATTCCTCAGGAGCTGATGGAGTAATGTATTTCATTGGTGTATGGGGACTCTTTAGGAGAATTTTCTTGTTTGTAGGAAATACGTAGTAAAATGTTAAATGGTATGATTCTCAGGTCTTCAAAAGACTCTCACATGATTCTGGTTGGTGAAGGGGGTACTTTGTCCTATACTTGGAACATTTCTGTGAGTTTAACATTGTTCCTTTCTAAAAAAATTAATAAGAAAATTTAGTGACATGTTGCTATATATATATTTGTAAGTATTAGGTAATGGTGTTATGCCATTGTTCTTACCACTATAAGATCAAGCAATTTACTACGGATACACAGAGATGATACCGAGTTTCCTCAATGCATGCAGCACTCACTGATCCACCATTATCAAGAGCTACAGGTCTCTTCAATACCCAGAGACTAAATGCGCTGCATCTTATTCTTGTTTTGGGCACCTTCATAGTCTACCTTCTTTTCTGCTATTGATTTCTCAAAGTTCATCTCTCTTAGTGAGCATGGCCACTGCACGGAGCATGTCCCTGCCATGCATCGTCAATGCCACTTTCCTCTTTTACATTTTATCAGTGACCAGGGATATCATCCTTACCCAGACACCAGCCTCCCTGTTACCATTTTTAGGAAAAAGACAATCTCTTATAAAGCAATTGCCTATGTACATGGAGAAATCGGTTGGATCCAGATGAAACTGGACACAGATTTACACTCATTATATCTCACATCTCTAATGTGCCCTGAACGTCCCAGCCTGGCTCAGTAGCAGGGGAAATGGATCCAACTATATTGGCATCAGTGGGCTGCCACCTAGGGTTCCACAAAATTTTACGGCTGCCTGACTAGGGGAGCCAAATCACAGGGCTGTAGCCTGTGCACAAACCTTCCTGCTGCTTTGTAAGCAGCCTGAATTTTAAGGGAACTTGCTTATATTGGGGGAAAGGAAGAAAGCTCCATTTGTCCTCTAAATGTTTGCTGAAAATGAACTGACGAAAGATTAATAAGAGAAAAGGCAAACAAAATTCACTTAAAGTGCAGTGGGATATCACAGCAGGGTGAGTACCCAGATAACTCAATGAGATCCAGTTGTTCATATTTCCTTTCTAGCGAAGAGGCAATTGGGAAGTGTAGGCAACTTGGAGAGAATAGATAAGAATAGAAGTGCATCCTCAAAAGAACAGGTAATTGCCAGTCTGGATAAAGCATCAACTTCCAATCTCTTCTATTTTTGATACCTGTTTTGTGTTAATCTTCCCTGATATTAAATTTCCCAGGAAGAATTTTCTTGACAATTAATTTCCTTCTGGAGAATCTGCTTTTAAGCAGATAAGGGATATTTAGGAAAAGCCTTTTTGTGCGTTTGCTGCTTTCTAAATGCCTTTGGTTTTACATAATCATCATATCAATGCAGCATAGTTTGAGATAGTATTTTCTGGATTCTTTGACTTGCAACCCACCTGCCAGAATCCTGTTCCAGAGAGATGCGGCTACAGCCTGAAAGAGCAGTTGACCGCTGAACAACTTGGAGGTTGGTGCACTGACTACAGATGCAATTGAAAACCTGTGTAGAACTTTTGCATCCTTAACTTAAGTACTAATAGCTTACTTTTGACTAGAAGCCTTAGTGATGAAATACATAGTTGATATATTATATACTCTATTCTTCTAATAAAGTATGCTAAAGAAAAAAAGTTATTAAGAAGATCATAAAAATGAGAAAATATATTTATTACTTAAGTGCTTGCTCACAGATGACACACACAGAAGAAAATATAGGTGGATCTGCAAATTTCAAACTCAAGTTATTCGAGGGTTAACTGTACCGCGATGAATGTAGCAGTCCCCATCTGTAGTCTAGGGCTTTCCCCTTTGCTATACCTCTGCTCACTTCCAATGGCCATATATATATATATATATATATCTTATGTTCTTTATGATCTTGGGCAGAGAACTCTGCCTGCATGCATTGCTGGCCAGATGGCCTGGAATGTGTATCTCTTAGGAAAGTTGTATGGTTTCACTGTGTCCTCCAGAATGCATCTGTTTTAAAGATAATTCTCAGTGTAAATGTATTGCCAAGTGGGGCCTATTGGGATGTGTTTAGGTCATGAGGGTGGAGCCCTCTAGTGGAATACATTAATGCCACTATAAACCGGGATTATAAGGCTGGATCTCGCTCACTCTCTCTTTGGCTTGTCTGTCATGTTAAGACGTGGCCTTCCCTCCTTTTAAAAACTCAACCATTCAGGCATTATCTTGAAAGTAGAGAAAGCTGACCTTAACCTGCCCATACCTTGGTCTTAAATTTCTCATTTTCTAGAAGTGTGAGAAAATAAATTTCTGTTTTTTTATGAATTACACAGTGGCAAGGAATCTGTTATAGCAGCTTGAAAGAGAACAAGAAAGACAGCTCATAATCAGTGAGGACAGGATGAGGTGTATACATACCCCAGCTTCCTCATCTCTCAGGTGGAATAGCCCAGAGGAATTTAGTCCATGTTTCCACATGTGGTTGACCTTCAGTTATCCTGAGTCAGGTGGGTTGTTGACGTGTCTTTTACCATTCATCTTCTGTTCCCTTCCTTCACTTTCCTTCTGTCCTCCCAGTGTAAATTTGCTGCTTAAACAGGAATCCTCATTGCTGGTGGACCCAAACTAAGATATTTAAAAAAAATTGTTTTTCTTTTGTATGAGGGGTATTAATTATCTGAATTCTTATCACTTCTTTTTCTTTGACATATAGGAATATTCAGGAAGCAATTAATTTTTCTTTACCTATCTATTTTAGATTGAATTTATGCAATGATTTTTTTTTCCTGTGAGTTAAAACCAAAAATTATGTTGTAGGCCACCTACCAGCTGAGTGGACTCCTTTTTTGGCAGAGAGAACTTCAAAGAAATCTGAAAAACTAGGTTAGGCCATGAGTAACAGGTGGATTTAGATGTGCCTCATTATGCTCTCCTCCCTTTGGAGTTCAGACACAAATGACCAGCATTATCATTACAACAGATATCGCTGGAATGACAAAACAGACTCTTTGTAGCAATAAGATACCATACTCCAACATGACAGATAACAGGCCCTGAGAAAAATCAAAATATTTTACCTTAAAAATATTTCTTTGCCCTATTCTGAAGTGGCCCTGCTAAGCTGCCTGTTGTTGGGAAAATTTGCATTCTGCAGAGAATCTCCTCCCCTTACTAAGTCTTTCCCAAAGAGTCTGACATTTTTTTTCTAAGGTCTGATAAGCGCCTCCCCAATCTACTTTGTCTGCAACCCATAGGATTCATCTACATGTCAAGAACCTTGGCTTCCACGCCCCCTTATCTAAACTCAAGCATTTCTTTATGATGAATTCAACTCTTAGGCAGAGCTTAACTCTTTCAACCAGTTGCCAGTCAGGAAACCTTTGAATCCATCTGTGACCTGGAAGCCCCTGCTTCAAGATATCCCTCCTTTCTAGGACAAACTAATGTATATCTTATATGTATTGATTTGTGTCTTTGCCTGTAATTTCTGTGTCTCCCTAAAATGTGTAAAACAAATGTGTAATTCAACCACCTTGGGCACATGTTTGCAGGACCTCCTAAGGTTATGTCACAGGCCATAAGCCTTATCTTTGGCAAATAAACCTATAAACTGATTGAGACCTGTCTCAGGTACTGTTTTGCTTACACTGGGTCACAAAATTTAAAAATCCTCTAAAACTATCTACACATCCATAAGTCTACTATAGTGACAGTGGAGTGAGCATACCCCAAAAGCTAAAACTCACAAGTTAGAGGACTCACAAGTTAGACTCTGACTAAGCCTAAGATTTTGTCCAGCTCTCTTGCTTCATAAAAATGCTTTGTTACTTTTTAAATTTTACTTTAGAGAAGGACAATTTTGGGGAATATTGTCATGTGCATCCGTGTGAACAGAGTCCACCAAACAGGTTTTGTGTGAGCAACAAGGCTGTTTATTTCACCTGGGTGCAGGTGGGCTGAGTCTGAAAAAGGAATCAGCAAAGGGTGGTGGGATTATCATTAGTTCGTATAGATTTGGGATAGGCATACAAAGTACATTCTTAAGGGCGGGGAGAACATTACAAAGTACCTTCTTAAGGGCAGGGGAGACTATATCGTATCAGTTAGAGTGGGGCAGGAAAAAATCACAATGGTGGAATGTCATCAGTTAAGGCTATTTTCACTTCTTTTGTGTGTCTTCAGTTGCTTCAGGCCATCTGGATATATTCGTGCAGGTCACAGGGGATATGACGGCTTATCTTGGGCTCAGAGGCCTGACAAATATATTAATTTTTGGTGGAATGAATAATGTCCCCACCCCAAAAGATGTCCATGTCCTCATCTCTGGTACCCAAGTTTTATGGGAGTTATTAAGAAATTATTTCAGGCAGATAGAGAGGAAAGGGGGTCCTTGGGAAGGTTTTGTTTCTTTTAAAGCAACTCCAGAAATGTTTCTTGTCTAGTAGGAAAGCCCTGGCTCTTAGAGCCAGGCTGGCAAGCTTTGATATGCAAACTCTGGCCATTAGAAACTGGGTCTACCCAAACATGGCTATTCCCACTTTCTTCTTCCTTGCCCCAACATGTGCCTGGCAACATGGCTGCCCCTACGTATCCCCATGTGTGTAGAACATTATGGTGCCCTAAATTTGCATATCAAAAGGCTAGGGTGGGATGGCCAGTTTTTTCTCAGGCTATGTGAATAACATGCCTGGTCAAACCAAGCCCCTGAGCCCTATGCAAATCAGATACCACCTCCTCCAGCCTCCTCATGTAAGAGCCACTTTTCCACCACATGTGGAGTTTTCTCTTTGTTGGAATCCCCTGTCCTTCTGTCTCTGTACAGGGGAGCTGTTTAGCTGTTTTCTTCTTTCCTTCTTGCGTATTAAACTTTTATCTCCTTAAAACCACACCACATGTTTCCGTGGCGTTTTATCTAAAGCAGTGTGAGACCAAGAACCCTGGTGTTCCTCCAGTCATTGGGGCCATATCATAAGGATTCTACCTTACATAGCAAAAAATAACCTAGACAGATGTAAGACTTTGCGAATAATAAACCTGGTTATCCAGATGAAATCAATATAATCACAAAGGTCCTTAAAATAGAGGAGGAGGCTGGCAGTCAGAGAGGAGCTGGGACAATGGGGAGGGATGTGGTTTGAGGAGGGAAGGGGCCATGGAACCAGAAATGTGGGAGCACCGGGAAGATAAGAAGCAGAGGATCCAGTTCTCTCCTCTGGAGCCTCCAGAAGGATTACAGCCCTACTGACACCTTAGCATTAGCTCAGTGAGACTTCTGACCCCCAGAACTACAGGGTAATACATTTATGTTGTGTGAAACCAATAAGACTGTGGCAATTTAAACAGCAGCGTTGGAAACTAATGCAAGAGGAAGAAATGTCTTTCAGCTCCCTGAGCACATGGCTGTCCTCTGTTCTTGGAAATATTTCACCTTATTATCTGGTGTCAGTTATGAAAAGAGACAGAGTAAATTTTTTTTCTGAGAGAAGAGCTAGCACAAGAATTCTTTTTAGCTAGTAAATCTCTTGGGAAAATCCCATGATTATCTCTTATGTGATCTGGGTATCACAGAGTTTAGGGGTCAGATCTCACAGCGCATGATAGGAGGAAGAGGCATTTGTTTGTTGATTTGTTTTTCATATTAGGAGGGAAAATTAGATTTTCAGGACACAATCTGAGAGGGACAGACTGAGTCAGAGCTATTGTAAGAGAAAGAGGAGATGTGGAAGGAGTCAGGGCAATGAAACACTTGTCCCAGCTCCCAAATCTAAAATAAAGTCATTGATTTTCAAATGTGAAGCAAAGCTCTTCACCTTCCATCCTCTTAGGTAGGATCATATTCTACCCAGAGTCCCTGCCCCTCCTTCACCCCCCTGACATTGCACTGTGGAGCTAATCACATGTGCCCTTAATCCCTGCTCCTGTCCCAGGCTGGGAGAGACTCACTGTCCTCACCATGCCCAGCAGGATAGAGCTGGTGCCCTAGGCACCAAAGGAGAAGAGGATGGTTTCTGTGCAGGAGATAAGAGCTTTACCACACTTTACATTTCACTATAATTCTAAGTAAAGTTTTGTGGAGAGAAGAGAACATATGGGCAACTTTATCTGGTGGGGTTGGAAGAAGCCAGGCTCTGAGAATGACAATGAATTCACATGTCTAATTTTCCAGATGCCAAATGCTAGCTTTAGTAATTGTGGAAATGTGGACTTTGAGTTTAAGAACTAGACAGACTTAAGGTATTGCAATAAACGATGAGACATTTGGAATAGGGTCCTTAGCCCAGGGCTAAGGTCAGGCTGGCAGTGCCTGAGAGCTGCCAGGCACTGGCCCTGGGCTGTGGAGGGAGCAGCTGCTCTCCTGAGCCACAGGGCTGAGGACCTGGGAGGAACCACAGACCCTGGCCACAGGGCTGCCTGGCAGGTGCTTCAGGGAAGGAAACTGCTCAGAAATTCAGGGGAGCTGCGTTAAGCATATATCCCCCACCCTGGCAAGAGTGAAAATCTCAGAGACCCAGACCTTAGGGCTGGCGTTGGGTCCCTGGGCTGGCTGCTGTTAGCTCTGTCCTCCCTGGGGCTGAATGACTGGGACCCTGCTGGAGCCAAAGACGGACAGTCAGCAAATGTCCTTAAAGTCTTTACTCAGCCAGACCCTGTTCTGCTTGGAAAGAAAAGAAACACACGCTACACAAATAAACATAAAATTATGTGTATCTGTAATATGAATTTCTATTGTAAACTTTACATATTGAATACATATTTAAGAAACAAGTTGTATTTATATATTTGTATATACTATGTATATATGAATAAATATATGATGCACCTTTATATATAAAGAGATATAATTTTGATTGCTTGTATAAGGTGTAGCTTTAAAATTTAATAAATTGAACGTGGACATTGAAAACAAGCACTGGGTGCACCACCTCATGGCCCCTTCCTCACTCCAGGACCTGAGGGTCGTAAAGCTCAGGACCCTCTTCCATGAGCCCCCTGAGCCGAGAGCAGTGAGCTGCCCATTGCTGAGGATCTTGAGTGACCTGAGTGACCTGAGGAGCATCTGTGGAATCACAGAGCAGCAGATGCTCAGGAGATGGATAGTGGGTCTGGGCCCCGATTGGAGGAATGTTTTGTCCTCAGAGCTCAGCATAGACAAGTCCTCCCCTGGTCATTTCTGTCAAACAAAACAGCACATGTAGCTCAGAGGCTGCATGATCACAGGATGAAGCCTCTCCATGGCTCATTCCCGGCTCCCTCTCTGACTGGGCTGATGTGGGATCTCTCTGCCCAGCTTTGATGGCTCACCAGCTGCTGGGACTCTGTTGACAATGGCCTATGTCTGCCCCATGCACAAGCTTCTCAATAGTTGCTATTTTACCTTCTGGTCTCCAATAACCACAACTTGCCAACCATGCCCCTTCCACAAAGATTCATGGACAGGGGTCAGAACTATGGGTTCAGCAATGTGCTGGGGCATATATGTAAGAGAAACAAGGCTTGGACATGTCTGAAGTGAGGATGAATTTTCATCATGAATTGGGAGTAGGAGGTGGGAGAAAACATCCTGACATGCTCCATGCAGTGATGCCCACAACATACACTAGAGGTGCCCATAGAGGAGGTGGGAAGGGGGTGTGAGGCAAAGAGGAGATGTGAATACAGAGGTGTCCCCCAGCCTGTTCCCCTGAGAAGATTTCAGACACTGAGTAGCCCCTGGGCACTTTGAAAGACCGAGGAGAAAGGATCACATAAGGCCAAGAATTTGATAACAGCCTGGGCTACACAGGCAGACCCCATGTCTACAACACACACACACACACACACACAATTTGTTAAAATGTGTGAACAATAACATCACAAAGTGATTATGTATGAACATTTCCTCAGAAATTTAGAAAACGAAGCAATGTCCTCTGAGCTAACAATACTATGATAAATATGTTAATTTTTAAACTATATTTACTACATATATAGTAAATACAGAAAACATAAAATCGTCTATCTAAACATTTCTAAGAGTGGAGTTAAATGGCATTAAATATATTCACATTGTTCTGCTATTGTTACTGATACTAAATCCAGAACCATTTTCATCTGATAAAAATTAACATCTATACCTTTTAAACAGTACTCCCCCGCATTTCCTCTATCCCTATCCCCAGCAACCTCCATTCCAGTTCTGTCTCTATGTCAGTGACATCTTTGAAGCAGGTTCATTGTGCACTGGTTACCGACATACTTGTGTGTGGGGAATAGAACACCGGCCACAGCAGGTTACATTAAGGGGGTTTATTATATACAGATAAGCAGCAAGGGAACACAAAAGTCTTGGACTTATTATGGGTCAGTCCCCCAAGGCACAGGAAAGCTATGTGCAGCTGATGGAGTCGGCTATGTATACCCCACATGCACCACAGCTAGGAACCCAGGAAAGCAGCCACTCTGGGTTTTATATCCACAGGTAACAAGACACACAGGGCTGAAGTGCTGATGGACATTCTATTCTATGGGAAACTGGTATAGAGCACAGGTAGGCTGTTCTGGCCAGTTCCTCTCTATCTCAGGATGTTACAATTCCAGCACATTCTACAGTTATTCTTGAGAACTCTTAAAATAAGCAAGAAAGTGGAGAGAACTAAGTCAGTCCAGGGTCATTGGAGAACTGTCTTGCAGTTACCCCACCACCTAGACATCCCCCTTAGCAAAGCTAGCATATTTCATATGATGACCAACATCCCCTGAACTGGAGGCGGAAGTTTATCTTTTCAGATTGATGAAGCACCTTGACTTACACAATCTCAATGCAAATTATTAAGCCATAGTGAGAGTACATTTCACTGTGCCACGAAAAGCTAGTACCACTGGTAGGAGGATAAGACCCCCCGAAAGCAGTGACTAAGATGTTAAGAGGTGAAAGGGGGATCTTTTAGATGCCCCATTACCTGCAGCCATTGAGCCTGCTTTATGATTGCCCCTACTTGTATTTCTAGGATACCTGAGGTGTTTATCCAGGTACAGCAGGCATTGTTGGGTGTTGGTAATTGCATGGAAAGTCCATTGATTTCCACGAGAATGTGCCCATTGTCATGTTGATTGTGCAGTGAGGCTGTTTCTTGGTCAGAGTTAAGTCTCATGGAATATCCAAAAACAGGACATAAATTCCTCTCAAGGGTGGCCATGGTAGCCCCAGCATGTAATTGAGTGACATACATTTAGCTGTCCAGGAAGCAAGCTATTGCCATAGTCCTTTTCTCCACACATGAGATCCTTTAATAGTTCAGTCACTCAGTTGCTGTTTTTCTGACCAGATGGCTGGGTTGTTGGCAACGGCCCATGATTTAGTGGAAACGGAGCAAAATATAGTGTTAGGGGCAGCCTGCATGGCTACTATCATTGCACGTAGTTTGTCCCACTGGACAGAATGGCCATGTTCAGTGTCAGTCAAAAGATGCCATCCCCTGGCTGGATGGTGGCCACACCCAGTGGACCCACTGGCATGTGTTTTGTACAATCATCAGGGCCCCATGCCATACTGACATAGGCATGTCTCTGAATCTTTGGCTCTATGTTACCAAAGAAGAAACTAAATTGTCCCCTATAGACATTTGTTCCCTTCTAGCAAGCTTGCCATTTGTTCATGGGGCACATGGGTCCTGTGGGATCCTGGTTAGGGATGATTCTGACTGTATCATTTCCATTTAATGATTTCGATCTGTTGGGCCTGTCCAGTTTTATTGATAGGTACCAAAGTGAGAATGGCTAGTTAAGGTAGCAGCATCCTGCCTGGTGCTCTAGCTCTGAGATACTCAGCACCTATCAGTTTCCTACAGTAAGCAAGGAGCTGCCATTCAAAAGAGGCACAACTGGTGGCTGCTTCAGGAAACTTTTGTGTCCAAAGTCTGAGTCTGGTGCACCCAGTGACACTAGAATCACCTGACACCAGCTGTTAGTCTGAGCCCTGATGTGTGATACAATGTGAAGGGTTCAGGAGGGGTCATACTTCTTGGCAAATTAGGTGTTCAGAAGAGCCAGTAGCACTCTAAGTCTCCACTGGGGGAAACTCATATTATTGAGTCCCCACAGGGACCTCCATAACATTGGTTCATGAGACTCCCTGGGAAAGCTGGGAGAGGTGACTGACTGAAGTCCATGTGTTGAATCATCCTCATTATTAAAAGCCCCTGCTCATTAATGGCATTTCGATTAACATCTACTTGGAAAGTATTTTTTCTTTTTGGATTATGGCTCATTTTTAAAACATCTAGTCATAGCTCTTACAGAATGACTTTGTCTGTAATCATCCGGTTGCATTTCTTTTAAGGCCTGATGACGTGTCAAAACCAACAGCCAATATTATTAAAATGTTGTTCTCTTTGCAATGTGATCATCAGATGTAGGCCTTTCAGTTTACCCACTGTTATGATTTTTACATTTCCAGGGCTTCTGTGACAATGGCACTGATGTGACTCCATCCAGCATCCATCGTTGTGAGAACTCTGTCGGGCATATCATCATTGTGGGCATGAATATAATGGAGACTTTCATAGGATGCCATGGTTAATATTCAACATTAGTCAAAATTTCTTTTAGTCATACCCTTGGAGCTCTACTAGGTTGGAAAATATTTTCGGGTAAGGACAATCATTTGGTAGAGTTTTAAAAATAAACGTTATCAATACATTTTCTGCAGTAAGAGTATGAACTATGTGTGGTCCAGAATACATTTTTTTATGGAATGTAACAAAAATTATTTAAATGTATTAAATTTAGATAATAATTTTACAAATAGGCATATATTGGATATATAATAGAATAAACACACTTAAGTATGAGTCCTATATATATAGCCAACATTTTATCAAATAATATATTCACTTGTATGTATCTTACATACATGTATGCACATTTTTCCATACATATGGTAAATTTTAATTTTTTATTTAAATATTAGTTTTAATTTTGTCATTGATTTTCTCTTAATAAGTTTATAATTTGATTACTAAATATTTACATTTATGCCGCCAATTTAAGAAAAAATACATGTGTGTATATATAGGTAGAGGTGTAAATACTGTATCAGTAAGCTTTTATGCATTAATGGTTGGTAACTGGTTAAATACACAACTCAGTGACAGATAACAGTAAACATTTGTTTTCATGTTCATGGATGCTCATGTTCACAATAATCTGGCTGATCAAGGAAGGGCTCAAGTGAGTGGTTTCTCTGCATGGCACTGAGCTCATCTTCAGCCTATACATATCAGTTGTCTCAGGACAAGGCTGAACAGCAATGACTACACATGACTCAAGATTCTTCTGGCAGATCACAAGAGAGAATAACAGCCCAAACCAAACTACACAGTTGAGTTTAAGTCCAATAATTTCTAACATAGCTTCACACGTTTCAAATATATTGCTTTATTTCAGTGAGTACAAATTTTTAAGAAAATGTTTACTCCATTTAATTATAGAGGTGTTTGATCATTTCATGGACAAATAATTAGGTTTTCAACCTTTACAATGTTGAAAATATTTGCACATGTAAATTTGCATCAATAAGAAAATAAAGCTGGATGTGTTTTCAACATGTGTCTTTAAATACAATTTATTTAAATGGCCTCATGGGGGAAAATCATTTTAACTTACATAAATATCCCTTTTTGTCTCTCTTGTTTCTTATAGAGTTGCCCAATAAGAAGTTCTCCCATGAGATTTGGAAGTCAGAAAAGAATGACTCAACATTCTTCATTGGTACCTAAGACAGACACAGGGACAGAAGTGAGGACTGGAGAAACACCTGGAAAGATGCTGTAGGAAGCTGACAGCATCACCACCCCCACCCCTAAGCTACCAGACAGGACTGAGGACCACATGGTTAGATAGCCCATACTTCAGGGGAAGATGCATTCTGTTTTCTGAGGGAGCACCAGAGATTCCTGCTTCTAATATCAGCTTTCATGACTACTATATCCTTGGCTTTGAAAGGTTGTAGTGTGAAAATTAATCTTAGGAATTCGGTCATTCTTGTCATTCCCAATAGAGCAAAGAAACCAGAGGGGAAAGGCACTCAGGGTGCAAAACATTGTTTCTAGAATGCAATTGAAATAGGCCCTATTATCCATGGAACTAATGTTTATGGTTTTTTGAATAAATGTAGAAATTGACTCCCCCAGTCTTAAAACTCAAGATAGTTACATCTGTCTTATGTGAGTGTTTTTTTTTTTTTTTTTTCCAGTAAACCAATGAACAGGCTCCCAGATACTATCAAGGAGCTGAAACTTACATATCATTGAATCAGGACACTGAGACATCAGACCCTTCACCCATTATGATTGCCTCACTGACCTCCTGCTTCCTATTGACCAAATTATCTTCCTTACCCCTTGCTAATTCCTGTTTTCCCACATTTCTTCCCTGCTATATAAACTCCTAATTTCAGTTGGTCAGGGAGATACATTTGCGAATGGTGTCGCATCTCCTCAGTTGCAGCACTTGATTAAAGCCTGTTCCTTGGCAATACTTGTTGTCTTAGTGATTGGCTTTCTGTGTGGTGAGCTGCAGGATCTACACTGAATCCCTGGCATTTCAGTAACAAAATTCTCTGCAAGCTTCACTGCTTTGGCTTATTGTAATCTGAAATCAAATTTGTCCACAACTTCTAAGATAACTTGATATAATTCTACGATTCACTTTGTCCACCACTGCTTACCAGTCTGAGCTTGCCAGCTCCCAACCGTTCCTAGTGCCAATGAACTTTCTCAAAGAGCCATAGGTAACGTTTTCCCTTTTTCATAAAATGCTAATTTTCTCTTCATTCTTCCAATATATTGAAGACCACTAAGTTTTCCTGTATGCCCCACTTGGCAAATATTTCTTTGCAAATAAAATATTAAATTTAGAGATTCATCTCTACATTTTATTTAGACTTTAATAGTTTACTTTAATTCTCTGTATTAAGACAATTCCTTCTTAGAATATCTATAGTGGCTTCTTCTGTGTTATATGAATTCCAGCTGAAGCCATAAACTAGACTCCTCAAGGGTCATGATCTCTGTATTTATCAAATCCGGAGAGGTATTGCTATGTCTGTGCAGTTGCGCCTGAGAAAGAGAAAAGAATTAGGGTGCACAGGTGATTTCATGTCCCCCTCTACCAACACCATCAGAGTGTGGCTGCATCTGAGTGACACTCTCAGCCAATGGAGGCATCAGGAGGAGCAGCTGGGGCAGCCCAGCCTCACACATCTGCTTCCCTGGGGGTTTATGTTCGGGTGTGTAACACTGTGGGAGGGTAACTATTATACTGTTGACCGTAATAAGTTGCAAAATCTTCAGGCTGCAGGCTGCTGATGGTGTGAGTGAATTCTGTCGCAGATTCACTGCCACTGAACCTTGATGGGACCCCACTTTGTAAACTGGATGCATCATAGATCAGGAGCTTAGGGACTTTCCCTGGTTTCTGCTGATACCAGGCTAACCAGCTGCTAATACCCTGACTTGCCCGACAAGAGATGGTGACTCTCTCTCCTACAGATGCAGGCAGGGAAGATGGAGACTGGGTCATCTGGATGTCACATCTGGAACCTGAGATTGGAAACATAAAAACAAATGTCCACACAATTAATCATGTTGCAAGATAATTTCCCTGAATAGTAAAGCAGTGCTGAGCACCCTGGGCTGAGTAAACTGCTAGTGTTCTCCTTCCTTACCTGGGAGCCAGAGCAGCAGAAGTCCCAGGAGCTGAGTAGGGACCCTCATGTCCAGGCTGTGTCCTGAGTGGGTCTGACTCCTGCACAAAGTGTGACCAGCCTATTAAGAAGTCTTCAGGGCAGGAGGGTGTGTTCTGGGAATATGCAAATGAGCAGAGGATGGGGCAGGCTGGGCACAGCTGCAGGGCTGGCTCATCTCAGTAACTCAGCACCAGCTCAGTGTCCCCAGGTGTCCCAGGTAAGACCAGGGTAGCACAAATTTGTCTGCAGAGAATGTGTTTCTACTGGGGACTATTTTGTTATGAGAAACATTTTTTGGTTTCTTTTTGACAGTTTGAAATATTCCTCAGGAGTCGATGGAATAATGTATTTCATTGGTGTATGGGGATTATTTAGGAGAATATTGTTGTTTGTAGGAAACCCATAGAAAAATGTTAGACAGTACAATTCTCAAGTCTTCAAAAGACTCTTATGTGATTCTGGTTAGGGAAGGGGGTATTTGTCTTATACGTGAAACATTTCTGTGAGTTTAACATTGTTGCTTTCTAAAAAAATTAAAAATAAAATTTATTGACATGGTGCTACATATATTTGTAAGTATTAGGTAACGGTGTTATGCCATTTTTCTTACCAGTATGAGATCAAACTATGTACTATAGATACACAAAGATGATACTGTGTTTTCTTGATGCATGCAGCAGTCACAGATCCACCATTATCAAGAGTGACAGGTCTCTATAGTACTCAGACATTAAATGGGCTGCACCTTATTCTTGTTTTGGGCACCTTCATAGTCTACCTTCTTTTCTGCCATTGAGTATTATTTCCCAAAGTTCATCTCTCTTAGTGAGGGTGACCACTGCATGGAGCATGTCCCTGCCATGCACCATCAATGACACTTTCCTCTTTTACTTTTTATCAGTGACTGAGGACATCATCATGACCCAGACACCAGCCTCCCTGTTAATAGCTTTAGGAAAGAGATACTTAATCTCTTATTAAGCAGTTGCCCATTAACATGGAGAAATCACTTGGATCCAGATGAAAATGGCCAGGGATTTGCACTTGTTATATCTCCTATCTCTGATGTGCCCAAAAATGTCCCAGCCTGGCTCAGTAGCAGGGGAAGTGGATCCAACTACATCAGCATCAGTGGGCTGCCACCTAGGACCCCACAAAATTTTACTGATGCCTGAGTAGGGGAGCCAAATCACAGTGCTGTAGCCCATGCACAAACCTTCCTGCTGCTTTCTAAGCTGCCTGAATTTTAAGGGAACTTGCTTATATTGGGAGAAAGGAAGAAAGCTCCATTTGTCCTCTAAATGTTTGCTGAAAATGAACGGACAAAATAAAGATTAATAAGAGAAAAGGCAAACAAAATTCATTTGAAGTACAGCAGAATATCATTGCAGGGTGATTACCCAGATAACTCAATGAAATCCAGTTGTTTATATTTTGTCTAGGGAAGAGGGAATTGAGAAGTGTAGGCAATCTGGAGAGAATAGATGAGAACAGAAGTGCATCCTCAAAAGAACAGGTAATAGCCTGTCTGGATAAAGCATCACCTTCCAGTCTCTTCTATTTTAGATTCCTGTTTTGTGTTAATCTTCCCTGATATAAAAATTCTCAGGAAGAATTTTCTTGACAATTGGTTTCCTTCTGGAGAATCTGCTTTTACACAGATAAGGGACATTTAGGAAAAGCCCTTTTGTGCATTTGCTGCTTTCTAAATGCCTTTGGTTTTACATAATCATCTTACCAATGCAGCGTAGTTTGAGATGTTATTTTCTGGATTCCTTTACTTGGAACTACCTGCCAAGATCCTGTTCCAGAGAGATGCAGCTACAGATTGAATGAGCAGTTGACCCCTGAACAATGTGGAGGTTGGGGCACTGATCACAGGTGCAGATGAAAACCTGTGTAGAACTTTTGCATTTCTAACTCCAGGCATCATCTCGAAAGCAAAGAAAGCAGACCTTAACCTGCCCATGCCTTGATCTTAAATTTCCCATTCTCCAGAAGTGTGAGGAAATACATTTCTGTTCTTTATGAATTACACAGTGACAAGGAATCTGTTATAGCAGCTTGAAAGAGAACAAGAGAGACAGCTCACAATCAGTGAGGACAGGATGAGGTGTATACATACCCCAGCTTCCTCATCTCTCAGGTGGAACAGCCCAGAGTAATTTAGTTCATGCTTCCACACGTGGTTGACCTTCAGTTATCCTGAGTCAGGTGGGTTGTTGATGTGTCTTTTACCATTCATCTTCTGTTCTCTTCCTCACTTTCCTCCTTTCCTCCCAGTGTAAATTTGCTGCTTAAACAGGAATCCTCATTGTGGGTGGACCCAAACTAAGATAGTAAAAAAAAAAATTGTTAATCTTTTGTAAGAGGGGTAGTTCTCATCTGAATTCTAATAATTTCTTTTTCTTTGACATGTAGCAATATTCAGGAAGCACTTAACTTTTTTTTTTTTTTTACCAATCTGTTTTACATTCAGTTTGTGAACTGATTTTGTTTTTCTGTGGGTTAAAGCCAAAAATTAAGTTGTAAGCCACCAACCTGCTGAATGGACTCCTCTTTTGGCAAAGAGCACTTCAAAGAAATCTGAAAAACTAGGTTAGGTCGTGACTGGCAGATGGGTTTAGATGTGCCTCATTATACTCTCCTCCCTTTGGAGTTCAGACACAACTGACCAGCATTATCATTACAACAGAGATCTTTGGACTGACAAAACAGACGCTTGGTAGCAATAAGATACCATACTCCAACATGACAGATAATAGGCCCTGAAGAAAATCTAAATATTTTACCCTAAAAATATTTCTTTGATATATTCTGAAGTGGTTCTGCAAAGCTGCCTGTTGTGGGGGAAATTTGCATTCTATAGAGAATCTCCTCCCCTTACTAAGTCTTTTTTAGAGTCTGACATTTTTTAAAGGCCCAATAAGCAACATTCACCATCTACTTTATTTGCTACCCATAGGATTCATCTACTTGACAAGAACCTTGGCTTCCACACCCCCTTTTCTAGACTCAAGCATTTCTTTATGATGAATTCAACTCTTTAGGCAGAGCTTAACTCTTTCAACCAGTAGCCAGTCAGGAAAGCTTTGAATCCACCTATGACCTGGAAGCCCCTGCTTCAAACTATCCCACCTTTCCAGGACAAACTAATGTATATCTGACATGTATTGGTTTATGTCTTTGCCTGTAATTTCTGTGTCTCCCTAAAGTGTATAAAACCAATGTGTAATCCAACCATCCTGGGCACATGTTTACAGGACCTCCTAAGGCTGTGTCACAGGCCATAAGCCATATTTTTGGCAAAATAAACCTGTAAATTGATTGAGACCTGTCTCAGATACTGTTTTGTTTATGCTGGGTCACAAAATTTAAAAATCCTCTAAAACTATCTACACATCAATAAATCTACATTAGAGACAGTGGAGTGAGCATACCCCAACAGATAAAACTCACAAGTTAGAGGAACCTGAGTCTAAGATTTTGTCCACCTCTCTTGATTCATAAAACTACTTCGTGATTCTTTAAATTTTACTTTAGAGAAGGACAATTTTGGGGAATATGTTTATGGTCGGTGGAATGAATAATGTCCCACCCCAAAAGATGTCCATGTCCTCTTCTCTGGAACCCAAGTGTTACAGGAGTTATTAAGAAATTATTGTAGGCAGATAGAGAGGAAAAGGAGTCCTTGGGAAGGTTTTGTTTCCTTTAAATCAGCTCTAGAAACACTTCTTGTCTAGTCAGAAAGCCCTGGCTCTTAGAGTGAGGCTGGAAAGCTTTCCTATGCAAATGCCAGCCATTAGAAACTGGATTCACCCAAACATGGCGATTCCCACCGTTTTCTTCCTTGTCAACACATGTGCCTGGAGGAAAACCTGAAAGATGCTGTAGGAAGCTGAGAGCATCAGCACTCCCACCCTTAAGCTTTCAGACAGGACTGAGGACCACATGGTTAGATAGCCCATACTTCAGGGGCAGAAGCATTCTATTTTCTGAGGGAGTACCAGAGAATCCTGCTTCTACTATCAACCTTCCTGACTACTATATCCTTGACTTTGAAAGGTTGTAGTGTAAAAGTTAATCGTAGGAATTCGGTCATTCTTGACATACTCAACAGAGCCAAGAAACCAGAAGGGAAAACCACTCAGGGTGCAAAATATTGTTTCTAGAATGCAATTGAAATAGGCCTTATTATTCCATGGAACTAATATTTTTGATTTTTGGAATAAACAGAAACTGACTCCCCCAGTCTTAAAACTCAAGGTAGTTACATTTGTTAATCTGAGTTCTTTTTTCAGGAAACCAACCATCAGGCCTCTAGATACTGTCAAGGAGCTGAAAGTTATATATCACTGAATTGGGACAGTGAGATATCAGACCCTTCACCCATTATGATTGCCTAACTGACCTCCTGCTTCCTGTTGACTAAATTATCTTTTTTACCCCTCCCTAATTCCTGTTTTCCACATTTCTTCCTGCTATATAAACCCCTAATTTTAGTTGGTCAGGGAGATGCATTTGAGAATGGTGTCCCATCTCCTCGGCTGCAGCACCTGATTAAATCCCATTCCTTGGCAATACTTGTTGTCTCAGTGATTGGCTTTCTGTGTGGTGAGCCGCAGGATCTATACTGAATCCCTGGCATTTCAGTAACAAAATTCTCTGCAAACTTCCCTGCTTTGGCTTATTGTAACCTGAAATCAAATTTACCCACAACTTCTGAAATAACTTAATATAATTCTAGGATTCAGTTTGACCACCACTGCTTACCAGTCTGAGCTTGCCAGCTTCCAACCCTTACTACAGTCAATAAAATTTCTCAAAGAGCAATAGGTAATAATTTCCCTTTTTCATAAAACTCTTTGTCCTTCCAACATATTGAAGACCATTGAGTTTTCCTGTATGCCCCATTTGGCAAAAAATTATTAGCAAATAAAACATTAAATTTATCTCTACATTTTATTTAGACTTCAATACTTTAGACTCTAATTCTCTGTATTAAGACAATTCCTGCTTAGAATATCTATAGTGGCCTATTCTCTGTTATATGAATTCCAACTGAAGCCATAAACTAGACTCCTCAGGTGTCATGATCTCTGTCTTTATTAAATCAGCAGAGGCATTGTTATGTCTGTGCAGCTGGGGCTGAGTAAAGAAAAAGAAATTGGGATGCAGAGGTGACTTCATATCCTCCTCTACCAACACCATCAGAGTGTGGCTGCATCTGAGGAACACTCTCAGTGATGGAGGCATCAGGAGGAGCAGCTGAGGCAGCCCAGCCTCACACAGCTGCTTCCCTGGGGGTTTATGTTCGGGTTTGTAACACTGTGGGAGGGAAACTGTTAACCTGTTGACAATAGTAAGCTGCAAAATCTTCAGGCTGCAGGCTGCTGATGGTAAGAGTGAAATCTGTCCCAGATCCACTGCCGCTGAACCTTGATGGGACCCCACTTTGCAAACTGGACGCCTTATAGATCAGGAGCTTAGGAGCTTTCCCTGGTTTCTGCTGATACCAATTTAAATTATTGCTAATGCCCTGACTTGCCCGGCAAGTGATGGTGACTCTGTCTCCTACAGATGCAGACAGGGAGGATGGAGACTGGGTCAGCTGGATATCACATCTGGCACCTGAGATTGGAAACATAAAAACAAATGTCCACACAATTAATCATGCTGTAAGAGAAGTTCCCTGAAGGGCCAGGCGGTACAGAGCACACTGGGCTAGGTAAATTCCTAGTGTTCTCCTTCCTTACCTGGGAGCCAGAGCAGCAGGAGCCCTAGGAGCTGAGTAGGGACCCTCATGTCCATGCTGTGTCCTGACTGGGACTGACTCCTGCACAGGGTGTGACCAGCCTATTAAGAAGTCTTCAGGGCAGGAGGATGTGCTCTGAGAACATGCAAATGAGCAGAAGATGGGGCAGGCTGGGCACAGAGACAGGGCTGTCTCATCTCAGTAACTCAGCACCAGCTCAGTGTCCCCAGGTGTTCCAGGTAAGACCAGGGTAGCACAAATTTGTCTGCAAAGAATGTGTTTCCACTGGGGACTATTTTGTTATGAGAGACATTTTTTAGGTTTTTTTTTTTTGACAATTTGAAATATTCCTCAGGAGTCAATGGAGTAATGTATTTCATTGGTGTATGGGGATTATTTAGGAGAGTATTCTTGTTTGTACGAAATACATAATAAAATGTTAGATGGTATGATTCTCAGGTCTTCAAAAGACTCTCATATGATTCTGGTTAGAGAAGGGGTTACTTTGTCCTATACTTGGAACACTTCCATGAGTTTAACATGATTCCTTTCTAAAAAAATTAAAAATAAAATTTATTGACATGATGCTATATATACATGTTAGTATTAGGTAATGGTGTTATGCCATTGTTCTTACCAATATAAGATGAAGTAATTTACTACAGATACACAGAGATGATACCTTGTTTCCTCAATGCATGTAGCACTCACAGATCCACCATTATCAGGAGCTACAGGTCTCTTTAATACCCAGGGACCAAATGCGCTGCACCTTATTCTTGTTTTGAGCACCTTCATAGTCTACCTCCTTTTCTGCCATTGAGTATTATTTCCCAAAGTTCATCTCTCTTACTGAGGGTGGCCACTGCATGGAGCATGTCCCTGCCATGCACCATCAATGACACTTTCCTCTTTTACATTTTATCAGTGACTGGGGACATCATCATGACCCAGACACCAGCCTTCCTGTTACCATTTTTAGGAAAGAGACAGTCAATCTCTTATCAAGCAATTGCCTATGTACATGGAGAAAGCAGTTTGATCCAGATGAAACTGGAAATGATTTGCAATCATTATATCGCACATATCTAATGTGCCCCAAAATATCCCAGTCTGGCTTAGTAGCAGGGGAAGTGGATCCAACTATATCAGCATCAGTGGGCTGCAGCCTAGGACTGTACAAAATTTTACTGATGCCTGACTAGGGGAGCCAAATCACAGTGCTGTAGCCCATGCACAAACCTTCCTGCTGCTTTGTAAGCTGCCTGAATTTTAAGGGACTTGGTTATATTGCAAGAAAGGAAGAAAGTTTCATTTGTCCTCTAAATGTTTGCTGAAAATAAACTGACAAAAGGAAGATTAATAAGAGAAAAGGCAAAAAAATTCATTTAAAGTGCAGCAGGATATCATAGCAGGGTGATTACCCAGATAACTCAATGAGATCCAGTAGTTCATATTTCCTTTCTATTTAAGAGGGAATTGGGAATTGTAGGCAACCTGGAGAGAATAGATGAGAAAAGAAGTGCATCCTCAAAAGCACAGGCAATAGCCTGCCTGGATAAAGCATCAATTCCCAGTCTCTTCTATTTTTGATTTCTGTTTTGTGTTAATCTTCCCTGATATAAAAATTCTCAGGAAGGATTTTTTTGACTATTGGTTTCCTTCTGGAGAATCTGCTTTTTGGCAGATAAGGGATGTTCAGGAGAAGCCTTTTTGTGCATTTGCTGCTTTCTAAATGCCTTTGGTTTTACATAATCATCATACAAATGCAGCATAGTTTGAGATGTTATTTTCTGGATTCCTTTACTTGCAACCCACCTGCCAAGATCCTGTTCCAGAGAGATGCAGCTACAGACTGAAAGAGCAGTTGACCCCTGAACAACACGGAGGTTGGGGCACTGACCTCGGGTGCACATGAAAACCTGTGTAGAACTTTTGCATTTCTAACTTAAGTACTAATAGCTTACTTTTGACTGGAAGCCTTAATGATAAAATAAATAGTTGATTAACACTTTTTAAGTTATTTATATCATATACTCTATTATTCCAATAAAGTATGCTAAAGAAAAAAATGTAATTAAGTAAACTATAAAAATGAGAAAATATATTTACTACTTATTAAGTACTTGCTCACAGGTGACACACACAGAAGAAAATATAAGTGGATCTGCAAATTTCCAACCCAATTTATTCAAGGGTTAACTGTACCAGGATGAATGTAGGAGCCCCCATCTATAGTCTAGGGCTTTCCCTTTGCTGTACCTCTGCTCACTTCCAGTGGCAATATACATGTCTTATGTTCTTTACAGTCTTGGGCAGAGAACTCTGCCTGCATGCATTGCTGACCAAATGGCCTGGAATATGTATCTCTTAGGATAGTTCTATGGTTTGACTGTGTCCTCCAGAATCCACCTGTTGTAAAGTTAATTCTCAGTGTAACGGTATTGCCATGTGGGGCCTATTGGGATGTGTTTAGATCATGAGTGTGGTGCCCTCTAGTGGAATACATTAATGCCACTATAAACAGCGATTATGGGGCTGGGATCTCTCTCCCTCTTCTGCTTGTCTGTCATGTTAAGACATGGCCTTCCTTCCTTTGAAGGACCCCAAACTCCAGGCATCATCTTGAAAGCAAAGAAAGCAGACCTTAACCTGCCCATGGCTTGAACTTAAATTTCCCATTCTCCAGAAGTGTAAGAAAATAAATTTGTGTTCTTTATGAATTACTCAGTGAAAAGGAATCTGTTACAGCAGCTTGAAATGGAACAAGAAAGACAGCTCACAATCAGTGAGGACAGGATGAGGTGTATACATACTTCAGCTTCCTCATCTCTCAGGTGGAACAGCCCGGAGGAATTTAGTCCATGTTTCCACAGGTGGTTGATCTTCAGTTCTCCTGAGTCAGGTGTGTTTTTGATGCGTCTTTTACAATTCATCTTCTGTTCCCTTCCTCACTTTCCTCCTTTTCTCCCAGCGTAAATTTGCTGACTAAACAGGAATCCTCATTGCTGGTGGACCCAAACTAAGACAGTAAAAAAAAAAAAAATCGTTAATCTTTTGTATGAGGGGTATTTCTCATCTGAACTCTAATAATTTCTTTTTCTTTGACATGTAGGAATATGCAGGAGGCACTTAATTTTTCTTTACCAATCTATTTCAGATTGAATTTGTGCAGTGATTTTGTTTTTCTGTGTGTTAAAACCAAAAATTAAGTTGTAGGCCACCAACCAGCTGAATGGACTCCTCTTTTGGCAGAAAGCACTTCAAAGAAATTTGAAAAACTAGATTAGGCCATGACTGGCAGGTGGGTTTAGATGTGCCTCATGATACTCTCCTCCCATTATACTCTCCTCCCATTATACTCTCCTCCCAACTGACCAGCATTATCATTACAACAGAGATCTTTGGACTGATGAAACAGATACTTTTTAGCAATAAGATACCATACTCCAACATGACAGATAATAGGCCCTGGAGAAAATCAGAATATTTTATCCTAAAAATATTTCTTTGACATATTCTGAAGTGGCCCTGCAAAGCTGCCTGTTGTGGGGGAAATTTGCATTCTATAGAGAATCTCCTCCCCTTACTAAGTCTTTTCCAAAGAGTCTGACATTTTTTTCTAAGGTCTGGTAATTAACATTCACCATCTACTTTATTTACTACCCATAGAATTCATCTACATGACAAGAACCCCCCATTTTCTAGACTCAAGCATTTCTTTATGATGAATTCAACTCTTTAGGCAGAGCTTAACTCTTTCAACCAGTTGCCAGTCAGGCCAGCTTTGAATCCACCTATGACCTGGAAACCCCTGCTTCAAGCTATCCCACCTTTCCAGGACAAACTAATGTGTATCTTATATATACTGATTTATGTCTTTGCCTGTAATTTCTGTGTCTCCTAAAGTGTATAAAACCAACGTACAATCCAACCACCTTGGGCACATGTTTGCAGGACCTCCTAAGGCTGTGTCACAGGCCATAAGCCATATATTTGGCAAAATAAAACTGTAAATTGATTGAGACCTGTCTCAGATAGTGTTTTGCTTACACTGGGTCACAAAATTTAAAAATGCCTAAACCGCAGCAGCCCGGCATTCTTCCAGGACCTCCTCCCCCAAGATCTTGCTTCAAGTGCTGGAAATCTGGCCACTGGGCCGAGGAATGCCCACAGCCCGGGATTCCTCCTAAGCCGTGTCCCAGCTGTGCGGGACCCCACTGGAAATTGGACTGTCCAACTCTCCCGGCAGCCACTCCCAGAGCCCCTGGAACTCTGGCCCAAGGCTCTCTGACTGACTCCTTCGCAGATCTTCTCAGCTTAGCCGCTGAAGACTGATGCTGCCCAATCGTCTTGGAAGCCTTCTGGACCATCACAGACACTTTGGGTAACTCGTACAGTGGAGGGTAAGTCCATCCCCTTCTTAATCAGTGTGGAGGCTACCCACTCCACATTACCTTCTTTTCGAGGACCTGTTTCCCTTGCCGCCATAACTGTTGTGGGTATCCATGGCCAGGCTTCTAACCTCTTAAAACTCCCCAACTCTGGTGCAAACTTGGACAACATTATTTTATGCACTCCTTTTTAGTTATCCTTACCTTCCCAGTTTCCTTATTAGATCGAGACATTTTAACAAAACTATCCGCTTCCCTGACTATTCCTGGGCTACAGCCACACCTCATTGCCACCCTTTTCCTCACTTCAAAGCCTCCTTCGCATCCTCCCCTGTGTCTCCCTGCCTTAATCCACAAGTATGGGATACCTCTACTCCTTCCTTGGCAACTGATCATGCACCCCTTACCATCCCGTTAAAACCTAATCACTGTTACCACTACAGCCTGTTATCACCCACCTATTACAACATGGCCTCTTAAAGCCTACAAATTCTCCTTACTGAGGGAAGAGAGAGATCCTCTCATATTGTTTTATATTATTTTATACTCAGTACCTGTTTAAAGAGTAAAAAACAAGGAAGTGAAATCAGAGACAGGCAGCCCGGCACCAGGCCCAAAACCAGGCCTGGGCCTGCCTGGCCTAAACCTAGTAGTTAAAAATCAACTCATGACTTAGCAACCAATGTTATCCATAGATTCCGGGCATTGTGTGGAAGAACATTGTGAAACTCCCTGTTCTGTTCTGTTTGACTCTGACTACCAGTGCATGAAGCCCCTGTTACATACCCCCTAGATTGCTCAATCAATCACGACCCTTTCATGTAAAATCTTTAGTGTTGTGAGCCCTTAAACGGGACAGAAATTGTGCACTCAAGGAGCTCGGATTTTAAGACAGTAGCTTGCCAATGCTCCCAGCTGAATAAAGCCCTTCCTTCTACAACTCGGTGTCTGAGAGGTTTTGTCCATGGCTCGTCCTGCTACATTACAACTCCTCTATCCTACCCATCCAGGAACCAGACAAATCTTACAGGTTGGTTCAGGATCTTCGCCTTATTAATCAAATCGTCTTTCCCATCCACCCTATAGTGCCAAACCCATACACCCTCCTATCTTCAATACCCCCTTCCACAACTCACTATTTTGTTATTGACCTCAAAGACACCTTCTTTACTATCCCCTTGCATCCCTCCTCTCAGCCTCTTTTTGCCTTTACTTGGACTGACCATGACACCCATCAATCCCAACAACTCACCTGGACTGTTCTGCCCCAAGGCTTCAGGGATGGCCCACACTACTTAGGCCAGGCTCTTTCTCATGATCTGCTTTCTTTTCACCTGTCTGCCTCCCACCTTATTCAATATTTTGATGATCTTCTTTGCAGCCTCTCTTACCAATCTTCCCAGCAGGACACTATCCTGCTTCTTCAACATCTCTATTTAAAGGGGTACCGAGTATCCCCCTCCAAGGCACAAATTTCTTCCCCTAGTGTTACCTATCTCGGTATAATCCTCCATCAACATACACATGCCCTTCCTGCAGACCGTGCTTAGTTAATTTCCCAGACCCCAATCCCCACCACCAAACAACAACTCCTTTCCTTCTTAGGCACTGTTGGATATTTCAGACTCTGGATACCAGGCTTTGCTATCCTAACCAAACCACTTTACAAGCTCACACAAGGTGACTTAGCTGATCCCATAGACCCTAAGTCTTTTCCCCATTCTTCTTTTCACTCTCTCAAAAAGGCCCTGGAGACAGCTCCCACACTAGCACTCCCCGACTTGTCCCATCCTTTTTCCTTACACAGCTGAAATACAAGGCTGTGCTGCTGGAGTCCTCACACAGGAGCCAGGCCCACGACCTGTTGCCTTTCTATCAAAACAACTTGACCTCACAATTCTGGCGTGGCCCTCCTATTTGCGTGTGGCAGCAGCTGCTGCTGTAATACTTCTGGAAGCCCTCAAAATCACAAGCTATGCTCCACTTACCCTCTACAGTTCTCACAACCTTCAAGCATTAATATCCTCCTCACACCTTTCACACTTACTGTCTGCCCCTCGACTCCTCCAGCTCTATTCATCCTTTATTGAAACCCCAACAGTAACTATTGGCCATGGGCATGATTTCAACCCAGCTTCTCACTTAGTACCCAACAGAAGTCCTGAACCACATGACTGTATTTCCCTAATACACATAGCATCTTCTCCCTTTCCTCATACTTCTATTCTTCGAATTCAAAATCCAGACCACCCAATCAATTTTCACCAGCTAAAGCTGGATATGCTGTCATGTCCCACACCTCTATTATCGAAGCTGCTGCACTTCCTCCACCACTTCCCAACAAGCCAGACTGATTGCTTTAACTCGTGTGCTCTCTCTCGCTAAGGGAATTCACATTAACATTTATACTGACTCCAAATATGCTTTCCACATCCTCCATAACCATGCTGCCATCTGGGCTGAAAGAGGCCTCTTTACCACACAAACCTCTTCCATTATCTATGCCTCCCTAATAAAGGCCCTCCTTAAGGCTGCTCTCCTGCTGGCCAAGCCTGGAGTCATTCATTGTAAAGGACACCAGAAACCTACTCATCTTATTGCAAAAGGAAATGCCTATGCCGACAGGACAGCAAAAGAAATAGCCAATGCCTCCACACCCGCTGATATTCCAGCTTCCACTCCAGAGGGCCAGTATTTTTCTTCCTTATCTATCACTACCACCTACTCTTTTGAAAGCCTGCTCTACTCATCTTTTCCAACTCAGGGCAAGTGGTTCTTAAATCATGGAAAATTCATTCTTCCTGCCTCACAAGCTCAGTCCATGCTTTCTTCCCTTCGTGACCACTTCCATGTGGGATACAAGCCTCTGGCTCACCTCCTGCAGCCCCTCATCTCCTTCTCTTCATGGAAATCCATCCTTAAGACCATCACCTCTCAATGCTCTGTCTACCATGCCACCAGCCCCCATGGCTTTCTCAGGCCTCCTCCTTTTCCTATGCATCAGGCTCATGGATTTACTCCAACACAAGATTGGCAGATTGACTTCATTCATATGTCGCATGTCCATAAATTTAAATATCTCCTGGTTTGGATCAACACCTTCACTGGATGGGTCGAGACCTTTCCCACTATCTCTGAAATGCAGTCATTTCTTCCCTTCTAACAGATATAATTCCCTGATTTGGCCTCCCTACTTCTATTCAATCTGACAATGGTTCGGCTTTTATTAGTCAAATCCCCCAAGCTGTCTCTCAAGCTCTTGATATTCAGTGGAAACTTCATATCCCCTACTGTCCTCAGTCTTCAGGAAAGGTAGAAAGGACTAATGGTCTTTTAAAAACACACCTCATCAAGCTCAGCTTCCAACTTAAAAAGGACTGGACAGTATTTCTACCACTTGCCCTTCTCAGAAGTAGAGCCTGCTATCAAGATGCTACAGGGTACAGTCCATATGAACTTTTATATTGACTCACTTTCTTGCTTGGCCCCAACCTTGTTCCAGACACCAGCCCTCTGGGCAACTATCTTCCAGTCCTCCAGCAAGCTAGACAGTAAATTCTCCAGGCTGCTAATCTTCTCTTGCCTACTCCAGATTCCTAGCCATATGAAGACACCCTAGCTGAACAGTCAGTTCTTGTTAAGAGTCTGACCCCTCAAACTCTGCAGCCTCAATGGACTGGACCCTACCTAGTCATCTATAGCACCCCAACTGGTGTCCATCTACAGGACCCTCCCCACTGGGTTCACCATTCCAGAATAAAGCTGTGTCCATTGGACAGCAAGCCTGATCTCTCCTCTTCCTCCTGGAAGTCGCAAGTACTCTCCCCTACTTCCCTTAAACTCACTTGCATTTCTGAAAACAGTAATAACCGTTATGAACCTAATATGTCCCTTCATTCTATTAGGTCTATTCATTCTTACCCTACTTTTTGCAACAGGGCTTTACACTGTCACCCCCACTACTTGGACTTTGCCCCAAAAACTTGTCATCCCTATTATCTTCTGTCTAGTCATACTCCTATTCACCATTCTCAACTACTCATAAATGCCCTGCTCTTGTTTATACTGCCAATTTACACTGTTTCTCCAAACCATCACAGCTGATATCTCCTGTTCCTATCGCCAAACCGCCACTCTTGACTCCCTCTTGGAGTGGATAAATGATCTTTGCTGGCAGGGGACACTCCAATACTTTCACCCTGATGAAGTCCTATTCTTTACTTTTATACTCACTCTTATTCTCATTTCCATTCTTATGCCACCCTCTCCCTCTCCCCAGCTATCTCCACCACACTATCAGTCTCACTCACTCTCTCCCAGCCATTTCTAATCCCTCCTTAGTGAACAATTGCTGGCTTTGCATTTCCCTTTCTTCCTGCACTTACAAAGCTGTCCCCTCCTTACATACCTACTGGGCAACATCTCCTGTCTCCGTACATCTCCGAACTTCCTTTAACAGCCCTCACCTTTACCCTCCTGAAGAACTTCTTTACTTTCTAGACAGGTCCAGCAAGACCTCCCCAGTCATTTCACATCAGCAAGCTGCTGCCCTTCTTCGCACTTACTTAAAAAACCTTTCTCCTTATATCAACTCTACTCTCCCAATATTTGGACCCCTCACAACACAAGCTACTATTCCTGTGGCTACTCCTTTATGCATCTCTCGGCAAATACCCACTGGAATTCCCCTGGGTAGCCTTGCATCTTCTCGATGTTCCTTCACTCTTGATCTCCAAAGCCCAGCTACACATGTCACTGAAACAATTGTGGCTTTCCAGCTCCATATTACAAATAAGCCCTCTATCAATACTGACAAACTTAAAAACATTAGCAGTTATTATTGCTTAGGAAGACATTTACCCTGTATTTCACTCCATCCTTGGCTGCCTTCCCCTTGCTCTTCAGACTCGCCTACCAGGCCCTCTTCTTGTTTGCTTATACCCAGCCCCGTAAATAACAGTGAAAGGTTGCTCATAGACACTCGACACTTTCTCTTACACCATGAAAATCGAAACTTCCCCTCTACGCAGTTACCCCATCAGTCCCCATTACAACCTTTGATGGCTGCCGCACTAGCTGGATCCCTAGGAGTCTGGGTACAATACACCTCTTTTATTACTCCTTCTCATCTTTTCACTTTGCACCTCCAGTATTGCCTTGCACAAGGTCTCTTCTTCCTCTGTGGATTCTCTACCTACATGTGTCTATCTGCTAATTGGACAGGCACATGCAAACTAGTTTTCCTTAGTCTCCAAATTCAGTTTGCAAATGGGACCAAACAGCTTCTTGTTCCCCTCATGAAACCGACATGATAAAAAAGTGTTATTCCACTAATTCCCTTACTTGTCGGTTTAGGACTTTCTGCCTCCACTATTGCTCTCGGAACTGGAATAGCAGGCATTTCAACCTCTGTCACAACCTTCCGTAGCCTCTCTAATGACTTCTCTGCTAGCATCGCAGACATATCACAAACTTTATCAGTCGTTCAGGCCCAGGTTGAATCTTTAGCTGTGGTTGTCCTCCAAAACTGCCAAGGCCTCGACTTACTGCTGAAAAAGGAGGACTCTGTGTATTTTTAAATGAAGAGTATTATTTTTACCTAAATCAATCTGGCCTGGTATATAACAACATAAAAAATATAAGGATAGAGCCCAAAAACTCACCAACCAAGCAAATAATTATGCTGAACCTCCTTAGGCACTCTCTAATTGCATGTCCTGGGTCCTCCCAATTCTTAGTCCTTTAATACCTGTTTTTCTCCTTCTCTTATTCAGACCTTGTGTCTTCTGTTTAGTTTCTCAATTCATACAAAACCGCATGCAGGCCACCACCAATTATTCTATATTACAAATGCTCCTTCTAACAACCCCACAATACCATCCTTTACCTGAAAATCTTTCTTCAGTTTAATATCTCCCACTCTAGGTTCCCATGCCACCCGTAATCCCACTTGAAGCAGCCCTGAGAAACAATGCCCATTTTCTCTCCATACCACCCCCAAAAATTTTTGCCACCCCAACACTTCACCACTATGTTGTTTTGTTTTTCTTATTAATATAAGAAGATAGGAATGTCAGGTCTCTGAGCCCAAGTTAAGCCATCATATCCCTTGTGACCTGCACATATACATCCAGATGACCTGAAGCAACTGAAGAACAACAAAAGAAGTGAAAATAGCCAGTTCCTGCCTTAACTGATGATATTCCACCATTGTGATTTGTTCCTGCCCCACCCTAACTGATCAATTAACCTTGTGACATTCCTTCTCCTGGAAAATGAATCTCAGGAGCTCCCCTAGAGAGCACCTTGTGACCCCTGACCCTGCCCACAAGAGAACAACCCCCTTTAACTGTAATTTTCCACTACCCTACCCAAATCCTACAAAACTGCCCCACCCCTATCTCCCTTTGCTGACTCCTTATTCAGACTCAGTCCGCCTGCACCCAGGTGATTAAAAAGCTTTATTGTTCACACAAAGCCTGCTTGGTTGTCTCTTCACACACACGTGTGTGACAGTTTACAGCCCTACTGACACCTTAACATTAGCTGAGTGAGACTTGTGACACAGGGTACTATATTTATTTGTGTGAAGCCAATAAGACTGTGGTGATTTAAACAGCAGTGTTGGAAACTAATGCAAGGGGAAGAGACGTCTTTCACCTCACTGAGAGCGTAGTTGTCCTCTGTTCCTTGACATATTTCCACCTTGTTATCTGGTGTCAATTATGACATATTTTCTAGTATTTAAAGAAAAGATCTGCTACCCTAAAATTCTATGTCCAGTAAAAGTATTATTTAGAAATGAAGGACAAATTGAGAAGTCTTCAGTTGTAGGAAAACTAAGAGTATTTGCTGCTAGCAGATCCACTTTAAACATAGGCAAAATGAGCCCTAGGAAGGTAAAACTAAAGATAAAGAGGGTATATTAAACAATGTTAGGGACAAAAGACTACAAAAATGAGAAGATAGATGGATATAATGCATTGCTAAATCATGTGTGATAGTTGTATCAAAGTTGTAATACTGTTTTGTTCCCAATATCTGCAGAGAAATTACTTTTAAAAAACAATCTATTTACAATGCGGGAGGAAACATGACATAAAAAAGGTAAAATGCTATATTTATTTTAAATGGTAATATATTGACACCAATATACTGTGAGAAGCTATGCATATAAAGGAAATACCATGACAACCAATTTGAAAATCATTATAAAGAGAGATACCCTAAAATTAGGTAAAATTAAAATGAAATCATAAAAATGTTCAAGTAACCCAAAAGAAGGCAGCAAAAAGAAAACAGAGAAGCAAAAAAAGATACAGCAAAAGAGTAGAGTGCAGATTTAAATTTTAATATATCAATATCAATATATTAAATATGCCAATTATGAAATTTTGAAAAAGACAACAATTGATGAATAAAAAGAAATGTCCCAACTGTGTGTTGTCTACAAGACACTCACATCAAATATAACAGTATAAGTAGTTGAATATAAAAGGAAGGAAAATGGTATACTATGCAAACATTAATAAAAAGAAAGAATCAGTAACAAATACTAATATCAGATAAAGTAGATTACAGAGCTGAAGAATGTTACCAGGGACAGAAAGGTACATTACATAATGAAGAAAGTCATTTTGGAAAGAAGACAGAGTAGTTCTAAGTGCGTAGACACCCAGCAACAGAGAGATATAGTGCGTGTGGCAGAAACTAACAAAACAATTACATACGGAGACTTCAAAACCCCTTGTTAATCTTTGATAGGACAACTGGACAGAAAATCGGCAAGGATTTAGAAGGACTCAACAATATCATCAACCCACGAGATCTAACTGACATTTATAGAACACTCCAACCCATGACAATAGAAGTTCACATTTTTTTCTTCCAAGTGCCCACAACATATACCAAGATAGGACATATCCTGCCCACATAACCTCTCAACATATTTGCAATAATTAAAATCATAGTGAATGTGTTCTCTGACCATGGATCAAACTAGAAATCAATACTGAAAATGTAACCCCCAAATTTTCAAATATATGGGAACTATACAATATTTCTCTTTCCAAAGAACCAGCCTTTGGTTTGCCTGGTGTTCAGTGTCACTTTTTCTGTTTGCAGTTTTATTGATTTCTGCCCTAATATTTATTATTTATTTTGCTCATGTTCTACTTCAGATTTAAATTGCTCCTCTTTATGTAGTTTCATAAGGTGGAAGCTGAGATTATTGGTTTTATCCCTTTTATTTTCTGAAAAACACTCATATGCATATGTTTATCTATATGCATACACATGCAGAAATATGTGCAGATGCATATGCATACATGTGGTTTTAATACCATAAATTACCCTGTGAGCACTGCTGAATACCTATGCGTATTTTCTTTCCTCTGAGCTCAAACTCCACTCACTTGCAAACCTGGCCACTTAATCTGCGTGTTCATTAGTGTCTCAATCTAGAATTGAGCAAAAATAACAACAACTTTCATTTTATCTCAACTTTCTTGACCGCTAATACATTTAACATCAGTAAGTCAGAATCTATTTAATAGATTAAGGCCAAAGCTGCCAGGCCACTCCTAATCTGACTCTTCTCACACCAAGGAGTGTAATTGACATTGATTTAAAAATATGTTATTATCTGCCTATGTCTCCAACAATCTTCACTGCCCCAAAACTAGTTTATGCCAGGATTCACTTTGCCCAGATGAGCATCTCTTCTGCTTCTCACAGCCCAATTAGAGTCATTACTCTGCTAAAAAATAAATATGACCATGGGGGTACTTTGCTTAAAAAAATTCCCAGAATGTCCTGCTGTACTTAGAAAGCATTTGCTCCCCAAACAGAAAATGAAGGCCTTATTAATTTCACACCAGTCATATGTGGTGATCTTTAAGACACTGAGAGAAAATGGCTCTGATCTGCCCTCTCACAAACTTTCTCTTTTTTCCCTTGGTTAAGTCACTCTCCTCATAGTGCCTTTCTCTGTCCTTCACATGTTCATACTGTGTTCCTTCTAAGAGCCTTGATTGTCATGAACCTTGGTGCCCTTCAGAAACTTCTCTTCAGGTCGGTTGTTCTCCTCATCCATGTCAGTCACCTCCTCAGAAAAAGAAGCCTCTACCTCCCCAACTAACTGACTCCTTTTCTTCATTAACCACTTCTTCTTCCCTTGCCATTTTTTTCCTTTATGACCCTTAACTTTTTCTACAATCTTTTTGTTGATTTATGTTTAATTAGACATGGCCTTTTTTTCACCAGAAAAGATATAGGTAAATGAGAGCCAGACACTGACTTTCTCAGGGCTGCAGCCTAGATATATTCCTGGTCCAGCATAGTTGCTCAATTAACACTTTATTGAATGAATGAATGAATGAAAAGTTAATGAGCAAGAAACTCTCGAAGACATAATCAACACTCGTGACCTATACACATTGAAAACAACCCACTGAATGTAAGACATGGATTATTCTGAGTAATGAGAAGTTTGAATAGCAGTGTGCTGCTCTTCATAGTCAGAAAGAATGAGAGGAAATAGAAGGAAGAAATTGTTTTCTCGGCTGTATTTTACATTTGCTGGGGAGATAAGGAAGACATCCAAAGTCCATGATAATCAGGTATGAGTATTCTTATCTTTTTTAAAAAACAAGCAAATAGGCTTTGCAGTCACAAAAAATTGCAATAATTGGGACTACACTATCACTTAACTCTATTGCCTCCTGTTCGCAAAAACAGGTTGTATTAGTTAACTCTTCTTGGAAAACAAACCAGCTCCAAACAAAATGCCATAAAATGAGCATGTACAGTACTCCCTCAGTATCCACGGGAAATAGTTTCCAGGATACCCTGCAGACATTCTAATTTTTGGAGACTCAAAACCTTTACGTAAAATGCACAATATTTGCATATGACCTACACATATCCTCTTGTACATTTCACACCATCTCTAGCCTCCTTATAATACCTAGTACGATGTCTACACATGACTTAACCTGTGTAGATTCATCCAAGTGTTACTCAGCACATGGCAAAGTCAAGTTTTCCTTTTTGGAATTTTGTGGAATTTTTTTCAAAATATTTTTGATCCAGGATTAGTTGAATCCATGGGTGCAGTTCCCATGGATAGAGGGCTGACTGTACAGCTCCTTATAATTCTGAGGGTCAGCTCTGTGGTTCTTCCATTCTGGGCTGTCTGGACTGACCTCTGCTGAGTCCGCTCATGTGTCTGCAGTTACCCTGTGGTTCAGTTGTGACTGGATGGTCTGATGTGACTTCTTTAACCTATCTGGAAGCTGGTTTGATGTGCAGGTTTGACAACATTTGGTATCGGTTTACATGGGTCAGGAAGATGGGTCCTATTCCCCAACCTCTATTAGGTTTGTTCCCAGATCAACTCTGGGGTTCAAGTCTATTCATTGTGGGTTGTTTGGGAGAAATTCTACACGAGCGAAGCTGAATTGCTGTCATTTATTGCTGTTAGCAGTTATTGTTATCCTCTGAAATGCATCTTATATAACCAAGATCTCCCTAGGGTGGCCCAACGGTACAGCTCAGCTCAGCCCATCCTGTCACTTCGCTGGATGACTGCAGGTGTGAGAAAGGCAATGTGCTCAGTCACAGGAGAGGCAGGGGCCCACCCTGGGGCTGAAACCTGCAGACACAGCGTTCACACAGCTTCTTTGCAAAATACAAAGACTTCATTTTCTTTATACTTAAGATAGTTATACATTTTTTTTCTACAATGACCCTATGCTATTTAACTAATTTTAATTTTCAGAACTGGATGTATTTATTATTTCTGTGTTAGGTGCTCTTAGTCACTTATGGCAAGAGTGAGTTAATAGAGACAACATACAGATTAGCCATGGAACAATACAGAAGTGTGTGTATTCAGATAGGATAAATATCAAAGGGGTGACAAATACATTCTTTTGAGAAGCAGATTCTCATAGATCACCACCAGTCAAGGTCCACATTCAAGGTGCAGTGGCGTGTCAGTCACATTGTGTAAATAGTCAGCTCTGCACATTAAACTTGGCCAGCACATTGCAGGACCAAAATTACCTGTAAAGATATGGGGAAAATAAACCATCATGGAAATAATAGTTTGAAGGAGTTCTCAGTTATTTATACTTGGATATAAAGCAAAACGCTACAATGAATGAAGCTACAACCTAAAAACTTTAAGCCTTTTAAAGAGGTTTCTTTTTGTCAGGGTATTTCTCAGCAAATAATGATAAAAAATTTATGGATAAACTACTTGCATAATTAGCCACAATAAATCCCTTCCCTGCACTCATGCTTTGGTCGGCCTCATTCTAAATGGATGCAGGTGTTGCCCATGTGTCTTGCTCAGGCCAATAGGATAATAGCAGATGTGACACAAGTGGAGTCTTGGAAAGGGCTTGCACATCAAAGCTTTCCTCTCTCGCGCAGTGCTTGGAAACCCTAAGGTCACAATGAGAATAAGCCTCTGCCCATCTACAGTCAATGTCAGTGGCATGGCTGCTCTTAGGTCTACTATTTGTTCTTAAAATGTGTGCTAAGTTTGTTATGGCCATGTAACAAATTACCACAAATTTATCAGCTTAAGACTATACCCATTTATCATCTCTCAATTTCTGAGTCAGCAGTTGGCACATGGCTTTGTTGGGTCCTGCCAATTGGATTTCACAAGACTGTGCCACAGTATAGATTGGGCTTCATTCTCACCTGTGAGTCCCCTGAGAACATAGATACTTTAGAGCTCTTTCAGGTAGTTGCAGAGCTCATTCCTTAGCATTTCTATTACTCAGGGCTTCAATTTCTAACTGGCTCTTGGCTCAAGGCTGCTCTCAGGTCCAAGAGGCTGTGGACAATTCCCTGCCATGTGATGCTCACACAGGCAATGCCCACATGCTTCATTGCTTGTTCAAGGCCAGCAGAAGGTTCCAGAGAGTGTCTCTTTCCAGTCTGCTATGACAGAGGCTTATAGAATACAATAATTGGAAAGACATCTCATAACCTATGACATACCGTATGGATTAGAAGCAAGTCTAGGTTTTGCCTGTTCTCTGTGGAGGTAGATTATACAATTGTGTGATTCACTGGGGAGAGGGCTCTGCTAGGGTATTCTGGCATCTTTAGTTTCCTCGAATATCAGGTACTTGTACTGAGTGTGAAATCTGTCCTGCATCTACTGGCATTGACTAGTCCTGTGACCCCTGGGAACATCTTGGGAAGCATACTTTGTAAGAGAGGTTTTAGGGTAACCTAGCTCCTATTGGAAGCATAACATTTGCAAAATATCCTAATCTTTGTGATTTCTAACATGTCCTCAAGGTTCCTTAATTGCAACTATCATAAGCCAATTATCTCTAAATATCTGCAAAATTTATGTTTAATAGTAGGAAAATGATTTATTAAGGAGTCTATTAAACAAGACTCAGGGAAATGATGTCAACACCCAATTGCTGCTGCCCACTGCTAGACTATGTGAGACAATTTTCATGAACAATAGAACAGATACTGCATGCTAGACACTGCTGTGAGCACCACTGGCCTGCTACCTCTAGAAATGTTTGCAGAACGACGGCAATTGCTATGAGTCTCAAAATATAATTTTTTTTATTATACTTTAAGTTCTAGGGTACATATGCACAACATGCAGGCTTGATACATAGGGATACATGTGCCATGTTGGTTTGCTGCACCCATCAACTCATCATTTACATTAGGTATTTCTCCTAATGCTATTCCTCCCACTGCCCCCGACCCCATGACAGGCCCCAGTGTGTGATGTTCCTCACCCTGTGTCCAAGTGTTCTCATTGTTCAATTCCCACCTATGAGTGAGAACATGAGGTGTTTGGTTTCCTTTCCTTGTGATAGGTTACTGAGAATGATGGTTTCCAGCTTTATCCATGTCCCTGCAAAGGACATGAACTCATCCTTTTTTATGGCTGCATAGTGGTCCATGGTGTATATGTGCCACATTTTCTTAATCCATTCTATCATTGGTGGCCATTTGGGTTGGTTCCAAGTCTTGCTATTGTGAATAGTGCCACAATAAACATACATGTGCATAGTACCATGATTTAAAATTCTTTGGGTATATACCCAGTAATGGAATTGCTGGGTCAAGTGGTATTTCCAGTTCTAGATCCTTGAGGAATTGCCACACTGTCTTCCACAATGGTTGAACTAATTTACACTCCCACCACCAGTGTAAAAGCTTTCCTATTTCTCCACATCCTCGCCAGCATCTGTTGTTTCCTGACTTCTTAATGATTGCCATTCTAATTGGCGTGAGATGATATCTCACTGTGGTTTTGATTTGCATTTCTCTGATGACCAGTGATGATGAGCATTTTTCATGTGTCTGTTGGCTGCATAAATGTCTTCTTTTGAGACGTGTCTGTTCATATCCTTTGCCCAATTTTTGAGGCGGTTATTTGTTTTTTTTCTTGTAAATTTGTTTGGGTTCTTTGTAGATTCTGGATATTAGCCCTTTGTCAGATAGGTAGATTGCAAAAATTTTCTCCCATTCTGTAGATTACCTGTTCACTCTGATGGTAGTTTCTTTTGCTGTGCAGAAGCTCTTTAGTTTAATTAGATCCCATTTGTCTATGCTGGCTTTTGTTGCCATTGCTTTGGTGATTTAGTCATGAAGTCCTTGCCCATGCCTACGTCCTGAATGGTATTTCCTAGGTTTTCTTCCAGGGTTTTTATGGTTTTAGGTCTAACATTTAAGTCTTTAATCCATCTGAATTAATTTTTGTATAAGGTGTAAGGAAGGGATCCAGTTTCAGCTTTCTACATATGGCTAGCCAGTTTTTCCAGCTCCATTTATTAAATAGGGAATCCTTCCCCATTTCTCGTTTTTGTCAGATTTGTCAAAGATCAGATGGCTGTAGATGTGTGGTGTTAATTCTGAGGCCTCTGTTCTGTTCCGTTGGTCTATATATCTGTTTTGGTACCAGTACCATGCTGTTTTGGTTACTGCAGCCTTGTAGTATAGTTTGAAGTCAGGTAGTGTGATACCTCCAGCTTTGTTTTTTTTGCTTAAGATTGTCTTGGCAATGCGGGCCCTTTTTTGGTTCCATATGAACTTTAAGGTAGTTTTTTCCAATTCTGCGAAGAAAGTCATTGGTAGCTTGATGGGGATGGCATTGAATCTATAAATTACCTTGGGCAGTATGGCCATTTTCACTATATTGATTCTTCCTATCCATGAGCACGGAATGTTCTTCCATTTGTTTTGTGTCCTCTTTTATTTCATTGAGCAGTGGTTTGTAGTTCTCCTTGAAGAGGTCCTTCACATCCCTGTAAGTTGGATTCCTAGGTATTTTATTCATTTTGACTTAATCTGTGAAGTGTATTTAAATTCTCATTCTATAGAAGAAAAATCCAAAGTAATTGGAAAAGAGAAATCTTGCTATGAGATACACAGTTCTTAAGTTTCAAAGCAGAGATTATCTCTCAGATATTCTGGCTTATACAATTTTCGGTACACTGCAAGACAGAAGATGTGAAGACAACACTACCCAATTGGCCTTGCACTTGCTTAGCTCGCTGTTAACTAAGTTCACTGTAAAGAAAAAATGATTACAATAAAACACATTGTCAATGAACTGTCACAAATAAATACATCTTTAGAACCACATCCAAAATCCAGACATAGAACATTTCTATAACTCCAAAACATTTTCACCCACTCTTTTGAAATCAACTTGCTTTCCGCCTCACAGATCAGGGAATTTTGATCTGCTTCTTGTCAGTACAGATTTCATTTTCCTTGTAAGAGTTTCACATAAATGAAATATAGGATGCACTCTTTTGTGTCTGGTGACTTTTGTGCAGCATGACTGTTTCTCAGATACATTCAGATGTCCTTTGTTCTAATTATGTGCTCCTCTTTATTTTTGAGTATTATTTAACTGTTCAGTAATTTTATGATGGATCCCTTCATCTATTGATTGCCGTGTGGGTTGTTTCCACTTTGGGCTGTTATAGATAAAGTTGCTATGAATGTTCTTGAACAAGACTTTGCATGAACATATGTCTTCATTTCTTTTGGGCTAATACCTAGGCGTTTAGTTGCTGTGTTTTTCAGTAAGTGTTTAATACTCTGTCCGACTTTACCCAAAGTGGCTATAATATTTTACATGTCCACCAATAACTTATTATAGCTCCACACCCTCCAAAATGTTTCAATTTTTTTTTTAAGATTTCACCTAATTGTCACTCAACAGTAACCAGAATAGCTAGTGATTATTAAGCTATGTTTTCCTCCCATTTTTCTTGTCAATTTGGGGAATTGATGTGTTACAGGATATTGAGAACAGAATCAATACTGTCCTAGTTCCCTATCAAACACTTTTATAAAGCCATAATATTTAGGATGGTAACATGATATATAAAGGGAGTGTTGGAGTAGTAACAAGTATTTTCAATACTTATTATACTCCATAAAGCAATATATCTTCAATGAAATGGTGTTTAACTAGACTTAGGATAGAAAGGTTCTCATCTCAACCCTAGTATTCAATATTAGCAAAAGTTTGAGGAAAAAAAATATCCAGTAACATAAGCCAGAGAGTGTTTTGCCTATTAAGTAGCACTGCAACACTGATGCTCTTCTAATGCCAGGCCTTCACAATAATTTCCACTCAGAACATTTGGTTGCCTCCTTGCCTTGTTCTCCTTATGGGACTTCATGCTGAGGGCATGTGGCATCACAGAGGGAGCAGTGCACTTGGGTGCAGAAATATAGCTTAGGAGATTGACTGGCCTTAGAGGTGGCTGCAATGGAATACACATTTTCAAGGAAGTTCCCCGTTAAACCTCCTGGTAAACTGTTAGTTAAGACCAGCTGCGGGGATTTATCCCCGTTATCCTAGATGTTTGCAAGATCAAGTAGGGAGGGTAGCAGAAATCTAGGAGTTCAAGACCAGCTTGGAAAACATAGGGAGAACCCTCATCTCTAGAAAAAAAACACTGTTAAGATGTGGTGTGAACAATGGCATTTCTAAGTGATTACTTATTAACATTTGCTCAGAAAATTAGAAAATAGAACGATGTCTTCTGATCCAATAATATCATAATAAAGATGTGAAGTTTTTAAACTATGGTAAGTATAGAGAACATAAAATTGCCCATCGTAGCCGTTTTTAAGTGTACAGGGCAATGGCATCAAGTATAGTCACATTGTTGCACTAGCATCAATAATATCTATCTCCAGAACTCTTTCCATCTTGAACTGAAAGTCCATAGCCATTAAATGACAACCCCCTCCCCGTTTCCCCCGCTCCCAGTCCCTGGCAACCTGCAATCAAATTCTTTCTCTATGACAGTGACTACTATGAAGCAGGTTCACTTTGCCCTGTACCAACTTACCAGAGTCCAGAGAGACAGAACAATCACACACAACAAGTTACAAGAATCTGTTTAGTATTTACAGGTGGCCAGCAAGGGACTGCAGAAGCCAAGGATTCATTGTGGGTCTTCACCCTGAGGCACAGGTATGTGGGGCTGATGGAATCTTGACTGTGTGTACCCCACTTGGACCAGAGCTAAGGAACCCCAGAAAGAAGATGCTCTGGGTTTTAAACCCTGGTGTCACAGGACACATGGAGCTAAAGTACTGGAGGACTTAAGTACAGGAGGACAGTACTAGAGGGAGCTGGAACAGAAGCCAGTCTGTTCTGACCTGTCCCTCCCTATTTCAGAATGTTACATTTCCAGCACATTCTACAATTATTCTTGAGAAGTGTAAGAAAGAGAGTGGGAAAACCAAGTGAGTCCAGGACCATCAGAGGACTGTAGTGAAGTCATCCCCCAATACAGACATCCCCCTTAGAAAGCTATTCCATTTTATATGCCTACCAACCACCCTGAACGGGAGGCGGAGGTGTGTCTTGTCAGACTGATGAAGCACCTTGATTAACACAATCTCAAAGCAACGTCATTGAGCCAGAGCCAGAAACGATTTCACTGGGCCAATGAAAACTACTACCTGAGGCAGGATGATCAGGCCTACCTGAAGCAGTTATGTAGCCCAGGATCCCATGATGGACAGAAGAATTAGCTAAAAGGGTGGGAGAAGAATCCACCAGGTGGGATTTTCTGAATCTGCAGAATCCATTTTCTGCAATTATGAGCTTGTTTCCAGATCTCCTCTACTTGAATTTTTAGGATACCTGGGGTGTTTATCCAGGTACAGCAGGAGGTGTTGGAAATTGTATACAATCCTCCCAGTTGGGATTTTTTAAAAGTCTAGAGCAACACCATTATCTTAAACATCCTTCTAGCTGGAGTTAAGGGATGTCTGCTGGGCTACCAAGGCAGTGGCTATGGAGGAGGAGCAATATCTGCCATAGTCAGGGACAAATTTCTCATCATTTCATTTTTTTTCATGAGCACTGACTCCTATACGTAGTACCAAAAATATCATAAAAGACATAAACCTATCATCTGTTGTACCTTCTGGCAAGTCCCTAGTAAGTCTGAGGTACAGCTTTGGGCTGCAGGCTGAATGGTTCACATAATTCCAAGAAGTAATATCCAGAGACAACCCCGACATGCCCAACATTCAGAATCTCACCATCCCACAGTTATCCAGAGATGGCATCACACATCCTGCATTTTGATTACTCCCAGACCACCTACAGAGAAAGATGTAGCCTTTGGTGCATACAGCCCCCTTTCTCCCATTTTTGTTCAATCACCCAGTCATGGTTATGCTGGTATTGGTGTGTTCATTAGCCAAGTCTCACTGATGGCAGAGTTGCATGAGCAAAGTTTTCCTCATACAATATTGTCTGTAGACAAAGGGCTAGCATTAGTCCAGTCCTTGTTTTTGTCATTGCCATTGAGACATTTCTCATCTGTGCAATCAAAAAACTATGGTGCATCAAAATATTAGTCCAGCAATGTTTTTCTTAGTTGTCATCATGACATTTGCCAGAGGCAATTAAGTTAAACAGGGGCGCCTCCAATTTCCTCCCACGTGGCAGGTGTCGGATCCTCACATCGTGGGCCAGTGCTTGGGTCCTTTTGATGTACACCATAGTATTAGGAATGTTGGTGTGATTTACCCTTGGTAGAATGAAAGAGAACCTCTAGTCAATGACAGAATGAGGTCAAGAATGGGAGATTCACTACTTTGAAAGATTACCCTTGGTGACATAAAATAAGCTAACCAAGACGTTATGCTTCCAGACCTTTGCTGCCTCATTCTTGCCAAAATGCAGCCTCACAGGTTAGTGCATCATCTCTCACCCACCCCAGGGTCTCAGATGTCCCCTACCCATCTACAAGGATTGGGCTGTGTTGGTGTAGGAACCTGGTCTGGCTGTCCTTGCTCTGTGAACAATCCATTGCCTTTGTCACTTGACCCAGACATTTCAATTCTGATTGTCCACTCCAGGAAGGGAGATTATGCCCTGTAAAAACTTGACATATTTCATAATATCACCAATGCTAAAGGAAGGATAAGATGGCCCTGGCACCAGGAAAGGGCCCCTAGCTCCCTGATATTTCTTAGTCTTGTTTTCCATCATTGTGGGATCTTGTAGAAAGGAAGAACCCAGAGGAAACATAATCCTCATATTAGAGTTAGGGGACTTGTCTGGGGTATTGTAATGGCCTGGATTGCAAACCACCCCAGGGCATATATTCTAAAGGAAAAAAAGAAAAAGAATGGTTAGGAACACTGAAATGGCTTTCACAGGTCCAGACTAATGAAGTGTCTGCCTGGACTACCTTCACTTCCACCCAGCTCTGTGTTTCTCAACATGTACTATTTCCCTTTTTGTGGTGTAGGATCTTTAATGTCCATATTTCTCTAGTCAGATGGGGTACCACCCCATTAACAGACTTTCTAGATGTCTTTTCTACATATTGCTGTGTGATTCCACTGATCTAGCATTCACTAGATTCATTGGCCTGTGGATGCAGGGTGCATGTAAAGTTCATCGTGTTCCATGAGCGTGTGCCTATTGTCATGTTGCTTGGGCAGTGAAAGATGCTCCTTTGTGAGTGAGAAGTCTCATGGGGTATCCAAAAATGTGACATAAATTGCACTCAGGGTTACCTAGGTAGTCCCAGCATCAAATTGAGCATCATATTTCTTTTTCCTGCAGGTGGAAAGCTGTGGCCATAGTCCTTTCCTTCACATTGGGGATTCTTTAATAGTCCAGTCTCTCAGTTGCCATTTTCCTGAACAGATGGCAAGGCTGTTGGCAATGGCTGAGGATTTAGTGGAAATGTGGCATGGTACATTGTTGGGACAGCCTGCATGGCCGTTACCACTGAATGTAGTTTGGCCTACTGGGTAGAAAGCCCATGTCAAGTTTCAGTTAAAACAGTGGCCATCCACTGGCTGAATGGTGGCCACACCTAGTAGACCTGTCAGTTAGTGTTTTGCTCAGCCATCAGTGACTCCTGCCATATGGAAATCTCTGAATCTTGGGCTCCACATGGGCAAATACAGAGCCAAATTATCACCTACAAGTTATTTGGTCCCTTCTAGCATGCTTTACATTTGTTCATGGAGCCACAGATCCTGTGGGGTCCCGACTAAACCTGATCAAGAATGTGCCATTTCCATTTGATAACATGGCTCTGTTCAGATTGTTCAGTTTTACTAATGGTGTTTGTAAGTATCCAAGTGAGAATGGACAGCTAAGGGGCCAGTGTCACAGTCACACACGGTGCTGAAGCCTTAACATGTTCAGTCTCCATCAGTGCCTAATAGCAAGCAAGGAGTTGCCATTCAATATAAACACATTTGGTGGCTGATTCAGGCAACTTATGTGCCCTAAGATTGAGAGGCTGGTGAACTCAGTGACAATTTTCTGTTGCCATACCCTCCACTGAGTATGCATAGAGGTTGTGGATACCTGGACTTCCATCTGGTTAGCAGGCTCTAGAAATCTTAGAGAAGTGACTGGGCCAGGCCTTGTTGAACAGATTCCAGGGCTACTGTTGCAAAATGCCTCTTTCAAAGTTGGCAACTTTGTTCGTGATTTTGACTAAAGGAACCAAAAGAACACCCAGGTGAGGTTGATGCCATCTCCCATTCGCAAAGGGGCCTACCGGCCATTGAGTCTCCTTTTATTCAGTGGGTGCCACAGCGACCAATGTTTCCAGCTGCTCAGTTGGCATAATAATTAACTATGAGTACACAGCTCACTTTCACTATACATATATTCGTTGATGGAAGTAACAGCATCATGCATGATTAGTGTGTCAGAACCTTCACCACATCTGATAGGATATCAATTCAATTATCTAGGGATTGTGTGTCAGTTTTGCTTGACTAAGAATATGTTTTCTCCTTTCTAGAGAGACGGCCGCATCTGTGCAGGTGATAAGATCACGAACTGCACACTTTGCCTTACTTTTTTGTTGTAAATAATTTGCCTGATTCAATGCCATATTATGGAAGAATTTCTTAACTGTGATGAAAGCACTTGGAAAATCCTCAAATAATATTTCATGCAGAAATATAACTGAAAGAAAGACAAATGCATATACAGGAAAACAACCGCTGCTCTTCTCATGTTGGATGCAGTCTGCTAAAAACACCTGAAACCAGCTGTTAGTCTGATCCTTGATGTCTGGTACAATCTTGGGTTATTCTCCTTGGAAAAGTGGATGCTCATAAGTGCCAGTATCCCCGTGAGTCCCAGTTAACTGAAATTCATATTGTTGAGCCCATGCATGGACAGTCATGACATCAGTTCATGAGACTCCCTGGGAAAGCTGGGAAAGGTAACTGCTGAAGTACATGTTTTGAATTATTTTAATTATTTTGAGCTCCTGCTTCTAATGGCCTTTAGACAAGTATTCACTTGGAAAGGATTTATTTTTTCTAGTGGTCCTTTTTCAGAAAGTCCAGTCATATCTCCTCCAGCATGACTTTGTGTCCAATCCTTCAGATGTGTTTCTTCTAAGGCCTGATGATCTGTCAAAACCACTAGTCAATATTGTGATATTGTTTGTAATATCCAGAGGGGGGAGAGGACAATAGTACTCCCAATATTGCGGAAGGTGTACACCCCTCCTTGTGTTATTGTTCATAATATCCAGGGGGAAAAGAGGATGACATTACTACCAATATCGCGGGGGTTTTACACCCCCTCCTTGTGAGATTCTTCATAATATCCGGGGGGCGGGGTAGGACTATATTATTCCCAATATCATGGAGGCTGTACACCCCTCTTGTGATATTATTCATAATACCCGGGGGGGAGACAACAGTATTACTCCCAATATCGTGGGGGGTGTACACCCCTTATATTGATATTGTTCGTAATATTCAGGGGTGGAGAGGACGCCATTACCCCCAATATCGTGGGGAGTGTATAACCCCCTTGTGATACTGTTCATAATATCCAGGGAGAGAGGAAGATATTACTCCCAATATCTTGGGGAGTGTACCCCCCCCACTTGTGATATTGTTCGTAATATCCAGGAGGGGAGAGGACGATATTACTCCCAATATTGCTCGGGCTGTACACGCCCCCTTGTGATATTGTTCGTAATATCCATGGGGGAAGGGGAGATGATATTACTTCCCAAATAGTAAACACATTGTGTGTACACCCCCCCTGTGATATTGTTCGTAATATTCGGGGGGGGAGAGGATGATATTACTTTCAATATCGTAAACACGTTGTGTGTACACCCCCCTGTGATATTGTTCGTAATATCCCAGGAGGGAGAGTATGATATGACTCCTAATATCGCGGAGGGTGTACACCCCCCTGTGATATTGTTCATAACATCCAGTGGGGGAGAGGAGACGTATTACTTTCAATATCGTAAACAACTTGTGTGTACACCCACCTTTGATATTGTCCATAATATCCAGGGTGGGAGAGGATGATGTTACTGGCAATATCGTGGTGGCTTTACACACCTCTGTAATATTGTTCGTTAAGGGGTTAAGAGGATGATATTACTCCCAGTATCGCGGGGGCGTACACGCCTCTGTGATATTGTTCATAACATCTTGGAGGAGACAGGAGGAAATTACTCCGAACATCGCGGGGCGTGCAGAGCCCCTTGAGACACTGTTCACAATATCCAGCGGGGAATAGGACGACATTACTCTCAATATCGCGGGGGATGTTCACTCCACTGTAATATTTTTCTTAATATTCAGGGGGGAGAGGATATTAATCATAATACTGCGGGGGATGTACACCCTTCTGTGCTATTGTTCGTAGTATCCGGGGTGGTTGGAGATGATATTACTTTCAATATCATAAACACCTTGTGCGTACACCCCCCTGTGATATTGTTCTTAATATCCAGTAGGGGAAAGGATAATATTACTCCCAACATAGCAGGGAGTGTACACGTCCCTGTGATATTTTTCATAATATCCAGGGGGGAGAGGATGATGTTACTCCCAATTTGGCGGGGGATGTACAACCCACTGTGATATTGTCATAATATGAAGTGGGAGAGAGGATGATGTTACTCCCAATATCGCCGGGAGTGTACACCCCCCTGTGATATTGTTCATAATATCCATGGGGGGATTGGAGATGATGTTAGTTTCAATATCGTTGACACCTTGTGTGTACACCTCCCTGTGACATTGTTCATAATATTCAGAGGGGGAGAGGATGATAATACTCCCGATATTGTGGGAGGTGTACACCACCATGTGATATTGTTCATAATATCCAGAGGGGGGAGAAGATGATATTATGCCCAATATCGTGGGGGGTGTGGCCCCCTGTGATATTCTTGGTAATAGTCGGGGGGGATGACATTACTTCCAATATCACGGGGGATGTACATCCCCTTTTGATATTGTTCATAATATTCGGAGGCGAGAGGATGATATTACTCCCAATATAGTGGGGGGTGTAAACCCCCCTGTGATATTGTTTTTAATATCCGGGGGGGATTTGAGATGATATTACTTTAAACATCATAAACACCTTGTGTGTACACCCCCCTGTGATATTGTTCATAATATCCAGGTGGGGAGAGGATGATATTACTCCCAATACCGGGGGATGTACATACCCCTGTGATATTGTTTCTAACATCCAGGGCAGGAGGGGATCACATTACTCCCAATATCTCAGGGAGTGTACACCTCCCTGTGATATTGTTCGTAATATCCAGGGGTGATTGGAGATGATATTACTTTCAATGTCATAAACTTTTTGTGTATACACGCCCCTGTCCTATTGTTTGTAATATCCAGGAGGGGAGAGTATGATATTACTCCCAATATTGTGGGGGGTGTACACCTTCTTGTGATATTTTCTGTAATATCTGGGAGGGAGAAGATGATCTTACTCCCAGTATCGCAGGTGGTGTACTCCCCCCCAATGATATTGTTCATAATACACAGGGCTGCCAGGATGATATTACTCCCAATATCTCGGCATTGTACCCTGCCCCAGCATGATGTTGTTGTTCGTAATACCCAGGTGGGGAGAGGATGATATAACTCTCAATATCACATGCAGTGTACCCCCTCTGTGATATTGTTTATAATACCCTGTGGTGGAGAAGATAATATTATTCTCCATATTGTGGGTGATTTACTCCTCTTTTGTGATATTGTTCATAGTACCCTGTGGTGGAGATGATGAAATTACTCCCAATATCACCACCCACGTGACATTGTTCATAATACTTAGGGCAAGTCTTTCCCATGTTTGTCCCATGATAGGGAATAAGTCTCTTGAGATCTGATGGTTTTATGAAGAGGAGTTCTGCACAAGCTCTCTCTCTTTGCCTGTTGCCATCCACGTAAGTTGTGTCTTGCTACTTTTTGCCTTCTGCCATGACCGTGAGGCCTCCCCAGCCATGTGGAAGGATAACTTAATTAAACCTCCTTTTTTTTTTTTCTTGTAAATTGCCCAGTCTTGGATATGTCTTTATTAGCAGCATGAAAATGGACTAATACAGTCAATTGGCACAATGAGAGTGGGGTGCTATTGAAAAGATACCCAAAAATGTGGAAATGACTTTGGAGCTGGGTAACAGGCAGAGATTGAAACAGTTTGGAGGGCTCAGAAGAAGACAGGAAAATGTGGGAAAGTTTGAAACTCCCTAAAGAGTTGTTGAATGGCTTTGACCAAAATGCTGATAATGATATGGACAATGAAATCCAGGCTGAGATAGTCTCAGATGAAGATGAGGAACTTGTTGGGAGCTGGAGCAAAGGTTATTCTTGTTACGTTTTAGCAAAGAGATTGGTGGCATTTTGCCCCTGCCCTACAGATTTGTGGAACTTTGAATTTGAAAGAGGTGATTTAGGGTACCTGGTGGGAGAAAGTTCTAAGCAGCAAAGCATTTAAGAAACTACTCAGGTGCTTTTAAAGGCATTCAGTTACATAAGAGAAACAGAGCATAAATGTCCAGAAAATTTGCAGCCTGACAATGTGATAGAAAAGGAAATCCCATTTTCTGAGGAGAAATTCAAGCCAGCAGCAGAAATTTAAAAAAGTAATGAGGAGCCCAATGTTGTTAATCCCCAAGACAATGGGGAAAATGTCTCCAGGGCATGTCAGAGGTCTTCATGGCTGCCCTTCCCATCACAGGCCCAGAGCCCTGGGAGGAAAAAGTGGTTTTGTGGGCCAGGCCCAGGGCCCTCATGCTGTGTGCAGACTAAGGACTTGTTGGCCTGTGTCCCAGCTCTTCCAGCCATGGCCGAATGGGGCCAATGTAGAGCTCAGGCTGTGGCTTCAGAGGCCCCAAGCCTTGGCAGCTTCCACATGGTATTGAGCCTGCAAGTACACAGAAATCAAGAATTGGGGTTGGGAAACCTTCACCTAGATTTCAGAGGATGTATGGAAACAGCTGGATGCCCAGGCAAGAAGTTTGTGGCAGGGGCGGGGTGCTCATGGAGAGCCTCTGCTAGGCCAGTGCAGAAGGGAAATGTGGGGTTGGAGCCCCCGCACCGAGCCCCTACTGGGGCACTTCTTAGTGGAGCTGTGAGAAGAGAGGCACTGTCCTCCAGATCCCAGAATGGTAGATCTGCTGACAGCTTACACGGTTCACTTGGAAAAGCCACAGACACTCAATGCCAGCCCTTGCCAGCAGCCAGGAGGGAGGTTGTACTCTGCAAACCCACAGGGACAGAGTTAGTCAAGTCCATGGAAACTCACCTCTTGCATCAGTGTGACCTGGATATGAGACATGAGGTCAAAGGAGATCATTTTGGAACTTTAGATTTAACTGCCCTCCTGGATTTCAGACTTACCTGGGGTCTGTAGCCCCTTTGTTTTGGCCAATTTCTCCCATTTGGAATGGCTGTATTAACCCAATGCCTGTACCCCCAATTGGGTCTAGGAAGTAACTATCATGCTTTTGGTTTTACAGGCTCATAGGTGGAAGTGACTTACCTTGTCTCAGATAAGACTTTGGACTGTGGACTTTTGAGTTAATGTTGAGATGAGTTGAGACTGTGGGGGACTGCTGGAAAGGCATGATTGGTTATGAAATGTGAGCACATGATATTTGTGAGGGGCCAGGGGCAGAGTGATATGGTTTGGCGGTGTCCTCACCCAAATCTCATCTTGAATTCTCACAGGTTGTGGGAGGTACCCAGTGGTTGGTAATTGAATCATGGGGGCAGGTCTTCTCCATGCTGTTCTCATGATAGTGAGTAAGTCTTATGAAATCTGATGGTTTTATAAAGAGGAGTTCCCCTGCACAAGCTCTCTCACTTTGCCTGCCACCATCCACATAAGATGTGACTTGCTCCTCCTTCTGCCATGGTTGAGAGGCCCCCCCAGCCATATGGAACTGTAAGTCCATTAAACCTCTTTTTTTTTGTAAATTTCCCAGTCTCAGATATGTCTTTTTCAGCAGGGTGAAAACGGACTAATACAGGATTCAGACAGATTTCGAATTTTAATGGCTTCTTGATGGATTTACCCATTTATAATTATAAAATATCCATTTTATCTCTTGCATTAAAGTCATGACCTAGTTTCTTTTGCTCAGTTTTACATGATATGTACTTTTCATCCTTTCATTTTCAAAGCCGCTCCATATTCTTACTATAGTGTGTATTTAATGATTAACATACATCTTTGATTTTAATCCTGTCTGATAATTTTATGATTTACTTGGAAAAATTTGTTTATTTATGATGCAATTATTGTAAAGTTAGGTTTAAACCTACCATCTTGTTTCCTCTGATTTTCTTGATTCATGCTTTCATTTGAATTAGTCAGTTTAATTATAGCTTTTTTCTTATATTAACTTGCTAAATATGCAAGATTATTATAGAGAAGATATCCTCAACTTATTATGCCTAATACACGTATAGTGTATTACAATTTCTCTCTCAAATTATTTCTAGGTAAGTGACAGAAGCAGAATCAACCTTTGGAAGATCATCTATTTCCTGCTGGGTTGACCTGGAATGTGTGATATGACCTAAGGTAAACTTTGAGTCACCACACAGACCTAGAGCTCTGTGTGATGCAGCACTTCCTCAGGAGCTTGCAGTGGCATCAGGGCCCAGCCTTGAATGCCAGGCAGGGATCTCTCAACTCTGTGATTCTTCCCAGAAAATACATAAGAACTTCTATCTGGGTTCATATCTCAAACACAACCTACCAGTCTCTCACGTACTGCCCTCTGCTCCAAGTCTTCAGACGGTTATTTTTCATGGGGTAAAAATATGACTTATATATTACCTTGCAATTCTGTTTAAGATGGCATACTTATGTTCCTTTATTCTTTCAAACTTGGTCCTTATTGTTGAAACCCAGCTTTGGAGTTCAGAAAACTACTTTTTACTTCAACATGCTGTGGTCAAGACTGTGCAAAGACTTTTGGCACTAGGTCTTTATTTTTGCATACATTTGCAGCAACATATCTAGTAACTTAAAAATCTAGACTGTGAAGAGTTACATTCGGGTACTCCCTGAAAAAAGCAGGAAAAAATACAGTGCCTGCTGCTGTCCTGGTCAGGGGTCTGCCTTACGAAAAGTGGTGGGGGGAGGTGGAGGAGGGGAGAGAAACTGTTTTAATATCACTAAACCTTATCAATATACATGAACCCTAGTAACTGCTAAACCAAATCAAAAGAATGTATTAGTTTTGCATTGCCAGTAATCAGTCTCAATTAGGTGCCTGTTATGCAGAACAAATTTACTTGATGAATGAATGTAGGGAAGGAAGAGAGGCTTAGAATGAGCTCTCATTGAGCTTTCTCTTCTCTCGTGTCTCATTGTTCAAAGGGGAGGTGTACCTCCTCCTTTTTGCAGACTCTGTCATGCAAAGGCTGCTGCAGCTGATGGGAACTTAAAAGGTGGTGCCTGAGGTGTAGCTGAGAAATTTATGGTCATGAGCCCTCAGCTGCACCAAGTCCTCTGAGTTCTCCAACATCTTCATTTTTAGGCGTCTAAGAGAATCCACAGTGCCTGCTCTCCACAGAAACAACACATCTGGGCAGCTAGGCCACAGCAAGCAGGGAGGTTTGTGTTCAGGACTGTACCATTGTAGGAGGATAATGTGTACTTTGCTGGCAGCAATAAACCCCAACATCCTCAGCATCCATCCTCCTGATTTTAAACATGAAGTCTGTCCCCGACCCACTGCCACTGAACCTGTCTGAGACTCCAGGGTCCCTTTTGGAAACCAAATCAATCAGGAGCCGTGGAGGCTGGTCTGGCTTCTGTAGGTCCCAATTCAAATAGGTGTATCCATTACTGTGAAAGAGGCTGTGACTGGACCTACAGGAGATGGAGACTGGCTCTCCAGGGGTGACGGGCAGGGAGAGTGAAGGCTGGGTCACACAGCATCTCCATTGGATCCTGAAATAGTAAGAGAGAAGTGCAAGGTTATGTAGAAACATTGTGAGTCATTTTAATAATTTTCTGTCTGTTATTTATGTTTTGCTCAATTATTTTTTGTGTGTGATTTTGGTTAATACTCCCAAAACATACAGGTTTAAAAAGAGCCAAGATTTGCAAAGCACAAATGGGCCTCTAGAAGTCACCTATCCCATCCCCCTCTTTCTGTGTCACAGCTTTCACTAAAGTACACGTCCTTGCTCCTGGAATCTTCCTCACTCTCATAGATCTAGACATCACATGCCCCATCCTGGAGGACAAGACACATCTAACACGAGGACAGGACACACATGGGAGGTGGCAGGGCCCACAGAGTTCACCCTCCCACCCCATCATCCTCCCTCATTTCCCTTCCGCCCTTAGCAGGGACCCAGTGCATTAGCAGCCCCGGGAGCTGAGCAGGGAGCCTCACTGTGGGAAGGTGAACTGAGGAGTCCTGGTCAGTCAAGGCAAGGTTAGAGCTGAGCTTTTATCTCAGACTCACAAGGGAAGGTCTTCCCTAGGGGACAGTATGCAAATCCCCTGGTGGGTGCAATGGGGTGGAAAGAGCCAAGGAGAAGGTGGGGGCATCTCTTGTGAGCAAAATGACATAAATATATTTTATGTTTTTAAGGAAATCAGGAGAGGTAAAATCTGTTTCCTGAGTGGCAGAAGGGACATATTTAGATGTTTCCTGCTGTTTCCTCTACCCAATTTCTAGTTCGTTAGGACTTTCTCAGGCATGGTTTACACTTCTCTTTAATAAGGTTGAGCTTTCATAAATATTTGGTGATTCTTATTTCTTGGTTCAGGTTTATTTAAAAGAGCCTAGGTTTGTTTTATTTTATTTTATGTAAAGCCAAACACACAGTGCAAAGGGTTCAAATCTTAAGGGTGCAAATGAATGTCAAGATCCAGATCATTTCATGTCATGATCCACACCAAAATATGGAAGGTTTCCAATTCTCTTGCTGCTTTCATTATGCACCTTCCCAGTCAGCAACTGCTGCTCAAAACACAATCACTGTAACTGATACTGTGACATCTATTATAATTGTTTTTTTTTCTGTACTTAATCTTTATATCAGGTAAACATTTTTTCGTAGCTTCTTTCTTATTTCTTTCATTTGAGGGCTTGACTCCTTCTTAGCAATTTGAATTGCTGTCTGCTATCATTCCCTGTTATTCCGAAGGATTTTCTCTTGAATTTCCCACAAGGCACATACACTATTAATGAATTAGTCTTTGTGTATGAAGGAACATTTCTACCTTGCTTTTATGTTTAAATGATTGTTTTTCTGGATATAGCATTTGTGGCTTTTTCTCCCCCAGCATTTAAATATATCATTCCACTGTCGTCCCACCTCCATTAGTAATGATGAAAATTTAGCCAATAGCTTTATTATTGCTTCCTAGTATAGAGTAAGTCAGTATTTTAGCAATGCCTTCCAAATTCTCTGTCTTTGTCTTTCAGCTGTGGTACTATAATGTGTATTGTTATGAATTGCATTGTGCTTATCCTAAAAGGGTTTCACTGAGTTACTTTCATGTATAGATTAATGTGTTTCATCACTGTGAAAAATGTTTTTCATTATTTCTCCATTTTTTTTCTTTTTCAGTTTTTATTTTAGAATCAAAGCATACATGTACAGATATGTTACAAAGTTATTTTGCATGATGCTGAGGTTTGGGGTATGACTGAAATTATTAACCAGGTAGTGAACATTGTACCCATAGGTAGTTTTTCAGCCCCTGCCCTTTCTCCCTTTGTGTTCCCTCTAGCACAGTGTCTATTGTGCCCATCAACTGGGGATTCGATAAAGAAACTGTGGTATACATGCACCATGGAATACTATGCAGCCATAAATAAGAACAAAATCATGCCCTTGCAGAAACTTGGATGCAGCTGGAGGCCATTTTCCTAAGTGAACAGATGCAGAAACAAAAAACCAAAAACCACATGTTCTCACCTATAAGTGGGAGCTAAACATGGGGTATGCATGGGCATAAAGATGGAAATACATTTTTAGCCTCTTTCTGTCTTCTCCTTTGTGATTCCTAATACAAATTTGTTGGTATTATACACATGGACCTATAATGTCTGAGGTTTTATTCATTCTTCTTTATAATTTTTTCCTTCTTTATATGAGATCATTTCTATTGAGTTGTTTTTCAGGTCACTGATTCTTGTGTCATCTTAAATTGCTATTGAGTCTATCTAATACATTTTTCAATTGAGTTGTTGTACTTTTCATTTCTAGATTTCCCAGTAAGCCTGTTTTCATAGTTTTGTCTCTGTTTGAGAGCCTCTATTTGTTGAATAACTGTCTTTACAAATTCCTTTTTAAGTCTTTTATTATAGGTTAAAATAATTATTTGGACATATATTTGATAAGGGTGGAGCACATAGACACCATGGAGATGGACCATAAGGCAGGGAGCTCAGAATTAGATTAGGTGAATTTGGAGTCTCTGACTATAGGATGCTCTTATGGGCTTTAATTATTTCCCATGTATTATGCTTCTCATATTACAAATAGCTTTTATTTTTAAGATAGTAACTATATATAGAAATTCAGCATATAAATCCTTGGAAATTTCCAACAGAAAAATTGATGAAATGATGGTTTTTCTTAGGCCCCCACACCAGCCTCTGCCTGGGACCTGACTTTGTCTCTGAGGCGGTGGAATCTGTGATGAGGTTTTGAGTTGGGCAGTGAAATCATGGCAGGGTAGGCTGTGCTCTGGGTGCTGAGAAGGACAGGAAGACACTCTTTCAGGGTGAGTGATGCTGGGAGTTCGAGGGGAGACTCAGCATGGAGCTGCCTGTGAGTTGCCCCGGCAGTCCTGTTTGGACAGTGATCATCTCAAAAGTGTACTCGGATGCCACTGGATGGCCCAAACGTGGGCTCAGGTTGGAGAAGGACAAAGCTATAGGGATGAATATATAAGGCTCATTTAACACTCTGAAATGTCAGTACAACCATAATGAATTATATGGGAAGGGAAAGGAGTCACAAGGTTGTGATTTTTTTATTTGAGATTAAAATATATCCCCTCAGCTCATTTTTCCCTCCAGGATGTATCTACTGATATACATTTAACCAAAGTCACTGTTTTTAATTGTCGTTTTAGTAAATGACAGCCTATGTGCAGAGTTCCTAAATAACTGGGAAGCCAGACCATTATTCCTATGGGTGAAGCCAGGAAGTGACTGTGGATGTGAACAAATGTGAGATTCATGTACACGTCTCCAAAGACACAGGCCACTGATCTGGGAGAACCTGCAGTCATTTCACTTTCCCATACCCAGATGAGAGGACACCTTGATCTGTGTTCATCTGATGAACTCTAAAATCTGGACCATATTCTGAAGGTGTAGTTCACACTTCTTTTCTGTGCTAGTGGGACTGTCTCACTGACATGTATTTTACCCTCTGCATAGGACAGTCTGTGATACATACAACTTGTTTTCTGCTAAATATCCATCAATCATGTCATTTATGAGTCTTCCATAGGTGTTACCTGACCTATGGCTATGGGGTCTTCCAAAAGAATGGGCCAGAGGTGGAGCTGTGAAACTGTAGCTGGATAAAAAGTGTAAATGTCAAGAAAGGGTATTGAAGTGGTGATAATAATAATAATATTCCAAATTAGTCTGGGCTCTTGGCTGTGATTACTGGTAAGCGTGAAAGAGTCTAGGTTTGGTTTTTATTAGTTTTATTTCAACTGATAAAGTAGCCAGAGTAAAGTGCATAAATCTTGAATGTTCAACTGAATACAGTTTTTGTGTAATTCATTGTCCGGACGGAATGATAGAATATTTCACATTCCCTTGTGCTTCCCTCATGGACAATCTTTGTCAGTTACCACCCCTCCCACCCAGCAAAATTAACTGTCTTTCTGACATCTACACAATCATTTAGGTTTTCCTGCCTTGAACTTTATATAAATAGCATTAAGTGTATTTTTATCTTTTTAGACTTGGTATTTCTCCCTACAACTTCATTTCTTTCAGAGGAGTCAAGGTCCTGTCTCATGTCATTTCCTGTGATTCTGAAGGATTTTCTCTCAAATGTCTTGTAAGACATAGCTGCTATGAATGAATGTATTTTGTTTATCAAAGAATTTTTTTGCTTTTTCTTTAGATTTGAAAGGTATTTTCAATGGATATAGATTTCCTGGTTGCCTTTTTTTTTCCTTTCAGCTTTTAAATATGACATTTCACTCCTTCTAACTTCTATTGGTCCTGATGAAAACTCAGCCAATGGCTATGTTGTTGTTTTTCTGTATATAGTGTCTGCTTTCATTCTTGATGCAATGAAGATTTTCTCTTTGTCTTTCAACATTTTAATATAATGTGTTCAGTTATTAATTCCTATTGATTATCTAAAAGATTTTTATTGAATTTTTTCCATCTAAGAATTTTTTTATTACTTTCGAAAAGTTTTTTTCATTATTTCTCCAAAGATTTTTTCAGCCACTTTCTCTTTCTCTCCTCCTTTGTGACTCTCATTATACATTTGTTGGCATTCTTCACTCTGAGCTATAAATCTCTGAAGTCGTCTTTTTTTCTAAACATTTTCTTTAGACTCAATAATTTCTATACCTCTATTTTCAAGTTAACTGATTGTTCTGCCATCTCAATTTGCTATTAGACCTAGCTAATAAATATTTAAATTGGATTATTGTACTTTTCATTTCTAGAGTTCCCATTTGGTCATTTTTTTGTATTTTCCATGTCTTTTCTTGAGGCCCTACTTGCCGAATCTTCTTTATTTTAATATTTTCTTTTTTATGTCAATGATCATAGATTTAAACATAATTATTTGAACATCTGTATATTAACTGCTTTGTAGTCTTTGCTAAATCCAATAATTGGGGCAAGTTAGAATTAACTTTCATTGACTATTTTCTGTTGTTATTATTGTAGCTGCTTTATTTTTATTCCTTTAATATTGTTCATACTTCTCTGCTTTTTTCCAGGAGTTGTTAAACTGAAAATTGTACATTTTTGATAGCATATTATAGTACCTGTCTTTAGATTTTGGGCTTTTTTATTTTAATTTTAACTTTTTTAGAAATAGGGTCTTACTCTTTCACCCAGGCTGGAGTGTGGTGGTGTGATCATAGCTTGCTGCAGCCTCAACCTCTTGGGGTCCAGTGGTTCTCCAGCTTCATCCTCCTGAGTAGCTGGGACTATAGGGGCATGCCACCACTCTCTGCTATATATTTTTTTAATTGTAAGATAAGGGTGTCACTATTTTGCCCACCCAGCCTGGTCTCGAACTCCTGGCATCAAGTAATCCTTCTGCATCAGCCTCCCAAAGTACTGGGATTACAAGCTTGAGCCACCATATCAGGCCTGGAATTTGTTTTGTTTTTCTGATCATTTTTTAATTTTCTTCTTAGTTTCTTGTCTGAACTTACTGATAGTACCTGACTTATGATAGTTGGAGTTATAATGTTTTGACTTTCAGATGGTGTGAATGTGATATGCATTCAAGTAGAAATAGAACTTCTAGTATTCATACAACTATTCTATTTTCTCTTTCAGTATAGTATTCAATAAATTACATGAGGTATTCAACACTTTATTGTAAGATAAGCTTTGTGTAAGATAACGTTGACCAACAGTAAGCTAATGTAAGTGTTCTGAGCACATTTAGGATAGGATAGGCTGAGGTATAATGTTAAGTGGATTAGATGTATTAAATGTATTTTCAATGCATGATATCGAAAAATCTGTATCTCACGTGGCATTTGACCACAGATATCTCTGCTTCTCTTTGTTCTTAATATTAATATTTAGTTTGATTTTATAGGAACTACACATGTATCTGCACAGCAAAGTGGTCACCAATGATCTGAGACATTTTGCTCAAATATCTGGAGGTTATAAATCTGTCTTCTGTCAACCCATCTGCGTGTAGTTTAAAAAGCAAACTGCATGCAAAATGCAGCTAGTTTTTACCTCTCTCTGGTTTTACTTTGCACTGGAAACTCCTGGTTCTCATCGCTCATATCTATAACTTCTAGGTCACTGGGAATATGTGCAGAGATTATTTCAGCAATATGGGTCTATCTTATCCAGGAATCTGCTATTTACTATCAGCAGATGTATTACTTGCCCCAAACAGGGAATCATCTTGGACTAGCAAGACTGTGGGCTTTTTCTGTTCATTTCCTATGGAGTTCTCCATGTTTAGCTGGAAACACTGAAGAATTTTTTTCCACTCCTTGGCTTTACTCAAGTCCACCCACTTTGGCAGCAAGCTGCCAGTTTTATTTGCTATCCTTACATGCGTAAAACTCTAGTTCTGCAATTCACGTTGACTGAGCTGGGAATGGAAGGGTGCTGTCACAGGCAAAAGGCTACAGACATTTTCTTTCCTTACTCAAAGCACTAGTACTTTTTTTTTCTATAAGGAATATGCATCCTTAATTATTTTATGCTTTGCCAATTTTCAGAGTGCTGAAATAGTTTTGATATTTCAGCTTTATATTTATAGGTGTGTTTGTTGTTTATTCTTGCACAGAAGATTTATTAAACTCTTTGTGATGCCATAAACAGAGATGCCTTCTAAAATGCATTTAAATGAACATAATAGCCACACTGAAATGGTATGATGTAATGGATTAACATAAGTAATTTTGGACTTGAGAACTTGAGCTCCAAAATGGCCAAATAGAGCAGAGATGCTAAAACTGAGTGGCCACTACACTAGCTGTCTGTAAAGGAAGCAGCTGGTATAATCTAGTAAACACTGATGGTCTTGTTGAGGTTTTTGTTTCATGTTGAATCACTGTGGAAGGCCAGTTATTATACTGCTGACAGTAGTAAACTGCAAAATCTTCAGGCTCTAGGCTGCTGATGGTGAGAGTGAAGTCTGTCCCAGACCCACTGCCACTGAACCTGGCTGGGATGCCAGTGGCCCTGTTGGATGCACCATAGATGAGGAGCCTGGGAGCCTGCCCAGGTTTCTGCTGGTACCAGGCTAAGTTGCTGCTAACACTCTGACTAGCCCTGCAGGAGATGGTGGCTCTCTCCCTTGGAGACAAAGACAGGGTGGCTGGAGACTGCGTCATCACTATTTCTCCGGTGGTATCTGAAATTGGAAATAAAACAGAAATGCACTCATGTAATCAAAATCAAAACCACTGTCTTTAAGTAGAGCTAAAATTGTTGATCTACATTGAATTTTAATTATATTTGGTGCTGAGCAGAGGTGGCAGGAGTTTGCACTGATGTGCAAAACCACCTCATGTTCCCCTCACCTGGGAGCCAGAGCAGCAGGAGGAAGAGAAGCTGTGCTGGGGCTTCCATGGTTCCCTCTGGGTCCTAACTGAGCAGTTCCTCCCCAGAGCTCTGACCCAGGCATTGATATGGGCTCTGGAAGGTAGGGCAGCTGGGAGGGACATGCAAAGCAGCTGGGGTGGGAGCTGAGCTTCCAGCTGCAGAGACCACCTGCTTCTTCCTCTCTGCACTGAGCATCCTGCACCACCCTGGTTGTCAGGTCAGAAAAGTTTGTTGGCTCGGTATGAGTGTAGAACTCCTCCCTTGTGATCACAGAATTTCACTCCTGTGTCTTTCTTCTCCTCAATCACCTAAATCCACCCACATGATGTTTGACACAAGCCTGTTGAGAACAATATAAAAGGCTGTGTTTTCACTTCTCTCTTCCTATCCTCAATATGCCCGGTCATCTCCCTAAGTGCATTATTGGATCTATTGAAAAGAAGAGTCTGTTAAAACTTAATCTTCTAGATACACCTTTCATTTGCTTGTTAGTAATGTTTTCTGAGGGTCCTGAAGCTTTCCATTAACCCAGACACATACCCTCTTTGAGTTAAAAACTTCTGTTTACAGTCACATGTCCTGGCTGGCCCTGACATAGATGCTCCATGGCTTGCCGATTGCTTGAAATTGATCAAGTAACTTAACTTCCCTGTGTCTCAGTTTCCATATCTGTGTAACTGTGACAATACTGGTACCTACCTTACAGTGCTGTAGACAGTTTAAAGAATATAAGATAAAACATTTACAATAGTATTCAGGACATTATGTATGCAGCAATTAATTTTGTTTTTATTGTTTAAATATTCAGCAGTACAGTCATCATCATTATCATAAATATACTTACTTAGCACAGAAAATAGTCTTAAATCTAATCCAAGAATGTTTTATCCACAGCCAAATTTAATTCTAAGGCTTTTCCTTCACTAAGTCTGCACAACTCTTAAAATCCTAATGATTTGGTCTTCATCTGTGCTAAAGTACTCAGACCTTCAATCATTCTGCCCATCCCTGTCTAACACATTACTTCTCATCATCCATTATCAAAATGTTACTCTATAAAAGTTTCCCATGTCCTGTTGCTGTCCTTCTTCTTTACATAATCTTTATTCTACCTTGTTATCTTTTGTCTTATTCTTGCCCCAGGACTGACAATAAGGAAAAGCTACCATCATTACTTGTGGACTTGCTCCAGTATAATTTTGTCAGGCTTGTTGTCTTGGAAATGAGGACTGTGTCTTGCAAAAGAAACATATTCACTGGGTCAGTGTGTTATCAAATAAAATATTTTATCTACTTATCATCCAATAATTAATTTAGACTGACTTGAACAGGTTTTTTTTAAATGAACAAAGAAGAAGATGATGTAAGAGGAAAATACAATACAATAGAAAACACAAGCTATTATAACTCTTGCTTCATGGATTTCTACATATATATTAGACATATGCCGGGTATATGTGTGCAATGGTGATCCAAAAACTGAATGGTAACTGGCTGTAGGGAAGCCTGTATTACATTGGGTCTTGTCTATTTTTCCAATTATGAACAGAAAGCTACAGTACTATTTGTATGAGTATCAAACCTTCTAGCTGCTGTGATGGAGGTAGAGAAGATTTACTGAGACAAAAGCCTTGGAAGTAGTAGAGGTTTGTCCTGTGATGTTATGGGTGTTGCTGTAGATGTTGTTGTTAGGAAATACAGTAGGAGTAAAAGCAAGTAGAAAATTTACAAGCTCTGCTCTTCCTCATACTCACAACCCCCTCTAGAGATGGACAGATAGTGGCACAGGAATCTCTGACAGCTCTAAGGAAGTCTTTTTTGCTCTTTCCAGAATCTTTCCTGACAAGCATTGTTTTGAGTCACAGACTAGGTGGAACTGGGTGTAGAAGAATGGAGTAGAGCAAGGGAAGAAGTTTTCAATCCCAGGTAGTGGTTGTAGGCACAGGGAAATGGAATTTTTCATAGATTTATGCTACACTTCTATCATGTTGGGGAGAGAGGCATCAAACCACGCTTATTCTTGAAAGAAACATTACATTATTTTAAAGAGAAGAAACTATGCATTTCTTGTCAAAGAGATATTTAAAATTCAAAGCTACAATTTTTTTTTTTTTTTTGAGACAGAATCTCACTCTGTCGCCCAGGCTATAGTGCAGTGGTGCGATCTTGGCTCACTGTAACGTTCGTCTCCCTGGTTCCAGCGGTTCTCCTGCCTTAGCCTCCCAAGTGGCTGGGATTACAGGCATGTGCCCCCACACCCGGCTAATAACAGGAGGGAGTAAAGGGCCACAAAAGCACGTACACAAGAGACAACTTTTCTTCTCTTTTACAGAATAAGTCTAATTGTAAAATAGCATTATAATGTATGGACTCATGTTTAAGACAAGTCTCTTGGTTTTCTAATTTGTGTTGAACCCAAGCAGTGTTGTGATAGAAAATGAGTTTCTTTTTCTTTAAGCTGAATTTGAATTTGCTCCAATAGCCTAATAGACACCCTAGTGGCAAGTCTTGTGTGATTGTCACCATTGTCCCCATGTCTAACAAGGATTTCTACTGGACACAGAAGTTTTTCTAAGTCCAACAAGAGGGAAAGTGACTGGGCCATCATTGTTCTCATCTCAGATTTCCACTTTCTGCGTAGAAGGTATACATACAGGTAGCCAGACGTTATGAAAGTGGATTGTAAGCATTTGTTAGTGAACAAAATATGACTCAAACAGTATTTTTATTTTTTATTTTTAAATTTCTATGTCTTATTATTCGAGACAGACTGTCACTCTGTCACCCAGGCAGGAGTGCAGTGGGTGCAATCTCGGCTCACTGCAACATTCGCCTCCTGGGTTCCAGTGATTCTCAGTCCTCAGCCACCCAAGTAGCTGGGATTACAGGCGTGTGTCACTACGTCCAGCTCATTTTTTTTTGTATTTTTAGTAGAGACAGGGTTGCACTGTGTTGGCCAGACTGGTCTTCCTGACCTCAAATGATCCATCCACCTTGGCCTCCAAAAGTGCTGGGATTACAGGCATGAGCCACTGCACTGGGATTTAAGCAATATTTTTATTAAGTAAAGTGTAGAAGAAAAAGTGTAAGTAAGGTGACAATAAGAAAACAAAATGCCATAATGGAAAACAATAACTTTAGGGCAGAAAACAAGAAAAGGCAAACCAAGATTCCTGTAGGGCGAGCCTCCAATGCACAATCCAAGGAGGAATGTCAAGGGTGAAAACTCTGGAGCATCCAGATAGTGGCCCAAAATACCAAATGCTGAAAACCCAGAATACCCGAGTATCAGCCTATGAGTGTCCCCACACCAAATGCCCGGAAACCCTGGAGTATCCAGGGGCTGACCAGTGCAGAAAATCCTGGAGCCTCAGTGCAGTGACTATCTAGCCAAAGCCCTTATTTCCTGGATCATCTGATATAGGCAGGTGGGTAGATGAGACACTTACAGGTGTGCAGGAGCCAACATGGGGCCAAGCAGTGTCTGACGTGGGGCCTGCATGAAGATCTCTCCAGGCTCCCCAGCTTGGGTGAGTTGGGCTCCTACGCGGGAACTGGAGCACGGAGAGGCTGGCCTGCATGAAGCAGTGGCTCTGTGGCCACTTGCCCATCCCCAGGGCTCCACCTTCTGTCAGGAAAGATGATGGCTCTTAAAACAGCCCTTGGCTAGTGTTAACAGCTCTGAAATGTTAGCAACTCTGTAGCTTTGATCGCTGTAGCGCTGATCACCGTCTCATCCTCTCTCACTGATCGCTGTCTTGCCACTTCTCCAATAGCTGTCTTGCCCATTGCTGATCACTGTGTCCGTCTTCTCATAAAGTGCCATCTCTTGCTGTCTCTTGCTGTCTTGCTTCTCTGCTGTTTCCACTGTCTTACTGCCACATCAAATGCTGCTTCTCACCATCTCTAGTGGTGAGTGGCTGGCTCAATACTGATGCATGGCAAGTTCTCAGCTTTGCTCAGGAAGGAATGCAAGAGTAAGCCGGTGATAGAAGAAAACAGCTTTATTGATGGGGCAGCAGTGTTACAGCTCTGTGACTACTCCTGCAGAGCAGGGGTAATTCATAGGCAGAGGGCCGAGAGTAGCAGCCAGGGGCATTTTTACAGTCACATTTATACCCACTTTTAATCATGTGATAACTAAGGGATAAGTTGTTCAGAAATAGCTAGAAAATGGGTGGTGTTGCCCCAACTTCCAGGTGTTGCTATGGCAGGGGCAGGAATTTCCAGGTGTTGCCATGGCAAGGCGCTGCAACTTCCGGATGTATCTATGGCAATGGTAAACTGTCATGGCATTGGTGGGGATGTCTTATGGAGAGGTCCTTTCAGAACCCTGTTCCTGTTTTGGCCAGCCTCACATCTGGTCCAGAGCAGAGTCCTGCCTACCTCTTGCCTCAAAAGTAACAAGAAATCTGTAATGAAAAGTTACCCAGAAAGAAAACTCCAATTTTATATTTGGTCATTAGTGACATGGTACTTATCAAAGTTACACAAAGATTCAAGTGAATAAAAAATACTCTCAGAATTATTATAGGAGGTTATAATGTCCTGTAATCCAAAAATTAATACACACATAACAAAACAAAGAAACTAAAGGCTGATATCCATTGTGAATATAAAAATAAATATCTTAAGAAAAAAAGAAAAATGCAATCCATCTGTGTATCTACACATTTAGTGAACACACATTGTAAAAAGTATTACAGTTTTTATAAGAACTCTTGATAGGTAATTTTAATTTCTGAAAAATGTATATGAACCATAAGATATGTTGGATCTCTTTCCCTAACTTCAAAAATATTTCCTTACATTTAAATTCTTTACCAATTTTTAATGACTTTTTATTGCTTAGAATTTTAGTTGATATAAATAAGAAATGTGTATTAAAAGCCTATCATTTTGATTTAACCTATGAAATATATTTAAATTCTTGGAAAAATCCAAAAATACCTAGAAAAGTGAGCTCTTGCCAGAAGATACACAGTTCTTTGGTTTCAAGCTGAGATTATCTCCCAGAAATAACTTTTGGCTCATGTAGCTTCCAGGACATTGCAAGAATAAAAGATGTGAAGGCAACATTACTTAAGTGGATTTGCAATTACTCACTATTCACTGTTAACCAATTTTATTGAAAAAAATGGTTCCAATCAAATACACTGATTTTAAGTGTACTGTTGAACAAGTTTTAATAAATAAATACCTTCTTGGAAGCAAAATCAATACACACAACATTTCCATAACTCCAAAAATTTTGTCCTGCTCTTCAGGAATCATCTTGCTTTCCACCTCACAGAACAGACCATCCTTGGTCAGCTTACTGTTAGTATAGATTTCTCTTTCTTTTTAAGAATTTCATGTAAATGGAATATAGCAGGTGTTCTTTTGTGGCTGGTGACTTTCATGAAGCATAATTGTTTCCTAGGCTCATTCATGTCGCCCTGTGTCCTCATGATGTGTTACTCTTCACTTTTGAGTACTATTTAACTGTGTAGTCGTTTCACAATGTATCCCATCACCTGCTGATGGCCATGTGGGTTTTTTCCACTTTGGGCTATTATGGATAAAGCTACCATGAATGTTATTATACAAGGCTTTGCATGAATATTTCTTTATTTCTTTTGGGCAAATATCTAGGAGTGCATTTGCTGGGTCTTACAATGAGTGTTTAATACGCTGCCAAACTGTTTTCCAAAGTAGTTGTACCATTTTACATCTCAGCCCAGAACTGATGAGAGTTCTCAATGTTTCAGCTACTTGTTTTTAAGACTTTTTCTTAATCTTCACTCAACAGTGACCAGAATGGCTAATGATCATTAAGCATGTATTCCTTACAATTTTCTTGACTTTTGTGGGTGCTTGACTTGTATCAGGATATTGAAAAAGGATCAATATTATCTTAACCCCCTTTTAAACACTTTTTCTAAGTAATGATATTTAGGATGATAACAGGAGATCTAAAGGGAATGTTGGTAGTAGTAACAGGCATTACTCAATATTTATTAGAATACTCATTAAGACAATACGTTTTGAGTGAAATAGCATTCAACTAGACTTGGGATAAAAAGCTTCTAATCTCAGCTTTAGCATTAAATATTAGGAAACCTTTGAGAAAACAATCCAGGAAGAGAAATCAGAGGGTGTTTTGCTAGTGGAGAAGTGCTGCAAAACCTAACCCTATTAATGCCAGATCGTTGCAGTGATTTCTACTCATAAAGTTGGGTTGACTCCTTGCCTTGTTCTCCTTATGTGTCTGTGTGACTTGTGACTTCATGCTGAGGGGATGTGACATCACAGAGGGAGAAGTGCACTTGTATACAGAAACATGGCTTAGAAGATTGACTTTGGAGGTGGCTGCAATGAAATATACATTTTGAAGAAGTCCCCTATGAAATGTCTTATACATTGTTTCTTATGGCTGGGTGCTCGGGCTCATACCTGTAATCTCAGCACTTTGAGAGACCAAGGAGGAAGGATCACGTAAGGTCAAGAATTTGATGCCAGCCTGGGCAACACAGGGAGACTTCATGTCTACAAAACACACACACACACACACACATACACCCACCCACCCACAGTTTATGAACAATGGCATCACAAAGTGATTATTTAGGAAGATTTGCTAAGAAAATTACAAAATAAAGCAATGTCTTCTGAGCTAACAATACTATAATAAAGATGTTAATTATTTAACTATAGAAAATACAGAGAACATAAAATTGTCTATCTTAACCATATTTAAAAGTGCAGTGCAGTGGCATTAAACATATTCACATGTTCTGCTATTATTACTGATACTGTCTGCAGAATTCTTTTCATCTTATAAAAACTAATATCTATACCCCTTAAACAACACTCCCTCCCATTTCCTCTATCCCTACCCCCAGCAACCTCCATTGTGGTTCTGTCTCTGTGTCAGTGACATCTTGGAAGCAGGTTCACAGTGCACTGGTTACCAACATACTTGAGTGTGGGGAACAGAACACCACCCACAGCAAGTTACATGAAGGGGGGTTATTATTACAGATAAGCATCAAGGGAACACAAAATTCTTCTACTTATTATGGGTCAGTTCCCCAAGGCATAGGGAAGTTAATGTGGAGCTGATGGAGTAGACTGTGTGTACTCAACTTGCACCACAGCTAAGGAACCCAGAAAAGCAGCAACTCTGGGTTTTATATCCTGGGGTAACAAGACACACAGGGCTAAAGTGCTAAAGGACATTCCATTCTATGGGAAACTGGTATAGAGCACAGGTAGGTTGTTCTGTTCAGTTCCTCTCTATTTCAGAATGTTACAATTCCATTATATTCTACAATTATTCTTGAGAACTCTTAAAATCAGCAAGAAAGTGGAGGGAACTAAGAAAGTCCAGGGTCATTGGAGAACTGTCTTGCAGTTACCCCACCACATAGACATCCCCCTTAGCAAAGCTAGCATACTTCATATGCCCACCAACTTCCCCTGAACTGAAGGTGGAAGTTTATCTTTACAGATTAATGAAGCATTCTGCCATTGGGCAGAATGTCCATGTTCAGTGTCAGTCAAAAGATGCCATCCCCTGGCTGGATGGTGGCCACACCCAGTGGACTCACTTGGACAGACTAGCATGTGTTTTCTAGAATCATCAGGGCCCCATGCCATGCTGACATAGGCATGTCTCTGAATCTTTGGCTCTATGTGGAGGAGGAGCTAAATTGTCCCCTATGGGTCATTTGTTCCCTTCTAGCAAGCTTGCCATTTGTTCATGGGGCACATGGGTATTGTGGCATCCTGGTTAGGGCTGATTCTGACTGTATCATTTCCATTTAATAATTTGGATCTGTTGGGCCTGTCCAGTTTTATTGATTGTGTTTGTAGGCACCAAAGTGAGAATGGGTAGTTAAGGTAGCAGTGTCATTCCTGGTGCTCTAGCTCTGAGATACTCAGGCCCTGTCATTTTTCTACAGGAAGCAAGGAGTTGCCATTAAAAAGAGGCACAACTGGTGGCTGCTTCAGGAAACATTTGCATCCAAAATATGAGTCTGGTGCACCCAGTGACAATTTTACATTGCCACAGACTCCAGTCAGCATGCATAGAAATAATGGACACCTGGATTTCCATCGAGCAAGCAGGCTCTAAAGGTCTTAAAGAAATGCCTTGGACATGTATTGTGGAACAAATTCCAAGGCTACCATTGCAAAGTTGGCAACTTTGTTCATGATTTTATCTAAGGTGACCAAAAAAAAGACTCAGGGGGACACTGTAGCTAGGTGAGAACCCAGTGGCTTTCCCAAGCTTATTTGTCTTGCATTTTTGGTGACATGGATTGTTGTTCCTATTGGCTTCCTCTGGCAGGTCCACCTGGAAAGCATTATATTTAGCAAGAATAAAGGAGGCTGTGAATGATGTCACTGTGGACTGCGTATATTCCCTGTTGCAAATGTCAAATCCATGAAGCATAAAGAGATTTACTAGAGGATATGAAATTCCTTACAAATTGTTGAAAAGCCTTAAAGAACAGGCTCCAGTCAAAGCCTCTAGGACAATTACAAGAATCGTACTGCTGGCACAGGTAGGGGGAGCTCCTACTGCTTGAGACTCCACATTCAAGCTGTCTTTTGCAGCAGAAAAGAGAGTGGCTCTTCTCACTACTGTCCCCAGAAGGACAGCAGCTCTGCTATCAACTATCAACTGCTAGAGATCCGACCCCTTTCTCTGACTGCCCATCAGATGTGTTACTACAGAGTCATTTTGGATTGAGATGAGGGAGGAGAAATGCCTGATCTCACTAAATGTGCTCATTTTCCCGGTCTGGGTCACAGCCAGGCCGCACAGTCCTGTGGGCACAGTATCTTCACTTGCCAGGTTCCTATAAAATGAAAGTATCTTTCTTGACTGTGGAAAATATGGGGGTGGGGAGGGTCAAGGAATAGCAAAAGGAGTACTTGGAGTTGCCTGAGCTTCTACTCTGGTTTCCCCAAATGTTTTCAATCCATTTAATTCATGATAATAAACACCTTTCTGCCTAACCAGCCATAATCGCTTTTCTTAGATCCAAATGATTCAGTGATAAAACTAAAGAGAAAAAATAAATACACTTTTCAACGTTGAAGCTGACCAGGTGGCTGTCTCTTGTGTTTACCCCTCCATATCCCACTATGCGTTTCATCTTCCCTTCGCCTCACTGGTGATCCAAGTGCAGGGAATGCTTCACCTGACTGTGATCCCTAGAACTTCACCCTGATGACTGTTGAAATCTTCTCTGAGTTTTACCAGTGGAAATGGCAAAAAATAGAAACATTCCAGAAGGTCCCCTAGGGTCCATATTTTCTGTACTTTCTCTCTAAAATACGTAAAATCAATTATGTTTGCTCTTGCTTTATATGGGCTAGATCTATGGCCCCAGCACATATCCGAACACCCTGTGTTGAAAACTTATCCAGTATTGTATTAAGTCTAAATGAAGACATGCTTATCATATAATTTCTTCCAATTTCATGGAATAATTGTCATGTCAACTCTTTGGATTAAGAACCATTAGCCAGAAAACCACAGCCCTGAAAAAATAGAAATAGAGTATTTCAAGCTGTTCAGTTGGCATAACAATGATGAGTCTACAGCTCATTTTCAATATATAAATATTCTGTTTATGGGAGTAACAGTGTTTCAGAGCCTCCACCACATCTGACTCCATAACAATGCAATAGCACAAGAGTTTGTGTGCCAGCGTTGCTTGACTAATAATGGGTTTTTCTTTGTCTATAGGGAAAGCTGCACCTGTGCACATGACAAGATCATGAGCTACACTTTGCTTCACTTTTTTTGAGGTCAATAAGCTGCTTGATCCAAAGCCATTTTATGGAAGAAATTCCTGACTCTGATGAAAACACTTGGAAAATCCTCAAATAATATTTTACACAGAAACATAACCGAAAAGAAAGGCAAATTCATATACTGAAAATAACCAGTGCCTTCCTCATGTTCCATGAGGCCCACTAGAACCATCTTACACCAGCTGTTAGTCTGAACCCTGATGTGTGGTACAATGTTAAGGGTTCAAGAGGCATCAGTTTTCTTGGCAAATTAGATGTTCAGAAGAGCCAGTAGCCCTGTACCTCTCAGTTAGTCGAAACTCATATTATTGAGTCCCCACAGGGACCTTCATAACATTGGTTAATGAGGCTACCTGGGAAAGCTGGGAAAGGTGATTGACTGAAGTTCATGTGTTGAATCATCCTGATTATTAAAAGCCCCTGCTCCTTAATGGCATTTTGGTTAATATTAACTTGGAAAGCATTTTTTTGTATTATGGCTCATTTTGGAAATGTCTAGTCATAGCTCTTGCAGAGTGACTTTGTCTGAAATCAACCTGTTGCATTTATTTTAAGACTTGATGATCTGTGAAAACCAACAGCCAATATTATTAAACTGCTGTTCTCTTTGCAATGGGATCCTCAGATGTAACCCTTGCAGTTTACCCATGGTTAGGATTTTTACATTTCCAGGGCTTCTTTGACAATGACACTAATGTGACTCCATCCAGCATCCATTGTTGTGAGAACTCTATTTGGCCTATCATCATTGTGGGCATGAACATAATGGAGACTTTCATAGGATGCAATGATTAATATTCAACATTAGTCAAAATTTGCTCTAGTCCTACCCTCGGAGCTCTACTGGGTTGGAAAAATATTTTACGTAAGGACAACAATTTGGTAAAGTTTTAAAAATAAAGGCTACAAAGAAATTTTCTGTAGTAAGAGTATGAACTATATGTGGTCAAGAATACCAATTTTTTTATGGAATGTAACAAGAATTATTTAAATGTGTATAATTTAGATAATATTTTATAAATCTGTATATATTGCATATATACTAGAAGAAATGTACTTAAATATGAATACTATATATATTTGTAGCCAACATTTTATCAAATAAATATATATTCACTTCTATGTATCTTATATACATATGCACATTTTTCCATAAATAAGGTAAATTTTAATTTTTTATTGAAATACTAATTAGTTTTAATTTTGTCTTTAATTTTCTCTTAATAAATTCATAAATTGACTACTAACTATTCACATTTATACCACCAATTTAAGAAAAAAACACATATATACAGGTAGAGGTGTAAATATTGTATCCGTAAGCTTTTATGCATTAATGATTGGTAACTGGTTAAATACACAACTCAGTGGCTGATAACAGTAAACATTCATTTTCATGTTCATGGATGCTCATATTCACAACCATCTGAATGACCAGGGAAGGGCTCTGCTGAGTGCTTCCTCTGCAGGGCACTAAGATCATCTTCAGCATACAGATATCAATTGTCTGAGGACAAGGCTGAACAGCAGTGACTACACACAACTCAAGATTCTTGTGACAGGTCACAGTAGCGATCAACATCCCAAACTAAACTGCACAGTTGAATTTAAGTCCAATAATTTCTAACATAGCTTCACATATTTTAAATATATTCCTTTATTTCAGAGAGTACACATTTTCAAGAAAATGTTTACTCCATTTAATTATAGAGGGGTTTGATCATTCCAAGAACAAATAATTATGTTTTCAACCTTTACAATCCTGAAAATATTTGCAAATGTAAATTTGCATTAATAAGAAAACAAAGCTTGATGTGTTTTCAACATGTGACTTCAAATATAATTTATTTAAATGGCCTCGTTGGGGGAAAAATCATCTTAACTTATGTAAATATCCCTTTTTGCCTCTCTTTTGTCCTACAGAGTTGCCCAATAAGAGGTCCTCCCATGAGATTTGGAAATCAGAAAAGGAAGACTCAATATTATCCATTGGTACCTAAGACAGACACAGGAACAAAGGTGAGGACTGGAAAAACACCTGGAAAGATGTTGTAGGAAGCTGACAGCATCAGCACCCCCATCCCTAAGCTCCCAGACGGGACTGAGGACCACATGGTTAGAAAGCCCTTACTTCAGGGGCGGATGCATTCTGTTTTCTGAGAGAGAACCAGAGAATCCTGCTTCTAATATCAACTTTCCTGAATACTATATCCTTGGCTTTCAAAGGTTGTAGTGTGAATGTTAATCATAGGAATTTGGTCATTCTTGTTATACCCAACAGCCACGAAACCAGAGGGGAAAGGCACTCAGGGTGCAAAATATTGCTTCTAGAATGCAATTGAAATAGGCCCTATTATCCAATGGAACAAATGTTTATGGTTTTTTAAATAAACTTAGAAATTTTCTCCCCCACCACCCACCTTAAAACTCAAGATAGTTACATCTGTCTTACCTGAGTTATTTTTTCAGTAAACCAACCATCAGGCCTCCCAGATACTATCAAGAAGCTGAAACTTACATATCACTGAATTGGGACAGTGAGACATCAGAACCTTCACCCATTATGATTGCATAACTGATCTCCTGCTTCCTGTTGACCGAATTATCTTCCTTACCCCTCCCTAATTCCTGTTTTCCACATTTCTTCCCTGCTATATAAACCCCTAATTTATGTTGTCAGGGAGATACATTTGAGAATGGTGTCCCATCTCCTCGGCTGCAGCACTTGATTAAAGCCTGTTCCTTGACAATACTTGTTGTCTTAGAGATTGGCTTTCTGTGTGATGAGCTGCAGGATCTATACCGAATCCCTGGCATTTCAGTAAGAAAATTCTCTGCAACCTTCAGTGCTTTGGCTTATTGTAACCTGAAATCAAATTTATCCACAATTTCTGAGATAACTTGATATAACTCTAGGATTCACTTTGTCCACCACTGTTTACCAGTCTGAGCTTGCCAGCTCCCAACCCTTCCTAGTGCCAATGAACTCTCTAAAAGTGCAATAGGTAATATTTCCCTTTTTCATAAAACGCTGACTTTTTCTTTGTTCTTCCAACATAATGAAGACCACTGAGTTTTCCTGTATGCCTCATTTGGCAAATATTTCTTTGCAAATAAAACATTAAATTTAGAGATTCATCTCTACATTTTATTTAGACTTCAGTAGTTTATTCTAATTCTCTGTATTAAGACTATTCCTTAATCCAGTCTATCATTGTTGGACATTTGGGTTGGTTCCAAGTCTTTGCTATTGTGAATAATGCCACAATAAACATACGTGTGCATGTGTCTTTGTAGCAGCATGATTTATAGTCCTTTGAATATATACCCAGTAATGGGATGGCTGGGTCAAATGGTATTTGTAGTTCCAGATCCCTGAGGAATCGCCACACTGACTTCCACAATGGTTGAACTAGTTTACAGTCCCACCAACAGTGTAAAAGTGTTCCTATTTCTCCACATCCTCTCCAGCACCTGTTGTTTCCTGATATTTTAATGATTGCCATTCTAACTGGTGTGAGATGGTATCTCATTGTGGTTTTGATTTGCATTTCTCTGATGGCCAGTGATGGTGAGCATTTTTTCATGTGTTTTTTGGCTGCATAAATGTCTTCTTTTGAGAAGCATCTGTTCATGTCAGTTGCCCACCTTTACATATACACCATGGAATACTATGCAGCCACAAAAAATGATGAGTTCATGTCCTTTGTAGGGACATGGATGAAACTGGAAATCATCATTCTCAGTAAACTATCACAAGAACAAAAAACCAAACACCGCATATTCTCACTCATAGGTGGGAATTGAACAATGAGAACACATGGACACAGGAAGGGGAACATCACACTCTGGGGACTGTTGTGGGGTGGGGGGAGGGGGGAGGGATAGCATTGGGAGATATACCTAATGCTAGATGACGAGTTAGTGGGTGCAGCACACCAGCATGGCACATGTATACATATGTAACTAACCTGCACATTGCGCACATGTACTGTAAAACCTAAAGTATAATAATAATAAAAAAAAGACTATTCCTGCTTAGAATATCTATAGTGGCTTCTTCTGCATGATATGATTTCCAGCTGAAGCCATAAACTAGACTCCTCAGGTGTCATGATCTCTGTTTTTATTAAATCAGGAGAAGCATTGCTATGTCTGTGCAGTTGGTGCTGAGAAAGAGAAAAGAATTAGGGTGCAGAGGTGACTTCATGTCCCCATCTACCAACACCGTCAGAGTGTGGCTGTATCTGAGGAACACTCTCAGCTGATGGAGGCATCAGTAGGAGCAGCTGGGGCAGCCCAGCCTCACACATCTGCTTCCCTGGGGGTTTATGTTTGGGTGAGTAACACTGTGGGAGGGTAACTATTATACTGTTGACAGTAATAAGTTGCAAAATCTTCAGGCTGCAGGCTGCTGATGGTGAGAGTGTAATCTGTCCCAGATCCACTGCCGCTGAACCTTGATGGGACCCCACTTTGCAAGGTGGTTGCATCATAGATCAGGAGCTTAGGAGTTTTCCCTGGTTTCTGCTGATACCAGGCTAAAGCATTGCTAATGCCCTGACTCGCCTGGCAAGTGATGGTGACTCTGTCTCCTACAGATGCAGACACGGAAGATGGAGACTGGGTCATCTGGATGTCACATCTGGAACCTGAGATTGGAAACATAAAAACAAATGTCCACACAATTAATCATGTTGTAAGAGAATTTCCCTGAATAGTAAAGCAGTACTCAGCACACTGGGCTGAGTAAACTGCTAGTGTTCTCCTTCCTTACCTGGGAAACAGAGCAGCAGGAGCCCCAGGAGTTGAGCAGGGACCCTCATGTCCATGCTGTGTACTGACTGGGTCTGACTCCTGCACAAAGTCTGACCGGCCTATTAATAAGGCTTCAGGGCAGGAGGTTGTGCTCTGGGAACATGCAAATGAGCAGAGGATGGGGCAGGCTGGGCATAGCTGCAGGGCTGACTCATCTCAGTAACTCAGCACTGGCTCAGTGTCCCCAGGTGTCCCAGGTAAGACCAGGGTAGCACAAATTTGGCTGCAGAGAATGGGTTTCTACTAGAGACTATTTTGTTATGGGAAACATTTTCTGGTTTCTTTTTGACACTGTGAAATATTCCTTGGGAGTCGATGGAGCAATGTATTTCATTGGTGTATGGGGATTATTTAGGAGAATATTCTTTTTTGTAGGAAACACATAGTAAAATTTTAGACGGTACAATTCTCAGGTCTTCAAAAGACTCTCATATGATTTCCATTAGGGAAGGTGGTACTCGTCATATACTTGCAACATTTCTGTGAGTTTAACATTGTTCCTTTCTAAAAAAACTTAAAAATAAAATTTATTCACATGATGCTACATGTATTTGTAAATGTTAGGTAATGATGTTATGCCATTGTTCTTACCACTATAAGATCAAGCAATTTACTTCAGATACACTAAGTTGATACCGTGTTTCCTCAATGCATGCAGCTCTCACAGATCCACCATTATCAAGAGCTCTAGGTCTCGTTAATACGCAGAGACTAAATGGGCTGCACCTTATTCCTGTTTTGGGCACCTTCATAGTCTACCTTCTTTTCTGCCATTGAGTATTATTTCCCAGAGTTCATCTCTCTTAGTGAGGGTGACCACTGCATGGAGCATGTCCCTGCCATGCACCATCAATGACACTTTCCTCTTTTACTTTTTATCAGGGACATCATCCTGACCCAGACACCAAGATCCCTGTTAACATCTTTTGGAAAGAGACACTCAATCTTTTATCAAGCAACTGCCCATGTACATGGAGAAATCACTTGGATCCAGATGAAACTGGATAGGGATTTGCACTCATTATATCTAATATGTCTAATGTGCCCAAAAATGTCCCAGCCTGGTTCCGTGGGAGGGGAAGTGGATCCAAGTATATTAGCATCAGTGGGCTGCAGCCTAGGACTCCATAAAATTTTACTGATGCCTGACTATGGGAGCCAAATCACAGTGCTGTATCCTCTGCACAAACCTTCCTGCTGCTTTATAGGCTGCCTGAATTTTAAGGGAACTTGCTTATATTGGAAGAAAGCTCCATTTGTCCTCTAAATGTTTGCTGAAAATAAACTGACAAAAGGAAGATTAATAAGAGAAAAGGCAAACAAAATTCACTTAAAGTGCAGCAGGATATCATAGCAGGGTGATTACCCAGATAACTCAATGAGATCCAGGTGTTTATATTTCCTTTCTAGGGAAGAGGTAATTGGGAAATGTAGGCAACCTGGAGAGAATAGATGAGAATAGAAATGCATCCTCAAAAGAACAGGTAATCACCTGCCTGGGTAAAGTATAAACTTCGAGTCTCTTCTATTTTTGATTCCTCTTTTGTGTTAATATTCCCCGATATAAAAATTTCTCAAGAAGAATTTTCTTAAAAATTAGTTTCCTTCTGAAGAATTTGCTTTTAGGCAGGTAAGGGATATTTAGGCAAAGCCTTTTTGTGCATTTGCTGCTTTCTAAATGCCTTTGGTTTTACATAATCATCATATCAATGCAGCATAGTTTGAGATGTTATTTTCTGGATTCCTTTACTTGCAACCCACCTGCCAAGATCCTGTTCCAGAGAGATGCGGCTACAGACTGAAAGATAAGTTGACTCCTGAACAAGGTGGAGGTTGGGGCACTGACCACTGGTGCAGATGAAAACCTGTGTAAAACTTTTGCATCTCCAACTTATGTAGTAATAGATTACTTTTGACTGGAAGCCTTAATGATAAAATAAATAGTTGATTAATGCTTTTTTTGTTATACATATTATATTCTCTATTCTTCCAATAAAGTATGCTAAAGAAAAAAATGTAATTAAGAAAACCTTAAAAATGAGAACATATATTTACTACTTATTAAGTGCTTGCTCACAGGTGACATACACAGAAGAAAATATAAGTGGATCTGCAAATTTCAAACCCAAGTTATTCAAGGGTTAACTGTACTATGATGAATGTAGCAGTCCCCATCTGTAGTCTAGGGCTTTTCCCTTTGCTGTATCTCTACTCATTTCCAATGGCCATATATATGTCTTATGTTCTTCATGATCTTGGGCAGAGAGATCTGCCTGCATGCCTTGCTGGCCAGATGGCCTGCAATGTGTATCTCTTAGGAAAGTGCTATGGTTTGACTGTGTCCTCCAGAATCCATCTGTTGTAAAGTTAAATCTCAGTGTAATGGTATTGCCAGGTGGGGTCTATTGAGATGTGTTTAGATCATGAGGGTGGAGCCCTCTAGTGGAATACATTAATGCCGCTATAAACAGGGATTATGGGGCTGGAATCTCTCTCTCTTCTGCTGGTCTGTCATGTTAAGACATGGCCTTCCTTCCTTTGAAGGACTGAATGCTCCAGGCATCTTGAAAGCAGAGAAAGAGGACCTTAACCTGCCCATGCTTCGATCTTAAATTTCCCATTCTCCAGAAGTGTGAGAAAATAAAATTCTGATCTTTATGTATTACACAGTGAGAAGGAACCTGTTATAACAGCTTGAAAGAGAACAAGAGAGACAGCTCATAATCAGGGAGGACACGATGAGGTGTATACATACCCCAGCTTCCTCATCTCTCAGGTGGAATAGCCCAGAGGAATTTAGTCCATGTTTCCACATGTGGTTGATCTTTGGTTATCCTGAGTCAGGTGGGTTGCTGATGTGTCTTTTACCATTCGCTTTCTGTTCCTGCCCACATTTTCTCCTTTCCTCCCTGTGTAAATTTGCTGCCTAAACAGGAATCCTCATTGCTGGTGGACCCAAACTAAGATAGTAAATAAAATCGTTAATCTTTTGTATGAGGGGTATTTCTCTTCTGAATTCTTTTATCATTTCCCTTTCTTTGACATTCGGGAATATTCAGGAAACACACAATTTTTTTTATCAATCTATTTTAGATTGAATTTATGCGGTGATTTTTTTTGTGTGTGTTAAAACAAAAAATTACATTGTAAGCCACTAATCAGCTGAACGGACTCCTCTTTTGGTAGAGAGAACTTCAAAGAAATCTGAAAAACTAGGTTAGGCCATGACTGGCTGGTGGGTTTAGATGTACTTCATTATACTGTCCTTCCTTTGGAGTTCAGACACAACTGACCAGCATTATCATTACAACAGAGATCTTTGGATTGACAAAACAGATGCTTTGTAGCAATAAGATACCATGCTCCAACATGACAGATAATAGGCCCTGAAGAAAATAAAAATATTTTATCCTAGAAGTATTTCTTTGACATATTCTGAAGTGGCCCTTCAAGCTGCCTGTTGTGGGGGAAATTTGCATTCTGCAGAGAATCTCCTCCCCTTACTAAGTTTTTTCCAAAGAGTCTGACTTTTTTTTAAGGTATGATAAACAACATTCGCCACCTACTTTGTTTGCTACCCATAGGATTCATCTATGGGTAGCAAACATAAGGTGACAAGAAACTTTGCTTCCACACTCCCTTTTCTAAACTCAAGCATTTCTTTATGATGAATTCAACTGTTTAGGCAGAGCTTAACTCTTTCAACCAGTTGGCAGTCAGGAAATCTTTGAATCCACCTATGACCTGGAAGCCCCTACTTCAAGCTATCCCACCTTTCCAGGACAAACTAATGTAAATCTTATATGTATTGATTTATGTCTTTCCCTGTAATTTCTGTCTCTCCAAAGTATTTAAATGTGTATTCTTATCACCTTGGGCACACATGTTTGCAGGACATCCTAAGGCTGTGTCACAGGCCATAAGCTTTGGGAAAATAAACTTATAAATTGATTGAGATCTGTCTCAGATACTGTTTTGCTTATACTGGTCACAAACTTAAAAATCCTCTAAAACCATCTACACATCAATAAATCTACATTAGAGATAGTGGAATGATCACACCTTAACAGTTAAAGCTCACAATTTAAAGGAACCTGAGTCTAAGATTTTGGCCAGCTCTCTTGCTTCATAAAAAATACTTTGTGATTTTTTTATATTTTACGTTAGAGAAAGGCAATTTGGGGGAATAGATTCATTGTCAATGGAATGAATAATGTCCCTACCCTAAAAGATGTCCATATCCTCATCTCTGGAACCCAATTTTTACAGGAGGTGTTAAGAAATTATTTTAGGCAGATAGAGAGGAAAAGGGGGTCCTTGGTAAGGTTTTCTTTCTTTTAAAGCAGCTCCAGAAATGTTTCTTGTCTAGCAGGAAAGCCCTGGCTCCTAGAGCCAGGCCAGGAAGCTTTGATTTGTAAATTCTGGCCATTAGAAACTGAGTCCAGCCAAACCTGGCAATTCCCACCATCTTCTTCCTTGCCCCTACATGTGCCTGACAACATGGCTGCCCCCACATAACCCCATGTGTATAGAATATTTTGGTGCCCTGCATTTGCATATTAAAAGGCCTGTTGGGAAGGCCAGTTATTTTGCAGGCTTCATGAATGGCATGCCTGGTCAAACCAGTCCCCGGAGCCCTATGTAAATCAGACACCACCTCCTCCAGCCTCCTCATATAAGAGCCACTTTTCTGCTGCAACGGAGTTTTGTCTTTGTTGAAACCCCTCCTCCCTCTGTCTCTGTGTGGGGAAGCTGTTTTCTTCTTCCTTCCTTCTTGCATATTAAACCTTTCTCTCCCTAAAACCACTCCACGTGTGTCCGTGTTGTTTTATCCAAAGTGGTGTGAGACCAAGAACCCTGGTGTTCCTCTAGTCAACGGAGCCGTATGATAAAAATTCTACCTTACATAGCAAAAAGAGAACTTGACAGATATAAGTGAAGAACTTTGAGAATAAGCGACCCAGTTATCCAGATGAAACCAATATAATCACAAAGGTCCTTAAAATAAAGGAGGAGGCTGGCAGTCAGAGAGGACCTGGGACAATGGGGAGGGATGTGGTTTGAAGAGGGAAGGGGTTACTCTGCTACAAAAAAAAAATATGACCATGGGGGTACTTTGCTTAAGAAATATCCCAGAATGTCCTGCTATGCTTAGAAAGCATTTGCTTCCCAAATAGAAAACGAAGGCCTCCTTCATTTCACACCGGTTTCTACCACATGCACTATATCGCTCTGTTGCTTGGTGTCTACACACTTAGAACTGCTCTGTCTTCTTTCTGAAATGCCTTTCTTCATTATGTAATGTACCTTTCTGTCCCTGGTAACACTCTTTGGCTCTGTAGTATACTTTATCTGATACTAGTATTTGCTACTGATTCTTTTTATTAATTTTGCATACTTGCCATTTTCTTTTCTTCTATATTGAGTCTACTTCTAGTGTTATATTTGATGTGAGTGTCTTATAGACAACATACTGTTCGGACATTTCTTTTTGATTCATCAATTGCTGTCTGTTATAATTTCCTAATTTGCATATTTAATATATTGATAATTATTGATATACTAAGATTTAAGTCTTCACTCTACTTTTTTGCTGTATCTTTTTTTGCTTCTCCATATTCTTTTTGATGCCTTCCTTTGGGTTACTTGAACATTTTCACAATTTCATTTTAATTTTACCTAATTTGAGGGTATCTCTTTTTATAGTGATTTTTAAATTGGTTGTCATGGTATTTCCTTTATATCCATAGCTTCTCACAGTATGTTGGTGTCATAATATTACCATTTAAAGTAAACATAAAATTTTACCTTCTTTTATGTCATTTTTCTTCCCCCATTAGTAATAGATTGTGCACATATACTAATGTACACTTCACACCATCTCTAGCCTACTTATAATACCTAATGCGATATGTATACATGACTTAACTTGTGTGGATTCAACCAAGTGGTACTAAGCACATGGTGAAGTCATGTTTTGCTTTTTGGAACTTTGTGGATTTTTTTTCTATATATTTTTGATCCAGGTTTAGTTGAATCCATGGATGCAGATCCCATGGATAGAGAGATGACTATACTGCTCCTTATAACTCTGAGGATCAACTCTGTGTTTCCTCCATTCTGGGCTGGCTGGACTGATCTCTGCTGAGCCTGCTCATGTGTCTGCAGTTACCCTGTGGTTCAGTTGTGACTAGAGGGTCTGATATGACTTCTTTAACCTATCTGGAAGCTGATTTGATGTGCAGGTTGGACACCATTTGGTTTCGGTTTACATAGGTCAGGGAGATGGGTCCTGTTCCCCAACCTCTATTCAGTTTGTTCCTAGATCAGCTCAGGAGTTCATCTATTCATTGTAGGTTGTTTGGGGGAAATTCCACACAGAACACTGGTAATGAAGAAGCTGAACTACTGTCATCAGTTATTGTTATCATCTGAAATGCATCGTATATAACCAAATGCATGCAGCTCAGCTTAGCCCATCCAGTCTCTTCCCTGGATGCCTGCAAGTGTGAGAAAGGCAATGTGCTCAGTCACAGGAAAGACAGGGGCCCTCCTTGGTGCTGAACCTGCAGATAGTTTTCACACAGTTTCATTCCAAAATACAAAGACTTCATTTTCTTTGTCTTTAAAATAGTTATACATTTTCTTTCTATAATGTCCCCGTGCTTTTCAACTAATTTGAATTTTCAGAACTGGATGTATTTATTATTTCTGTGTTAGATGCTCTTAGTCACTTATGGCAAGAGTGAGTTAACAGAGACAGGATACGGATTAGCCATAGAACAATAGAGAAGTGTGTGGATTCAGATAGGATAAAGATAAAAGTGGTGACAAATACATTCTTTTGAAGCGGATTCTCATAGATCACCACCAGTCAATGTCAGCATTCAAGGTGCAATGATGTGTCAGCCACATTGTGCAAATGGTCAGCTCTGCAGAGTAAACTTGGACAGCACATTACAGGACCAAAATTACCCGTAAGTGTATGGAGAAAATAAACCGTCATAGAAATAATAGTGTGAAGGAGTTCTCAGTTATTTATAGTTGGATATCAAGCAGAACACTATAATCAACAAAGCTATAACCTAAAAACTTTAAGCCTTTTAAAGAGGTTTCCCTTTTCTCAGGGTATTTCTCGGAAAAAATTTAAAAATTATGGATAAACTACTTGCACATTTGCTGCAATAAATTCCTTCCCTGCACTCATCCTTTGGTCAGCCTCATTCTAAATGGAGTCAGGTGTTGCCCATGTGTCTTGCTCAGGCCAATAGGATAATAGCAGATTGACACAAGTGGAATATTGGAAAGGGCTTGCACATCGAAGCTTTCCTCTCTCTCACAGTGCTTGGAAACCCTAAGGTCACAATGAGAATAAGCCTGTGCCCATCTCCATTCAGTGTCAGTGGCATGGCTGCTTTTAGGTCTATTATTTGTTCTTAAAATGTGTGTTAAATTTGCTATAAACATGTAGCAAGTTACCAGCAAATTTATGAACTTAAGACGACACCCATTTATAATCTCTCAATTTCATGGCTTTGTTGGATCCCGCCCGTTGGATTTCACAAGACTGTGCCACAGTGTAGATTGGGCTTCATTCTCACCTGACACTCCCTGAGAACATAGATACTTTAGAGCTGTTTCAGGTAGTTGCAGAGCCCATGCCTTAGCACCTCTATGACTCAGGGCTTCAGCTTCTTACTGGCTCTTGGCTCAAGGCTGCTGTCAGGTCCCAGAGGCTGTGGACAATTCCCTGCCATGTGATGCTCACACAGGCAATGCCCACATGGCTAGTTGCTTGTTCAAGGCCAGCGGAAGTTTTCAGAGAGTGTCTCTTTCCAGTCTGCTATGACAGAGGCTTACAGAATACAATACAATCATTGGAAAGACATCTCATAACCTCTGCCATACCATGCGGGTTAGAAGCAAGTCTAGGTTCTGCCTGTTCTCTGTGGAAATAGATTATACAATTCCGTGACTCACTGGAGAGAGGTTTCTGCTAGGGTGTTCTGGTGTCTTTAGTTTCCTCAAATATCAGGGTACTCATACTCATACTGAGTGTGAAATCTCTCCTACATCTTCTTCATCTTGCTGTGTCTGACTGATCAGACATTTGACACATGAATTTTTTTTTTTTTTTTTTTTTGACAGAGTCTCACTCTGTCACTGAGGCTGGAGTGCAATGTCATTATGTCGGCTCACTGCAACTTCTGTCTCCTGGGTGCAAGCAATTCTCCTGCTTCAGCCTCCTGAGTAGCTGGGATTACAGGCACCCACCACCATGCCGGGCTAGTTTTTATATTTTTAGTAGAGACGGGGTTTCACCATGTTGGCCAGGCTGGTCTCAAACTCCTGACCTCAGGTGATCCACCCATCTCGGTGCCCCAAGATGGGATTGTAGGGATGAGCCACCGCTCCCAGCCTACTTTAGTTTTTAAGTAGATTTAATGAAATCTATTTAGTAGCCAAAAGCCAAGAATGCCAATAGTTTTACCTGGATACTCTCTGAAACAATGGTATTAAAAGGGGTCTTTCCAGCCCCTTTCCTGCAGAAAGACAGGTGCTAAGAAACAGTGGAAGTGTGAAGGTGGGGGAAGGGAGAGAAATAGTATTTATATACCTAAACTAACCCAGCTGCATGTAAACCAGTAACTACTCATCAAAATAAAATACAGAAAACATATTAGTTTTGGTTTGGTGTGAACCAGCCTTAAATACAAAGTTGTTACACTGAATGGGTTTAATTGACCAAAATGCGTAGGGAAGGCAGAGAGGATTAGGTTGCCCTTCTGCTCAGCTTTATCTGCTGTCAAGTCTGGTTCCTCAGGGGACACATGCATCCCCTCCATTATCCTGCAGATTCTGCCAGGCCAAGGCTATTAAATCTGGCAGGGTCTCATGTGTGGACTTCTGGGTGTATACAGGGAGAAACTAGAGAAAGGCCGAGCAGATTTTACTGCATGTAGGTAATCTACGTGGGCTTTTTGAGAAAAAAGGCTTTAGATAAGAAGTGTTTGGCAAAGTCACACATGGTTTGTTAAAAAACAAAAAATAAAATACAACTTGAAAACTCTTGGAGAAGTGACACTTTAGTTTCCCAAATCACTCTTCTTCATACACTTCCACTTAGCTTTTTTTCACCTTCTAGCTCTGTGGTCTTAGAAGGGCACGCACTTAAAAGAATTTGTTTCCTTAGGAATCCAACAAGTAAAAGCATAAACAACATCAAATAAACTACATCATTAGCATAGAAGCATGTCAAAGAAACTGAGATTAGACTTTGAGTTTTGGCACAAGTATTAGAGAAATAGAGAAAAGATTTAAAAGATACAATAAGACTTACACAATAAAGCAGGACAGCAATATGACAATTGAACCTATCATAGAATAAAAGGTTGTGATAATGGATGGTGAGAAGAAATGCATTGGACAGATATGCATGGGCATGATTGATTTAAGCCATTTAGCATGGATCAAGACAAAATCTTTAGGATTTAAAGGGCTGTGAGCTGGGTAGTAAAAAAAACCCATTTTAACACCTCCTGGGGCTGTGGATGAAATGAACTTGGATTTAAAACTATTTTCAATAAGTATCTGCTAAGGGCTAAGTATTACAGGAATAAGGATACCTACATTAACAGCAGCACATATTATCTTTTGGATAATATTCTAAATGTTTTACCTTGTTTAAATTGTAAACCGACCTATGAGGTAGAACCTATTATTGTCACAGCATCGCAGGTATAGAAACGGAGGCAAAGGGGGATTAAGTTACTTTACTAATGTCACACAATCTGTAAACAGTAAAGCTCCATCCCCAACCCCAAGGGTTTGACTTAGGGCCTGCCAAGATAACATCTGGACTGTTGCATGGATCTTGCCTGGTTGTACATGAAGTTCTAATTCCAGGATGGATGAAGATTCCATTAGAACTTGGAGTAGCATTAAAAAAATTGCTTCCTTGAGACCAAGCGAAGTGCCCAGAAAGCAAAGGAGTTTAACTGCTTAAAGGAAAGGTGCAGATTTATAGGAAATGAAGCTCTGGAGTGTGAACAGAGTTTTTCAAAACCATTAAGGAGAAGACAAATTGAGTCTAGTTTGATAGATGTGTTGTGCAGAGTGAGTGTAGTGGAGATTAGAGAATCAGCCAAGGAATTATCCCCTGCCTTCATGGATGGCATCAACATCTGTCTTCATGGCAATTGTATTGGCAGCCTGAGGGTCAGAGCCTGGGTCCTGCTCATCCATGCAGCTGTGGTCACCTTTGCACCTGCAGTTCTGGAGTTACGTGAGTGTTACTCTTTGAGGCAGCTTCAGGACACTTGGTAAAAGTCACTAAGCTGGAAGTGAAAGGCATTCTTGGAAGAAAAGTTCTAATCAGCTCTTCATTCCCACCTGATGCAATTTTTGCTGCTGCTGGGACCCCAAGTTCCTTGCCTCCTCCCCGCCGCTTTTTTTTTTTTTTTGAGACAGAGTTTTTCTCTTGTTGCCCAGGCTGGAGTGCAGTGGTGCGATCTCGGCTCACTGCACCCTCCGCCTCCTGGGTTCAATTGATTCTCCTGCTTCAGCCTCCCAAGTAGCTGGGATTACAGGTGTGTGCCCCCACACCTGGCTAATTTTGTATTTTCAGGAGAGATGGGGTTTCACCATGTTGGTCAGACTGGTTTCAAACTCCTGACCTCAGGTGATCCACCCACCTCGGCCTCCCAAACTACTGAGACTATAGGTGTGAGCCATCGTGCCTGACCCCCTGCCTCTTTTGTAAATAGAAATCGACACTAGGCCAAACAGAAATTTTCTCAGGCAAGGTTTAATAGGTTTGTGGCACGAGCAAAGCGAGGGAGCAGCCTATGGGTAAGAGATCCTTGCGGCTATTCCTTGAAGCGCCCAGCTCTTACCATTTTAAGGAAGCTGAGGCGGAAAAAGGAATGACATACAAACATGGTTAGGCAAAGTTTTCTTTGCATTTGTGCAGTGGCGCATCATGTTCTAACATATATAACATGATGAGGAAATGGAGGATAAGCCCTGCCTTGGGTGGATATTTTAGTATTACAATGAGATTATAATGAGGAAAAATCAGTGAAAGGTCAGTGCTGGGGACCATCCCACCTTCAGCTGGCTAGATCTCATTTGGTTCTTTGGGCGAATGCCAGATCTATCAGCAACCTTGGAAGATGGTCAGGTTCTTATTAGGAACGTTAGAGTTCCACTTTAGAAACCTTGGGAGGCTGGGCACAGTGGCTCACGCCTGTAATCCCAGCACTTTGGGAGGCTGAGGAGGGCAGATCACTGGAGGTCAGGAGTTTGAGACCAGCCTGGCCAACATGGTGAAACGCTGTCTCTACTAAAAATACAAAAAATAGCTGAGCATGGTGGTGTGCACCTATAGTCCTAGCTACTCTGGAGGTTGAGGCAGGAGAATCGCTTGAACCTGGAAGGCATATGTTGCAGTGAGTGTAGATTGTGCCACTGCACTGCATCCTGAGTGACAGAGCGAGACTATCTGAAGAAAAAAAAAAAAGAAACCTTGAGATACTCAGGCCCTATCATTTTCCCACAGCAAGCGAGGAGCTGCCATTCAAAAGAGGCACAACTGGGGCTGCTTCAGGAAACTTTTGCATCCAAAAGCTGAGTCTGGTGCACCTAGTGACATTGCCACAGACTCCAGTCAGCATGCATAGAAATAGTGGATACCTGGATTTCCATCGAGCAAGCAGTCTCTAAAGTCTTAAAGGAACACCTTGGACATGTATAGTTGAATAGATTCCAAGGCTGCCATTGCAAAGGCTTCCATTCAAAGTTGGCAACTTTGTTCATGATTTTGACCAAGGTGACCAAAAAAAAAAAAAAAAAAGTCTCAGGGGGACAGTGCAGGTAGGTGAGAACCCAGTGGCTTTCCTGAGCTTAATTGTCTTTCATTTTTGGTGACATGGATTGTTGTTCACATTGTCTTCCTCTGGCAGGTCCACCTGGAAAGCATTATATATTTAGCAAGAAAAAAGGAGGCTGTAAATGATGTCACTGTGGACTCTGTATATTCCCTGTTGCAAATGTCAGATCCATGAAGCATAAAGTGATTAACTAGAAGATATTAAATTCCTTACAAATTGTTGAAAAGCCTTAAAGAACAGGCTCCAGTCAAAGCCTCTAGAACAATTCCAAGAATCATACTGCTGGCACAGGCTGGGGAGGAGCTCCTACTGCTTGAGACTCCACATTCAAGCTGTCTTTTGCAGCAGAAAAGAGAGCAGCTCTTCTCACTACTGCCCCCAGAAGGACAGCAGCTCTGGTATCAACTATCAACTGCTAGAGATCTGACCCCTTTCTCTGACTGCCCATCAGATGTGTTACTACAGAGTGCTTTTGGATTGAGATGAGGGAGGGGAAATGCCTGATCTCACTCAAATGTGCTCATTTTCCTGGTCTGGGTGACAGCCAGGCCACACAGTCCTGTGGGCACAGTATCCTCACTTGCCAGGTTCCTATAAAATAAGAGTATCTTTCTTGACTGTGGAAAATATGGGGGTGGGGAGGGTCAAGGAATAGCAAAAGGAGTACTTGGAGTTGCCTGAGCTTCCACTCTGGTTTCCCCACATGTTTTCAATCCATTTAATTCATGATAATAAACACCTTTCTGCCTCACCAGCCATAATCGCTTTTCTTAGATCCAAATGATTCAGTGATAAAAGTAAAGAGAAAAAATAAGTACCCTTTTCAGCGTTGAAGCTGACCAGTTGGCTGTCTCTGGTGTTTATACCTCCACATCCCACTATGCATTTCATCTTCCCTTTGTCTCACTGGAGATCCAAGTGCAAATAATGCTTCACATGACTGTGATCCCTAGAACTTCATCCTGATGTCTGTTGAAATCTTCTCTGAGTTTTACCAGTGGAAATGGCAATAAATAGAAAGATTCCAGAAGGTCCCCTAGGGTCCATATTTTCTGTACTTCCTCTCTAAGATATGTAAAATCAATTATGTCTGCTCTTGCTTTATATGGGCTAGATCTATGGCCCCAACATACCCCCAACCCCCTGTGTTGACAACTTATCCAGTATTGTGTTAAGTCTAAATGGTCACATGCTTATCATATCATTTCTTCCAATTTCATGGAATAATTGTCATGTAAACTCTTTGCATTAAGAACTATCAGCCAGAAAACCACAGCCCTGAGAAAATAGAAATAGAGTATTTCAAGCTGTTCAGTTGGCATAAGAATGATGAATCTACAGCTCATTTTCAAGATATAAATATTCTGTTTATGGAAGTAATAGCATCATTCATGGTCAGTGTTTCAGAGCCTCCACCACTTCTGACAGCATAGCAATTCAATAGCACAAGGGTTTGTGTGACAGCTTTGCTTGACTAATAATGGGTTTTTCCCTGTCTATAGGGAAAGCTGCACCTGTGCACATGACAAGAGCATGAGCTACATTTTGCTTCACTTTTTTTGAGGTAAATAAGTTGCTTGATCCAAAGCCATATTATGGAAGAACTTCCTGACTCTGATGAAAACTCTTTGAAAATCCACAAATAATATTTTATGCAGAAATGTAACTGAAAAGGAAGGCAAATCCATATATAGTAAAATAACCACTGCCATCCTCATGTTCCATGAGGTCCACTAGAATCACCTGATACCAGTAATTAGTCTGAGCCCTGATGTGTGGTACAATGTTACGTGTTCTGGAGGGGTCAGTTTTCTTGGCAAATTGGGTGTTCAGAAGAGCCAGTAGCCCTGTACATCTCAGTTAGTTGAAAGTCATATTATTGAGTCCCCACAGGGACCTCCATAACGCTGGTTCATGAGGCTAGCTGGGAAAGCTGGAAGAGGTAACTGAAGTCCATATGTTGAATCATCCTCATTATTAAAAGCCCCCTGCTCATTAATGGCATGTCAATTAATATTCACTTGGAAAGCATTTTTTTATTATGGCTCATTTTTGAAACATCTAGTCATAGCTCTTGCAGAATGACTTTATCTGAAATCATCCTGTTGCATTTCTTTTAAGGCCTGATGATCTGTCAAAACCAACAGCCAATATTATTAAACTGCTGTTCTCTTTGCAATGTGATCATCAGATATAGGCCTTGCAGTTTACCCACTGTTTTGAGTTTTACATTTCCAGGGCTTCCTTGACAATGGCAATGATGTGACTCCATCCAGCATCCATTGTTGTGAGAACTCTATTTGGAATATCATCATTGTGGGCATGAATATAATGGAGACTTTCATAGGATGCATTGGTTAATATTCAACATTAGTTAAAATTTGCTCTAGTCTTACCCTTGGAGCTCTACTGGATTGGAAAAATATTTTAGGTAAGGACAACCATTTGGTAAAGTTTTAAAAATAAAGGCTACAAATAAATTTTTCTGTAGCAAGAGTATGAACTAGATGTCATCATAAGTACCATTTTTTTTGTGGAATGTAACAACAATTATTTAAATGTATATAATTTAGATAATATTTTGTAAATAAAATATGTATAGATTGCATATATAATAGAATAAATGTACTTAAATATGCATACTGTATGTATTTGTAGTCAATATTTTATCAAATAAATATATATTCACTTCTATGTATCTTAAATATACGTACATTTTTCCATAAATAAAGTAAATTTTAATTTTTTATTGAAATACTAATTAGTTTTAATTTTGTCTTTTTCTCTTAATAACTTCATAATTTGATTACTAAATATTCATATTTATACCACCAATTCAAGAAAAAATATGTATGTTTATATAGGTAGAGGTGTAAATACTGTATCAAGAAGTGTTTATGCATTGATTATGGTAACTGGTTAAATATACAACTCAGTGGCTGATAACAGTAAACATTTGTTTTCATGTTCATAGATGCTCATGTTCACAATCATCTGGCTGATCAAGGAAGGGCTCTGCTGAGTGGTTCCTCTGCAGGGCACTGAGCTTGTATTCAGCCTGTAGATATCAATTGTTTAACGACAAGGCTGAACAGCAGTGACTACACATGACACAAGATTCTTGTGACAGATCACAGTAGTGATCAACATCCCAAACCAAACTGCACAGTTGAATTTAAGTCCAATAATTTCTAACATAGCTTCAAACATTTTAAATATATTCCTTTACTTCAATGAATATAAATTTTCAAGAAAATGTTTACTCCACTTAATTATAGAGGTGTTTAATCATTCCATGGACAAATAATTATGTTTTCAACCTTCACAATGCTGCAAATATTTGCAAATGTAAGTTTGCATTAATAAGAAAACAAAGCTGGATGTGTTTTCAACATGTGGCTTCAAATATAATATTTTAAATGAACTTTTTGGGGGAAAAATCATTTTAACTTATGGAAATATCCCTCTTTACCTCTCGTGTCCTATAGGGTTGCCCAATAAGAGGGTCCCCCATGAGATTTGGAAGTGAGAAAAGGAAGACTCAATATTATCCACTGGTACCTAAGACAGGCAGAGAGACAAAGGTGAGGACTGGAGAAACACCTGGAAAGATGCTCTATGAAGCTGAGAACTTCAGCAATCCCAGGCTTAAGCTTCCAGACAGGACTGAGGACCACATGGTTAGAAAACCCTTACTTCAGGGGTGGATACATTCTGTTTTCAGAGGGAGCACCAAAGAATCCTGCTTCTAATATCAACTTTCCTGAATACTATATCCTTGGTTTTGAAAGGTTGTAGTGTGAACGTTAATCATAGGAATTGTGTCATTCTTGTCATACTGAACAGAGCCATGAAACCAGAGGGAAAGGCACTCAGGGTGAAAAATATTGTTTCTAGAATGCAATTGAAATAGGCCCTATTATCCCATGGAACTAATGTTTATGGTTTTTTGAATAAACATAGAAATTGACTTCCCTGATCTTAAAACTCAGGATAGTTACATCTGTCTTACCTGAGTTCTTTTTTCAGTAAACCAACCATCAGGCCTCCCAGATACTATCAAGGAGCTGAAACTTACATATCACTGAATCAGGACAGTGAGACATCAGACCTTTCACTCATTATGATTGCATAACTGACCTCCTGCTTCTTGTTGACCAAATTATCTTTCTTAACCCTCCCTAATTCCTGTTTTCCCACATTTCTTCCCTGCTATATAAACCCCTAATTTTTGTTGGTCAGGGAGATACATTTGAGAATGGTGTCCCATCTCCTCAGCTACAGCACCTGATTAAAGCCTTTTCCTTGGCAATACTTGTTGTCTTAGTGATTGGCTTTCTGTGTGGTGAGCTGCAGGATCTACACTGAATCCCTGGTATTTCAGTAACAAAATTCTCTGTAACCTTCACTGCTTTGGCTTCTTGTAACCTGAAATCAAATTTGTCCACAACTTCTGAGATAACTTGATATAATTCTAGGATTCACTTTGTCCACCACTGCTTCCCAGTCTGAGCTTGCCCGCTCCCAACCCTTCCTAGTGCCAATAAACTTTCTCAAAGAGCCATAGGTAATATTTTCCCTTTTTCATGAAACACTAACTTTTTCTTTGTTCTCGCAACATATTGAAGACCACTGAGTTTTCCTGTATGCCCCATTTGGGAAATATTTCTATGTAAATAAAACATTAAATTTAGAGATTCATCTCTACATTTTATTTAGATGTCAGTAGTTTACTTTAATTCTCTGTATTAAGACAATTCCTGCTTAGAATATCTATAGTGACTTCTTCTCTGTTATATACTGAAGCTATAAACTAGACTCCTCAGGTGTCATGATCTCTGTCTGTATTAAATTAGGAGGGGCATTGCTATGTCTGTGTAGTTGTGGCTGAGAAAGAGAAAAGAATTAGGGTGCAGAGGTGACTTCATGTCCCCATCTACCAACACCTTCAGAGTGTGGCTGCATCTGAGGAACACTCTCAGCCGACGGAGGCATCAGGAGGAGCAGCTGGGGCAGCCCAGCCTCACACATCTGCTTCCCTGGGGGTTTATGTTCGGGTGTGTAACACTGTGGGAGGGTAACTATTATACTGTTGACAGTAATAAGTTGCAAAATCTTCAGGCTGCAGGCTGCTGATGGTGAGAGTGTAATCTGTCCCAGATCCACTGCCGCTGAACCTTGATGGGACCCCACTTTGCAAACTGGAGGCATAATAGATCAGGAGCTTAGGGGCTTTCCCTGGTTTCTGCTGATACCAGGCTAAATAATTGCTAATGCCCTGACTTGCCCGGCAAGTGATGGTGACTCTGTCTCCTACAGATGCAGACACGGAAGATGGAGACTGGGTCATCTGGATATCACATCTGGAACCTGAGATTGGAAACATAAAAACAAATGTCCACACAATTAATCATGTTGTAAGAGAATTTCCCTGAACAGTAAAGCAGTACTCAGCACACTGGGCTGTGTAAACTGCTAATGTTCTCCTTCCTTACCTGGGAGCCAGAGCAGCAGGAGCCCCAGGAGCTGAGTGGGGACCCTCATGTCCATGCTGTGTCCTGAGTGGGTCTGACTCCTGCATGAAGTGTGACCAGCCTATTAATAAATCTTCAAGGCAGGAGGTTGTGCTCTGGGAACATGCAAATGAGCAGAGGATGGGGCAGGCTGGGCACAGCTGCAGAGCTGGCTCTTCTCAGTAACTCAGCACCAGCTCAGTGTCACCAGGTGTCCCAGGTAAGACCAGGGTAGCACAAATTTGTCTGCAGAGAATGGATTTCTACTGGAGACTATTTTGTTACGAGAGACATTTTTTAGATTTTTTTTGGCAATTTGAAATATTACTCAGGAGTCGATGGGTAACATATTTCATTGGTGTATGGGGAGTATATAGGAGGATATTCTTTTTTGTAGGAAACACATAGTAAAGTTTTAGACGATACAATTCTAAGGTCTTTTAAAGTCTATTGTATGATTCTGGTTAGGGAAGGGGGTATTTGTCGTATACTTGCAACTTTTCTATAAGTTTATCATTGTTCCTTTCTAAAAAAAATTAAAAATAAAATATATTGACATGATGATACATATATTTGTATTAGGTAATGGTGTTATGCTATTGTTCTTACCAGTATAAGTTCAAGCAATTTACTACAAATACACAAAGATGATACCGTGTTTCCTCAATGCATGCAGCACTCACACATCCACCATTATCAAGAGTGACAGGTCTCTTAAATACCCAGAGACTAAATGGGCTGTACCTTATTCTTGTTTTGGGCACCTTATAGTCTACCTTCTTTTCTGCCATTGAGTACTATTTTCCAAAGTTTATCTCCCTCAGTGAGCGTGGCCATTGCACGGAGCATGTCTCTGCCATGTACCATCAATGCCACTTTCCTCTTTTACATTTTTTTCGGTGAGCGGGGACATCATCCTGACCCAGACACCAGCCTCCCTGTTAATATCTTTAGGAAAGAGACACTCAAACTTTTATCAAGCAACTGCCCATGTACATGGAGAAATCAGTTGGATCCAGATGAAACTGGACAGGGATTTGCACTCGTTATATCTCACATCTCTAATGTGCCTAAAAATGTCCCAGCCTGGCTCAGTAGCAGGGGAAGTGGATACAACTATATCAGCATCAGTGGGCTGCATCCTAGGACTCCACAAAATTTTACCGATGCCTGACTAGGGGAGCCAAATCACAGTGCTGTAGCCTGTGCAGAAACCTTCCTGCTGCTTTATAGGCTGCCTGAATTTTAAGGGAACTTGCTTATATTGGGAGAAAGGAAGAATCTTCCATTTGTCCTCTAAATGTTTGCTGAAAATAAACTGACAAAAGGAAGATTAATAAGAGAAAAGGCAAACAAAATTCACTTAAAGTGCAGCAGGATATCATAGCAGGGTGATTACCCAGATAAGTCAATGAAATCCAGATGTTTATATTTCTTGTTTAGGGAAGAGGGAATTGGGAAGTGTAGGCAACCTGGAGAGAATAGATGAGAATAGAAGTGCATCCTCAAAAGAACAGGTAATCACCTGCCTGGATGAAGTATGAACTTCCAGTCCTTTCTATTTTTGACTCCTGTTTTGTGTTAATCTTCCCTGATATAAAAATTCTCAGGAAGAATTTTCTTAAAAATTGGTTTCCTTCTGAAGAATTTGCTTTTAGGAAGATAAGGGATATTTAGGAAAAGCCTTTTTGTGCATTTGCTGCTTTCTAAATGCCTTTAGTTTTACATAATCATCATACAAATGCAGCATAGTTTGAGATGTTATTTTCTGGATTCCTTCATTTGTAACCCACCTGCCAAGATGCTGTTCCAGAGAGAGGCAGCTACAGACTGAAACAGCAGTTGACCCCTGAACAATGTGGAGGTTGGGGCACTGACCACGGGTGCAGATGAAAACCTGTGTAGAACTTTTGCATCCCTAACTTAAGTACTAATAGATTACTTTTGACTAGAAGCCTTAGTGATAACATAAATCGTTGATTAACCCTTTTTTATGTTATACATATTATATACTCTATTCTTCCAATAAAGTATGCTAAAGAAAAAAATGTTTTTAAGAAAATCATAAAAATGAGAAAATATATTTACCACTTACAAAGTACTTGCTCACAGGTGACACACACAGAAGAAAATATAAGTGGATCGGCAAATTTCAAACCCAAGTTATTCAAGGGTTAACTGTACCATGATGAATGTAGCAGTCCCCATCTGTAGTCTAGGGCTTTCCCCTTTGCTGTACCTCTGCTCACTTCCAATGGCCATATATTGTCTTATGTTCTTTATGATCTTGGGCAGAGAGATCTGTCTGTATGCCTTGCTGGCCAGATGGCCTGGAATGTGTATCTCTTAGGAAAGTGCTATGGTTTGACCGTGTCCTCCAGAATCCATCTGTTGTAAAGTTAAATCTCAGTGTAATGGTATTGCCAAGTGGGGCCTATTGGTATGTGTTTAGGTCGTGAGGTGGAGCCCTCTAGTGGAATACATTAATGCCACTGTAAACAGGAATTACGGGGCTGGAATCCTTTTCTCTCTTCTGTCCGTCTGTCACGTTAAGACAAGGCCTTTCTTCCTTTGAAGGAGTCAATGCTCCAGACATCATCTTGAAAGCAGAGAAAGCAGACCTTAACCTGCCCATGCCTTGATCTTAAATTTCCCATTCCCTAGAAGTGTAAGAAAATTAATTTCTGTTATTTATGAATTACACAGTGACAAGGAACCTGTTATAACAGTTTGAAATGGAACAAGAGAGACAGCTCACAATCAGTGAGGACAGGATGAGGTGTATACATACCCCAGCTTCCTCATTTCTCAGGTGGAACAACCCAGAGGAATTTAGTCCATGTTTCCACATGTAGTTGATCTTTAGTTATCCTGAGTCAGGTGGGCTGTTGATGTGTCTTTTACCATTCATTTTCTGCTCCCGCCCTCACTTTCTTCCTTTCCTCCCACTGTAAATTTGCTGCCTAAACAGGAATCCTCATTGCTGGTGAACCCAAACTAAGACAGTAAAAAAAAACTTTTTATCTTTTGTATGAGGGGTATTTCCCATGTTTTTTCTTATCACTTCTCTTTCTTTGACATGTAGGAATATTCAGGAAGCACTTAACTTTTTTTAACCAATCTATTTTAGATTGAATTTAGGTGGTAATTTTTTTGTTCTGTTTGTTAAAACAAAAAAATAAGTTGTAAGCCAGCAATCAGCTGAACGGTCTCCTCTTGTGGCAGAGAGAACTTCAAAGAAAACAGAGAAACTAGGTTAGGCCATGACCGGCAGATGAGTTTTGATGTGCCTCATTACACTCTCCTCCCTTTGGAGTTCAGACAAAACTGACCAACGTTATCATTACGAGAGACACCTTTGGACTGACAAAACAGATACTTTGTAGCAATAAGATACCATACTCCAACATGACAGAAAATAGGCCCTGAAGAAAATCTAAATTTTTTACCTTAAAAATATTTCTTCATCATATTCTGAAGTGGCCCTGCAAAGCTGCCTGTTGTGGGGGAAATTTGCATTCTGCGGAGAATCTCCTCCCCTTACTAAGTCTTTTCCAAAGAGTATGACTTTTTTTTAAGGTCTGATAGGCAACATTCACCATCTACTTTGTCTGCTACCCATAGGATTCTTCTACATGACAAGAACCTTGGCTTCCACATCCCCTTATCTAAACTCAAGTATTTCTTTATGATGAATTCAACTCTTTAGGCAGAGCTTAACTCTTTCAACCCGTGGCCAGTCAGGAAACCTTTGAATCCATGTATGACCTGGAAGTCTCTGCTTCAAAATATCCCACCTTTCCAGGACAAACTAATGTATATCTTATATATATTGATTTATGTCTTTCCTCATAATTTCTGTCTCTCCAAAGTGTTTAAAACCAATGTGTAATCCAACCACCTTGGGCACGTATTTGCAGGACATCCTAAGGCTGTGTCACAGGCCATAAGCCTTATCTTTGGCAAAATAAACCTATAACTTGATTGAGACCTGTCTCAGATACTGTTTTGTTTACACTGGATCACAAACTTAAAAATCTTCTAAAACAATCTACACAGCAATAAATCTACATTAGAGTCAGTGGAGTGATCATACCTTAACAGTTAAAGCTCACAATTTAAAGGAACCTGAGTCTAAGATTTTGTCCAGCTCCTGGTTTCATAAAAATACTTTGCGATTTTTAAAATTTTACTTTAGAGAAAGACAATTTTGGGGAACATGTTTATGGTCGGTGGAATGAATAATGTCCCCACCCCAAAAGATGCCCATGTCCTCGTCTCTGGAACCCAAGTGTTATAGGAGTTATTAATAAATTATTTTAGGCAGATAGAGAGGAAAAGGGGTCCTTGGGAAGGTTTCGTTTCTTTTAAAGTAGCTCCAGAAAATTTCTTGTCTAGCAGGAAAGCCCTGGCTCTTAGAGCCAGGCTGGCAAGCTTTGATATGCAAATTCGGACCATTAGAAACTGAGTCCAGCCAAACATGGCGACTCCCACCATCTTCTTCCTGGCCCCCACATATCCCCGTCCACATGGCTGCCCCCACATATCCCCATGTGTATAGAATATTTTGGCACCCTGCATTTGTATATTAAAAGGCTATGGTGGGAAGGCCAGTTATATTGCAGGCTACATAAATGACATGACTGGTCAAACCAATCCTGAGAGCCCTATGCAAATCAGACACCACTTCCTCCAGCCTCCTCATATAGGAGTCTCTTTTCTGCTGCACATAGAGTTTTCTCTTTGAATCATGCCTTCCCCTGTCTCTGTATGGGGGAGCTGTTTTCTTCTTTCTTCCTTCTTGCATATTAAACCTTTCTCTCCTTAAAACACTCCACATGTGTCTGTGTCGTTTTATCCAAACTGGTGTGAGATCAAGAACTCTGGTGTTCCTCCAGTCATTGGAGCCATATCATAAAAATTCTACCTTACATAGCAAAAGAGAACTTGACAGGTGTAAGTTAAGGACTTTGAGAATAAAAAACCTGGTTATCGAAATGAAGCCAATATAATCACAAAAGTCCTTAAAATAGAGAAGGAGGCTCACAGTCAGAGAGGAGCTGGGACAATAGGGAGGGATGTGGTTTGAGGAAGGAAGGGGCCATGGAACCAGAAATATGGGAGCACCTGGAACGTAAAAAGCAGAGAATCCAGTTCTCTCCTCTGGAGCCTCCAGAAGGAATGCAGCCCTACTGACACCTTAGCATTAGCTTGGTGAGACTTCTGACCTCCAGAACTACAGGGTAATATATTTATGTTGTGTGAAGCCAATAAGACTGTGGCGATTTAAACAGCAGCGTTGGAAACTAATGCAAGGGGAAGAGATGTCTTTCAGCTCACTGAGTGCATGGCTGTCCTCTGTTCTTGGAAATATTTCCACCTTGTTTTCTGGTGTCAGTTTTGACAAGAGACAGAGAAAATTTTTCCAAGAGAAGAGCTAGCATGAGAATTCTTTTTAGCTAGAAAATCTCTTGGGTAAAATCCCATAATTATCTCTTATACGATCTGGGTATCACAGAGTTTAGGGGTCAGATCTCATAGCACATGATAGGAGGAAGAGGCTTCTGTTAGTTTGTTTTCATATTAGGAGGGGAAATTGATTTTCAGGACACAATCTGAGAATGACAAACTGAGTCAGAGATATTGTAAGAGAAAGAGGAGATGTGGAAGGAGTCAGGGCAATGAAACATGTGACCCAGCTCCCAAATCTAAAATAAAGTCATTGATTATCGAAGGTGAAGCAAACCTCTTCACCTTCCATCTTCTTATGAAGGATCAAATTCTTCCCAGAGTCCCTGCCCCTCCTTCACTGCCCTGACATTGCACTGTGGAGCTAATCACATGTATCCTTAATCCCTGCTCCTGTCCCAGGCTGGGAGAGACTCACTGTCCTCACCATGCTCAGCAGGCTAGAGCTGGTGCCCTAGACACCAAAGGAGAAGAGGATGGTTTCTGTGCAGGAGATAAGAGCTTTACCACACATTATATTTCACTATAATTCTAAGTAAAGTTTTGTGGAGAGAAGAGAACATATGGGCAACTTTACCTGGTGGGCTTGGAAGAGTCCAGGCTCTGAGCATGACAATGAATTCACATTTCTACTTTTCCAGATGGCAAATGCTAGCTTTAGCAATTATGGAAATGTGGACTTTGAGTTTAAGAACAAGACAGACTTTCCAGTACTACAATAAATGAGGAGACATTTGGAATAGGGTCCTTAACCCAGGGCTACAGTCAGGCTGGCAGTGCCTGAGAGCTGCCAGATGCTGACCCTAAGCTGTAGGAAGAGTAGGAAGAGTAGGAAGTAGCTGCTCTCCTGAGCCACAGAGCTGAGGACCTGGGAGGAACCACAGGCCCTGGCCACAGGGCTGCCTCGCAAGGGCGTAATGGAAGGAAACTGCTCACAAATTCACGGGAGCTGCATTAAGCATATATCCTGCAGCCTGGCAAGAGTGAAAGTCTCAGGACCCAGACCTCAGGACTAGCTCTGAGTTCCTGGGATGGGTGCTGTCAGCTGTGCCCTCCCTGGTCCTGAATGACTGGGACCTTGTTGGAGCCAAAGAGGGAGAGTCTGCAAATGTCCTCAAAGTCTTTACTCAGCCAGACTCTGTTCTGCTTGGAAAGAAAAGGAACACACACTACAAAAATAAACGTAAAATTATGTGTATATGTAATATGAAATTCTAATATAAACTTTACATATTGAATACATATAATGCTTTAGAAGTAAGTTGTATTTATATATTTGTATATACTATGTATCTGTTTATGAAAAATGTGATGCACATTTATATGTAAAGAGAACGTTGATTGCTAGTATAAGGTATAGTTTTAAACTTTAATAAGTTGAACGTGAACATTGAAAATGAGCACTGGGTGCACCACCACATGGCCCCTTTCTCACTACAGGGCCTGAGGGTCATAAAGCTCAGGACCCTCTTCCATGTTCCCCTGGGCTGAGAGCAGAGAGCTGCCCATTGCTGAGGATAATAAGTGACCTGAGGTGGGTGTGCAGAATCACAGAGCAGCAGATGCCCAGGAGATGGATAGTGAGTCTGGGCCCTGAATGGAGGGAAGTTTTGTCCCCAGTGCTCAGCATAGACGAGGCCTCTTCTGGTCATTTCCATCAAACAAACCAGCACATGTGGCTCAGAGGCTGCATGGTCACAGGATGAAGACCCTCCATGGCTCATTCCCAGCTTCCCCTCTGACTGGGGTGATGTGGGATATCTCTGCCCAGGTTTCATGACTCACCAGCTGCTGGGACTCTGTTGACAATGGCCTATGTCTGCTCCATGCACAAGCTTCTCAGTATTTGACATTTTACTTTCTGGTCTCCAGTAACCACGACTTGCCAACCATGACCCTTCCACAAAGATTCATGGAGTGGGGTCAGAACTATGGGTTCAGCAATGTGCCGGGCCATGTATATAAGAGAAACAAGGCGTGGCAAGCCCATGTCTGAAGTGAGGATGAATTTGCATCATGAATTCAGAGAAGGAGGTGGGAGAAAACATCCTGACATGCTCCGTTCAGTGATGCCCACAAGATACACTAGAGGTGCCCATAGAGGAGGTGGGAGGGAAGTTTGAGACAAAGAGGCAATGTGAATTCAGAGGTGTCCTCCAGCCTGTTCCCCTGAGAAGACTTCAGACCCTTAGCAGCCCCTGGGCAGAGCTGTTGCTAGGGAAGATTTGTGCATGATAGGGGACGGGAGGAGGGAGCACCTATCTCTGAAGGCATCTTGGTCGGTGATGGCCAGAGTGAAATATGTTCAGGCCCACTGCCCCTGACCCAGGCAGGGATCATGTCCAGTGGGGCAGCAGGATCAAGCAGGAGCTCAGAGCCAGATCTGGTTTCCACTGGTGCCAGACTAGGATGCTGTTCATACTCCAGCCAGCCCTGCAGGTGACTGTGACCCTCTCACTTGGGACACAGGGAGGGGGCTGGAGACGGCATCCACACAGCATGCTGACTATTATCCAAGTGCGGAACAAACATGCAAATCTCCCAATATTAACACAAAGCAAGTAGTTCATTCAATTTGATGCAATTCTGATCAGAAAAAAGTGGGCTAACAACTTCATCATCAAAGAAATGTTCATGTTTGATACAAACTATCTGAGGATGAAGCCTCAGTTCCCCTTCCTCACCAGGAAGTCAGAACAGAAAGAGGAAGAGAAGAAAAGCTGGGTCCCAAAGTCCACAAGGTGCCTCCTGAGGCTGATCCTGCTCAGAGAAGGTGGGGACGGTAGATTGTCTGCTGGGACTGCCACACCAAAATTCCCTGGGCTGGATGGCTTAAAGGAAAGAAATTTACTTCTAACAGTTTGGAAGGCTGGAAAGTCCAAGATCAAGGTCCAGAAATGTCTGCTTTCTGCTGAGGACCCTCCTTCTGATTTTCAGATGCCACCTTCTGTCCATGTCCTCACATGGCTTTTCCTCACTGCATGCATGGAGGGTGGGGGTGGAGGAGAGCTCAATGGGGTCTCTTTTTATAAAGACACTAGTCTTATTGAATCAGGGCCCCACCCTTATTATCTCCTTTAACCCTAATTACCACCTTATATGCTTTATCTTCAAATGTAGCTATATTGGAGGTTAGAGATTCAAGATAAGTGTTTCTGAAGCACAATTCGGTCCATAGCAGATGGGCTTTGGGGACACAGCCAAGGCAGCAGTGAAGGCAAGGCTGGGCTTCTAGTCTCAGAGCACAGAGGTGGTTCCCACAATGATGGATGCTGGCAGTTCCTCCCAGGTACTCTAGGTAACACAGAGACCACATTCCAGCCTTAGGGGCTACCTGTTGATAATAGGACACTATCACTCTTAACCTCTCCCAGTATTTCTATGATCAGGCTTATATCTTAGGGTTATTATGGGGTTTGTCTACCATCTAGTGTTAGGATTGTAGCTTAGCCTCTTATATAGGATTATAGATGCTGAGTCCCAGTGAGTCTTGACTGTGAGTCTTTTCATGGGTATTAATGAAGGGGATCTCAGGCCAGATTCATCCATCTTTAGGACAGAGTCACAAAATAATTTCTCTTCTCAACAAACTAGCTGCATACTTGAGGACAAAAGATATTCAGAAAAGTTATTTGCCAAAAAAATATTGTGGGCTAGATTCTGTGACCCATGTGAAATGCCAAAGTTTTGGAAAAGAGATGATGGGCCACGAGGAATCCTGCAGGACATAATGGCAGGGGTGGGGATGGGAAGCACAGGGCCCTGTTCTGGAACCGTCATCCCAGTCTCATTCCTCCCATCCAAGAAACCCTTCCAGATTACCTTTGAGGACCACAGCGGCAGCTCCAGCAAAGAAGGATCCAGGCCACACTGCCCTCTGAATGAAAGCTGCTGAGGCCTGTGCTCTAAGCTGTAACACTGAGTGACCACATACCATCACTGAGGTCAGCACCAGCCAAAACAATTTTTCTAAGATGATGAAAATGTCTGTATTTATGCTCTGCAAGGGTAGTCATTAATCATATGTGGTTACCGAGCCCTTGAAATACAGCATGTATAACTAAGAATCTACATTTTTAACTTTAATTATTTCTAATTTACATATTTGCAGCTATGCATTGCTAGTGTTAACCATGTGAGACAGCACAGTTTTAGACAATAATAACCAACAATGTCATTAGGACAACTAAGTTGCTAATTAACAAGCAAGGATCTTTTCCAGGACCATTGCACCAAGCTGGGGCTGTATGTTGGTCAAAGCAGACCACGTGGGTGGATCTTTGGAAACTTTTCTGGATTCTACTGCTTCTAGGCAGGTGGTAGAAACTCTTTCTCTTGGAGACATTGAGGGAGAGACTGGAGACTGGGGTCTACAGTGTTGCCACTAGAATCTGAGGTGGAAACAAAACACAAATCTTCCCCAGTATTAATGATGTCTCACTCTGTGGGCTTCCCAGCAGAGTCCTGCTGGCTGACCAAGCAGGAGGTGAATGCAGGAGGTGAATGCTGGGCTCCCTGAGCAATGGACTCAATCTCAGTCCCATGGGACATATGAGCCCTGTCACATGGAGCCCCCACAGCTGAGGTCAGGGCACCAGGACACTAAGGGCCAGAGTCCTATGTCCAGTGTCCAGTGCTACCCCTGCCTCAGATGGTCCCACCCCAAAGGCAGCGACCAACACACCGATAAGGGCTTTCATGGCAGGGAGGGGCTTTAGGAAGCCTGCAAACTAGCAACAAAAGAGAGATCTGGCCTTCCAGCTTCTGAGCAAGAGAACATCCTATGTCATGGGTATGATCCAGGCCAAGGTATTTGGTGAAAGATATTAGGATAAATTTTATTCTTAAGGGAATAAAATCACAGAAGGCGTTGGATTATTATAGGATTGATTGGTTATTACAAAGGTTTAAAAACATACTTTTTTCAATACACAGTTGTTTATCTGAAATCCCCCGGTCCCTGCCCTCCTAATGGTGATCCGTTCACCATGGTCACTTCATTGTCTTCTCATCACTCAGATACATCTTCAGTATGACCCCGAGACCTTCCCTAATCAGCACAAATAAATGGCCTCAGCCTCCAGATACCACATATCATTGCCTGACTTTTATGCAGTTTGTCAACGACTGAAAGTATTCTATTCAGTTTCATTATGTGGTTATTGTTTTCTGCGTGGCTCATTCCCCTACTGAATATCAGTGCTTGGGATCAAAATTTGTCTTAATTATTCACATGCACCTTACCCTCAAATGATGGCATTTACTTGTTCTTGAAAAATATGACATTAAGTGAAAATTCATTAAATTCAAAAATATGTCTGTCTTTCTTATTGGAAAAATATATGATACATTCCCCTCAACTAGAGACACTTAACTACTTTTACAGTTGAAAAAGATTAATTGGACACGAATCTATAAAAACACATTTATAGGAGTAACAAGCATCATTTTGAAATTTTGCTTTGCTTGTAAAATGTCCAGTATGATGAACTGTACACAACACAGAAGGAAGAAAGTTCCTCACGGAGGATGGGGCCTGATAGAGAGGGTGGGGGAGTCAGTTCTTTGAAGCATGGGGAGGGTCTAATAAGTGACCTCAGGCAGGTGTCCAATACCAGGACCAGATATTTCTAATTACAACTTTATTTTCCTTAAGGTTTCTGCATATCCATAGAATAAGTGGAATACAGGTTGAAAGAAACATGCTTCAGAACACATACAAACAGCCCACACACATAAAAACTAAAGAATCTTACAGAATGTTGTCTCTTCCTCAGCCTTTCTTGACATTGGGTTTAACCAACCATGGTACAAAATTTAAGTTTTTTTCCAGAGGATGTTCTCCAACTTGAAACATCTTGTGGAGAAAGTTGGTGGCAGTGTCTGAAACACATCATTTCTTACAATGCATTTTTTCACGTCTTTGGAATAAAATATCTGTGTTATTAAAAAAGTTTGATAGAAAATTGATGTAACTTTATGTGACCAAATACGATGAAAATCTTTAACAAAAATGTCACTGAGTATAAGCCTGAATTCTCAATGACTGCATTGTATTCCAAAGTTATTTTTAAATAAATGAGTAAATACACAGGAAACAAAGTCAAAAAAATGCATTTAGTTTCTCTTGGTATTAAAAGATGTTAGCAATAAGATACTGGTCTTTCAACCAAGAATAATGAAAATTTAAAAAATACATTTTTTCAAACGCAATTTGGATAATAGAGGTGGAAAAACAGGAGACAGACAATGCTTTTGATGTGCAGAAAAGAAAATTCCAAGGATCATGGGTGATCTCCCTGTGTTTCATATGTCAAACAAGATATAAAATCAAATGTCCATTTTGTTTTTACATCTTACTTGAGTTCCTGAAGCTACTTTCTCTTTGTAGTTTTTGCTTTGGTACACTCAGATTTTGGTGAAGCAGTCCTTACGAAGGAATTAAGAGTTGCTAATTTCAACCTTCTTTGGCTTGTAGCCCTGTCCTGCTTCTAAGACTGGCAACAAAAGACGCTGATTCCTTTTTTATTCCAGGTAAATATTGTTTCTGGGATAGTCCCCATTTCCAAAGCCATAGCTAGATATTTACAACCCTGTTCCCGATGGACCAGTTTCATGTTTCAAAACCCAAATGTTCAGTGAAAGTGAACCTTAAATGTTAATCTGATTTAACAAATGTCAGACTTCACAGAGCTGCTTTGGAAATAGGAACAATGTCTCATTCCTTTGAACCCACAATGACTGAAACCTGAGTCCATGGCTCTTCTGTCAAAAGAGCTCCAGGCCATCACCTGATTGTTTCCTAATCTTTACCCTTTAAAATGATTTTGTCATAAATGAATTACTGTAGCCCTGAAGAATAATCCACAGTTTTTACCAACTTGTAAAGGACAGTTTCTGTACACCTATGGAAAGAAACAGGAGGAGTAATCTTCAACAACTCTTCTCCTAGTTTGAAAGTTACTGTGGGTAAAGATGAAAGTATGAGGCACTGACTCTTGGGTGTCAGCTCTGCTGAATGGGCCATACGTCATGGTATTTGGTAGATTATTTCCCCAACTGCACCTGCAAGGATCATAAAAACGGGGTATTGTTCAGTTTCTCTGTTCCGCCAGGCTGAGCTAATTTTTGTTTTGGGTTGTAGCACAGTGTGAGGGTGCTTATTGCCCTGCTGACAGTAATATGTTGCAGCATCTTCAGCTTCCAGGCTACTGATGGTAAAGGTGAAATCTGTCCCAGATCCACTGCCACTGAACCTCGAGGGGACCCCTGAGATGGACTGGGAAGCATACTTGATGAGGAGCTTTGGGGCTTGATCTGGTTTCTGCTGGTACCAGTTTAAGTAGTTGCTAATGCCTTCACTGGCCTGGCAGGTGATGGTGACTTTCTCCACTGGAGTCACAGAGAGGAAAGCTGGAGACTGTGTCATCACAATATCACCCCTGGAGGCTGAAACCATACAGCAAACATTAGCACAATATAAGCATCTGCTTAATGAAATCACCACTAATCTAGTAGGACAAGATGAAAGAGTATGCATTACTTAAAAAAAAAATCACATTTAAAAACAAGCCAACTTCCATATGGTGCTAGGTTCCTAATTAAGAAAATTAATGAGTCAAAGAATTAGTTTTAGGTTTTTCTAAATATTCTCACCTGGAACCCAGAGGAGCAGAAGCACAGGAGTTGCAACGGGGACACCATCTCAATGTTTTGACTTCAGTTTTGCTGAAGACACATCTAGGAGAAAAAGCCTCTTATAAGATACTGAGAGGCAGGACCACTTCAGATGTGGGAGGAAGGATACATGCAAATTATGGGAATGTCCTGTTGTTTTAAATACACAGACATCGCTGTTGTCAGGAGAGCGCCCTCCCCGCTCCTTCGGGGAATGTGAGAGGCGCCCTCTGCTGGCACCTGCAGATGAGCGCAGCTGAGGCCCCGGCAGGGGTTGACCTGACCCAGGGCCCAGCCACAGAGTCCATCGCAGTCTCTGGGAGGCTCTGCAGTCATCTGGGGTGAACAGCAGCTCACATCCTCAGTCTCGGCCCAGGGCTATCTTGACTTTCCTGACAACACATTCACAATGAGGCTGAAGAAACTTTGATCCTGTGGATGCTTCACAAAGCATCACTCCATACAACACAATATTGATGTCATCATGGTAACTAGATAGGATAAGCAGAAAATAATAAGGACTCTGGATATTCAGTGAAGCACATGAAGACCAGAATGTGGGATTCAACCCTACAAAATTTAAGGGCCTGTCACATTGGAGAAGGTATCAGGGATTTAGTGAAGGGGCGTGAGTAGCATTGGCTCATCCCCTTCAAGGTAAGGACAAATAATTGTACTTTGCAGCTCCAACCACTGAGAATGCAGCACGGTGTTGGCAAGGCCTGCTTAGAGTGTTGACGTAACAAATCCCACACTTGGGTCTACTCCACCACTCCACTTATAAGCTAATTTGGAAGGCTGTCTTCTTGGAGTGGGCTCAGAAAAAGAGAAGGTTTTGAGGAAGGTTTTGGGCTTTGATACAAGTAGCTCTGTCACTTGATCCATGTGATCCAGAACATTGTTCAGTGCCAGATGCATCTGCATTAGATGGGAATACTTCGTGAACTCTCTTGCAAACTCCAATAAAACTCATGGCATAAATCCCTGGGATTTTAGAGAAGACCAAGCAATGACCAGATAACAAATAAAAAATTTCTTGTTCGAAATGCAGCATATCACTACGTAATGGTAGGTAGTCCCATGAGGCATTTAAAAAGTATGTGACTGAGCTGCCTCTCATAAGCGGAGGAGGCCAGTCTCACCAATTTTTAGGGTCAGGTGAGGCTCAGCACCATTCAATATTAGGATGAATATTAGGTACTTTTGGGGTTTAGTTGAAGTAGATTCAGAGGCCATGCTTCATTTACATGAACAGGTGTTCCAGTTCCTCCTATCATTTTTCTCTTACTCTAACACCTTTGCATCAGCTCACTCCAGTGACCTCATGAGTTTTCTCAATCAGCTAATAGCAAAGGAGAAAACCAAAAATGCAAACAAATAAAAGAAGAAAACCAAAACAACAGTAAGAAAATCTAGGCTTTTTGAATGGGTTAGCATCATATATTTTTGCAAGTAAAAGTGGGTTGCTCCCACATTTTGGCCACAATCATGGGTGGCTGATAGGTATTATCCTGAGTTAGCAGATATTTGAGCACAGCATGTAGTGTTCAACTTAGTGTGGAGAGAGAAATGTACTGAGTCAAGTATATGCATGAATTAGTGATAGCTGGTTGGCCACAGTCTTTGATAAAGAAAATTGGAAGATCACAGAGAAGAAGCTCTAGAGGAGAGGTATGTGGATGTACTCATATAAGCTCTAGAGGAGAGGTATGTGGATGTACTCATATGAGTAAGAAATTACATGTGCAAAATTTTATTTATTTCTGCAAAAAGCAGAGGATATCTTCCACAGTAAGACACCAAACAACCAATCATAGTGGAAGGCTCATTCACTTGTAAGCAGATTAACTGAACTCAGTCTTTTCTCTTAACTTCCACAATATTTGCATAATAGAGTCTGTAATGAAGTAGCCATGATGGCCTGCACAGGGCTATGAATGAGTAAAATGACATGAGCCATGCCTCACAGCCACCATCGCCACCTGTGTTGATCCCACTATTGCCACTTCTGGGTATCCAACTTCTCAGCAGCAGAGACAAGTATCTTCAACAAGTGGGTGGTTATTTGGGATATGAGATCACTGTCCTCTGGAGGTGACTGTGATGCATCCTAACTAGGATCCTCCTGTATTCTAGATATATGTTTACCTTTCCTGCCCACAGATAATTGCCTATCTCAGTGCTCTGAGAGTGTTTTTTGTATTAATATGGGAATATTTCAGAACCATGTTCCTACATTGTGGGGAAAGAAACAACATAATAGCCACTGATTATGGCATCCATTGGTTCTACCAAATATATCACCCAAAGAAATCCACAAGGGTATAATATTCTGCAGATTTTAGATGCTCTCCTTCAAGGTGTGCTGAATCTTTAAACCAATGACCATACTACAATGAAGCAATGTTTCAGGAAGCCAAAGGCCAGGAGTACAAGCAGACTATTTAGTCATCCTACACAGGAACCCAGCTGGCGGACATGTGTGTCCAGTAATGCAATTTTAGGCCCTGTTGGCCACAGGCATCTACTCCTGGATATCCAGGAGCAGATGCTTCTACTTGGGACTACTATAGATAATCCTAAAGCTAAACCTCAAGCTATGGTAATGCAAGGTTCCTCATGCCAGTAGACAAGAAGGCAACCAAACATACCTACTTCAGCAAATAGTAAAACTATCATGAAAAGATCGTTTTCTGCTACATTTTTGGTTAGAGGAGGGATATATCTGGGAATATGTCCGGATCGAAGAACACACACCATAATTAGATGATAATTAATCCTCAACTTAATGTAAAGTAAAATTACAAATAATTAAAAGAAGGTAGGAAAAGGAAAATATTTCTAAGTGGCTCCATTGCTCCAGCTCTTTCAGGAGAAGTGCTGCTATGGCAAGAACCTCCAAGACTCAAAAAATGCATGGACATTTTTTAGTTTTGTGTCTTATGATATAATTCCCTCAGCAACATGTATCATGTGTGTTCATTTTCAGGTGTTCATTCACAACTGAAAGCTATGAATCGCCCTTTTCAAGGTAATTCTAGCCACATACTAGAATCAAATGGGAATATTTTAAAAGTATTGCTGCCTGCTCTTATCCTAGCCTAGTTGGCTAAAAATACTTGACCAGAGTTCAGGCAGCCGCATGTTTAAAAATCTTCCCAGAATATTTAGAGATGCAAGTAGGATAGAAAACCTTTTATCTAACTGGCTCTTTGCCTCTGTAGTCCAGCAGCCACAGCATTTTCATGAACTGGGAACTTGTTAGAACATTCAAAATATCAGGTCTGGGACTATAACACAACATCAAAAAGTCCATATATCAATCAAATTGCAGTTTTTATACCAAAAATTAAGAAAATCTCTACTTGAATGGGAAAGGAAAACCAGTAGCTATTTAGCCCCTATATGACAAATATGTTAAAATTATCTTAAAAGGATTTTAAAGCAGCCATCATAAAAATGCATCAATGAACAATTGCAAAAAAAGCTTGAGACAAATGAAATAATGGCATCAAGAATGAAATACAAAATTTAATAAAAGAAAAATGGAAATTTTAGAATTGAAAGATGCAATCACTGTATGAGCAGCCCAGTGTATGGCCTAATAGCAGAAAAGAGTAGACATAGGAAAGTGATACTAGATAATACATAATAATTATCTATTAGTAATTGGATAATTACTATTATCTAATCTAAACAACAGTGAGAAAATAGGCCAAAAGGAAATGGATGTAGACACAAGATAAACAGAAAGAAATCTATGATAAGGCATATCCTAGTCAAACTTCTAAAAACTAAACACAAAGAAAATCTTTGAAGGCAGAATTTTTTAAAAACTACTTGCAACCTTTAGGGGAAAAATGATTTGAATGACAGAGAATTCCTTCTCAGAAACTATGAAGGTTAGAAGGAAATAACACCATTTCAAGTAATGAGAGAAAAGACCTGCCAACATAGAATTCTATTTCCATGACAGCTGCTCCAAGATGGCTGACTAGTCACAGCCAGGAGGAAGAGCTTGCACCAAGGGACCGGGACATTAGAAAGACTGGTGCACTTCTAGCAGATCTTCAGAGGGAAGGCACTGAGAATAGATGAAGGGAAGACAAAGATGCTGGGCTGAAGGGGAAGGAAGCTGGGAACACTGTGTGGGGCTACTATGTACCAGGACACATTCCTGCCTCCCAGTGACTCCTGTGATAGGGATGAGTTGAACCAACAAGGAGCAACTTGGGTGTCTGTAATCCCTTGAACACCAAAGACACTTGATTTGTCAGGGAGAGCTACTTAGAGAAATGATAGGGACAGAATTCCAGCCAGCACAGAGCCCAGAGTGTTTGGTGCAGGAGTATCTGTAGTGGAGTATGACCAGGGACACTCATCCCCCTAGGCTCAACTTGCTCCCACAGGAGACTTTAGTCCTAGGGGAACTGTACGACATAAACCCTGAAGAGTGATCTTGTCCATGAAACAGGGCCAATCTGATCTGAGTGTCCCTTGGGCTGCTACTGTCTCCCGGGGCCACAGCCTCGCCATTCCTGCTTGCATTGCAGCTCCTAGGTACATCCTGGGGGCCCACATCATAGCTCCTGCACTGGCAGATTGCATCTGACAGGGAAAATTCTCCAGCAGAGTGGCTCCCATGGACATACACCAGGTCACCAGTGTTATTCCACCACTGCAGCATCCCTTGTGCACAGACTCCCCTGTGCTCTTTTGTCTGTGCTGACACTGTTGCTGGCACAAAAAAAGGCATAGTGAAAAGCGAACACACCCCCACCTTGAGTGGCCACCACTGCCCATGTGAACATGCACAGAGGCTGCATACAGTTCCTGTGCCTACCAATTCCCCACCCCTGTGTTAATACACCGCCAGCTCAAATGTGTGTACAGTCACTGGCAGGCCCCACTCCCCCCACGAGTCATGCTGCCACTGTCACTGCTGAAAATGCTTGCATGGAAGCTGGCACCCCAGCACCCACTAGCATCTTGCCACAGTTGATGAGTGCACACCTGTGGCTGCCACTGCTGCTGACACATACAAACAAGGATGGATCCTGCTGCCACCACTCTCTGAAGTGCTTTGGCTGGCACCACCCACAGAAGTGTTGTGATCAGTGGTCCAAGAGCACCTTGGCCCCTCCAGTGCATCAGGTTCTTAACCTTGAGGAGTCAGAGAACAAAGGTGGGTACCAATACTTCTCCCCAAGGGTTAGAGCACCCAGTCCAAGAGTCCTGAGCTGTGCCTTGGCTCCATAAAATCTTCCAGAAATGAAGCCAATTGACTGAACCCAGCTTATACCACAATCAAACCTTCAAGGTTATCAAATAGAATAAAAGAAAAAAACAAAAACAAGAACCAAATCAAAGGACAGCCACTTCAAAGACTGAAAGCCCACAAAGATGAGAAGGAACCAGCACAAGAACTCTGACATCTCAAAAAGACAGAATGCCTTCTTTTCTTCAAATGCCAAACTAGTTCTCAGCAAGGGGTTCTTAACTGGGCCAAGATTGCTGAAATAAAAGAAACATAATTAAGAATATAAATAAAAACAAAGATCATTGAAATTCAGGAGATTGTTGAAACCTATCTAAGGAAGCTAAAAATCACAATAAATTGATACAGGAGCTGACAGACAAAATAGCCAGTATTTTGGAAAAGAATATAACTTACCAGATAGAGCTAAAAACACAATACAAGAGTTTCATCATGAAATCACATGTATTAATAGCAGAATAGGCCAAGCTGAGGCAAAATCTCAGAGCTTGAAGACTGGCTTTCTGCAATAAGACAGGCAGACAAAAATTTTTAAAAAAGAATAAAAAAATGAACAAAACCTTCAACAAATATGTATTACATAAACAGAACACATCTATTACTCATTGGCATTTCTGAAAAGGATGGGGGAGAATGGAAGAAATCTGGAAAACATATTTCAGGACATCATCCATGAGAACTTTCCCAACTTAGCTAGAGAGGCCAACATTCAAATTCAGGAAATGCAGAGAACCATCACAAAATACTTCACAAGATCATCCCCAAGACACATAACCTTCAATTCTCAAAGGTTAAAATGAAAGAAGAAAATGTTAAAGGCAGCTAGAGAGAAAAGACAGATCACCTACAAAGGGAAGCGTTCCGACTAACAGAAGACCTCTCAGTAGAAGAGATTGGGGGCCTATATTTAACATTCTTAAAGAAAATAAATTCCAGCTAAGAATTTCATATTTGGACAAACTATGCTTCAGAAGCAAAGGAGAAATAAGATCCTTTTCAGACAAGCAAATGCTCAGGAAATTTGTTACCACCAGACCTGCCTAACACGAGCTTCTGGAAGAAGCACTAAATATGGAAATGAAACACCGTTATCAGTCACTATAAAAACACAGTGAAGTACACAGACCAGTGACATTATAAAGCAACCACACAAACAAGTTGGCAAAATAACAGGCTAACAGCGTGATGGTGGTATCAAATCTAACATATCAATACTAACCTTGAATGTCAACAGGCTAAACGCCCCAATTAAAAGACACAGGGTGGCAAGCTGGATAAAGAAGCAAGACCAAGTGGTATGCTGCCTTAAAGAGACCCATCTCACATGCAATGAAGCCCATGGACTCAAATAAAGGGATAGAGAAAAATCTACCAAGCAAATGGAAAACAGAAAAAAAACAGGGTTTTAATTCTAATTTCAGATAAAACAGACTTTAAGTCAGCAAAAATCAAAAAAGACAAAGAAGGGCATTACATAATGGTAAAGGGTTCAATTCACCAAGAAGATCTAGTTACTCTAAATCTATATGCTGCCAGCTCAAGATCACCTAGATTCATAAAGAAAGTTCTTAGACAATTTCAAGGAGACTTAGACTCCCACGCAGTAACAGTGGGAGATTTCAACACCCCACTGACAATATTTTACAGATTGTAATCTATATAATTAATTTTCTGAGGCAGAAAATTAACAAAGATATTTAGGACCTGGACTCAACCCTGGATCAAATGGACCTTATAGAAATCTGCACAACTCTTCAATCCAAAACAACAGAATATACATATTCTCATCACCACATGGCACATACACTAAAATTGACCACACAATCAGACATAAATCAATATTCAGCAAATGCAAAAGAACCAAAATCATGTCAACCTCTCTCTTGGACCACAGCAAAATGAATGTAGAATTTGAGACTAAGAAAATCACTCAAAACCATGGAGATTAAACAACATGCTCCTGAATGACCCTTGGGTAAATAATGAAGCTAAGGCAGAAATCAAAACGTTCTTTGAAATGAATGAGAACAAAGATACAATATACCAGAATCTCTGGGACACAAGTTAGGCAGTGTTAAGGGGAAGTTTATAGCACTAAATGCCCACATCACAAAGTTATATCTAAAATTAAGAGCCTAACATCACAACTAAAAGAACTAGAGAAGCAAGAGAAAACCAATTCCAAATCTAGCAGAAAACAAGAAATAACCAAAATCAGAGTTGAACTGAAGGAGATAAGACACACAAAAAATTCAAAAGATCAATGAAGCCAGTGTCTGTTTTTATTTTGAAAAAGCTGATGAGATAAATAGACCGCTAGCTAGACTAATAAAGAAGAAAAGAGCGAGTATCCAAATAAATAAAATTAGAATGACAAAGGACATTATCACTGACCCCACAGAAATACAACTAACCATCAGAGACTACTATGAACACCTCTATGCCCAAAAACTAGAAAATCTAGAAGAAATAGATAAATTCCTGGATGCATATACCCTCCCAAGACTGAACCAGAAAGAAATTGAGTCCCTGAAGTGAGCAAAAATGAGCTTGTAATTGAATCAGTAATAAATAGCCTACCAACCAAAAAAATCCCAGGACCAAATGGATTCACAACCGAATTCCATCAGATGTACAAAGAAGAGCTGTTATCATTCCTACTAAAGGTATTCCAAAAAATTGAGGAGGAAAGGCTGGGTGTGGTCACTCATGCCTGTAATTCTAGCACTTTGGGAAGCTGAGGTGGGTGAATTGAGGTCAGGAGTTCAAGACCAGCCTGGCCAACATGGTAAAACCTTGTCTGTACTAAAAACAGAAAAATTAGCCTGGCATGGTGGCATGTGCCTGTAATCTCAGCTACATGGGAGGCTGAGGCTGGAGAATTGCTTGAACCCGGGAGGTGGGGCTTGCAGTGAGCCAAGATCACATCACTGCACTCCAGCCTGGGCAACAGAGTAAGACTCTGTCTCAAAAAAAAAAAAAAAATATATATATATATATACATATATATCGAGGAGGAGGGACTCCTCCCTAACTCATTCTATGAGGCCAGCATCATACCAAAACCTGGCAGAGATACAACAACAACAAAAAACTGCAAGCCAACATGGTTGATGAACATCGATGCAAAAATCCTAAGCAAAATACTAGCAAATCAAATCCGGCAACATATCAAAAAGCTAATCCACCATGATCAAGAGACTTTATCCCCAGGATATAAGTTTGGTTCAACATATGCAAATAAATAAATATAATTCATCACATAAACAGAACTAAACACAGAAATGGCTTGATTATCTCAATAGATACAGAAAAGACATTTGATAAAATTTAACATCCTTTATGTTAAAAACTCTCAACAAACTAGATATTGAAGGAGCATACCTCAAAATAATAAGAGACATCTAGGACTAAGCCATAGCCAGCATCACACTGAGTGGGCAAAAGTTAGAAGCATTCCCCTTGAAAACTGTAACAAGACAATGATGCCCTCTCTCCACCAATCCTAACAACACGGTGTTAGAAGTACTGACCAGAACAATCAGGCAAAAGAAGGAAATAAAAGGCACCCAAACAGGAAGAGAGGAAGTCAAACTATCCTTGCTGCATATGACATGATTTCCTTTTTTTTTTTTGAGACAGAATCTTGCTCTGTCACCCAGGCTGGAGTGTAGCAGTATAATCTCTGCTCACTGCAACCTCCACCTCCTGGAGTCAAATGATCCTCCATCCTCAGCCTCCTGAGTAGCTGGGATTACAGGTATGCACTACCATGCTCAGCTAACTTTTGTATTTTTACTAGAGATGGAGTTTCACCATGTTGACCAGGCTGGTCTCGAACTCCTGATCTCAAGTGATCTGCCCACATTGGCCTCCCAAGGCACTGGGATTACAGGCACTAGCCACTGCGCCTGGCCTCACATGATTATATCTCTAGAGAACCCCATAGTCTCAGCCCAAAAGCTACTTAAGCTGACAAACAACTTCAGCCAAGTTCCAGGATACAAACTCAATGTACAAAAATTACTAATATTTCTGTGCTCCAAGAAGAGCCACGCTGAGAGCCAAATCAGTAATGCAATAACATTCAAAATTGCCACAAAGAGAAAGAAAATACCTAGGAATGCAGCTAGCCCAAGAGGTGAAAGATCTCTATAAAGAGAACTATAAAACATTGCTCAAAGAAATCAGAAATGACACAATTAAATGGAAAAACATTCCATGCTCATAGACAGGAAGAATCAATTTCATTATAATGACCATATTGCCGAAAGCAATTTATATATTCAATACCACAATGAGATATCATCTCACACCAGTCAGAACTGGTATTACTAAAAAGTCAAAAAATAAATGCTGGAGAGGATGTGGAGAAAAACGAATGCTTATATACTCTTGGTGGGAGTACAAATTAGTTCAACCATTGTGGAAGACAGTGTGGCAATTCCTCAAAGAGCTAAAGACAGAACTGCCATTAGATCCAGCAATCTCATTACTGTGTATGTACGCAAAGGAATATAAATTGATTCTATTATGAAGACATATGCACGTGAATGTTCATTTCAGCACTATTCGCAGTAGCAGACATGGAGTCAACCTAAATGTCCATCAGTGATAGACTGGATAAAGTAATGTGATTATATACAGGTCAGTTTTACCTTTAATTTGTTATTCATTATTGTGAGCATTAACATACTTCTTTGTGAACTTTCCACTGTTTCAATATAATATTGTAATCTTTATTTCAGAGTTCATTACAAACATTTATGGTTAAGTATTTAATATATTTTATAGAGTTTACTTCCTTGTTGCTTATACAAATTTGATAATTTTATTAAACCAATTTAAATATATTTAAATTCAAACATAGAAATAAAAAAATTGAAGAATTGATATGTCTAACAAAAAGCCAATGCACAAATTACATTAAAAGATTAATTAAATGTGAAGCACTAATTTAATAATATTTTCATGTTTAAAATATGTCAAATATATTTTTGAGTCCTAGATATGTAGAAGGTTCGGTGCAATATACTGTAATATTTGTTAAGGCACAGTATTCTTTTCTTATCAGGTGAATTCATATTTGACCTGCAAGTTAATTTCTTGAACTGCAAGAAAAGAGGCACCTAGGAAGATATTTGAAAATGCATAATTTTAAAGCAGCTAAAATTATTCATTAATTAATAATTATTTTCTGAGTTTACATATTAGACAAAAAATGCTACTGAGAAGATATCACTGGTTTTTGCTCTATAACAGAATTAGTTATATCTCGAATGTGTTGCCACTAACCTTTCCTAGGCACATGGGAGAAATCAACAAATCATTGTCTTTTTTTACTGAAACGAAGAGGAGCACCAAAATCTGTCTTGACCACAGCTCTAGAAGGTACATTATTAAACACTGTATCATCCTTGCCCTATTAAGTAAATGCTTGCTAAATTGCATTCTTTTTGTGCTTTGAATCTTCAATAAATACATTCTGAGAAAATAATACACCAATTGGAATGCTTGACTATTCAAAATTTCAGATATATACTCCATTATTTTATTGGTCTTTCTCTTATGATCCAGGCAGCACAGGATCAGGTCTTCTCTAGAACTCACTGTTGTATTTTTATGCCAAGAGCTTCAGTAGACAATCAGCAAATGGGTTTGCAGTCGGCAAAAATAGTTACATAGAGCTGATGATTTCTCATAGAGACGAAGGTGTTAATAGGAAAATATTTCTTTACTTATTTTTTCTTGGTGAATCAATAATAAACAGAGAACTTATTTTCAAAAATAAATTCAGAAAGTCAAGTATCTAAATCTGGTAGGGATGCCCATAGAATTTTTGTAAGGAACATATATAATTTTATTTCTAAAAGTCCATTTAATGTTATTAGCTAGTACAGGATTCAAAGGACAATTTAAAAATCAGGTAAATGTAGTAAAGGCAAATACATACATTTATTGAATGTATAAATACATTTATACATTCAATGAATGTATAAATAATAAATGATTGCATGTTTAACAAGTTAATGTAAGGAAAAATATAATAAAATGTCTAATCCAAAGGAAAGCAAGAAAGCAGGAAATCTGAAAAAAAAAGGATGGTAGATTTAACTCTAACTACCAATAATTTAGACATCATAAACAGACAAATTTCTCTAAGTAAAATTTTTCAATTATTAAACAAGATTAAAATGAAAGGTTTATGCTGCTTATAAAATACACACTGTAATAAGATCATAAAATGGCTTTGAAAATTAAAAAATGGAAAGTACATATCATGCAAAAACTGAATTGACGAAACCTGACTTATACTTTAAGGCAAGGGATGAATAAATACATTTAGAATGAATAAATACATTTAGAAAAGTCAATAAATATAAAAACCATGTGCAAAAAAAGATCAGACCAGCAACAAACAAATTGGAGATGGAATTGTGAAATATGCTTTTTAAAAAGCATCAAAAAACATTAAATTCTTATGAATAGACATAATAAAAGATGTGAAGACGGGGTTTCACCATATTAGCTAGGTTGGTCTTGAACTCCTGACCTTGTGATCCGCCCACCTCCCAAAGTGCTGGGATTACAGATTTTAGCCACCGCACAAGGCTTTTTTTTTTTTTTTTTTTTTTTTTTTTTTTTTAAGACAGTCTCTATTGCCCAGGCTGGAGTGCAATGGTGCAATCTCAGCTCACTGCAACCTCCGTCTCCAGGGTTCAAGCTCTTCTGGTGCCTCAGCCTCATGAGAAGCTGGGATTACAGGTGTACACCACCACGAATGGCTAATTTTTGTATTTTTCGTAGAGGCAGGATTTCACCATGTTGGCCAGGTGGGTCTTAAACTCCTGGCCTCATGTCATTCGCCTGCCTCATCTGCCCAAAGTATGGGGATTATTGGTGTGAGCCACTGCGGTGGGCCTAAGATGTGAAGTCTTGATACTGTACAAAACATTATTAAAATGTTAAAGAAGACCTCTAGATTGTGGTTTTGGTTTACTCTCCGAACAATTATACCATCTACAAATAATAACTATTCATTTTCTTTATTTCCAGTACTCATGTATTTTATTTCTTTTTCTTGCCCTTTATACTAGTAAGAGGTACAGTACAGTATTATCTAGGAATGATGATACTTTACATCTTTTAAAAATATGTAATTCCAAAATGAAGGAAAACAATTTTTCAGCATTTAATATGATTGTGTGTGTGTGGTCTATCTGTCTGTCTGTGTATTCTCTAAGAGGTAAGGAAGATTTTTTTCCATTTCTAATTTTCTAAGACATTTTTACATAAACAGGGTCTAAATTTTGTCCAGTGCTTCTTCCTATACCAATTGAGATGACCATATACTTTTTTTTCTTCTTTAACTATGTCAAATGTGGTAATTATATTGATCAAATCTTTTAAATCCTTATTATGTTATTTTCTGCTTTTCTATCATCTCTTGAGCATAAAGTCTCCCACCATAACATGGAGTTGACTTTTCTTAATTTAATCGATTTTTTATTTATATATTTTTAAGTTATATTTTGGGTCTATATAGATTTAGTATTTTAATGATTTCCTAATAGATTGACCCACTTATCATTATGAAATGTCCCCTTTTCTCCCTTGCCTTAAAGTATAAGTCAGGTTTCGTCAATTCAGTTTTTGCATGATATGTACTTTCCATTTTTTAATTTTCAAAGCCATTTTATGATCTTATTGCAGTGTGTATTTTATAAGCAGCATAAACCTTTCATTTTAATCTTGTTTAAAAATTTTACTTAGAGAAATTTGTCTGTTTATGATGTCTAAATTATTGGTAGTTAGAGTTAAATCTACCATCCTTTTTTTTTCAGATTTCCTGCTTTCTTGCTTTCCTTTGGATTAGACATTTTATTATATTTTTCCTTACATTAACTTGTTAAACATGCAATCATTTATTATAGAGCAGCTATCCTCAACTTATTACTTCCTAGTACCAAATATTAATTTACCACTTCCTAAAATAGAGTTAGATTTTTTAATTTCATTTACACTACTTTTTTGTGTTATTTTTCATGCAATTCAGTTATATATGCACTGCAAAATTCACAAACCATAACATCTATAGTTGTGCGCAAATATTAGTTTGTATTTATTCCTATACCTATCCTTTCCAGTGTCCATCTCTTATGTATCTTTATGTTTCTATTTAGTCTTACATTCCTTCTGTTGCAGAACTGTCTTTAGCATTTCTTTTATAGAGTACTACTGATATATAACTGCCTAATATTTTGTTGTTTTACAAACAGTATTTACTTGCATATTCATTTTGCCTCATTTTTTTCTTTCCTTTTCAAAGGCCCCAAAGATGTTAAATTACTTACTGATATTTATTTTCCATTGGAAGGATTGAGTTCCTTTTGAGTTGTTTTTCTTACATATAAATATTGCCATACAACTTCATACTCAGCAAAGATAATACATAAATATATTAGGTATATTTGCCATTGGATATATTTTCTTGGAATAGGCAGCCATCTGCCATATAGCTTATGTCCTTAATCAAAAGCAGGATCATTTTGATTTAATTCAAACTATCTACTTCTATATCATGATGAAATAATACATATGCCCTTTTATGGATCAAAATAATATTAAAGTATTACTGTAAATGTAGTATATTTAAAGCATATATGTATGTAATTTATGCATACATTACTGGACTATTGAATTCAGTATTCCATGTTTGGTATTCAGTATCAAATATTTTAAACACTGACATGATCATTATCATTTCTGCAGTTGTTTTTCTCCTTCTTTTCCATGTGCCATGTGCATTTATTGATCTAGATGTGAATGCTTTGCAATATAATATTCAAAGTGACATCCCTGCTTTGTAATTTAATTGAACGATTTACTTTCAGTAGTGAAGTAGTAAGGAATAGGCCTTAGAAGATGGACACAAGAATTGCAATAAATGCAGGAGAGCAAAAATAAATTTAAAAAATCATGTTTATTATAACATCAGAGAGTTGTGGAAAAAATAAAGAACAGATAGCCTAAAATTCCACAGAGGAAAGATGCCTTTGTATATTGCCTTGTTTCCTCCTGTCACTTTGTGCCTTAGTGAAATTTGCCAAATATGAGTGTGATTGGAGATTCTGGTTTGGCCCAAGCAGAAGATCTTTACAAGAGGGGGGAATTCATTTTACCTTTGGCAGTGGCATGTACCTGCCTTACAGATTATGGATTATATGACATGAGTGGAGCCCTTAACACCAGGCTGAATTTCTCTTTGGGACATTTGCTGAGGCCTGGGTTGAGAATGGTAGCTGGGTGGGTTGGCTAGAGAGACACAGTGAAACCTCCTGCATTCTCCTGAGTTTTCCCCTACCATGCTGCCTTGATTTTCCTTTATGTGTGTCTGAGATATTGGCCTTGGGCTCCCACCACTACACCTCCTACTCATCTTCCCAGCCCCTGCACTGCTCTGGTCTCTAATCATTCCCAGGTAAATGATGGGGGCAGAATCTACTTTTCCAAGGTCTTCCACATCCTGCTGGATTGACTAGGAATGTGTGATATGACCTGAGGTACATTTGGACAGAGACTTCTCTAAACTTTGAGTCACTAAAGACTGTATGATGCAATACTTCCCTGGGAGTTTGCTGTTGTATCAGAGCACAGTCTTGAACTCCACACAGGATTCCCACAACTCCCCAAGAAATACAACAGAGCTTCCACTTGGGTTCATATATCAACTCCAACGCACCACCACTAACACAGTAACAGCTGTCCTCACATTCTCATTTACTGCCCTCTGCCCAGAGTCTATAGATTATTATTTTTCAAGGGGCAAAATATAAGCTTATATATTATTTTATATTAATCCAGATTCCATTGAGTATGGCATACATTTTTGGCTATGGCATACATTTTTAGTCTTTTTTTCTTTTGTCTTTTGAAACCTGGTTATTTATTTTTAAAACACAGCTTTGGATTTCATAGAACTTTCTTTTCTTTTCAACATACTGTGAATAACATTGTTCAAAGATTTTTGTCACTAGGTCTTTGTTTTTGCATAAACTTACCAAAATATATCTAGCAGTTACAAAGTCTAGAATGTAAATACACTCAAGCACTTCCTGAAAAAAAAATAGGATAAAATGCTGTGCTTTCTGCTGTCCCAGAAAGAGATATATGTTAAAAAAAGTGTAAAGTGGAAGGTAGAAGATGAGAGGGAAACTGTTTTAGTATCACCAAATCTTGTCAAGGTACATGTACACTAGTAACTGCTAAACCAAATCAAAACCAAGACTGTATTAGTTTTGTATTGCCACTAATCTGTTTCATTTAGGTGGCTGTCAGGCTGAATGAATTTAGTTAGTGAGTGAATGTAGGCAAGGCAGAGAGGATTACGATGAGCTTTGATTCAGCTTTCCCCTGCAACATGACTGGTTGTTCAGAGGGCACTTGACCTCCCTCCATTCTCCTGCAAGTTCTGCCATGGGAATCTGGACAAATTTTAAGTTGCAAAGTGTTTTCACATTAAGGAAAAAGTACACCATGTGAACTAGTTGGTTTTCTTGTTTGGTTTTTTCAAGAAAGGATCTTCATTTGTTTGTCAAAGGATTGCTATGTATTCTAAGCAAGTTTCTCATTTTTCTTTTTACTTTATGACTAAATGAAGTTAGCTTTCAATGATCACAGACTTGCTAATAGTACATGGAAGCACATGCATGGGTATTCTGGGGCCATTGGATACCAGGAAAATTTTGAGATCTGGGAAAATATTAACCTTACTTGGCTGTTAGTTCTCAACTCCCCATTATTAAAGGCATTTCTAGAAGTATGTCTCCCAAAACCCATTTTCCCTTTATGGTGTCTTGTAGAGTTGCTCAATGAGATGTCCTCTCACGATATTTAAAAGTCAGAAAAGGATGATTCAATATTCATTGACATCTGCAGGTAGGCCCTTGGACTGAATTGAGAACTGGAAAATCACATGGAGAGGTGCTGCAGGCAGCCGAGAACATCAGCATCCTCAAATCTAGACTTCCTAGACAGGTCTGAGGACCACACATAAGGCAGCCCAGACCTTCATGGTTAGATGCACTCTGGCTTCTGGTGGACCATCAGAGATTCCCCTGTTTCAAGCATCAGCTTCCCTGATAACCCTAACCTCAGGCTTGTATTTTGAATTATAATTCCCTGTATTACAACGGTTTTTTCATGGAATATGTAGAGCATATTAATCTTTTGATGTATGAACACTGATTGATGCCATAAAATTGATTCCTCAGGTGTCATAATTGTTTTCCTTTATTAAGTCAGAAGAGATATTGTCATGTCTCTGCTGCTGGCCTGACATGGAAGAAAGAGTTAGAAGGCAAAGAGCCTCCCTGGCCCCTTTTACCAAAACCTTCAAACCTTGGCTGCGTCTGAGAAATGCTTTCAGCAGATCAAAGTACCAGGAGGAGCAGCTGGGGTAGCCCAGCCTCACATATCAACTTCCCTAAGGGGTTTTTGTTCTGGCTTGTAACAGCATGGGAGGGTAACTGTACTCCTGTTGACAGTAATAAGTTGCAAAATCTTCCAGCTCCAGGCTGCTGATGGTGAGAGAATTATCTGCCCCAGATCCACTGCCACTGAACCGCGATGGGACCCCGGTGTGCAGGTTGGTTGCATCATAGATCAGGAGTGTGTAGGGGATTTCCCTGGTTTCTGCTGATACCAGATTAAATCATTGCTAATGCTCTGACTTGCCCGGCAAGTGATGGTGACTCTGTCTCCTACAGATGCAGACAGGAAGGTTGGAGACTGGGTCATCTGGATGTCACACTTGACCCCTGAAATTGGAAATATTTAAGACAAATATTTACACAATTAATCATGTTATAAGAAGACATCACTGAAGACCCAAGCAGTACTGATCACACTGGGCTGAGTAAATTCCTAGTGCTCTTCTTTCTTACCTGGGAGCCAGAGCAGCAGGAACCCCAGGAGCTGAGTGGGAACCCTCATGTCCATGCTGTGTCCTGACTGGGTCTGACTCCTGCACAGTGTGACCAGCCTATTAATAAGTCTTCAGGGCAGGGGGCTGTGCTCTGGGAGCATGCAAATCAGCAGGGGTTGGTTCATGTCAGTAACTTAGCACAGGCTCAGTGTCCCCAGGTGTTTGAGGGCAGACCAGGGCAGCAGAGATTTATCTGCAGAGAATATATTTCTCCCGGGTGGACATTTTGTTACCAAAGAATTTATTGGGCATCTATTGCCAAACCTTGAAGCGGTTGTGAGAACTACATGGAGTAATGCATTTTAAAGTTGTACTGGGAGGTAAATAGGAAAATATCTTTGTGTGTGTGTGTATGTGTGTGTGTGTGTGTGTGTGTGTGTGTGTGGTTTATTTTATAAAGCCTTAGCGGGTGGAGCTATCAGTTCTTCAACATACTGTTAAGTTATTTCAGTTGTGGAGAGGGATACTTTGTGATATACTACATTTTTATAAGTGTGAAATTAATTTTTTGATAAAACTTACCATAAGCATGTTAGATGTTCTCAAAATAATTTTGTGATATCCCTAAGTCATTGTAATTACCAGTATTAGGTCAAGCAATTCACCGAAGATGTGCAAAGATGAGACCGTGATTCTTCAATGCATGCACCATTTACAGACACACCGTTATTCAGAGCTGTAGGCCTTTTTAATACTCAGAGACTAGCTGCACCTTATTCTTGGTTTGGTGAGCCCCATATTCTGCCTTCTTTTCTTCCATTGGTTATGATTTCTCACAGTTCATTAGCATGAAGGATGAATAGTGATGGCAAATCTGATTACTTAAAAAAAAATCTGTTTCTCTCTCTAATGTGGGAGACTGGATTCTGATAAACTGAAAACGTGGATCAATCCAGGCTCCAATGATACCTGGTCTCCAAAGCAGGAAGACCAATATCATATTCCCTCAGTAATGCTCTGAGCTCTACTCCCTACTAGCATGTTCCTGCGAACTCAGGAACAGCTCTCCTAGACCCTGGCTTTCTGGAGAGCAGGTGAGGGGGAGGCACAGGGGAAAGGCCAGGTCATTGAGCTGTTGGGTGTATGTTCCTGCTGTGCACCATCAATGCCACTTTCCTCTTTTACTCTTAAGCAATGAATGGGGACATCATCCTGACCCAGATTCTAGCCTCTCTATTGGGATCTGTAGGAGTGAGAGTCTTCATCTCCTGGCAAGCCACTGCTTATGTATATGGCAAAGTATTTTAGATTCTAATAAAACTGGACAAAGATTTAAACTCCGATTTTTTACTTATCTAACTTGGCCCTGATTGTCTCAGCCTGGTTCAGCAACAGAAGGAGTAGAACAAATTGCATCAGCATCAGTAGACTGGAGCCTGAGGACTCCAGGGAGCATTCGCATGCAAGACTAGGGGAGGCCAAATCACAGCAGTCTAGCTTGTGCACCGTCCTCCTGTGGCCTTTCATGAGCCTGATTTTTTAGAGAAACTTGCTTACATCCAGCTTGCCAGGATCAAATTCTAGAGAGACGCAGATTTAAATGTAAGTTTTTTTTTTTTTCCTGCGTGGATGTGCTGGACTGATGGAGGAAGGAGTTATGGAGCCAGGAATATGAGTGTATCTTGAAGATTAAAAGCAAGAAATCCGATTTTCTCCCCTGGAGCCTCCAGAAGAAATACAGCCCTAGTGACTCCTTAATTTTAGCTCAGTAAGACTTCTCAATCCAGAATTGTAGATAATAAATTTGATAGGATTTATTGTAGATAATAAATCATACTGAATGCGGTATAATTGTGGTAATTAGTTGCCCTAGCAATAGGAAACTGTTACAGGCATAAGGCATGTCTTTTATCTTTCTAAAAGTGTGATTGTCCTTCTTCTCCTAAACATTTCCATTGTGTTATCATTTGGTGTCAATTTTGACCAGAGGTAGGGAACACTTAACTGCAAGGAGAGCTAGCACCAGAATACCTAGGTGGAAAATCTTTTGGGAGAATCCCTTTATTAGGTCTCATATGATCTGCATGTCTGAGATCCTAGGGGTCGGCTCTCACAGCACAATGTGGGGGAACATGTGTGGTTGTTTGTTTCTTATTATATTAGTAGGACTCGTTAGATTTTCAGGACAGGATCTGAGAGGAAAGGAACTAAAAACAAAGACCATATGATCATCTCAATAGATGCAGACAAGGCTTTCAATAAAATTCATCATCCCTTGATTTTAAAAGCCCTGAACAAACTAGACATTGAAGGAAGATACCTCACAATTATAAGACCTATATATGACAAACCCACAGCCAACATCATACTGAATGGTGAAAAGCTGGAAGAATTTCCTCTAAGAACCAGAACAAGACAAGGATGCTTTTACTCTCACCATTCCTATTCAACATAGGGCTAGAAGTCCTAGCCAGAGGAGGAGAGGAAGTCAGTCTATCTCGCTTTGCATCTGATATAACTTATACCTAGAAAACCCTGTCTTCACTGCCCAAATGTTCCTGGATCTAATAAACCACTTCACCAAAGTTTCAAGATACAAAATCAATGTAAAAAATCAGTAGCATTTCTATATGCCAACAATGTCTATGCTGAGAGCCAAATCAAGAATGTAATCCCATTCACAATAGCCACAGAAAATAAAGTACTTAGGAATACAGTTAACCAGGGTGCTGAAAGATATCTACAACTAGAATTATAATAAACTGCTGAAAGAAATCAGAGATGACAAAAACAAATGGAAAAATATTTCATGCTCATGGATGGAAAGAATCAATATTGTTAAAATGATCGTATAGCCCAAAGCAATTTACAGATTCAATGCTATTTATATCTAACTGTCAACAAAATTTTTCACAGAAGTAGAAAAACTATTCTAAAATTCATATGGAACCACAAAAGAGCCCGAATAGACAAAGCCATCCTAAGCAAAATGAACAAAACCAGAGGCATTGCACTACCCGACTTCAAACTATATACTACAAGCCTACAGTAACCAAAATTGCATGGTTCTGGTAGAAAAATAGGCACATAAATCAATGTAACAGGTTAGAGAACCCAAACTTAAAGCTGTACATTATAACCATCTGATCTTGACAATGTTGACAAAAGGTAGCAACAGAGAAAAGGCTCCCTATTTGATAAATGGTGCTAGCATAACTGGCCAGCCATATATAGAAGATTGAAACTGGACCCCTTCCTTTCACCATATACAAAAATCAACTCAATATGGATTAAAGACTTAAATGTAAAACCTAAGACTTCAAAAACACTAGAAGAAAATCTAAGAAATACCATTCTAGACAAAGGCCATAGTAAAAATTTCATGACAAAAACTCCAAAAGCAACTGCAACAAAAACAAAAATTGATAAATGGGACCTAATCAAAGCACTTCTGCACAAGTTAAAGAAACTATAAACAGAGTCAATAGATAGCCTACAGAATGAGAGAAAATATTTGTAAACTATGCATCCGACAAAGACCTAATAACCAGGATCTGTAATGAACGTAAATTAACAAGCAACAAACAAAAACAACCCCATTAAAAAGTGGCCAAATGACATAAACAGACTCTTCTTAAAAGAAAACATACACGTAGTCAACAAGCATATGAAAAATGCTCAACCCCACTAATCATTAGAAAAATGCAAATTAAAACCACAATTAGGTATCATCTCACACCAGTCAGAATGGCTGCTATTAAAAAGTCAAAAAATAACAAATGTTGATGAGGTTGCAGAGAAAAGATAATGCTCATACACTGCTGGTGGGAGTGTAAATTAGTTCAGCCACTGTGCAAAGCACTTTGGAGATTCCTCAAAGAACTTTAAACAGAACTATCATTTGATTCAGCAATCCTATTACAGAGTGTATACCCAAAGGAATATAAATTGTTCTACCATAAAGACACATGCACACCTATGTTCACTGCAGCATTACTCACGATAGCAAAGACATGGAATTAACTAAATGCCCATAAGTGGTAGACAGAATAAAGAAAATATGGTACACACACATCACAGAATACCATCCACAACTGCAACAAATACAAGACAAAGTGCACGTTGTTGGACCGTAGTTGGCCTCTACTATATTCCCTTTATGCTCTCATTCCTGGAGTCTGCCCACAGTTTTAAAATTCTCACACTTTGGTAAAGAAAAAAAAAATCTCACATTATTCTGTTATTCTAGTGGCATATAAGATAAATTCTATAATCTTATTCCAGTTTAAGTTTTTATTTTTAAAATCCAGCTTTTGGAATTTCAAATATTATCCTTTTCTATTAGCAAGAAGTAATTGAAATGAATGAAAGAGTTTTAACATCAGGATCTTCTGTCTTCCATGAACTCACAAAAGTCTATTTGGAGGTGCAAATTCAAGCTTTTTAATGATTGTCCTTGGCCAGCTGTCCTTGAGGATAGCTTGTGTAGAATGCACCTTTCACTATTTGTATGTGGTGCAGAGGGAAGAGAACTAGTAAAAAGGGGAAGAAGGAAATTGGAAAAGTTGAAAAATACCAGTTTCTAAATACTACCAAATACTATCCTCTTAAAAATATACACAAAATAGATAATCTTCAAGAGATAGTCAACACGTGTTGAAACGAATCTGTGTTATTTGTCTGGCTATTAAGCTATTTGAAGTCTTATTGTCGAATGTAGGCAAGGCAGGGAGGAATAGGGTGAGATTTCCCTCTGCTCTCCCTCAGTCCTGTCTGCTTACCCTGAACGCACTTGAATTATCTCTATTTTCCTTTGGCTTATGCCATGCCAAGGCTGTGGGAGCTGATAGGACCATGAATGGGTTTTACCTGACGTACTGCTGAGGCCCCCATGGGACAGGTCATTCAGATGCAACTGGTTACCCTGAGCTTGCCAATATCTTCATCTTTTTTTTTTTTTTTTTTGAGATGGAGTCTCGCTCTGTCACCCAGGTTGGAGTGCAGTGGCGTGATCTTGGCTCACTGCAACCTCCACCTCCTGGGTTCAAGCTATTCTCTTGCCTCAGCCTCCTGAGTAACTAGGATTATAGGCGCACACCACCACGTCTAGCTAATTTTTGTATTTTTAGTAGAGATGGGGTTTCACCATGTTGGTCAGGCTGGTCTCAAACTTTTGACCTCATGATCTGTCTGCCTCGGCCCAACATCTTCATCTTATACAGACAGAGATTCTGTTGTGCCACTCCCCAAATAAACAACATATTTGTACAGCTGGGCCACTCCAAGCAGGGAGGTTTCTATTCAGGGTTGTACCACTGTGGGAGGCACTTGTGTACCTTGCAGGCAGTAATAAACCCCAACGTCCTCTGCCTCTACCCTGCTGATTTTCAATATGAAATCTGTCCCTGAACGACTGCTGCTGAACCTGCCTGAAACCCCAGACTTCCTGTTAGAAACTTCATGAATCAGGCACTTAGAGGTTGGCCTGGCTTCTGCAGAAACCAATTCAAGTAAGTGTTTCCATTTCTATGAAAGGGGCTCTGACCAGACCTGCAGGAAATGGAGGATGGCTCTCCAAGGAAGGGTGGAGCCTGAAGTCTCAGGATGTGAACTTGGAGGGATTTTTTTCCACAAGAATCCAGCAAATGAGAGTATAACCTTACAGCATCCATGAGGTAGAAGCCTATCAGACGTAAGGACAACCTGAGACTAAGGGTAGCCAGGGAGAGAAGATCTGAGCTGGAAAGGGTGAAACACATGGACCCAAAGAAGCTGACCACAAGACAGCAAGTTCAGAATCAGGGAAGCTGAATTTGAGTCTGACTAGAAGATGCTCTTGTGAGATTTAAACTTTTCCCATGTTTTATGTTTCTCATATTGCAAATAGTTTCCATTGTTAAGAGAGTATGTTTGTACAGAAATTCAGCTTATGACGAACTTCGAAATTCCACCAGAGAGATGGAGGGAACGATGGGTTGTTGCTTTTCAGGCCTACAAATCAGCCTCTCTTTGAGATCTGACACTATCTATTTTGCAGTGGAATCTGCGATAAGGCTGTGAATTGGGCAGTGAAGTCAGGGCAGGGCTGACTGTGCTCTGGATGCCATGGATAACAGGGACATTCCTTCAGGGCCAGTGATACTGGGAGGCTGAGGGGAGAGACTCAGTATGAAGCCATCTGTGAGCCTCCTTGGCAATGCTATCTGGACCCTGGTCATCTAATGAGCCACTCCAAGCAGGGAGTTTTGCCTTCAAAGTTGTATACATGGATGCCCGTGGATGGCCAAACATGGGCTCAGGTTGAGCAGGGACCAAGATTTAGGAAGGAGCAATATGAGGCTGACCTGATGCTCTGAGGTTTCAGCACAATCTTAAGGGATCATACAGGGAGAAAAAAGGGTCACAAGGTGTAATTTTTCATTTGATACTGAATATATCTCTTCAGACCATTTTTCTACCCTGTATGTAACTACTGGTATAAATTTAACCAAAGCCACTGCTACTAATGATCATTTCAGTCATTGATAGTGAGAGGTGAGGTCAGCTGGACTTCCTGGGTGGAGTGGGGACTTCTTACAAGAGGATTGTAAAATGCACCAATCAGCGCTCTGTGAAATGCTCCAATCAGTGCTCTGTAAAATGCACCAATCAGCAGGATTCTAAAAGTAGCCAATCGTGGGGAGGATTGAAAAAAGGGCACTCTGATAGGACAGAAATGGATGGGCGGGGACAGTAAGGGAATAAAAACTGGCCACCCCAGCGAGCAGCAGGAACTTGTTAGGGTTTTCTCCCATGCTGTGGAAGCTTTGTCCTTTAGCTCTTCACAGTAATGCGTCTTACCACTCGGTGCCATCTTTAAGAGCTGTAACACTCTCCGGGAAGGTCCATGGCTTCATTCTTGAAGTCAGTGAGACTCACCAGCAGGAACCAACTCCGGACACAGATCCTATGGGCACAGATCCCCAGAAGCTGGCAATCTGGACCACCATTCAATGTATGAGGAGACATACACATAAAGTTCACATTTTCTCCATTCACAGGCGGTGACTGTGGATGTGAGTTTGAGTCTGACAAGAAGACGGTCTTGTGAGATTTAAACTACAGATTTTTCCTATTGAAAAGAAGGAACACCTTTTTTTTTTTTTACCCTTTTTGCAACAAATATGTATTGAGCCCCAACAGTCATGCACTGTGCTAAATGAAAAATTTAAAAATGGCACAAAAGAAAAAAAAAGGAAGGCGGGGGGGGGCTTCAAAATCTTGTATAATTCATTGCAAATGCTATGAACACTTCCAGGTATGTTTATTCATAAGGACAGTGGATGCAACTGGCAGAGGCTGCAGTTTTGCAGTGGAGGGAAACTGTATACAGAGGCAAGCTTCTTCTGCCATGGCCACAGCAATCCCTTGTTCTAAGCTTAGGAAGAAAAATCTAAAAAAATGAAAGTCACAGAAATAGCAAGTAGAATGCTGGTTACCAAGGACTGCATTGTCAAAGGGTACAAAATGTCACTCTGATAGGGGGACTAAGTTTTGGCATGGCGACATTATTATATAGATGTAATTCTGGCATGCTTGATTGCCTGTTACATGGCAAGTCAACATACACTAAGACACTGGGGGCTGCTGCAGAGAAAGAGATTTAATGCCAAGGCAATTAAATGAGAAGACAGGAGGAAACCTCATATCTACCTCCCCAAGCACTTTGGGGTTTAAGATTTTAAGTGGTTTTGGATGGAGAGAGATTGGTTGAAGAGTGAAGGATGAAGTCACGGGACTGGGAGGTGAAGAAACTGCTTTCTTATGTTGACTCGGTTCTTTGGGAGGGGGGTGGTCTTTAGACAAGTTGGTATCAGCTATTCTACTGGAATTCAGGATCGGGAAAATATCTCAAAGATTAGATTTTACACTCCTAATGGTGAAGGTGTTATATTTGGGAAAAATGGGGACGTTAATGGTCTGTATTTATTGCAGCTTGACTTTTCGTTAGTGAGAAGCTAAGGGAAGTGGCTCAGAATGTTGCCTGATTAATGCTTAAATATACTTCAGTCTGGAACCTGGCATACTGTTCTTGTTAACCTTATGACAGTGGTTTCGTAGTTAATATTACTGTATTCTGTATTTCAAAATAACAAAGTATATTAAATGTTCTCACTACAAAAAAATGATAAATATTGGAGGTGAGGACTATGTTAATTAACCTGATTCGATTATTCGGCAGTGTATACATGTATGCATCTCATTGTACCCCATATGTATATACATTACTATTTGTCAATTAAAATCAAAATAAAACTTTAAAAAATTCATGTAGCCTTTGCCTGGAATAAAGAAAGAAAAGTATGTGTGCACATGCATAACTATACCCCTGTAAAAATTGAAGCTACTAAGTCCAGTAAAATATTGAATCACAGATATTTTTGTCTTTAGCTTTAGTGGAAATAGTCAAAATACTGGGTCCCAACAATAGTTATATTAGTCCTTTCTTCCCATGTCCACCACCTGGTTATTTTTTAATTCATTTGTAATACATTTAGTTTCATTTACTCTTGTTTGTAACCCATTTGGATCCTCTCATCTTTCTTGATTTCAGTTATTTTCAAATATTTGTAGTATAAATAGAGTCTCCAAAGACATAAATTCACAAAAACAAAAAGGTAAGCTCAGAGATGTGTCACCTTCCACCCCTTCTGTACCACTCTCATCTCATCCCTTCACCCCGTTACCAGCCTCTTCCTCTTTTCACTCCCTCCCAGCCTCACTCTGTCTATCCTCTCAAATTTGTTGTTTTCATGTACTGTTCTGTTTGTTTTTAAATCTCCTCTGCTTTCTTACTTGGAAGGTAACACGGTATAGATATTTGTTTGCACTTTGCTTTTTTTCATTCAACTATATATCTGAGAAATAACTTCCTGTCAATTCATAGATACTTTCTTCCTTTTGACAGCTGATACATACTCCATTGCATGAATGTTCCATAGCTATTTCAACAAAATATTTATTTATGAATATTCTGGGTGGTGTCAACATTTTACAAACTATTACAATTAATGTTCCAATGAATAAACTTGTGTATATGTATTTTTGTAGTGTTGAAGGTGTATCTTCAGAGATTCCTAGGAATGGGATTATGGGTCAAAGTTACACATTAAGATAGTTTTGTAGATGTTGTCATATTCTTCTTCTTAAAAAGGTAGTATTAGTTTCCATCCTCACAGCTGTTAATGAGAAATCCTGTTTCCCTATAACCTTGCCTAAAAATATGGTTAATATTTTTTAGATTTTCTTAAACCAGATAATACTACCTCAAAGTAGTTTCAATTTGCAATTCCCTCATTATTGAGATTACACAATTTACTTGTGTTAAATGCTATATGTATATATCTTTTATAATGCATTGTCTGTTCTCTTTTCTTCTTTTTTCTATTGGATTTTTGATCCATTATCTTAACTTTTAATAGAGTTGTTTCATATTAGAACAGTAACAGTTTATTTGTTTAATATATTAAGAATAGTTTCTCCTTGTTTTAGCTGTCTTTTGATTTTATTTTTGTGTATGCAATTTCGTTTATTTATTTACAATCTTTTATCTAAAAATTCAATCATATTTGGCACAACATATTTTGTTTACAGTGTTGATTTATTTTATCCTAATTTGTTTTTTAGTTCTGTATTATTTTATTATAATTGAGTACCCCAGAGAACTACAACCTGCATCCTTAGCTTATTGTGTTTTACATAATTTAGCATCTTACGAGCTTTCAGTTATGGATCTTAAGCCTCATGATACCCCCGCCTCGGCGTTCAAAATTGCTGGGATTACAGGGGTGAGCTACTGCGCCCGGCTGAAAGGACATATTTTTTAATGTCCTTCTGTTTTCTCTAAGAGGTTTCTAATTATTTTTCCCTTTCTCAGGCATATTTTACATTGGTCTTTAATAGGCTGAGTTTTCATATATATTTTCTGTTCTATTTGGTTTTTTTACATATTATTTTAAGTGATAAAACACCCAGAGGGCACAAAGGGCACACATCTTCAAATTGTAACTGAATAAAGTTTTTGTGTATTGATTGGCCAGATGGGACTACAGAATATTTACCTTCTGCTGATGCTTCCTCCATGCACCTTCCTCTTCAGTAACTGCTTCCCCACCTCAACCAAGGTAATTGTCATTCTGACATCGAACACAGTAATTTGGGTTATGTCTTTAATGTCATATAAATTGAATTGTGTGTTTTTTTCTAGCTTTATTCTTATCGTTTACTACTTTTGAGTCCTTCATTATAGCCTGTGGGCTCAAAATCCTGCCTGCTGTAATCTTCTGTGATTCTGAAAGATTTCCTCTTGAATTTCTTATAAGGCAGGGCTGCTATTAATGAATTTATTTTGTTTATCAAGGAATATTTTTAGTTCTCAAGAATATTTTCACCAGAAACAAAATTGCTGCTTGTCCTCTTTCATTTCCATTTAGTATTTAAATGTCTCATTCCAATCTCTTCCAGCCTCCCTCGGTCCTAATGAAAACTTAGCCAATGGCATTATTATTGTGTCTCCATATGTAGAGTCAGCTTTTAGTCCTGACACATTCACGAATTTCTTTGTCTTTCAACATTTTTAAGTATAATGTATTTTGTTATTAATCTTGTATTATATCCTGAAAGGGTTTCATTGAGTTTCTTTCATCTATAGATTAAATTACCTTTGTGGTTCATTATTTTTGAAAAGCTGTTGTCATTACTATTCCGAGTATTTTTTGATCACTTTTTCTCTGCTTTTTTTGTGACTCGCTTTACACACTTGTTGGTGTCTTTCAACCTGAGCTGTAATTCTGTCAATTCTTGACATTTTTTCTTAAACTCCTTTCTTTATTTAGATTCAATAATTTCTGTACATCTACTTCTAAGTTCACTGAATCTTTTGCCATCTTAAACTGATGTTGGACTTATCTAATATATTTTTCAGTTGAGTTACTGTACTTTTTGTTTCTAGAATTCTCACTTGATTCTTTTCCATAGTTTCTATTTTTTAAGTTTCCATTTGCTGAGTCATTGTCTTTATATTTTCCTCTTTATGTCTTTAAAATTATATGATCGTAGTTTTAAGAATAATTATTTAAACATCTATATAATAATTGCTTTGTAGTCTTTGCTAAAGCTGATATTTAGGACAAGTCAGAATCAGCTTTCATTGACTGTGTTTTCTTGCTGCAGTTGTTTTGTTTTGTTCCCTCAATATTGATCATACTTTTCTGTTTCTTTGCAGGATTTTTTTAATGGAAAACTGTATATTTTAGATAATATATTCCTGTACCTCTTTCAGGAATATATTCTATTTTTCTTAAAATTTGTGAGTTTCTTTATAGTTACTTCCCTGAACTTACAGTAAGTCCCTAATTCATGGTTGTTGCACTTAAGATGTTTTGACTTTACAATAGTGTGAAAATTATTTGTATTCAGTAGAAACAGTGCTTCCAGTACCAGTACAACTACTCTGTTTTTCACTTTCATATAATATTCAATATAATATTCAATAATAATTACAATAAGTTATAATAAATTATTGGTGGTGATAAATGAAAGTGACCAGTGAAATCCGTTTTGGAAGGAAGCCTTTGACAAAGCTAAGACAGCTGTTCCTATCACTCTTCCTAGTTGGTCATTCACTAACTTTCTTAGTTTTGTTATTTGTTAAAACAGGGTACCTCTCTGCAAATGAACAGCTGTTACTGAGTCAATTAGTTGGATAAATAAATATAATTTTCTACCATTTAAAATATTTGTAGAAATCAAATGGATAGCTGCATCATGCACTGAGCTGCGTTTACTGGGGAGACAGAATTATTGATGCCATGTTAAGAATCACACTGTGAGAAACTAATTCTAGAAATCTGAGATTCTGGTGGCACAGTTGAAGAGGGTTGGGCTACATCTGCATAGTAATTATTTCCAAAAATATGCACGTTAGCAAATTTTTAAACTTCTGATCTCACCATCACCATACTGTCACCCACACTATATTCCAGGCATTCAGGCACTGTGAGTTCTCATTTTGGTGTTTCTTCAGGTTCACTGTGGCTATTCTACATCATTGACATTCCCATATAATATTTAGATTAGCTTCTTAATTTAAATTTGAGTATACTTTATGATTTTGATTTTTCTTATATGTAATCAATATTTTAATCTTTGAAGAATTGACATTTTTATAATACTGAGACATTCAGTCTTTGAACATAATATGAATTTCTATTTACTTAGGTTTTCTTTTATTTTTCAAAATAATATTCTGGAGACATCAGTGTATTTAGTCTATTTTTTCTAAATAATTGATACTTTGATGTTTTTGTAAATGGTGTGTTTGTTTTATAATGTTAACTTTTAGCATTTTTTTCCGTTATGCAGAAATGAAATTGATTTTTGAATCTATGAATTAATAAATTGATCTTGAATCTAATGATTTTCTATTTCTCATGTCAATTTTAATAGTTTCTCTGTAGACAAATTTGAATTTTATCTGCACACAATCCTTCATCAGTGAATTATGACAGCTTTAATTCTTCTTTCCAATTTTGATTATTTGTTGCTATTGTTGTTGGCTTATGGCTCTGGGTGGGACCTTTATTGACATCCACTGATGTAAATCTGATCCAGTGGCCATTACTGTGAAAGTGTGCTTAAACCTGGCTGTCCATCTTGTTCTGAGGAAGAACACAGGAATCAGAGTCTAAATACATCAAGGGATTACTTTTTTAAGATCCTCAAAATGTCCAAGCAAAGAAGAGATGCTAAAATGGAGTTGTCATTGCAGCAGCTATCTGTAAAGGAAGCAGCTGGTATAATCTAGTAAACAATGAAGGTCTTGCAGAGGTTTTTATTTCAAGTTGAATCACTGTGGGAGGTGAGCTACCATACTGCTGACAGTAATACACTGCAAAATCTTCAGGATCCAGTCTGCTGATGGTGAGAGTGAAGTCTGTCCCGGACCCACTGCCACTGAACCTGTCTGGGATGCCAGTGGTCCTGTTGGATGCACGATAGATGAGGAGCCTGGGCACCTGGCCAGGTTTCTGCTGGTACCAGGCTAAGTAGTTGCTAACACTCTGACTGGCCCTGCAGGAGAGGGTGGCTCTTTCCCCTGGAGACAAAGACAGGGTGGCTGGAGACTGCGTCAACACAATTTCTCCGGTGGTATCTGAGATTGGAAATAAAACAGAAAAGTCACCCATGTAATCTAGATCAAACCCACTGTCTTCCCAGAAGAGCCAGAATTATTGCTTTATATTGAGCTTTAATTATTGTATTGACTGAGCAGAGTTGCCAGGTAATAGGACTTGAGAGGGTTTTCACTGACTTGCAAAACCATACCATGTTCCCCTCACCTGGGAGCCAGAGTAGCAGGAGGAAGAGAAGCTGAGCTGGGGTTTCCATGGTTCTGTCTGGGTCCTAACTGAGCAGCTCTTCTCCAGAGCTCTGATCCAGGCATTGATATGGGCTCTGGACTGCAGGGCAGCTGGGAGGGACATGCAGGGCAGCTGGGAGGGACATGCAAAGCAGCTGGGGCGGGTGCTGGGCTTCCAGCTGCAGAGACCATCTGCCTCCCCTCTCTGCACTCAGCAGCCCATGCCCAGGTGATCAGGCCAGAAAAGGCCATTGGCTCAGCCTGAGGGTAGAACTTCTCCCCTGTGGCCACAGAATTTAACCCCTGTGTCCTCTTGTCTCACCATCACCTAGATTCAGCCACAGAATGTTTGCTACAAGTCTGTTAGAAACAAAATAGAAGGCTGTGGTTTCATTTTTCTCTTTCTGCTCCAACTGTGCCCAGTCAGCTCCCTAAATGCATGATGGGTCAGGTTGAAAGGAAGAGTCTATTACAACTTTATCTTCCGGATATACTTGTATTTACTTGTTAGCAATCTTTCCTGAGGGTCCAGAAGCTGTCTCATTCTTTGCAGGAATTAAAAGAGTAACATTCAATTAACCTCAGCACTGTGGGTGCGAGGACTTTCACAACTGCACAGGTAAGTGAGACCTGGGCTCCAAACCCTCAGGGTAGTGATACCATTTCCCTAAAGACAGAAGATGGTTTTGTCCATGCAGGCAAAGAACTATTCCTTGGGTGATCCTCTAATCTATCCACCACGCTATTCTGAACAACACATTCATCAACCTAGACTCAGAGCCTCTTCAAATTAACAGTTTTTAAAAATTCCTCTTTTCATAGTACTGATTCAAATTCATAAAAATTCTGCTGTTTTCCTAAAGCTGTTAAAAATCATTTACTTCCCCATGTCAGGTGGAAGCAAGTTCAGAGGTAATCATCATCCGTTCAGGAATTAGAGCTTCATCCTTAGCTAGATTTATTTTCCCTCCAATAGTCCAGAAGTTATCGTGGCAGTCCCTGAAGTACTCTCTGGGCTGGTGAGGAAGCTCCGTTGCTCATGAATTGCTTAAAATTGATCAAGTTGCGTAACCTCCCTTTACGTCAGTTTCCTTATCTGTGAAATGGTGACAGTAATAGGATGTACCTTACAGTACTATGTACAGCTTAAATAATACAAAGCATTTACAACGTTATTTAGGACAGTATGTATGCTGCTGTTACTTTTGTTGTTGAGACTGTTAACATATTTAGCATTATAACCATCATGCTTAGCAGAGATGCATGGAAAATATTCTTGAAGTTAATCAAATGTGTTTCAACCATAGCCTTGGTTCTACAGCCTCTCTTCCATTCATCTGGTTGCAACTCTCAAAATTCTAATTATTTGGTCTTGAAACAATAACTTATTCAGGGCTTCAATCATCTCCACCAAGCTCTGTTCAATGCATTTCTTCTCACTGCATATTACCAAAACTTTATCCTATGAAAGGTTAACAAGTCCTGTTGTTGTCCTTCTTTCTTATATAATCCTTATTCTGCTTTGTTATCTTTTCGTCTAATTCTTGTCCCATGACTCACAATGAGGAAAAACTACCATCATTACTTGGGAGCCTGTTTCAGAATAATTTCTTCAGCCTTGCCATCTTAAAATTTTGCAAATTGTCTCAGAAATAAGCATATTCATTAGGGCAGTTTCTTATAAAATAGAGTATTTTATCTATTTATGTCCCAAGAAATTAAATTAGAGTGTCTTGAATGTGCTAAGTTTTGAGTTAAAATTTAAATTTTAAATTTAAAATACTATAGTTTTAATGACAAAAGCTAAAATAATAAAATAAGGAAATACAATACAATAGAAAACACAGGCTCTGTCATGTGAACTAATAGTATGTATTACTTCATAGATTTCTAGATATACGTTAGAAACCTGCTGTGTATGTGTGCGAAATGATGATCCCAAAATTGAAGTGTGAATGGCTTAAGGAAGACCTGTATTGCACAAAGCCTTGCCTACTTTTCCTATTATGAACAAAAGGCTACAATACTATTCCCATGACTAGCAAAATGCCTAGCCGCTTGAGATAAAGGCAGAGAAGATTTACTGAAATGAAAACACTGGAAACAGTAGAGGCTTGTCCTGTGATGTTGTAGATGTTGTAATGGTTGTTGTTGTTGTGATTGTTATAGTTTTTGAGGACTACAGTGGGAGTAAAAGCAGCTGGAAGATTTATAAGCTCTGCTCTTTTTCATACCCACAACTCCCTCTAGATATGAACAGATGATGGCCAAGGAATCTCTGACACCTCTAGGGAAGTCTTGAGAGGTCTGTCCCAAATCTTTCCTGACAAATGTTGTTTGAGTCACAGACTAGGTGGGACTGAGATATGGAATCAAGGACTAGAGCAAGGGACAAAGGGAACCGAGTTGTGATTGTAGGCGCAGGGAGCAGGAGTTTCACCAGTTTCATGAGGTACCTCTCTTCTATCATCATAAGGAGAGAGGCATCATACCAGGCTCACTCCTGGAGGAATCGTCAGATTATTTTGGAGAGAAGGAACTATGCATTCTTTGTCAAATACATTTTTTTAATTTACAGCTACCTATCCTTTTTAAATATTATTTCTCTTCTTTACATACACTGAGTGGTGGAGAGCACATCCACAGTTGGAACTCAAGACTTGTACTCACTACTTATGTAAGTTGTGCCAGTAAAGAACAGAAAATTCTGTATTCATTGGCAGAGGATGGTTGACTACAATAAGTATTTAAGACTCTGCCAAACTGTTTTCCAAAGTGGTTGTACCATGTTACATTTCCACTAAGAATGTATGTGAGCTCCAACATTTCAACCACTTTTTTTTTTTTTTTTTTTTTTTGAAAGACAGAGTCTGCTCTGTAGCCCAGGCTGGAGTGCAGTGGCGCAATCTCGGCTCACTGCAAGATCCGCCTCCCAGGTTCATGCCATTCTCCTGCCTCAGCCTCTCTGAGTAGCTGGGACTATAGGTGCCCGCCACCACGCCCGGCTAATTTTTTGTATTTTTAGTAGAGACGGGGTTTCACCGTGGTCTCGATCTCCTGACCTTGTGATCCGCCCGCCTCGGCCTCCCAAAGTGCTGGGATTACAAGTGTGAGTCACTGCGCCCGGCCCATTTCAACTACTTTTAAAAAAATTACTTAATTCACGGAAAGCAGTGACCAGAACAGCTAATGATCATAAAAACTATGTTTTTCTTAGCATTTTCTTGGTATTTCTCTGTCATTGTTGTGTTTCAGGAGTTTGAGGACAGAATCAATACTGTCCAAGCCACTTTTCAAACACTTTAACTAAGATGTACTATTTAGGATGGTAATAGGAGATGTAAATGGAGTTTTAATAGTAGTAATAATCATTCTCGATATTTATTATTATCCTACTTCATAAGGCAATGTACTTGGAGCAAAATACCATTTGACTTAGGACTCAGAAAAAAAGAATTCTAATTTCAGCTTTAAAAGTAAATATTAGAAAACAATTGTTTGTTAAAACATGGTGTGAAAAATGGCATCCCAAAGTGATTGATTATTTATTTACATTTCCTCAGACAATTAGAAAATGGTACAATTTCTTATGAGGCAACAATAATACAGATGTTAAAATTTTTAAATATGGTAAAATACAGAAAACCTAAAATTGGCCATCTTAGTCATTATTAATGCCACTTCAGTGGCATTAAGTATATTTGCATTGTTGTTCTACCATCAGTAACATGAATCTCCAGAAGTCTTTTTATCCTATATAGCTGGTATAGTTTACCTTTAGTAGGATGAAAGAACCACTTCAGTCAGTGACAGGTTGAGGTCTGGGATGCAGATACAGTGTTTTGTCAAATTATCTGTGGTGACTTGGAAGAGCCTTACAAAGACATGAAGTTTCTGGGTCTCTGCTGCCTGATCCTTGCAGAAAAAGCAGATTGACAGATTAGTGCCCCACCTCCCATCCACCCCAGGATCTCAGGCATCCCCTACTCATCCACAGGGGTTGGGCTGAGTTAGTGGAGGGACTCAGTCTGTCTGTCCCTGTTCTGAGACTACTACCTCTTTGGGCACCCATTGCCATTGTTGCTTGACCCAGTCCTTTCAGCCTTTGTTGTCCAGTTCTAGAAGGGAGGTCAAGTATTGTAGAAACATGACATGTCTGATAATGTCATCCACCCTAATGGAGGAATCAGATGACCCCCGTACCAGCAGAAGGAAATTCACACCCTGATATTTCTTGATCCTGTGGAACCCATAGAAAGCACCCAGGGGAATCATTCCATCCAATTAGAGTTAGGAAGCCTGTCTGGGTTATTATGGTGGCCTAAACTGCAACACCCCCAAGAACATCACTATAAAAGGAAAAAAATGATTGGAAACACTGAGTTTGGGATTTCACAGTGGCAGCTCTATCAGGAAAGTTGGCCTTGTCCAACTTCTTCCTCACTCAACTCAGTGTGTTTCAACCTGCACCTCCGTGCCGTGTTTCCCTTGCTCTGCAGTGCAGTGTTTAATGTCCAATTGCTGTAGTCAAATGGGGTACCACTCTATTAGCAGGTTGTCCTGATGTACACTCTTCAGTTGCTGTATGAGTCAGCTGTTCTAGCGTTAAATAGATCCATTGGCCTTTGGATGACAAGGTGTATGGAAAGTCCATCATGTCCCATGAGAATATGTCCATTGACATGTCACTTGGGCAGTAAAGAACTTTCCTTGGTCAAAGCGAAGTCTCAGTGGGCATCCAAAAACATGGCATAAGTTCATCTCAAGGGTGGTCATGGTAGTCCCAGCATCCAGCTGAGTGACATATTTGTCTCTTACGGCGGCAAGCTATTGCCATAGTCCTTTTCTCCACAGAGGGGATGCTTTAATAGTCCAGTCACTCAGTTGCTATTTTCCTGATCAGATAGCTAGACTGTTGGCAGTGGCCCATGAGTTGGTAAAAATGTAGCAAGAGGTGGCAGAAAGGCCTGCATGACCATTACCACTGCATGTAGTTTGGACCATTGGGTGGAATGACCATTATCAGTCTCAGTAAAGAAAATGGTCATCCACTGGCTAGATGGTAGCCACCCCCAGTCTGCATGTTTTGCAGAGCCCTAAGTGAACCATGCCATACCGACGTAGGCATGTCTCTGAATCTTGGACTTCAGGTAGCCAAAAGCAGAGCCAAACCATTCCCCATGGGTCATTTAGTCCCTTCTAGCAAGCTCGCCATTTGTTTATGGACCCTTCGGATCCCACGGGTTGCTGGCTGGGCCTGATTCTGAATATACCATTTCCATTTGATAATGCAGCTCTATTGGGCCTCTCCAGTTTTACTGGTTGGATTTTAAGCACCCAGGTGAAAAGGAGCAGTTCACCCTGCAGCGCCACACTTGGTGCTCAGCCCCAAGATGTCCGGTCCCTATCAGTTTCTAATAGCAAGCAAGGAGTTGCCATGTCAAAGAGGGACATCTGGTGGCTGCTTCAGCTGGTTTATGTGTTCAGTATCTGAGAGGCTGGCTCACTCAGTGACAATTTTCTGTTGCCACATACTCCAGTCAGCATACATAGAGATTGTGGACACCTGAAATTCCATCAGGCTAACAGGCTCTAAAGGTCTAAAAGAAGTGTTTGGACCATGTCTCGTTGAACAGCTTCCAAGGCTGCTGTTGCAAAGGGCTCTGTTCAAGGTTGGTGTTGTTTGTGATTTTGATTTTGACAAAGGGGACTAAAAGCCCACCCCAGAGAGGTTTATGCTGTTTCCAATACCCAAAGAAGCCTACCAGCTGTTGTCCTTTTTATTAATTGTTACTGCTAGTACCAACAGTATCTGCTATCCTTCCTTGGTTTCCTGCCCAAGTGGCCTTAGCATTCAACGTGAAATAGTCCATTGTTAGTCTCTGTTCCCCTAAAGTCTTTTTGCCCCGCCAAACTGAGTTGCTCCATGGTGACAGGGGGCTACGTAACATTTTAATCTGTTTGTAGCAAGTCTTGAAAAAAACAGGTAATGTCTTGTTCTTCACTTAGTAGACAGTACTGTTTTTGTCAAATAACCCACGGAGTCATGCGTAGCTTAGGTAGTAGGCCTCAGTGGATATTTCCTTTTGTTAAGGCTTGAATTCTCGGCTGTGAGGGAACATACCTTTTATGCAGCAGTGATGTTCTGTGGTGCAAATATCAACGCCTGTACTGCACTCTGAGGTGGGAACTACAGTCACCAGCCCCAACATGGCCCGCAGGGCACCATCCACAAGCAGAGAAGCACCATGGCCACTGAATTTGTCCCTGAACCTCTCAATGTCATTGGTTAAATTTTCCCCAATGGAGACCTATGGGCTCTGGCACCCAAAAACCCAGAAAAGTATTTCCTTATTTTCTCCTTTTATTTTTACATGGTCTAGGGCCACTGGTTTCTGGTGAGCACCCAAAGGCATTGGCTGTATCCCTAACTGTGACATTTAGATCAAGAAATTTGGATCTGCAGATATTGCTTTATCAAACAAATACACCAAACAGTCTGCATAAGACTTCCCTGAACTTTTTCTGTATCTTTTATTTAGAGAGTGAGTCTCCCTTTGTGTGAAAGCCCAAATAGCATATGTTGGTTCCCTCTCAGGGATCTTAGGGTCCATTTGAGTACCCGTTTCCTTAGCTCTCTGGCTCCAGGAATGAGGAATCATGTAAGTGTCTACCAACCAGAGGATTTTGTGCCTCATTCTCATTTCTACGCTCCTTTCTCTTTGCCTTATTTCAGGCAGCCAGCTCATCTAAACTCATGGAGAGAGTGATCTGTAACCCACTGATCCTCCCTCACTCCCCATAAAGCACCCAGATGCATGTCCAGGCCTTGCACCTTCCAGTCTAATGGCCCTCCCCTGGGCCAAGTAATGGGAGGTATCATTCTTCCCACTTCACCAATAAGCCATGGTTCTGTCATACTGGAATCTTCTCAATGGGGCAATTTTGTTAAGCAGGTTAACTGTGCAGTGATTACCAACTTATTTGAGTCCAGGGAGATAAAACACCCTCACACAACTAGTTATGTGAAGCAATTTACTATTTACAGACAGGCAGCAAGGGACAGCAAAAGCCAAGAATTTATTGTAGGTCTGTTCCCCCAAGGCTCAGGAAAGCTGCCTGGGGCTGATGGGGTCTAGACTGTGCTTCATATATACTGCAGCTGAGGCACTCTGGATTGGACCCACCTTGGGTTTTATATCTTGGAGTCACATATCATGCTGAGCTAAAGTGTTGAAGGAAATCCTGTTTCAACAGGGTGTGGCAGGCCAATACTCCCTGTCAATCGGACAGACAGGTCTGCACGACAGTCACACAGACAGGCCTGCGTAGCAGTCCAGTTACACCAACAAATTTCCACAGCGCTGCCTTAACACTGAGCAAATAATTAAACCTAGGGAATCGGTTCCCAGGCATCAAAGCTAGAAGTAAAACATAGGTCAGTGGGAGGCTTGCCTAGGCTTCTCCCTAACCTGGAGCAAGTCAAGATAATGGAGACAGCCTTACATTCCTAGTGCCAGGACCCGTCTTGGGTCAATAAAATGAGATGAGTCAAGGTAACAGAGGCAGCTGTTTGAATAGATTCACTGGAGAGTCTAAGGCAGCTCTCTGGACCAAGCTGTAAATGAGATAAGATAGAAATAATCACTCCGGTACCACAGTCCTCACTAATTAGAATTTAGGAGACAGGCCTTGAAGGTACTGGGGCCCTCACTGCTTAATTGGACTTAGCATTTCTTTGGCCTCTGACCTAGTTGAAATAAAATTAGTTGCCTATAGACTTAGGCGAATGTTATACTGCACGTAGGCATATAACGCCAACCTATATAAGCACTAAGAAAATTGTAACACTTTCAGCCTGGCCAACATGCAGAAACCCCGTCTCTACTAAAACTACAAAAATTAGCCAGGTGTGGTCGTGGGCGCCTGTAGTTCTAGCTACTCAGGAGACTGAGGTAGGAGAATCACTTGAACCTGGGCGGCAGAGGTCTCAGTGAGCTGAGATCATGCCACTGCACTCCAGCCTGGGCAACAGAGTGAGACTCCATCAAAGAAAGAAAGAAAAAGAAAGAAAGAAGGAAAGAAAGAAAGAAAGAGAAAGAAAGAAAAGAAAGAAAGAAAGAAAGAAAGAAAGAAAGAAAGAAAGAAAGAAAGAAGGAAGGAAGGAAGGAAGGAAGGAAGGAAGGAAGGAAGGAAGGAAGGAAGGAAGGAAGGAAGGAAAATTGTAACACTTTGAGTTGGTCTGGTGGCATTATCTCTGACCTTCTTCATGTATCCGGTTACAGCAATAAATTCCCTTCTTTCCTAGTTTGTCTGCTTCTAGTTATTGGGCTGTGAGAACATGCAGCCAGAATTCGGTACAAGGGAATTGGAACAGAGCCTGTGCTATGGTGGCCAATACTGCCCTATCTCAGGATGTTACATTCCCAGGACATTCTACAGTGATTCTTGAAAACTGAGAGTGAGAAAGGGGAGGAGACTGGGTTGGTCCAAGGCCAACTGGAGACTGTGCTGCAAATACTGTAGTGGAATCACACCTCATTAGTCCTGTGGCTTGCTGATTTTGCTGAGCCTAATGCCTTCACTGTTCATCTATGTGGGAGCCTGTGTCAGAATTTCCTTCCTTTGGAAAGTTGAATAACATTCCATTTATATATATTTATATGCCACATTTTGTTTATCCACCCTTCCCTGCATGAACATTTGAGTGATTCCACATTTTGGCTATTATGAACAATAATTCTCTGAATGTGGGTATATAAATATTTCTTCAAGTTAATGTTGTCTGTTATTTGGATATATGTCCAATTATGGAATTGCTGAATTATATAGTATTTCTATTTTTAATTTATTGAGGAATTGCCATGTAGTTTCTTATACTAGGTGACCATTTTACATCCCCACAACAGTGTCCACAAGATTTCCAATTTCTCCAAATTCTCATGAACAGCTTTCATTTTCTGTTGAGGGAAACCATCCTAATAGGTATAAGGTGGATTTTGTTTTCATTGCCCTAAGAATTAGTGATGTTGAGCATCTTTTTCTGTGTTTATTGGCTCTTCATCAGTCTTCACTGGAGATGGTTAATATTGAGTGTCAAGTTGATTGGATTGAAGGAGGCAAAGTATTGTTCCTGGGTGTGTCTGTGAGGGTATTGCCAAAGGAGATTAACATTTGAGTCAGTGGGCTGGGAGAGGCAGACCCACCCTCAATCTGGGTGGGCACCATCTAATCAGCTGCCAGTGCAGCTAGGATAAAAGTGGAAAAGCAGGCAGAGGAATGTGGAAGGACTAGGCTGGCTAAGTCTTCTGACCTTCATCTTTCTCCTGTGCTGGATGCTTCCTGCCTTCAAACATCAGACTCCAAGTTCTTCAGCTTTTGGACTCTTGGACTTACGCTGGTGGTTTGCCAGGAGATTGTCAGCCTTCAGCCACAAACTAAAGGCTGCACTGTCGGCTTCCCTACTTTTGAGGTTTTGAGACTCGAACTGGTTTCCTTCCTCCTCAGCTTGCAGACAGTCTATTGTGGGACTTCACCTTGTGACTGTGTGAGTCAACATTCCTTAATAAACTCCCTTTCATTTATACATCTATCCTATTAGTCCTTTCCCTCTAGAGAACCCTAATACAGGAATGGTCAGGAAGCAATTAATTTCCCTTTACCAATCTATTTTAGATTGTCTTTGTGCAATGAATTTTTTCTGGGTTAGAAAATTAAAGGAGCCTCTAAAACTAGCTACACATTGTGAAGTCCACATTAGAAGCAGTGGAATAAGTGTCCCCCAGCTTTTAAAACCCAAAGATTTGAGGGCTCTGAATCTAAGATTTTTTCTAGCTCTCTTGCTTCATAAATATGCCTTGTGATTTTTAATTCTACCTTAGAGAAGGACAATTGTGGGGAAGATATTAATCGTGGGCGAAATGAAGAATGCCCACATCCCATCCATGTCCTAGTACCTAGAATCTATAAATTCTAACTTACATAGCAAAAAAAAAAAATCCCAAAACTTAGTGGATGCAACTTACTTAAGGATTAAGGATTTTGAGTTTGGGAGAACCTCCTAGATCATCCAGATGAGATCAATATAATCACAAAGGTCCTTATAATAGGGAGGGAGGAGGGTTGCAGTCATTTAGGAGCTGGGACAATGGAGAGGGATGCTGGAGTGATGGAAGAACGGGTCATGGAGCCAGGAATGTTGAGGCATCTTTTTTTTTTTTTTTTTTTTTTTTTGAGACGGAGTCTTGCTCTGTCATCCAGGCTGGAGTGCAGTGGTGCAGTCTGGGCTCACTGCAAGCTCTGCCTCCCGGGTTCATGCCATTCTCCTGCCTCAGCCTCCCAAGTAGCTGGGACTACAGGCGCCCGCCACAATGCCCGGCTAATTTTTTATATTTTTAGTAGAGGCGGGGTTTCACCGCATTAGCCAGGATGGTTTCGATCTCCTGACTTCATGGTCCCCCGCCTTAGCCTCCTAAAGTGCTGGGGTTACAGGCGTGAGCCACTGCGCCCGGCCTAGGCATCTTGAAGATTAAAAAGGAAAGAATCAGATTCTCTCTCCTAGAGCCTCTAGAAGGAATAGAGCCCTATGTCTCCTTGATATTAGCTCAGTTAGACTTCTCATCTCCAGAACCATAAGATAATAAATTTGTTAGAAGCCAGAAATATTGTGGCAATTTAACCACCATCAATTGGAAACTAATGCAAGGGGAAAAATGTCTTTTACCTCTCTGAGTGTGTGGTGTCCTCTGTTCTCCCAAACATTCCATCTTGTTATAATCTGGTGCCAGTTTTGACAAGAGATGTAAACCATTTTCTATGAGAACTTGCACTGGGATTCTTCTTAGGTAGAAAATGTCTAGAGTAAACCCTTTGATTAGTTCTTTTCCAATGTGTATTGGAGAGTTCAGGGATCAGGTCTCATAGCACCTGATAGAAAGAGGAGGGTTTGTTTGTTTGTGTGTTTGTTTTCATGTTTGGCAGGAAAGTTAGAACACAATTTGACAAGGAAAGACTTAGAGAGATTGGAACCTGAGAAGGAAAGACTTAGAGAGACTGGAAGGGAAAGAGAAGATGTGAACAAGGTCAGGGGAAAGCAAAATGTGTTCCTACTCCAAAATATAAAGCAAAGTCATTTACAATTTTTGAAGACTTTGAGAGGGTTATATTTTGAAGAGAAAACCACAGAAGGGGCTAGTTTAAGATTAGGGCCAGCCTGGCATGAGACAGAGGCAGCAGGGAGCTGTGGATTCCACACTGTTTTTATGATCCCTTCTTCCTATTTATAGGCTTTGGGCTCAACCCTGGGATGAAAGTGGCCACGTAGAAGGAACATACTAAAGCCAGACAGACCTGGGCTTCAATCCCAGGTCTGACCATGCGACTTTGGGCATTTGCTGACCGTGTGACTTTCGGCAAACCAGTCATGAGCTCTCATAACTGGTTCTCTCATATGTGAAATGGAGCCCTTTGGAAGTCATGGGGTATTGTGAGAGTTTAACCAAACGATGCACCCTAAAGAGTGTGTATGTGTGCCCATAAACACACACACACACATTATATGCACATTTTATATACCCAATTTCCTTTAAATGCACCCTTGAGTATCTTAGAAAAAGAGGCTATGAAAGATATTATTAACCATATGTCATTTTCAAATCAAATTCTTCAATAGTTATTCTACAACTAACATATGACTCACTATAGGCAATGGGGTTTCATGTGCATTATTTCCACAATAAAAAACTTCCACCAATCCATTCCTGTGTAGCACTAGAAACATAAACAAGATGACAAATGACTATAACACCTTTAAACCAGATTTCCGCTGAGCTCCATCTGTTTAGTGTACACCATTGGGTTCCAAAGGCCGTGGCTACAGGTCTGAGTTCTAAGTCCATTCTTCCCACACCCACAGCCTTCCCCCAGGTCTCAGTCTGGCCTCCTGCATGCTGGGAATACAGACCCACCATCCTGCTACTCTCCTGGGAATCCAGCACTAACTACCTGAAAGCTGTGCTTAGTAAACCCTCCAAATGCAACCTCTGGCAGAGATCTGGCTGAGGCAGCCAGCAACTTCCCATAAGAAAACCACTGAGAAGGGAGGAAACTTCCAGAACTGTGTTGGTGTTGAGGAGATGCACAGTATCACCAGGTTTTATCTTTTCAAACGGTTCCTGTCTCTTTCTTGACAACAATGTATGACCTTGGAAAAGGGAGGAATTATCGAGAACAAAGGGATGTTTCATGCTTAGGATATAAAAGGAGAAACGGAGATAATGAAAGAGTGGAATTGATGAACTCTGACATTGTTTGGGTTTCTCTTGCCATGGGCATAGCAGGACGAAGGTGCCATCACTTACTGTTTCCTGCCCTTCATGCCTCAGACTCGTACAAGCACACACACTTCTGATAATATGTTTCTTCTTCTGAAGCACAGGTCTACGGCCCAGCCAGGATCTTTCTCTTAAGTGTCTTTTATAGATAAGTTGGAATAATTTTAGAAACAAGTGAAAGAAATAATAGCAATGATTTAAGCAATGGCAAGAAGTCTGAAGGTGGGAGCACTTAAGGTTGATACAACAGCTTGGTGACAGCTGAAAGGCCCCAGATTGTCACTACATTTTTGCTTTGCACCTGCATCATCATTAGCTTTTCACTCTTGTTGTAAATGCCCTATGGTCTCAAGAGGATTGCAGCAGCTCTAAGCATCATATCCTCCTCTCTTAACTGTTACAGGAAGAAATGAAAAGCGAAGCTCTTCACTTTGTCTTTTTCTGAGGTATAACCATTTTCCCATGATCCCTGCCCATTCCTCTGACATTATCATTTTGAAGCTGATCACATGTGCTCTTAATCCCTTCTCCCATCCTGGGCTGGGAGAAATTCACCACCCTCACCATGTACAGCAGGACACAGTTGGTGCCCTGTGCACCAAAGGAAGAAGGGGATGACTGCTGCATAGCTGCCAAGAGCTTTGTCACATTTTAAATTTCACTGTGCTTCTAAGTTAAGTTGTATAGGGAGGAGAATGTAAGAACACTTTGATCTGATACAGTTGGAAGAAGCCAGTCTCTGAGGATGAAGATGAAATCAAATTTCTGATTTCTCATATGACATCTTTAGCTTTAAGAACTGTGTAAATGTGGCCCGTGCATTTAAGACCAGGACAGGCTTTCAGTTGTGGAAATAAATGAGGAGAGATTTGGAATAGGGTCCTCAACCCAGGACTAAGGTGAAGCTTGCACTACTTGAGACTGCTGGGCTCTGGCCGTGGGCTGTGGAGGAAGTAGCTGCTCTCCTGAGCCATGGGGCTGAGGACCTGCGAGGAACCAAAGGTCCTGCCCACAGAGCTGCCTGGCAGGGTTTCAGGGAAGGAAACTGCTCACACTCCCATGGGCGCTGCAGCAAGCATGGAGTCCACTGCCAGTGTGAAAGTCTCAGATACATGACCCTTAGGGCTGGGCCTGGGCTCCTGGAGCCAGCTGCTCTCAGCTCTGTCTTCACTGGTTCTGAGTGGCTGGGACCCTGCTGGAGCCAAAAAGGGAGGAGCAGCAAATGTCCCCAGAGTCTTTACTCAGCTAGGCTCTGTTCTGGTTAGAAAGAAAAAGTGCACATGCTAAATACACAAACATAAAATTACATGCATAGGTATATATTTGTAATGTAACCCATACATATTAAATACACATATAATATTTTAGATATAAGTTATATTTATATATTTGGATATACTATGCCTCTATATCAGGAATAAGTATAATATGCACATTTATATGTTAATAGGTATGACTTTAATTGTTGGTGTAAGATATGATTTTTAAACTTTGATAAATTAAGCACAAACATTTAAAACCAGCAATGGTTGCATCACCCCATGGTCCCTTCCTCAATACACAGCCTGAGGGTCAGGAAACTCAGGACCCAACCTACATCTATCCTGGGCTGAGCGGTACCTCCCTGCCCATTGCTAAGGTCACTGACTGTCCTGAGCGGGTCTGGGGAATCACAGAGTAGCAGGTGCTAGGGAGTTGGGCAGTGGGTCTAGGCCCCAACTGGAGGGACTTTTGTCCCCAGAGCTTAGGGTGGGCAGGTCCTCCCCTTGTGGCCTTTGTGAGACAGAGCAGCACACATGGCTCAGTGGCTGTGTGCTAACAGGAAGAAACTACTCCAGGGACCGTTGGCAGCCTCCCCTCTGACTGGATTCAGTCCATATCAGGTAGGGTTTGGGGATACAGCCAAAGCGTTGGGGAGGACAAGGCTGGGCTTCCAGTCTCAGAGCACAGAGCACAGAGGGAATTTCCCACAACTCAGTGCACTGGCAGCTCCTCCCATGTAATCTAGGTCATAAATGAGACCTCATTTTAGCCCTAAAATATCCCTGTTGATTTTCCTAATATTTCTAAGATCAGGCTTATTTCTGGTGTTTACTATGGGGTTTGTCTGCCATCTAATGGCTGGTTTGTGACATAGCATCTTATAGGATTTTAGATGCTGAGTCTCAAGTCAATCTTGACTGTGAGTCTTTTCATGGATATTGATGAAGCAGATCCTATTACATCCATCAGTAGGCCAGATCCTATAAGGAACACAGAATGATACCTCTCCTTGATAAACCAGTCCCAAAGTTGAGTACAAAGGGTATCCAGAAAAGATGTTGCTCACAAAACGATTAGGAATTAGGTTCTGAAATCCATGTGAAATGCTGAAAATGTAGTTTTGGAAGAGAGAGAAAGGGGTGTGAGAGATCCTGCCAGGCATAATGGCAGGGGCTGGGGAGGAAATCCAAGGGCCTCTTTTCTGGATCTGTCAGCTGAGGCTCATTCCCGTTATTCTGGAAACTCTTCTAGAGCAGATCTGAGGACCACAGTGGTTGCACCAGCTGGAGAGCTTCTGAGGACTCCCAGTTTTCCAGACTAACAGCTGGTGAAATTTATGCTCTGAGCTATAACACAGTGAGGGAACACTTGTCAACATTTAGGGCAGTTTTAAGCAAAATAATTTTCTAAGACAATAAAAATGTCTATATTTATGCTGTACAATAGGGCAGCCATTAGTCACATGTGGCTACTGAACACTTGAAATGTAGCTAGTGTAACTGAGAAAACATGTTTTTAATTTTTAATTAATTCTAATTCACATTATTTGTGGCTGGGCACTGCTAGTGTTTACCATGTGAGAGGATACAGTTTTAGACAATAATAATCAGCAATGTCATCAGGGTGCCCAAGCTGCTGAAAGTTAAGGAAGTGTCTGCCCCAGGACCACCGTGCCAAGCTGGGGTGGACCATGGCCAGTGTAGACAAAGCACATGGGTGGATCTTTGGAAACTTCCCTGGATTCATCTGCTTCTAGGCTGGTGATGGAAACTCTCTCTGTCTCTTGGAGATACTGAGGGAGAAACTGGAATCTGGGGCCCACAATGTTGCCACTGGAATCTGAGGTGGAAACAAAACACAAATCTTCCCCAGTGTTAATGATGTCTTACTCTACAGGCCTCCCAGAGGCTCGTGTTGGCTGATCAAGTGGGAGGTGAATGCTGGGCTCGCTGAGCAATGGTCTGTATCTCAGCACGGGACATAAGAACCCTGTCACATGGAGCTCCCATAGCTGAAGCCAGGACCCAAGGGCCAGAGCCCCAGATCCAGTGCTTCCTCTGCCTTAGGTGATCCCACCTTAGAGGCAGCAACCAACCCATCGCTAAGGGCTTGAGTGGCAGGGAGGGGCTTTGTGGAGCCTGCAGACTTACAACAAGGATGCAAAACTGAACTTCCAGCTTCTGAGCCAGGGAACATTCCATGTTATGGGTGTGACCCAGGTCAAGGTGTCTGATGAAAGATATTAGTATAAATTTTCTCCCGAAAGCAATAAAATCACAGAAGACATCTTATTATTATGGTACTGGTTGGCTTTTTCAATGCACAATGGTTTATCTGAAATCTCCCAGTCCCTGCCCTTCCCATGATGATGCCATGGTCTTTGCTGTTCCTATGGTCACTTGGCTGCCTCCCCACCATTCAGATGCATCTCCAGTATGACCCCGAGACCTTCCCTGGTCCACACAAAGAAATGGTCTCAACCTCCAGATACCACATGCCACTGCCTGAATTTTATACAATTTATCAGCTACTGAAATGATTCTTTTCACTTTCACTGTGTAGGTATTGTTCTCTGAATGGCTCATTTCCCTACTGAATATCAGCACTTGGGATCAAAAATTGTCTTTTTTACTCACATGCTCCTAACCCTCACATGACAGCTTTGAATTGTTCCTGAAAACTCTGATATTATGTTAAAATCCATTAAATGCAAAAACATGTTTATTTTTTATTGAGGAAAATATCATGGCTTCCCCTCGGCTAAAGACAATTAACTACTTTTATAGTTGAAAAAGATCCACTGGACATGAAAAAAACACATATATAGGAGTAACAAGCATCATCTTGAAATTAGATAAACTCGGTTTGCATGTAAGATGTACAGTAGGCAGAAGAAAGGCCCTCACAGTGGGAGGGGCTTGATGGAGAGGGTCAGGGTGTCTGTCCCTGGAAGGTGGGGGAGGGTCAGATGAGTGACCTCAGGCAAGCATCCAATATCAGGACCAGACGTGACTATGAGTAATTCCTTTTTCCATGGGTTTCGATACAAGAGGAAAGTTCTGATGGGGAAGCTTTGGGAATATTCATAGCATGAGTGGAATTACAGGTTGGAAGCAGCATGTTTCTAAACACATACAAACAGCTCACAGACATTCAAACAAAAGTATCTTACAAAATGTTACCTCTTCCTCACCTTTTCTTGCCATTTGAGTTTAACCAATCATGGCACACAATTTGAGTTTCTCTACATGAGGGTCTGCAACTTGAAACTACCCTATGAAAGAACTGGTGACTGTCTGCCTGATACCATAATATAGAAATATAATTTCTTGTATTAGATCATTGCACTTTGTTGTAAAATATATGTGATAAAAAATTTATTGAAAACCGATATAACTTTTTGTGACCAAACATGGTGAAAGTCACTCACAAAAATATCACCAAATCTGATGTCTGTTTTCTCAACGACTACATTGTATGCCAAAAATTATTTTTGAATGAGTGACTTAATGTGCACAGGAAACAAAATAAAACAAATAAACTGAGTTGCTCTTGGTATTAAAAAATTCTAGGAGCAGGATACTGGTCCTATAGTCAAGATTGGTGAAATATATTTTTTTTAAAAAAGAAAATTCAAACTGCAGTCTGGATTTTGGAGGTGTATGAAAGAGGACATAAACAATACTTCTAATACACAGAAAAGAATATTTAAGGGTGGAGGGTTATCCCCCTATATTTCATATGTCAGGGCAAGATATAAAATAAAATGTCCATTGAGTTTTTCCACCTCATCTGAGCTCCCAAACTACTTTCTCTTACTCATTAATGCCTTGGTACACTCAACTTTTGGTGAAGTTATTCTTTTTAGGGAATCGAGGATTCTTTATTTCAACTTCCTTGGGCCTGGAATCTTGTCCTGCTCCCTAGACTGGCAACAAAGGGCTCTGGATCCTTCTGGTTTTTTATTCCAAGTAAATGTTCTTTTTGGAAAAGTCTCCTTTTCAAAAGCCCTGGAGAATGTCTATAGTTATGTTTTCCGTGGACCAGTTTTCAGAAATCAAAACCCAAATATTCAGCATTTCCTGAATTCTCAGTTGAATGCCGCACTGGTGAAAGTGAACCTTAATGTTAATCTGACTTAACAAACATCATGCTTCAGGTGGCTGCTTTGGAAATAGAATTAATTTGTCACACCCATGAACCCACAATAACTGAAACCTCAATCCATGGGATCTTCTGTCACTATAGCTCTAGGCCATCACCTGTTTGTTTCCTAATCTTTACCCTTTTAAACTCTTTTGCCATAAATGAGAAACTGTAGTCCTGAAGAGAAATCTAAAGTTTTTACCGACTTGTAAAAGATACTTTATGGAAAGAAAAGGGGGAGGTGACCTTCAACAACTGTCCATGTCGTTTGAAAGTAAATATGGGTAAAGACGAAAGTATGTCATTGTGGTTTTAATTTGCATTTTCCTGATGATTAGTGATGTGGAGCATTTTTCTATGTATTTGTTGGCTGTTTGTATATCTTCTTTTGAGAATTGTCTGTTCATATTCTTTGCCCACTTTTTGGTGGGATTATTTGTTTTTATCTTACTGATTTGTTTGAGTTCCTCATAGATTCTGGTTAGTCCTTCATCAGATGCACAGTTTTTGAATATTTTCTCCCACTTTGTGGGTTGTCTGTTTGCTGTGTAGAAGCTTTTTAGCTTAGTTAGGTTCCATTTATTTATTTTTTGTTTTTGTTGCATTTCCTTTTGGGGTCTTAGTCATGAATTCTTTCACTAAGCCAAGGTCTAGAGGAGTTTTTCCAATGTTATCGTCTAGAATTTATATGGTTTGAGTTCTTAGATTTAAGCCTTTGATTCATCTTGAGCTGATTTTTGTATAAGGTGAGATATGGAGATCCAGTTTTATTCTTCTACCTGTGGCTTGCCAGTTTTTCCAGTACCAGTTATTGAATAGGGTGTCCTTTCCCCACTGTATGTAATTGTATGCTTTGTTGAAGATCAGTTGGTTATAAGCATTTGGGTTTATTTCTGTGTTCTCTATTCTGTTCCATTGACCTATGTGTCTATTTTCATACTAGAACCATGCTGTTTTGGTAAACATAGCCTTGAAATACCACCTTACTCATGCAAGAATGGCCATAATTAAAATGTCAAAAAATAATAGATATTGGCATGGATGTGGTGAAGAGGGAACACTTTTACACAGCTAGTGGGAATGTAAACTAGTACAACCACTATGAAAAACAGTATGGAGATTCGTTAAAGAACTAAAAGTAGAAATACCATTCGGTCCAGCAATTCCAGTACTTATTTTTCTTATCTACCCAAAGAAAAAAAAAGTTATTATAGGAAAAAGAAACATGCACATGCATGTTTATTCCAGCACATTTCTCCATTTCAAAAATATGGAACCAACATAAGTGCCAATCAAGCAACGAGTGGATAAAGAAAATGTGGTGTATAAACACCACGAAATACTTCTCAGCCATAAAACAGAACAGAACAAAATAATGACCTTTGCAGCAACATGGATGAAGCTGGAGGCTATTATTCTAAATGAAGTAACTCAGGAATTGAAAACCTATATGTTCTCATCTATAAGTGGGAGCTAAGCTATGACGATGCAAAGGTGTGAGAATGATATAATGGACTTTGGGGACTGGGGAGGAAGGATAGAAGGGGAGGTGAAGGCTAGAAGACAACATATTGGGCACAGTATATACTGCTCAGGTAACAGGTCCACCAAAATCTCAGACATCACCACTAAAGAACTTATCCATGTAACTAAAAACCACCTATACCCCCAAAAACTATTGAAATAAATAAAATAATTCGTTTTTAAAAAGATGAAAGTATGCAGCAGTGACTCCGGTTTCCTCTCTGCTGGGTGAGCCAGACTTCATTGTATTGGTTAACTCATTGCCCCCGAAGCACCTGCAACGATCAGAAGTATTCTAGGGTATCACCCAGTTTCTCTGTTCAGCCAGGCTGAACTAGTTTTTGTTCTGGATTGTAACACAGTGTGAGGTAAACTACTACCCTGCTGACAGTAATACGTTGCAGCATCTTCAGCTTCCAGGCTATTGATGGTGAGGGTGAAATCTGTCCCAGATCCACTGCCACTGAACCTCGAGGGGACCCCTGAGATGGACTGGGAAGCATACTTGATGAGGAGCTTTGGAGACTGATCTGGTTTCTGCTGGTACCAGTGTAACCTACTACCAATGCTCTGACTGGCCCGGCAGGTGATGGTGACTTTCTCCTTTAGAGTCTCAGACCGAAAGGCTGGAGACTGAGTCAGCACAATTTCACCCCTGGAGGCTGAAAATATACAGCAAACATCAGTACAACATAAATATCTGTGTATGAAAATCACCTCTAATCTTGCTAGAAATGAAGAAAGAATATGCATTACATTTTTAAAATTAGGATTTTAAAATCAAGCCAAAAATCACCTATTGCAGAGTCCCCAATGAAAGAAATTACAGATTGAAATAATATCTCCACCTAGGTTTGTGGAAATATTCTCACCTGGAACCCAGAGCAGCAGAAACCCAATGAGTTGTGATGGTGACATCTTCCTGCCTTGACTTGTCAGTTTTGCTCATGCCACATCCCAGAGAAAGAATCTCTTTTAAGATACCGAGAGGCAGGACCTCTTCACATATTAGAGGAAAGATACATGCAAATTATGGGGATGTCCTGCTGGTTTAAATAAACAGAAATCACTGTTGCCAGGAGAGCGCCCTCCCGGCCCCTTCCATGAGTGTGTGAAGCGCCCTCTGCTGGCACCTGAGGACGAGCTCCGCTGAGGCTCTGACAGGGCTTGACCAGACCCAGGGCACAGCTGCAGAGTGAAGGCGGAGTCCATCGCCGTCTCTGGGAGGGTCTGCAGTCATCTGGGGTGAACAACAGCTCACATCCTCAGTCTCGGCCCAGGGCTATGTTAACTCTCCTGCTGTCTGTCACAATGTAGGCTGAAAAAGCTTTGTGGACGTTCCACAAAGCATCACCTCATGCAACACTATATTGATGACATCATGGTAATTAGACGTGATGAGCTGGACATTGTAAGAACTCTGAATTTGTTGTGAAAACACATGTGCTCTAGAGGGTGGGATGCATGCCCCAAAACATCAAGGGCTTGTCACATTAGAGAAGATGTCAAGTGTTTATAAAAGGGGTATGAGTCATGCTGGCTCATCCCCTTCAAAGTAAGGAAAAATAATTGCACCTTGTACTTCCAACCACTAGCAATGAAGCACAGTACTGGTTAAGCCATCCTAGAGTGTTAACAATGCATTTTGCACTTGGGTTTACTATACTATCCCATTTATCAGCTAACTTGGAAGGCTGTCTTTTATGAATAAACTCTGAGAAATAAAAGATTCTGTAGTAAGTTTGAGTTTTAATCCAAATGCCTCTGTCACTTCAGCCATGAGATCCAGCACATTGCCTGGTGCTAGATAATCTATATTAGATGAAGAAACTCTGTAAATCTCCATGCAAGCTCCAAAAAAGAGTCACAGAAAAAAATCTCTACAGTTCTTGAGCAAGATCCTGAAATGCCCCCAAAATAAACAAACAAACAACACACAAACAACTCACTGCTCAAAATGCAGCTCTCAAAATATCACAGGGTCCATGTAGGCATGTCCATGAGTAATTGACTATTTGACTAAATAATTAAGTGACTAAGCTGACCCTCATAAACTGAGAATGTCACTCTCACCAATTTTAAGATCAGATGAAGCTCAGCACCATTCAATATGAGGATGCAAATGGTAGTTTAGTGACTGGGTTCGAGCAGATTCAGAAGGCGTGCTTCATTTCCACAGATGGATGTTCCAGTTCCTTGTTTCACTTTTCTCTCTCACCTTAACACCTCTTCATCAGCTCTCTCTAAGATATCATGGGTTTTCCTGATCAGCTAATGCCAGAGAGAGAATATAAAAAAAGAAAAAGAAAAAGAAAATAAAGAAAAACAAAGAAAATCAAAGCAGCAATGAGAACAAGCTGGGCTTCCTCTTGAATGGCTTGGCATCATATATTTGTGCAAGTAAATGTGGACTGTGTCCATACTATGGCAACGGTCATGCATGGCTGTCAAATATTACCTTGAGTTATCTTATATCTGAGTAGAGCACACGTTCATCAAATTAGTGTGGACAGAGAAGCATCTGGAGTCAAGTATACGTATGGATTTCTGAATAGCTTGCTGGCCAAGGTCCTGGAAAAGAAGATTATAGCAATGAGCTGGGCAAACGTTTTGCCCAAATGTGTGAAACTCATAAACCTATTCATCTATGTGTGTTCTGAAAAGTGCATACAAAATGTAGCCAGTTCTTATCTCTCTCTGTTTTACTTTTCACTGCACCACCTTTGATCCCTGTTATTCATAACGGCAGGTTTTAAGTCGCCAGAAATGTGTGCAGACATTATTTTAGCAATTCTATCATTCAATCACTTCCAGGAATCCACTAGTAACTTTCAGCTGGTGTACCACTTGCCCCAGCTAAAGCCCTCAGTTTGAACTAGCTTGCTGTGTTCATTTCCTGCAGAATTCATCACGTTTAGCTGGAAACACTGAAGGATCTTGCTTGACTCTCCACCTTAACTCAAGTCCACTTTCTTCGACAGCAAGCTGCTAGTTTCTGCTGACATCCTCATTAAAACCCCAGATCTGCAATTCATGCTGACTGAGCGGAGGTGGAAGGGAGCAATCCCAGACAAAAGGCTACAGATGTAATTTCTTTCCTTACTCAAAACATATTCTTTCATGTTATGAATAATATACATTATTAAATGTTTTATACTTTGCCAATTTTCAGAGCGCTGAAACTGATTCGTTATTTTTTAGCTTTATACTTAATTTGTCTTTCTCATATATTTTTGCTGAGAGGATTTAACAAACTTTGTGACACTATAAAGAGAGATGCCTTCTAAAATGAATTTCAATGAATATGATAGCAACACTGAAAGGACATAGATATATGTTAAAACATAAGTAATTCTGAAGTAAATAATTTGAACTCTATAGCCACAGTTTAAAGAGAAATTGTGCACTTAACAAATATTAACTCTTGGCCGGGCACGGTGGCTCATGACTGTGATCCCAGCACTTTGGGAGGCCAAGATGGGTTGATCACCTGAGTTCAGGGGTTTGAGACCAGCCTGGCCAACATGGTGAAACCCCATCTCTACTAAAAATACAAAAAATTAGCCAGGCTTGGTGACGCACGCCTGTAGTCCCAGCTACTCAGGGGGCTGAGACAGGAAAATCACCTGAACCTGGGAGGCGGAGGCTGCAGTGAGCCAAGATCGCACCACTGCACTCCAGCCTGGGCAACAGAGTGAGACTCTGTCAAAAAAAAAAAAAAAAAAATATATATATATATATACACACACTCATATATATATGTGTATATATATATATATTTTACATATATATGTGTAACTCTAATAACTAGATTTCACATTTTCAGGGAATGCACTACAAATCTGTAAAATGCCTTATGCATATTCTAGAATTGACCAAGTAAGTGAATATTCTCTGCATAATGGGAGCCAGGATTGTCTTTAACAGATGATTGAAACACAGATATGAAAACATGATGAATCTTGTGAAATTGTTTCATAAGAATCCTTGTCCTTTGTTACATTTTAATTATTTTTATTTATATATTTTAAAAACATTGAAATACCTTTAGACTTAAAATTTGCATAATATAATAAGATTGTTCTCATGTACTCTTCCACTAGCTTCTTCTATAATGTCAACATCAAGCGTAACTATAGGATAAGTATCAATACCAGAACATTAACATAAATGCAATGCTATTAATTAAGTAATTTGAAATCTCCTTTGTATTTCACTGATTTTTTCAGTAATCCCCTTCTTTATGTTCCAGAAAAAAATCCAAAATCCCATATTGCATTTAATTATTGTGTCCTTAATATTTCCCAAATTGTGACAGTTTTTTAGTTTTGTCTTTCATGATTTTGAAACTTTTGAAGTGTACCGGCAAGTTATTTTGGAGAATCCCTTAAGTTGCATTTGTTTGAAGTCTTCTACTGATTAGATTCATATCTTTTATTTTTAGCAAAAAAAAAAAAAAAAAAACCAATGGGGTGGGGTGCATCCTCAGTGCACAGCAAGAATTACAAAATGTCAACATATCCTATTAATGGTGATCAATTAATGTGAACAATAAACCCTTTTTTTAAAAAAATGTTTTATTATACTTAAATTCTGGGATACATGGGCAGAACGTGCAGGTTTGTTACATAGGTGTACATTTGCCATGGTGGTTTGCTACACACATCAACTTGTCATCTACGTTAGGTATTTCTCCCAATGCTACTGTTCCCCTAGCCCCCCACCCCCCAACAGGCCCTGGGGTGTAATGTTCTCCTCCCTGTGTCCATGTGTTCTCACTGATCAACTGCCACTTATGAGTGAGAACACATGGTGTTTGGTTCTGCATTCTTGTGTTAGTTTGCTGAGAATGATGGCTTCCAGCTTCATCCATGTCCCTGCAAAAGACATAAACTCATCCTTTTTTATGGCTGCATAGTATTCCATAGTGTATATGTGCCACATTTTTTTCATCCAGTCTCTCATTGATGGGCATTTGGGTTGGTTCCAAGTCATTGCTATTGTAAACAGTGCCACAATAAACATACATGTGCATGCATCTTTATAGTAGAATGATTTATAATCCTTTGGCTATATACCCAGTAATGGGATTGCTAGGTCAAATGGCATTTCTGGTTCTAGATCCTTGAGGAATCGCCACACTGTCTTCCACAATGGTTGGACTAATTTATACTCCCACCAACAATGTAAAAGCGTTCCTATTTCTCCACATCCTCTCCAGCATCTGTATGAGGCCTCTGTTCTGTTCCATTTGTCTATATATCTGTTGTGGTACTAGTACCATGCTGTTTTGGTTACTGTAGCCTTGTAATATAGTTTGAAGTCAGGTAGCATGATGCCTCCAGCTTTGTTCTTTTTGTCTAGGATTGTCTTGGCTATGCGGGCTCTTTTTTAGTTCCATATGAAATTTAAAGTAGTTTTTTCTAATTCTGTGAAGAAAATCAATGGTAGCTTGATGGGGATAACATTGAACCTATAAATTACCTTGTGCAGTATGGCCATTTTCACGATATTGATTCTTCCTATCCATGAGCATGGAATGTTTTTCCATTTGTTTGTGTCCTCTCTTACTTCCTTGAGCAGTGGTTTGTAGTTCTCCTTGAAGAGATCCTTCACATCCCTTGTAAGTTGTATTCCTAAGTTTTTTATTCCCTTTGTAGCAATTGTGAATTGGAGTTCATGCATGATTTGGCTCTCTGTTTGTCTATTATTGGTGTAAAGGAATGCTTGTGATTTTTGCACATTGATTTTGTATCCTGAGACTTTGCTGAAGTTTCTTATCAGCTTAAGGAGATTTGGGGCTGAGATGATGGGGTTTTCTAAGTATACAATCATGTCATCTGCAAAAAGAGACAATTTGACTTCCTCTCTTCCTATTTGAATACCCTTTATTTCCTTCTCTTGCCTGATTGCCCTTCCCAGAACTTCCAATACTATATTGAATAGCAGTGGTGAGAGACGGCATCCTTGTTTTGTGCCAGTATTTGACAAGAATGTGTCCAGTTTCGCCCATTCAGTATGATCTTGGCTGTGGGTTTGTCATGAATAGCTCTTATTATTTTGAGATACGTTCCATCAGTACCTAGATTATTGAGAGTTTTTGGCATGAAGAGGTATTGAATTTTATCAAAGACCTTTTCTGCATCTATTGAGACAATCATGTGGTTTTTGTCATTGGTTCTGTTTATATGCTGGATTACATTTATTGATTTGCATATGTTAAACCAGCCTTGCATCCCAGGGATGAAGCCCACTTGATCATGGTGGATAAGCTTTTCGATGTGCTGCTGGATTCAGTTTGCCAGTATTTTATTGAGGATTTTCGCATCAATGTTCATCAGGAATATTGGCCTGAAATTTTCTTTTTTGTGTGTGTCTTTGCCAGGTTTTGGTATCAGGGTGATGCTGGCCTCATAAAATGAGTTAGGGAGTATTCTCTCTTTTTCTATTGTGTGGAATATTTTCAGAAGGAATGGTACCAGCTTCTCTTTCTACCAGTAGAATTTGGCTGTGAATCCATCTGGCCCTGGACTTTTTTTTTGGTTGGTAGGCTATTAATTACTGCCTCTATTTCAGACTTTGTTACTGGTCTGCTCAGGGATTCAACTTTTTCCTAGTTTAGATTTGGGAGGGTGTATGTGTCAAGGAATTTATCCATTTCTTCTAGATTTTCTAGTTTGTTTGTTTAGAGGTGTTCATAGTATTCTCTGATGGTAGTTTGTATTTCTGTGAGATCAGTGGTGATACCCCCTTTATCATTTTTTATATGTCTATTTCATTCTTCTCTCTTTTCTTCTTTATTAGTCTGGCTAGTGGTTTATCTACTTTGTTGATCTTTTCAAAAAAACCAGCTCCTGGGTTCATTGATTTTTTTTTGAAGGGTTTTTCATGTCTCTGTCTCCTTCAGTTCTGCTCTGATCTTAGTTATTTCTTGTCTTCTGCTAGCTTTTGAATTTGTTTGCTCTTGCTTCTCCAGTTCTTTTAACTGTGATGTAAGGGTGTCAATTTTAGATGTTTCCTGCTTTCTCCTGTGAGCATTTAGTGCTATAAATTTCCCTTTAAACACTGCTTTTGCTGTGTCCCAAAGATTCTGGTTTCTGAAAGGAGGTCTTGGACAAAGCTAATTAAGCCAGCTGCTTCCATCACTCTTTGTATTTGGTTATTTGCTGACTTTCTGAGAAATAACGTATTCCTGTCTGAAACTATTTTTTCTTATGTTGCTTAGGCTTTAACCCTCTTCACACTTACTGCACAATAGAGAATATTGAACAAATAAATAAGTTGGCTTTTAAATGGCAAATGTTACTATGATGGGCATTTACCATTTAAATGTTAATAGCCTGAAAAAAAACCCAGAGGAATGAGATTTATTAAAATGTAGTGGTATCAACAAATGAACAGCAGTTACTGAATCAATTGTTTGGAAAAACATAATTTTCTAGCACTTGGAATACTGGAGGAATCAAATGGATAGGAATAGCTTGCCCTGAGCTACTTCTACTGAGGAGACTGAGATACCATTCGTACCATTTTAGTATGTACACAGTTCAGACACTCTTTCTGGAAATATGAGGTTCTGGTCCCTCAGTTAAAGAACATGTGGCTACATATGCATGACAGTATTTCTAGAAATATGTACTTCTCCAAATTTTTAATTTATTATCTGAAAATTTAATAGAATTTTGTCTTTGGATGGTAATGAAACAAAAATGTTAGAAGAGAATGGAAACTTTTGGGTATATATAGAGAGGATAGCAGAGAAGGGCCAACCATACTTTACTGGATACAGTTAATCTGACTGGGGCTTTTGGAGGAAAAGACTTAGAGAAGAAAGGTGTTTGAAGAAGTCATACGTGTTTAAAAATATATGCACAACTTGAAAACCCTTGCAAGAAAAAATAGATGACTTCACAAAAAGGTGAAGTGACTTTTCAATTTGTCAAATCACACTCATACATATGCTTTTTCTTTCTCTTTTATGCCCTATACCTCTGAGGTATCAGAAGGGCCTGAGTTTGAAATAATTTGTCCCTGTAGAAATCCAGAAAGTAAGAGAATGAACAACATCTTTAGCACAGAAGCATGCCAATCCTGGGAAAAACCTGAGATTTTGTTTTTGAGTTATGGCAGATGTAGTAGAAAAAATGGGAAAAGGTTAAAAAGACAGAATAAAGATTATGTAAGAAGGACAGCAATATGACATTCTAACCTTTCATAGGATAAAGTTATGATAATGAATGATGAGAAGAAATGCAATGGACACATCTGGGTGGGCATGATTGAAGGTCTGAGCAAGTTAGTATAGATCAAGAACAAATCATTAGCATTTTAAGAATTGTGAGTCAGTCAGTGAAAATCCCATCTCAGAAACTAATGTGGCTATAGATGAAACATCCTTGGATTAGAATTAAGATTGTTTATCCTAACTCTCTTCTAAATTAGTCTAGTGATGATAATAATGATTATTACAGTGCTAAATGTTATCATAATAGTAACAACAAAATTAATACCAGCATATATAATGATTAGATACTATTCTAAATGCTTTACCTTGTATAAATTGTAAAGAGACCTTTTAGGTAGATTCTATTATTGCCAAAGTTTCACATAAGCAAATTTACTAATGGCACATAATCTATAAGGATTAAAGCTCTGTCTCCAACACAATGGATTTGATTTCAGGGCCTGCCAAGTAACGTCTTGACAGTTAGATAAATATTGTTGACTCTAATTCCAGAATGAATGAAGATCCAATTGAAACTTAGAGCAGCATTAATAAAACTGCTTCCTTGATACCTAGAGAAAGGAAGAAAAAGCAAAAGATTTTAACTGATTAAAGGAAAGGAGCAGCCGTATATGAAATGAGATTCAGGGGGTGTAAACAGAGGTTCTGGGAACTATTAAGGAGAAGAGAACCTGACTCTGGATTGATGTAAGCATTGTACAGAATCAAGCGGTGTGTAGATTAGAGGATCACCCAAGGAGTTGTCCCCTGCCTACATGGACAACATCATTGTCTGTCACCTGCATGGACAGTGTGATTGTCTGTCTTCAGGGAAATGGTATGGGTAACCTGAAGGGTCAGAACCTGGGTGCTGCTCATCTGTGCAGTTGTGGTCACCCCTGCACCTGCAGCACTGCGAGTACTTGAGTGTTGCTCTTTGAGGAAGCTTCAGGGCCCTCAGAAAAGATCCCTAAGCAGCAAGTGAAAGGTGTACTTGGGAGATAAAGTTCCAATAACTCTTCATTCCAACCATATTCTGTCATGCACCAAGGAAAACAACTAGGCATATTTAGGGTAGAAACAAAAGAAATGGGACCACACAACTTAATTTAGTTCCTACAAGTCTTGTACCATACAGCATTCACTGAATCTAGATAATTGGTGAGACAGGAAGACACAGGGATATAAGACAGGAAGACACATGATATATGTGATCTAAATAGAAATTCTACACTCAGGCTAAGCTAACAGCCTTTTCTGACCTGACCACCTGGGTGGAAGCTGACCAATATAATATTCACACATCCAGTCATATAGATAGATGTATGTTATCAAATCTGATGGCATAAATATAAATATTTAGTCATCCAATTATAAAGACACTTAGAAGAAATTAAAACTAAATGATATGAATTAAAAAGTGAATTTACCTTACTTATGGAAAAGTGCACTTACGGAAACATGCACTTACCCACTGCTCAAAACTCAGTGGATAATAAAACTAAGCAGGTATTTTCTTGTTAATCGATATTTATGATAACAACGATATGGCCGATTCAAAGAAGGGCTTAGCACAGTGGTTCTTCTGCCTTTAGATTGTGTTTCATTTGGGATCAAGGAAGGGCCTAGCCAAGACACAACATTTGTATGGAAGGCAGCAAAAAGCAACACAATTTTCAAACAAAACTAACCAGGCAAATGGTATCCTAATGTTCTCTAAAACAGTGAACACAATTTAATTTATTCTTTTACTTTGTTAAGTCCTAAAGTTTCTAAAAACATTTACTGCATTTAGCTATCAAAGTATTTGATCCACTGATAAAAAATAATTGTTTTCCAACTTTTAGAATATTAAAAATATTTTTGAATGTAATTTTGCATTAATTAGAAATAAAGCAGCATATATTTTTAAGTGGTTTTAACATAAATGGTCTCAATGTGGGGGAAAAAAATCTTTAGCTAAAGTAAATGTCTTCTAAAACTTGGCTTCTTAAAACACCTGTACATTACCTCTTAACTTGTTGAAGTGCAGATTATCATGCAGCAAGCTCTAAAGCACATCTGCTACTTTGAATTTGTACTGTGTTCATAGTGACACTGAGAATGCCACTGGAATCTGGACAAATTTTAAGTAGCAGAGTGCTTTTATATTAAGGAAAAAGTATGCTACATGCACCTATAGGTGTTCTTGTTTGTTTTGTCAAAATTTTTTTTCATTTGTCAAATGATCGCTATGTATTTCAAGCAATGTTGTCATTTTTTTCTTTTACTTTATGACTTAATAAAATTTTCTTGCAATAATACCAAACTTTCTAATAATACGTGTAAGGACATCCAAATATATTCTGAAGCCACCCCATACCTGTAAAATTCTGAGATTTTGGGAAATACTTATCCTACTAGGCTGTAATTCCTCATATTCACCATGATTTCTAAAAGCACCTTTCCTGAAACCCATTAAACCCTCTATGGTTTCTTGTAGAGTTACTCAAGGAGAAGACCTCTCATCATATTTGAAGGTAAGAAGAAGGTGATTCAATATTCTTTGACACCAGTAGGCAAACATGTTCACTGAGATGAGGACTGGAGAATCACCTGGTGAGGTGCTGCATCAATTGATAGCATCAGCATCTTCGCATATGGACTTCCTAGACAAAGAAGAGTACATGGTTAGATAGCCCATGCCTTTATGGGCTCATGAACTCTGGCTTCTGGCAGACCTCCAGAGACTCCCCTGTTTCTAGTGTCAGCTTTCCTAACTACCACACTCCCAGTTTTGTATATTCAACTCTAATTCCCTGTATTAAAACAATGCCTTCTGGCAATCTGTAGAGTGGTTTCTCTTTTAATCTATGACCCAGATGGACGCAATAACACAGATTCTTCAGGTATCATAATTGCTATCCCTTATTAAATCAGGAGAGATAGTGTCATGTCTGTGCTGCTGGGGCTGAGCAGGAAGAAAAAGAGTTAGAATGCAGATAAGACTTCTGGCCATTCCTACAAAAACCCTTTAAATCTTGGCTGCACCTGAGAAACACTCTCAGCAGATGGAGGCACCAGTGGAAGCACCTGGGGCAGCCATGAGTCATACTTCTGCTTCCCTGGGGATTTATTTTATGACTTGTGACACTCTAGGATGGCTGCTGTAGGTCTGTAGACAGCAATAAGTTATAACATCTTCAGGTTGCAGGCTGCTGATGGTGAGAATGTGTGAAATGTGTCCCAGACCTACTGCCACTGAACCGTGATGGGACCCCAGATTGCAAACTGGATGCAGCATAGATCAGGAGCTTAGGAGGATTCTCTAGTTTCTGCTGATACTAGCTTAAATAATTGCAAATGCCCTGACTCGCCCAGTAAGTGATGGTGACTCTGTCTCCTACAGATGCAGTCAGGGAAGATGGAGACTGAGTCATCTGGAAATCACATCTGACTCCTCGGACATAAAAACAAATATCCACACAGCTATTTATAAGATGATTTCCCTGAATGGCCGGGCTGTATACTGAGCACACTGGCTGAGTAAATTCCTAGTGTTCTTCCTTACGTGGGAGCCAGAGCAGCAGGAGCCCCAGTAGCTGAGCGGAGACCCTCATGTCCATGCTGTGTCCTGACTGGGACTGACTCCTGCACAGGGTGTGACCAGCCTATTAAGAAGTCTTCAGAACAGGAGGTTGTGCTCTGGGAACCTGCAAATCAGCAGGGAATGGAGCAGGCTGGGCACAGCTGCAGGACTGGTTCATGGATAAGTATCTTAGATCCAGATAAAACTTAATAAATATTCATACTCTTATTTTTCACATTTTCAACTTGGCCCAGGGCATCCCAGCCTAGTTCAGAAACAAGAATGTGAATCGTTTTTCTTTTTACTCCCATAAGAACAGTAACATAAAACCCTGTGAATGCTCCAGTCCTGGAGGAGAATGTGTGCCAAGAACAAGTGTAAAGTACAACTGGGGAAAGGGAGATAAGCAATGTGTTAACACCACCAAATATTCTCCTGTTAAATATATACTAGTAACTGCTAAGCCAAACAATACCAAAAATGTACCAGTGCTATGTTGTCATGTATCAGCCTCAGTTGTGTGACTGGTAGACTGAATACATTTGATTGACAAATGTATGCAAAGGAGAGAGGATTGAGATGAGCTAAGTCACCTTTCCCTTCCTCCTTCCTTCTGTCTCCTGGCTTAGAGGGCACTTGCATCTTCTGTAGGTTCTACCCATGCTAAGGCTGCGACTGCTGAAGTGATCTTATGTGTGATACCTGAGGTGTAGCTTCATACTAATCTCCTGAGTTCACCAACATCCTCCTCTTACATAGATTTAGAGAATATATCCTGTCTACTCCTCAGTGAAGGAACTAATTTGGGCAGCTGGGACAATCCAAGCAGGAGGCTTTTGTTTGGTGCTGAACCATTGTGGGAGGATATTGTAGAGTGTGGTGGCAGTAGTAATAGCCAAGATCCTCAGCCTCCACCCTACTGATCTTAAGCATAAAATCTGTCCCTGACCTGCAACCACTGCAAACTCACGGTTATGCTGTGCATCACACAGGGCTGTAAGTCTTCAGTGACTCAATTGTTAGTGAAGTTCTTGTCCAAATGTATTGCAGGTCATATCACAAATGCCTATTTAACCATAGGATATAGACCAGCTTCCAAAGGTTGAAACTAGTCCTGTGATATATCTGGGGATGACTGGTCTACTCTCTCCTCCCACTGGGGAGAACCTGTCTGGGAAGGCAGAAAACTGATTGGAAGTCCTACAGATGAGGAGCTGTGGAGACTGGCCTGGCTTCTGCAGGAACTAATACAAATAGGTGTACCCATTACCATGTAAAAGTTCTGACTAGACCTGCAGGAGATGGAGGCCGGCTCTCCATTGGTGACGGGCAGAGAGAGTGGAGTCTGGGTCATCACAATATCCCCACTGGATCCTGAAATAATGAGAGAGAAGTGCAAGGTTACGTAGAAACTTTAAGTGCAATTTTAAAATAATTTTTCTTCTGTTATTTATTTCAGGCTAAATCAATTTTTATAATTTGATTCACACCCTAGTAATATATAATTTCAAAATAAAAACGTATTTTCAAAGCACAGCAGAGTGCTTTGAGTGCTAGAAGTTTCCTCTACCATTCCCTCTTTCTCTGTTAGAGTCTTCACTGGAGCACTGGTCGTTGTTCCTTCTGGAATCTTCCTCATTCTTACAGATCTAAACCTCACATGCCTTACTCACGCAGATATAAAAGTTACAAGCCCCATCCTGGAGTACAAGACGTGCACATCTAACATGAGGACAGAACACACATGGGAGGCAATGGGGCCCCCAGAGTTCACCCTCCCACCCCATTCTCCTCCCTCATCTCTCTTCTGTCCTCACCAGGGACCCAGAGCATTAGCAGCCCCAGAAGCTGAGCAGGGAGCCTCATTGTGAGAAGGTGACCTAAGGAGTCCTAATTAGTCAAGTCAAGGTTGGTGCTGAGCTTTTATCTCAGACTTGCAAGGGAAGGTCCTCCCTGGGGGACAATATGCAAATCCCCTGGTGGGTGCAGTGGTGTAGAAATAACATGATATGTGCAGGGGTATGGGGGCCTTTCCTATGAACAACATATTTTGTATGCTTGAGAAAAAACTGGCAGAAATAACAATCTATGCAGCCTGATTGGGACAGGATATATTTCTATGTTTACTGTGTTTACTGTCAATTTTTTTTACTTCCTAGTATTTTCCCAGTGCTTGTTACACTTCTCTTTAATACGGCTGAGTTTCTGTAAATATTTGGTGCTTCTTATTTTTTTCTTCATGTGTGTTGAAAGGATATTTGTTTGCTGTTAATTTTATAAATCAAAATAAATTGTGCCCTGAGTAAAGTGCAAACATGTTCATTGCTCAACCAAATAAAGTACTCACATTCACTATCCAGATACAAATATGAATGATTTTAAATTCTCCACATGCTGCGTTCATTCACCTTTCTAGTCAATAGCTTCTGCCTCTAACCTACCAAGGGAACTGCAACTCTGATATCTATCACAAAGATTTAGTTTTCGTGAACATCAACAACATATGAATTGAGGTAAGTATATTTATGAAGCCTTCATTTAATTTTATGGATTTAAATTACTGTTCATTGTCATTTACTGTGATTCTGAATTCTGAAGGATTTCTTCCTGAGTTTCTTATAGCACATATGTGCTAGTCATGGCTTCTTTTCTTTTCTTTAAGGATAGTTTTGCTGAATATAAAATCATTTTAAACTGATTTTTCTAGTACTTCAAATAGCTTTAACATTAATGGTTAATCCACTATTATTAATGAAGTTACAACCTCTATTTGAATTTCACTGAGCTTTCCACTGATACATGTATTTATCATTTTTACTTTTAATGTTTTAGGATAAAATTTCTGGATCCCATATTGCATTCAGTTTTCATGCTTTCTTAATTTCCTTCAATCTCTGACAGTTTTTTAGTCTTTGTTTTGAAATACCTTGCAACTTTTGATGTATGCTGGCTAGTTATTTTTCAGAATGTCCCTTAAGTTCTATTGTTTGGTATTTTCTATTGATTAAAGTCAGATTTTTCATTTTTGGCAAGAATATTACAGCAGGGATGTGTGTTCAGTACATCCTATCAAGAGTTACACAATATCAACATGTCATCACTGGTGTTGATAAATGAATATTGCTAAGGAACCCTTTTTGTAAGAAAGTCTTGGTCAAAGGTAACCAAGGCAGCTGCTTTTGTCACTCTTCCTATATGGTTATATGCTGACTTCGTTAGGAATTGTCTAGTCCCATCTGCTATGGTTTAGATGTTTGTGATGTTCCAAACTTAATGTTGGAATTTAAAGCCTAAGTTGATATTAAAAGGTAGAGCCCCTTGGGAAGTGATTAAGTCATGGGCTCTGTCCTCAATAAATGGGATTAATGGCCTTATATAGAAGATTTCAGAGAGCTGCCTGGCCCTTCCATCTCTGTTGCCATGTGCAGACACAACATTCAATTTGTCTCCTTTGCCTTTTCTGGCTCCACCAGACAGCTTCACCGACACTGAATCTGTTAGAATCTTGATCTTGGAGTTCTGAACTCCAGAACCGTGAGAAATAAATATTTATTGTTTATAAATTTCCCAGTCTGTGAGTTTGTTATAGTTGCATGAAAGAACTCAGACACTATCTGATTCTTTTTTTACTTATTTATTATTTTCAGAATTCAGTTCTACTTAAAACCTGCTCTCCAATAGAGAATGCTGATTAAATAAATTATGCTCACTCTTAAATGTCAAATATTTCCATCATGGCCATTCAACACTGGAATGTTGATGACCTGAAGGAAGGAAGAGAGGACTGGTATCTATTAAAACATAGTGGCACCCACCAGTGGATGGACGTTCCTGAGTAATTTGGACAAATATATAGTCCTACACATCACTTAGAATATTTCAGAAACTAAATGGAAAGGTTTAGAATTGATTGAACTACTTCTAAAGTGGGAGGCTGAGTTGCTATTGGTGCCATACTAGGATGCACACAGTTGAGACATGATTTCCAAGAATCTGAAATCCTAGGGACTAAGTTGAAGAATATGTGGCTATATCAACATGGTACTTATTTCTCAAAATAGATATTTTTCTAAGTTTTTCATTCCTGCGTGACTAACCAATGGGATTTTGTCTTTTGATTGTTGTAAAAGTAAATAACTTGTTTTGATTTCAGAGACTTATCAGTGGAAGGAGATGAGTATCAGATGTGGCTTTGGACTTGGACTTGGGACTTTTGAGTTAAAATTAGAATAAGGTAAGACTTTGGGCAGATATTGAAAAGGAATTATTGTATTTTGAAATGTGAAAAGGACATGAGATTTGAGAGAGTCCAGCGGTAAAAAGATGTTGTTTGCATATTTGTTACTGCTCAAATATCATGTGGAATTGGAATCCCCAGTATTGGAAGTCAGGCCTGATGGGAGGTGACTGGATCATGGAGATAGATTTCTCATGAACGGTTTAGCCCCATCTTCTTGGTGCTGTTCTCATGATAGTGAGTTCTCATGAGATCTGCTTGTTTAAAAGCGTATGGCAACTCCTTCTCTCTCTTCTGCTCTTCCTCTGGCCATGTGATGGGCCTACTACCCCTTAGCCTTCCATCGTAACTGTAAACTTCCTGAGTCTTTCCCAGAAGCTGAGCAGATGCCAGCATCATGCTTCCTACAAAGCCTGCAGAACTGTGAGCCGAGTAAAACTCTTTTCTTTATAAATCACCCAGTCTCAGTATTTCTTTGTAGCACTGCAAGAATGGCCTAATAGATTTGGTCTCTTTTTTTTTTTTCTTTTTTTGAGATGGAGTCTCGCTCTGTCACCAGGCTGGAGTGCAGTGGTGCAATCTTGGCTCACTGCAACCTCTGCCTCCTGGGTTCAAGTGATTCTCCTGCCTCAGCCTCCTGAGTAGCTGGAACTACAGGAGTGTGCCACCACATCCAGCTAATTTTTCTATTTTTAGTAGAGACGGGGTTTCACCATGTTGATCAGGATGGTCTCAATCTCTTGACCTCGTGATCTGCCCGCCTCAGCCTCCCAAAATACTGGGATTGCAGACATGAGCCACTGAGCCCAGTCTCTCTCTCTCTCTCTCTTTTTTTAATAAGGACACTAATTGAATCAGATCAGAACCTCAACCTTATGGCCTCATTGGACCATAATTGGTTTCTTAGAGATACCTCCAAATATACCCACACATGGAGTTAGGGCTTCAACTGGTGAATTTTGAGGGGACACAAATATTCAGTTCATAAAAGCTTACCTTATTTTCTTGATTTATCAAATACTTGCTCTCTTGGCATATTTTGTGGTCACCCATGGAGGTGAGATGGATCTTTTCTAATTAATAGATATTATGGTAAAGCTGTTGACACTCCATGCACAAGAGAATTTGGGAGAAATTTTCTAACTCACGCAAGGGAATCTTGGGGAAAGCAGGATATGCACAAGCTGGTATAAGCTGGCTCGAGTTAGACAGAGGGCTGGGTTTTTATAGTTGGACTGGCGATATGCTATCTTGCATTGCTGAGGATCTATGAGGTTTGACTGTCCTGCAGGCAGTTGCACAAATATGTTGTGGAAAGGAAAGTGGGAGGTGGTGATTGAAAGCTGTCACTGATCATACATCAAAAATGGAGTCAGATGCTTATTACATAGCACTTACTTGAAGGTACATGGTACCTTAGAGTATCAGCTTTTTATATTTTGTCCAGCTTTTTATATCTGTTTTTAGGAGCTTGGCACGAAATAAATTTATCTGCCATTTAACATAGTGGGAGTTTTAGGGGGAAAAATCATAATTTAGTAAATAATGTCAAAGAAAACAGTATTTGGGGAAACACTGGATCTACATAATTAAGAGACATAGCAAAATTACAATGATTATTAGTAATTATTTAGTGTTTAATACTTTTCAAAGTTATAAACATTTTATAAGTATTCAATTACTTAATGATTATAATAGTCTTATGGTATAGTTACTTCTTTATTTTCCTTTATTAGAGTTTAAAAAAACAAGATAAAAGTGTTTAAGTCATTTGCCAAATTTACACATATGTTAAGTGTAAGAGCCAAAATTCCAACCAAGGATATGTGATTACAATCTGTGTGTTCTGTTATCACAGAAATTAGTATTTCAAAATCTCTTTCACTGAACTTTCTACCTGATTTCATCAATTATGTATGAGTAACTTGAACAAGATAACATTGTTGGATCATTGCACTGCCTTTGCTCAGTTTTGTCACACGAGAGAGGCAAGATTTGATGTTGTTGACAGTAACAGTACGCTGCATCTTCAGGCTTCAGGCTACTGATTGTGGGAGCGAAATCTACCTCAGACTCATGGTCACTCAACCATGCAGGGACACTAGGGTTCTGGATAGCGGCTTGCTCCCCTCAACCTTTGTCCAGAACTTGAAAATTGAGAACTCATGAACACAAAGAAGGGAGCAATACACACTGGGATCTACATGAGGGTGGAGGGTGGAAGAAAAGAAAGGAGCAGAAAAGACAACTATTGGACATTGGGAATAATACCTGGGTGACAAAGTAATCTGTACAAGGAACCCCCATGGCACAAGTTCAGCTATGTAACAAAACTTCACATATATCCCTGAACCTAAAACAAAAGTTAAAAAAATAAAAATAAATAAAACTGAGGCAGCACAATATTCTCATTGACATCTGAATTTAAAAAAAAAAATCACATAAGCACAAATATCAGTGAGGTTAAACACATCCCACTCTATGAGCTTATTATGTTACTCAACATTGTGAGTGCTCCATTAGAAATCAAATGTCACAGACCAAAAAAGATACTAAAGATTCAACTTACAATGAGAAGAAAGCAAATTTCACCATCATGTGGCACCTCCTCATAATCCTTTTCCTCATCTGGGATCAGGGCAGCAGGAGACAGAAGAGTTGAGCTCCTTATGTCCATTATGTACACGGCTGAGGCAGACACCTGCCCTGAGCCAGGGAGCAGTCCACTGATAATGGCTTTGATATGTAGCCAAATGCTCTATGGAAAGCACACAAAGTCATCCCAGGCTGAGATACTTTGGAGCTTCTTGTTCCAGAACAGATTATTTCACAGCTGTCACACACACATGGATGCTCCTTCCCCAGTGTCTTCAGTCTGTAGAAGGACGATGTGGAACCCCTCACTTAATAATACTCCAAATCACTACAACATTTCCTCAGTCCTCAGCTGCAGCTGGTCTTGTTCTGGTGATGACTAATGCGAGTGACCACAAGCATGTTATATGAACCTTATAAGACCATGGTCATCATAAATAATAATCACTGATACAGCTATTAATTCAAGTGGCTTGAATACAGAGTCATTTTCTTGGTATGAACCTAACCTGGGAATGTTCCATACAAAATGGATCAAGATTATGAGGTCAGTTAATGTACTGACAGAATTTGGGGAGAGTTGAGGGAAACAAAGTAAAAGAAGAATTTGGAGAATTTTATACAAAAGCCATACCGACTATAAATGAAAATAAAAAAATCCATGCTTTGCAGTGTAAATTCAAGAAAAAAATTCATAATAAAGTGAAAATGGCAAAGAATTAATGAAGAAAGTTTACATTAAACTGCCTCAAAGGATAATGAGAGTTTCGATCAACATAGAAGACACTGCTAAAAACTCATTATTTGTCGTTTGATTTGATGAAGTTGCTTGAAGGGATAAAAAGTACAGTTTGAGTGAACTCCCATTCACAATTGCTTCAAAGAGAATAAAATACCTAGGAATCCAGTTTACAAGAGACACGAAGGACCTCTTCAAGAAGAACTATAAAACACTGCTCAATGGAATAAAAGAGGATACAAACAAATGGAAAAACCTTCCGTGCTCATGGGTAGGAAGAATCAATATCGTGAAAATGGCCATACTGCCCAAGGTAATTTATAGATTCAATGTCATCCCCATCAAGCTACAAATGACTTTCTTCACAGAATTAGAAAAAACTACTTTAAAGTTCATATGGAACCAAAAAAGAGCCTGCATTGCCAAGTCAGTCCTAAGCCAAAAGAACAAAGCTGGAGGCATCACGCTACCTGACTTCAAACTATACTACAAGCCTACAGTAACCAAAACAGCATGGTTCTGGTACCAAAACAGAGATATAAACCAATGGAACAGAACAGAGGCCTCAGAAATAATGCCAAATATCTACAACTATTTGATCTTTGACAAACCTGAGAAAAACAAGAAATGGGGAAAGGATTCCCTATTTAATAAATGGTGCTGGGAAAACTGGCTAGCCATATGTAGAAAGCTGAAACTGGATCCCTTTCTTACACCTTATACAAAAATTAATTCAAGATGGATTAAAGACTTACATGTTAGACCTAAAACCATAAAAACCCTAGAAGAAAACCTAGGCAATACCATTCAGGACATAGGCATGGGGAAGGACTTCATGTCTAAAACACCAAAAGCAATGGCAACAAAAGCCAAAATTGACAAATGGGATCTAATTAAACTAAGGAGCTTCTGCACAGCAAAAGAAACTACCATCAGAGTGAACAGGCAACCTACAGATTGGGAGAAAATTTTTGCAATCTACTCATCTGACAAAGGGCTAATATCCAGAATCTACAATGAACTCAAACAAATTTACTAGAAAAAAACAAACAACCCCATCAAAAAGTGGGCCAAGGATATGAACAGACACTCCTCAAAAGAAGACATTTATGCAGCCAACAGACACATGAAAAAATACTCATCATAACTGGCCTTCAGAGAAATGCGAATCAAAACCACAATAAGATACCATCTCACACCAGTTAGAATGACAATCATTAAAATGTCAGGAAACAACAGGTGCTGGAGAGGATGTGGAGAAATAGGAACACTTTTACACTGTTGGTGGGACTGTAAACTAGTTCAACCATTGTAGAAGTCAGTGTGGCGATTCCTCAGGGATCTAGAACTAGAAATACCATTTGACCCAGCCATCCCATTACTGGGTATATACCCAAAGGAACATAAATCATGCTGCTATAAAGACACATGCACACGTACGTTTATTGTGGCACTATTCACAATAGCAAAGACTTGGAACCAACTCAAATGTCCAACAATGATAGACTGGATTAAGAAAATGTGGCACATATACACCATGGAATACTATGCAGCCATAAAAAAGGATGAGTTCATGTCCTTTGTGGGGACATGGATGAAGCTGGAAACCATCATTCTCAGCAAACTATCGCAAGGACAAAAAACCAAACACGGCATGTTCTCACTCATAGGTGGGAATTGAACAATGAGAACACATGGACACAAGAAGGGGAACATCACACACCAGGGCCTGTTGTGGGGTGGAGGGAGGGGGGAGGGATAGCATTGGGAGATATACCTAATGCTAAATGACAAGTTAATGGGTGCAGCACACCAACATGGCACATGTATACATATGTAACAAACCTGCACGTTGTGCACATGTACCCCAAAACTTAAAGTATAATTTAAAAAAAAAGAATTATACACACAAAAAAAGAAAGAAATAATTTATCCTATAGGATTTCCCACATTTAGGGTTTGCCTGACTGTATCCTTGTGATTTCACTGAGTTTTAAATAATAATTACATTATTTCCAAGGCAAAAAAAAAAAAAAAAGAAAAGTACAGTTTGAGGGAAAACAACATTTAAAAAACACAGACATTTGAAGCAGGAAGCCCCAAAAGGAAGCTGTGGCTTTATGCTCTGTGGAATTTTGACTGCTGAGTGCCTTCTTCCTGAAAGGGAGTATCTACAGCATTGTCTGTCAAGTATCTGCATCCTAGTCCTGTCTCATCATTGTTCACAAGTCTTGAGTGGGATAGGGGGATAGGTGCTATTTAGGAACTACGGGAAAAGAGGCTCAACTGCACAGAGTCTGATTTAGATGGGAGATCTTGAACTTTAAATTACCACCATCATGGGAAATGCTTGTAGATGTTGCAGATGAAAATTAGTATATGTTGCATACAGTAAAAATGTAGATTGATTTAAACAAGCGTAGAGAGTTGCCAACTGGATACTCCAAGATGGTCATAAGATCTTCCATCTTATTAGTTCCTCTAATAGTGTGATGTTGATAATTTCCCTATTGGACGTACTAGCATACTTTTCCCCCTTTGGAATCTTAGTGAACCTATAATTGTGATAGAAGTAACACTATGTGTCTTCTGAGGCTATAGTAAGTCATAAGAGGTTATAAAACATCTGTCTGGTACTCTTAGAGGAAGTGTACAAGAAGCCAAGCAGGAGCATGTAGAGATTCACAGCCTCAGCTGAGGACTCATCCTATAGCCTGAATTGGCCACCTTTGATATGACTCCATCCCCAGCTGCTATCTGACTACATCCATGTAAGAAATCCCAAGCAGAAATCTTGGTCAGCCCAGGAAACACCTACAATTACAAAGATAATAGTATAACGATGTCAACTGTAATATGTCATTAAGTTTTGGGTGATTTGTTCTGAATCAGTAGTAACTAGCTGCCAACTCATAAATATAGAAAGAATTTGGAAGTAGAAAGTCATCTAACGGTTACTAAATGAATTTGGGTAACATGTACATTGGAGTTCTTATATTACTTTGGCAAGTTTTCTTTAAGTTTAACAATATGCCCAAAGAAATAGTCACATAAAATATGTTCAACAAAATGAAACAGAAATGTACAAAATGCAGTTGGATAAAAATAAAGAAAACTCCAATAAATGGAAGGTTGCACCATGCTCATGAATTGGGAGACTTAATAGTGTATATTCTCCCCAAATTTGTTGAAAACATTCACAATAAAAAATCTCAGGGAATTGTTGTTGAAATTGAAAAGACATTACTTAAATATATATGAACATTCAAAATGCAAAAGGTAACCAAGACAGTCTTGCTAAGATAAAAAATGTTGGAGGACTAATACTACACAATACCAAAGCCTGTAAGTTACAGTAACTAAAATATATGGTATCAGTGAAGTGTCAAACAAATTAGCCGGTTCAATCAGTTTGAGAATCCAAAAACTGATCCACCCATGCATAGTCATTTGATTTACAATAAAAGTGCCACTTCATAGTAGTAGAAGTAAAATAAATTAATCATACTGGATCAATTCAGTATCTGTATTATATGAAAATGAATCTTAATTCTATACCATATACAAATATTAATCATCAATAAATCATAAATATAAATACAAAAGGCCCAAGAGTACATCCTCTACAAAAGGGTATAGAAACATATTTCATGACCCTAGAGATAAAAAAATAATTCTTAGAGAAAATAAACAAAATAGCATAAAGAAAGAAATTAATAAATTAGACTTCACTAGTATGACATCCTTTTTATAATGTTTAAAAGAAATAAACAACTTTTTAAAGGAATACATATAGAAGAAATAAGCTACACTGATAAAGAATATTGAATTGAAAATTGTGATTAACTTGATGGCAGTGGGAAATAATATGTTTAAGAGATTGTGGAGAACCTCAAACTGGATATGAGTTGATATCTTAAGTAGTTGTTTTGCAGGATAGTAACAAGAATTTATTATATTACTAATATTAATGAATGAATTAGTGAGTGCTAAAAATATGAATAAATAAATAAGAACCATAATGGACTAATAATAAAAGTGCATTATGGACCAAACATTATAATTATGTTATTAACCATCATTGATTATTATTCCTTGCAATCAGTTAATAAAGTTGAGGCCCATTTAAAAAGATAATAGAAAAAGAAAAAATGAAACGGAGGAAGGAGGAATTGAAAGAAGGACAAGAAGATGTTGTAAAAAAAATAAATTAAAGAGAAAACTTAAGTAAAAAAAAAAACTCTTGCGGACTCCAGAACATTTCTACATTATGTTTCGCATAATCAATAAAATAAAGAAAAAGCATATAACCTAGGATGAAAAATAGCACAAAATATGTAATTATTGAAAATGTAAGCATAGTTCCTTAAACTCTGCTGCAATATAAGAAAAATAAAACAAACTGCATCATTAAAAACAAAACCCAATATTCAAGACAATATAGCAGAATTGGCACTGCAATTGATCAAAACAGTGATATGGAAGGCAAACTAGAGTAGCACTTTTGTTTTTCAAAGGAGAGAATCATGACATTAGATAACAAAGAGAGAGCTTAGACAGAAAAACAGAGTAGAAAGTTAAACCTGAGAATTAAACATTTTCCTAAGGAAGAAATTAGTCCTTAGAAAAGAATCAGTAAGAAGAAATGTAATCTGAAATAAAATTTCCATGTCTGTTAACTACTCAGTGTAAATTCAATGGAGCCACACAATTGTATTCAAACATTTATAAAATGAGAAAACACAAATATTTCGTAATAAAATACAAATTCAAAGAATGTAAGGATTTTTTTTTTCAGAGATAAATGTCAGGCTTGCTTCAGAGTCCCGGCCTGCAAAAACGAACTCCCAGTAATCAATGTATTTATATTTGAAAATGTGCAAAGTTTTTATAAAAGAAATTATACTGCATGCATTTTATATTGAACCAGGGAAATAAAATATGAAGAAAATTTTTAATTTGAAACAAGTAAATTATGATATGCATAAGGATTTATGAAACTAGAAATCCTTGAAAAATGTATTACAGCTGATAAAGAGATGAAGTTAAGCGGGTTGCTCAAGAAGAGGAAGCTGTGGTTTGTGATTGTAAAAGAATGTTGGTGAGGATAAAAATCAACAAAACCTATAAGTTAATCTAACTAAGTTAAAAATGTGTTGATAAATGCAAGGTCATTCCATAGGAAAAATTCCTCAAATATAAGACACATAATGCAATGCAATTTAATTGTAATAATCTGACTATAACAGTGACATTACTCATGCAAAATTAGGAATCATAATTGAAGGGCAATAACAAGTTTTACCATCATACTGGTTTAATGTATGATAAAATTTAATAACCAGTATTTTCCTTGACTTCAAAATTTAAAATTATAGATTTATATAGGCATAACAAAAAGTAAATATGAAATATATGCTTATATTTTGTTCTTTCAGTTTATTTCCATTCTGTCTTGTTTGGGATTCACTCACGGTGGTCATTTATTAATTTTTTTTAAATAAAATATCTAACCTTTCAAGATCATTCTACTCTATATAAGGAATTACAACAACTGACACAAAAAGTTACTTAGTGAGAGAAAGAGATGTCAGTGCTCAGTCCTTTTGTGTCAGGCACTAGTCCAGAGCACAAGATCCTAAGGACAGACACACTACCTAAAGAACAAGGCATTCTGCTTAAATGTTACCTCCTTCCTACAGGAAATTTTCATCTCATATTCCTCAGCTCCCCATCTTTTATTCTGATTAGCTCTCCTTAGTTTGTGTCTTGAAGCAGTTCTTCCTTGTCTGAAGGAACTTTTCCACTTCCTGAGTCCATTCCCAACTCTAAACACCATTGCAAGTAAGTACCATCCACCAGGTAGTAAAAACATGGACCCAGGTTTGGGAAGACTAGGAAAAATTTAAAAACTATTTAATGGACATCTCAAAGCTACCTTGGATTTATTTTCTTACATCTGGATATATTCTAATTCTTCTAAATACCTCCTCACTCAGAGGTTTTTTCTTCTCATTGCATAGGTTGGCAATGAGAAGAATCTTTGCACTGCTGGTGGAAATGAAAAATGGTGCAGCAGGTTTGGAAAACAGTCTGCAATTCAAGTGGTTAAACATAGACTTGCCGTATGATCCAGGAAGCTCTTAAGTGTGGACCCGACAAAAACGAAAACATATATCTACACAAAAACTTGTACTTCAATGTTCTTAGCAAGTTACTGGCACATCTTTAGAATTATTTAGGAACAGCTTTGTCCTAAAAAGGGGTCACCAGAATTCTAGGTGATGCTCTTCAACTAGCTGGATGATCTTGAATAATTCCTGTCGACAAATCTATCTGGGTTTTAGTCATCTCATCTTTACTGAAGGATATAGCAAGTATAATTTTGTGTATGTTTTTATTTCACTTTTTATAGTGTAAAATTACCAGTGTCTTCAGTGAATAAATAAAAGTGAAAAACACATTGAAACAAATTGTTCTGATTCTACAAATATTGACTTAATTGGATTCATACATTTAGGGTAAATAGGAACCATCATTAAAATGCAATACATTTTGAGTAGCTTAGAATTTTGATGCTTTCCAGGACAAAAAAAAAAAAAAAAAAGAGGTTATAGTGACTCATGTGTTCCTGATGACACTAAGAGTGTGGCAACCTTGTAAGCCCTGGGCTTCCTTACATTTGGTGCCCTGGTTTCATAGATGGAATGTGAAAATGAATACAGATTATAATTAAATATAATTTGATTAGACAAGGAAAGAAATTAGGACGCATTGATTGGTGCAAATAACATTATGCTTCATAAATTTTTTAAAATAAACTTTTGATAATGTAAAACTTACCCATACATGTATATTCACAAATCTCAACATGTGTATATGCACTCACAAATTATAATGCAGGTTTTAATACATTTTTCAGAGATTGAACATCCTGTATAACAACCGTACCAAAGCAGAACACTCCCAGTCTCCTAGAAGCACCTTCTGTCTCCTCCCAAACAGTAGCCCCACACTTCTCCAATGTAAATTTAAATCTCACTTTCAGTAACATTGATTTAGTGATGGTGGTTTTTGAACTATATGAAAAGGAATCATGGATAGTGAGCTTTTTATTTCTAACGTCTTTTGCGCATTATTATGCTAGTAAGATACACCCACATTCATGGATGTAGTAGCAGCTTTTATATTTTCATTCATCCATAGTATTTAATTGTATGCATCTACCTCATTTTATTTATTCAAATTACTCTTGATTTGTATTTAGAATGTTCCCAGTTTGGGGCTATCACTAATAATGCTATGAGTGTTATTTTATTTATTTATTTATTTGTTTATTTTTGAGATGTAGTCTCACTCTGTCACCCAGGCTGGAGTGCAGTGGCATGATCTCGGCTCACTGCAACCTTCACCTCCCGGGTTCAACTGATTCTTCTGCCTCAGCCTCCCTAGTAGCTGGGACTATAGGCGCCCGCCACCACGCCCAGCTAATTTTTGTATTTTTAGTAGAGACGGGGTTTCACCATATTGTCCAGGCTGGTCTCGAACTCCTGACCTTGTGATCCGCCTGCCTCAGCCTCCCAAAGTGCTGGGATTACAGGCGCGAGCCACCGCACCTGGCCGAGTGTTATTGCACATTTCTTTCTGTGCACATCTGTACACATTTCTGAGTGGAAGGGCTGGATTAAAAGGGATTATATATTCAGTGTCAGTTCTCCAACTTGTGGTACCACTTTATATTCCCAAACACAATGTGTGGCCCTTCTACTTCCCCCTTTCCATCACTGTATTTGGCATTGTTCCTTTGAGTCATCCTATTGAAGTTTTAGTGGTAGACAGTTGTGATTTTCTTTTGTAGGACTGAGATGATTATTGACGTTGGAGAGCTTTTTATTGTTTTCACTCTGTTGTGCAGTGTCACCTTTGTCCCTAAAAAGTGTCACTATATGTGTTAGTCATTCTCAGAATACTCTCTTCTGTTGCATTAGGCAATTTGTTTGAACTCCCATCAGCAGCACAGTTCGAGTATCCAAGTAGTATAAGTCCTCATTCTTGGGCTTCTTCGGGTTTGTTGTGGTTATTCAAACTCCTTAACAATGTAATATGATATTTAGAATCAGCTTTTACATTTCCATTTAAAAACAGTTTGAAATTTTGATTTCTATTATCTTTAATATATCAATCTGTGAAGAATGAACATCTTTACAATACTGGGACTTTCAACCTTTGAACGTACTATGGCCTTCCATTTGCTTAGATTTTCTTTGATTTCTTTGAATTATATTCTGGAGCTGTCAGTATATTTTGTTAGTTTTTTCTAATGCCTCTTGGTTTGATGCTACTACAAAGGATGTGTTTCATAATTTTAATTTTTAGCAGTTGTTGCATTTATATAAAAATAAATACATTTTTATATTGATCTTGAATCTAACAATTTGCTATGTATCTCATTAATTCTAATAATTTCTGTGTAGACAATTTGAAATTTCTCCCCCACACAGTCCTTTCATCAGTGAATTGTTATACCTTTAATTCTACCTTTCTAATTCTTCTTCTTTATCATTGTTGCTGCTACTTTATCGCATTGGCCAGGACCTTTAGAGGCGTCCACTCATATGAGTCTGATCCAATGGCCTTGACCATGAAATTGTGCCTGAACCTGGCTGTGCATTTGGGTCTGAGAAAAAATCCGTGAGTGAAACTATAAATATTATAAGGAATTACTTTTGAGAACCTTAAAATTTCCAAGCAAAGCGTAGATGCTAAAACTGAGCAGCACCACATCAGACGACTAAAAAGGAAGCAGGTGGTATAATCAAATAAACACCTTAGGTCTCCTGGAGGTTTTTGTTGCATGTTGAATCACTATGGGACACCAACTACTATGCTGATAACAGTGATGAAGTGAGAATCTTCAGGCTCCAGGCTGCCGATGGTGAGAGTAAGCCCTGTCCCCGACCCACTATCACAAATAGGGGCTACACCATAGATGAGGAGCCTGGGAGCCCGCTCAGGTTTCTTTTGGTACCAGGCTTAGTAGCTGCTAACACTGACTGGCCCTGCAGGTGAGGGTGGCTTTTTTCTCCAGAGACAAAGACAGGGAAGCCGGAGACTGTGTCATCACTGTTTCTACAGTGAAATCTGAGTTAGAAATAAAATGCCTTATAGTCTTTAGGATGGCTATTATAAAAAAGACAAGAGATAAATATTGATGACGGTGTGAAGAAAATAAACACTTATACATTGTTGGTGGGAATGATGATGGGTGCACCCATTATGGAAAACAGTATGGAGGTTCCTAAAGAAACTCAAAACCTAACCACCTTATGACCCAAGAGTGACCCTATTTTGGATACATACCCAGAAGAAATGAAATCACCACCTTCTTTTAAAGATACCTACACTCCCGTGTTTATTGCAGCATTATTCACAAGAAATGAGAAAAACCTGAGCATCTGTGGACAAATAAATGAATAAAGAAAATGTGGTATATACATAAATGTACATACACACACAAAATGGAATATAATTCAGCCTTAAACAAGAAGATTCTTTTTTATTATTATTATTATTTTTTATTTTAGAGAAGTCTCACTCTTGTCACCCAGGCTGGAGTGCAATGATGCTATCTCGGCTCACTGCAACCTCCTCCTCCCGGGTTCAAGCGTCCCCTGCCTCAGCCTCCTGAGTGGTTGGGATTACAGGCACGTGCCAACACGCCCAGCTAATTTTCTTTTGTATTTTTTGTATTTTTAGTAGAGACGGGGTTTTGCCATGTTGGCCAGGCTGGTATTCAACTCCTGATGTCAGGTGATCACCCGCCTAGTGCTGGGATTACAGGCATGAGCCACCACACCCAGCCGAAAGAGAAGATTCTTCTATTTGCCGTAACGTGGATGGACCTAGAGGACAGTATTCTAAGTGAAAAAAAGCGAGACACAGAAATAAAAATATTGCCTGATTTTACTTACATGTAAAACCTCAAAATAAATTAAATAAGTAAAAAGATAAATTAGGCAGAAATAGAGAATGAAACAGTAGTTATTAAGGGCCGGGGGTGGAACGGGAAGAAATGGGAAGATGTAGGTCCACAGATGCAAGGTAGTAGATATTTACGAATAACAAGTATAGAGATCTACTGTAGAAAATGAGGACTATAGTTAATAACACTGTACTGTATTAGAGATTTTTGTTAAATAAGTACATTTTAACTGCTCTTGTCACAGACGAAAAAGTAACTATGTGAGATGATAAATGTTCATTCTCTTCACTATAGTAAGCATTTTACTATCTATATGTATGCCACAACGTCATATTGCAAACCTAAAATATACACAATAAAATTTATTTTTTGAAAAAACAGTTTAAACAGAAAAAGAAAAACAAATACACATGTAATCTAGATTATACCCATTGTCTTTCCAATAGAGTCAAGACCATTGATCTACATTGAGCTTTAATTATTGTGCTTGCTGAGCGGAGATGCCAGGTTGAAAGACCCAACAAAGTTGAGAGAGTTTTCACTGACCCACAGAACCCTCTGCGCCCACCCGCATATTCCCCTCGCCTGGGACCCAGAGTAACATAAAGAAATGATAAATGCATGAGCTGATGCACATCCTAAATATCCTGATTTGATCATTTTTCAACATATGTACATATCAAGATATCAAAGTGTACCCCATAAATATGTACAATTACAATGTGCCAATAAAAACAAATAAAATGCAAAGTTACCTATTAGTGACATTAGAAAGTAATGGAAGAAATGAGGACTAGGTGATCTAAAATTCTAGAGTGAAAAAACAACTAATTCTAGTTGAGTTGGTGTTCATCTGACATTTTGTTTTTCTGTCTTTTTTTGCCAAATGTGCGTTGGGATAGAAATTTTGATTTGGCACAGACAGAGAAACCCAGCAAGAAGAGAGAACATAACTGAGCTTTGAAGGTTGCACAGGGCAATTTCTGTGCAACCATGGCCAGATTTTTCATGTGGCATTTGCTGAGTTCTGAGTCAGGAGACAGGCTGCGGGAGCTTGGGTAGGAAGGCAGAAATCTCCAACACTCAGGATGTTTTTTCTTCCAATGCTGTGCAAACCATCCTTTGTATATGTCTGAACCATGGACATTGATCTCTATCCCTTTCTGCTGGGCCTTTTGGTTAACACGTCATTGCATGTTCATCTCCACAAACCCGACCACATCATCTCTGCTATAGGGGCAGAATGAGTTCTAGAAGATCTCTTCATGCTGAGTTGAATGGGATTGAGTCTCTTTGCACGGGAACTTGACTAAACCTTTGATGATTACAAACCTAAACACCTTTTCTCACCATTTTCCCATGAAACTTGCAGTGGCACAGGCTCACCTCAGGAAGCCAGGCAGTGGTCTCTTCAACTCTGTGACTCTTCACAAGAAATACATCGGGACTTGATTTTAGGTTTATGTCATCAACTTGCAACACCCACTGGCATCTGAAGTTCACCAAATGTAAGTTAAAATGTAGGAGGATTGTCTAATACGGTAGACACAGTAGCTCATGTCTACTGTGTTCCTTGTGTGTTCCCATTCCTGAAGTACCCTCGAAGTCTTAAAATTGTTATCATTCTCTATGCTTCTAGCGATATATAGGGTGAATTCTATGCCCTGCATATTCCAGTGTATGCTTTTATTTTTAAAACCCGACTTTTGGAATTTCAAGAATTCCTTTTATGATCTATCAGTAAGAAGTAATCAAGGCAAATCAAAGAGTTTTAGCATTTGGATCTTGTATCTGACATTAATTTACAAAACTCTATTTAGGCACTCAAAAATCAAGATTTTTGCTAATTGCCTCCAACCAGCTACCCGTATAAATGGGGAGCTACATTTTACAACTAGTGTAAAATGTTGTCTACAGTATCTTTATTACATAGGAAGATAAGCAATAAGTAAGGAAAGTAGAAAGTTTGGAAGGTGGAAAATACTAATTTCTAAATATGACCAAATAATTATCCTATTAAAATATATAAAAATGGATGAAATATATAAAAATGAGGAGGCACTCAGCATGTGTTGCCAACATTTGTATCAATTGCCTGGCACTTATGCTGATTAACTTCAATTGAGAAATGTAAGAAAGGAGGATTCGTATGAGCTTTTGTTCAGTTGCATCATGAATCAGCATCAGCTCCATGGGACCTTCCCCATTCTCCTACTGCTTTTGCCATGTCAAGGCTTTTGCAGCTTCACAAGTGAGTAGTTCCTGAGATGCAACCAAGGAATTCATGAGACCAATCTGCTCCTCTGAGTTGTCCAACATTTTCCTCATGCACAGACTCAAAGAACGTGCTGTGCTGCTCCCCAGACAAACATCACATGTGAGCAGCTGGGCCACTGCAAGCAGAGAGGTTTGTGCTCAGGGCTGTAGCACTGTGGGAGGATCTTGTGCATCTTGCATGCAGTAATAAACTCCAACATCCTCAGCCTCTACCCGGCTGATTTTCAGTGTGAAATCTGTCCCTGACCCGCTGCCACTGAACCTATCTGGCACTCCAGAGAACCGGTTGGAAACTTCATAGATCAGGAGCTGTGGAGGCTGCCCTGGCTTCTGCAGGTACCAATGCAAATAGGTGTTTCCATCACTATGGAGGAGGCTCTGACTAGACCTGCAGGAGATGGAGGCCGGCTCTCCAGGGGTGATAGACAAGGAGAGTGGAGTCTGGGTCATCACAATCTCTGCACTGGATCCTGAAATAAATAGAAAGAAGTGGAAGGATATGTACAAATATCATGTGTCATTTTTAATAAATTTTCATTTGTTATTTCAGGCTATATAATTTTTTGTTGTTTGTATTTATACACTAAACATATTCCAAATTTTCAAGCCGCAAAGGGGATTCTAGAAGTCACCTACACCACCTCCCTTTTTCTGTGTGACAATCTTCACCAGAGCACAGGTCCTTGTTTCTTTTTGAATCGTCCTCGCTTTCACAGATCTAAACCTCACATTCCCCATCCTGGAGAACAAGACCTGTACATCTAACACATGGGCAGGGCAGAACACACATGGAAGGCAGTGGGGCCCCCAGGCTTACCTTCCCACCCCATTCTCCTCCCTCATCTCCTTCTGTCCTTACCAGGGACCCAGAGCATTAGCAGCCCCAGGAGCTGAGCAGGGAGCCTCATAGTGAGAAGGTGAACTGAGGAGTCCTGATCAGTCAAGGCAAGGGTTAGAGCTAAGCTTTTATCTCAGACTCACAAGGGAAGGTCCTCCCTAGAGGACAATATGCAAATCCCCCGGTGGGTGCAGTGATGCTAGGCGCAACGACAGGAGGATGAGGGCTTCTCTTGTGGGCAAAGGGACATAAAATATCCTGCGTGTTTCAAGGAAAACTAAGCAAGATAAAATCTGTGTTGCCTCAGTTGGAGAAGGGACATATTATAATATTTCCTTTTTTCCCCGCTTTTCCAGGCACATTTTGCACTTGTCTTTAATAAAGTTGAGTTTCCATAAATATTGGCTGATTCTTTTTTCTTGCCTCCAATTTTCTTTAAAAGAATCTAGGTTTGGCTTTTCTATTTTTTTTAATTGAAATAAACCACATATAAAGGGCAGAAATCCTAAATGTGGAATGAATAAAGTTTTATGTATATTCACTATCCAGATGAAACTTATAGAATATTTCAAAATCTCTGGATGGTTATCTCGTACACCTTCCCATTCAATAACTTCCTCCCCATCCCAACCAAAGTAACTGTCTTTCTGACATCTACCACAATAGTTTGTTTGTACTTGGTAGTGAATATCATAGAAATTGAAGTAAACTTTTTTTTATCATTGTGTCTATTTTTTTCCCAGTTCTTTACTATTTTGAGGCCTTTATTTCTGCTTGTGGATTCAAATTACTGTCCTCTATAATTTCCTGTGATTCTTAAAAATGTTTTCTTGAATTGATTTCAGATAATTTATTGAATGTCTACAAGTAATAATTTCTTTTCGTTTGTGTTTATCAAGGTAAGGACTAAGCTCTGATTTTTTTTTTTCCTTGTCCCAGTTCCTAACTAAGGAGTCTGGGGAGTCATGCCCTACAAACTATAAATTCTCATCAGATGGGTTTTATTTAACCCTACATATCCTTGGACTTACTTTCCAACCTGACTGTGGTGTAACATTATGCAACAAGGCAGAAAATTAAAATATTTTACCCCAAAACATGTTTCTTTGCCCTATCTTGAAATGGCCTTGCAAAGCTGTCCTTTGTGGGGAAAAACTTTGCATCTGTAAAGAATCTCTATTAACATAGCTAGATTCTTTTTCTGAAGAGTCTAGCACATTTTAAAGATCTGAATAGGAAATATTTGTAATCTATTGTCTGTAAGGGCAACCACTGTATGACTTCAAAAGAACCTTGGTCTTCCACAGTCTTTTATCTTAAACTGAACATTTATTTTCTATTGATCCCAGGTCTTTAGACAAACTCAACCAATTGTCAACAAGGAAATGTTAGTTAGAGCCTGGAACCTCCACCGCTCCCCCACCCCTCATCCTCACCCCTGCTTTGAGTTGTCCTGCCTTTCTGGACCAAACCAATGTATTTCTTAAATGTGTTTGATTGACGTCTCATTCCTCTCTAAAATGTATAAAACCAAGCTGCGCCCCAATCACCTTGGGTACATGTTCTCAGGACCTCCTGAAGGCTGTGTTGGGGGCCATGGTCACTCATTTGGCTCAGAATAAATCTCTTCAAATATGTTACAGAGTTTGACTGTTTATCGACAAAGAAATATGTTTAGTTCGCTTTATTCTTAAAGTACACCTTTGCTGCATATAGAATTTTGGGTTGATTTTTTTTCTTTCAACATTTGAGTACGCCATTCCACCGTCTTCTAGTCTCCATTAGAAATAATGGACCCTTATTCAGCGTCTACATTATTGTATCTCTGTACATAGTGTTTTTTTTCTCTTGAAGATTTTCCCTTTGTCACTGTATTTCGGCATTTTAATTACAATGTGTGTAGTTATGAATCTTTTTTGCTTCACCTGGATGTGTTTCATCACATTTCTTGGATCTATGTAGTAATGTGTTTCATTACATATGAAAAGATGTTCCCATTATTTTTTCAAATACTTTTTCAGCTCCTTTCTCTCTCCCTTCTCCTTTGTAACTCCCATCCACATTTGTTGGTGTTCTTCACACTGACCTGTACATCTCTGAGGTCTTGCTTGGCTGCTTACATCTTTATTCTTTGGAACAGATTATTTCTATTGGTTGATCTTCAAGTTCACTGATTCTTCTGACACTGTCAACTGTTGTGGTACCTATCTAAATTTTCAATTGAGTTATTCTACTTTTCAGTTTTAAAATTCTTTTTTGGTATTTTTTTGTCTTCATAACCTGTACTGTTCTATTGAAAGTTGCCATTTTGAGAACACCTTTACAAAAATTTTAATAGTAAGAAAATTATGGCAGTAAAAGAGATCTGATCTAACCCACCTCCCCATCTTGCATTTCCCTTAATTATTCCTGGGCTTTTGGGCAGAGCTAACTTTGGAAGCCATTTAGGTTATAGTTTGAATGATGATATGGGTTAGCCAAAACTCAGCTACCTTTGTAAAGATCATGAAAGGCCATTAAACTGTGGGAAGAGAGGAGCCTGATTCTGCTAAGGTGTGGACTGGTCACCAGATACTCCTGCAGATAACACCACTATTGCAGATTGGCCTTTTAAGATATATTTTCAAGTATTGTTGCATATCTGACAGCAATGGCTCCACCTGGACCTGCTAACCCCCATCCTGTGGCCCTACTCAGGAGAGATTCAGCTCCAGAGGACAGCTCTGACATTTTATGACTTCATCTCTGACCCAACCAATCAGCAGCAAGCACCCATTACCTGGCCACCCCTTCCTCCAAACTGCCTTTGAAAAACCCCTAACTACAAGCCTTCAGGGAGATTGATTTGAGTACTAACTCTGTCTCTCGTGTGGTGTGGCCAGCCTCATGTCTACCAAAACTCTTTACTGCAAATGAAACTGCCTTTGCAAAATTATGACTGAGACAGTGAAAGAGGTCTAACTTAACTGACTCCATCTTGCTTCTAATCTCCAAGTTGTCCTTGTTCATTCCCGGGCGTAGGCTGAACTAACTTTGATAGGAACTTAGTTTTAGAGTTTAAAACAAAGACAATAACAGCCTTTTCCCAAAGCAGATGTTCTTCTTGCCTGGGGACTAGATAGACTTTGTAGGACTAACATTAGCCACGAGATTAGAAATTATGGTTTATGAGTCATGCAGCTGGAGGCTACAAGGTTCTGACACTCCCTAAACTGCTCCTACCATCAGTGCTTGAGATATTTTGCAGATCTTGAGCTTGATGGATCAGCTGGCACCACCCAGATCAATAAACTGCTAATCTGATCTTATGGTCTCCCACTCAGGAACTCACTCAGTGCAAGAAGACAGCTTTGACTCCCTATGATTTCATCTCTGACCAATCAGCACTCACTCCTAGCTCACTGGCTCATCCACCACCCACCAAGTTGTTCTTAAAAATTCTGCTCCCCAAATGCTCAGCAAGACTGATTTGAGTAATGATAAAACTCTGGTCTCCTGCACAGCCAGCCCTGCCTGAATTACTCTTTCTCTATTGCAATTCCCCTGTCTTGAGAAATCAGCTCTGTCTAGGCAGCAGGCAAGGTGAACACATTGGGCAGTTACACAATGTCGTGGTCTTCATTTGTGCAGTGGTTAGGAAAAATCCCTCAGCTAGGTACAATGTGTTTAATCATTTTTTTCATATTTTCCATTTTAAGTATTTGATCGTAGAGTACTGATCAAAAGAAATAAAATTTTTAAACATCTTTAAAATAACTCTATTGAATTCAACATCTCATTTGGTCTTTTACAACTGCAGGAGGTGAGCAGCAGGTAAGCAAGCAAAGCTTCCTCTGTCTTTAGAGCCTCTCCCCATTGCTTGCATTACCACCTGAGCTCCACCATCTGTCAGATCAGCAGCAGCATTAGATTTTCACTGGAGTGCAAACCCTATTTTGAACTGTACGTGTGAGGGATCTGGGTTGTGTGCTCCTTATGAGAAACTAATACCAGATGATCTGTCACTGTCTCCCATCACCCCCAGATGGCACCATCTAGTGGCAGGAAAACAAGCCCAGGGCTTTCACTGATTCTACATTATGATGAGTTGTGCAATTATTTCATTATATATTACAATGTAATAATAATTGAAATAAAGTCCACAATAAATATAATGGCTTGAATAGTCCTAAAACCATCCCCCACTCTAAGACCCGTGGAAAAATTGTCTTCCATGAAACGAGTCCTTGGTGCCAAAAAGGTTGGGGACCACTGCTATAGATAATGGAAACCAGGATTGTCATTACAAGAAACAGAAATCACAAATAAGAAAAGGAGGAAAAATAGAATGATACTTGTGGAATTTCTTCTTAGGAACTCATGTTCTTTTCTTACTTTTATTTAAATTTTATATTTCAATTAATTTTGAAATAAATTTAGATTTACACAAAGTTTCAAACGTAGTAGATTGTTTCAATATACTTCTCCTCCACCTTCTCTTAATATTAAACATCTTAAATAACCAAAGTGGGATGATATAAAATGAAAAATTAATATTGATACAATAGTATTTACTCCATATTTGGATTCCACTAAATTTTTCACTAAAGATTCTTTTAAGTTCCAGTATCAAATCCAGGATGACATATTGCACTTAGTTTTCTTGTCTCCTTAATCTCCTCCAATCTGTGATCATTGTTTATTCTTTCTTTGTCTTTCCTGATCTTGATGCTTGTAAAAGGTACTATCAATGATTTTTAAGATTGCCCTTCTAATTTTCTCTATTAATTAATTCAGATTACACGTTTCTGACAAGAATATCACAGAAGAGTTGGTCCTTGTCAGCCAGTGCATCATCTTGAGTTGCATAATGTCAACATGTGTTATTACCTGTGATGATGAAGGACTATGATCAATAAAATCCTTTTTGTAAAACGTTTTGGACAAAGGGAACACACGCAACTGCTTTCACTGCTCTTCCTGTTTGGTCATGTCCTCACATTATTAGAAATAATTTATTTTTCTCTGAGCCTGCCATTACTTATTTTTTTTTCAGAATTTAGTTATTTTTGAAGTCTACTAACCAATTAAGAATATTGAAAAAATAATGTTCATTCTTAAACAGTAAATTTTCAGTGATGCCATTTACCAATGGAATGTTTTTAGCTTGAATAAAGGAACAGGGCAATAGGATTATTAAAACACAGAAGTATTATGCCAAGAGACAGCTGTTACTAAGTCATGTAATTGGATAAATGAATTGAATTTTCTACCACTCAGAATGTTACAGAAATCAAATGGAAAGGTACTGCAAGCACTGAGCTGCTCCTAACTGGGGAGATTGAAATACAATTGCTGCCATATTATAATTCACACAGTTGAGACACGATATTGGAGAATATGAAATTCTAGGGCTTCAGTTTAAAATATATAGCATTTGTTATGAAAAATATATACTTTTCCAAGTTTTGCATTTGTGATCTGATGAATCAATGGGATTATGATTGAGTGTTGCTAGGGGTATGGAAAGAGGAGCTATTAGAGAAGGGTTACCAGACTTTACTGGATATAATTAGCCAAACTTGGACTTGTGGAGAAGAAGACTTAGAAGAAAAGCATTTGGAAAAGCCACACATGTTTTAAAAATCAAATACTTGCATCTTGAAAAACTATTTCCAGAGAAAAGCAATGACTTAGCAAAAAAGTTAAATGACAGTTTAGGTGACCAATTCAGTCTCATACACATGCAGCTGCTTTGCTCTTTTTGCCTTGCATCCCCGAGGTCTCAGAATGCCCTAGGCTTGAAAGGACTTGTTTCCCCAGGAATCAAGTAAGTAAGAAAATAAGTTGACAACATACTTAGAGGAGAAGCCTGTCAAACTTCTTGGGGAAAACCTGGGATTAGGGGAAGCCAGGAAGAGCATGGCTGAGCCAGAAAGGGTAGAGCACATGAATCTCATGGAGATGAGCCATAAGGCAGGAAGTTCAGAATCAGAACAGCTGATTTAGAACAGACCAGTACCTCCTTATGGATCTGACACTGTGTATGGTCCAGTGGAATCTGCAGTGAGGCTGTGAGTTGAGCAGCAAAGTCAGGGCAATGCAAACTGTGTTCTTGGAGCCGTGGACGACAGGAGAGTATTTCTTCAGGGCCAGTGATACAGGCGGCCTGAGAAGAGAGACTTAGGATGGAGCCCTCTGGGAGCTGCCTCAGCAATGCTGTCTGGACACTGATCATTTAATGAGAGGGACCCCTGGGCTTAAAGCCACACCACATCTTCCCACCTCCTTCAAGGGCTCCTCACCATTTCTACCTCACCCCAACTTCCTTCTTTTCTAAGAGGAGCAGCTGCTCAGATACTGATTCCCTGGAGGAAGGAGATGCTCAGCTGAGCAGAAGGGTTGACCCTGCATGGGAGTGTCACGTGTGTCCGTGTAAAGAGAGTCCACCAACAGGCTTTGTGTGAGCAACAAGGCTGTTTATTTCACCTGAGTGCAGGCAGGCTGGTCCGAAAAAGAAGTCAGCAAAGGGTGGTGGGATTATTACTAGTTCATATAGGTTTGGGGTAGGCATACAAAGTACATTCTCAAGGGTGGGGAGAATATTACAAAGTACCTTTTTAAGGGCAGGGGAGACTATATCGTATCAGTTAGGGTGGGGCAGGAACAAATCACAATGGTGGAATGTCATCAGTTAAGGCTATTTTCACTTATTTTGTGGATCTTAGTTGTTTCAGGCCATCTGGATGTATATATGCAGGTCACAGGGGATGTGATGGCTTAGCTTGGGCTCAGAGGCCTAACAGGGAGGTGTATGTTTAGGGCCATTACACTGTATAGGGTCCCAGTGAGTGCGCTGCTCACAGAAGTAATATGCAACATCTCCTGGCTCCACATTGGTGATTGTGAGTGTGAACTCCCTCCCAGACCCACTGCCACTGAGGCGGGCTGGGACCCAGGAGCCCTGTTTGTCACCATATAAAGATCAGTGGTTGAGGAGATTGGTGTGGCTTCTGTTGGAACCCGTTCAAGTAGATGTCTCCATTCCTATGGATGAGACTGTGACTGGCCTTGCAGGAGATGGAGACCCTGTCACCTACGGCCACAGATAGGAGGGATGGGGGCTGAGTCAGCACAGTAGCCTGATGGGAAAGTGTGGAAAAACGATTGATCAGTCTGAATACAAGTCAAAAACAATGGTTGTGAATGAAAAAAGAAGAGATACATCATATCTAGGTGTTCTTCAGGTTTTTAAGCCTCTGCCATCTGAATGAAAGGCTGAAATATAAACTTTGGCCATTGATCTTCACTGTCTCACCCACTGGATAAGAGTGGCCACCACTGTTCTCATCCTGAAAATTACTTATATGTACAAAGAATCCTGTACCATGAATGCAGAGCACCAGGGGCAAGAGGATCCGTCCCAACAAGACCATCCTGGGCAGGGGAATCTTCCGGAAGTGTGTTTTCAGCCTAGATGAGCAGAATCAGATAACAGGTTCACTTTCACACCTTTGATGGAGCGGTCAAATAGCCCATGTATGTTTCTATGCAAAAGACCTTGAGTGCTAGGCATTCATCTCTGAACCTCAGTCAAAGCTTCCTGTGAGAGAGTATGCCTCGCTGTGGCTCCCAGGCCGGCTGTACTCAGATGCCTGGGCATGGTCCAACCATGGGCTCAGGTTGAGCAGAACCATGATTTAAGGATAAATATCCTGGGGGTCAGCTGACCTTCTGAAGTGTCAAACATGATATTAAAGGATCAATATGGGAAAGGAAAAATGTCACTAGGTTGTGATTTTTCATTTAGTTCAGAGAGCTGTTTCTTCTACCCATTTTTCTTTCCTGAATGGAGTCATAGACATAAATCTAACCAAATATACAATTTTCATCGTCCTTTTAATCATTGGCAAACTATATCTACACTTCTGGAGCATCCGGGAAGCTAGCCCATACCAGTGCTATCTTTGGAGCCAGGCGGTGACTGTGGATGTGAGCAAATGACAGTTAGATCTACAAGTCTCCGAGACCATGACTACTGGCCTGGGAGGACCTGCAGGTTTTGCACGTCCTCATACCTGGACGAAGAACATCTTGATCCTTGTCCTTTTGATGCCCTTCAATTACTAGGCCACACTCCAAAAACCTAGTCCTCACTCCTCTCCTTTGCTAGACAGACCCTCTCACAGCTCTTCCTCATGGACATTTCTTGTGAATCATTTCTCCAGGCTTACACACACTCTGCATGTCACAGTATGTGACAGAGGGAACTGATGTTTAACCAATTACCCATTGATTAGGTTGTCCTGAGTCCTAAGTGTTAATTGTCCTTCTACAATAGAGTCAGCTAGAAAAATGAGAAGCGCGAAGAGGTGTAAAATTATTAGTGCATGAAAATGGTAAACTATGAACTGGGATGATGAAGTAATAATAGTAATAGTAATAATAATGATGATGATGATAATAATAATAATAATAATAATAATAATGATAATACCCAGAACCAGCCTGGACTCTGGGCCATTGTTAATCCGAGATCCCAGAGCCCTCTCTAGGATCGCTATTGCGCACGTGCCCCCTCTTGTGGTCAACTCTGCCAAGACACCTGGTGTTTTTTCCTGGTACTTGACAATGTCATTCCTACTGAATAAGGTAAGTCTTTTTTGCATATTCTCAAACACGCTTTGTTGTTTGTTTGCTTGCTTGTTTATGATGCCTTAAACAATCATAAATGGTTTTCAGGCACTATCCAAGACTGTGGAAACATAAAGCGAGTGGTAGGTAGCTTTCAGTTAGATGTTAATACCTGTGAATTGGGATTTCCTCATGTCTGGTTTCCAAGTGTTGTGGAGGCCACAAAATACGTTGCTGTCCAACGCTCTCTAGTTAGCAATAGAGTGACCGTAAGTTTATCAGACTTGAGGCCCACAGCGGCTCAGTCGGTGATTTCTTTCTCCACTCTTTCATTGTTCCCTCAGTCGGAATCTGTGGGCAGTTTCCACCATGTCTGTGCATCTGGCCTCTCTCAGCTCCCCTGCAGTGCTGGGGGTTGGAGCTGATGGCTGCACAGATAAAGGTCTTCATATTATCAGCTCTGGCTAGAGCTCAACTTCAGAGCAGGACAGTGCCCTCCAGATGATTATAGAGCAGGAAGACTGCCTCTTTTGTCTTCTCTAAATGGAGAACATTCTAGATTTTTATGGAATATTTACATTCCAATATTTATGGCATGATTCAAATTATTTTTCAAAACTGTATTGGAAGCTGTGTCTGAAGGCAGGGAGCAATGCTTTTTTTTTTTTTGAGACGGAGTTTCACTCTTGTTGCCCATGCTAGACTGCAATGGCATAGTCTTGACTCTGCAACCTCTGCCTCTGGGGTTCAAGCGATTATCCTGCCTCAGCCTCCCAAATTGCTGGGATTACAGGCAGAGCAATGCTTTTCAAAGCATTTGAACCAAATGACTTTGCTCTCTGGTTCCACACATGGCACTGAAGCCTGCGGAATTTAGGGCTTCACGTGGGTTCAAGGGTCCCAGGCTGCCACCTCATCACTCAGTCTCCTTTTCTTGCCCAGTGCTCTGTGTTCTTTCTCTAGTCAGGAAATTCTCACACATTTTGGTCTAAAATGGAAGGAGTGTTGCTTCTTTCACCTGAGGATCAATCAATTTACAATTTCTGAGACAATAATTTACACTTAATTAAATCAAATCATGTTCATCATATTTGTCTAGAAATGATTTTATTCTTTTTATTTATTACAAATTGCCTCATGGCCTGACCAAACTTCCAGCGGATCACTTGCAAGAGCAAATTTAACTGTCAAATTTACCGTTACATTCATCCATTGAGTTATTGGTTTGAATTACTTTATATTTGACATTTGTTTGATTTCTTTTTATAGTTTCTGGTTCTCTGCTAAAATTCTTGAACTTGTCATGGAATGCATTCAGCATATAATATACTATTGGCCCAATATCCACAAATTATTTTCGTCCCTTTCTGTTGCCTGTTTTCTTCTCTCCATTTTGTATGTTTGGGTATTGTTGATTGAAATCACACTATGTTTAATACACTTAATATCTATGTAGATTTAAACTGATACTTGCCTTACAACATTTCAGAAGCAATTTTGGGCTCTGGAATAATTTTCACATTCCAGAGAGGATTTACTTCTTATTCTGCCAGAATGAAATGCTAGGGCTGTACCAAGTTAATGCCATCAAAGGACTGCGCTACTTTGGGCCTGGGTATCAGCACGGTGGTGCCTTGCTACTCCTGGTGCATCCTCTCCCCGGTATGTTTCCCTAGCAAGATTTCACCTCAAGACCTCGGTATGTGTCAGGATCCCTCCTTTTCTGCAGTCGTTCAGGACAGTTTTTCACCTGTGGCCATATGAGATTTTTTTAAAGCTCTGATGGACTCCGAGGCCTCTTGGCCCCTCCTTTCTTTCAGATTTTCAGGCCTGGGTCTCTCTTTCTGAGCCTGCTTATGTCTCAAGGGACACTGAAGGCACAAAACTAGTGCTCACCTGTCTATGCTTCCCTGCTTTTCTTGTCTCCTCGAAGACCTGCTGGGTTGTAATGTTTAATGCCCCATCATGGAGGTAGATGGGCTGGTTTCCTAATTAATAATTATTAAGTTGAAGCCAAGAAAACTTGAGAGAGTGTTTATTGTTCCCACGAAGGATGCCTGTGTGGGGTGGGCACGAGCTGGTGCAGACCTGCCTGAAGAGGCAGAGTTTAGGCTTTTAGAGTTAGTAAAGGGAGAGAGTGACAGAATGCTCTCCCTGTGGGCTGGAGGGTTGTGGGGAATTTCCTACCAGTGCTTATAGAGATATGGGCAGAGAAAAAAGGAGGAGGGGCTTGGAGGATGTCAGGGATAAAACATCAAAAGTAATCAGACTCTCAGACATGGTGATGCTCTAATGCCTTCAAACACGTTTTCATATTTTATTCAGCTTTTTTGTAGTTGTACCCAGCAGGTTGGTTCCACATAAGCCATTCCACCATTTTACAGAAGTGGAAGTTGCAAAACAATTTTTAAATTATGAAATGGTTCAAATTTAAAAATATGGTGAGAAATATTATATATATAATTACCGGTTGGAGCAAAATGATAATGATAAGTAATGTTATCAAATGTTTACTGTTTATAAACATTTTAAAAATATCTATTCAACTCTTATAATACCCTGTGATGTAGTTATTCCTTTATTTTTTATTATTACAGATGGGAAAACCAAGCAAAGAAAGTTTAAGTAACGTCCTGAAAGTCACACAGCTGTTAAGTGGATGAGCCCAAATTCCCATCAAATGTGTATGGTTTCGGTTCCTGTCTTTCATCATGGGATAAAGTAGTATCCAAAGGCCCTTTCTGCGGGGTTCATTAGATTTCCCACTTAGATATCAGTCATTTTGACAAGAGAAAGGAGTGGACTGGTGTCTTCTCGCTGTCCAGGGTTCTCACACCATGACAGGCAAGCTCCTATGTTGTTGACAGTAACAATACGCTGCATCTTCAGCCTCCAGGCTGCTGATGGAGGGGATGAAATCAGTCCACCCACTGTCACTAATCCTGGCAAGGACAGCAAGGTGCACGTCATAATTACTATAAATAATAAGATTCAGAGCCTGACCTGGTTTTTGTTGGCTCCAATTCAGGCAGCTACTAATATCGTCACAGCTTCTCAGCTGATGGTGGCCTTTCAACTTCTCTCATGAAGCTTTGTCTGGAAGTTTTGTAAGTTTGGGCACCATAATGTTCCCACTGACAACTGAAATGAATAAAAAAAATATCACATGAGAAATGGTGATGTAATTGAGGTTAAACACATCACACTTCATGGTCTTCTCAGGTCACTCAAGTGTGTGAGTTCCCTGTGAGAAGTCACAATTCACAGATGCAAAAAAGCCCTCAGAACTCATCTTACAATGAGAAGAAAGGCTGTTTCCTCATCACATGGGAGCCTCATAATTTCAGCTCCTAACTGTGAGCAAGACATCTGTCTCAGACCAATTCCACTGAGTCAGGGTGAAGTCAGACAGGCACATACACAGTAAGAATCGCAGGATACTAAACTGGTTTCTGCCAATACCAGGTTGAGTCACTGCTCAGCCCTAACCGATCCAACTGTTTTTGGAGACCAGAGCCTGAGTCAGCACAGTGATCACTGTGGCATCTAATTCAGAAATAGAACACAAACACATCAAATATTTTTCTGAAAATATAAGTGTTATGAAATGATATTTCCTAAGCTATCAAATTTCTTAAGAAATATTTCCTTTATTTCTAATGCTTGTCCTTACTTCATGATATGCACAATTTCCCCACTCCAACCAGTATGTATTCTATTTAGATCGTAAGGTACGATTAGTGGTTATGTTTATGTTTGCCACTCAATATCAGCGGTATGGTACTCCAAAATCTCAGATTGCTAGAACAGCATTGTATAAAATGTTTAAGCAAAGTGATAATTCACAAATAAACATGAATTTCAGATTTATAAAAAGAAATGAAAACACAAGTGCCCTAATAGAGCAAGATAAAATATGCTTTTCTACACACAGAGTAAAGGGTAAAAATTATGAAGGGAAATATAGTTACAAAAATAAGCAATTTTTAAAAATCAACTGCCATCTGCTGTGCAAACCTCAGTCCCATCAACTCTCTCACTGAAATATTTCTCAGGTTTATCTCTCTATCCCCTCCAGCATCTTGATAATCACAAGGATCCTTAAGAATGATGTTGCTCATGTTTTAATCTCTCATTGTCTAGTTTGATAAGTTATGTTGACAACTGCACAATGAGTGATAAGATCAAAAGACTATTGAGGACATTTCAAATGGAAAAACTAAAAGTCAGTATCTCTCATAAACATAGACACAAACATTCAAAAAAAAAAGGGAAGATTTACCTCTCTCTCTCTCAGATAATCTGACATGCCCAACTTGAATATATTTCAGAAGTGCAAGGTTATTATAACATTACATAATCAATCCATATAATGCATCATACTGACAGAATTAAGAAAAATAGCTTTTATTATCTCAATAGTAGCTGAAAATCACTTGAAAGAAGTCAACAGCTATTCATAATAAAACTCTGAGCAAGCCTGGGATAATGGAAAAGCACCTAATTCTGATAAAACATCTACAAATGATCCATCTTTAGAATTACTGAGGTTTAAAATTATTGAGAAGTGGTACAGACAGTTCTACAGCAAACATCATACTTAGTGATAAAATATTAAATATTTTACTTTTCAAATTGTAAAAAATACTGAACCATCCACTATACGAAATCATAATGGAGGTCCTAAGACATGCAAAAATTCAAAACAAATAAACAAACAAAATCCATGGAGTTTGGAAATGAATAAGCAAAACATTTGTATTTGCTGATAAAATTTGTACATAAGTTCTTAAAGAATCTAAAACTTAATTACTAGAAATAATGGCTTGGCAGGTCTCTGCATACAATGTGGATTAAAGGAGATATAAATAAATAGCATTTTCATGTTCATAGAGCAGAAGATTTGATATTGTTAAGAGTTAATGGGTGCGGCACACCAACATGGCACATGTATACATATGTAACAAACCTGCACGTTGTGCACATGTACCCTAAAACTTAAAGTATAATAATAAAAAAAAGATTTCAGTTTTCTCCAATTTGATATATAGACTCAGTGCAGTCCAATTAAAATCCCCAAAGGAATTTTTGAAATTGAGAAAGTGATTCTAGAATTTACATGGAAATTCAAAGGACGTAGAATAGCCAAGAAAATCTTAAGTCTAAAAATCTGGTATTATGTCTTCTGACTTTTTTTTTCTTTATAATAAAGCCACAGTAATTAAGACTGTACTGTAGGTACAGAGATAGACAAAGAGTCAAGAAAAAGATTCTTTTTACACACTCATGAGATTTTTAAACATGGCAATAGAGTGAGGTATAGGTTTTCAATTGTTTTTTGTTTTGTTGTGTTTTGCTCTATTTTTGCAAGAAATGGTGAGGAGTTGTTGAGTATGAAAATAAAAATAAATAAAACAAGACATCAAAATAAAATTCTTGATCCACCTCACCGCAGGCAAAAACATGAATTAGAGGTAGACTGTAGCTTATATGTGAGAGGTAAAATAATGATGCTTCTTCAAGAAAGCATAGGAGCATACCTTTAAGCCCTTTGGTGGTAAAAATTTATTAAACAGAGGACACACATAAACACACAAAACAAGCACAGGAGAAAAAAATGACAAGTAAAATGGCAAATTAGATTACATTATAATTAAGAACTTCTAATCATATATATGTATATGATTAATATAACATTACACACACAGACACTCACACACACAATTTGAACAGGAACTTTCCTAAAGATATGCAAACAGCCAATGAAAATAAATATATGAAAAGTGACTCAACATCATTACCTATTAAGGAAGTATAAATTTTAATCATGATACAACTTCAGTCAGTACAGATGTTTTGTGGTAGATATGTATAGTGGAACTTTGACATAATTAACTTCATCTGAGATAAAGACTGCATTATATGTTTCATAGGACAGCTTGCCAACAAGAATAAAATGTTTTGCCTAAAAAATAAAAAAATAAAAATAAAGGCTGCATCCAACCAGATAAGGTCACAAGCAAGCACACTCTTCCACTGTGAGTTCTCACCAGAGGACTCTGTGACCATGAAAGTGCAGGCTGTCAGTATCTCAAAAGGGCCATCTTAATTCACAACCATCCCGCTGTCATTTGTGATAAGAACTCCTCATCTGCCTAAGAAGGCTCTGCCACATCAAAAACTCTTCCTTGCAAGGACCAAGGGACCTTCAGGCCAGACCAGGATTCTTTTTGTCTTCTTCACTACCCCTGGACTGATTTGATAACTCTTTCTCCTATTTTTTTCTTTTGGTGTTAAATGTTACATTGTGTAAACTTTAACTTATAATGTTTATGTATTGATTAAGAATACTATTATGTATGGTTTGCAGTATTGACCAGCTTGTGCAATGGTTTTAGCCTGTGTGCCCACAACACTGACAATCGAATGACTCCTTGGGAGCTCCATGTAGCTTGCAGCTTCTGTGTTGGAAATAGCATCAGTAAAAGTCTGACATTGTGGAAAGACATAAACACGCATGGGCCTAGTTAACTCTGACCTTGGAGCGCACATGACGGGGCAGATCTATGCAAACTTGACCCCAATGCCTGAGGAAGCCGAAAGGCTGAAGAAAGAGGCCGACACATCCAGCTTCTCAGAAAGACACATTTAATAGAGACTTAACAGAAGCTGTGTCTGTGTCTCTGGCAGCAGGGAGATTAAGATGGTCAATCACTTGCCATGATCCCTCTCAAATAGGGCTTGTATACCATAGGAGACCAGTGGTTCAGAAAGGATGTGTACAACAATCAAAGACTGATTACATCAAGGTTGTTTAAGGGCAGGATTTATGCTAAGTACTTGCTCTTAAATAAGAAACAATAGATAAACTGAAAATCTTACAGACCGTTCCAGAACTCGGGTTAATCAGAAGTCAGACATGGAAAATTAGCATCCAAGATGGGGTTGCTTTGGCCTCCACACTAGATATAATAAAAAGTTTGACAGTACTAAGTACTGAAAAAGATTGACAGCAATTGAGACTTTAATGACATGCGGTTGGTTTCGTGTAAACATGTTCAGCATTTCAGTAAACTATCGTCAATGTTTAGTAAGACTAAATCTATGCTAACTTTGTAACTCAGCACTTCCATTCTTAGGAATATTCCCAAGAGAAATGAGTGCATAAGTCCACAAAAGACAAGCACAAGAATGTTCTTAAGGTTTTTACCGGTAATATTCTTAAACCAAAAACAAATCATTAGTTGAAAAATGAATATATTTTGGCATATTCACAGAAAATTGTTCCTCAATAAAAAGGCACCAATTACTGCCAGAGAAACAACACAGATGAAGCTCAAAAATATTTTGATCAAAATAAGCAAAACATCAAAGAGTAAATACTGTATGATTGCAATTATATAAAGCTTAAGTATAGGAAAAATTAATAAATATTGATATAAAATACAGCAGAAGCCTAGGATGATGATAGATGGAACATGGAATTGACAGGGAAGTAACCTGGGGAGATATTTGAGATGCTGGGAAGAGTGTGGATCTTGATCTGGGTAGTGTTGGAAGAAGGTGGGATCGGAGCATAAATGTTTACAATATACATATAAGTGCAATATGTTTATCTGATATGTTGTTGGCTGAACACACTTATATGTGTATGTACTTATGTCTGATCTTTGAAAGGCCATAATTTAGACTCTAATCCCCTGTATCAAAAAAATTCTTTAAAAATATTTAGAGTAACTTCTCCTTTTCTGTATAAGTCTGACTTTTGCTGCAATGTGGACCTCCTAGGTTTAATTTTCTTTGTCCTTTATTAATAATAATCAGGAGAGATATTTGCATATCAGCTGATGGAGCTGAGGGTAAAGAGAGATAGAATGTAAATGTGCCTCCCTGACCCCTTCTACCAAAACTTTCCAGTGAGCTTCAAACCTTGGCTGCATCTGAGAACTGCTGTCAGCAGACGGTGGCACCAGGAGGAGCAGCTGGGGCAGCCCAGCCTCACACATCTACTTCCCTCCATGGTTTATGTTCGGGCTTGTATCACAGTGGGAGGGGCACTGTTATGCTTTTGACAGTAATAAGTTGCAACATCTTCAGGTTGCAGGCTGCTGATGGTGAGAGTGAAATCTGTCCCGGATCCACTGCCACTGAACCGAGATGGGACCCCTGATTGCAAAGTGGATGCAGCATAGATCAGGAGCTTAGGAACTTTCCCTGGTTTCTGCTGATACCAGGCTAAATAATTGCTAATGCTCTGACTTGCCCGGCAAGTGATGGTGACTCTGTCTCCTACAGATGCAGACAGGGAGGATGGAGACTGGGTCATCTGGATGTCACATCTGGTATCTGATATTAGAAACATAAAAACACATATTCACATGATGAATACATTGTTCTAAGCAGAATTTCCTGAAGTGCCAGGCATTAATGGCTACACTGGCTGAATAAAATTTTTGTTGTTTCCCTCCTTACCTGGGAGCCAGAGCAGCAGGAGTCCCAGGAGCTGAGCTGGGGCCCTCATGTCCATGCTGTGTCCTGACTGAGAGAGACTTCTGCACAGGGTGTCACCAGCCTATTGATAAATGTTCAGGGCAGTAGGCGTAGCTCTGTGGGACATGCAAATCTGCACAGCTGCAAAGATGACTTATCTCAATAACACTGCACAGGCCCAGTGCCTCCCAGGTGTCCAAAGTCTGCAGAGCATGTGTTTCTCCCTGCGGGCTACAGGACAGAATCAGCCTACTGTCCTATGTGTGGAATGTTCTTTTGCTCTCTTCATGTTTCATGACATGCTTCTCTTGCTAGCTTTCTATTTATGATAAGGTCTGCTAGGGAAAAACATCTCTAGAAACTCAAGAAATTTTAGAAGTTTCCTGCATTTGATACAGGTGAGTACTATTAAGGTCAGAGAGACTTCCTTTTTGGTCCAATTCCCTGGAACCCCCAGTGCTGTAAATTGTCAGTGCCACCAACAATGGATGCAGATGCATTAAAGTATAATCACAAATGATAGATAGATGATAGATAGATAGATAGATAGATAGATAGATAGATAGATAGATTTGCTCATTAAAAAAGAAATAAAAAACTTTAAAAAAACCTCTAATACTTGAAAATAGTGCCACAGCAAGGAAGGGTCCTGCCACTGGCTATCTGGCATATCTAATCTCCCATCTCCAGACACATAATTGTTATCCTCCATATCTCAATGTTCTTTCCTACCTCTTTCATCTAGGCCAGCCAACATGATAAATTTTCTCCCTTTACTTCTGAAAGTTCTCAGCTATATTCTAGCTCTGTATGCCATCCTAGAGTCTCATGCTAGGTATTTCCCTGTGCTCCCTGAATTTTATTTATGCCTTTTATTTCTCTTATCCAAGCCATTCCCCTTCAGAAGCTGAGGTGTCCTCTAAACCAAGTTGTCACCCTCTATCCCTGTGTCTACTCTGTTTCTTATACCTGCACATTTCCAAATCACCAATCTCTTCCAGCTCCTAAGAGAAAACAGTTCTTAATGACTGGGTTTAGGGCACTTGACCCGAGCAGGTTCAGAAAGAAAACTATGCAACAAAAAGCCAGGGAATTGTATGGGATACTGAGCCTACACAATATAGAAAGTGTACCCGTGTTGTGGGGTGTAGAGGAAAGCCCACCTGGGCTTTGAAGCTATAGTTAGCAGAGACAAGTATCCCTACCTGGGTGTGCAGGATGCAAGACCCCTCCTCCCACTTATGCAGGACATCACAGCTGGATGAGAATGAGCAGGACAGTCACAAGGGTGGAGGCCACTGTTGCTGATGTCAGAGCCTAGGGGGGAAAGGGCAGCTATGCAGGGATTCAAAGTTCATGGTGGACTGGCATGTAGTATCAAGACTAATGAAGGTGTGTGAGGCATAAGAGGGAAGTTGTCTGCAAGGAAAGTTTAGGTGACAAGGACAGTGGGAGATTGGCGTCACACAAAATGTTTGATCATTTAAGTAAATATGGTATGAATAGTTACAGCCAAGATTCTCAGTTTGGAAAAAAAGTTACAAATATAAAAAAGGAGAAACTGTAGATTTGGATTGTAATTAGAGACATTAATGTAGATTCACTAATTTTTGGATAGTTTTATATGGATATAGATTAAAACATATGCAGATAGGTAATTTTTCCTAGAAGCAGTAACACACAAGTCTCAATAAACACCTTGAGTGCTCAAATCTTGTTTTATTGAATATCAATCTCTATTAAAGAGAATAATTACTGGAAAAATATCTGATCGCAGGTTTAGAGCAGAAAAAATATAAGATGAGCCTGCACTTCTTGTGTCAGAAACTAAGGAAGTGCTCAGAAAATGATGGGGTAAGAGAAAAAGGTATTAGGAACTAGCTTGAATGGGGCTCCCCTTGGACAAAATACGAGAATGTTGACTCTGAAAATAAATAAGAATAGTAACATATTTGTTTCAGTCTGTGCTGTTATAACAGACTACTTGAAACTGGGTAATTTATCTTTTAAGTTAGAAATCTATTTCTCACAGTTCTGGAGGTGGGAAAGTCCAATACCAAGGTGCAGGTATCTGGCAAGGTCCTTCTGGCTGCATCTCCATGTTGGAAAGGCAAGACAGAGTGAGCAAGAGCAAGAAGGGGTCAAACTTGTTTTTATAAGTAACCCACTCTCACTATAACAAACTCACCCCCATCATGATGACATTAACCTTTCATGAGGGCAAAGCTCTAGTGACCTAATTACCTCTTAAAGTTTCCACTTCTCAACGTGGCTGCACTGGGGAGTAAATTTCTAAAAAATGAACTGAGGAGGATACATTTGAATCACAGCATTCCACCCTACTCTCTCCAGTTCATGTCCTTTTCACATGAAAAATACATTCATTTTATCCCAGTAGCACCTAAAGTCTCAATCTGGTCCAGCATCAACTCAAAAGTCCAAAGTCCAGAGCCTCATCTGAATCACATATGGGTGAGATTCGAGACACTATTTATCCCAGGCAAATTAATTCCAGCTATAAGCCTGTGAATTATCAAGTTACATGCTTCCAAAATACAATTAGCCCTCCCTACCCAGGGGTTCCACATCCACAGATTCAACAACCATGGATCGAAAATAGAGTATTCAGCAGATGCAGAATCCACAGATGCAGAGGGCATACTTTTTGTATTTGCAGGTTCTTCGGAGCTGACTGCAGGACTTAAATGTCCACAAATTATGGTATTTGTGGAGGACCCTGGAACCAATTCTCCATGGAAACGGAGGGACAACTGTACAATGGTGGGGCGGGCATAAGATAAACATTCTCATTCTAAAAAAGAGAGATAGATAAAAAGAAAGGGTTAACTGGTCCTAAGTAAGCCCAAAACCCAACAGGAAAAACAACATTAAGTCTTAAAGGTAGAGAATAATCTTTGACTTCAAGTCTCATGTCTGGGGCCATCTGGGGTGGGAGTTGGTTTACCAATGCCTCAGGCAGCCCCACCTCTATGGTTTTACTGGGCTGACTTCACCCAGAAGTCTTCATGGGTTGGAGTCTTGTGCCTGCATCTTTCCCAGGCTGCAGTTGCATGCTGCTGGCCCTACAATGCTGTGGTCTCCCAGGCTGCCTCACTTTCATGGCTGTACTAGACATTGCCCTAGCAGGGATTTTCTGTGGAGGCTTTCTCCCTGTTATAAGTCTCTGCCTGGGATCCAGTATGTCCATAGCCTTTCCCAAGACTCAATCTGGCATCCTCCATGCTGGGAATCCAGACCCACTCTCTGGCTATCCTCTTTGGAATTCAGCACTAAGCCCCTGGAAGCTTTTCTTTTAAACCCTCCAAACACAGCCTCTGACAGGAATCTGGCTGGAGCAGTCAGCATCTTCCCAGCAAAAACAACTGAGAAGGAGGGGAAACCTGCAAACACCACGTTAGTGTTGAGGAAATGCTTATAAGCCGTAGATTTCATGTTTTCTCCAACTTTTTTTTCCTGTTTCTTAACCATGATTCTGTTTTTATGATCTTGAAGGATGAAGACATTAAGAAGAACAAGCAGCTGTTTTATGCTTAAGATATAAAAAGAGAAATGGAGACAAGAAGAGAGCAGAATTTATACATTCTTCAAAGTGGTTTGGATTTCTCTAACCATGGGCATAGAATGACAAAGACTTTAGGAGAAGACATCACTCTTTATGATTTCATGTTTTTTTGTGCCTTAGACTCCCATAAACACAAATAAAAACCCAGCCAGTCTCTTTCCCTTGAGTATTTTTTCTGGATAAGTTAAAATAATTTTAGAAGCAATTGCAAAAAATCATAGCAATAGCTGAAGCAGAGATACGAAGTCTGAAGTTTGGAACATTTGGGGTTGGTGCAGCAACTTGGTGACAGCAGAAAGGACCCCGGTTTTTGCTACATTTCTGCTTTGCACTTCGGTTTTTCAGTCTTGGGTTCAATGCCTCATGATCCTAAGAGTGCTGCAGTGCCTCCAAGTATCAATGTGCAAGTATACCTGTTCCAGGAAAAAAAAATGCAGGACAAAGCTCTTCACCTTCTATGCCTTTTTGAGGGATCAAAGTCCTTCCCTGAAGCACTGCTCACCTGTGACATCTCATTGTGGAGCTCATGTGCCCCACTCCCTGCTCCTGTTCATTGTCTTTGCCATGTGCAGCAGGACGAAGCTGGTCCCTTATACACCCAAGGAGAGGTGATGGCTGCTGTGAGGGTGCCAAGAGTTTTGCAATGTTTATATTTCACTGTGTCTAAGTTAAGTTGCATGGGAAAGAGAAAGTTCAAGGGCCTCTTTATCTGGTGGGATTGGAGTGGGCCAGATCCTGAGGATGACAATGAAGTCAAATTTCTAATTTTTCAGCTGACAATGCTGGCTTCACTAGTTAAGGAAATGTGGCCTGTGCAATAAGACCAGGACAGACTTTGAGGTACTGGAATAAATGGGGGAGATATTTGGCATAGGGTCCTCAGTCCAGGGCTAAGGTTTGCATTACCCAAGCTGCCGGGCACTGGCCCTGGTCTGTGGCAGTAGCAGCTTCTCTCCTGAACCATGGGGCTGAGGACCTGGGGGGAACCACAGGTGCTATCCACAAGGCTGCATGGAATGGGGCTTCAGAGAAGGAAACTGCTCACACACCCACGGGTGCCACACCAAGCCCAGAGCCCGAGGTCAGGATGAAAGTCTCTGAGACCAGAGCCTTAGGGCTGGGCCTGGGCTCCTGGGGCTGGGTGTCCTCAGCTGTGTACTCACTGGTCCTGAATCACCAGGACCCTGTTGGAGCCAAAGAGGGAGAGTCAACAAACGTCCACAGACTTTACTCAGGGAGCTTCTGTTCTGCTTAGAAATAAAAGGAACACATGCTGCAAAAATAATAAATATATGGACATACTATGTAAACTTTTAAATTAAATATATATAATATTGTGGATATAAATTATTGATGTATCTGTATATAATATGCATCTATATTATACATCTACATAATATGTGTACTTATATAGAAATAGATATAACTGTTGGTATAAGGTATGATTTCAAATTTGATAAATTGAGCATGAACATTTAAAACCAGCAATAGCACACCATAAACATGATCCCTCCTGACTTCCTGAGGGTCAGGAAGCTCAGGACCCTTCCCCATGTCCCTGTTGAGCAGGACAGAGAGACCCCAAGACCCAAGGGGGGTGTGGGGAATGCAATCAGCAGGTGGCTGGGAGATGGGTAGTGGGTCTGGGCCCTGAGTGGAGAGAAGTTTTGTTGCCAGATCTCCGAGTAGACAGTTCCTCCCCTGGGGGCTCTTCTCAGACACAGCAGCACATGTGACTCAGTGGCTGAGTAGTCACAGGGTCACAGGACAAAACCCTTCCACTTGGCAATTGGCAGCTTCTCCTCTGACTAGAGTGATGTGGGATCTGTCTGCCCAGCTATCATGGCTCACGTGGCTGCTGACATCCTGTTCACAAAATGTGATGCCATGAAGGCAGCTCAGCTGCTGATGGCCTGAGTGAACTCTGTCCAAGACCATCACCCCTGACCCAACAGGCATTGTGTAGAGTGGGCAGTAGGAGCCAGCAGAAGCTCAGAGCCAGCCGTGGTTTCTGCTGGTGCCAGGCTAGAACACTGTTGAGACTATGGCTGGCCCTGCAGGTGACAGTGACCCTCTCTACTAGTACACAGGAAGAGGGGCTAGAGACTGTCCATCTAAATGTGGAATAAACATGAACACCCCAAATATTAATACCAAGCACATAGTTTGTTCAGTTTGGTTAAATTCTATTCAGAAAATAAAACAGGCTAATTAACAGTCAAGGAAACATTCCTGTTTATTGCAAACAAACTGAAGATGAAGCCTGAACCCTCCCTTCTTCCTCAAGAGAGAGTCAGAACAGCAGGAGGAATAGGAGCAAAGCTGGGTCCCCACGTCCATGAGATACTTCTTGATGCTGATCCTGCTCAGAGAGGGTAGGGATAGTGAATGAGTCTTCTTTCACCACAACACCAAAATACTCTGGGTGGGTGGCTTGAACCATAGACATTTATTTTCACATTTCTGATAGCTGGAAAGTCCAACATCAAGGCCCAGCAGGGTTCACTTTCTGGTAAAGACATTCTTCCTGGTTTGTAGATGCTACCTTCTCACCATGCTTTCACATGGTCTTTCCATACGAGTGTGGGAGTTAGAGAGAGAGGAAAAAGAGAGATCTCTGGATCTTATGAGAACCACTAATTCTACTGGATCAGGGTCCCACCCTTATAACCTCCATTATATTCTTATAGGTCCTATCTCATACAGCCATGTTGGAGATTAGACCTTCAACATGAATGTGGGAACACAATTTAGACCACAGCAGGTGGACACAGGTAAGGCAGTAGGGAGGGAAAGGATATGCTTTCAGCCTCCGAGCACAGAGCAGTTTCCCCACAACTCAGCACACTGGCAGCTCATCCTAGATGTCCCAAGTCACACATGAGACACCATTCTAGCTTTAGAGACTTCCCGTTGATAATGGGACACTATCACTCTTATTTTCCCAGTGTTTCTAAGACCTTGGTGTTCTTTATTGTTTATTGTGGAGTGTGTTTGCACCCAGAGACAGGTTATTGACATAGCAATTTATGGGATTTTTAATTTTGTGATAGTGAAAATTACTTAATAAATTTATCATAAATAATAAACTAAAATTAATATATTGTGTAAAAATGAGATTAATGGAATATCCTAAAAGGAGCCTGAGAGGATAAAAAACCATATTCTTTTCAGAAAAGGACAATTAAAGTCATATGACTTTTATAACAAAGACATTTTAGTAGAAATTATCAAATGATAAATTCAAATAGGCTGCCACAAACATAACTATATACTCAAAAAATAATTTTCCAAAATAATTTTACATTATCGTATAAAAGCAAACAACTGCCAGGTGCAGTGGCTCATGCCTGTAATCCCAGCACTTTGGGAGGCTAAGGCAGGCAGATCGCTTCAGATCAGGAGTTTGACACCACCCTGGCCAACATGGTGAAACCCTGTCTCTACCAAAAATACAAAAATTAGCCTGGAATGGTGGGGGGTGCCTGTAATCCCAGCTGCTCGGAAGGCTGAGGCATGAGAATCTCTTGAACCCAGGAGGCAGTTTGCAGTGAGCCGAGATCATGTCACTGCACTCTAGCCTGGGTGACAGAGAGAGACTCCATCTCAAAACACAACACAACAAAACAAACAAACAAAACAAAGTGGGTTTATCAGCAGATCCACTCAATGGAAAATTTCTCCAATGTGTGCTTAAAGTAAAAGAACATTTATCCCTGATGGGAAACTCTAGATTTCTTTGGTCTTAGAAGAAAACAGCTTTCTCTCTACTTGTTCCACTTCATGTTGCCGAGGATGGGTGTCGGGGCAAGTGACTCTGAGGAAGGAGGAAGGCTGTGTCTGAGGGTGGTCGTGTCTCCTGCCCATCTCAGTGACCTCATGGAGAAGAGCCACCGACACCACCAAAGCCACCCACCTGCCTCTGCACTGCCAGGCAACAGACACAGAAACCATGTCACATTTAGTCCACCATATTTTGAGGCTTCTTTGTAACAGCCTTAATTGTACTCTGATTCTCCTTGGTATTTCATTTCAGTTTTTGGAATCATTTATTTTTCACCTAATGGGGCCTTAACATGTGGGACTAAAGTACAGCTGAGGCTATCATGAGCCAGAGTCCTCAGCAGCAACCTCTGCCCTGAGGTCTCCAACAGCCTCCTCTTCGGCAGACTCAGAGACCCTGCTGAGCTGCTCTCCAGACAAGCAGCACATGTGAGCAACTGGGCAACCCCAGGAGGGAGGTTTCTGTTAGGGGTTGTACCACTGTGGGAGGAGTTTGTAGAGTTTGCATGCAGTAATAAACCCCAACATCCTCAGCCTCCACTCTGCTGATTTTCAGTGTAAAATCTGTGCCTGATCCACTGCCACTGAACCTGTCAGGGACCCTGGAGGCCCGATTAGAACCCAAATAGATCAGGAGCTGTGGAGACTGGCCTGGCTTCTGCAGGTACCAATTCAAATAGTTGTATCTATTACTATGCAGGAGGCTCTGACTAGACCTGCAGGAGATGGAGGCCGGCTCTCCAGGGGTGACGGGCAGGGAGAGTGGAGACTGAGTCATCACAATATCCCCACTGGATCCTGAAATAATGAATTGCAGGGTTATGTACAAACCTAATAAGCAATTTTCATAATTTATCTTATGTCATTTATTTAAACTTAATTCTTAAAAATACTGATTTATGCCATAAAAATACACATTCTAAAATGAATTCAATTTTTGTAAAGTATAAGAGACTTTTATATTTTGAAGATCTTAATCAGAGCACCAGACGTCATATTTTTTATGAGGCTTCTAATTATTCACAGAGCAAAATATCAAGTTCCCTTTTCTACAGCACAGATCATACTCCTCTAATGCAGGGTTAGACTAAACATGGGATCATAGGATGCTGTGGATCCCTAGCGCTCACCCTCCCACCCTATTCTCCTTCCTCATCTCCTTCTTTTCTTACCAGAGACCCAGAGCATTAGCAACCCCAGGAGCTGAGCAGGGAGCCTCATTGTGAGAAGGTGAACTGAAGAGTCCTGATCAGTCAAGGCATGGTTAGAGCTGAGCTTTTATCTCAGACTCACAAGGGAAGGTCCTCCCTAGGGGACAATATGCAAATCCCCTCATGCATGCAGTGGTGTGGAAAGAGTCAATGGGGCAGGGGGCAGGGGATATGTCTCTCTTGTGAACAATGCGATATAAAATGGGAGGAAGGATTTGACTGTGACAGTTTGGATCTTGGGTAGGTCCCATTGTATAGGATATGCAACTCTAGGAAAGCATAACAACCCTAACAATGTAGAGATATGTCTAGAATGAACATGGGTGAATGCCATTCTTCTTGGCTCCCTCCCAGCTAATCTAAAAAAGGAAACGTTACCCTTTCCTACAAGCACTGATGAGCAGAAAGCCTACAAATAAAACATAGTCTTGAGCCAGTTCAAGAGTGGTCTGGTATCTGCGGTTTCCAGGATAACTGTTCAAGAATATTCATAGCAAGTGTTGGAATCTACACTCCCCTGGCACCTGGTGAGTGAGCCCCATAAGAACGCTCTGTCCAAGGGCCTCATAGGGAAAATAATGTGGGTCTCTATATTTAGATTCAAGAGCCCAGTGTAGTTAAGAGGAAAGTGGGGAACAATTTATTCCTCAGGCAGTGAATATAAAATTCCTGGTGACCAATTGTTCAATCTGGTATATATCCCATCATAATCATCTCACATATGCCAGATTAACCGGAAGGATTAATTAAGGGAAGACTTTTCTAGGATAATTATATAGAATGAAAAAAACTAACTTTGCACTATGTTTTTCTGAATGGTGTTAACAAAAGATCTTCTCACAGTCTTCCTCATCATGGGGAATGAGGTCCTATCAGGACTTTCAGTTTCTTGTCAACTCCGAGTGAGACCTGAGTGTCCCCTGGGCCTGTAAGTGGTGCAGCCACAGTCATGAGTTCACAATTTGAGTGGAAATTCTCTGTGTAAGAAGAGCACAAACTGGATCCGCAGCTTTACTGTCTCAGGGTCACCATTACCCATGACTGGCATTTTCCTGAGCTTTCATATAAAGATGATCACAGCTCAGAAATATCAATCTACCACACAGCTGATCATGAAAACAGGGAAACAATCCAACTATTTGTTTGTCAATGATATGCTCAAGACTGAGTTGAACAGCTCCTGAAAGATCTTGCCTACATCAGATCCCTTCACAAGGACACTCACTGTCCTGGAGAAAAAACATCTGGGGAGAGCCGATGTAATAGATTGCAGTACTGTGTAATCTCGGGTAATTTAACCCAAAGTCATGCTTACTTGGTAAAAAACACAAACAAATGCAGTTCTAAGTATGATCCCACAAGAAAGCTTGGTCTGCATATCTTCTGGGAAATCTACCAAAATAAGACTTTTTAACAAGATTGGAAAAAGTAATTGAGTAAAAATGATCTTAAATGTTGAACTCCATGTTAATATTCTGAGTTGATGACCACAAATTATCATGAGGAGGTAGGAGTACAGTAAAAGTCTTATATTTCAGTCTTTAAAATATTTATTTTCTTTTATTTAATTTTGTAAGTTTTGTGTATTTAACTTTTTTATCCTATGATGCTGACGAATTCAATGCAGGTTCTTAGTCTTGAAAATTTCAGACTCCTAATTAATCATGCTAGTGAAAGGAGTCAGAAATATTGGTAGGTGAAAAGAAAAAATAATAAATGCAAACTAAACCTAACATACTAACAAAAAAGAACACTATTGAATGCATTATGTCTGGTTTGAAAGGATTACTGTGAAAGTATGTTAAATGAAAGATCAGTTCTATCTACTATCTAATATGGATGCTTGAATTGAGAGAAAATGACAAATGATAAAAAATCTGTCATGCTTTCTTTTGCAAGCCAATTCAAGAATATATTATTTTTACAAAATATTCTTTAATATTTTTGAATTTCAGAGAGTACTGCTATTCCCCGTGAAAATTAACAACAAAGCTTTAAGGAGTCTGCCATTGTATTTGGTAATTTACTTCAGAACCTGTTGACCTTATGTATTCAGAAAATGTAAAATCTTATAAAAATTATTTGGTGCAAAAAAAAAGCTTTGAAACTACCCTATACTATCTATATACTTAAATAATAATATTTCTAATTCCAAATAGAAATCTCTGTCTCCCAAACATTAACACATTATGCCAAGGCTTTGATAACAACGGATGAAGCTGGTTGCTCCACAGTGGACACAAGTAAGAAGGTGTAAGAACAGTCTCCATTTGATCCAGGTGGGGAACAGGCCTCTGTGCGTCTCTAATCTGAACCATGGTCACCTGAATGAGGAAGGACTGATACAGTTGGGTCTTACTGTAATTGTGTCTCCTTTGCCTGATGCTGTGAGATCGGAGCCCATAAAATTGGAAGTAAGTGTATTACTTGTATGACATGGGAAGATAGTCTTGGAAATGGAAGTGTTTGTGTCTTTGGAAGTCAGTGTTTGTGGGGTTGGATGGACAGTGTGATCCTGTTGTTTGTAGATCATTTGAGGACTTTGGAGCCTGGGCAAAGAAAAAGAGATGTCCACAGGGGGGCAGTAGCACACACAACTTTTATTGGGTGAAGCTTTGACAGGTTTGCCGGAAGTTCCTGAGACCAGGAGTCTGTCTATAGGCCAAGGGGCCAAGGTTGTTATTCAGAAGGGGAGGAGGAAGAAATTTGCTGTATAAGGGGCTTATGTGTCTAGGTGTTGTCACACAGCAGTATTGGGGTGATCAGATCCAACACCAGGTCATGGGGATGACCAAGTCTGGTGGAGTCAAAGGATTGAGAAAAGACAGTTTGAGAAGTAAGGTGGGACCAGGGGGCCGTCGTGATCATGGAGGCTGTGAAGGCCCTGAGCTCTGGGAGCCCAGTGCTATTTATTGGTAATCCAACGAAGAAACAGGTGGTGAGAATGTGGAGGTCAAAAGGGCGCGTTGCATTAAGCACAAGATTTATAGCTGTAATGGTTTAGCATTTGCTCTGCTACTTGAGATAATGGAGAGCAGGTTCTTTTAACTCAAGATACAATCAATCCTGGGAGAGCAAGGAGCAAGGAGCCAGCAAGTCTAGACACATTCCAGAGCCAGGAGCCCTGGATTCTATCCAAGTCACGAGGGATTTTATGCCCTGGGCTTAGATTACGGTGTGTCAGGGTAGCCTTCCACCCTTTATAGCACAGAGCTTGGTGTTCCAAATGCCACAAGGGGTTTTAGACCCTGGATCCCAGCCACGTTCCAAGACTCTTTTACATTATGTCAAAAATGCAAGCCCTGCCTCAGCTTCTCCCAACACTCAGCTTTTCCAAATACAGCAGCACAGTAGGGAGTCTCTAGGTCAGAGAGATCCAGAGGGAAATATTAGTCTGGGGTTTTCATAACGTGGGGCTTACCTATTGCTAGCAGATGTGGGTGAGTTTCTCTGAGATATATAATGTAAGCATTCTCTACATGGCAAAAAATCTGCTTTTGGGGGCTGTTTTTGAAATGATTGGATTGTAAAGTTTGAGTCTGGCACAGACCATAGAGAAATAAGCCTGCAGTTTAGAAACAAACAACATACGGGCAGTTCACACAAGACACCTTTGGCTCATTTATACATCATTGTTGCTCATTCTGTATACTTTGTTCTAAAGACTGTATTCGTGCAGATAGACAAAATCCACACTGCTATGGATGAGATTGAAGACATGCTGCAGCCTTTTCCCCACCTGGACCTCAGTGGAGGCTTTTTTGTTTTTTATTAAAGTTGAAAGTTTGCCCTTGGTTGAGAACTGAGACCAAGCCACCCACAGAGGGAACAGAGGGAGCTTCACTTTGTGAAGCTGCAGGTCCTCTGCACAGGATTTCTGGCTTCCAGGGCACATGAGATTGAAGTTGTCTGCATTATCTCATCGACTGAAAATTGTGACTGACTGGAGCACAGATTCATGGATAAATATCCAGGTACACAGAGAACACAGGGAATGAGGGCTCTGTGGATAGGTATCTTCTGCTTCTGAGAATCTCTCTAAACACTGAGAGACACAGGGATATTTACATATTTGACCTTTCTGAATCTTCAGACCCTGTTCTTGATCAGCCTAATCTGAGCCTGTTTCCAAATGTTTCAATTGATTTTCCTCTTTCCTAGACAAAAAACAGAAAAAAAAATGATATAAAGTATACACTGAGCTATGAGATTAGCTAGTGGAGTCCTGTGCTTCCAGGGATGCTTTTCCTCCATGCATGTTCATCTTTCTGTGGGGCCCGTCTCACCCCCATCAAATTGCACAAAGTGAGGCAGTGATTTTGTTGCATCCCTAAGCATTCTGTGTTCTTTACATTCTTTATTCCCTCTAAGATCCCTTCTCAGTTCTGATCCTTAAAGAAAGGGACCTCTGCCCCTGAAATAAGGTCTCCAAAAAACCACAGCTTCCCTGGGTGTTTATAAGGTTTTTCCATTGTTGAGCTGTTATTCTGACCACTATTAAGAATTAATTTCTATTCCAAGCAAATTACCTTTACTAAATCTCAAAACCATATGCCAGCTGTAAAATCTTGCTCTTTTTTGGAAGCATACTCAAGAATATAATTTCCCAGTAAATATTTCCTTTAATTTAACAAGTTAATCAGCAGGTTTCTTCTTTTTCTTTTGTCTTAGATAATTTTGGTGCAATCAGAGCTCCCCAGTAAGTTGTTTAATATAAATTCCCATAATTGGGTTTAAATTTCTTCTAGGGCTGCTACATTCCATCCTATGCAAGAATCAAATAATCTTTGAGTTTTGGAGTTCACTAGTTTCCAAAGCAAGAATAGGAAACATGTGTAAGATATGCCTAAATAAGTAACTAACAAGTCATCCTAGCCTCCAGCTATTTGTAAACTTTTTGATTTCATCAGATGACTGTTCCAGGGAAAACAAAATTATTTATTTTATTCTATTCTATTTAATTGTCATTTACTTCTAATATTTCATCTTTTGGTTGGCATAAGGGTAATTTTAGAAGAGCTAACATGTACGTTTCTAAAAGTACTAAAAGGTGAGGCCAATTGCCCTTCAAGGAGCACTTAAACTTTGGATTATTCTCTCTCGGCCAAGAAAAGCCAAGATAGATGTTGACATTGTTTGGATATTTATCCCACTCAAATCTCATGTTGAAATATAAATCCCAATGTTGAAGATGGGGCTTGGTGGGAGGTTTGGGGGTCATGGGGGTGCATCCCTCATGGTTTAGTGCTGTCATGATGATGAGTACTTTGTGAGATCTGGTTGTTTAAATATGTGTGGTACCTCATGCCACTCCCCACCTGCCTTGTTCCCACTTAAGCCATGGGATATGCCTGCTCCTGCTTCACCTTCTGTCATAAGTAAAACCTCCCTCAGGCTTCCCCAGAAGCCAAGCAGATGCCCACGCCATGTGTGCACAGCCTGCAGAACTGCGAGCCAATTGAACACCTTTCCTTTATAAATTACCCAGTCTCACGTATTCCTGATTCCAAAAGTGAAGTTTATTACTATGCTACTGCTACCACAGTAGAGGCAATTCACCATTTCCACCTTCTAGTGCAGAGCTTGTGTTGTTATTTAAGACTAAGAATGGCCACTGAATAATTCATTCAGCCCATGGCTCTTTCATGTTCTGAATTTTGGATTTGTGGTAACTTGGTATGGAATTAAATGGTTGAAAGAACACTTTTGTTAACTTTGGAAATCAACAGAAGTTATTTAGTTTGGTCTTTTATTCTTCCTTGGGATCTTAAAATAGCCTTATTCAAAATCTATAAAAGCCCTGGCCCCCATTCACTCAGAAGAAGAGCCTGTGCCCCTTACTGAGGCCTCATGGCCTCCCTAACTCAAAGGCTCTCCAGCCACCTCCACCTGAGCTTGGTGTGGATGCATCCTCTGGGCACCACAGCTGCTCCTGCCACACTGAGAGGCTGAGCCTTTTTGGAAGATTTGTATTTGGGGCCTTCACACTGTGCAGGGCCCCAGTGAGTGTCCTGCTCCCAGGAGTCTGTGCACTGTCTCTAGGCTCCACACTGACAATTACGCTAGTGAAATCAATCCAATTTTGGTTAAATGTGTGCATGTGTATCCAACTTGTTTTGCTACAAAGCGGCCTGAATTTTCTGGCTGTTCTGCTACCTGTATTTGTTAGGCATCTGCACACCGGCAGAAAGAATCAGGATGAGATTTCATTAGCCTTTCCTCTGGCAAGATGTGGCTCAGAGCCCACTGTGTCCTCCTTTCTGCTGTTGTTCTGCGCTGCCGAGGCTCTTGCAGCTGAAGGGGCCTTTAAATATGTCACATATTTTTCCATTGTTAAATGTGAGATAATTTGTTTTGCTCTGCAGGAAAGCTTCATTCACCTGAAGAAGGAGATTAAAGATTTCTAAAGCAGGATGCTAACCTTTTGATCTTTGTGCAATTTTGTTATTAAAGCTGTCTCTTTCTGAGAGTAAGAGAGGTATAATTTGATTTAAAAGTTTCCAGCTTTAACATCTGTCAATGTAAGCCTTCCAAAGAAAATTCTGGCACTGCTCAAGTCAACTAAATATTTTCTTATGAACCATCAGTTTTGCTCCATGTAATTTTCCAAATAACCCCCGCAATCCAAAACCTCTTAGAAGCCAACTAAGGAGATATCCACGAGGCTTTTGTATCGTTATTTCTAAAGATGAGGAGTTAGAGACAACCTGGGTATCTATTACCAGGAACATAGGTTAAATGTAGTTGACATCTTGACTGGATCATCAGGCAGCAATGAGAAGTAATAGACAAGTTTCACCCTTATCAACATGGAAAGATTTTAACTCATACATCTCATTAGAAAAACAATGAGCATAATGACATATTTCACAGGACGATATTTACATAAAATAAACATAATTGTGCACATTCTATATGTATAACACATTGAATGGAAAATATACTAAAAATACAAAACAATAAGCAGAGAGAAATGTTCACTTCTCTAGCCCCACACCAGCCTCTCCTTCTCCTCTGACTTCTCCTAGCCTGGAGCTATCCACCAGCACAGGGAAGGAATATTATGTGCAGGCCCCAAGCACTGTGAGCTTAGGAACCAGCTTTTTGAGGAATGCCTGGATATGCCAGGTGTTCAGCACCTGGCAACCTGGAACCTATGGAAAATCATAGCACCTCTTTCCAGGGAAAAGAAGCACCAAACTTCAGCCAGTTTGTTACCAGGCAACTGAGAAAGAAACCTGGGGTATTTTCTGACAACCCCTGAATTATTTGGCCTCCACTCCCTTAAGAGAACCTAAGGAATAATAGTCCATTTCTAACCTTCTTCTCTGCCTCCTTCTATTAGATCCTAATTCAATCAGGCACCAAGACAAGTCAAAGCCTTGGTGGGCATATCAATCCTGATGTGTGACATTTTATTCATTTTTTTCCTGAAAGTATTTTCTTAAATTTTGCATCTATATTATAAATCCATATAATATATATATTTATAGAGAAATAAATATAACTTTGTTGTTATAATGCATGACTTTCAATTTTGATAAATTGAGCAGGAACATTTAAAACCAGCAATGGATGCACCACTCCATGGCTCCTTCCCCACTGCAGAGCCCGAGAGTGAGGAAACTCAGGCTCTATCTCCATGTCCCTGCAGGGCTGAGAACTGACCTGCTCATTGCTGAGAACTTTGAGTGACCAGAGGGGGGTCTAAGGAACACAGAGCAGCAGGTGCCAGGGAGACAGGCAGTGGAGCTAGGCCACAGTGGAGGAACATTTGGTGCCCAGAGCTTCTTGTGGGCAGGTCCTTCCCATGGGGGCTCCTGTCAGACAGAGCAGCACATGAGGCTCAGTGGCTGTGTGGTCACAGGATGAAAGCCCTCCACAGCCTATTGGCAGCCTCCCCTCTGACTGGAGCCATGTGGGATCTATCGGCCCAGCTTTCACGACTCACACGGCTGCTGGAACCCTGTTCACAATGGGGTTCCTTGATCAGCTTGGCTGCTGATGGCCAGAGTGATATCTGTCCAGGCAGTTGAACCCTGACCCGGGCAGGTGTTGCATCCACAGGGAACCGGGAGCCAACAGGAACTCAGAGCTGGGCCTGTTTTCTGCTGGAGCCAAACTAAAATAGAACGCTCTTAACACTCTGGCTGGCCCTACAGATGACAGTGGCCTTCTCTCTGGGGACGTAGGAAAAGGGGTAAGAGATGGAGTGCACACAACATACTCACTGGCATCTATGTCAGGAACAAATATGAACATCCCCAAGTAGTAATACCAAACAAGTAGTTCATCCAGTCTGATGAAGTTCTGATCAGAAAGCAAAACAGGCTAACCACTTCATGTTCAAGGAGATATTCTAGTAGAAAATGCAGACAAATAGGATGAAGGCTGCATCTTCCTTCCTCACTAGAGAACCAGAACAGCAGGAGGAACAGGAACAAAGCTAGGTGCCCATGTCCACGGGGAGCCTCTGGAGGCTGATTCTGCTTGGAGCTGGCAAGGATGGTGTAGTAGTCCACTGGGACTCCCACACCAAAATGGATATGGCTGGACAGTTTAAACCGCAGAAATTAATTTTTATATTTCTGGTGGCTGGAAATTGCAAGATCAAAGTCCAACAGGGTTCACTTTCTGGTAAGGACCTTCTTCCTGGTTTGGAGATAGCCACCACGGGTAGAAAGTTGAGTTAGGGGCAAGAGGAAGGAGAGAGAGAGAGAGAAAAGGAGAGCTCTCTGGTTTCTATTCTTATAAGAACATTAATTCTATTGGATCATGGTCCCATCCTTTTGTCCTCATTTAGCCTCAATTATCTCAATCATCTCCTACAGCTGCATAAGGGGAACAGGGCCAGGCTTGCATTCTCAGAGCACAGAGCAAAGAGGGGTTTCCCCACAACACAGCCCACTGGAAGCTCCTCCTGGGTGCTCCAGGTCACATATAAGACCCCATTTCAGCCTTAGGGGCTCCATGTTGATAATCAGACATCATCAACCTTACAATGCAAGTAATATTTTTAGATCATGGCAATCTCTTTGGTTTATTGTGGGGTTTGTTTGCCATCTAGAGGCAAGTCTTTGACATAGCAATGTTCAGGATTTTTGACTTTGTGATAGTGAAAATTAATTATTAAACATAAATAATGAATTAAACTTAATACATTGATTGTTTAAGAAAAACCCAAAGGCCATTGAAGGGCTTAAAATGGGTATAAAGGGATAAAAAGACAGAGTTCTTCCAAAGGAGGACTGTCTGTCACAGATGAGTCTTTTTTTATCAAATGACTTTTTAGCAGTAATTCTCAATGGTAAATGACAACTTCAGGTAGACTGCCACAATATAATCACATATTCAAAAAAATTATTTCCAGGAATCATGTAAATACATTTTCAGATTAAAAACAACAAAAAGTGTGAGTTTTTCACATGATTCACTTGGTGAAAAATTTCACAAACCTGTGCTTTACACAAAAGAACATTTATCCCTGGTGGAAAACTGGAGTTTTCTTTGGCCTTTAGAAGAAAACAGCTTTCCCTTCACTCTGCTCCACCTCATGCTGCTGAGCATGGCCGTGGAGGCACAGACTGTGAGGAAGGAGGAAGGCTGTGCGCTGAGGATGGTCATGCCTCCTGCCCACCTGAGTGACCTCATGGAGCAGAGCCACCCACACCACCAAGGCCACCTGCCTGCCTCTGCACTGCCATGGTACAGACAGAGAAACCTTGTCACATTCAGTCCACCATATTTTGAAGCTTCTTTGTAATACATTTAATTATGCTCTGATTCTCTTTGTATCCCTTTCAGTATTTGGAATCGTTTATTTTTCACCATTTTGACTTGAGAGTATCGCCCCTCGAGGTATCAGCACCATGCAGGCTGTATGTTTGTTTGGTTTTTTTTAAAAAAAAAAAAACACCTTGAGTGGTTTGGGCCTTTTCCCCTGTCTCACATCAAAGCAGAATCTTAGGTCACTAGGTGCTGTCAATCACTTGATGGCCAAAGATGGTGATGGCATTGCTTAGTTCCTGCCCTTGCTACTTATGCTTGTCTTCTCTCCCTGCATTCTGTAATAACTTTTAAGCTCCATGATGCATTAATTAGCATTTTAAATAGTGTATTCAGTGTCTTATGTTTCTTATTTTCACAGTTTCAGTCTGCTTGATTTCTATATAAATATTGCAATGTCTACTAAACCCAACAGAAATGGTGCTTCAGAATTTTAATTGCACTTGCCATGAAATCCATTATCTTAGAGTAGAAAATCATCTCAAATATACTTTAAACCTTAAATTTGAAGCAGGAGCTTCTAGTAATGTTGCTTCAATCATTTTGTGTCTATCACACAATATTGTAATATGTAACTGACATAGCTCATCATTGAGCTTGAAAGAATATTATAACACTAGAACACTATTTTACATGGAATCTACTGAAAGAATAAATTTTCTATGTTTTTACAACAAAACAGATGATCCAGATTCATTTTCTGGTAATGATGATATCATAAGTAAATAATACATTTTTGTAACATTTGAAACCTTTTATTATGATGACATAGTACTAAATTTATCAACCCTAAAATAGTACTTAGAATAAATACTCTTACAATTAGAATTTGGTTGACGAAAAAAAAAAACTCTCATATAATTCTGCATTTTTCCTGTGGCATATTTAGTAAACTCTGTGTTTTTCATCTTTCAGTTTATGCTGCTTTATTTATTTATTTATTTATTTACTTTTTTGACAGAGTTTAACCTTGTAGCCCAGGCTGGAGTGCAGTGGTGCTATCTCGGCTCACTGCAACCTCTGCCTCCCAGGTTCAAGTGATTTTCCTGCATCAGCCTCCCAAGTAGCTGGGATTACAGGTGTGTGCCACCATGCCCTGGCTAATTTTGTATTTTTAGTAGAGACTGGGTTTCACCATTTTGGTCAGGCTGGTCTCGAACTCCTGACCTCAGGTGATCCACTCACCTCAGCCTCCCAAAGTGCTGGGATGACAGGCATGAGCCACTGTACCCGGCCAGTGGTGCTTATTTCTGAAGCTCACTTTTGGAGTTGCAAGAACTCCCTCTTCACTGGGAAAAACGTAATTGAGGCAAATCAAAATCTTTTGGCATTAAGATCTTATATCTGCCATGGATTTACAAAGTGTAAGAATAGTCAGAAATCAAACATTTTTTGTAATTATTATTATCCATACTCCCCCTGAGGATAGCTTGTATAGAACACATTCTCCAACATGACACTGGAAAGTGCAGTTTAGTGTGAGTGGTAAAGTGACATGAAAAGTAAAGAAAGTGGGAAAATATCAATTTCCCAATAATTCCAAGTATTATCACCAAGTATTAATTTGTGTAAAATAAACCCCAAGCTGGTCATTTTCCACATGTATTCCACTTGTGTTGTCACTAAACTGCATCTATGTTCTGGCTGTTATGCTGACTGAATGTGCTTGGCAAACGTGGGCAAGACAGGCAGGGTGAGGATGAGCCTGGCAACTGATGGAGCTTTGACCATGTGGGACTGAGGTGCTGCTGAGACTCTCAGGGGCCAGAGCCCTCAACAGCAAACCCTACCCCTGAGTTCACCAACAGCCTCCTCTTCTGGAGACTCAGAGACCCTGCTGAGCTGCTCCCCAGGCAAGCAGTGCAAGTGAGCAGCTGGGACACCCCAGCAGGGAGGTTTCTGTATTGGTCTGTACCACTGTGGGAGGAGACTATAGAGCTTGAGCGCAGTAATAAACCCCAACATCCTCAGCCTCCACCCTGCTGATTTTCAGTGTGAAATCAGTGCCTGACCCACTGCCACTGAATCTGTCTGGGACCCCAGAAAAACGGTTGGAAACCCTATAAATCAGGAGCTGTGGAGACGGGCCTGGCTTCTGCAGGTACCAATACAAATAGGTGTTTCCATCACTATGCAGGAGGCTCTGACTAGACCTGCAGGAGATGGAGGCCGGCTCTCCAGGGGTGACGGGCAGGGAGAGTGGAGTCTGGGTCATCACAATATCCCCACTGGATCCTGAAATTATGAGAGAGAAGTGCAAGGTTATGTGAAAGCATAATGAGCAACTTTTGAGATTTGCCTTATAATATTGATTTATGGCTAATCTTTTATTTTTACAAATTTGTATTCATATCATAAAAACAAACTTTTTAAACGAACACTTTATTAAATAGGCACAAGAGTTCTTTCATTTCTCACGATATTATTCAGAGCACTGCTTTTAGGAGGTTTCTAATCATTGTCAGGGCAAAATATGAATTCGTCTCCCCGGAGCATAGACCAGATTCCTTTAACACATAGTTAGAATAAACATGGGAATCAGTGGGGCCGCCAGAGCTCACCCTCCGACCCCCTCCTCCTCCCTCATCTCTTTCCATCCTTACCATGGATCCAGAGCATTAGCAACCCCAGGAGCTGAGCAGGGAGCCTCATTGTGAGAAGAACTCAGGAGTTCTGAGCAGTCCAGGCAAGGTTAGAGCTGAGCTTTTATCTCAGACTCACAAGGGAGGGTCCTCCCTAGGGGACGATATGCAAATCCCCTGGTGGGTGCAGTGGTGTGAAAAGAGCCATTGGGTGGGGGGTGAAGGGGGTAGATATGTCTTCTCTGTGAGCAATGTGATATAAAGTGTCCCTTGGAGGAAACTAACAAAATCTAATTCATCAGTAGAGTAGGAAGAAGGACCTGAATTTGAAAGTTTCGATCTTGGGCAAGTAACATTTTATAGGGTGTCAGGGCTTCCAAATTCTTGTCAACTCTGAGTGTGAACCCATGTCTCCCCCTGGCTTGTATGTGGCACAGCCACAGCCATGAGACCACAGTTCAAAATGAGATTCTCTATGTAGGAAGAGCAAGAACTGGATCCATGGTTTTAAGTCTCAGGGTCAGCAGTACTATGGACGACATTTTCCTAGGTTTTTATTGAAAGATGATCACAGCTCAGGGATATGAATCTACCACACAGCTGATTGTTACAATAGGAAAACAACCTGAATATTCTTCATTTGTCAGTGATGTGCTTAATATTGAATTTAGCGGCTCCTGAATAATGATGCGTGCATCAAATCACTTCACAAGGACTGTCACTGTCCTGAAAAAAAACAACAAAAATCCTGGGAGCAATTAAAAGAAAGTTGCTAGTGCTATGTAATCTTCAATGATTTAATACAATGTCTGATTTACTTGGTAAAGAACACACACCCAGAAAAACAAAACAGAGCTCTAGGTGTTATTATCCCAGACAAAGCTTGTCCTGATTGTCTTCTGGGAAATGCACTGGCATATGATGTTTTAACAAACTTGGTGAAAAAAAATTGAGTAAAAATGATATTGACCTTAAAATGTTGAACATCATGGCAGTAACCTAAATTGACAATATCAAATTGTAATGTGGAAGTAGGATTAGAATAAATGTATCATATTTCACTATTTAAACTTTTATTTATTCTACTCTTTCATTACTTTTTGTAAATCTTACGTATTTGACTTTTTTTTTTTTTTTTTTGACAGAGTCTCACTTTGTCACTGAGGCTGGAGTATAGCGGTACGATCTCCACTCACAGCAATCTCTGCCTCCCGGGTTCAAGCAGTTCTCATGCCTTTGGAGTAGATGGGACTACAGGTGCTGTCCATCATGCCCAGCTAATTTCTGTATTTTTAGTAGAGACGAGGTTGCCACATGTCGGCCAGGCTGGTCTCGAACTCCTGGCCTCAAGCGATCCACCTGCCTTGGCCTCCCAAAGTTCTGGGATTACAGGAGTGAGCCACTGTGCCTGGCATTGACTTCTTTTTTCTTGTGATGCTGATCAGGTCAAATGTGGTTCTTAGCCTTGAAAATGTCAAACTCCTAATTCATCATAATAGTTAAAAGAGTCAGAAACATCAGATGCTGAAAAGAAAAATAAAAGTAAACACACAAAAGAAACACACTATCTAAAAGAGAACATTAAGGTACATCTTATCACTGGTATAAACGGATTAGTCTGAAAAGATGTTAAATGAATAATCAGTTCCACCCACTATCCTATATAGAAACTTGCACTGTGGGAAAATGAATAACAGTAATAAATCTGTCAGGCTTGCTTTGACTATTAGTCAATTCTTCAAAATCTTAGTTTTACAAAGTATTCTTTAAGGTGCTGAACTTCAGAGAGTACTGCTGTTTCCTTTGAAAATTAATGACAAAGCTTTACAAAGTTTACCATTGGGATTGGCTGTTTTATCCCATAATCTCTTGTCATTACATATCTGAAAATGTAATACTTTGTAAAAATTTTTTCATTCATAAAAAGGCTCTAAAATTACCCTATACTAAAGGCCTTGTAATTATCCTATACTATTAAACTTAGAGAATAATATTCTTAATTCTAAACAGGAATCTCTCTCCTGAATGTTAATAGAGTATGCAGAGGCTTCGCAACAGCAGACAAAACTGGTTGCTCCATGGTGGACACAGATAAAAAGGTAGATGAACAGTCTCCATTCGATCCAGGTGTGGAGCAGGCCTCTGTATTTCTCTAATCTGGACCATGATCACTTGAATGAGGAAGGACTCATACAGGTGGGGTTTATTGCATCTTACTTGGCAGATGCTGTTAGTTTGGAGTCCATAAAATTGAAGGCAAGTGTATTATTTGTATGACTTGAGAAGACAGCCTCAGAAGTGGAATTGTGTCCATTGTGCTGGAGTCAGTATTTGTAGGGTGGATAGATAGGGTGGATAGAGAGTTTGAGAAACTGAGCTTCTGATCAAAGAGAAAGATGTCCATAGGGTGGCAGTAACACACATGACTGTTGTTGGGTGAAGCTTTGACTGATCTGCCCAAAGGAGTCCCTCACAGCAGGAGACTGTCTAGAATCAAAGATGTCAGGGCTGCTACTCAGAAAAGGTGGAGAACAAGGGAACTCCTAAGGTAAAGGAACATTGGAGAAAGGCATTCTCTGTCTAGGGGTAGCCAGATAACAGCTTAATCTGAGTCTGAGATACACAGAGGGCAAGAGTGGTTTGCAATTTTCATCTCCTGGGGCTTATCGTACCTACTGCTAACAGATGTGGGTGAGGTTTTCTGTGATATGAAAAGCAAGCATTCTCTGAATGGCTAAAAATCTTCTTTGGGGCTGGGCGCAGTGGCTCATGCCTGTAATCCCAGCACTTTGGGAGGCCAAGTGGGCAGATCATGAGGTCAGGAGATTGAGACCATCCTAGTTAACATGGTGAAACCCCATGTCTACTAAAAATACAAAAAATTAGCCAGGTGTGGTGGCACGTGCCTGTAGTCCCAGGTACTCAGGAGGCTGAGGCAGGATAATCTCTTGAACCCTGGAGGCGGAGGTTGCAGTGAGCAAAGATCGCACCACTGCACTCTAACCTGGGCAACAGAGCAAGAATCCATCCCCCCCCAAAAAAAAAGAAAATCTTCTTTGGGCTGGTTTTGAAATGACTGGATTGGAAAGCTTGAGTTTGGCACAGGGCATTTAGAAATAGCCTGCAGTTTAGAAACACACCACATAGGGGCAGTTTGCACTGGCCATCTTTAGCTCATTTCTACAACACTGTCACGCATTCTGTAAACTTTGTTCTGCAGACTGTACTTGTCTAAACAGGCAAACTCACACTGTTCTGGAGAAGATTGAGACATACAGAGGCCTGTTCTCCACCTGGACCTCAGTGGAGGTTTTTCCTGACTAAAAGTGAGAGTTTGCGCCTGTGTAAGAGGCGGGCAGATCATGAGGTCAGGAGATTGAGACCATCCTGGCTAACACAGTGAAACCCCATCTCTACTAAAAATACAAAAAATTAGCCAGGCGTGGTGGCAGGCACCTGTAGTCCCAGCTACTTGGGAGGCTGAGGCAGGAGAAGGGCTTGAACCCGGGAGGCGGAGCTTGCAGTGAGAGGAGATCACGTCACTGTACTCCAGCCTGGGTGACAGAGTAAGACTCCATCTCAAAAAATAAAAATAAAAAAATACGACCAAGTCACCCATAAAGGAAGCTTGCCTCTGTGATGCTGCAGGTCCTGTGACTGGATTCCTGGCTCCAGACACGTGAGAATGAAGCTGTCTGCATTATCTCACTAACTGAAAATTTCACCCACTGGGGCATAGATTCATGGATAAATATTCTGGTACACAGAGAGCTCAGGGAATGAAGTCTTCTTGTATGTCTATATCTTGTGCTTCTGAGAATTTCTCTCTCTCAAAACTGGGGAAAACAGAGTTGTTTACATGTTTGACATGTAAGGCAACATGTAACATGTTTCTGAGTCTTCAGACCCTGTTCTAAATCTGCCAAATCTGAATCTGTTTCCAAACGTTTGAATTATTTGTCTTTACTTTTTCTTAAAAAAAAAAATGGAAAAAAGTCTTATAAAACAACAGACTGAGCTGTGAGATTCAGTGCTGGACTTTTCCTTCCTGCATGTTAATCTTTCTGCAGAGCCCACTTCACCAAACGTCAATACAAAAGGTGAAACAATAATTCCGTTGCCTCCCTGAGCCTTCTGCATCTTATAAGTTCCTTCAAAATTCTCACCCTTATAGGGTCTTTATAAAACTACTCCTCAAAAGTAGGTCTCTATAAAACCACAACTTGCCTGGAAGGTTATTAATTTTTTTCCACCATTTGAACATGAAAGTTGTCTTTTTGACCTTATATTAAAGCTTGGTTTAATTGAGAGGTGGAGGGTGGAGACTCCAAGAAGATTCTGGGGACTGAATTGGGAATTTGAGCCTTTTAAACTGCAGTGAAAACTGCCTGTGATGTGAAAATTTGTATGAATACACCAAGAAGACAAAGAAATTTGTTTCTCACTTTTTAATTTAGAGAACATGGTTCACCTACAGAAAAATTAGAAATAAAATTTGAGAATTCTGACACTTATTACTCCTCATTTTATATTAATTTTAAGATCAACAAAATACTCATATGAATTTTGAATGCAGAAATGTTAAGACCTTCAGGAAAAATCAGGGACAAAATTAAATCACTTAATTTATAAAATCAACTAAAATTCTCTTTTAGCCTCTTCCTGTCAACTCCTGTTCATAAAAATCTAAAGTTTAGAACAAGAAAGAGGCAGGGGCTGAACAAATTACCTGGTGCTCATTCCTTGTTATAACAACAACAATAATAATAATAATAACAATAACTGCACAGCCTCTACATGGACACCTGGAAATGGTGACTCTGCCTTATGGAAGCAGCAGCTTCATGTCACAGTAGTAAATTTCACTTTTACTGGTCCTTTCTTGGCCAGGAGTCAACGATCACCCAAAGTTCACATGCTCTATGAAGCATCAACTGTGCTCATATTTCAGTACTTCCAGAAATTTGTTTTTCTAAAATATGTCCCAGCAAGAAAAGAATGCAAGATCAGTAATAAAATAAAAATGAAATAAATTTTAACCTCCTAGAAGCAGTCAGGGCATGAAATTATAAAGTGTAACAAAGGACTATAGATATGACCATGTCTTAGAAACTTACTTCACCAGCTCTTACTCATATTTAATATTCTTACCCTAGAAAATGAAGAACATCGTCAACCCAGAAAATGACTTTTTGTGTTGTGAAATCTTAGCAGCCCTAGGTAGAATTTAAAGGCTAATATGAGAATCTCTGTTATCGGCTTACCCCAGAAAATCTGATTGCACAAAAAGTATCTATATTTAGCACATTAAAACGGAAAACCTATTGATCCTGTGGAATACTGTAGCAAATATGTGCAAGTTTATGATACTCCTGAATAGACCCTTAAACTTGAGCAACATCTTTTGTTTCCAGGTTAATGCTAAGGTATTAAATCTCAGTAAAAGTAATTTGTCTTGAGCTCAAACTAGCTTATAATATTTGTCATTACATACAGTTCAGCTTATTCTGAACTGGTAAGAAAATATGACATCATGAGAAAACTGTTATTAAATTTGCCCCAATATTAATATTTGCAGAGAGACTCAAAGGCATGATTTGCACAACCGTATTCAAGATATTAAAATGTTCAATGGAATAGGCAAATCCATAAAAGAAATAAAAACTTTAGACCAGAACTTGGAACAGCGTTAATATACCTATTGAGAATTTGACTTGTGTACCCTACTGAGTTATTGACAGAAGGACTGGGTAAGAGTTGGTGCAGTAGAAGTCAGGACATCATAGTGTCAACTTTTACCCTTTCCTCATTAGAAAGCCAGGCCAGAAACTGCCCCGACACAAGGAAAATTATCAGAAAATTCCCTGAGAACTCTTTGTGACTGCCTGGTCATACTCTGGTTATGGTTGGGAGGCTGACTTCTCCTAGCTGGTATTGCACTGCAGCTCGTATTTCTGGGTACTCAGCTCTATAGCTGCCATCAAATGGCATTAAATGGTTTACCCAAATCAATAAGGTTACTGTAATATGTGCTTCATAAACTTGGAAGAATCAGAGTTCCTGATGATAGGTATATGTATTCCATTCCATTCTGTTTCAAGAGTGACTTTATTTTAAAAAATGAAGGAAGCTCACAGTGGCCTTTTTGGAATCTAGAGGCAACAGATTCTACACCATGGAATACTGGTCATGTCACCATCCAGGTAACATTGAAGTCTTCCCAGCCTTTAGTGGAGACCCAGGGCAGAAAACAGCTCTGCAGCAGGTCCAGCCTGCACTGTAGGCAACACTGTCTCTTGAGCCAATGCAGATACAGATGACTTGCCAAAGCCATCAACCATGTGGGTGAGACTGACCCTGAGAGAACACTCCGCCACTACAGCAGACTCCATAGCCATTTTAAAACATTAGCTAAGAGAGATCATGCTTTGGGCCACAAGCTATTTGAAAGAAATTAAATGGATTTAAATCATACAAAATAAAGTTTCAGAAGCCAAGGGAAGTTTATTAGGAATCAATGACAGAAAGCTATCAGAAAAAAAATCTCAATATTTTAAAACTATGTAACATACTACTAAATAAAGCCTGGGACAAAGATGAAACCAACAGATGGACATTTCAAAGCAATCTGAAGTGAAAGAAAACACATATCAAAATTTGTGGGATGCAAGAAGACATTGAATTTATAACCCTGAATTTCTAGAAATATTCATGCATTTTAGCAAATAAATTTTCAAACCAATCCCCTGAGCTGCCACCCTGACATATGAGTACAAGAAGAGCAAATTATGCTCAAAATATTTTATTCTTAAAAATGTGGGCATGTGATGAACACATGTCTAGTATTACAGCAAGGAAATCACATCAGCCTGGAAATAAAAACCCACATTAGCAGCTTCACAGGAGAAAGTGGATGGGAAGGGTGAGTAAGTGTGCAGAGAAAATTGGAAGATAGGAAAAGTGAAAATAGGAATTGTGTGTCATATTAATACAGGCTATGCATGTGTGAGACCCCTGTGAGCTTTGACTTGCTCAAAAGCAAAAATCATGCAGTGCAGACAACTTTCAATCCTCAGAGTGTTGGTGAGAGTGAGGTCATTTGGCAAAGGGAGGAAAAAGTGCCCCGAAGATCATCAGAGGCAGCAGGTGAGGTCACAACCCACTAGGATCCCCTCCCAGTGACATGAACGAGCATCCCTGAAGCCAAGAGGGCAGCAGGGAACCTCATGGCTGCTCCAGAGAGGACATGGCAGCCACTCCCTGGAGAGTCTGTGGGGCCTGAGGGCCCAAAGTTTGGAGTAAGGAAGAGGCTCTGGGAGGCTTCCTGGGGGCCCTGGCCCTGTTCGCACAGAAGTAGAGCCCACGCCTGTAAGTGAGGACTCATGGCCTCCTCTTCAAAGGCTCTCCAGCCATCTTCACCTGAGCCCACCTGCTGTGGACTCCATCTCTGGGTGCTGCAGTTGCTGGTGCTGCACTGAGAGGCCGAGCCTCCTAGGGAGGCTGTGTTTGAGGCCCTCAGGCTGTGCAGGGTGCTGGTGAGTGTTCTGCTCACAGGAGAACGTGCAGCATCTCCAGGCTCCAAATCGGTGCCTGTGATGAAGAAATGAATAAAATTTTGATTGTATGTGTGTCCTTACTTTTTGGTATGTGTAAAAATATACTCTGGAGACTTGTTATTAATTTTGTCTTATACACCACTTGCTATAAACCTGATTTGTACTGTATATGTTGTCTGTCTGGTTAAAACTACAGATTTAATTATGCTTGTCATGGAATACATTATCTTTAATAGAAAATTATCTCTAATGTAACATATTTCTTCAATCTAAATCTGGATTACTTTATCCTGTTGATTGCAACATTGTTTTACTTTAGTCATACCATGCCATAGCACGTAAATCACAGGCTCATTACTAATTCACAAATATTCATAGAGCACTATTTTAAACTGACTCTATGGAAAGCATACATTTTTTATGTCACTATTGTTAGAATGTGGGAATCAAGTTTATGTCCAAGTACTGACGAGGTACAGTGAAAGTAATACATTAATTTATTGTTTAAAAATGTTTTACTTTTTTTGACCAAATAGTACCAATACAGTCACTTCTAAAACTTTATTTGTGTTTTTAAAAAAAATGAAAGGAATCTTCATTCCCAGGTACAGCAATGTAGATAGAAGTGGAAAGGCCAAAACAACCACTGCAAAAGGTACAAACCATTTAAAATAATAGAATACCAAAGTTAGAATTAAATGACTTTAGAAAGTAGTGGAAGGAATAAGGAATGAATGATCTAAAATTCCATAGTAAAAAGAACCTTTCATTGTTGAGCTGATGCTCACCTGACTTTTTGTCCTTCTGCCATAGCAGCCAAGTTTGCCTGTGGAAACAAGCTCTGACTTGGCACAGGCAGAGGAGAGGAGAATCCACCTGAGCCTTGGGGCTTGCACAGGGCAGCCTCTATACATGGCCCGTGCTTTCCACGGGACACGTGTTGAGGTCTGAGTCAGCCGGCGGGGATGGAGGTGCTGGGCTACAAGGACATAAAACTCCCACAGATTCAGCATGCTCCCCAATCCCCAAGGCTACACAGAGCATCCCAAATACATGTCTGAATCATGGACACTGGTCTCCATCCCTATTGCCCCCCCTGCTGGTGTAGACCCTGCTGGGCCTTCTGCTCACCATGTCAGTGCTTGTGACATCTCCAGACCCAACCAGCAGTCTCTAGGGGCAGAATGAGTTTCAGATGCTCTGCTTGGCTGTGTGGGGTTGACAAGATATGAGCGGCATGACCTCAGGTCGCCTTGCACAGGGATTTCACTAAGCCTTTGGTGATTACAGATCTAAAACCCTTCCCAAAGCACTATTTTCCCAGAAAATTCACAGTGTTACAGGCTCCACCCAGGAAGCCAGGTAGTGGTGCCTTCAGCTCTGTGATTCTTCACAAGAAACATATCAGGCCTCCTGGGTCCACATCATGAACTGCCAACTCCACCACCATCAACATCCCTACCTACCAAAGGCCAAGGGCAGTTTAATTGAAGCTGACCTCTCCTGTGTTTCCTTCATGCTTTCGTCCCTAATGTCTGCCCAATCTTAAATTCTTAACATTTGGAAATAAAAACGTTCATATCATTCTGTACTTTTCCAGTTTTCTATGGGAAAAATTATATACTCTACATTTTCTAGGATATGCTTTTTATTTTTGAAAACAACTTGTGGAATTTCAGGGACTCCTTTTTTCTATCATTAAGAGGTAACTAAGGCTAATTAAACAGTTTTAGCATTAGGATCTTGTATCTTCTATGAATTTACAAAAATCTATTTGATACTCCAAAACCAAGATTTTTACTGACTGTCCTCAGCCAGCTTCCCCTTAGGATAACTGGTATAGAATGCTGTGTCTACTATCTTTTGGGAGTGGGAGAATAGGGGAAGCAGGAAGTTAGAAACCTGGCAAAATACCAACATTAAATATTATCAAATGTCCTCTGAACAATATGCCAAAAACTGCTAAACCCAAAGATGTATCCAACATGGATTGTCACAATCTGTGCCCATGGCCTGGCTGCTCTGCTGATTACATTTAATTAACAAATTTACACAAGGTAGGGAGAGTTAGGGTGAGCTTTCATTCTCCTCTCCTTTCCATCTTGCTTGTTTACTCACAGGGCACTTGGACCCCTCATTCTCCTGCTGCTTATGACAGTCAAGGTTGTGGCAACTGGCAGGGCACAAAGGAGTGGTGCCTGAGGTGTGGCTGGGCTCTCAAAGTCCAGAGTCCTCAGCTGTGAATTGTTCCCTGGTTCTCCAGCATCTTCCTCTTACACAGATTCTGAGACCCTGCTGAGCTGCTCCCCAGACAAGCACTACATGTGGGCAGCTGGGCCACCCCACAGGGAGGTTTTTGTTCAGGGCTGTACCACTGTGGGAGGCCAGTGTGTACCTTGCATGCAGTAATAAACCCCGACATCCTCAGCCTCCACCCTGCTGATTTTCAGTGTGAAATCTGTCCCTGCCCCACTGCCGCTGAATCTGTCTGGGACCCCAGAGTCCCGGTTAGAAACCTTATAAATTAGGAGCCTTGGAGGCTGGCCTGGCCTCTGCTGAAACCAATTCAAGTAGGTGTTTCCATCACTGTGTACGAGGCTCTGACTAGACCTGCAGGAGATGGAGGCCGGCTGTCCAAGGGTGACGGGCAGGGAGAGTGGAGACTGAGTCATCACTACATCCCCACTGGATCCTGAAATAAATAGAAAGAAGAGCAAGGTTATGTATAAACTTTATGCATAATTTTCATAAATTTTGGTTTGTTGTTTATTTCAGGCTGTATATGTATTTGTTCATATTTCAAGAACATACAATTTCAAAATGGAACTCAAGGGATCCAAGGCTCAAAGAGGTCTTCAGAAGACCCCACACCATCCCCTCTTTCTGTGTCAGTCTTTCCCAGAGCATAGATCCTTGTTTCTCCTTGAATCTCCCTCACTCTCACAGATCTCATCATCACATACCCCATTCTGGAGGACAACATGTGCACGTCCAATACAGGAAAGGAACACACATAGGAGTGTAGTGAGACCCCCAGAGATCACTGCTGATAGAGGCAGTGGGGCCCCCAGAGCTCACTGTTCCATGCCATTCTCCTCCCTCATCTCCCTTCTGCCCTTACCTGGGACCCAGAGCATTAGCAGCCCCAGGAGCTGAGCAGGGAGCCTCATTGTGAGAAGGTGAACTGAGGAGTCCTGATCAGTCAAGGCAAGGTTAGAGCTGAGCTTTTATCTCAGACTCACAAGGAAATTCCTCCCTAAGGGATAATATGCAAATCACCTGGTGGGTGCAGTGGGGTGGAAAGAGGCAAGGACAGGGTAGAAGTCTCTCTTGTGAGCAAAATGACTTAAATATCTTCTCTGTTTGGAGGGAAACCAATAGGCATAAAATCTATGCTGCCTATGTGGGAGAAATTTAAGTATTTCCTTCTGTCTTCTCTAACAGATTTCTTGTTTCATAGCACTTTCCCAGGCACATTTTATACTTCTTGTTAATAAGGCCATGTTTCCACAAATATTTACTAATTCTTATGTTTTTGTTCATTTTTGTTTAAAAGAGTTCAGATTTGGCCCTTTCAATTTTTAAAAAATTTAAATAAAACACACACAAAGTAAAGGACAGAAATGTTAAAAAGTGCAACTGAATAAAGTTTTACATATATTCTCCGCTGAGATTAAACTGTAGAATACTTCAGAATCTCCAGATTCTTCCCTCATGTACCTACCTTTCAGGAAACAGCTGTTCCCCCAACCCAGTCAAGGAAACTGGCATTCTGACATCTGTCCAAATAGATTGGATTTCTCTGCAGGAAACCTCATATAAACGGAAGTAAACACGTTTGTTTGGTCTAGCTCTTTTTTTGTTCCCTTAGTACTTTTGAGGCCTTCCTTCCTCCCTACAGATTCAAGTTACTGTCCGCTGTCATTTTTTTGTGAATCTGAAGAATTTCCTAGAGAATTTGTTATACAGCATGTCTTTAAGTAATTATTTCTCTTCATTTTTGTTTATCAAGAAATGTTTTTACTTTACTTTTATTTTGAATGCATACTTTCATGGGATATTGAATCCTTGGTTTTGTTTTGTTTTGTTTTCCAGCATTTAAATATGTCATTCCACTGTTTTCTAGCCTCCTTTGGGCATGATGAAAAGTTAGCTGATGGCTTTATCACTGTATTTCTGTATATAGAGAGTCATTTTATGTTTGATGCATTTGAGATTTCCTCCTTGTCGTTGGTTCAGCATTTTAATCATAATATGTATAGTTATGTGTATCATTGTGTTTGTCCTGAATAAGTTCTTTCGATTTCTTTTCTCTATAGATGAATGAGTTTCATTGCTTCTTGAAAGCTTTTGTCATCCCTCCAAAATTTTTTTGGCCACTTTCTGTCTGTCTTCTCCTTTCTGACTCATTGCATATTTCTGGTCTTCTTCACATTGACTTGTAAACCTCTAAGGTCATGATTATTTTTCTTTAGTTGTTTTCTTTCTTTTTCAGATTAGATAATTTCTACTAAATTGTCTTTAGGCTCATTGATGCTTCTGCCAGCTTAAACTCCTGTTGCCCTATCTAGTGAATTTTCCATATTGTTTTTATATTTTTCATGTAGAATTCCTATTTGGTCCTTTCCCATAGTTTCCCTTTCTCTGTTGAGCGATCCCATTCTTTGAGTCATTGTCTTTGTATTTTCCTTTTTCAGTCCTTGCTCATAGTTTTGAATATTCTTTGAAGCATTTATGTGACAACCACTTAAAACTCTTAGCACAATCCAGTATTTAGGAACAGTTAAGAGTCAGCTTCCACTGACTGATTTATCTCAATATGGTTTATGATTTTCTCTTTCTTTTCAGGAATTTTTATGGAAAAATGCCTATTGATAATATATTTTTGCATGTCTCACAAATAATATATAATTCTGCATTCTGTTTTATTTTTCTAAGATTGTTGAATTTCCTCTTAATAGCTTGCCTGGTCTTATGCTGTAGAATCTATCCCTTACTAACTGTTCGGCCATTGATATTTCTGCTTTTTTTTCATTTTAAGTTTTAGCCAGAAGCCATACCTGTGTCTGCACAGTTTAGTAATCACCAATAACTTGGGCATTTGTGTTGCTCAAACTCCTTGAGCTCAATAATCTACTTTCTGCCAATGTATATGTGTGTGGCTTGAAGTGTGCACATAAAAGATACCTCCTTCACTTTTATTCACTGGGCCCACTTGGGTCTCTGTCACTCAAATACGCAATTTCTAAGTCACATCTGCTCATTCTAAGAATGTGTGCAGGGATGATCTCTATAATTCTATGACTCCATGGTTTCCAGTAATCCATTATCAAGTTTTAGCTGGTGTACCACTCTCCCCAACCAGGGTCATCACCTTGGACTTGCAAAACTCTGGGCCTTTTCTGGGCATTTCCTGCAGAGTTCAGCACCATTAGCTGAAAACACTGAAGGATCTTGTTCTACTCTCCATCTCAGCTCAAGTCAATCCCCTTTGGCAACAAGCTTGTAGTTGTTGCTACCATTTCAGCTGGTAAAACTACAGTTCTAAAATTCTTGTTGACGAAGCTTGGGTGAAAAAAAGCAGTTCCAGGCAAAAGGCCATAGACTTTTCCTATCTGTTAGTCCAAAGTGCACCATTTTGTAAGCCCCCCGCCATTTTGTAGATCTTGGTCAAAGTGAAACATTCCACGGGGGTTGGAACTGTGAGAAACATCCTGCCTAACCACCTGACTACAGGAACATCCCTGTCGTCTTCTGCTGGATAGTGGGTCCAATAATTATTCTTATCACACCCTGCTGGGCAAAGGGCCCAAGGAACATCCTTGGCAAAACTGGCTGACCACAGGAACATGTTATCAACGTCCTGCCGGGCAGCAAGTAATACCGTCTAGACCCCTCCCGCCCATACCTATAAGTACCCCAGCCTGTAAGCGGCAGCAGGCTCTGGTATTAAGCTAGTCCCCCACCTCCACAGTCTTGTGCTGGACATAAAACCTGGTTTGCTGTAGAGCCGCCAACTCTCTCTCTGTCTTTATTTAACCCTTTCCTTCCCTTCAAAACCTAACACTGTCCTTACTCAAAGTTCTCATCCTTTTTCAAGATACAGCTGTATCTCCTTCTATTGTGTTTTGCTTTATTGTGCTTTATATGCTTTCTAGATACTGTGATTTTTACAAATTGAACGTTTGTGGCAACTCTAACTTAGTTAAGTCTTTTGGTGCCGTTTTTCCAATGGTGGGTGCTTACTTCCTGTCTCTATGTCAGTATTGTTCAGCAATAGTTTTGAAAAATTAAGATATGTACATTTTTTAGGCATAATACTGTTGTACAATTAACCGAATACAAGATAGTGTCAGCATAACCTTTATATGCACTGGAAAACCAAAAAATGAGTGTGACTGCCTTTATGATGATATTCATTTTATTGCAGTGATTGGAAACTAGACCAGCAATATCTCTGAGGTATGCCTATAAATACGTCTCAATTTCTTTGATGTCTTTGGCGAGGGTGCACTTGCAGTGACAGTGGGTCTGGGGCTGGGCATGGGCTAGTCCACATAAAGGTGGCTTACTGTCTGAGTTGCCAGGGCAGGGTGAGACCCTGAGGCCTGGGTCTGGGGCAGTGCAGAGGGTAAGGTTGATGCCAAGGGGCTGGGAGGTAGCCCTGTCACAGGAGAGAAAACAATGGCTCCTCACTGCGGAGTGCGTATAGCAGCATCTCCCTCTCTGAGGAGTGCGCAACTATGGCTGCAGGTAACCGTCCAGGCAAAAGCACCAGTGGCTCCTGTGGAGCAGGCTGCTGTGATCCTCAACAAGAAACATGAAAGGGCCTCCACTAGGAAAGCTGAATGGTGGGGGATTGCCTGGGTGGCTGCTAAGGTTATCAGCAGCAAAGGCTGCAGGGTCCTCCCACAGAGCAGGCTATGGGGCCCCCAGTGGCACCACCGCTGGCTGATAACAATTGCTTCCCCTTTCTTTGTTCCTAGAGGTATCAGGGCTCTCGGGTGTGCCATCAGCTTCCAGCCATCCTTTGCGTGTGCTCATTCTTGGCTTTTTACCCTATCATGTTGCTGCATGTTTGTAATTGAACTCTTCAGCCCTGCCAAGGTATTGGCCTTCTTGGATAACTGACTAATTGCTGGGTTTTGTGAGGGGTGAAGCCTGGTATCTCTTACTCTGCTATCTTGCTGACATCAGGTCCCCAGGACATCATTTTGATGATGATACTTTGAATTTTGCCCTGACACTATTGCGGAATAATACTTAGGCTTGATGGGGTGAGAATTAGAGCATTTAACATGTAAGAGGGATATGAATTGTTTGGGCCACAGGGTTGACTGATGCCAGTTATATCCTTCAAGATGGCTGTCACAAGGCCTACCATTCTACAGGTTCCCCTAAAAGTGTGATCTCTGGGTGGGGTTTCCACAATGCCGTATGCCTATCTCCCCCCACAGTTAATCAGAATTCTGAATCTCATATTCTTTATAATTTGACTTTCCTCTCTGTTAATTTATTCTATATGTATTCATCAAGTAATATTTTTAATTTATTTGTTTAAAACCCTATAAGAAGGAATTCATACAAATAAAAGCTAATTTATGAATCTTTGTCTTTGTGCCTAGTGCTTTGTGTGTCCTCTTTAAGAAATGTATTTCTGCATCTGTTTATCATATCTGTTTTTATGCTCTTTACTAAAAGCTTTATTATTTTGCCTTTATATTTCAGTTTATGATTCACTTAGAGTTGATATTTATATAATATAGAGTTGAAATGTAGAAGTCAGGATTCATTTTGATGTAATATAGATATCTTATTGATCCAATACTTTTCACTTATTGTATATTTTTCTACTGATTACTGGTGTGAATGTCTGCGTCTCATCCAAGATTCCTGTTTACCCCATGCAACAGGATTACAAAGTGGGGCCTTTGGGAGCTGGTTATTCATGAGGGTTCCACCCCTGTGAATGGGATGAACGCCCAATAAAAGTGGCTTCACACAGAGTTTGTCTCTTTTGCCCTTCCACCTCCACAACATGAAGACACAGCCACAAGCCACCATCTTGGAAGCCGGAGCAGCCCTCATGGGACAAAAAGATTGTCAGTGCCTTGACCTTGGACTTCCCAGCCTTCAGAACTGTGAGAAAGTACATGTCTCTTGTTTTAAATTACCTCACCAAGATATTTTTCTCTTTCAGTATGCATGGTCTGTGGTAACACTTTTTTTTTTTTTTTTTTTGAGACTGAGTCTCTGTCATCCAGGCTGGAGCGAAGTGGTATGATTTTGGCTCACTGCAACCTCTGCCTCCCAGGTTCAAGTGATTCTCCTGCCTCAGCCTTCTGAGTAGCTGGGATTGCAGGCATGCACCACCACTTCTGACTAATTTTGTATTTTTAGTAGAGATGGGGTTTCTCCATGTTCATCAGGCTAGTCTCAAACTCCTGACCTCAGGTGATCTGCCCGCCTCGGCTTCCCAAATTGCTGTGATTACAGGAGTGAGCCACCGCGCCCAGCCCAACCTGTTATTCTTATGCAAGATTCCAATGGCTATTTTTGTCCTTTTTAAATGTATTTGTGATGTGTATGTATCTATATATACACACACACACACACTCTCTCTAAATATATTATACACATACATATCACTATATATATATACATACACCATATATAGTGTGTGTGTATATATATAGTGTGTGGTATGTGTGTGTATATATATATACTATATATATATGAAACATCATTTCAATTTCACAAATGTCCTCTGGGATTTTAACTGTCACTGTATTGAATTAATTAAGGGAGAATTATGTTACTCACAATATTAAGTTTTATAATGCAAGAATGTGGTATAAACTTCTATTTATTGAAGTTTCCATTGTTTTCTCTCAATAACTGAGCAGCCACCATAGTAGCTTCCCATAAGTAAACAGAAGGCTTGAGGAAAAAACACCAGCCGTCTTGTGGAGGTTTGGTTTCCTGTGGAATCACTGTGGAATACACACTACTATGCTGATAACAGTGTTAAAGTACAAAATCTTCATGCTCCAGCCTGCTGATAATGAGACTGAAGTTTACCCCAAACCTACTGACACTCCACCAGGCTGGGACATTGATGGTCCTGGTGGATGCACCATGGATGAGGAGCCTGAGCGCCTGCCCAGGTTTCCACTGATACACTGCTAAGGAGCTGCTGATACTCTACTTGGCTCTGCAGGTGAGGGTGGCTTTTTCCCCTAGAGATAAAGACAGGGAGGCTGGAGACTGTCATCACAATTTCTCTGGTGGTATCTGAAATTGGAATAAAAACAGAAATGTCACACATGTAAACCAGATCATACCTATTGTCTTCCCAGTGCATCCAGGACCATTGATCTATAATGAGCTTTAATCATTGCGCCTTCCCAGCAGGTGGTGCCAGGTAACAGGACTCAACAACGTTGAGAAAGTTTCACTGACATGCAGAACCATCCAGTGTTTCCTGCACCTGGGAGCCAGAGTAACAAGAATCAGAGCAGCTGAGCTGCAGTTTCCGTGGTTCCCTCTGGTCCTAACCGAGCTGCTCTTTCACAGACCTACTCCATGCATTGATATGAGCTCTGGACAGCAGGGTGACTGGGAGAGACATGCATAATAGCCGCAGATGGCACTGGGCTTCGGAACTGCAGAGACCACCTGCCTCCTCCATGCACTAAGCAGCCCATGCCGAGGTGGTCAGGTTAGAAAAGGCTGTTGTTCCAGCCCTTAGTGGAGCATTCAACGCACAAGAAGTCTTCAAGATTTCAGTAGATGGCAATTGGTATTGTAGATGGTGTTTCTGTTGTTGCTGTTACTGTTATGATTATTATTTCCTTGGATATGGGCTCTTTTTTATTTGCTTAGTTCTCTACCTTTAAAAACACCTCCTGTAGAGAATAGATTCAAAGATTATACTCTGGATAAAGTCCTTTACAGGCTTGAGCTAGAAATATCATTTCAGAATGAATTTAAGGTTTGAGAGATTTGTGTCGTGAAGAAAAGTTTTCAAAGGACTGAAGTCCCATGCAGGACTCCAGCCCTGCAAAACATTCCTGGAAATAGACTACATTTCATAACAGACCACAGAGGAGAGTGCAGCTGCTGGCACTACCAACCCTCACTACAAAACCAGCCTAGGATGAAGGCTTATGCTCAGGGCTTTACCACCGTGCGAGAGACTGTGTGGTTCTGCTGGCCCACTGTAATCGACTTCACCATGGTGGTTAGTCTGATCTCTGATGTGTGTTACAATGTTAGGTTCTCAGGACAGGTTGTAGTTCTTGGAAAGTTGGATGCTTAGAAGTGCCAGTACTCATGTGAGCCTCCTTAGTTGAAATGCATATTGCTGAGCCCATGCAGGGACCTCAATGGGATAGCTGGGAAGGTGACTGACCGACGTCCATGTGTTGGATCATCTTAATTATCCTGAGTCTCCTGCTCAGTAGTGGCCTTTAGATGGGTATTAACTTGGAAAACCACTGTTTTCAATCTGGGTTCATTTTGAAGGGTCCAGTCATAGCTTTTCTAAAGTAATTTTGTCTGCAATCCTTCAGCTATGTTTCTTGTAAGACCTGATAAGCTGTCAAAACCAGCAGTCAACTTCATCAAATTGCCAATCGCTCTTTGCAAAGTGACCATGAGATGTAACTCTTGAATTTTACTCAGTGTTGTGATTTCCACTCTGCCACGACATCCTTGACCTAGCAGTGATATGATAACAGTCAAGTATAAATCTCATAAATTGTGTCTCCAAATGCAGAAATAATTCAGAAACATACAGAAACACCTCAATTAACCTGGAATTGTAACCTTATTTAGACACGAATACATACAAATATAAATATGTGCAGCCAACGATATACCAAAAAATATACTGCCTATGTACCTACATGTATATTATAAACACGTGGAGATTTCTATAAATGATGTAACTATTTTTACTCAAATGATGTTTATGATGTTCCTTTTTTTCTCAAATATTACTGTTTTAATTTCTTTTTAAAAATCTTTATGATGTACTGCTAAAATTTAGACAAAGTCCATACATTTTAATAAAATACATTTATCTATGTGGGCAGATGTGGAAATATTGTAATAGTGAGTATTTGCACAATAATGGTTGGTAACTAACCACTCAAAACTCAGTAGCTTATAATATTAAGCATGCATTTTCATGTTCATGGATTTTCATGTTAATGATTTTGGCTGATCCAGGCAGAGCTCAGCGGGGTGTTTCTACTGCAGCTTGTCTGAGCTGCACTGAGCTTATCTCCAGTGTTTGAATTGTGTTTCATTTGGGCTCAAGCCTGAAGGGCAGTGATGGCTCAGTACACATTACAATGTTAAGTGACAGGACTGAACAAAATCCCCAAAGCAACATGCACAGGCAAATATTTGATAATGATATTGATAAATAATTATGTTTCTTATTCTTGACAATCTCTCAAATGCTTTCAATTTTAACTCTTCATTAATTAGGAAGTAAAGATGGATGTATTTTTTTAACATGTGGCTTTAAATAGAAATTTCCGTAAATCTCCTCATAGGGGGAGAAATCTCTTCACCTAAAGTAAATATTCCTTAAAGCGCAGTTCTTAAACTTTGCATGAGTCACTTGTTAGCTTCCTAGAATGTAGGTTTTCATTCTGTTCATTTAAGGTGGTGCTGCATTTTGCATTGTTTTTATTTTGTAAATTGTATTTGCTTACTTGCATTTGTTTATTTTGTTTCTCAAATGATAGTTATATATTTTACGCAATAAAATGAAATAAACAAAAAAAAACCTCTTCATTTTTCTGTTGACTCTGTGACCTAATGAAGTTTTCTTCCTATGATCCCAACTTGCTGATGACACTTAGAAGCACACCCTAACCTGTCCGGGGGCCATCCTCTAAGTGGGCTAAATTTGAGAGCTGGGGAACTAGTGACCATACTGGGCTGTCTGCCGTTAACGCTTCATTATTATCATTGCTTTTTTTTTCTTTTCTTTTCTTTTTTTTTTTTTTTTTGAGATGGAGTCTTTCTCTTGTCACCCAGGCTGGAGTACAATGGCATGATCTCAGCTCACTGCAACCTCCACCTCCCTGATTCAAGCGATTCTCCTGCTTTAGCCTTCTGAGTAGCTGGGATTACAGGCACCCACCACCATGTCCGGCTAATTTTTGTATTTTTAGTAGACACGGGGTTTCGCCATGTTGGCCAGGCTGGTCTTGAACTCCTGATCTCAGGTGATCTGTCTGCCTCGGCCTCCCAAAGTGCTGAGATTACAGGCCTGAACCACCATGCCTGGCCACCATTGCTTCTTGAAGTAGATTTCCCAGCACTCCTTTTGCCTTTCTGGTTTCCTAACCATTATATCTTCTGGTCTTTGAAAAGTTGTAATTTAGACATGGGTTTCCTATATTAGGAAAACCTTTCTATTTAGGTTACCTACAATAGCTTATCTTTTGTTATGTTAACCTGGACCAATGCTGTAACCCAGAGTCCTCATAGGTAATGACTCTTTTATGAAATTAGGAGAGGCATTGCCATGTCTGCTCCTGGGGGCTGAGGAGGATAAAAGAAACTAAGGATGTAGAGACACCTCCCTTACCCCTTCTATGAAAACTGCTCAGTGACCTTCAGAGTGTGGCTGCATCTGAGAAACACTCTCAGCAGATCACCAGGAGAAGCAGCTGGGGCAGCCCAGCCTCATATATCTGCTTCCTTGGGCAGCTTATTGGGTTTGTAACACTGTGAGAGGGTCACTTTTATACTGTTGATCAATAATAAGAAGTTGCAGCAACTTCAGGCTGCAGGCTGCTGATGGTGAGAATAAAATCTGTCCCGGATCCAATGCCACATATCTGCAATGGGACTCAGGTTTGCAAATTGGATGCATCATAGATCAGGAGCTCAGAAGCTTTCCCTGGCTTCTCTTGGTATCAGGCTAAAACATGGCTAATGCCCTGTCTGACTTGCCTGGCATGTGATGGTGACTCTCACCTAGAGAGGAAGACAGCGAGGATGGAGACTGGGTCATCTGGATGTCACATCTGGCACCTGAGATGGGAAACAAAACTATTAACACTATTAACCATGTTATGAGAGGACTTTCCTGAATAGCCAGGTAGTACTGACCACACTGGCTCAGTAAATTCCTAGTGTTCTCCTTATTTATTTGGGAGCCAGAGCAGCAGGAGCCCCAGGAGCTGAGCAGGGACCCTCATGTCCACACTGTGTCTTGACTGGGACTGACTCTTGCAAGTGGTATGACCAGCCTGTGTACAAGTCTTCAGGAAGTTGGCTGTGTTTTTTTGAACATGAAAATTTCGACAGATGCAAGAATGACTTTATCTCCATAATATTGCACAGGCCTAGTGTCCCCCAGGGGTCCTAAGATTGATCAGGCCTGCATACACTTGTCAGCAGAGAACATGTTTCTCTCTGGGGGCCACAGAACAGAATCTGTCTACTGTCCTGCAAGGAGATTGCTTTTCTGCTCTACTCATAGGTCATGACCTACTTTTCTTGCTATCTTCCCATCTAAGACCTGGCTTGTTGGAGAAGCATGTCTCCAGAATCTGCAATAAATTTTACAAGTGTCCTGTGTTTGGTACTGATGAATATTATTGAGGCCAGAGAGACTTCTTCTTTGCTCTGATCCTCTAGAGCCCTTGATGTTGTAAATCATCAGCACTATCAGCCAGAGATACAATGATGAGGTATAAGAAAGATGGATGGATACATAGATGGATGGATAGAAGGACAGATTTATTTATTAAAAATAAGAAAAAGGAAAATGTTAACACAAAATATGTGAAAGTAGTGTAATGCTTTGCAAGGATTGGGTAATCCTTGTACACTGGGTAAATGACATGGCAAATCTCTTATCTCAGATACGTGATTGTCTTCCTCTATTTCTACATTTTCTTTCCTACTTCTTTCATCTAGGCCAACATCAGAAATCTTCTCCCTCCACTTCTGAAAAGTGTCAGCTACTCTCTAGCTCTGTGTGTCATCATGCATTCCCATGCTGGATGTTTCCTGAGCTCCTTGGATTAATATGTGTGCCTTCCGTCATTCTTAAGCTAATATCTTCCGGAAACTGAGATGTTACCTAGACCCAGTGCTCACATCTACTCTTGAATCTACTCTGTTCCATAAACTGTTTATTTCTATATTACCAATCTCTTCCAGTTTTTAAGAGAAAGCAGTTCTTAATGACTGGGTTTCGGGCATTTGACCAAAGTAGGTTCAGAAAGAAAACCATGCACCAAAATGAAGGGGAAACCAAAATATTGCACAGGGTGTGAAATCCACATGGCATATATATGTGCTAATACAGAGCCAATTTTCTTCTACATCACACCCTGATACTTGAGGTCCTGAAATTACCAATTCAAATGCTCTAACCCTAACTCCCAGGGACCTGGCCCCTTCTCTGGGCTTGTTCCCCTGAGAGTAGCTACGCAGTAGGCATTCCCCCGTCAGACACAAGGTGAGGCCAGGTTTCTGCTTCTGGGAGGTGGGATGGCATGTGAATGTGTGTGAAGTGTCTGTATATGTGTTCAGGAGACCTTGTGTGGTGTGGAAAAAGCAAGAGATGAGGTAATGGCAGTAAAGTCCCAATTGCAACCCTAAAGCATGACCTGTTATCCTCACACTACCAGGTGCTGGTGAAGAACCTTGAGGAGCAAAAAATATCTAAATTCAGACGTGGGCTTCCAGATATTCAACCTGTAGCCAAAATAGATTAGAATGGACTAGATTTACACTCCTCTCTGGATTAACTAAAACACGGGACACAATACATGAAGCAAATGTTTTCAAGAAATTGGACGTTAGAAATTAAGAATATTGAGCCCAGAAGATTTTAAACCAAAGGAGATGAAATTTGGATTGGTCCATCTGAGACCCTGAGGAGAGTTGCCAGAGCATTGTGCAGTAAAAGGAAATCCATGAGGTGCCTGGGAGTGTCCCTGAATAGAGGAAAAAGAATTGGAGGTCCAGAAAGACAGAGAAACAAAGGAGGGAGTTCAGAGAGAGCCCAGGCTATCCCCAGATGCCTCCCTTAGTATTCCACAGACCACTGATGAGTACATGCACATGGAGACCCTACCTAAGGCTGCAGAAAGACTGGCTGAAGGATTACAGGAAGATTCCTCAGTCTCCTCTTTTCATGTCATGAGACACTGCAGATGACTGGGAACCCGGTGGCTCTCCAGAGCTGATTTGTCATGCACTTTTGATGACATGAAGGTTATTCATGTTGGCCTTCTCTAGTAGGTTCACCCGGAAAGCATTATATTTAGCAGGAAAAAAGGAGGCAACCATGCCCTCAGTGTGGAGTGGTCATTAGTATTGGTTACAAATGTGAACTGCACTAAGCATAAAGGGATTCATTATGGGATATTAAATAGCTCAAAAATTGTTGGAAAGCCTTAAGAACAGGCTCCAGGCAAAGCCTCTGGAACAATCTCACAAACTGCGCTGCCGATTCAGGCTGCTGAGGAGTCCTTACTGCCTGAGACCCCATATTCATACTGCCTCCTGCAGAGAAGACAGCTGTTCCTGTCACTACAGCCCACAGAAGGACAGCATCCCTGCCAGCAGCTACCAGAGATTTGACCCCTATCCTGCAGCTCTCCTTGTGTTGATAGTATCCCTAAATTCAGTCCCTTTCATATTCATTGCTTTTCATGGCTACATGTCTTTTTCTATCTCCATCCACCCTTGTGGCTTGACATCACCAATACACACTTTCCCACACTTGAATTCCTTTTTCACACATTAAGAGCAATGTGTTAATACCTAACATATTGCAAACGTTGTCTTTACAAGTAACAGCAGGATCACTTCTACCTAAAGAATGGGGACATCCAAGACTGAACCAGGAAGAAGTTGAATCCCTGAATAGACCAATAACAAGTTCTGAAATTGAGGCAGTAATAAATAGCCTATCAACCAAAAAAAGCCCAGGACCAGATGGATTTACAGTTCATTTCTACCAGAGGTACAAAGAGGAGCTGGTACCACTCCTTCTGAAGCAATTCCAAACACTTGAAAAGGAGAGACTCCTGTCTAACTTATTTTAAAAGGCCAGAGTCATCCTGATACCAAAACCTGGCAGAGATAAAAAAAAAAAAAAAAAAAAGGAAAAAAACTTCAGGCCAATATCCCTAATGAACACTGATGCAAAAATCCTCAATAAAATACTGGCAAACCATATCCAGCTGCACATCAAAAAGCTTATCCACCACGATGAAGTTGGCTTCATCCCCGGATGCAAGGCTGGTTCAATATACACATAATTCATCACATAAAGGGAACTAGAGAAAAAACCCACATGATTATCTCAGTAGATGGAGAAAAGGTCTTCGATAAAATTCAACATCACTTCATTTCAATAAACTATGTATTGAAGAAATATACCTCAAAATAATAAGAGCCATTTATGACAAACCCACAGTCAATATCATACTGAATGGGCAAAGCTGGAAGCGTTCCCCTTGAAAACCGCTACAAGACAAGGATACCCTCTGTCACCACTCTTATTCAACATAGTATTGCAAGTTCTAACCAGGGCAATCAGGGAAGAGAAAGAAATAAAGGGTATTCGAATAGGAAGAGAGAAATTAAATTATCTTTGTTTGCAGATGACATGATTTTGTATCTAGAAAACGCCATTGACTCAGCCCAAAAGCTTCTTAAGCTGATAAGTAACTTCAGCAAAGTCTCTGAATACAAAATCAATGTGCACAATTGACAAGCATTCTACACACCAACAACAGACAAATAGAGAGCCAAATTATGAATGAACTCCTATTCACAATTGCAACAAAGAGAATAAAATACCTAGGATAGCAGCTAAGGAGGAAAGTGAAAGACCTCTTCAAGGAGAATTACAAACCACTGTTCAAGAAAATCAGAGAGGACACAAACAGATAGAAAAACATTCCATGCTCGTGGATAGGAAGAATCAATATCGCAAAAATGGCCACACTGCCCAAAGCAATTTATAGATTCAATCCTATTCCCAATAAACTACCATGACATTCATCACAGAATTAGAAAAAACAATTTAGCTGGGTGCGGTGGCTCACGCCTGTAATCCCAGCACTTCGGGAGGCCGAGGTGGGCGGATCACAAGATCAGGAGATCGAGACCATCCTGGCTAACACGGTGAAAGCCCATCTCTACTAAAAATACAAAAAATAAGCCAGGCGTGGTGATGGGTGCCTGTAGTCCCAGCTACCCGGGAGGCTGAGGCAGGAGAATGGCGTGAACCCAGGAGGCAGAGCTTGCAGTGAGCAGAGATGGCACCACCGCACTCCAGCCTGGGTGACAAGGCGAGACTCCGTCAAAAAAAAAAAAAAAAAATTTAAAATTCATATAGAACCAACAAAGGTTATGTAGCCAGGACAAGTCTAAGCAAAAAGAACAAAACTGGAGGCATCATACTACTCAACTTCAAACTATGCTACAAGGATACACTAAGCAAAACAACATGCTACCGGTACAAAAACAGACACATAGACCAATGGAACAGAATAGAGAATTCAGAAATAAAACCACACATCTACAGCCATCTGATCTTCAACAAACCTGACAAAAAGAACAAAAACAAAAACAAAAACACAAGCAATGAGGGAAGTACTCCCTATTTAATAAATGGTGCGGGGAGAATTGGCTAGCCATATGCAGAAAATTGAAACTGGACCTCTTCCTTACACCTTATACAAAAATGAAGGCAAGATGGATTAAAGACTTAAGTATAAAACCCCAAACTATTAAAACCCAAACTATAAAAATCTAGGCAATACCATTTAGGACATAGACACAGGAAGAGATTTTATGACAAAAATGCCTACAGCATTTGCAACAAAGGGAAAAATTGGCAAATGAGATCTAATTAAACTAAAGAGCCTCTGAACAGCAAAAGAAACTATCATCAGAGTGAACAGACAACCTACAGAATGGGAGAAAATTTTTGCAATTTATTCATCTGACTAAGTTATAATATCCAGAATTTACAAGAAATTTAAACAAATTTACAAAAATAAAAATAAAAAAAATTAAAAGGTAGGCAAAGGACATGAACAGGCACTTCTCAAAAGAAGACATACATGTGGCCAAGAAACATGAAAAAAGCTCAACATCAATGATCATCAGCGAAATGCAAATCAAAATCACAATGAGATACCATATCACTCCAGTCAGAATGGTGATTATTAAAAAATCAAGAAACAACAGATGCTGTCAAGGTTGCAGGGAAATAGAAACACTTCTAAACTGTTGGTGGGAATGTAAATTAGTTCAACCATTCTGGAGGACAGTGTGGTGATTACTCAAAGATTTAGAACTGGAAATACCATTTGACTCAGCAATCCCATTACTGGGTATATACCCAAGGGAATATTAATCATTCTACTATAAAGATACATGCATGTGTATGTTCATTGCAGCACTATTCACGATAGCAAAGACATGGAATCAACTCAAATGCCCATCAATGATAGAATGGATAAATAAAATGTTGTATGTATACACCATGGAATACTATGCAGCCATAAAAAGGAATGAGATCATGTCCTATGCAGGGACATGGTTGAAACTAGAAATCATCATCCTCAGAAAACTAACACAGGAACAGAAAACCAGACACCAGATGTTCTCACTTAGAGGGGGAGCTGAACAGTGAGCACACATGGACACAAGGAGGGGAATGACACACACTGGGGCCTTTCAAGGGAGAGTGGGTAGGGGAAGAGCACCAGGAAAAATAGCTAATGGATGCTGGGCTTAATACCTAGGTGATGGGTTGATAGGTGCAGCAAATCACCATAGCACCTGTTTACTGATGTAACAAACCTGCACATCCTGCACATGTATCCTGGAACATAAAATAAAATAAAATGAATGGCAAAATCCAAAAACCTTCAGTCCAGAATCCAGCATTCCTCATGGGTCACAAATTTAACCTAAGGTCTAAATTACAAAGGAGACCAGACAACAACACTTTATAAAACTTTAAAGAAAATGGTGACTGTAAAAAGAAAATTTTTCAACAAAATGTATGCATGGCTCACATGATGTTTTGATATCTGTTTTATTAAAATTCTTCCATCCTCTGAGTACTGTCTGTAACCTAGGGTCTAGAAGGGCTAAAATACATTTCCTTGGCACTGTGATAATTTTGTATATATGCTTGTAGCTTGTGTGTATGTGTGTATATACACACACGTGGTCATATAAATTTGTTAAAACATAACTGTTTATATAAGTTTATGCAGAAAGCAATATCTAAATACATATGCAAATGTATATATCATATATAAAAACATACATACACATATATGTATAAACATATGTTTTATTCCTGGAATGTCAACCTAATGATTTTCAACAATCTGCAGTGTATATGTAGAGTTCCATTCTGATTATTCTGTTGAGTATTGCTACATATGTGTATCCTTGATACTAACTATTCCTGTTAGATGTTTCCATAAATGAGCTAAGTTGTATTTTATTTCTTCCGATTTATTTAAGTATTATTTCTTCTATGTTCTTATTTCTTTATGATTTTCTAAGTATTCATATTTATGCAGTCAATTTTCATTAAATGTATCTATATATGTGAATGTTTAATAATGTATTAGCTTTTCAACAATAATAGTTTGTAACAAACCACTCAAAATGCAGAGGCTTACAATACTAGTATCTATTTTCATGTTTACAGATGTTCATATTAACAATAATTTAGCTGATCTAGGCAGGGCTCAGCTGCATGCTTGTGCTGTAGGTCGCTGAGCTTATCTCTAATATATGGATTTTTTTTTAATTGGGGTCAAGACTGAAGGAGCAGTGATCAGCCAGGGCAGTTAACAACATCCTGAGGTCAAGCTACATAAGCAAATTTAAGTCCCATCACCTCCAACACAAGTATACAATATGTGGGTTTCTTCTTTTGCTTTAGCAATTACTCAAGGTTCTAAAACCTTTTCTCCAATTAAGTTTCAAGGTATGTGATCATGCCACTGACAAATAATTAAGTTTTTCAACCTTCAGCATTAAAAAAGCAAATTTAATCTTAAATTAATTAAAGTTAAATCAAATCAAATTGTGTAAAAAATAAAATTGGATGTATTTTCAACATGTGACTTTAATCAGATTTTCTTAAATTGACATGTTGGATAAAAACAACAAAAATTTCTTAGCTGAAGTAAACATTCCCTAAAACATAGCTTCTTAAACTTTCAATGGATCATCTGTTATCTTATGAAAATGCAGATTCCCATTCAGTTGATCTAAGGTGGTTTTGCTGTTTTGAATTGGTAACATGCTCTTAGTGTTGCTACTGGGTTCTGGACAAATTTTGAGTAGCAAGGTTTTTATATTAAAAAAAAGAATAAGAATGTTACATCTGTGTGTATACACACACACATATATATAAACACATGTAAATAAATGTACACATATATATGTATGAATATATTTTATTTATGGAACGTGAACTTAATGATTTTCAATAAATCTATATTATACTATAAAATCCCATTCTGATTACCTATATATATGCATACACACACAGACACACACACATACATATTATATATATATTATATATTATATATTATGATATTAAATAATATATTGTATATATTATATATGTATATAATATAATACAGTATTGTATATATAAAATATATAATATATAAACATATATACTATATATAAAATATTTATGTGTGGGTGTTTGTGTATATATAGGTGTGTGTCTGTATTTGTATGCATATATATAGGTAATCAGAATATATATATATGTATATACATATATACACACACACATACACATACAGGTATTCAACAAAGGTTTTTTTTGGTCCAATGATTGCTATATTATTTAGTGCAATTTCTATTTTTCTTTTTTTTAATATGTAGCTTTTTATTCCTCACCTCCTCCCACCCTCTCCACTTCTGTCTCCAATGTTCATTAGACCACTCTGTATGCCTCTGTGTACTTGTAGCTTAGCTCTCACTTATAAGTGTGGACATAAGGTATTTGGTTTTCCATTCCTGAGTTACTTCACTTAGAATAACGGCCTCCAGCTCCATGCAAGTTGCTGGGAAAGATATTATTAAATTCATTTTTATGGCTGAGTCATATACATATATATATATGACTCAGCCATATACATATATATATAAAAATGTTTATATATATAAAAAATGTTATGTTTATATATATAAAATGTTTATATATATATAAAATGTTTATATATAAAAAATGTTTATATATATATAAAATGTTTATATATATATGTAATGGTTTTTCTCCCTCAATTTTTACTTTGAGGTCCAGGGTACATGTGCAGGTTTGTTACATAGGTAGACATGTGCCGTGGTGGTTCGCTGCACAGATCATCCCATCACCTCAGTATTAAGCTCAGCATCCATTAGCTATTCTTCCTAATACGCTCCCTCTCTTCCTCTTTCTCCCTCCACCACAGACCTCAGTGTGTCATTTCCTCCCCTGCGTCCATGTACTCTCATTGTTAGGCTCCCACTTATATGTGAGAACATGCAGTGTTTGGTTTTCTGTTCCTGCCTTAGTTTACTGAGGATAATGGCTTCCAGCTCCATCCATGTCCCTGCAAAGGGCATGATCGCATTCCTTTTTATGGCTGCATAGTATTCCGTGTGTATATGTACCACATTTTCTTTATCTATTGTAACATTGATGGGCATTTGAGTTGATTCCATGTCTTTGCTATTGTAAATAGTGCTGCAATGAACATACACATGTATGTATCTTTATAGTAGAATGATTTATATTCCTTTGGGTATATACCCAGTAATGGGATTGCTGAGTCAAATGGTACTTCCAGTTCTAAATCTTTGAGGAATCACCACACTGTCTTCCAGAATGGTTGAACTAATTTACATTCCCACTAACAGTGTAAAAGTTTTCCTATTTCTCCACAACCTCGCCAGCATCTGTTGTTTTTTGATTTTTTTTTTTTAAATCTGAGAAGGAATATCGTTCTGTCACCCAGGCTGGAGTGCAGTGGCATGATCTCAGCTCACTGCAACCTCTGCCTTCCAGGTTCAAGTGATTCTTGTGCCTCAGCCCCTCAAGGAACAGGGATTTCAGGCATCCACCACCACCTCTGGCTAATTTTTGCATTTTTAGTAGAGATGAGATTTCACCATATTGGCCAGGCTAGTCTTGAACTCCTGACCTCAAGTGATCCACTTACCTCAGCTTCCCAAACTGCTGGGATTACAGTTGTGAGTCACCTTGCCTAGCTTATTGTTTTTTGACTTTTTAATAATCGCCATTCTCACTGGTGTGAGATAGTATCTCATTGCGTTTCTGATTTGCATTTCTTCAATGATTAGTAACGTTGATCTTTTTTTCATATGATTATTGGCCTCATGTATGTCCTCTTTTAAGTGTCTGTTCATGTCCTTTGCCAACCTTTTAATGGGGTTGTTTTTTTTTCTTGTAAATTTGTTTAAGTTCCTTATAGACTCCAGATATTAGTCCTTTGTCAGATGAATAAATTGCAAAAATTTTCTCCCATTCTTAATGTTGTCTGTTCACTCTGATGATAGTTTCTTTTGCTGTGCAGAGGCTTTTTAGTTTAATTAGATCGCATTTGTCAATTTTTGCTTTTGTTGCAATTGCTTTGGGCATTCTCGTCATGAAATCTCTGCCCGTGTCTATGTGCTAAATGGTATTATGAGATTTTCTTCTAGGGTTTTTATAGTTTGGGGTTTTACACTTAAGTCTTCAATCCATCTTGAGTTCGTTTTTGTATAAGGTGTAAGAAAGGGGTCCAGTTTCAATTTTCGGCATATGGCTAGCCAGTTCTCCCAGCATTATCTATTAAATAGGGAGTACTTTCCCCATTGCTTGTTTTTGTCAGGGTTGTTGAAGATCAGATGGATGTAGGTCTCCAGCATTATTTCTGAGTTCCCTATTCTGTTCCATTTGTCTGTGTATCTTTTTGTACCAGCACTATGCTATTTTGATTAATGTAGCCGCGTAGTTCTATTTATCATATGACTAAATATCATTTTCATGCTATGATTTCAAACTTACTCGTAGTATATGGAAGTACATCCAAGTGTATTATGAGGCCATTACTTCACTGAAAAAATCCTGAAAGTAGAGATACATGACCACACTAGGATGTCAGCTGTCACTTCCCCATCATCACTATCATTCAGGAAGCACATTTGCCAGAAACCCTATTCTTTCTCTGTTTTTTGGTAGAGTTGCCCAGTGAGGGGCCCGCCCTGAGATTGAGAAGTAAGAAGAGGAAGATTCAATACTATCCATCAACACCTGCAGCAAGACATATGGACCGAGGACTGCAGAAGCACCTGATGAAGTCCTCCAGGCAGCTGAGAGCATCTGCACCCCCACCCATGGGCTTCTCAGAAAGGTCTGAGGACCACATGACTGGCAATTGTACCTTCTCTATCAGATGCATTCTGGATTCTGGAATAAAATTCCCCTTTTCTAGTATTTGTGTCTTTGACTATTATACTTGCAAGCCATTAAAAGGCTGTAGTTTAGATTCTCACATCTTGTATTAAAAAAAATCCTACTTGGAAGACCTAGAGTGGCTCACTATTGCTGCATGAATTACAACTGATGCTACAACTCAGACTCCTCATGTGTAATCATTTCTTCTCAATGAAATCAGGAGAGGCATTGCCCTGTCTATGATACTGGGGATTAGGACAAGGAAAGACAGCTACAATGAAGTAGGCCTTCATGGCCCATTTACAAAAACTCTCCAGTGAACTTCAAAGTGTGACTGCAATTTGACAAACATTCTCAGCAGGTGAAGGCACCAGAAGGGGCATCTGGGACAGCTGAGCCTCACACATCTGCTCCCCTGGGTGGTTTATGTTATGACTTGTTACACTGTGGGAGGGAGATTATCATACTGTTGACAGTAATATGTTGCGATATCTTTAGGCTGCAGGCTGCTGATGGTGAGAGTAAAATCTGTCCCAGATCTACTTCCACTGAATCTTGGTGGGACCCCTGTTTGCAAATTGGATGCCCTATAGATCAGGAGCTTAGGGGCTTTCCCTGGTTTCTGCTGATACCAATTTAAATAGTTGCTAATGCCCTGACTTGCCCGGCAAGTGATGGTGACTCTGTCTCCTACAGATGCAGACAGGGAGGATGGAGACTGGGTCATCTGGATGTCACATCTGATACCTGAGATTGGAAACATAAACACAAATATTCATATTATTAGTCATATTATGGGAAGGCTTCCATCAAGAGACAGGCTGTACTGAGCACACTGGCTGAGTAAATTCCTAGTGTTCTCCTTCCTTACCTGGGAGCCAGAGCAGCAGGAGCCCCAGGAGCTGAGAGGGGACCTTCATGTCCATCTGTGTCTTGACTGTGACTGACTCCTGCACAGGGTGTGACCATCCTATTAAGGAGACTTCAGGGCAGGGGGCTGTGCTCTGGGAACATGCAAATCAGCAGGGGATGCGGCAGACTGGGCACAGCTGCAGGGCTGGCTCATCTCAGTAACTCAGCATAAGGGCAGTGCCCCAAGTGTCCCAGGTCAGACCAGGGCAGCACAGATTTGTCTGTAAATAAGTGTTTCTTCCTGGGGGCTGTTTTATTACAAAGAACTTTTTTGAGTTAATTGTCAAAATTTGAAATATTCCTGAGGACTAGATGGAGTAATGTACTTTATTTGTGTATGGAGATTATTTTTTTAAAAATACAATATGCACTCAAATGGAAGAAAGCACTTTGTGCTGTGCTTACATTTCTGTTAGCGTGAAATTATTCTCTTTTGGGAAAGGAAATTAAATAGAAAATGTAACAAGATTGCAATCCCTGTCTACACGCTATGCCTTTCCCTTTCATTGTACTGCTGCTGACTTCCAATGGCCATCTATGCCCCTCACTGCTCTTTCTGAAGCTGGAGAAGGCAGCTCTGCCTGCATGCATAGCAGACCATAGGGGCTCGAATGAGCCTCTCTTTGGACAGTGTTATGGTTTTACTGTGTCCCTCAAAACCCATCTGTTGTTAACTTCATCTCAATGCAACAGAATTGGGAGGTGGGGCCTAATGGGGAGTGTTGAAGTCATGAGAGCTCTGCCCTCATGAATGGATAAAAGCCACTATAAACAGGGCTTGTGCTATGGAACCAAACTAGAGTCCACTCACTCAGCTCTGTCAGATCAGATATTTACACTGAGTTTGCAGCAGGAGAAAGTAAGGGTTTGTTTGTTTGTTTGTTTGTAGGGCATCAAGTAAAGAGAATCAGGCAGTTAACACTCAAATCCTGGCCTCGCTGATGGCTTGCAGGTAAGGGTTTTTTAAGGCAGGAGTAAATTTCAGGAAAGCAGAAGTTACAGGTCAAATTGAAAATTAATACATGGAGGTCACATATTGGTTTTGGCCTAAAAGGGCAGGATATCTTGAAACAGGGGCTTACAGATCAAGAGTGGATTACAAGATTTCTAATTGGCAATTGGTTAAGGAAGAAAAGCTTTGCTTAAAAATTTGGGCTCAGCAGAAGAGAACATTAGCTCAAGCTTGTGGATATGACTTTTACCAGGTCCCTCTGTAAGATATTTAGAACAAAGAACCATGGTTAGAGCTCAGTCCCCAGTTCCCCATTTTGTGAGGTCTATGTGCTGGCAGATTCATTTGGAGGGTGTCTTGTTCTCTCAAAAACACCTCAGAGACATATATTAAAATGTCAGCTTCAGTTTCTGTAGGGGAACCCACCATCCCATGAGTCCAGCTTATTTGGCTATTGTTTTAGGCTTTTATTACTTCCTTGCTTATCATGTTACTTACTTACTTCTTAAGGCTAGGTAGGTGCTTGGAATTTCCTTTGAAGAGACTCAAGATTTTCTATTCTTTCCATGCTTGGGGTGTGGGAGTTGCAGACTCCTGAGAGTGAGTCCCTGCTCTTCCCCATTTGTGGGAGTAGGCTTTCTCTCTCTCTCTTTTTTCTGCTCTTCTGTCATGCTAGGACATGGACTTCCTCCCTTCTGGAGGACTCAGGATTCATAGTGCCATCTTGAAAGTAGATAAACCGAATCCTAATCCAACAGTTCCTTGATCTTAGACTTCCCATCCTCCAGAAATGTGAGAGAATAATTGTCTGCTTTTTATCAATTACAGTTTCAGGCATTCTGTTATACCAAGACACAACAGACTAAAAGAAGCAACATCAGTAGATGATAACAGGAGTAGGAGTATACATACCCCAGCTCTCTCCCCTCAGATGGAATAGTCCAGAGGCATTGTCCCCATGTTTCCACATGGGATGGAGCTTCAGTCATCCTAAGAGTTAGGTGGCTTTTGGGGGAGACTTTTGCTATCCATCTTCTATTTCCTGCTACACTTTCCTCCTTCCCTCCCAGTGTAAATAGGCTGCGTGCACATAGTTTCTTCTTGCTGGTGAACCCAGTTCAAGGTGGAACAAACCCCTACTCTTGGAAGAAGGTATCTCTGCTCTAAATTCTTATCACTTTTCCTTTCTTGGTGCACAAGAAAATCCAGCAAGCACTTAATTTTTCTTTACCAATCTATCTTGGATTTGATTTATGCAGTTGATTTCTTTTGACTCACAAAACAAAAGGAGTCTTTAAAAATAGCTACACACAGCCAGGTGTGGTGGTTCATACCTGTAAGCTCAGCATTTTGAGAAGCTTAGATGGGCTGATTGCTTGAGCCCAGAAGTTCGAGACCAGCCTTGGCAACTTGGTAGCAAAACTCCATCTCTACGAAAATACAAAAATTAGCCAGGCTTGGTGGCACGTTCCTGCAGTTCCATTTATCAGGAAGCTGAGGTGGGAAGATTGCTTGGGCTCAGGAGGTTGAGGCTGCAGTGAGCCGTAATTGCACCAATGCACTCTAGCCTAGTCCACAGAGTGAGATCCTGTCTCAAGAAACAAAACAATACAAAAAGTTCCACAACGCTACATACCATGAATTCCACACTGGAGGCAGTGGACTAAATAGGTCAGAGGGTTCCCAAGTCTCAATTTTTTTCCAGCTCTCTTACCTCATCAATCAGCCTTGTGATTTTTTTATTTTACTTTGAGAACAGTTGTGGAAAATCATGTGTTGTTAACACAATAAATATTACCACAACCCAAAGACATTCACGTCCTCATATCTGAAACCTATGAATGTTACCTTGTATGTTGAAAGAAACTCAGCAAAAGCGATTAGATTAAGGATTTTGAGGACAGGAGAGGATCCTGGATTATCTGGTTGAGAGAGCAGAATCACAAGATCTTATAATAGGGAGGGAGGAGGGTCACAGCGAGACAGCAGGTGGGACTATGGAGAGGGATGCCTGAGTAATGGGGGATGAGGCTATAGAACAGACAATGTTGGGGCATCTTGAAGATGAAAAGCAGAAAATCACATTTTCTTCCTTTGGAATCTCCAGAAGGAATGGAGCCCTATTGACTCCTTAATTTTAGCTCAGTGAGACTTCTGACCTTTAGAGCTGTAGGATCATAAATTTGTGTTGTATCAATCCAGTATTGTTATGGTAATTTGTTTCATCAGCAATAGAAAACTAAGGCAAGGGGAAGAGATGGCTTCTGTCCTTCTGAGGGAATGGCTGTCCTCTGTTCTCCAAAATATTTCCACGTTGCTATCATTTGTTGTCAATTTTAACAAGAGTTGGAGAACACTATATTGTAACAGGAGGTAGCATCAGAATTCTTCTAAGATAGAAAACCTCTGGGGTCAAATCCCTTGACTAGCTCTTGTACAATATGTGTATCTGAGAGCCTAGGGGTCAGCTCTCACAGTAGATGAGAAAGGCAGGGGTTATTCGTTTTCATATTCAGAGGGCAAATTAAATTTGCATGACACAGTCTGAGAGGGAAGAATTGAGTCAGAGAGATTGGAAGAGAAAGAGGCATTTTGGAGGTCAAGGGAATCAAGATGTGTCCCAGCTCTCAAATCTAAAATAAAGTCATTTGCAGTTTGTAGAGGCTCAGAGAGACTTGTGTTTTGATGAGAAAACTGCAGATAAAGCTAATTTAAGATTAAGGTGAGCACAGCATGAGTCAGAGGCAGCAGGCAGCTGTGGATTCCACACTGTCCTTATGGTTTCTTCTTCCTTTTTACAGGCTGTGGGCTCTTCTATGAGACAAAAGTGGTCACATGGAAGGAACACACAGAGGACAGATGTAGATTCAAAGCCCAGCCCACGCTGACCATGTGACTTTGGGCAAAACACCCATGAACTCTGATAATTGTTTTTTTCAGCTGTGCAACGCAGCACTGTGTACACCATGGAGTGTCCTGAGGGTTGAACCAGATGATTCGCTTTGAAATGTGTGTGTGTATAATACAAATACATATATATATATATATATATCTCCAGTCCCTTTTTATTTTATGCACTCTTGAGTGTCATAGGATTAAGAGGCTTAATCCTATGATATCCTTGAGTATCATAGGATTAACATAGCAATATGTTACTAGTCAGATGTTTTTAAAATCAAATTTTTCAGTAGTTATTCTATAACTAACAGGTGCCTCACCATAGGCAGTGGGGCTCGTTGTGCGTTATTTTCACCATAAAATCTCCCACCAATATTTATGTGTAGCATTTGAAAGATAAGATTACAGTTGACTATAACACCTTTAGTCTGGGTTTTCCCCGAGCCCCTTTATGTTAGTGTCCACTCTTGGGTTCCTAAGGCTGTGACCACAGGTCTGAGTTTTGAGTCCTTTCTTCCCACACTAGAGCCTTTCCAAGGACTTGTTCTGTCCTCCTCCATGCTGGAAATCCAGACTCACCTTCCACTTACCCTCCTCAGAATCCAGAACTCACACTCTGGAAGCTTTTCTTTGTAAATCTTCCAAATGCAACCTCTGACAGGAACCCCTCAGCCAGGGTAAAAGTCTGAGAGACCAAAGCCGTAGGGGAGGGCCTGGGATCCTAGGCCAGCTCTCCTCAGTTCTGTTCTCACTGGTTCTGAGTGGCGGGGACCCTGCTAGTGCAAAAGAGGGAGGGTCATCAAATGTCTCCAGAGTCTTTACTCAGCCAGACTCTGTTATAGTTAGAAGGAAAAGAAGCACATGCTAAATAAATAAACATAAATTATTTGTACTTGTATATATGTATTTGTAACATGCTTTACAAATTAAATATATATCTATGATATTTCAGATATAAGTTGTATTAATACATTTGTATATACTGTGCATACACAATAAATATAATATGTCATTTCATGTAAATAAATATAATATTAATTGTTGTTATAAGGTATGGTTTTAAACTTTGATAAGTTGAGCTTGAACATGAAAAACCAGCGATGGTGCCCCACCCCATGGCCCCTTCCCCACTACAGAGCCCAAAGTTCAGGAGGCTCAGGTCCCTCCTCATTTCCTTGCTGGGTCAAGCACTGATTCATAGATGGCTTTGGATGCTGAGGGATCCAAGGGGTGTCTGGGGAACATGAAGCAGCAGGTTTGGAGGAGGCAGGGAGTGGGCCTCGGCTCCCGGTAGAGGGATGTTTTGTGCCCAGAGCTCAGCGTGGACTTTTCCTGCCCTGGGGGCCCCTGAAGGACAGAGCAGCACATGTGGCTCATAGAATTAGGCCATGTGTGGCTTATAAGACAGGATTACAGGGGCGGTCACAGGACAAAAGCACTCCATGGCTCGTTGGCAGCCTTCCCTCTGACTGGAGCCATATGGGATCTCTTTGCCAAGCTTCTGTGGCTCACCCAGCTGCTGAGATTCTGTTCAGAATGGGTCATTTCTCCCCCATGCACAAGCTTCTGAATATTTGTTATTTTATTGCCATTATTCAAGGACCACAGTTTGTTGACCGTGATCTCTCCAAAAGGATTCATGGAGTGAAGTGAGGGCTAAGGTGTCAACACTGTGCCAGGATGTGAGAGAAACAAGGATCGCATCCCTGAAGACAAGGGCAGCTTATGTGTGAGGTGAGGATGAATTGGCCTCATAAATTCAGAGCAGGATGTGGGAGAAAACACATTGACATTCTCTACTCTGTGATGCTCACCAGATGCACTGGAGGTTCCCATACAGAAGGTGGGAAGCAGGAGGGAAGAGAAGGGAGTTAGCATTTTCAGAGCTGCCTCCCATTCTGCTCCACTGAGAAGGCCCCAGATCTTTAGCAGCACCCCAGGCAGAGCAGCAGCTGGGGAGATGTTTGTGCACCAATAATGACAGGAGGATGGGGTACGTGTCCCTGAAGGCAGTTTGGATGCTGATAGCCAAAGTGACATCTGTCCAAGCCCATGGCCCTTGATCAGGGCAGGCATGGTCTCCAGGGGGCAGCAGGAGCTCAGAGCCAGGCCTCGGTTCTGCTGGAGCTGGGCTAGGATGCTGTTCATACCCTGGTCACGCCTGCTGGTGACAGTGACCTTCTCATCTGGGCCAGAGGGATAGGGGCTGGAGACGGGGTCCACACAATGTTGCCACTGGCATCTGAGTGGGGAACAAACATGAACATTCCCAAATATTAATACCAAAGAAGTAGTTCATTCAGTTTGATTAAATTTCAATCAGAAAGCAAAACAGGCTGACAGCAAGTAAATCTTTCTGCTTAATGCAAACAAACCAAACTGAGGATGAAACCGGAGTCCTCCCTCCTCACCAGAGAGTCAGAACAGTAGCAGGAAGAGAAGCAAAACTGGGCCCCAAGTCCACGAGGGCCTCCTGAGGCTGATCCTGCTCAGAGAGGGTGGGGAGGGTGGATGAGTCTGCAGGGATTTTGACACCAAAATGGATGTGGCTGAATGGCTTAAACCACAGAAATTTATGTCTAACAGTTTAGGAGCCTGGAAAGTCCAAGATCAAGGTCCAGAAAAGTTTTCTTTCTGATGAGGACTCTCTCTTCGATTTGCAGATGCCACCTTCTGGCCATGTCCCCACATGACCGTCCCTCAGGGCATGCAGGGAGGGTGGGGGAGGGAGAGAGGGCTATGGTGTCTCTCTTTATAAGGACGCTAATCCTGTGGTATCAGGATCCCGCCCTGATCACCTCTTTAACCCTAATTACCTCCTTACAGGCTCCCTCTCCATCTGCAACCACATTGGAGGTAACAGATTCCAAATAGGAATTTGTGAAACATAGTTCCGTCCATAAGAGGAAGGCTTTGGGGACACAGCCAAGGCAGTAGGGCGGGGCAAGATCAGGCTTCCAGTCTCAGAGCACAGGGGATTTTCCCACCACTAAGCACACTGGCAACTCCTCCCAGGCGAAGCATGTCACACAGGAGACCCCAGTCCAGCCTTAGGGGCTCCCTGTCCATAAGGAGACATGATCATTTTTACTTCCTCATTACTTCTCGGATCAGGCGTCTATCTTTTGTTTATTATGGTGTTTGTCTGCCATCTATTGGCCAGTTTCTAACATAGCATCTTACAGGATTTTAGGTTCTAGGGTCCAATGAGCGTTGACTATGGATGAAATCTTTTCATGGATATTCATGGAGTTGATCCTATGACATCCATCACTAGGACAGATTTTGTAGAAAACATGAAATGGCCCCTCCCCTCAATAAACCAGTCATCTAGTTGAGGACAAACGGTATGCAAGAAAAATATTTGTCACAAAACAATTAGGGTGGCTAGATTCTGGGATCCATGTGATATGCCAAAGATGTGGTTTTGGAAAAAAGAGTGGGCTGTAAAGGACCCTGTAGGGCATAATGGCAGGGACTGGGGTGAGAAGCTGAAGGCCCCTGGTTTGGATCTGTCAACCCAGCCTCATTCCTCCCATCCCAGAAACACTTGCAGAACAGCTCTGAGAACCACAGCAGCTTTCCGAGCTGAGGAAGCATCCGGGGACACCTGATCTTCTAAAAGAACAACTGCTGAGGTTTGTGCTCTCAGCTATAGCACTGCGAGTAATCAGATGTTATCATTTACATCTGTGCTAAGCAAAGTCATTTTCTAAGATGATGAAAATGTCTGTATTTATGAAGTGCAATAGGCTAGTCATTAGTCATATGTGGCTGCTGAGCACATGAAATGTACCTGATGTAACTGAGAAGCTACATTTATAATTTTAAGTATTTCTAATTGACACATCTGTGGCTATTACTGCTAGTGTTTCCCACGTGGAACAGCACAGTTGCAGACAGTAATAACCAGTAATATCATTGGGACACCCAAGCTTCTAACTGTTAAGCAAAGATGTGTCCCAGGACCACTGTACCAAGCTGCGGTGGACCATGGCCAAGGTAGACAAAGCACATGGGTGGATATCAGGAACCTTCCAGGCTGGTGATGGAAGCTGTCTCTCTTGGAGACACTGACTGGGAAGCTGGAGATTGGGGCCCACATAGTTGCCTATAGAATCTGAGGTGGAAACAAAACACAGATCTTCCCCAGTTAATGATGTCCCTCTCCATAGGCTTCCCAGCAGACTCCTGCTGGCTGATCAAGTGGGAGGTGAATGCTGGGCTCCCTGAGCAATGGCCTCAATCTGAGCCATTGTCCCATCTTTTTTTATTATTATTATTGTTCTTTAAGTTCTAGGGTGCATGTGCACAACGTGCAGGTTTGTTACATACGTATACATGTGCCATGTAGGTGTGCTGCACCCATTAACTAGTCATTTACATTAGGTATACCTCCTAGTGCTATCCCTCTCCCCTCCCCCCACCCCACGACAGGCCCCGGTATGTGATGTTCTGTGCCCTGTGTCCAAGTGTTCTCATTGTTCAATTCCCACCTATGAGTGGGAACATGCAGTGTTTGGTTTTTTGTCCTTGCGATAGTTTGCTAAGAATGATGGTTTCCAGCTTCATCCATGTCCCTACAAAGGACATGAACTCATCATTTTTTATGGCTGCAAGTGAGGACTGAGTCAGAGAGATGGGGATGGCAGAGGAGAGAAAATGTGGTCAGGGCCATGTAAGATGTGACCCTGCTGCCATATCTGAAGGAAAGGTTCTTGGTGTTTGTAAAGGCTTTGGGCAAATTGTGCTTTATAGACAAAACTGTAGAAGGGTCTGGGTTTAAGCTTAGTGTCAGCGTGATGAGGACTAGAGGTCGCAGTGAACTTGTGTTAAGAAACACACCCTGCACTTCTGGCTTTGTCTCTTCTCAGGTTTTATAGTCTGTGGGTTCCTCTATGGAATGAATGTGGCTCTGTGGAAGGAACATAGTTAAGGTCAGACAGACCTAGATTCCAAGTTCAGCTTCAACAACTGCTGACCAAGTGACTTTTATGCAAATCAGCCATGTGCTCTCGTGAACAGTTTCCTCATGTGTGAAATGGGGCACTGAGGATGTGAAGGGGTGTCCTGAGGGTTCCGCCAGCTGATGCACCTTGAAGTGTACATACATGTATAGACAGACACACACACATACATGAGAAGAGTATCTAGTGCCCCTTTTATGCATTCTTGAGTAACTGAGAATGTTATGTGAGATATTAACAGTCATATGTCATTTTCAACTAAAATTATCAATATTTATCTTATAACTAACAGATGCTTCTCTGTACACTGCAGGTTTCATGTACGTTTCTTCAATCACAAAATTTTTCACCAATCTATTTATGTCTAGTATCAGAAAGTTAAGCAAGGAGATTGCAAACCAACACAGCACCTTTAGTCTGGATTTTCTCGGAGCCCCATTTGTGTTAGTGTCCTCGGGCTACTGTAACAAGTTCTCAAAAATGTGGTAGCTTCAAACAACAGGAATGGAATCTCTCATAGTTCAGAAGTCCAGAATCAGTTTCACTGGGCTAAGATCTTGGAGTCATCAGTTCTGGCTCCTTCAGAAGCTCTAGGGAGCAGTCTGATTTAGCTCTTCCAGTTTCTGGTGGCTTCTCTCTCCTGGAATGTGGACACATCACTGCAATCTCTGTCTCTGTGTTCACATTGCCTTCTCCACTTCAGTCTATGCTAAATGTCTCTCTACTTCTTGTTTTTTTAAGGACACTTGAGTTCGCATTTAAGTCCCAGTTGATTAATCTGAAACCATCTCCCTGTTTCAAGCTCCTTAATTTACACCTGCAAAAGCCATTTTCCCAAATGAGATACATGCATAGTCTTCTTGGAATGAAACCTCACTATTTGGGGATGATACTCAGTACTACACCATTACAGAACCAGGTCTCAGTGTTAGTCCTGTACATACATCACAATCTCTCTCTCTCTCTGTCTCTCTCTCTCTCTCTCTCTCCACACGCCCTGGCTTCCTCCTTTTCTCAATGTTATAAATCTCTTCAATTCCTTAAGTGTATCCAGTGATACCTATAAACAAATAAGTATCTGAGAAAAGTCTCAATCAATTTAGAAATTTATTTAGTCAAAGTTAAAGAAATATTAGTGAAACAGCCTCAGGAGGTCTTGAGAACGTGTGACCAAGGTGGTCGGGCTACAGGTTGGTTTTATACTTTTTAGGGAGACATAAGATATCAATCAATATGTGTAAGCTGTACATTGCTTTGATATGGAAAGGCAGGACAGTTCGAAGGAGGGGGGCGGTGTTGGGGACTTCCAGGTCACAGGTGTATTCGAAGATTTCATAGGTGGTAGAAAGAGTTTATCTAATGACCTGTAATCAACACAAGGGAGTTTCTGGGTTTAGAAAAAGGGTTTTGGAGCCAAGGTTTCATCATGCAGATGAAGCCTCCAGGTAGCAGGCTTCAGAGAGAATAGATTGTAATTGTTTCTTAGCAGACTTAAAAGGTGCCAAACTCTTAGTTAAATCTCTCTTGGTCAGGAAAGAGACTTAAAAAGGGGTAGGAATCTCTACAGAATGTAGATTTTTCCCACAAGAACCAGCTTTGCAGAGGCATTTTTAAATACATTAAATAAATATATCTTGGGGAAAATACTTTGATTTCTCCTAGGGCCTGGTATCTGTCATGTTGGTATCTTATTGCTATAAAGAGTTTGCTTTGTCAGTCTCAAGGTCTCTGTCTTAATATTAAAAGCTGGTCAGTTGTGTCTGAATTTTAAAGGTAGGATGGTCAGTTAAGGCATATCCAATCATCCACTCCCATCATGGCCTGTACTTGTATTTCAGGTTGATTTTGGTGTGTCCTTGGCTGACAGGAGGAGTTTATTCAGTTGGCTATATATTCAGGGAGCATATAGTGTTATTTTTGGTTTACACACCTATGTCCAGGTAAGAGGGCCCCACACAGGAGGGCTTGCTCAGAACTTGGCTTGCAGGGCTGCTTACAGACCTGCTGTCTCCTGTTGTCATGCACAAGGAAGGACACAGCCAATGACAGCCCTCAGCCATCTGGGGAGAATCTGTGTCTGCAGAGGACAGTCATAAGCTATGAGTCTAGAGGCTTGTGATTGTCTTCAGGGGCCTTGGTCCTCAGCTTTCATGGGAGTTGTGTGGGCACTGGCTCAAATAGCATCCACCAGGATTCTTATCAGAATATCTCATTCACAGAAGGCAGTGGGTAATATGACAGCACAGAGGGACTCTGTGAGGCCAGCTGCACGGAACACTCTGGGAGAGGCCCTGGCACCTTGCAACTTGTGAAGCACATGGATTTGCATCTGTTAACATCATTGTGAAAGATCATTTATTATTGTGATTAACTAAGATAACATCTGTAATAGCTAGGAATAAAAATGTGATATTTTATTGCTAAGATGATTACAAGAAAACAAACAAAAATAGCATGAAGGAAAAGAGCAACACTAGACTGAGGGCTTTGGGTAAGAGGTTGAGACTCAGTAGCGAATCCCCTGGGCCATCTTCTGTCAACAGAGAGGGACAATCAGGAAAGGGAAATGTGCAGTAGAAGCAAAACCTTGGTTAGTAAAAGAATCCTAAGAGAAAACAAGAAGTCTCCTTCCTGAGCATCCTGTTGGTGTCGGGAAGATGCACATAATCCCCCCATTCCATGTCTTACACTTTTCAGTAATTAGGGCTCAGCATGAATTTAGAAGACACCATTCACTTCACAGCAGATGGGGACACAGTCGAGGCAGCAGTGAGAGACAAGGCTGGGCTTTCAGTCTCAGAGCACAGAGCAGGTTCTCCACAATTCCACAGCCTGGTGTCTCCTCTCAGATGTTCCACCTCATTCTTGCCTTAAGGGCTCCAAGTTCTTAATGGGACACTGGCCTTCTTCCTTTCCCAGGGTTTCTAAGAACTTGGCTCTCTTTTGTGTATTGTGGGGTTTGTTTGCCATCTAGAGGCAAGTTTTTGGCATAGCAACTTATGGGCTTTTTCTACTTGTGATATAGAAAATAATTACATAAATAAATTCATCATAAATAATAAATTGACTTAATGCATCAAATCACTAAAAAAATAAGATGACTTTAAGAACTTAGGAGTCTGATGAGGTTAAATAGAGAAATTACTTTCAGTGGAGGACAGAGCAACAGATGATTTTTTTTAAAGTGATGACGTTTTGGGAGTAATTATCATATGATAAATAACAACTTGAAATACGCTGCTAAAATATAATTTTATGCTCAAAAAATTATTTCCAAGAATCATGTAAATACATGTTTAGATTAAAACATACCAAAAATGTGGGTTTATCATCAGGTCCACTCAATGGAAGATTTCTCAAGTGTGTACTTGGAGCATAAATAACATTTATTTCTATTTGCAAGTTCAAGATTTTCAATCTTTAGAAGAAAACAACTTTCCCTTCACTCTGTTCCACTCATGCTTCTGAGGATGGGTGTGGGGGCAGCGACCGTGAGGAAGGAGGAAGCTGTGGGCTGAGGGTGGTCGTGCCTCCTGCCCACCTGAGTGACCTCATGGAGCAGAGCCACCAACACCACTAAGGCCACCTGCCTGTCTCTGCACTGCCATGGCACAGACATAGAAAGGTTGTCACATTTGCTCAACTGCAACTAGTGGCTTTTTTTACCAGCCAATTTTGATTCTCCTCGTATCTTCTTTCAGGTTTAGGAGATTGTTCACCTTTCACCATTTGTTTTCACAGTGTAGCCCTTTGTTACATCAGCATTATATAAGTCATTTGTTTGTTTGTTAAATATATCTAACCATCTTGAATGGGTTGGGACTAATCTTGTGTCTCATGGCAAAGCAGAAATTCAAGGTCGCTAGATGCTGTCAATCACATGAGGGCTACAGAAGGCAATAGCATCGCTTAGTTCTGGGTCATACTACTTACAGTTTGTGTTTTTTTGTTTTTTGTTTTTTGTTTTTTTAAACAGAGTCTCACTCTGTTGACCAGGCTGGAGTAAAGTGGCATGATCTCAGCTCACTGCAACCTCCGCCTCCCGGGTTCAAGTGATTCTCCTCCCTCAGCTTCTCCAGGAGCTGGAATTACAGGCGCATGCCACCACGCCTGGCTAATTTTTGTATTTTTAGTAGAGACAGAGTTTCACCATGTTGACCAGGCTGGTCCTAAACTCCTGACTTTAGCAGATTCACCTGCCTCAGCCTCTCAAAGTGCTGGGATTACAGGCATGAGCCACTGCACCCCACCACACTTTGTGTTCCTTAACTGCATTCTGCATAATGCCTTTTAAGCTCAATGATGCATTTATCAGTATTTTTTAAAACATACTGTGTCACTTTTTTTTTCATTTGAGGGCGCCACTGTGATTGATATCTGTAAAAATTTTGCCATACAATTTTTAAACCTAACAGAAATGGAACTTTGTCATTTTAATTGCACTTACCATGGAATCCTATATCTTGGAATAAACAATCTTCCCAAGTGTTACTTTGTACCTTTAGCCTGAAGCGGATCTTCTTCTGTTGATTCTGCCATTATTTTGTGTCTATCACACGTTGTTATGCCGTGTAGCTCACATGACTCATTATTGGGTTCAATATCATTTAGAACATTATATTTAATAAAATCTATGAAAAGCAGAGATGCTCCATGCATTTACAATTGAAACATAGAATTCGGATTCATTTTCAGGTAATGATATAATCATGTGAAAAGAATGTATTTCTGTATTCTTTGAAATTTTTCTTATGAAAACACAGTAATGAATTTCTACTCTAAAATAGAAATTAGCCTGAATATCTTCAAAACTTTTAGAATTTGGAAGAGAAATAAAAATTTCACATAATTCTGAATGTTTTCTTTGTACTTGAAATAAACTTCATTTTTTTGTCTTTGAGTTTATGCAGTTATTTCTAAAGGACACTTCTGGAATTGTGAAAACTTGCTTTTCACTTGGCAAATAATAATTAAGAGTAATCAATTTTTGACATTAGGATCTCATACCTGCCATGAGTTTACAAAGTCTATTTGAATAATCCAACATCAAACATTTTTACTCAGTGTCCTTAGCTGTACTCCTCTGCAGACAGCTTGTGTAGAATGCTTTCTCCTGTAAGACACTGGAAAGGAGGGTTTAGTGGGAGTCGGAGAGCAGAATTAGGGAGATGGGAGACTATGAATTTCCCAATATGACTAAGTGTCATCATGTGTGAAATAAACCCCAAGCTGGTCATTTCCCGTATGTATTCTACTTGTGTTGTCACTAAACTGCATCCATGGTCTGGTTATTCTGACAGTTGCATGAACTTGACAAACTTGGGCAAGACAGGGAGGGTGAGGATGTGAGCTTTCATTCACTCTCCCTTCATCATAGCTGGTTGCTCCCAGGGCATGTGGCCCCCATGAATTCTCATCCTACTGAAACCTTCCCCAGGCTGTGGCAGCTAGTGGGGCCTTAACATGTGGGATCTGAGGTGCTGCTGAAGCTCTCATGGACCAGAATCCTCAGCAGCAAATGCCGCCCTGACATCTCCAACAGCCTTCTCTTCTGCAGACTCAGAGACTCTACTCAGCTGCTCCCCAAGACAAGCAGCCCATGTGGGCAGCTGGGCCAACCCAGCAGGGAGGTTTCTGTTCGAGGATGTAGCACTGTGGCAGGAGCTTGTAGAGCTTGCATGCAGTAATAAACCCCAACATCCTCAGCCTCCACCCTGCTGATTTTCAGTGTGAAATCAGTGCCTGACCCACTGCCACTGAACCTGTCTGAGACTCCAGAGGCCCGATAGGAAAGCATATAGATCAGGAGCTGTGGAGGCTGCCCTGGCTTCTGCAGGTACCAATCCAAATAGGTGTTTCCATCACTATGCAGGAGGCTCTGACTAGACCTGCAGGAGACGGAGGCCGGCTCTCCAGGGGTGACGGGCAGGGAGAGTGGAGTCTGGGTCATCGCAATATCCCCACTGGTCCCTGAAAAAGTAACAGAGTAGTGCAAGTTTATATAGATACATTATGAGCAACTTTCTTAATTTCTCTTGTGATACTGATTTACAGGTACATTTTTAAAGTTTTGATTTATATCATGAAAAGAAGACTTTCTAAAATAAACCCATTATTTATTAGCCACAAGGGAACTCTTTATTTTCAAGTTCTTAATCAAAGCACTGGTCATCATTCCCTGGAGGTGAATCCTGATTATTCATAAGACAAACATGAATTCCATTCCCTGGAGCATAGACCATGTGACTCTATCACGTTATTGGAATAAACATGGGAAGCTGTGGAGCCCACAGAGCTCAACTCCCACCCAATTGTCCTCCCTCATCTCCTTCTGTCCTTACCAGGGAGCCAGAGCATTAGCAGTCCCAGGAGCTGAGCAGGGAGCCTCATTGTGAGAAGATGAACTGAGGAGTCCTGATCAGTCAAGGCAAGGTTACAGCTGAGCTTTTATCTCAGACTCACAAGGGAGGGTCCTCCCTAGGGGACAATACGCAAATCACCTGGTGGGTGCAGTGGTGTGGTAAAGGTTGATGGGGCAGGGGGAATGTCTCTTCTGTGAGCATTAAGATATAAATCATCCCTCAGAACAAAACAAAAATAGATTCAGTCAAGTTTGCCCACAATCAAGGGAAGAAGGATCTGAAGGTGAAAGTTAGGACCTTTTATAGGGACACACTGTGTAGGGCATGACTATAAGAAAGCACCGGAACCCTGACAATGTGGAAATGTGTGTCTAGGATGCATCTCTGGGAGGTGAATGCCATCTGGCTTGAATCCCTCTCAGTCAATCTAGAGAATGAAACAGCCCCATCCCCACAAGCACTGCTGGACTGAGAGCCTGCAAATAAAAAGCAGCCTGGAGCCAGTTCAAGGGCTGTCTGGTATCTGCCATTTCCAGGATAACTGTTCAAGAACTTCAGCTCAAATATTAAAATCTACCCTGCCCTGGCACCTGGTGAGTGAACCACACAAGAGCTCTCTGTCCAAGTGCCTCACAGGGAGAATGATGTGAGCCTCTACATTTAGAGCCAAGAGCCCAGTGTAAGAAAAAGGAAAGAGAGACAAAATTTTGTGCCTCAGACAGTTAATATAAAAGTCCTGGTGACCAGTTATTCAATCTGGGATCTATCTCATCATAATCATCTCACAGACACAAGGTTAACCAGAGGGCTTTTTTTTTTTTTTTTTTTTTTTTTTTAGTAGAGATGGGGTTTCACCATGTTGTCCGGGCTTGTCTTGAACTCTTGACCTCAGAAGATCTGCCTGCCTTGGCCCCCTAAAGTGCTGGGATTACAGGTGTGAGCCATTGTGCCTGGCCCAGAGGACTCTCCTAAGTGAAGAATCTTCTAGGTTAACGACACAGAAAAAATAAGAAATAACTTTGCATGATGTTTTTTCAAGTGGTGATTAGAAAAGCTCTTCCCACGCAGTCTCCCTGGTCATGTGGAATCAGGTCCTCTCACGGCTTCCAGGTTCTTATCAACTCTGAGTGAGACATGAGTCTCCCCCAGCCTGGATGTGGTGCAGCCACAGCCATGAGTCCACAGATCCAAAGGAAATTCTCTGTGTATAAAGAGCAAGAACTGCATTCACAGTTTTACATCTCTGGGTAACCTGTACCTGTAACTGATATTTTCTTGACTTTATGTAAAAATGCTCACAGCAGGTCTCAGTATCACTCCTGTATATACATCACTCTCTCTCTCTCTCTCTCTCTCTCTCTCCACACACCCTGGCTTCCTCCTTTTCTCAATGTCATAAATCTCTTCACTTCCTTAAGTGTATCCAGTGACACCTATAAACAAATAAGTCTCTGAGAAAAGTCTCAATCAGTTTAGAAATTTATTTGGTCACAGTTAAAGAAATATCAGTGAAACAGCCTCAGGAGGTCTTGAGAACGTGTGCCCAAGGTGGTCGGGCTACAGGTTGGTTTTACACGTTTTAGGGAGACATAAGATATCAATCAATATGTGTAAGCTGTACATTGCTTTGATACAGAAAGGCAGGACAGCCCGAAGAAGGGGGGATGTTGGGGACTTCCAGGTCATAGGTAGATTCAAAGATTCCATAAGGGGTTGAAAGAGTTTATCTAATGACCTGTAATCAACACAAGGGAGTTTCTGGGTTTAGAAAAAAAGGTTTTGGAGCCAAGGTTGCATCATGCAGATGAAGCCTCCAGGTAGCAGGCTTCAGAGAAAATAGATCGTAATTGTTTCTTAGCAGACTTAAAAGGTGCCAAACTCTTAGTTAAATCTCTCTTGGTCAGGAATGAGCCTTAAAAAGGGGTAGGAATCTCTATAGAATGTAGATTTTTCCCACAAGAACCAGCTTTGCAGAGGCATTTTCAAATACATTAAATAACAATATCTTGGGGAAAATACTTTGATTTCTCTTAGGACGTGGTATCTGTCACGTAGGTATCTTATTGCTATAAAGAGTTTCCTTTGTCAGTCTCAAGGTCTCCGTCTTAATATTAAAAGCTGGTCCATTGTGCCTGAATTTTAAAGGGAAGAGGGTAGGTTAAGGCATATCCAATCATCTGTTCCGATCATGGACTGCATTGTATTTCAGGTTGATTTTGGTGTGTCCTTTGCTGAGAGGAGGAGTTCATTCAGTTGGTTAGGGAGCTTAGAGTTTCATTTTTGGTTTACACACCTATGTCCAGGTAAGAGGGCCCCACACAGGAGGGCTTGTTCAGAACCTGGCTTGCAGGGCTGCTTACAGACCTTCTGTGTCTCCTGTTGTCATGCACAAGGCAGGACACAGCCAATGACAGCCCTCAGCCATCTGGGGAGAAGCTGTGTCTGCAGAGGATGGTCATGAGCTGTGAGTCTAGAGACCTGTGATTGTCTTCAGGGTCCTGTGGTCCTCAGCTTTCATGGGAGTTGCATGGGCACTGGCTCAAATAGCATCCACCAGGATTCTAATCAGAATATTTCATTCACAGAAGACAGTGGGTGATATGACAGCACAGAGGGACTCTGTGAGGCCAGCTGCATGGAGCACTCTGGGAGAGTCACTGGCACTCGTGCTAGACATAGCTTCATGCAACTTCTGGAGCACATGGATTGAGATCTCTTTACATCATTTTGAAAGACCATTTATCATTCTGAAGGAAACCACTGTAATTAACTAAGGTAACATCTTTAATAGGTAGAAAGAAAAAAGTGATTATTTTATTGCCAGGGTGATTACAAGAAAAGAAACAAACAAAAATAGCATGAAGGAAAGAGCAACACTAGACTGAGGGCTTTGGGTAAGAGGTTGAGACTCAGTAGTGAATCCCCTGGGCCATCTTCTGTCAAAAGGGAGGGACAATCAGGGAAGGGAAATATGCAGTAGAGGGAAAATGTTGGTTAGTAAAAGAATCCTAAGAGAAAGCAAGAAGTCTCCTTCCTGAGCATCATGTTGGTGTCGGGAAGATGCACATAATCCCCACATTCCATGTCTTACACTTTTCAGCAATTAGGGCTCAGCATGAATTTAGAAGACACCATTCACTTCACAGCAGATGGGGACACAGTCAAGGCAGCAGTGAGAGGCAAGGCTGGGCTTTCAGTTTCAGAGCACAGAGCAGGTTCCCCACTACTCCGCACCCTGGTGTCTCCTCCCAGATGTTCCAGATGTTCCACCTCATTCTTGCCTTAAGGGCTCCAAGTTGCTAATGGGACAGAAGCCCTCTTCCTTTCCCAGTGTTACTAAGAACTTGGCTGTCTTTTGTGTATTGTGGGGTTTGTTTGCCATCTAGAGGCAGGTTTTTGGCATAGCAACTTATAGGCTTTTTCTATTTGTGATAGCGAAAATAAATACATAAATAAATTCATCATAAATAATAAATTGACAATGCATTGAATCAGTAAAAAAAAAAAAAAAGGTCAGTTTGAGAGCTTAAAAGGAGCCTGATGAGGTTAAAAAGACAAATTACTTTTAGTAAAGGACAGTTGGAACAATAGATGATTCTTTCTTTAATCGATGACATTTTAGGACTAATTATCAAATGGTAAATAAAACTTGAAATAAGCTGATAAAATATAATTTTATATGCAAAAAAATATTTCCAAGAATCATACAAATACATTTTCAGATTAAAACAAACAAAAAATGTGGGTTTATCATCAGATCCGCTAAATGGAAGATTTCTCAAATGTGTGCTTGGAGCAAAAATAACATTTATCCCTATTTGAAAGTTCAAGATTTTTGATCTTTAGAAGAAAACAGCTTTCCCTTCACTGTGTTCCACTCATGCTTCTGAGGATGGCCTTGGGGGCAGCGACTGTGAGGAAGGAGGAAAGCTGTGCGCTAAGGGTGGTCGTGCCTCCTGTGCACCTGAGTGACCTCATGGAACAAGAGCCAAAGACACCCTCAAGGCCACCCACCTGCCTCTCCACTGCCATGGCGCAGACACAGAAACCTTGTCACATTTGGTTAAGTGCAACTAGAAGCTTCTTTGTACCAGCCACTTTTTATTCTACTTGTATCTTCTCTCAGGTTCAGGGGATCGTTTACCTTTCAACATTTTGTTTTGAGAGTGTAGCCCTTTGTTACATCAGCATTATATAAGTTGCTTGTTTGTTTGTTTAAGATATCTAACCATCTTGAATGGGTTGGGACTAATCTTGTGTCTCACAGCAAAGCAGAAATTCAAGGTCGCTAGAGGCTATCAATTACATGAGGGCTAATGATGACAACATCATTGCTTAGCTCAGGGTCATACTACTTACATTTTTTTTTTTTTTGACAGAGTGTCACCCGGTTAACTAGGTTGGAGTGCACTGGCTGATCTCAGTTCACTGCAACCTCCACCTCCCAGGTTCAAGCGATTCTCCTGCCTCAGCCTCCTGAGTAGCTGGAGTTACAGGCACATGCCACCATACCAGCCAATTTTTGTATTTGTAGTAGAGACAGGGTTTCACCATGTTGGCCAGGCTGGTCTTGAACTCCTGATCTCAGGGGATTAGCCCGTCTTGACCTCCCAAAGTGTTGGGATTACAGGCATGAGCCATCACACCCCATTGCACTTTGTGTTCCTTAACTGAATTCTGTATAATGACTCTTAAGATCAATGATTCATTTATCAGTATTTTAAAAACATATGGTGTCACTTTTTTTTTCATTTGCAGGCTCCAGTGTGATTGATATCTATAAAAATATTGCCACACAATTTTTAACATAACAGAAGTGGAACTTTGGAATTTTAATTGCACTTACCATGAAATTTGTTATATTGGAATGAGCAATCATCCAAGTGTACTTTCTACCCTTAGCCTGAAGCAGAACTTCTTCTGTTGATTCTGTCATTATTTTGTGTCTATCACACAGTGTTATTATATGTACCTCGTGTGACTCATTATTGGGTTCAATATCATTTAGAACACTATATTTAATAAAATCTATGAAAAGTATAGATGCTCCAGGCATTTACAACTAAAACATTGAATTCAGATTCATTTTCAGGTAATGATATAATCATGTGAAAAGAATGCATTTCTGTATTTTTTGAAAACTTTTCTTTTGAAAACATAGTAATACATTTCTACTCTAAAATAGAACTTAGCCTAAATACTTTCAAAACCTTTAGAATTTGGAAGAGAAATAAAAAGCTCACATAATTCTGAATGTTCTCTTTTTTACTTGAAATAAACTTTATATTTTCCATCTTTGAGTTTCTGCAGTTTATTTTCAAAGGCCACTTTTGGAATTGTGAAAACTCTGCTTTCACTTGGCAAATAATAATTAAGAGTAATCAATCTTTTGACATTAAGATCTCATACCTGCCATGAGTTTACAAAGTGTATTTGAATAATCCAACATCAAACATTTTTTTCTAAGTGTTAGCTGTACTCCCCTGCACAAAGCTTGTGTAGAATGCTTTTACCTGTAAGACACTGGAGAGGGGGGTTTAGTGGGAGTCAGAGAGCAGAATTAGGGAGATGGGAGACTATGAATTTCCCAATATGACTAAGTGTCATCGTGTGTGAAATAAACCCCAAGCTGGTCATTTCCTGTATGTGTTCTACTTGTGTTCTCACTAAACTGAATCCATGGTCTGGTTATTCTGACAGTTGCATGAACTTGGCAAATATGGGCAAGACAGGGAGGGAGAGGATGTGAGCTTTCATTCACTCTCCCTTCATCATAGCTGGTTGCTCCCAGGGCACATGGCCTCCATGAATTCTCCTCCTCCTGATGCCTTCCCCAGGCTGTGACTGCTTGTGGGGCCTTAACATGTGAAATCTGAGGTGCTGCTGAGGCTCTCATGGACCAGCGTCCTCAGCAGCAAACCCTGCCCTGACATCCCCAACAGCCTTCTCTTCTGCAGACTCAGAGACTCTGCTCAGCTGTTCCCTCAGACAAGCAGCCCATGTGGGCAGCTGGGCCAACCCAGCAGGGAGGTTTCTGTTCGAGGATGTAGCACTGTGGGAGGAGTTTTTGTAGCTTGCATGCAGTAATAAACCCCAACATCCTCAGCCTCCACCCTGCTGATTTTCAGTGTGAAATCCGTGCCTGACCCACTGCCACTGAACCTGTCTGGGACTCCAGAGGCCCGGTTGGAAACCCTATAAATCAGGAGCTGTGGAGACTGGCCTGGCTTCTGCAGGTACCAATCCAAATAGGTGTTTCCATCACTATGCAGGAGGCTCTGACTAGACCTGCAGGAGATGGAGGCCGGCTCTCCAGGGGTGACAGGCAAGGAGAGTGGAGTCTGGGTCATCACAACATCTCCACTGGAGGCTGAAATAATGAGAGAGAAGTGCAAGGTTACATACAAATATTATATATCATGTTCGTAGTTTTTTATTTGTTATTTCAGCCTATATATAGAAGTAATTACGGGTTTTGCCGTTGCTTTTAATGGCAAACAAAATGCAATTCCTTTTGCACCAATCTAATAATTTCTTTGCAACTTGTATTCATACTCCAAGAATATTCAATTTCAAGAAAGCACTCTACAGATGCAAGGCACAAAGAGGTCCCCGAATTCATCGTCCTCTTCCTGATTCAGAGTTTGTCTAAGGCACAGGCCCTTGCTTCTTCTAGAATCTTCCTCACTCTCACAGATCAGGATATCACCTGCCCCATCCTGGAGGATGAGGTGAACACATCTAACACATGCACAGAACACACATGGGAGGCAGTGGGGCCCCCAGAGCTCACCCTCCAACCCGATTCTCCTCCCTCTTCTCCCTTCTGTTCTTACCAGGGACCCAGAGCATTAGCAGCCCCAGGAGCTGAGCAGGGAGCCTCATTCTGAGAAGATGAACTGAGGAGTCCTGATCAGTCAAGGCAAGGTTGGAGCTGAGCATTTATCTCAGACTTACAAAGGAAGGTCCTCCCCAGGAGACAATATGCAAATCACCTGGTGGGTGCAGTGGGGTGGAAAGAGGCAAGGGGGGTGTGAAGGGGCCTCTCTTGTAAGAAAAATAACTTAAGTATCTTCTCTGTTTGGAGGGAAACCAACAGAGATAAAATCCATACTGCATGAGTGGGGCAAATTTGCCTATTTTTTAGCTCTTCCCGGGTGCATTTTTCACTCCTCCTTAGTAAGGCTGAGATTCCATAAATAATTGATAACTCTTCTTTCTTTATTCTTATTTGTTTGAGTCCAGAATTAGCTTTTTCAATTTTTTTATTGAGGTAATACACACACAGAGCAAAGGTCTGAAATGTTAAATATGCAGCTAAGTTTTATGTATGTTCTCCATTCCAAAGAATCTATAGAATATTTCAAATTTTCCAGATTCATCCCTCGTGGACCTTCCCAGGCAACAGCTGCTCCCCCATCCCAATCAAGGTAACTGGAATTCAGACATTCATCACAATAGCTTGGTTTTCCCTGGACTAGAGTTTCATATAAATTGAAGGAAACACCTTTTTTTGTTTGTTTGATTTTCCTTGCCTCTTGCTCTTTACTTCACCATTTGTGAAATCTTCATTTATTTCTGTGCATTCAGCTTACTATCTACTGTCATTTCCTGTGATTCTGAAAAATTTCCTCTTAAGTATCCTATAGAGCATATCTGCAAGAAATCATTCATCTTCATTTTGTTCATCAAGAAATGTTTTTACTTTACCTTTATTTTGGAAGCATATTTTCACTAGATAATGAATCCTTGGTTGAGTCCCCTCCACCCAGCATTTAGTTGTGTAATCTCATTTGTCTTCTTGCCTTTATTGGTCCCATGAACAGTTAACCAAGGATTTTATTACTGTTTGCCTGGTATAATGAATGAAACTGTATACATTTGAGATTTTCTTTTCGTATGTGATTCAGCATTTGAACTATAATCTGTATACTGATGCATGTCTTGATGTTTATCCTGAGTAAGTTCCATTTTTTTGATCTTATGGACTAATGCGTTTCATTACTCTTGACACATTTGCCAATATTTCTCAGGTCTCTCAGGTGTGCCACCTCCCAGAGATGCTTTCTGTGTGGTTATTCTCAGCATTTCACTCTACTGTGTTGCTGTACATTTTCTATTTATGTTATGTCTTAGGCAATTTCCAGAGCAGCCTCAGGGCCAGGCTCTGGAGTGTGGGTGCACTTGTAGCGACAGCAGCTCTGGGCCAGGGGCGGTGCTGGTCCACGTGGAAGTGGCTCAGGGTCTGAGTTGCCAACACAGGATGAGGTCCTGGAGCCTGGGTTGGGATGACGCAGAGTTGGGGCTGGGAGGCAGCCCCATCCCAGGCAGCACAACAGTGGCTGATTCTTGGGAGGATGTGGAGGGAAGGTATCGCAGGATCTTCCTCTCTGGGGTGATTTACATGCCGTGGCTGCAGATATTTTTAGTGCCAAAAGCACCAGTGTCCTCTATGGAGCAGGCTGCTGTGATCTTCAATGAACGCTAAGGGGCCTTCATTAGGAAAGCTGTAGACTGGAGCTGCCCTGGGAGATACTGAGGTCCTCAGCTGCAAAGTCTGCAGGGTCCTCCACAGAGCAGGCCGTGGGGACTGCAGTGGCCCTGCCTCCTGGCTGGTAACAATTGCTTCCTGTTTCTTTGCTCCTAGATGTCTCAAAACTCTCAGATGTGCCATCTCCCGGCGATCTTTTCTGTACGGTTATTCTGGGATTTTCATCCACTGTGTTTCTGCACTTATTTAATTGGACACTTGAGGTCTCCAAGGGCTATTTTCTTTCTTAGATAGCTTTCTAATTGTTGGTTTTGCTTTTTGTATGTGCGTTTATGGTTTCTTTTGTTGGTGGGGGGAGGTGAGCAGATTAAGGCTGGTATCCCCTACTCTGTCGTTTTGCTAATATCACTCCCCCAGGACATCATTTTGAGGGTACCTTAACACTATCATGGAATAATGCTTGGGCATGTGGAGCTGAGAGTATTTAGCATTTGGGAAGAATGTGAATTGCTTTGGTCACGGGTGCACTGATACCTGTTGTATTTTCCAAAATGCCTGTGACAAGAACTCTTATCATGCAGTTTCTTCTAACAGCATGATCTTGATGCTCCTCCCATTAAGCCTACTGCTTTACACTTCATTTCTGTTGACTCTTGGCGGGGATGTGACTGTAGTAGAAGTAGCACTATTTCCCTTGTGAGGCTATAAGAGGACATTTAGTCTACATAACTTCTGTCTACTCCTGTGGGGGAAGTGTTGTGGGAACCAAGTAGCCATATGAATTGGCAAACAGCCCCATCTGAGAACCCTGTATCCAGTGTTAACCACCTTTGAGATGACACCTTCCCCACCCACCCTCTGACTACATCCTTAGGAAAACCTGGCAGGAGCTTTTTTGAGCCCAGGCAACACCCAGAAGAGCAGAGATGATAGGCAGATGATTGCACTTTTCATGTGTCATTAAGTTTGGGGATAGTTTGTTTTGTTTGCATCAATAGTACCCAGAATACCAACTTATAGAAGGAATATAGAATTAGAAAGTCAACTATTGATACCAAATGAACCTGGGTCCATTTTATATTTCTTACAATATTTTTGCAGCGTGTCTCTGTTTGACATTATGGTAAAATAAAAAGTTATAAAGAGTCTGTGCAAATGTACAAAAGGTAATGGAGAGAGACTCAAGGAGACCTGATAAATGAAAACTGATTCCATGTATGCATATTAGAAAACTTAATATCGTAAACATAATAGCTCTCCCCAAATTAATTCAATACAGTGACAATCAAAATCACTTGGGATTTTTGTTGAAATTGAAAAGATGTTTCTAACTTAGATGGACAAGCGAAGAGGCAAAAAACAGCCATGGTAAATTTTACATAAGGAGAAAGAGATGGAAGGACTCAAAATGAAAACCTGTATTACATACCAACACTGTGGCTGGGTGCAGTGATTCACACCTGTAGTTTCTGCAGTTTGGGAGGCTGAGGTGGGTGGATAGCTTGAGCTCAGGAGTTTGAGATCAGCCTGTGAAATATGGTGAAACCCAATTGCTACAAAAAGTACAACAAATTTGCTGGGCATGGTGGTGCACACCTGTGGTCTCAGTTACTTGAGAGGCTAGGTAAGAAGATCTGCCGAGCCTGGGACACAGAGGGTCCAGTGAGCTGAGATTGCAGCACTGCACTCCAATTTGGGAAACAAAGCAAGACCTTGTCTCAAAAAATACTAAATTAATTAATTAAAAAATTTAAGAAGTATTGTTTTAGTGAAGGGTGAGACAGATAACATAGTGCAATGAGTTAGAGAATCTGAAACCAGTTCTGCGTATATATAGTCACTCAATTTACAATAAAAGTTCTACAACAATTTTTGCAAAACACTTGTACTGAAAACAAAAACACCTTAAACTGGGTATTAATTAAAAACACAAATTTATTTCTCACAGTTCTGGACACTGGGAAGTGCAGGGTAAAGCCACTGGCAATCTTGGTGTTTGGTGAGGGCTGCTCCTGCTTCCAAGGTGGCACCTTAAATGCAGCTAGAGAGAAAGGCCAGCTCACATACAAAGAAAAGCCCACTCGACTAACAGTAGATCTCTCAGCAGAAATCCTGTAAACTGGAAGAGATTGTGGGTCAATATACAACATTCTCAAAGAAAAGAAACTCCAACCCAGAGTTTTATATCCGGTCAAACTAAGCTTCATAAGTGAGGACAAACAAGATCCTTTTAAGACAAGCAGATGCTGAGGGAATACGTTACCACCAAACCTGCCTTTCAAGAACTCCTGAAGGAAGCACTAAGTATGGAAAGGAAAGACCATTACCAGCCACTACAAAAACACACTGAAGTACTCAGACAAGTGATGCAATAAAGCAACCACATAAACAAGTCTGTGAAATAACTAGCTAACATCATGATGACACGATCAAATCCACACATATTCATACTAACCTTAGATGTAAATGGGGTAATTGCTCCGATTAAAAGACATGGTGTGGAAAGCTGGGAAAAGAACTAAGATTCATTGGTATGCGTTTTCAAGGGACCCGTGTCACTTGCAATGACACATATAGGCTAAAAATAAAGAAATGGAGAAAAATCTACCAAGGAAATGGAAAACAAAAAAAAAAAAAGGAGGGATTGCAGTTTCTGACAGAACAGATTTTAAAGCAACAAAGATCAAAAAGACAAAGCAGTGCAAAATCTTCAGGCTCTAGGCAGCTGATGGTGATACTAAAGTCTATCTTGGACCCAAGATCACTAAACCCCTCTGGGATGATAGTGGCCCTGTTGTATCCACCATAGATGAGGAACCAGGGGCCTTCCCAGGTTTCTGCTAATACCAAGATAAGCAGTACTCTGACTGCACCCACAGATGAGGGAGTCCCTGTTCCCTGAAGACAAAGACAAGCAGTCAGGAGACTGCATCAACATAACTTCTCTGGAGGAACTGAGATAGGAATAAAACAGGAAAGCCACCCACATAAACCACATGAAGTGCACCATCCTCATAGTTTAGCCACAATCACTGATCTACATTGAATTATAATTACTGTTCTTGCTCAGCAGGGATGCCAGGTCAGAGGAACCAAGAAGGTTGAGAGAGTTTCAGTGCAGAGCCATCTAATCTTTCCCTCACCTGGGAGATAGAGTAACAGGAGGCAGAGAAGATGAGCTGGGGCTTCTGTGAGTCTTTCTGGGTCTTACCTGAGCAGCTCTTCCCCTGAGTTCTCACCCAGGCATTGATATGGGCTCTGAGCAACAGTGTGGCTAGGAGGAACATGCAAAGAAGCATGGGAAGGTGCTGAGCTTCCAGCTGCAGAGACCACCTGCCTCTTCTTTGCACTGAGAAGCCCCTGCCCAGGTGGTCAGGTCAGAAAGGCTATTGGCTCTGCATGAGTGTAGACCTTCTCTCCTCAAGACACATAATTTAATCCCTGTCCTCCTACCTCACCAAATACCTAGGTTCAGACAGATGGTGTTTAGTACAAAACTCTTGGGAGAAAAAAATAAAAATCTGTGGTTTCTTTTTCTCTTTCTTCCCCCAACATGCCCAGTCATTTTCCTGGCTACATGATTATAACTGGCTGAAGTCATTGATCAGAAATTCATCTTCCATACACACATTTCCTTCGTGGCTTAGACAGTTTTTCTATGAGCTCTGAACATATTCCATTCTTTGGAAGAATTAGTAAAGAACATCACTTTGTTAGGCCAAGCACTGTGGGTGCATGAGTGACCACAGCTGCAAAGATAAGCAGACTCCAGGCTCAGACTCATTGTTGTGTGATTCCACCCCCTGCAGAGTGATGATGGTGCTGTCCTGCTGGCCAGGATAAATGGGGTGGTATCTTCTCTTCTCTAGAGCACTCCATTCTACACAACACAGCCATTCACCCAGACTCAGACTCTTTTCCCTTTAACAATTTTGAAAACCTCTGTTCACACCACTGATGGAAACAAGAATCTCATCTGGTGTTTTCTTGTTTTCCTCAGAATTGTGAACATGTAGGGTGAGTGAGATTCCCCTGAACAGGCTGAGAAGCTCTTTGAATTACATTCCATTTAAAATTATTAATAATAATTGTGGAAATTTGTTTTCTTTCTTATCTAAATAAGTAATGTATTCAGTTTTCTTTCTTGGCTAACAAAACTGAAATATCAATTATCTGACTATTGATATAATCTGATAAATTTTATCTTTTAAAAGGAAAGTCAATAAATTTACTATAGTTATAACTTATGCAGCATATATTATATATCATTACATATGGAATATAATGTAATCAATTGAGTATAATAATGTTATTTTATTATTATATGTTTTCAGGAAACACAACCTAAAATATCACTTGAGACACTTTATATAAATTCTGAAAATTGTAATTTTCCTTATTTCCTGAAGACTGTGTATGAAAAAGGAATAAAAAAAGAAAAGGGAACGTTGTCCATACAACAAACAGTTTAATCCACTCTTTACAACTCTCCCAGACTTCTAGATATGCAGACTCCTGGGAAGAGTGGTCCCCTCTGAGCACCTACTGTTTGCCAGGTACAACCATTACACTGGGATGCAACAATGCAAATAATAGACAATGGCCCCTGACTCCACAAAGCTCAAATTCTACTAGAGGGAGTCAGCCTATCAAGTGTAAAATCATAAGGAAATAAATTATATCATGAGTCAGAACGTGAAAAGTGCTTCCAACAGAAGTGTGGATTACAGTGTCTTATGAACACATACAGAGGGATCATTAAGATGGGAAGCTCTGGGTCAGCTTTGGGAGTGAGGGATGAAGCCCATGAGGGGTCTGGGGAAAAGCATCACCACTGAGAAAGCAATGAGAGTAGAGTTCCAAGGGCAGGATAGTGCAAGGCTTGTTTAGGGCAGAACCAGGAAACCAGAGAGTTGGGAGCTCAGTGAGTCAGTGGACAGAGCCATGAAAGGGTTTGTATAAGTAACAGGGAGGGTTCAGGGAAAATAGGGCCAGATAGGCATTGGAAGAAATTGGCCTTTAATCATTTTCTTTTGCTAAGTGTCTTTGCAATAGGACCCTGGCTGGTGAACTGTAAGCAGGTGCCTTAGAAAATCAGGCAGGTTTTCCAGACAGAGAGCATCAGCAGCCCCAAACCTGGGCTTCCCAGATATGTCTGAGGATGACATGATTGGCAATTATATCTTCTGTGGTAGATGCACTCTGGATTCATGGCAAGATCCAGAGAATCCTTCTTTTTCAGTATTTGCGTATTTACCCCCATGCCCCTAAGACTTTTAAAGACTACAGTTTAGATTCCTGTTTCCTGTATTGAGAAAAAAACTCTACTTGGAATTTCAAGAGTGCTGTCTCCTTTATGATATTAATTCCAACTCACACCATAACTCAGACTTCTCAGGCATAATCATCTCTCTTCTTTTTTTTTTTTTTCTTTTATTATTATTATTATTATTATCATTATTATACTTTAGGTTTTATGGTACATGTGCTCAATGTGCAGGTGAGTTACATATGTATACATGTGCCATGCTGGTGCGCTGCACCCACCAAGTTGTCATCTAGCATTAGGTATATCTCCCAATGCTATCCCTCCCCCCTCCCCCCACCCCACAACAGTCCCCGAAGTGTGATGTTCCCCTTCCTGTGTCCATGTGTTCTCATTGTTCAATTCCCACCTATGAGTGAGAATATGCGGTGTTTGGTTTTTTGTTCTTGCGATAGACATGGATGAAACTGGAAATCATCATTCTTAGTAAACTATCATCTCTCTTCTTAATGCAATCAGAAGAGGCTTTGCCATGTCTGTGTTGCTGGGGATGAGGAGAAGGAAAGACAATTAAGTTAAAGAAGAGGCTTCAGGGTACCTTGTACGAAAGCTTTCCAGTGACCTTCAAAATGTGGATGCAATTTGGGAGATGTTCTCTGCAGATAGAGGCACCAGGAGGAGCAGCTAGGGCAGTACAGACTCACACACCTGCTTCCCTGGGGGTTTTTGTTATGGCTTGTAACACTGTGAATGGGGTATTATAATCCCGTTGACAGTAATAAGTTGCAACATCTTCAGGCTGCAGGCTGCTGATGGTGAGAGTGTAGTCTGTCCCAGATCCACAGCCACTGAACCGAGATGTGACCCCCGTCTGCAAACTAGATGCAGAATAGATCAGGAACTTAGGGGCTTTCCCTGGTTTCTGCTGATACCAGGCTAACTCATTGGTAATGCCCTGACTTGCCCGGCTAGTGATGGTGACTCTGTCTCCTACAGATGCAGACAGGGAGAATGGAGACTGGGTCATCTGGATATCACATGTGGCACCTGAGATTGGAAATATAAAACAAACATCCACACAATCAATCATGTTATGTGAAGCCCTCCCTGCAAATCCAGCCAGTACTGAGCACAGAGGTTTAGTAAACTCCCAATGTTCTCCTTCCTTACCTGGGAGCCAGAGCAGCAGGAGCCCCAGGAGCTGAGTGGGAACCCTCACGTCCATTCTGTTTCCCGACTGAGACTTACTCCTGCACAGGATGTGAGCAACCTATTAATAAGTCTTCAGGGCAGGGGGCTGTGCTCTGGGAACATACAAATCAGCAAGGGATGGAGCCCGCTGGGAACAGCTGCAGGGCTGGCTTGTCTCAGTAACTCAGCACAGGGACAGTGCCCCCAGGGTCTCAGGTCAGACCAGGGCAACACGGATTTGTCTTTAATCCGTTTCTTCCTGGGGGCCAATTTGTAACAAAGAACATTTTTTATAATTGTCAAAATTTGAAATACTGCTGAGTACTTGAGGGAGTAATGTATTCCATTGGCGTACGGGGATTATTTGGGAGAATATTCTTCTCTGTAGGAAGCTCAAAGTAAAGTTTTTAGAGTGTGGAATCAGCAGGTCTTCAAAAAACTCTGAAAGGGAGGGGGGTACTTTGTGTTATGCTAACAACATTTCTGTGAGTGTAAAATTATTCCTTCTTAAAAAAATGAAGAAAAATATTTATTGAGATAATACTAAGTACATTTGTAAGTATTTTATAATAACCTTAAGCCATTCTTATTATCAGTATAAGGTCAAGCAATTCACCGCATGTGCACAAAGATGGTGCTATAAGTCCTCAAAGCATGTGTCACTCACAGTTCCACATTTATGCCTCAATAATGCCCAGAGATTATATGAGCTGCATCTTATTTTTGCTTTGGGGATCTCTATATTATACCTCCTTTTCTGTCATTGGGTATTTTCCCCAGGGTTTATCAGCAGAAAGGGCTGACGTGATGCCGGATCTGATTACTTCAAAAAAAGTTACTTGTTTCTTCCTCCAATTATAGGAGCATGGATTAAGAGAAACTTGAAATTATGCAAGGATCAATTGTCTCTAAAGTAAGAAGACCAATATTATATCCACTTTGTAACACTCTGAGCGGCACTGCTCACCAGCATGACCCTGGGGGCTCTGGAGCAGCTCCTCTGAAGCCTGGATTTCTGAAGAGCACGTAACAAAGAGAACTTGGGGAAGATCAGGACAGTGAACCCTCTCTCCTAGTGAGGGCAGCTGCTGCTCAGTGCATGTCCCTGCCTTGCACGATCAGAGCCACTTTCCTCTTTCACTGTTTAGCAGTAAGTGGGGACATTCTGACCAAGATGCCAGCCTCCTGTCTGACATCCAGGACAGAGTCTCCATCTCCTATCAAGCAAATGCCCACGTATGTGGAGAAATCACTTGGATTTGGATAAAACTGGACATAGATTTGCACCCGTTATATCTCACATCATCTCAGCTTGGTTCAGCAGCAGAGGAAGTAGATCCACCTACATCAGCATCAGTGGTCTGCAGCCTGGGGTTCTGGGGAGTATTACTGATCTCTGAGTAGAAGTGGCCAAATCACTCTGGTGTAGCATCTGCACACACCCTCCTGCTGCCCATTCAGGGGCCGGAATTTTAAGGAAACTTGCTTGTGTAGGGTAAAATGTCAAAGTTTGATTTTGCCCTCTAAAGTTTGCTTAAAATGAGTAGACAAAAGACAAATAATAGGAGAAAAAGGCAAACAAATTTATTTAACATGCAGAGGAAAAATCACAGGAGAGAGATTATCCAGATAACCTAGTGAGGTCCAGGTGTTTATACATCCTTTATAGGGGAGAGGGAGGTGGGGACTGTAACCAACCTAGGGGGAGTAAGTGATCTAAAATAAAATAAATAGTTCCTCAAAAGAATAGGTAATAGCCTGTCTGGATGAAGTCAACTTCTAATCTCTTTTGAATTTAACTCCTAGTGCATGTTAATATTTCCTGATAGATCAACAGTCCCAGGGAGGGTTTTCATGACAATTGGCTTCCTTCTGGAAAAGAGCCTTTGTCCAATTGATGTTTTCTAAATGCTTTCAGTTTGAAATAAACATTACACAAATGCAGCCTAACTGGAGATGTTATTTCCCAGATTATTTGACTTGCAACTGACCTGCCAAGAAACACCATTCCAGAGAGATGCCGCTCCAGGTGGAAGATACAGGTGCTTTTTTCTGGATGGATGCATCAGTCTGTGTCTGCACCCAGGCCTTTCCCTTTCACTGTGCTTCTGCTGATTTCTCATGGCCATCTCTGCCCCTCACTGCTGTCTCTGAGAAAGGCAGCTCTGCCTGCATGCACGGCAGACCACAGGGCGTGGAATGAGCTTCCTTCGGTCAGTGCTATGGTTTCACTGTGTCCCCTCAAATCCATCTGCTGTTAAATTTGATGGAAAGTTCAAATTTTCTTTTATCTTTAGAAGAAAACAGAGCTCTCTCCACTCTGTTCCACTCTTGCTGCTGAGGATGGGCATCGGGGCACCCACTGTGAGGAAGGAGGAAGCCTGTGCTCTGAGGGTAGTCGTGCCTCCCGCCCACCTCAGTGACCTCATGAAGCAGAGCCACCCGCACCACCAAGGCCATCTGCCTGTTTCTGACCTGCCATGTCACAGACACAGAAACCTTGTCATATTTAGTGCACCATATCTTGAGGCTGCTTTGTAATTGGCAATTTGATTGTTTTCTGATTCTACTTGATGTCCACTTTCAGTTTTTGGAATCATTTATTTTTCAGCACTTTGATTTAAGAGTATAGCCCCTGGGAATGTCACCATCATGTAAATTTTGAGCTTGTTCCTTTTCTAAGTGTGTCCAACCACCTTGAATGGTTTTAGAACTTATTCCCTGTCTCACATCAAAGCAGATTCTATAGTGACTAGGTGCTGTCAATCACATGAGGGCTAAAGATGATGATTGCTGCTCAGCTCCTGCTCTAGCTACTCACACTTTGTTGTCTCCCACTGCATTCTGTAATATTTCATATCTTTTAAGCTCCTTGTTGCATTTAGTAGTACTTTTAAATAGCATATTAAGTATTGTGCTTTTTAATTTGATGACTCCAGTTTGGTTGATTTCTATTTATCCATGCACGTTTTAAATTTAACAAAAATGACACTTTGAAATTTTAATTGTGCTTGCCATGAAACTCATTATCTTGGAGTTGAAAATCATCTCAAATACACTTTAAACCCTAAGCCTGAAGCAGGAGCTTCTTATTCTGTTGCTTCAATCATTCTTTTGTTTCTATCACACCATGTTCTGTCATGGAACTGACATGACTTATCATTAATTTTGATGGAACTTTAGAACACTATTTTCAGTGGAATCAATTGAAAGCATAAGTTTTTTGTGCTTTTACAACTAAAAGAAAGGATTTCTATTTATTTTCTGGTAATGATGAAGTAATATGAAGATAAAATATTTTTGTATTACTTGAAATATTTTTGTATTATTTGAAATATTTTCTTATGAGAGCATAATAGTGAATGTGTCATCTCTAAAATGGCACTTAGGTTAAATAATTCTGAAATTCTTAAAATCGGGGTGAAGAAGAAAAATGTCATACATTATTGCATTTAGTAAAATCTGTGTTCTACATCTTTGAATATGCTGTTTATGTTCAAAGCTCACTTTTGGAATTGCAAGAAATTTGTTTCACTGGAAACAAGGTAATTGAGGAAAATTAAAATATTTTGGCATTAGAGTCTTATATCTGCCATGAATTTACAAAGCCTATGAATAGCCAAAAATCAAACATTTTTACTAATTATTCTTAGCTATACTCCCCTGAGGACAGCTTATGTAGAATGCTTTCTCCAGCATGACACTGGAGAGGGCAGTGTAGTTTATCATTGATAAAGGAGATACAAAGTTGGTAAAGTGGGACAAAATCAGTATCTCAATATGACCAAGTATTTTTTTGTATAAGACACACCCTAATCTGGCAATTTCCAAAATGTGTTCCCCTTGTGTTATCACTAATCTGCATCTATGGACTGCTTATTCTGCCAACCAAATGTATTTGAAAAATGAGGGCAAGACAGGGAGGGTAAGATTTTATTCACTCTTTTTTCATCATAGCTGCTTGCTCACAGGGCATGTGGCCAACTGAATTCTCCTACTGCTGATGCCATTCCCAGGTGGTGGCAGCTGATGGGGCCTTAACATATGAGATTGAGGTACAATGGAGGATTCATGGGCCAGAGTCCTTAGCATCAAACTCTGACCCTGAGTTCTCCAACAGCCTCCACTTCTGCAAACTCAGGGTCCCATCTGAGCTTCTACCCAGAAAAGCAGTGCATGTGAGCAGCTGGGCAACCCCAGCAGAGAAGTTTCTTTTTGAGGATGTAGCACTGTGGAAGGAATTTATAGATTTTGCATGTAGTAATAAATGCCAATATCCTCAGCCTCTACTCTGCTGATTTTCAGTGTGAAATCAGTGCCGGACCCACTGCCACTGAACCTGTCAGGGACTCCAGAGGCGCAGTTGGAAACCAAATAGATTAGGAGCTGTGTAGACTGGCCGGGCTTCTGCAGGTACCAGTGCAAATAGGTGTACCCATTACTCTTCAGGAAGCTCTGACTAGATCTACAGGAGATGGAGGCTGGCTCTCCAGGGGTCTACAGGAGATGGAGGCTGGCTCTCCAGGGGTGACGGGCAGGGAGAGTGGAGTCTGGGTCATCACAATATCTCCACTGGATCCTGAACCAATGAGAGTGAAGTACAAGGTCGTGTACAAACATTATGAGCAACTTTTGTAATTTTGCTTATAATATTGATTTGTTTAAAATAATTTTGATTCATATCATAAAAAATAAACTTTTAACAATGAACCCATTATTTACTAGGTACAAGAGACTCCTTTATTTTTCAAGATATTATTCAGAGTACTGGTCGTTGTTCCTTTCAGATGGTTTCTAATTATTCACAGAGAAAATTATAAATTCCCTTCCCTGAAACATAGGCCATACACCTCTAACGCTTGGTTAGAATAAGCATGGGACACTGTGGAGTCCCAGAGCTCATCCTTCCACCCCATACCCTACACTCATATCCTTTTGTCCTTACCAGGCACCCAGAGCATCAGTAGCCCCAGGAGCTGAGCAGAGAGCCTCATTTTGAGAAATTGAATACAGAAGTCCTGATCAGTGAAGGCAAGGTTGTAGCTGAGCTTTTCTCTCGGACTGACAAGAGAAGGTCCTTCCTAGGGGACAATATACAAATCCTCTGGTGGGTGCAGGGGTTTGGAAGGAGCCAGTGGGGTAGGTGTGTGTTTCTCCTGTGAGCAATGTGACATCAACTGTCCTTTGAAGGAAGACAAAGAAAGATGAATTCATATTTGCCTATACTGATGTGAATAAGGATCTTGCGGTGGAAGTTGGAACCTTGGGCCGGGAAACACTGTGTAGTGCATGCCACACTGAGAAAGCAGAAGGACCCTGATGATGTAGAAATGTGTGTCTAGGATGCACCTCTGTAAGGTGAATGCCATTCTACATGACTCCCTTCTAGTCAGTCTAGAGAAAGAAACAGCCCCATCCCCACAAGCACTGACACGCAGAGAGCCTACGAATAAAAAGTGGTCTTGAGCCACTTCAAGAGCTCTCTGGTATCTGCTGTTTCCAGGATGACTGTTTAAGGATGTTCGATGCAAGTGTTGGGATCTTCCCTCCCCTGGCACCGGGTGAGTGAGCCTCATTAGAACGCTCTGTCCAAGGGCCTCACAGGGAGAAGGATGTGAGTCTCTACATTTAGAGCCAAGAGCCCAGCTTGAGTAAGAGGAAACGGGGCAGGAATTTTATGCCTCAGGCAGTGAATGTAGAATTCCTGATGAGCAATTGTTGAACCTGGAATATATCCCATTATAATAATTTCACCTATACCAGATTAACCAGAGGTCTCTCTCAAAAGAGAATTTCATAGGCTCATGATGAGAATGAATGAGAAACAAGTTTGAATGATGTTTTTCTGGGTGGTGTTTAAGAAAACTCTTTTTACACAGTCTTCCTCATTGTGTAGAATGAGGTCTTGTCAGGTCTTTGTCAATTCTGAGGGAGACCTGAGTATCCCCTAGCCTGTATGTGGTGTGGCCACAGCCACGAGTCCACAGTTCAAACAGAGAAGCTGTGAGAAGTACAAGAGCTGGATCCACAGTTTTATGTGTTGAATCACCTGTATCTGTTAACTGGCATGTTCTTTGCATTCATGTAAAGACAACCAAAGCTCAGGGATGTGAGTCTGCAACACAGCTAATCATTAACATAGGGAAACAACCTGACTATTCTTTATCTGTCAATACAGTGCTTAGTATTGCATTGAACAACTCCTGATAAAAGGTGCCTAATTGCTTTCACAGGGACACTCACAGTCCTGCAGGGGAAAACAATCTAAGAATTGAAATGATAGATTTCTGTGCTATGTAATCTTCGGAAATGTAACCCATAGTCATACCTGGTTGAAAAAAAAATACATAGCTGAGCACGGTGGCTCACGCCTATAATCCCAGCACTTTGGGAGGCTGAGGCGGGTGGATCACGAGGTTAGCAGATCGAGACCATCCTGGCTAACACGGTGAAACCCCGTCTCTACTAAAAATACAAAAAATTAGCCGGGCGAGGTGGCAGGCGCCTGTAGTCCCAGCTACTCGGGAGGCTAAGGCAGGAGAATGGCGTGAACCCCGGCGGGCGGAGCCTGCAGTGAGCCGAGATCGCGCCATTGCACTCCAGCCTGGGCGACAGCGAGACTCCGTCTCAAAAAAAAAACAAAACAAACAAACAAACAAAAAAAACGTACAAATAAACAAAGTTTTAAGTATGATTCCACAAGAAAATTTGGTTTCTACACATTCTGAGGAATCTAGCAAAATAAGATATTTTTCACAAGGTTGGAAAAAATAATTAAGTAAAAATGATACTGGCTTTAAATGTTGAGCTCCATGGTGATAACCTGAGTTGATGATCACAGATTGTGATAAGGAGGTAGGATTAGAATGAAAGTCTCATATTTTACTATTTAATATGTTTATGATTTTCCTTCATTAAATTTTGTAACTTCTGTATGTAAGATCTTGTTTGCAAGAGGGTTTGAGGAGCTTGTGGGCTGATCAAGGAAAAAGAGATGGACACAAGAGTGTAGTAGTCCACACGACTTTTACTGGGCGAAGCTTTGATGGGTTTTCAGGGAGATGTTCCTCACAGCAGGAGTCTGAGCAGGGGCTAAGGTGCCAGGGTTGCTTCTCAGAAGGTGGGAATGAGGATTTACTGGAGAAGGGGCTATGTGTCCAGGGGATGTCACACAGCAGCACAGTGGGGAGATTCTGGGTCATACAGCTCCCAGGGCAGTAGCAGTTTGGGGTTTGCATAACCTGGGACTTATCTATTACCATCAAGTGTGGGTAAAATATCTTGGAATAGACAAAACAAGCATTTTTTAAATGGCTAAAAGTCTTCATTCAGCTATTTATGAAATTATTGTACTGTAAAATTTGAGTTTGTTAGATGTCATGGAGAAATAAGCCTGCAGTTTAGAAATAACACAGGGGCAGTTCACATAGATCATTGTTGGTTCATTAATATAACCCTGTGGCCCATTCTGTAGACTTCTTCTACAGACTGAATTAGTCCAGATAGCTCAATCCCACATTGCTATGGGTGAGATGGAGTCACACAGAGCCCTGTTCTCCACCTGGAACCTATTGGACAATTTTTCTGATTAAAAGTGAGTGTTTTCCTTGGGTGAGAATTGAGACCAAACCGACAGCATGGGGAACAGCCCTCTGTGTAACTCCAGATCATCTGGACTCAATTTCTGGCTCCCAGGCACCTCAGATTGGTGCTGGCCGCATTAGCTCACTAACTACAAACTATTGCTCACTAGAACATAAATTCGTGGATGAATATTCTGTACACAGGGGGCTCAGAGTAGGCTCTTTGAATGTGTTGTTTCTGAGAAAAAAATCTTTCTGAACTCTGGGCTAAACATGCTTGTTTACAGGCCTGACCTCTTTGGTTCTTCAAGATCCTTTTCTAGGTCTTCCTCATCTGAATCTGTTTTTAAATTTTTTAATTATTGTTTTTCTTTTTCATGGAAAATAGAGAAAAATATCTAATGTACAGATTTAGCTATGAGATTAGTGGAAACCTTTGTTGGCATGAAGGCTTTATCTCTATGCATGTTAATTTTTCTGCGGAGCCCACCTCTCCCACAATCAAACTGCACAACGTGAACGGATGGTTCCATTGCCTCTCTGAACATTCTCTGTTTTACACATTCTGTATTTTCTGTAAGATCCCATTACTTCTCACTCTTAAAAAAAGGAGCCTTGTTTCTGAAGTAAAGCCTCCATAAAAGCCACAGATTCTTCAATTGTTAAGCTGTGATTCTGACCACTCCTAAGAATTTTCATTTAAAACAAATTGCCTTTATTGCATCTTGAAACTATATGCCAGCTAAAAGAGGTTGCTCTTGTTTAGAAGTATACTCAGGAATATAATTTAGCAGCAAACATTTGCTTTAATTTTTTCACTTAATCAACAGAATTCTTTTTCTTTTGCCTTAGATGATTGTTGGTGCAATCAGAGGTCTTGAGTGAATAGGTTAAATAAATTCTTATATTTTGTTTCAAATTTCTTCTTGGACTGCTGTATTCCATTCTATGTGAAAACCATACAGTCTCTGGGTTTCAAGCTGGATATTTTCCAAAGCAAGAATGGAAAAGATGAATAAGATCTACCTAAATAAATAATTACCAAGTCATCATAGACTCCAGATATTTGTAAACTTTGTAATTTCATCCAATGGCTGTTCCAGAGAGTTCAAAAACATTTATTTTATTCCATTCTTTGTTGTTGTTGTTTTTGTCTTCTATTACCGATTGATATGGTTTGGCTTTGTGTCCCCACCCAAATCTCTTCTTGAATTGTAATCCCCATAATCCCCACCTGTCAAGGGTGGGACCAGGTGGAGGTAATTGAATCCTGGAGGTGGTTTCCCCCATGTTGTTTTCATGATAGTGAGTGAGTCTCACAAGATCTGTTGGTTTCTAAAGGGCTTCCCCCTTCTCTCAGACTCATTCTCACTCCTGCTATCCTGTGAAGAGGTCCCTTCTGCCATGATTGTAAGTTTCTTGAGGCTTCTCCATTCATGTAGAACTGTGAAATTATAAAACATCTTTTCTTTATAAATTACGCAGTCTCAGGTATTTCTTCATAGCAGCATTAGAATGAACTAATACAGTAAATTGGTACCGAGGTAGTGGGGCATTGCTAAAAGATCCCTGTGAATGTGGAAGTGACCTTGGAACTGGGTAATGGGCAGAGGTTGGAACCGTTTGGGGAACTCAGAAGAAGACAGGAAGATGTGGCAAAGTTTGGAACTTCCTAGAGACTTGTTGAATGGCTTTGACCAAAATGCTGATGGTGATATGGACAATGAAGTTCAGGCTGAGGTGGTCTCAGATGGTGATGAGAAACTTACTGGGAACTGGAATAAGGATGATTCTTGCTATGCTTTAGCAAAGAGACTGGTAGCATTTTGCCCTTGCCCTAGAGACCTGTGGAACTTTGAACTTGAGAGGCATGATTCAAGATATCTGGTGGAAGAAATTTCTAAGTAGCAAATCGTTAAAGAGATGACTTGAGTGCCCTTAAAAGCATTCAGTTTTATGCAAATATATGGTTTGGAATTGGAAATTATGTTTAAAAGGGAAGCAGAGCATAAAATTTCGGAAAATTTGCAGCCTCATGATGTGATAGAAAAGAAAAACCCGTTTTCTGAGAAATGCAAGGTGGCTGCAGAAATTTGCATAAGTAATGAAGGGCCAAATGTTAATCGCCAGGACAATGGGGAGAATGTCTCCAGGACATGTCAGAGGTCTTCAGGCAGCTCATCTGATCTCAGGCCTTGAGGCGTAGGAAGATAAAATGGATTCATGGGCTGAGCCCAGGGCCTTGCTGCTTGATACAGGCTTAAGACTTGGTGCCCTGCATCCCAGCCATGGCTAAAAGGGGCCAATGTACTGCTCAGGCCATTGCTTTAGTAGGTACAAGCCCCAAGCCTTGGTGGCTTACACGTGGTGTTGGGCCTGCATGTGCACAGAAGTCAAGAATTGAGGTTTGGGAACGTCTGCCTAAATTTCAGAGGGTGTATAAAAATGCCTGGATGTACATGCAGAAGTTTTCTGCAGGAGTGGAGCCCTCATGGAAAACCTCTGCAAGGGCAGTGCAGAAGGAAAATGTGGGGTAGGATCACACACACAGAGTCTCCACTGGGGCACTGCCTAGTGCAGCTGTGAGAAGTGGACCATCATCCTCCAGACCCCAGAATGGTAGATCCACCAACAACTTGCACTGTGCACCTGGAAAATCCCCAGAGACTCAACGCCAGCCCATAAAAGATTTAATGAATGCCCTATTAGATTTTGGACTTGCATGGGGTCTGTAGCCCCTTTGTTTTGGCCAGTTTCTCCCACTTAATACAGGCGTATTTACCCAATGCCTGTATTCCCATTGTATGTAAAAAGTAACTAACTTGCTTTTGATTTTACAGGTTCATAGGCGGAAGGAACTTCCTGTGTCTCAGATGAGATTTTGGACTTGGACATTTGGGTTAATTCAGGAATGAGTTAAGACTTTAAGAGAGTGTAGGAAAGGCTTGATTGTATTTTGAAATGTGAGGACATGAGATTTGGGAGGAGGCAGGGGAGGAATAATATGGTTTGGCTGTATCCCCACCCAAAATCTCATCTGGAATTGTAAACCCCACATGTTGAGGATGGGACCAGGTGGAAGTGGTTAGATCACGTGGGCAGTTTTCCCCACGCTGTTCTTGTGATAGTGAGTGAGTTTCACAAGACCTGATGGTTTTATAAGCATCCAGCATTTTTCCTGCTTGCACTCACTCCATCCTTCCGCCCTGTGAAGAAGACGCCTGCTTCTCTTTTACCTTCTCTCATGACTGTAAGCTTCCTGAGGCCACCCCAGCAATGTGCTATCTGGTGGAAGAAATATACCTTGAGTCAAATATACTGCATTGTATTTCTTCATAGCAGTGTGAGGATGGACTAATACACTGATCTTTCATTTTCTGCTTGGCATAAGAAAAAGTTTAGAAGAGCTAACATGTATATTTCCAAAAGTACTAAAAGGCAAGGCCAATTGCCCTTCAGAGATTCTTAAGTTTTGGATTATCCTCTGTCCTGGCCAAGAAAAACTAATAAACAAAGCAAACATGGTTTATTGGTTTAGTGAAATTTATTATTATGCAACTGCTACTGTGTTAGAGCAGAGATTCATCATTTCCACCTGCCTTTGCAGAGCCTGTATTATTATTTAAGATGAAGAATCGTCACTGAATAACTCATTTAGTCCTTGACTCTTTGTTTCGAATTTTCAAATTGTTTTAACCGGGGAAGAAACTAAATCATTGAAAGAAAATTTTAGTTCATTTTAGAACTCAGCGTAAGTGACTTAATTTGGACTTTGATGTTTTCTGGGGGTGTCAAAATAGCCTTATTCAAAATCTACATAAGTGCTGGCCTGTGTTCACACAGAAGAGGAGCTCGTGCCCCTGACTGAGGCCTCACAGCCTCCTCCTCAAAGGCTTTCTCCAGCCACCATCACCTGATACTACTTTGTGTAGATGCGTCCTCTGGGCATCACAGCTGCTCCTGCTGCACTGAGAGGCTGACCCTCCTTAGAAGGTTTGTGTTTGGGGCCCTTATACTGTGCAGGGTCTTGGTGAGTGTCCTGCTCACAGGAGTCTGTGCACTGTCTCTAGGCTCTACACTGGCAATTGTGGGAGCAAAATCAATCCAGTTTTGGTTGAATATGTGCATGTGTATTCAATTTGTTTTTCCACAGATCGACCTGAGTCTTCTGACTGTTCTGCTGCCTATATTTGTTAGGCAGGTGCACACAGGCAGGGAGGATCAGGATTAGCTTTCACTTAGCCCTTCCCCTGGCAGGATGTGGCTCAGAGACCACTGCTCCATCTGTTCTGCTGCTGTTCTGCCCTGCCAAGGCTGTTGCAGCTGAGGGGCCTTTAAATATGTCACATATTTTGAATATGTTCTTCTACTGTTTAATGTGAGATGTTTTGTTTGTTTTGCTCTGCAGGAAAGCTTGATTCATGGAAGATGGACAGTGAAAGTTTCTAAAGAAAGGATCCTAACCTTTTGATCTTTACGTTATTTTGTTATTGAAAATGTCTCTTCCTGAGAGTAAAAGATATATAATTTAATTAAAAACTTCTACAGTGTTAACATTTTCTGCCAATGTAAGCCTCCCAAAGAAAATTCTGGCATTACCCACGTCAACTAAATATTTTCTTGTGGATTACTAGTTTTACTCCATGTAATTTCTCAAAGAATCACACACACACACACCCCTGGAAGCCCACTAAGGATACATAAGTGCATCACTGTTTCTAAAACTGAGGAGATGGAGGCAACCTGGTTTTCTATTACCAGAAATGCAGGTCAAACATGGTTAATATTTGGTTTAGATTATCAGGCAGCAATGAAAAGTAACAGCAAGTTTCACCCTTACCAACATGGAAGGATTTTAAAACATACGTCTGAGTAAAAAAGAAGTAAGCATAATGATATGTTTCATAGGATGACATTTACAGAAAATAAACATAACTGCATATAGAACAAAAAAATATATTTTGAATGAACACATTAAAAGGAAAATATTCTAAAATCATAAGACCCTAAGTAAAGAGAAATGTCCACTTTCCTACTCTCACCCCAGCCTCTCCTTCTGCCCTGGGCTTCTCCCAGCCTAGAGCTGTCTATCAGCACAGGGAGGAAACATTCTGGGCTAGGCCCTGAGCACTGTGAGCTTTGGAGACAGGTGTTTGGGGATTGCCTGGAAATGCCAAGGACCTAGCACCTGGGGACCTTGGAGCTATGGAAAATCACTGCACCTCCTGCCAGGGAAAGAAGCATAAAACCCCCAACCAGTCTGTTACCAGGCAACTCAGAAACAGCTCCAGGATATTTTCAAGCAATCCCTGAGCTTACACTCATCTTAGGAGGATCTAGGAGATGATAGTCCATTTCTGACCTTCTTCTGTGCCTTGCCTCCTTCTATCAGATCCTTATTCAACCATGTGCCAAGACAAGTCAAATGCTTGTGGGGGGTGGGATATGAATCATATTAATCTAGTTTCATAATATTTTGTCCATTTTTTTTCTAAGAATGAGTCCCTCTTTAAAATTTGCAATCTAGTGCCTCACTTGCCCCAGCCCTACATGTAAGTCTGATATTGGCCAAGACACAAGTTTTTACCTGTCCCAGGGATGCGCCCACTCTAACAGGTAGGCTATGTTGACACTTCAGATCCCTGGGAATCAATGTCAGCTCAGACTTTGCACTCAACTGCTCTCACAATGTTTGGGTACAGGCCTTTTCCTGGTGTACGGCACCTGAGTAAATGGCTATGGGCATGGGAAGGACTGGGGGCACCATTGCATCACACACTGGTGGTGCTTGTGCAGGACCCACCTTAGTGAAAACCAGCTACTTCTTCGAAAGGGAGATTTGGATCTGACCCAGACTCAGGACAGGGCAAGAGATTGTGACTATTGGGGCCACTGCCCTCAGCCTTCTGCTCATCCACTCTTGCCTTCTTTGCAACAGATACATAATCCATAATCTCCTCATTTCCTGGACATCTATTTTTCCCCTAGTGACACACTAAACTGTTGATCATCTGCACAAATCTCTGCAGGTTCAAGCTCCTTTGCTGGTCTTGCCTGCCATGATCATTGAGATCCTCTGGGTCTGTTAGTTAAGTGCTGCCACGTGGGCTTTACTCCTTTGAGTCTCAATTATCCCATGGTTAATCCCAGATCTGTGACAGTCTTTCTGATTCTCAGCTCTAGTCTGCAGAGGAGATGCTCCACCGTCAATGTTGCTTGTGCCCCATTCACCAGCGCAGTCTTCATGGTTATAGTGAATGGTCTGTCCTTGGGTCATTCTGTGGAGAATAATTCTGTGAAGAATCTTTTGGCCCCACGTTATATACCCACTCCAGCATACCCACCCCCTCCACTGGCTGCCAGGCTCAACCTCTTAGTCTCTTCCTCCACCATCTCCTACGGCAATCCAGGCATGCCAACCAGACTCAGCATCAACCATGACTTCCCCAGGCTTCTAGCAGTCACCTCAGCAGTGAATTCTTGTCCTCCCATTGGTCCATGGCAGGATGTATAATTACTCCAAGAAAAGTCCTGGTTTCTAGCCTCTTTGACTTTCAAAACACCCCCAAGGCTACCCTCTGGCCTCCTACAGTACACGCTAGCTAATTCTTGTAGCCACCATCGACACTACTAACTTGCTTTCTGTCTCTATGGATTTCCCTATTCTGAACATTTCATATCAGTAGAATCATATATATGTAGTCTTTAAGTCTGGTTTCATTCACCTAACGTAATACTTGCCACCTTCATCCAAGCTGGAGCATGTCTCAGAACATCATTCTTTTTCCTAGCTGAATAATATTCCCCTGCCTGTTTAAACCACATTTTATTTATCCAATCATGATTTGCTGGACATTTAGGTAGTTTTCAACTTTTGGCTCTTATGAAAACTGATGCCATGAACATCTACACACAAGTTTTTGTGTCTTATATATGTTTCCAGATATCTTAGCTATAGATATATTATATAAATATATATTTGAGATCTATCATGAAGGACTGTTTTATACAATTATGGAGGCTGAGAAGTTCCATGATCTGCTGTTTGCAAGCTGGAGGCCCAGAAAAGCCAGTTGTTTGTAGTGCCAGTCCAAGCCCAAAGGCCTGAAACCATGGGAGCCAATGGTATATGTCCCAGCCCCAGTCAGAAGGCCTGAAAACTGGAGGCCCAATGGTGATAGTCACAGTCTGAGTGTGAATGCCCAAGAACCAAGAACACTGATGTTTGAGGACAGAAGATGAATATCACATTTTAAGAAAATACTGAATGTACATTTCCTCCACCTTTTTCTTCTATTTGGGCCCTGAAGGTATTGAGTGATTTCTGCCCACATTGCTGAGGCCAATCTTCTTTATTCAGTCTACTGATTCAAATGCTAATCTCTTTGGAAACACCCTCACAGATTCATCTGGAAATAATGTGTTACCAGCTATCAGGGCATTCTTTAGCCCAGTTATGTTGATGCATAACATTTATTACTACTGGCTGGGTATGGTGGCTCATGCCTGTAACCCCAGTACATTGGGAGGGCTAGGTGGGCAGATTGCTTGAGCTCAGGAGTTCGAGATCAGCCTGGGCAACATGGCCAAACCTCGTCTCTGAAAATAAAAATAAGTAACTGTTACTGTTCCAATCTCTTCACATCTTCAAGAACACTTGACATTTTCCAGTTTATTATTATGATTGCCATCTCACTGTATGTGAGGAGATATCTGATTGTGGTTTTTCTGTCATTTTTCCAATGGCTAAAGATGTTGAGTCTCTTTTCATGTGCTTATTGACTCTGTATATATCTTCTTTGATAAGTGTCTGTATAGATCTTTTTTTTTCCCAGTTTGTAGTTGAGAAGTGTTTTTTAATGTTTATTATTGAATTATAAGATTTCTTTATATATTCTGGGTGGTGGTTCCTCATCAGATATATGATATACGGGTTGCTTTTTCACTTTCTTGTTAGTGTCCATTAGAGCATAAAAGTTATTACATTTGATAAAGTGATATTCATCTTTTTTTCCTTTGATTGCTTGTTTTTTTGGTGTCATATGTAAGAAACAACTGCCTCATTCAAAGTCACAAAGATTGACACCTCAGTTGTCTTAAAAGAACATTATTATTTTACCTTTCACATTTAGGTCTTTGTAGCATTTTGAGTTAGTTTGTGTATATGATGTGAAGAAGTCCACCTTTGTTTATTCTTTATGTACAGATATTCAGTTGCTTATACATGTATGTAATTATATTATTTAGATATGACTACATATGGAACTATGTGCATCCAACTATTTATCAATACGTATGTATATACTTATACACATGTATATATGTATATATGTGTATATATACATATATACACGTGTATATATATACGTATATAAATATGTGTATATATGTATACATGTATACATATACATATGTATGTGTATATACGTATACATGTATACATATACATATGTATGTGTATATATGTATACATGTATATGTATACATGTATGTATACACCTATATTCATGTTTTAATATATGTGTGAATTTCTCTAAATAAGGTAAATTTTACTATTTTTATTTAAATATTATTTTTTAATTTTCTTTTTAAATCTCTCCTTGGTAGCTTTATAAATAGATTATTAAATATTTATACTTATGCCATTAATTATAACAAAATTTATATGGGTAAATACGTAACTATTACATTTGTCAGTTTTTTGCACAATGATGATTGGTAACCAACTATTTAAAAGTCAGTGTCTTATATTAAGTTTTATCGTGTTTGTGGATGTTGATTTTAATATTAACTTAGCTCTTCAAGGCAGGGCTCAACTGGGTGGTTCTGATTCAGGGAACTGAGCTTATCTCTAGCCTATAAATTGTGTTCATCTGAGGTCAAGGCTAAAGGGCAGTAACTAACCTGGTGCCATATTCTAATGCGAGTTTTGCAGGAGTGAGCAACCTCCCCAAACCAAGTTGAACTGGTGAATGAAGTCTAAAAATTCTGAACACAGATATACACAATCTTAAGTTATTCTGTCACCTTGGTAATTATTAAGGTTCCTACAAACTATTGCTCCATTTAAACATCAAAGTATTGTATTATTCCATGGACAGATAATTATGTTTCTCCACCGTTACAATCTTCCAAATATTTTAAAATGTTATGTTACATGGATTAGAAAATAAAGCTGGGAATGTTTGCAATATGTGGCTTTCCATTGTAATTTTTTAAAATAGCCTCATTGGAATAGTAATGTATCTCTTTTCTTGAGGAGGGGATGGAGTTTTGCTCTTGTCACCCAGGCTGGAGTGCAATGGCGCGATCTCGGCTCACTGCAACCTCCACCTGCTGGGTTCCAGCTATTCTCCTGCCTCAGTCTAGTGAGTAGCTGGGATTACAGGCTCCCACCACTATGAATATCTCTTCAGCCGAAATAAAAATCACGTACATAGCTTCTTAAACCTTTTATAGATCACCTGTTACCAACTACCATGGCTAAATGAAAGTTCTCATTCAGTGAACTGAAGGTCGTTCTGCTATTTAGCATGTGTATTGTGCTCTCGTGAGCTAATGATGCTGCTGGATTCTGGATACATTCTGAGTAGCAAAGGATTTTCATAAGTAAGGAAATAATGCTGCATCCATGTTTAGGTTTTCTGTTGTTTTAGTTTTTGTCAAGAAATATTTTTCATTTGTTTGTAAAATGATTCTTGTATATGTCATACAATTTCCTGATTTTTAAGCTGTGTCTATGACTTAATTAAGTTGTCTTCCTATGATCCAGCCTTGCTCATGATATGAGAAAGCATGTTCAAATGTATTCTGGAGCCATCCATAACTGGCAAAATTTTTCACTATTTTATGAAAATACTGACCATGTTGGGCTTTCAGCTGTCAGTTCCTCATCATGACCATCACTTCTGAAAACACATTCTTCAGAACCACTTTTCCCTCTATATTTTTCTGTAGAGTTGTTCAGTGAGTGGTCCTTCCATGAGATTTGGAAGTCGGAAGAGAATGATTCAATGCTCATTGACACCTGCAGACAGACAAGTGGACTTAGTTGAGAACTAGAGAATCACCTAGAGACATACTGCAGGAGGCTGAGCACATGAGCACCCACACTCTGGGCTTCTCAGACCAATCTAAAGACTATGTGGTTAGGGAGCCCACACCTGCAGGGTAGGGTGCACCCTGGTTTCTGGAGGAGAACCAGAGAATTCCCTGTCTCCAGTATCTGCTTCCCTGACTAACATTAACCAGGCCTTGAAAAGCTGTGGTTTAGACACAAATTCCATAAATTAAAATAATTCCTGCTTGGAACAGCTAGAATGGCTTCGCTTTTGCTATAAGAATTCCAACTATCCTGTAACAGAGACTTCTCAGGTGGTCAAATCTCTTTATTAAATCAGGACTGACAATTCAATTCCGTGCTGCTGGGGACGAGGAGGAAAGAGAGTAGGTTCAAAGGAGTCACCTCTGGCCAATCTACCAAAATTTCCCAATGACTTTTAAAACCTGGTTGCACCTGAAAAACAACTCAACAGATGGAGGCACCAGGAGGAGCGTCTTGGGCAGCCCAGCCTTACTCATCTGCTTCCCAGGGGGTTGATGTTATGACTTGTCACACTGGGAGTGGGAAACTACTCTCCTGTTGACAGTAATACATTGTAAAATCTTCAGGCTGCAGGCTGCTGATGGAGAGAATGAAATCTGCTCCAGATCCACTGCCACTGAACCAAGAGGAGACCCCCATCTGCATTCTGGACGTCCTATAGGTCAGGAACTTACGCACTTTCCCTGGTTTCTGCTGATACCAATTTAAATAGTTGCTAATGCCTTGACTAGCCTAGCAAGTGATGGTGACTCTGTCTCCTACAGATGCAGACAGGGAGGATGGAGATTGCGTCCTCTGGATGTCACATCTGGCATCTGCGATTAGAAACACAAAAACAAATATTTACACTTTTAACCATGTTATACGAGGATTTCCCTGAAGAGCCAGGCTGTACTGAGCACACTGGATGGGTAAACTGCTAGTGTTCCCCTTGCTTACCTGGGAGCCGAAGCAGCAGGAGCCTCAGGAGCAGAATGGGAGCCCTCATGTCCACTCTGTATCCTGACTGGGACTGACTCCTGCATAGGGTGTTGCCAGCCTATTAAAAAACCTCATGGCAGGGGACTATGCTCTGGGACATGGAAATCCGCAGGAGATGGGGCAGGCTGGGTGCAGCTGCAGCACTGGCTCATCTCAGTAACTTGGCACAGGGCCAGTGTCCCCAGGGTCCCAGGTCAGACCAGGGCAGCATAGATTAGCCTAGAGGGAATGTTTTTCTCTCTAGAGCCACTGTTGTGACAAAAGATATTTTTGGGGAAAAAAGTAAAGATTTAATAAAAACCTATGGACTACATGGAATAATATATTTTACAGTTCTATTTGGAGTATACAGGAGAGTATAACCATTTGTAGAGAATGTCTAATAAAGTCTTAAAGGGTGGATCTATCAGGTCTTCGTGTAACTTAAATGGATGTTGTGGGAGTGACAATCCCTTTGTTATACTAACAACACCTCTGTGATTGTCACATGTTTCCCATTGTATCATGTGGGAAAAAAATTTTTATGAGAAGCACATTTAATACATTCTAAGGTATTTTGTAGTGACCTTAAACATTTGTTATTACCAGTATAATTCCAAGCAATTCTCTGCAGATGCACAATAATGATGCTGTGATTCCTCAGTGCCTGTGCCACTCACAGATCTTCCATTATCCAGAGCTTTAGATCTCTTTAATACCCAGGGTCTCAATGGGCAGCAGCTTCGTCTTGGTTTGGTGACCCCCTTATTCTGCCCATTCTTCTGCCCTTGGGTATTATTTCCCATAGGTCATCAGTATGAAGGGTTGACTAGTAATGCTAGATCTGTTTACTTCAAAAAACATCTGTTTCTTCCTCCAACTGTTGAAGCCTGAATCAGAATAAACTTGAAACTCTGGGTCAATCTACACCCTCATGATCCATTGTCTCCAAAGGAAGAAGACCAACGTGATGTATCTTGCCTAATGCTCTGATCTGCCTTTCCCACCAGAATGTTCGTGACTGTTCAGGTGCAGCTCTCAAAAAACCTGGCTTTCTGGAAAGCAGGAGAGGGAGAGGCCCTAGGGAAAGGCCAGGTCAGTGAACACTTTCTCTTCTGTGAGGGTGGCGACTGCTCAGTGCATGTCCCTGCCCTGCACCATCAAAGCCACATTCCTCTTTGATTCTTTAGCAGTGAGTGGGGACATCATCCTGACTCAGACGCCTGCCTCCTTGCCTCATATCCAGGAAAGAGTGTCCCCGTCTCCTGCCAAGCCACCACCCATGTACATGGAGAAATACTTTGAATCTGGATAAAACTTGGAAACAGATTTGAACCCCTATACCTCACATGTCTGCCTCTGCCCAGGCATCACAGCCTGGTTGTGCAACAAGGGAAGTGGAATTAACTCCATCAACATAAGAAGACTAGAACCTGGGGAGTCCAGGGAGCATTACTCATGCATCACTAAGAGTGGCCAGACCAGAGTGGTATAGCCTGTACATAGATCTCCTGCTGCTTTCCAGGGGCCTGAATTTCAAGGGAAGTTACTGGCAAACTGCTTGCTAAGATTTAGGTTCAAAGAGAAGCAGTTCTGGATTGAAATACACAATTATTTTCATGTGTGGGTGAGTGTAGCAGTCTCTTTTGCTACCCTTTCCCTTTCCCCTTCAGTGTACTTCTGCTGACCCCCCATGGCCATATCTGTTCCTCACTGCTCTATCTGAAGCTGGAGTAGGCAGCCCTGCCTGCACACATGGCCTTTCACAGCACCTGGAATGAACATCCTCTAGGAAAACCTTCAATCAGTGAGGGCAGGGGGAGGTGTATACATACCCCAGCTCCCTCCCTTCTTAGGTGGAATAATACCAAGATATTTTCCCATGTTTCCATGTGGTCTTGAGCTCCATTCATCCTCAGCCTTAGCCCCTTGCTGAGGAGACTTTTGGTGTCCCTCCTCTCTTTCCTCTCTCACTGCCGTGTTTCCTCCCAGTATTTCCTGTGCCTTGTAAATATGCTGCCTGCATGGGCATCATTGTCCTGAAAGATCCAACCTAATACAGTGGACACACCCTCTTTCTTGGACAGGGAAAGACAGCATCATCACAAGGGTCTTTATAATAGACAGGAGGGTGGTCAAAGTCAGAGAGGAACAGAGACAATGGAAAGGGATGCTTCAGTGGTGGAGGAAGGGGCCAGGCAGCCCAGATCATGGTGGTATCTTTGAAAATGAAAAGCTGAGAATCAGATTTTCTCCCCTGGAGCTTCCAGAAGGAATATACTGACACCTTGATTTTGCATCAGTGAGACTTCTCACTGCCAGAACCATATGATAATAAATTTGTGTTGTGTGAAGCCACTAAGATCCTGGTAACTTGTTACAGCAGGAGTAGGAAACTAACACAAGGGGCAGGGGTGTCTTTTACCTCCTTAAGGGCATGGTTGTCCTCTGCTCTTCCAAATATTTTATCTAGTCATTTTTTAGCGTCAATTTTAACAAGACACACAGATCATTTCACTGTGAAGATGGCTAGCACCAGAATCCTTGTTATGTGTAAAAGCTCTTGGATAAATCCTTTGATTGACTCTCTTCCTCTCTGGATGTGTGATTCACTCTTATATGCTCTGGATATGAGAAAAGTGGGGGCCACTTGTTCATTTGTTTTAACATTAGGAGGAGAAATCAGATTTACAGGACACAATTTGAGAGGGAAAGACTGGGTCAGAGAAATGAGGATGGTAGACAAGATGCAAAGTGTTCAGGGCAATGCAAGATGTGCCGCTACCCTCAAATCTGAAAGACAGACATTTAGTATTTGTAAAGGCTTTGAAGAACTTTTGCTTTGTAGACAATACTCCAGAAGGGCCTGAGATTATAATTGGGGTATTCATGGCAAGGTGCAGAGGTAGCAGGCAGCTTGTGTTGAGAATTTCACGCCACTTTTCTGGCTTTATCTCTTCTCTGAGTTCATAGAGCCATTCAATCCTCTATGAAATAAACGTGGCCATGTGGAAGCAACATATTTAAGTTTATGTAGACCTGGGTTCCAAGCTCAGCCCTGATAGTTGCTGACCATGTATCTGTGGGCAAACCACCTCTGTGCTCTCATGAACAGTTTACTCCTCTGTGAAATGTATCACTGAGTGTATCAAGGGCTGTCCTGAGGGTTTCTCTAGTTGATGCACCAGGAAATGTACCTGTACATATATATATATGTATGAAAAGACTACTTAGGGCCCCTTTTATGCATCCTTGAATGTGTTAGAATGAAGATTCTCTGTAAGATACTACTAGTCAGATGTTATTTTCAACTAAGAATTATATTTATTCTATAACTAACAGATGCCCCTGTATACACTGTGGGATTTCCTGTACAATATTTCCATAGTAAAAATCTTCTAACCAGTTATGTGTAAGATTAGAGAATTGAAGGTGGAGACTGCAAATCATCATAGTACCTTTTGGCTAGATGTACCCTAAGCCCCATTTGTATCAGTATTCTGGGGCTGCTATAACAAATTACCAAAACTTTGGTGGGTTCAAGCAACATAAATATATTCTCTTATAGTTCTGGAAGCCAGAAGTCCAGCATTCGTTTCAGGGACCAAAGTAGGCTGTCATCAGACCAAGCTTCTACGGGGACTCCAGGCAGGGAGTTTATTTTTTATTTCTATTTATTTAATTTATTTTTTTGCTTATTCCAGCTTTTGTTTGCTTCAGCGTTCATTGGCTTGAGTCCACATCACTTCAATCTCTGTCGCTGTCTTCAAATTGCCTTCTCTCCTGCAGGCTTTATTAAAATGTCTGTCTATCTCTATCTTATAGGGACAATCGTGATGTCCTTATAAGAGAAATAGACAGACATTTAAGAAAGACAGGCCCCTTTAGGGCCCACCTGGTCAATACAGGATAATCTACCCGTTTCATAATCCCTAATTTACATGTGCAAAGTCCCTTTTCCTATATAAGGCACATATATAGTCTCCATTGAATAGAACCTGATCACTTGAGCATCATACTCATCAATAAACCATCACAGAATGTACTCTCAGTGTTGGTACTCTAAACACAACACATGCTCTTCTCTCTCTCTCTCCCCTCCTCTCTCTCTCTGTCTCTCTTCCTTGTGATTATAAATCTCCTCACTGCCCTAAGTGTATCCTGTGCTACCTATGTCCAGGACACAGCAGCACACATAGAAGGGTTGTGCTGTGGTTTTGCTTAGAGACCTGCTCTATCCTTCATTATCATTCAGAAAGAAGGACACAGCCAAAGACAGCCCTCAGCCATCTGGGGAGAAGCTGTCTTTACTGAAGACAGTCACAGGCTATCATTCTCTGGACCTCTGTTTATCTTCAGAAGCCTGTGATCTTCAGCCTTCAGTGAGGGTCTGTGTGGTCCCTGACTTGAGTAGGATCCAACAGGATCCTTATCAGAATATCTGATTCACAGAAGGCAGCGAGTATAAGGTAGGAAATCATCAGGACTTGTATTCTGAGCACCGATCACAACATTGGTCATGACAACACTGACCAAAACAGGATCTGGACAAAACAGGATGCACTACAGAAACTGGCCCAAACCAGCTAGAACCAAGATGGTGACAAAAATGACGTCTAGACCACAGCGTGCGCTGGTCTTCCCCTGGGGTCTCCCATCAGACAGGTCGGCTCCCATGGCTCAGTGCTGTGTGGTCATAGTATGAAACGTCTCCACGGTCTTTTCACAGCCCCTCTGTGACTGCAGTGATGTGGGATTTCTCTGTCCAACTTTCATGGCTGAAGCAGCTTCTGGGACTCCGTTCACAATGGGAGGTCATGAAGGTAGTTAGGCTGCTGATGAACAGAGTGACGTCTGTCCAGACTCACCCCCTTGACCCAGGCAGGCATCATGTCCAGGGGGCAGTGGGAGCCAGCTGGAGCTCAGTGTCAGCCCTTATTTCACACGGAGCTAGGCTAGGACACTGTTATTACCCTGACTGGCCCTGCTGGTAAGAGTTACCCTGTCTCCTGGAACACAGGGAGGGGCCTGGAGATGGGCAGCACACAATATCCCAACTGTCATGTAAGTGAGGAATAAATATGAACATCCCCAAATATAAATTCTAAGTAAATGCTTTATTCAGTTCTATTAAATTCTGATAAGAAAGCAAAATGGGCTAAAAACTTCATCTTGAGGGAAACATTCATGTTTAATGCACAGAAACTGAAGATGAAGCCTGAGTTCTCCCTCCTCACCAGAGAGTTGGAAAAGCAGGAGGAAGAGGAGCAAAGCTGGGTCCCCACGTCCACAAGGGCCTCCTGAGGCTGACCTTGCTCACAGAGGGTGGGGAAGGTGGATGAGTCAGCCTGCGCTGCCACACGAAAAACATGGGACTGGATGGCATAAACCACAGAATTTAATTTTCACATTTCTGGTGCCTGGAATATCCCTGATCTATGTCCAGCAGGGTTTGCTTTCTGGTGAAGACCTTCTTCCTGATTTGCAGATGCCAGCTTCTCACCATGTCTTCACACAGCCTTTCCATAGAGGGGAAGGCCGTTACAGAGAGAGAAGAAAAAGGAGAGCTTCTGGATCTTATGAAAACATGAATCCTACTGGATCAGGGACACCCCCTGCCATGACCTCAATTACATCTTGAGAGGTTCTAATTTCTACAGTCACATTGAAAATTAGGGTTTCAACATGAATCTGAGGGCACAATTCAGTCCATAGCAGGTGGGACACAGCCAAGGCCATTCTTCCAGTCTCAGGGCACGGGGCAGGTTCCCACCAACTCAGCACACAGGTGGCTCCTCCCAGGTGCCCAGGTCACAGGGAAGATTTGACTCTAACTCCAGGGCTCCCTGTTGATAAGGGGACACCAGCACTCCTACTTTCCCAGTGTTCCTAAGACCGTGATGTTGTCTTTTGTTTATTGTGGAGTGTGTTTGCTATCTTCAGGCAGGTCTTTGACATAGCAACTTATAGGACATTTGATTCTGTGATTGTGAAAATCAATTAATTGATTAATCATAAATAACAAATTAAACAATACATTGAATCAGAAACAAAGGACGGTCAAATGAAGAGCTTAAAAGGAGTCTGAGTATCTTAAAAAGACATATTCCTTTCAAACAAGAACAGTTCAAGTCACAGATTTTTTAAATAAATGTCTTTTTAGCAGCAATTATGAAATAGCAAATGACAACTTCAAATAGGCTACAACAAATATAAGTTTATAGTCAAAAATATTTTCAAGAATTATGTAAACGCATTTTCAGATTAAAACAGACAAACAATCAATGAATATGGGTTTATCAGCAGATCCACTCACTGGAAAATTTCTCCATTGTGTGATTGAGTCAAAAGTACATTTGTCCCTGATGGAAAGCTTCAGATATTTTTTTTCTGTTTTTGTTTTTGGTCCTTAGAAGAAAACAGCTTTCTCTCCACTCTGTTCCACCTCATGCTGCTGAGGATGGGCGTGGGGGCAGTGACTGGGAGGAAGGAGGAAGGCTGCGCTCTCAGGGTGGTCATGCCTCCTGCCCACCTGAGTGACCTCATGGAGCAGAGCCATCCACACCACGAAGGCCACCTGCCTGCCTCTGCACTACCAGGCAACAGACACAGAAACCTTGTTACATTTAGTCCACCATATTTTGAGGCTTCTTTGTAATAAATTTGATTATGCTCTGATTCTTCTTTTATCTATCCCCTTTCAGTTTTTGGAATCATTTACTTTTCATCATTTTGACTTGAGAATATAGACTTTTGGGATATCAGCATCAGGTAGGTTGTACATTTGTTTGCTTTTCCTAAAAATATATCTAACCACCTTGAATGGGTTTTGATTTTATCTTCTGTCTCACAGAAAAAAAGAAACTCAAGGTGCCTAGGTGCTGTCAATCACAGGAGGGCTAAAGTGACAATAGAATTGCTGTATCTCCTGCTCTTGCTACTTATATCTTATTTTCTTTTACTGCATTCTGTAATAACATTTAGGCTCAATGATGCATTAATTAGTATTTTTAATAACATATTAAGTGTCTTATGTTTCTTCATTTGAGGGCTACAGTCTGATAAATATCTGTATACATTTTTGCCGTGCAACTTTTAAACCTAACAGAAATGACACATTGGAATTTTAATTGCACTTACTATGGGATCCTTTATCTTGAAATAAATCATCTCACGTATAATTTAAGTCCTTAGCCTGCATCGAGATATTGTTCTATTGATTTAACTAGTCTTTTCTGTCTCTACACCGTATTATCACATGCAAGAGACATTACTCATTACTCAGATTCATATAAATTTATTTGGCAGAACAATCAGATCATGATTATACATGATAACACTTGGTCATACTGGGAAATTGCTATCTTCCCACTTTCCAAACGTTCTCTCTCCTTTACCACTCAAACAAAACTGCCCTCTCTAGTATTACGGTGAAGAAAGCACTATTGCTTTTTTAACAGAAAGCAATTTTGTTAGGTTTAAAAGTGCATGGCAAAATGTACATAGATATTTATCAGACCATAACCCTAATATTAAGAAAGCATAGGCCAGGCATGGGGGCTCACGCCTGTAATTCCAGCATTTGGGGAGGCCAAGGCAGGTGGATCACGAAGTCATTAGATTGAGACCATCCTGGAAAACATGGTGAAACGCCACTCCACTAAAAGTACAAAAATTAGCTGGGTGTGGTGGTGCACGCCTGCAGTCCCAGCTATTCGGGAGACTGAGGTAGTTGGAGAATTGCTTGAACCCGGGAGGCAGAGGTTGCAGTGAGCCGAAGTCATGCCACTGCACTCCAGCCTGGCGACAGCGCGAGACTCCGTCTCAAAAAAAAAAAAAAGAGAGAGAGAGAGAAAGCATGTAAATTTAGAGCACTATTGTTAATGGAATCCATTAAGAGCATAATTTTTCTATGCATTTACAATTAAAATAGAGGATTCAGATTTATTTTCAGAAAAATAGTGTCATATAAAAATAACGCATTTATTCATTCTTTGAATCATTTTCTTACGAAAACATAGTACTAAATATTTCCTCTCTAAAATACTATGTCAGTAAAATACTTTTAAAATTCTAAAAATTTGAGAAGGAAATAAAAATCTCATATAATGGGTGCAGCACACCAGCATGGCACATGTATACATATGTAACTAACCTGCACATTGCGCACATGTACCCTAAAACTTAAAGTGTAATAATAATAAAATAAAATAAAATAAAATCTCATATAATTCTGCATTGTTCCTGTGGTACATTACAGAGACTTTATGTTTTCCTTCCGAGTTACTTTGTTTATTTTCAAAGCCCACTTTTGGAATTGCAAGAACTCCATTTTCAGTCAGCAAAAGTAATTGAGGCAAATCAAACTATTTTGGTATTAGGATTTATATCTGCACTGGATTTTAAAAATCTATAAGTAGTAAAAAAAAATCAAACATTTTAACTAATTATTCTTAGCCATACTCCTGTGAGGACAGCTGGTGCAGAATGCTTTCTCCACCATAATACTAGAGAGGTCGGTTTCATTTATCACTAGAGTGATAAATGAGAGAGAAAGTTTGGAAAGTGGGAGGATAGCAATTTCCCAGTATGACCAAGGGTTACCATGTATAAAACTATCCCCAAACCGGTCATTTCTAACATGTATTCACTTGTGTTACCACTAACGTGCATCCATGATCTGATTGTTCTGCCAAATAAATGGACTCGACAAATGTGGGCCAGACAGGGAGGGTGAGGATGAGCTTTCGTTGACTCACCCTTCATCAGAGCTGGTTGCTTCCAGAGCAGGTGGCCACCTGTGGCAGCTGATGGAGCCTTAACATGTGGGACTCAAACATAGCTGAGGTTCTCATGGGCCAGAGTTCTCATCAGCAAATTCTGCCCTGTATTCTCCAACAGCCTTCTCTTCTGCAGTCTCAGAGACCCTGCTGACCTACTCCCCAGACAAGTAGTGCATGCGAGCAGCTGGGATACCCCAGCAGGGAGGTTTCTGTTAGAGGCTGTACCACTGTGGGAGGAAGCTGTAAAGCTTGCATGCAGTAATATACCCCAACATCCTCAGCTTCCACCCTGCTGATTTTCAGTGTGAAATCAGTGCCTGACCCACTGCCACTGAACCTGTCTGGAATTCCAGAGGCCTGGTTGGAAACCTCATAGAATAGGAGCTGTGGAGACTGGCCTGGCTTCTGCAGGTACCAATCCAAACAGGTGTTTCCATCACTATCCAAGAGGCTCTGACTAGACCTGCGGGAGACGGAGGCCGGCTCTCCAGGGATGTCAGGCAGGGAGAGTGGAGTTTGGGTCATCACAATATCCCCACTAGATCCTGAAGTAATAACAGAGATGTGCAAGGTTATATAGAAAAATTTTGAGCAACTTTCATGATTTCCCTTAAGATATTCATTTACAGTTATATATATTTTCAAGTTTTGATTTATAGCATAAGAAGTAGACTTTCTAAAATGAACCCATTATTCACTAGCCAGCAGGGAACTCTTTAGTTTCAAGATCTTAATCAGAGGACTGGTCATTGTTCCTGGGAGGTGATTCATGCTTATTCCTGAGATAAAAATATGAATTCTCTTCCCTGGAGCATAGACCATGTGCCTGTAACACAGGGTTGAAATAAATATAAGAAGCTGTGGAGCCCCCAGATCTCACCCTCCCACCCCATTTTCCCACCTCATTTTAATCCTGTCCTTACCAGGGAGCCAGAGCATTAGCAGCCCCAGGAGCTGAGCAGGGGGCCTCGTTGTGAGAAGGTGACGTGAGGAGTCCTGATCAGTCAAGGCAAGGTAAGGACAGAGCTGAGCTTTTTTCTCAGACTCAAAAGGGAAGGTCCTTCCTAGAGAACAATTTGCAAATCCCCTGGTGGGTACAGTGGTGTGGAAAAGGTTGATGGGGCAGGGGGAAGGTCTCTTCTGCGAATAATATGACATAAAATGTTTGTTGGAGCAAAACAAACATAGTTCAAGTCAAGTTTGCCTGCGGTCAAGGGAAGAAGGCTCTGACTGTGAAGGTTGGGACCTTGGGCAGGGACACATTGTGTAGTGCATGCCACACCGAGAAAGCACAAGGACCCTGACAATGTGGAAATGTGTTTCTAGGATGCATCTCTGGGAGGTGAATGCCATCCTGCATGGCCCCCTCCCAGTCCATCTAGAGAAGAAAACAGCCCCATTCCCACAAGCACTGACGGTCAGAAGGCCTGCAAATGAAAAGTGCTCCTGAGCCAGTTCAAGGGCCTCACAGGGAGAATGATGTGGGTCTCTACGTTTAGAACCAAGAGCCCAGCATAAGTAAGAGGAAAGGATACAAGAATGTTATGCCTCAGGCAGTGAATATAAAATTCCTGGTGACCAACTGTTCAATCTGGGATAATCCCATCATAATCATCTCACATATACAAGATTAACCAGCAGGATCTCATAGGGAAGAATTTCCTAGGTTAATGATACAGACCAAATAAGAAATCACATTGCATGATGTTTTTCCAAGTGGTGCTTAGAAAAACTGTTCTCACACAGTCTCCCTGGTCATGTGGGATCAGGTCCTATCAGGACTTCCAGGTTCTTGCCAACCCTGAGTGAGACCTGAGTCTCCCCCAGCCTGGATGTGATGCAGCCACAGCCGGGAATCTGCAGTTGAGAAGGAAGTTGTCTATGTGAGAAGAGCAAGGACTGCATCTACAGTCTGCTGTCTCAGGGTAACCAGTACCTGAAACTGATATTTTCACAGTTTCATGTAAAGATGCTCACAGCTCAGGGATGTGAGTCCGCCACACAGCTGATCATTACAAAGGGAAACAATCTCATGTTTCTTCATTTGTTAGTGATGTGCTTAATATTTAATTGAACAGCTCTTGAATAATGGTGCGGACACCAAACACCATCATAAGGACAGTCACATTTCCAGAAAAAAATAAAATCCTGGACCAACTGAAAGACTAGCTTGTCGTGCTATGTAATCTTGGGTAATTTAACAGAAATTCATATTTAATTGTCCAAGAACATAAACAAAAGAAATTCTGGGTATAATTCCAGATGAAAGCTTGGTTTAAAATATCTTCTGGGAAATCTTCCAAAATAACGCTTTTTCCAAGGTTGAAGAAGATAATTGAATAACAATGACATTGACTTTTAAATATTGAACCCTATTGCAATAATTTGGCT